>NC_135726.1:53483404-54683404 GCF_964656455.1 Halichoerus grypus
CACGACACAGCCGGAGACGCTGGCTTCATACAAAAGATACACAGTCATAGTTTATTTTATTTATTTATTCTTCTGAGCAATTACTCCGCGCCGGGCAGTGTTCCCAGCGCTTTACACAACAGCCCTCTGAGACAGGGACTTTTATCAGCCCCATCGTACAGATGAGGAAACTGAGTCAGGGCGAGGTGAGGTCACCCGCCCCAAGGCACACAGCCCGGCAGTGGCAGAGTTGGGGACTGGAACTCGGTCCGACAGGGACACAGACGAAGACAGACAAGGACGCACACGTCACGCGCCAGGCCGCCGCCGTCGGGGGGTTCACACCCCGACCCCACAGCACCCCGAGCTGCAGACACACCGGAAGCACGGACCCCCACCCCGCGCGCGGACGTCCCCGCCGTCCGGGTGCACCTGCGCTGCGTCCCTCCCGCGTGGGGCCGGGCCGGAGCTGCGCCGCCCAGACGCAGCCTCCTAGCGCACGGCGGCGGCGACCCAGGCCCCCCCCTCCCCTGCGCGCCCGCCCCGCCCCCCCAGCGGGGGGCCCAAGACCCCCCCCCCCGCCCCCGCCGCCCCTAGGGGCGCAGCACTGACGCGCGGCTCACGCACCCCGCGGCGCACAGCCCTCCCCATCGTGGCGGGGGGGCGGGCCGGAGAAAGGGAGGGGCCGCCTCTCGGGGGTCTCACTTGGGGAAACTGAGGCAGGTTCATCGCGCGAGGAGGGGTGAGGGTTGGAGGGCGCCGGGACGAAGGCTGGAAGGTGAAATGACTAGGAGGCGGGTAGAGAGAACGAAACTGGGGGCTGGGGAGGGAACTCTGAAGATGCAATTAACTGCCCCGGTGGCTGAAGGGCACAGAACCTGGCGAAGGCAGAGGCTTATGGGAAGTGTAGTCCCAGCCCTGAGACTTGTGGGAAGTGTAGTTCTGGTTCAGCCAGAAGGGCGGCTCGGGTTCATCGCCTCCCGGAGAAGCAGCAGTAGCAGGTGCCTGGGTCTTTGGAAAACAATGTGGACAGAATTTTTGAGTCCTAGAGAACGGCACAGACGGGGTTGCAGTCCTAGCCCTGTCCCTGGCTCACTCTTCATTTATTCACTCCACAAACATTTGTTCAATGCCTACTATGTGCTGAGCCAGGCCCTATGCCAGAATTTGGGCTTGCAGCAACGAACGAGTCAGACCCGTTCCCTGCCGTTCAGAGGCAGGGTCGTCACAGGGGCTTACGGAAAGGTCCTCCGCTAGAGTTTTTCACACTGTGAGCTGTGAGCCATTACTGAGCTGTGACATCAAACTTGTGGCTTGTGACCAGAGTTTTCTTGGGAAATAAAATAGAATAAGCTAGAACATAGCGGAGTGCCCGACCGTGTGGGGGAAATATCCATGAGTGTACACTGGGGTTTTAGAAGCCACACGGGGTGCACTATCGTGAGTAAACACAAGCAGGTACAAGGAGCAAATCTTCCCGTTGAGCCAGACATTACAAATGTAGCTGTAAAATGGTAAAAACAATGCCACTCTTCTCACTAATTTTTATTATTTTTTTTAAAAAAGACTTTATTTATGTATTTGGAAAGAGAGAGGGAGAACACAGAAGGAGAGTGAGAGGGAGAAGCAGACTCCCCGCGGAGCAGAGACCCCTATGTGGGGCTCCATCCCAGGACCCTGAGATCATGACCTGAGCCGAAGGCAGATGCTCAACTGACTGAGCCACCCAGGCACCCAATTTTTTTGATTATTTTTAAAAATTATTTATTTATTTATTTATTTATTTATTTATTTATTTAAGTAATCTCTACCCCCAATGTGGGGCTCGAACTCACGACCCTGAGATCAAGAGTCTCATGCTCTTCCGGCTGAGTCAGCCAGGTGCCCCATCACTCATTTGTTTGTTTGTTTGTTTGTTTGTTTGGAAAATTTACTGTTTGTATTAACATAGGTTTATATGTTAACTGCAATGGGTTTATTATTGTTATTTTATCTATTAGCAGTAGGAGTTGTTTTTTTTTTTAAGATTTTATTTATTTTTTCTTCATGAGAGACAGAGAGAGAGAGAGGCAGAGGCAGAAGGAGAAGCAGGCTCCCTGCAGAACAGGGAGCCTGACACGGGACACGATCCCAGGATCCCGAGATCATGACCTGAGCAGATGCTTAACCAACTGAGCCACCCAGGCACCCCTATTATTGTTATTTTATTTTATTTTTTAAAACATTTTATTTATTTATCCAACAGAGAGAGACACAGCAAGAGAGGGAACACAAGCAGGGGGAGCGGGAGAGGGAGAAGCAGGCCTCCCGCTGAGCAGGGAGCCCGATGCGGGGCTCGATCCCAGGACCCTGAGATCATGACCTGAGTCGAAGGCAGATGCTTAATGACTGAGCCACCCAGGCACCCAATTTTTTTTTATTACTTAAAAAAATTATTTATTTATTTATTTATTTATTTATTTATTTATTTAAGTAATCTCTACCCCCAATGTGTGGCTCAAACTCACGACCCTGAGATCAAGAGTCTCATGCTCTTCTGACTGAGTCAGCCAGGCGCCCCATCACTCATTTGTTTGTTTGTTTGTTTGGAAAACTTACTGTTTGTATTAACATAGGTTTATATGTTAACTGCAATGGGTTTATTATTGTTATTTTATTTATTTATTAGCAGTAGGAGGGTTTTTTTTAAGATTTTTTTTAAAAGATTTTATTTATTTATTTGACAGAGAGAGACACAGCGAGAGAGGGAGCACAAGCAGGGGGAGCGGGAGAGAGAGAAGCAGGCTTCCTGCGGAGCAGGGAGCCCAATACAGGGCTCGATCCCAGGACCCTGGGATCATGACCCGAGCCAAGGCAGATGCTTAACCGACTGAGCCACCCAGGCGCCCCTTTTTTTAAGATTTTATTTGTTTTTTCTTCATGAGAGACAGAGAGAGAGAGGCAGAGGCAGAAGGAGAAGCAGGCTCCCTGCAGAACAGGGAGCCTGATGCGGGACTCGATCCCAGGATCCCGAAATCATGACCTGAGCACATGCTTAACCAACTGAGCCACCCAGGCACCCCTATTATTGTTATTTTTAAAATGCAATAATAAACATTGTGAACATTTATCAGTTTTAACTTCTAACATGGTAAATATCGATAAACATAACCCCCATAAATAATAGCCCTTTGGGGTCCTTCATAATTTAAAGAGTGTTAAGGTTTGAGAACTGCTGCCCTGTGTCTATATGTATGTCCCGATCACAAGAAAATCATTCATTCATTCATTCATTCATTCCCTGTGTCACAGTAAAAACTGAAGTATTGTCAAGAGAAAAGTGACATGAACCTGAGGCCCCCTGGGAGTCAGCTAGAGAAAAGGAGAAGGAACAGTGTGTTTGGACAGAGGTAACTGCATATGCAAAGAGGAAGGTAGGAGGTGGTTGTTGAGGAGGGTGAAGTGAGAACGAATAGTTTAGTTTGCTTTCTTCGTGGGCCAGGCACTGATGCTCGCCCATGTTCATGGAAACCCGCCTAGGGTGGAGGTAGCCACTGGGCAAACGGTCACACAGACATGCAACTTTAAACTCTGCCAAATGCATTGAGGGGGAGGATGGGGGGTGTGACTTATGCTTCAGAGGAGTCAGAGGAGGCTTTTCTAGAAAGGTGACAGTAAAGCCCGGTTCTGAGAGGGGAAGGAAAGAGTTGGGAAGAGAGGGGTGCCTGGGTGGCTCAGTTGGTTAAGCGGTTAAGAGTCTGCCTTCGGCTCAGGTCATGATCTCAGGATTCTGAGATCGAACCCCGCGACGGGCTCCCTGCTCAGCGGGGAATCTGCTTCTCCCTCTCCCTCTACCCCTCCCCACAGCTCATGCTCTCTCTCTTTCAAATAAATAAATAAAATCTTAAAAAAAAAAAAAAAGAGTTGGGAAGAGAGCAGGGCAAAGAGTACTGGGGCAGAGGGAATAGCACGGGGTGGCGGGAAGGGGGGGTGTTGACGGTGAGGCTGGACAGTCCTTGGGGCATCAAGAAGTGAATAGGGGGCTGGTGCAGCTGGGTCTGAATTGGTTGGGAAGTAGGGACAGGAGTAATGTCAGAGAGGTGAGCAGGAACCGGCTCACTGGGCCAGAGGGTGAGGACTTGGGGTTTATTCTCAGCCAATGAGGAGTTAGGGAAGAATCTTGAGCTGAGCCCCAGGGATCTGACCTCGGGGCTAACAGGCTCCCTCTGCCGATGGTGTGAGGAAAGACAGGGTGGAAACCAGGAGCCCAGGGATGGGGCCACTTCCAGCTGCAGGTGAGAGACGGTGGCAGCCCCAGGACGCTACTGGAGGTGGGAGTGGAGAGGAGCAAGGTGGCTTCAGGACAAACACAGGCGTCAAGGAGGATGTGGAGAAATCAGAGCCCTCACACACGCCTGGTGGAAACCGTGCAGTCGCTTTAGAAGATGGTCTGACGGCGCCTCGGACGTTAAACACAGAATTCCTCGGCGGTCCAGCAGCCCCCCTGCGAGGTATCTACCCACAAGCAGTGACACGAACACCTGTGCGTGCGTGTTCCCAGCAGCATGATCCGGAGCAGCCCCGGTGCCCGTCAGATGGGCAGCGGGCAGACGGAGCGTGGTGGATCCGGACAATGGAGCATCATTCAGCCAGCGAAGGGAGTGAATTCGGGATGGGCGCTGCAACATGAATGAACATCGACCCCTCTATGCTGAGTGAAAGAAGCCAGGCACGAGTGGCCACATCTTGTAGGATTCCATTTGTAGGAAATGTCCAGAATAGGCAAATCAGATAGAAAGCAAGTTAGTGGTTGCCTTGGGAAGGGAGGAGCTAAGGGATTTCTCACTGGGGACGGCGAACACGTGCTAAAGTGAATGGTGGGGATGGTTGCACAACTCGGTGAATATACTAAAGACCACTGAATTGTACAGCTTAAGGGGGCCAGTTGCGTGGTGTGTGAATTCTAAGCTGTTGAAAACTGTTTGGACAGGAGGCTGGACCAATCTTGGTGATGGTTTGGGCACGGGGCCTAAGGGAGAAAGAAGTGTCTAGATTGCTCACCAGGGTGGCTTAGACAACTAGATAGACAGAGGGGCCTTCTGCCAACATCATTTGTACAAAGCACTTCACACATTTCCTGGTTAACAGGAAGTGCTCGACAAATGTCAATTATTCTTGCTGCAACTATGGTGATCCTGTTGAAACTTGAATCCGATCCCGTCCCTCCTCTGCTCAGAACCCTTCCGTGGCTCCCACTTATTCAGAGTACAAGCAATCTTTACAGTGGCCCTCAAGGCCCTGAAGATTGTCCCGACTCCCTCCATTCCCTCTGAACCTCAGCTCCGACTCTCTCTGCCCCCCTCCTCAAGTGCTCTGGCCGGATGAACTTCCAGGTTCCTCCCATATTCTAAGCTCAGTCCTACCACAGGGCTTTTGCACTTGCTGTTTTCTCTTCCTCGATATCCACTTGTGTCCTTCTTTACCTCCTTTCAGTTTATGCTCAAATGTTACCTTCTCAGTGAAGCCCTCCCTGATCACCTTATTAATAACTGCATCCTCCCCCTCATCTCACGTATGGAATCCCTCTTTTTTCTCCCTCACGATGTGACATGCTAGATCTTCACTTCTTTGCTTTGGTTATTGTTGTCTCTCCCAGTAGAGCCCCCTGAGGGCAGGGGACTTGTCTCTCTTGTTCCCTGCTGTTTTCCCAGTGCCTGTGAGAGTTTCTGCCATAGTAAATATCTGCTGAATGAAGAAAAGAATTCGAGGTCATTTCCTGTTGACGCATTTGCTGCTGGATTAAAGCCATGGCCCCTGCTCAGTCACTCGAGAGTCACCCATTCATCACTGAGCCAGGGTCACTGAAAGAGAAGCTTCAGGAAAGGATGGTATTTGGGTTCAGCTATAACAGGAGCAGGGGCGAGGCTGAGGACGGGGGTGGGAAGTGGAGAAGGGAGGACATTCCAGGCCAGGGGGATGGAGTGCACAAAGGTCTGGAGGTGTGAGACAGCTTGGAACATTTAGGAGACTTCCACCCGCCCCACCCACTGCCTCCCCCAGTTCAGTGGCTCGCACCCAAAACCTCACAGTCATTGTCAAATCCTGCCTTTTTCTCACACCCCCACACCCAATCCGTCAGCTGGCTCTGCTTTCAAAATATTCCCAGAGCCTGACCACCTCTCACCACCTCTGCTCCCACCATCACAGTTTGCTCGGACTATTGCAGTACCCTCCCCAGGGGCCTTCCTCCTTTGGCCCCACACACATATACCCACAGTCTCTTCTTGCCATGGCAGCCAGGAAAACCTGCTAACACCTAAGTCAGCTCACACCCCCTTCTGCTCCCAACTCCCCTGCAGCTCCCATCCCACTCAGAGTAAAAGCCCTTTGGCTCCTTACCCATGGCCCATGAGGCCTTAAATGGTTTTCCCCTCAATATTTCTCTGCCCTCATGTCTGGTCCTCTTCCCCTCCCTCACCCACCTCCGGCCACATAGGCCTCATTCCTGTTCCTTGAATCACACAGTGTAAATAGGAAACTGCCCCCAGGGCCTTTGCACTGGCTCTTTTTCTCTAGGGAATGCCCTTTCCTTAGATCTCCACCTGGCTGGCCTCCTTGCTTCAATCAGGGCTCTCTGCCCACATGTGACCTTCCCAGAGGGGCCATCTCTGGCCACCAAAGCTGCAGCCCCAATTCTGGCCTTCTCCAGGTCCTCAGCCCGGTTTTTCACTGTGTTTAGCTCTGCCTGCACGTTTGTTTATGGAGCCCATTAGGGCAGGATCGTTGCTTATCTTGTTTCCAGCTCTCTCCCTGGTGCCTGTGCACAGGAGGCGCTCGGGAATTGTGTCTAGTGATCGGAGGGGTGAGCCTGGGGTGACGGGAGAAGAGCCCAAGCAGGGGGCAGGGGTGAGGTTGCCAGAAGGTCTTGTCTGCTGAGCCAAGTTGTTGAGCATCTACAGGGCTGGGAGGGTCCCTTGCCCAGGGTGACCAGGATCGGGGCGTACAGCCACCTCCTCCATTTTAGAATCAGAGGGCCACAGGGGTGTGAGGGGCTCGGCAAGGGATATTCCACGAGCCACTATGTTGCCTCAAACCTAATTTACTCTCCCTCCTTCTCCTTCCCTCATTCATTCACTCATTTGACAACTACAAGCCTCCATCCCAGTGAGACAGTTGACGGGGACACAAGGAAAGAAGCAGCAAGGAAAGCAGTATTAATGCCACTATGTTACTTCATTTTTTTAAAAGAAGAGTTTGTTTATTTGAGAGAGAGAGAGAGCAGGCGGAGGGGCAGAGGGAGAGGGAGAAGCAGGCTTCCCGTGGAGCAGGGAGCCCGATGTGGGGCTCGATCCCAGGACCCTGGAAGCATGACCTGAGCCGAAGGCAGATGCTCAACCAGCGCCCCCTTTACTTCATTTTTATCGAGGTGTAATTTACATACAGTCACACTCACAGATCTTACGAGTGCAGTTGGCTGGGTCTTAACAAATGCATACATTTATGCAAGCACCACCCCAAAGAAGATATAGAACATTCCAGAAAGTCTCCTTGCAGTGCAGAAGTCAGAAAATCTCCTTGCACCCCTTCCCAATCAGCCCCCTAACCCCCCGGTGACCATCAGTCTGCCTGTCTTCACCGGGCATCAATTTCACTTATGGCAGAACCTCACACGAGTGGTCATACAGTTCGTATCTTTAGAGTCTGCCTCCATTTGCACAGAACAACTATTTGGGAATGCATCCCTGTTGTTGGATGTGTCAAGACTTTGTTCCTTTTTTATTGCTGAGGTGTATCCATCTTCTATTGGGTCTTTTTGTTTGGGGCAATGATGAACAAAGCTCTGTACAGGTCTCGACATGGATCTATGTTGTCATGACTCGGGTAAATACCTAGGGGCGGGATGGCTGGGTCGGAGGGTGGGGGTATGTTTAGCTTGATAAGAAAAGTAGCAGCTGGAGTGTTTATACCACTCTGAACATTCACCAGGCTTCTGATGTCATCCTAATAGGCCTCAGAGGTAGATTTTTTTATCAGCCCATTTTACAGAAGAGAAAATAGAGGCTCAGAGAGCTCAAGACGCTGGCCCATGGCCATACACACTTAGGAAGAGACAAAGCTGGGGCTTGACCTTAAGCCTGAAGGCGGTGTGCCCAAAGGCTACGCCACAAATTCAGATTGGCCTGCTGGATTTTATCTAGCGAGGGAGAGAGACATTTGTGTGGGTTTGTCTATAGAATCTGAAGCAACACCTCCATTGTGCAGGCCCTCTCTGTCTGCTATTTATTTGTCTTTGATCATCATTAATGTAAAAGCCACAAAAATTGGAAGCTACCTCAATGCTCATCGGTAGGGAGTGGCTTCATAAAAGGGGGTGCATCCATCCTATGAAATATTATTCAACTGTTTAAAATATGAGAAGGAAGGGCCCCTGGGTGGCTCAGTAGGTTGGGCATCCGACTCTTGGTTTCAACTCAGGTCATGATCTCATGGGTCATGGGATCGAGCCCTGTGTCATCGGGTTCCGTGCTCAGCGGGGAGTCTGCTTAAAGATTCTTTCCCTCTGCCCCTCCCCCTACTCTCACATGCACGCTCTCTCTAAAATAAATGAATAAACCTTTAAAAAATTAAAAATGAGAAGGAGTCATGGACTGACAGAGAAAGAGTTCTAAGATGTATTGTCAACTGAAAAACCCAAGTTACAGAACATTTAGTGCAGTGTGATACTTATTACAAAAGAAAAAAAGCAGAAAGTAACAATAATCCAAAGTTACTTTTTGAGGCACATACATATACATGCACAGAAAAGAAGTATTCAAGGATACAAAACAAACTTATAAAACACATTTGGGGGTGGTCATGGAATGGGCAGTCTGTAGCATTTGAATTTTGTCCTGTTCTGGTGCAAGTAACCCACTTAAGTTTTCTCCAGCTTTATTGAGGTGTAACTGATATATAAAAACTTCACATAATGTGTACAATTTGGTGAGTTTAAACATATGTATACACTCGTGTTACCATCACCACAATCCAGGTAATAATACCGTCACCTCCAAGAGTTTTCTTGTGTCCCTTTGTGTGTATGGTTTGTCTTTGTTTGTTTTTGTTTTTATTTTTGTTTTTGTTTTTGTGGTAAGGATACTTAACAAAAGATCTACAATTTTATCAAAGTTTTAAGTACACAATGCCATATTGTTAACTGTGGGCACTATGTTGTGCAATAGACCTCTGGAACCTTTTAAAGAAGAAAGTGGCTCAGTCGGTTAAGCATCTGCCTTTGGCTCAGGTCATGATCTCAGGGTCCTGGGATCGAGCCCCGCATCGGGCTCCCTGCTCAGTGGGGAGCCTACTTCTCCCTCTCCCTCTGCTGCTCCTCCTGCTTGTACTTGACCTCTTCTTTCTCTCTCTCTGTCAAATAAATAAATAAAATCTGGGGCGCCTGGGTGGCTCAGATGGTTAAGCGTCTGCCTTCGGCTCAGGTCATGATCCCAGGGTCCTGGGATCGAGTCCCACATCGGGCTCCCTGCTCCGCGGGGAGCCTGCTTCTCCCTCTGCCTCTGTCTCTCTCTCTCTCTGTCTCTCATGAATAAATAAATAAAATCTTTAAAAAAAAAAAAAATAAATAAATAAATAAATAAATAAAATCTTAAAAAAGAAGAAGAAGAAGAAGAAAGTGTTCATAAACACTGTGTTTCTCTATATTTTTTATCGTCAATTTAAAAACTTAGATAATGCTAAGGATGCAAATAAATATTTGCGCCAGTGTTGTGGGCAAACAGAGGTGGGAGCAGATGTTTCTACCAGGGCAGGATTTGTGCATCATTAAGGAAAACAAAGGAGATGACACTTGGGCTTTGAGGGGCCAGGAATTTGCCAGATGGATAAGAAGACAGATGGGAGGGCTTTCCAGAATGAGGGCTCAACAGGTACAAAGGCAAGGAGGTGTGAGTGGTCAGGGAGCAGTTTGGAGCATCTGGAGTATAAGATGCAGGTGTGTGTGTGTGTCATGTGGAGTGAGGGAGGAAATGAGACAGAGCCACAGGTGCATTGGTTAGAAATTATGTAGCTAATGGTAGCCCAGAAATAGCAGTGGCTTAAACAAGATGGATGCTTATTTCGCACTCACATGAAAGAAGTCTGGGAGGCAGCAGTCTGGGGATGATACGGGGAGTCCACAGAGCCATCAGGACTAACTTCCTCTAACTTTCTGCTCCACCATCTTATGTATGTGGCTGCCATCATCAAGGTTGCCTCACGGTCCAAGAAGGCTGCTGCAGCTCCAACCGTCATGCCTATGTTCCAAGAAGGAGGAAGGAGGTGGTGGTGTTGGGAGAGAGCAGGGCAAAAGGGAGCATGCCAGCTGTCATCATCCTTCTTAAGGAGCTTTCCTAGAAGTTCCACCCTACAACTTTCACTTAATTCTCATTGCCCACCAGTTGCAAGAGAGGTGTGTAATTCATATTTCTGCCTCAAATAAAACTGGGGTTCTATGACTAAGGAAGGAGAGAATTGACACTGGTAACAATATAAAATGTCTGCATTTTAAGTGAGGCCGAAAATGAGAGATCTTGAATGCCAGGTGCAATTGCTTGGACTCTATTCTCTGGGCAGAAGGGAGCCATGGGAGGGTTTGGAGCAAGGTAGGATATCCAGACCCCAGGTCAGCCATCCTTGACCCCACAATCTAGGTTATTTCCTTTGTTATATACTCTCATACAAGCTGGCTCCTTTCTTTCAAAGCATCTTGCCTTGGTTTGTAATTATACTAAGTAGTGTGAGTATAAATATCTCCCATCTCCAACCACTGTACACACCAGGCAAGCAAAGGCTGCATTCGTCTTGATTGTAGTCGTATCCCCAGAAGCTAGCTCAATAAATATTTTTTGAACAAATGAATGACATACCTTAGAGCTGTTGTTTATAAGATAACGCCTCATCCACCCTCCTAGAAGTTTTCATGCGTGAACTCACCTACCTCTGGCTCAAGGGTTCTTAGTGTGGGGTCCAGGGACCCATAAAAGGTTTGTAGATCGAATTCACAGAGTCCATGAGCTTGGACAAAAAGAATCACATCCTTCTCCTCAGTAACCTCCCGCTGGAATCTAGCATTTTGCCCATTGTTGTGGCAGATTGTATTTCCCAAAGATGACCTCAATGGTACTTCCCATTTCACATACTCTTCCAGACCTTTCTGCTTCCCCATTGGGAGATGAGCTCTGTGTCCTACCCCTTGAACCTGGGTGAGTCCCTCAGACAACAGGGCTCGAAGGAAGCGACGCCATGCGATTTCTGAGGCTAGATGATAAAGGTGCGGTGCACTCCACCTTGCCTCTTGGGATAGACTCTCTTAGAATTTAGCCTCTGTGTTGTGAGGAAGCCCAAGGGTCCATGGGGAAGCTCACACAGAAACGACCCGAGGACTCCCAACCCCCACCCCCAGCTGAGCTGCTAGTCAACAGCCAGCCATGCGAGCGAGCCATCTTGAAAGTGGGTCCCCCACGGGGCACCTGGGTGGCTCAGTCGTTAAGCGTCTGCCTTCGGCTCAGGTCATGATCCCAGAGTCCTGGGATCGAGCCCCGCATCGGGCTCCCTGCTCAGCAGGAAGCCTGCTTCTCCCTCTCCCACTCCCCCTGCTTGTGTTCCCTCTCTCGCTGTGTCTCTGTCTGTCAAATAAATAAAATCTTTAAAAAAAAAAAAAAAAGAAAAGAAAGTGGGTCCCCCCAGTTCCCAGAGGAGTTGCCATGTGGTTCAATGATGAGCTAGCTCCGCTGAGCCCCGCCCAAATTGCAGGTTCCAGAGCAAAGTAAATTATCGCTATTGTTTGTTTTTTGATCGCTACTGTTTTAAGCCATTGAGTTTTGCAGGGGCTTGTTACACAGCAGTGGATAACTCATACAATTACGAATGTAAGTAACAAACCTCAGTAGCACTAGCAATACC
The DNA here is from genome assembly GCF_964656455.1 of Halichoerus grypus. Classification (NCBI taxonomy): domain Eukaryota; kingdom Metazoa; phylum Chordata; class Mammalia; order Carnivora; family Phocidae; genus Halichoerus; species Halichoerus grypus. The sequence continues at coordinate 53,495,300 of NC_135726.1, forward strand.
TGGGACTTTGTTTTTTCTGGAATCTATTATTCTAGCAAGAGAAATCACAGATATTTCCAAATCACAGCACAGCTGTCCCAGATATTTGGGATATTCTTTACCGTCCTCACCACTTTGAAATTACAGTTATTACTAGACTTGCTGCCAGTTCTCGTTATTTCTTATGTTAGTAGAGAAGCATGTGTGTTATAGCAAAAATGCATCTTTTGAATATTTTGATAACTGTGCTTTAGTTGGTTTATTTTTTTTTTAAAGATTTATTTATTTATTTGACACAGAGAGAGCAAGAGAGAGAGATAGAGAGCAAGCACAAGCAGGGGGAATGGCAGGTAGGGGAGAACCAGGGTCCCTGCTGAGCAGGGAGCCCGATGTGGGGCTCGATCCCAGGACCCTGGGATCATGACCTGAGCGGAAGGCAGACGCTTAACGACTGAGCCACCCAGGCGCCCCAGTTGGTTTCTTTTGTAATCCTATGCATTTTCTTTCTTTCTTTTTTTTTTTTTAAGATTTATTTTGGAGAGAGAGAGAGCAGGGGGGAGGGGCAGAGGGAAGGGGAGAGAGGGTCTCAAGCAGACTCTAAGCTAAGCACGGACCCCAACGTGGAGCTCAATCCCATAACCCTGAGATTATGACCTGAGCTGAAACCAAGAGTCAGTCACTTAACTGACTGAGCCACTCAGGCAGCCACTACACATTTTCTTTCTATACTTTTAAACATTATTTCAGGGTCACCTGTCTGGCTCAGTCTGTAGAACATGTGACTCTCGGGGTCATGAGTTCAAGCCTTTCTTAAAAAAAAAAAAAAAGCCACATTATTTCAGAAGGTATTGTCCAAGTGTAATTTTCAAAAAAAACCGGTTAAACACCTGATTCAAACAAATACGTAGTAAGCATATTCCAAAGATCTATGTTAAAGGGAGAACCAGAAGAATGACAGACTTGTTCGAGGGAGAATATGAGAGACTAATGTATATACAGTCAGTGAAAGACTGAGTTCCAGAAGGAGATGATGAAATTTTAGGGACAGAAACAGTCAACCACCTTCAGGGCAATAACTTTTGGGATTGTCTTTCTACTTGAAACATAGTCGTTTCAACGTATTGATTTAAAACAACTTGACATCTAACTTTACAGAGTGGGGACACTTCATCAATAATAAATAGTCATGGGACGCCTGGGTGGCTCAGTCAGTTAAGCGTCTGCCTTCGGCTCAGGTCATCAGCCCAGGGTCCTGGGATCGAGCCCCGCATTGGGCTCCCTGCTCCGTGGGAAGCCTGCTTCTCCCTCTCCCACTCCCCCTGCTTGTGTTCCCTCTCTCGCTGTCTCTCTCTGTCAAATAAATAAACAAAATCTTTAAAAATAATAATAAGAGTGGAGAAAAGGAATACTCTTGTAGAGTAGGGGTTGGCAAATTTGGCTCACTGGCCAAACCCGGCCCGCTGCCTGCTATTATAAATAAAGATTTATTGGAACACAGCCATGCCCATTTCTGTATGCATTGTCTATGGCTCTTTTTGCACTAAACAGCAGAGGTGAGTAGTTGTGACAGAGATCATATGATCGCAAGATCTCAAATATTCAACTGGCCCTTTACAGTAAAAGAGTTGGCTTGCCCACACCTAGAGTGTCAGGCGACCCTTAGTGGGCTTGTTGGTGCCCTCGAACCGCTACCAGTTACTTAGTTGTTTAAATTTAACGCAGTTTCGAATGCGAGGTGTTGGAGGTTATCGGGAGTGTCTCAGAGGTTGCCTGTTGCGATCTGGGACCCACATCACATGGGGTTAAAATCACCGAATATCATCCAGCCCCGTTTGTCTGGGACACTCGCCTTAGCTTCCAAAGCTGTGGCTGAGATGGTCCCCACTGGCCGATGACGTCCCCGACAGCCTCTGGGGGACCATGCTTCTCTGCTCCCCGTGATCTTGCTACCATTATACCTCCGTCCAGTTGTCCCCAGGTCCCCTTCTGGCTTCATGCTCGTGCGTGTTTGCACATCTGCTATTAATTTGAATGAGACCAAGAGTCTAGGGTCTGAACGCAAGAATGGAAAGGTGTGGGTTTTATCACACATTTAGCGTAAAGGGAGAAGAGCAGGATCAGTGTGGATGGTCCTTCCCTGGTTTGACAAAGCATCTCGTAGGTATGCCTTTTAGTAATTCAGAGCTGGCAATTAAAATATGATTACCAGATATGAGGAGTCATGGGGAGCCAGGATTTTTTTTTTAATCAGGGTGCTGGATAATTGGTGTGTCCACTTAGAATTAATTTGCCCTGCTGTCCACGACTGAACTGCGTCCTTTTATATGTACGTTGTAGCCTAATTAAAAAACTTTAAAAAAATGTTATTGTTGCCAGGGAAGCAAATTATCAAATAATATCAAATATCAAATATCAAAGATCAAATAAGTGTCTCAGGCTTTTTGGAAACAGAATTGCCCGGTGAGGAGGAGCCCGGTCTGTCGCATTGGAACCTCAGCTGTGCCACCCAAGCTGTGTGGCTTTGGGAGAGTTGCTTAACCTCTCTGGACCTCAAATTCTATCTGTGAAGTGAAGGAAACAGACGTCCCTGGCAAAATTGCCTGAGATAAAGAGGGTAAGACGTTTAGTAGAATCTTTGTCACAGGGCAGATGTTCAATGCAAGATACTACCATTGTTTCTGCCATAGATGGGATAAAGTGTAAAGAAATAGAAAATGCTGAGCATGGGGGGAGGGAGGGAAAGAAAGGAATAGAAGATGCAGAATCGCTATGCTGAAAAAATGGGCAAAGGGCGGGAACAGGTAAGTCACAGGCAGAACTATGATTACAAACTCATGAGAACACACTTACTTTCATTATGAGCTCTCTTAATGGTACGTATCGCTCTCTGAGATGACCTTAGTCCAGTTATTTATTAATTTGTTGGCTGCCCATCACCTCTCCCCACACCCCCTAGAACGTGAGTCTATTTTGTACCCCTGCGCCTTGAGCCACCCTAGCCATGTAGCAAGTGCTCAAAAACTACTTTTTGATTCATTGAATATATAATATATATTTTTATATATATAAATGAAAACGAGATTCAACTGTGCATTCAAATTATGTATTAGCAAAGCACTAATAAAATGGTAACATTAAATGATAGCAAAAATACAGAGGCACAAATCCTGCTAGGCTGTGCTTATTGCGAACGAGTGGAGAAATTTTAACCTTTCTAGAAACTGACTTGGCACTCTTTCCTGGTATTCCATTCCTGGGACTCTGTTCTAGGAAAATAACATAAGATCTGCACAAAAGTTCATGCACGATGATTTCCCCTATTGCATTATTTGTAAAGGTTTTGCTTTTTCTTTTAAACCCACGAATTGGATATAGCAAATATTTATAATAATAAACTTTATAGGGGCGCCTGGGTGGCTCAGTCGGTTAAGCATCTGCCTTTGGGTCAGGTCATGATCCCGGGGTCCTGGGATCGAGTCCCACATCGGGCTCCCTGCTCGGCGGGAAGCCTGCTTCTCCCTCTCCCACTCCCCCGCTTGTGTTCCCTCTCTCGCTGTGTCTCTCTCTGTCAAATAAATAAATCTTTAAAAAAAAAAAACTTTATAGGTTCTGTAGCATTATGAAATATCATGCAATCATTGTAAATGAAATGGGAAAAAGTTTTTATAGTGTATTAAGTAAAAATAAGCAGGATGCGGAAGTCTGTGTACTGTGCTCTCAGCAACAAACAGAAGGAAAATTATTCATAATTTTTAAATTACTGGAAAAGTCTATAGCAAATAATGGTGGCAGAATCGCCAATGGTTTCTGTTTTTGTCTTTTGCTTATCTGTATTTCCAAACTCTTTACACAAACGTGGATGCAATCGTTTTGGGTTTTTTGGTTTTGTTTTGTTTTGTTTTGTTTTTTTGTGAGCACAAAGAAAGAGAACTATCTTCAAAACGAGTGTTTACTTCCTCTGGGCTGTCAGGGATTCGGTCTGGAGATGGGTGAAACTAATCCAAAATGCAGAAACAGTGCTGGGCACAGACATGATAATCCCAGTGAAAACCTCAGAATGAACCAGAAGGCCAAAAACAGGGAATTGGGAAGTAAATTATAAGCTACCCCTAGACTCTGAAGGAGGCATTAAAAGTCGTGTTTATGAAGAGCTTGAAGCCGAACAGCAAATGCTTATTATGTTTAAACTAATGTGTAAAACAGTAAGATATTGAACGACATAGGCAGTATCATCCTCTCCTAGAGAGGATTACATATATGTATATATATATAGATAATATATATGTGTATATATAGGGGCGCCTGGGTGGCTCAGTTGGTTAGGCGACTGCCTTTGGCTCAGGTTATGATCCTGGAGTCCCGGGATTGAGTCCCGCATCGGGCTCCCTGCTCGGCAGGGAGTCTGCTTCTCCCTCTGACCCTCCCTCCTCTCATGCTCTCTCTCTCTATTTCATTCTCTCTCTCAAATAAATAAAATCTTTAAAAAAAAAAAAGAAAAAAAGGAAAAATATATATATGTGTATATATAGTATATCTATATTTATTGTATATATAATATATGTACACATGCAACATAGAGGGGATTATATATATAGTGTGGATTATATATGTATATATAAAAATATAAATTTTATCTATATATATGAAATTAGAGACAAAGAGAGGGTGCTAACAACACAGTTTTACAAGGATAAAACCTGGAACTTAATGTGTCTCAGTGTTACTCCTCATTATTTCTTTTTTTCCTTTTTTTAAAGATTTTATTTATTTATTTATTTGAGAGCGAGAGATAGAGCAGAGCAGGAGGGAGGGGCAGAGAGAGAAGCAGACTCCCCACTGAGCAGGGAGCCCGATGCAGGGACTCGATCCCAGGACCCTGGGATCATGACCTGAGCCAAAGGCAGACAATTAACCGACTGAGCCACCCGGGCGCCCCACTCCTTGTTATTACTTGATGGAGGACCAGACCCCTGGGGGTTCATCTTGCCCCTTCGACTTTGCAGAGGAAGTGCCTTTGGCCACTCCACGCCTTTCCTAGGGACCCGCTGTTGTCTGTTGGATGTGTCCCCTTGCAGGTTTTATCCCCATATATTTCCCACGTATTTAAACCTTTATAAGTATGTACTTCTGCAACTTTTTTTTTTTTCACCTAAGCCTTGCACATCATACTGTATGAATTGTACCGTAACTTTCCTTTGTCAGTTAACACGCCTCTGAGGGCTGATTCTGTCCCTAGCACCTGCTTGTAATTTGAAGCACTTGGCGCACCACACTGACAAAGTCCTGGCTTATTTAATTATTGTCATACTGATAGCATCTGGGTCACTTCCAATCCTTTTACCATGATAAAAACACGGTGATGAGCATCGTTGCAAGCCGGGCCTTGGGTTCAGGTTCCTGTGCTTCTCTAGGGAGATCCAGAGAAGTAGACGTTCTGAAGGAGGAGGGCGCACATTTAATGTTAATAAACACCCCCCACCACCACCATGTGGCCCTCCATAAAGACTGCACTCTCTTCCTCCTTTTCCTCCTTCATAATTGTCAGGTGTTCTAACCTGAGCCTGAGTGTTTTCATGAACATGAAAATAAGGGGTGATTTCTAAGAATGCCACCTGCACCCCAGTTTCTGAAAATCAAGTTGGGACACCCCTGGTCTGATGGACTAAATGCCTATATCCCCCTCTGGGTAGCCCCCCTCCGGGGGTGTTAAGGGTGACCTGGTCTTATCTCAGGATTCCCATCTCCAGGCCTGAGGAGGGGGATACAGGTCCTCCCATCCTGCCAGTGACTCTGTTCTGTAAGAGACTCAACGCAGAGTCTCGGAATCTGAGATAAGACTGGGGTTGTGTCTCTTTAGGTTCCAGGACCAGAGTCCCTTGACCTCAGTGCTGAGAGAGGAGCAGTAGGGGAGGGGACAGGGCCCCTGAAGCCAGAGGCTGGGAGCATCACAGTTAACCCTGGTCTGCTCCGTCCCAGGCATGTTCCCATTGCTGGCTCCCTACTTCTCGTTCAACCCTGAAATAGACCAACTATATTAGTTTCCTACAGCTTCTACAACACTTTGCCCAAACTAAGTGACTTCAAACAACACACATTTATTCTCTTAGAGTTCTGGAGGCCGGAAGTCTGAAATGAGTCTTCTGGTATTAAATCGAGGTGGGCTGGTTCCCACTGGAGCCTCCAGGGGAGAATCCATTATTTCCTTGCCTCTTGCAGCTTCTAGGGTAATCTCTGCCTCTGTCTTCAAAACACCACCTCCTCCTCTTCTGTGTGTGTGTCAAACCTCCCTGCGCCCCCCTCTTACAGGGACCCCTGTGATCATGTTGGACCCCCCCTGGATAATCCAGGATCATCTCTCCATCTCAAGATCCTTAATTTAATCACACCTGCAGAGTCCCTTTTGCCACATGAGATCACGCATTTACAAGCATATTAATCACTTAAACATTTTTCTGTATCTTATGTTGACATTTGGGGGTGCCTTACAGATCCAGGGAAAACAACCCCCCCCCCCACCTGGGCTCGCTGACTCTTAAAGATAACAATGCGCCTGCTAGCACACCTTTCCGATGCAAACTGACCCATCCTGAACCCATAGCCTCCAAAATACTCTCTTTAGCCAACCCTCACGCTGACCCACTATTTCCCCTGCCTTAAATCACCCAGGACCACGTACCAGGCGACCAGAGACCACCCCATATCCCAAAGCCCACCAGAATTATAAGCACTAGCTAATCCCAAACTACTCAGCCCACCCTGCCTTGCTTTTCCGGCATAAACCCCAGTAAAGGCTTTGGCTTAGTCTTCCCACTGCACCTGCTTCTGTCTCCTGACCAAACCCCATGTTTCCCCCACGTGTTTGCTTAGAATCCTATCCTGAAGTGTAACGTGTACATACCCCCTCCCTGGGCACTACCACCTCCCCCAAATTAACCATGGTGAAAAGTGGCCATGACTGGAGCCATTTAAAAATAGAGCCTGGGGCGCCTGGGGCACCTGGGTGGTTCAGTCAGTTAAGCATCCGGTTTGTGCTCAGGGCATGATCCCAGGGTGGTGGGATCGAGCCCCGCTGTCGGGCTCACATGCTGGGAGTAGAGTCTGCTTAAGGGTCTGTCTCTCCCTCTCCCCAACCACCCCCCAAAAAAGAGTGGGCTGGGCCACTGCAGAGAAACTGCTTTACCACCTTTGTTTGAACGGGGCCCAAACCTTGGGACAGGGCAAAACGTCTTCCAAGCAATTGTTTATGAAGTCAACAAGATGTGGGCATCTTGGTCATCAGAATGTTGCCTGTGGATCTTTTGAAGGCAGAATAGTTACTGAGTGCATACTAGGAGTAGTTTCGTTTATTGATACAAAAAAGCGGCTCAGTCTGTTAGTACCAATTGAAATTTTTCTTTTTTAAGATTTTAACTATTTATTTGAGAGAGCGAGAGAGCACAAGCAGGGGGAGAGACAGAGGCAGAGGGAGAAGCAGGCTCCTGCTGAGCAGGGAGCCTGATGCAGGGACTCAATCCATGACTGGAGTCAAAGGCAGACGCTTAACCGACTGAGCTACCCAGGCGGCCCCTAAAAGACAATTCTTTGATCCCAAAGAAACACTCTATTTGCCTCTCACTGTGGCTATTTATTTTCAGGTCCAACACCTCCAACCTGACTTCCAGTGCCGTTGAGTCGGTTTTGTTCCTTCTAGAACTTTCTATACATGGAATCATACTGTGTGTGCTCTTTTGCACCTGGCTCCTTCCCAATCAGCATTATTTAGGAAATCCCACATTGCTGTTGCCTGAGTGCTGAAGTGTTTTAAAGCAAACCCCAGACAACATGACCTCTCACCCCACAATATTTGGTGTGTGTGCCTAAAACATAAGGACAGGCCCCCCACACACACACACATAACCACTATACAAGAGACTAATTCCTTAATACTGAGTCCCTCCTTCATATTCAAGTGTCCCCACTGGTCTCTTGAGCTGGTTTGTTTGAACTAGGACCCTTAGGGGCGCCTGGCTGGCATGGTCCATGGAGCATGCAACTCTTGATCTTGGGGTTATGAGTTCAAACCCCATGCTGGGTGTAGAGATTTCTTTAAAAAAAAAAAAAAGAAAGAAAGAAAAAGAAAAAGAAAAGAAAGAAAGAAAATAAGTAAATGAGGGGCGCCTGGGTGGCTCAGTTGGTTAGGCGACTGCCTTCGGCTCAGGTCATGATCCTGGAGTCCCGGGATCGAGTCCCCCGTCGGGCTCCCTGCTTGGCAGGGAGCCTGCTTCTCCCTCTGACCCTCCCCCCTCTCATGTACTCTCTCTCTCTCTCTCAAATAAATAAATAAATTTATAAAAAAAAGAAAGAAAATAAGTAAATGAACCAGGATCCTAGCTAATCATGTTTTATCTGGTTGTTAGATCTCTTCAGTTTCTTCTCCATTGGGCAGTCCCGCAGTGAGACTGAGCTATAAGAAACAAACATTTGGTCTTCATCTGGTTTCCTGGCACAAGAGCTTCTTCTTCTTCTTTTTTTTTTTAAGATTTTATTTATTTATTTGACAGAGAGAGACACAACGAAAGAGGGAACACAAGCAGGGGGAGTGGGAGAAGCAGACTTCCGGCGGAGTAGGGAGCCCGATGCCAGGGAGTCCGATGCGGGGCACGATCCCAGGACCCTGGGATCATGACCTGAGCCGAAGGCAGACGCTTAACAACTGAGCCACCCAGGCACCCTGGTACAAGAGCTTCTAAAGCCCATGGCATTTCCTGAGTGATGGGGGTCAGAAGAGGGTCTTTTGTTATTAACTGGCCCCTTTCAACCCTACCGGACTTTATGCTAATGAGGTGACTTCTAGAGAGCTTCAGGAGCTGGGCTGGTGGCCAGAGGAGCCAACTCGGTGACCAGAGGGTTGGAACTTTCAACCTCCAGGAAGAGGGACTGGAAAGAAGTTAATCACCCATGGGTAGGGATTTAACCAATCATGCCTAGGTAACGAAACCTCCATAGAATCCTGAGCAAAGGGATTCGAGGAGCTTCTGGGTCGGTGAATGCATCCACATAGCGGGAGGGTGGCGTACCCCAACTTCACAGCACAGAAGCTCCTACACTCTGGACCCTCTGCCCCTCCCCCCCTCCTCCTCTTCATCTGGCCGATCATCTGGATCCTTCATGAAATCCTTTGTGATGAACTGATAAACATAAGAAAAGGGTTTCCCTGAGTTCTGTGAGCTACCATTGCGAATTAATGAACCTAAGGGGGCAGTGGAGGGAACCTTCCATTTATAGCTGGTTGGTCAAAAGTACAGGTGACAAACCTGGGACCCGGGACTGGGATCTGAAGTGGGGGCCAGTCTTGAGGGCCTGAGCCCTTCATCTGTGGGGTCTGCGGGGACTCAAGGTAGTGAGCGCCAGAATTGAATTGAAGTGTTGGACACCTAGCTGGAGAGAGATGGGGAATTGGTTGGGGCGGGGCGGGGGGGGGGGTGGCTGGGAACAGCCCATATCTGTCAGTGCGCTGTGAGGAAAGAAACAGTTTTCCTTTACCTCTTTTCTCCCACATTTTATTTTTTATTTATTTTTAAGTAATCTCTACACCCCATGTGGGGCTCAAACCTATAACCCTAAGATCGAGAGCCACATGCTCTCTCGACTCAGCCAGCCGGGCACCCCTGAACCCACATTTTAATATAAAATATTTCAAACATGCAGAAGAATCAAAAGGATTAGACACTGAATGCCCCGCCCTCGCCCCTTAGATTCAGTGTAGAATGTTTCACTCTGTTTGCTTTATGGCCTATCTGTCCATCCATTGTTTTAAATTGAGATACAATTGACATGTACATTGTGTAAGCTTAAGGTGTACCTGTGTGTTCATCTGCTACATTTTTATGTTGCAGTATGATTACCATTATTGCGTTAGCTAACACCTTTATCACATCACATTATTATCATTTCCTTTTTGTGGTAGGAACAATAAAGATCTAGTCTCTTAGCAACTTTGAAGTTTATGGCACAATGTTGCTGTCTATAATCACTGTGCTGGGCAGTGGATCTCCAGGACTCACTTACCTATCAGTTGCAAGTTTGTATCCATCTTATTTTTATAAGTCAAGTTTATTGAGGTATAATTTACCTGCAATCACACAATTCCATACGGTAAAACTCATCTTCTTAAAGTACCTGGCTCAATTTTTATTCAATTTTTAAAGTACACAGTTCAACGCGTAGGTTTTCATTTATCGATTTACAGCTGTACTGAGATCATTACTGTAATACAATAAACCGAGCACGTTCGAAAGTGCACAGTTTGGCAAGTTTTGACGTCTGTGCGCCCCTGTGAGGCCCCAGCTACGATCAAGGTAGTGATCACCTCTGTCACCGCAAAAGTTTCCTGTGCCCCTTTGTAATTCCTCCTCCCTACCCTTTTCCAGCCCAATCCCTGTCCCCAGGCACCCACCCACCTGCTTTCTGTCCCTGTAGACCAGTCTGCATTTTCTAGACTTTTATATAAATGGAATCATATGGAACGTTCTATTTTTTTGTCTGGCTTCTTTTGCTCAGCAGGATTACTTTGAGGTTTGTCCAACATTGTTTCATGTATCAGTTCCTTCCTTCTCCCTGCGGAGCAGTATTCCCCGGTCTGGATGGGCCAAGCTCCTGACCCATTTGCCTGTTGATAGATGTTTACATTATTTCCAGAGTTTGGTTATAATGAAGTGGCTGTGAACGTTCAGGTCCAAGTCTTGGAATGGACAAATATTTTCACTTCTCTTGGGTAAATACCAGGACCGTGACGGAGGGTCACATCAGTCTATGTTTGCCTTGTTAAGAGATCAACAAACTGTTTTCCAAGGTGGCTGGATCATTTTGTACCCCCTCCAACAGTATAGGAGAGCTCTAATTGGCTCCACATTCATGCTAGTGCTTGGCCTTTCTTTTTTTTAAAAGACTTTATTTTTGAGTAATCGCCACACCTAACGCGGGGCTCAAACACACGGCCTTGAGATCAAGAGTCGAAGTCTCAGCCAACTGAGCCAGCCAGGTGCCCCAGCACTTGGTCTTTTAAATTTTAGCTGTTCTAGTGAGTATATAATGTTCTGACACCAATTCCAATTCCGATGTGTGGGGTTTTTTCCCCCATGCCAAGCAATTCTCCAACACCAGCTTGGTGCCCTATAATTCAACTCAATTCCGACACAATCTCCCTGGAGACACCATCAGAACCCACAGGTTAAGGGCTCAGTCCTCCAAGACTGCCCTTCCCCCAACTTCAGACGCCAATGATCCAGGCTGTCACCTTCTACTAGCTGATCGGAGGTTCTAATGACTCCTCCTTAGGTTGGATCAATTTGCTAGAGCAGCTCACAGAACTCAGAGAAACATTTTACTTACTAGATTCCCAGTTTATTATAAAAGGCTATAACTCAGGAACAGCAGATGGAAAAGATGCGTAGGGCCAGGCAAGGGGACAGGGTACGGAGGGTCCATGCTCTCTCCAGGCTGGACTCTCTCCCCAATCTCCATGGGTTCACCAACTTTTGGGTTTTTATGGAGGCTTCTTTATATAGGTGTGATTAATTAACTCATTGGCCACTGGCGACTGATCCCCCCTCCAGTCCCTCTCGCCTCCCCAGAGGTGAGGCGGTAGGACGAAAGTTCCTCTCATCTCCAGGCAACAATCCCCATCCTTAGGTCCTTTCCAAAAGTCACTTCATTAGCATATGGTCAGGTGTGGTTGAAAACGGTTTATTATGAGTATCAAAACACCTTCATGGTGCTATTGCTTAGGAAATTCCAAGGGTTTTAGGAGCTTTGTGCCAGGAACAGGGACCAAATATATTTCTTTTTTTTTAAGTTTAAAATTTTTTTAGTAATCTCTACCCCCGACGTGGGGCTCGAACTTACAACCCCGAGATCAAGAGTCACATGCTCTTCTGACCGAGCAAGCCAGGTGCCCCATGTATATTTCTTATTATAAACCACAACATCACAGTATGCATCTAATCTTTTGATTGATTTATTTTATTTTTAAAAAAGATTTTATTGGGGCGCCTGGGTGGCTCAGTCGTTAAGCGTCTGCCTTCCGCTCAGGTCATGATCCCAGGGTCTTGGGATCGAGTCCCGCATCGGGCTCCCTGCTCAGCGGGAAGCCTGCTTCTCCCTCTCCCACTCCCCCTGCTTGTGTTCCCTCTCTCGCTGTGTCTCTCTCTGTCAAATAAATAAATAAAATCTTTAAAAAAAAAGATTTTATTTATTTTACTTGAGAGAGAGAGAAAGCATGTGCAGAGGGAGAAGCAGACTCCCCGCTGAACAGGGAGCCCCATGCCCGGGCTCGATTCCAGGACCCTGAGATCATGACCTGAGCCAAAAACAGACGCTTAACCAACTGAGCCACCCAGGCGCACATTCTCTTTTGATTCATTTAAAAGTGAGTTGCAGAAATCAGTGCATTTCACCCAACACTTCAACAAGTATATTAATTCACTGGAGTTCAGCTTCAGCGTTTGTTCACAGTTGTAGCTTTTTAAATGGGGTGAAATTTACATGGTGTGAAATGCAAAAATCTTAATTCAGACAGCTTTGAGAAATGCATAACTTATGCGGTCCTTCCCTTTTGCTGCTTCCGATCTGAGGAGCTGAAGAGCCTGGTCTATGGTTCTGAATGGAATGCCCCACCTTCTGGATTCATCTCTTTCTCTGCGGATTCCTTTAGCTTGGACTACCCACTTGCCTCCGTCTTTCCCCCAAACTGGAAGGTGTGTCTCCAGCAGGTCTCCTCACCTGGGCACTGCTGACATTTAGGACCAGATGACTCTGTCATGGGGGCCTCTTGTGTGCTGTGGGATGTTGAGCCTCATCTTGGCCTCCACCCACTATTCCCAGTAGCATCTCCTATCCCCCAGTAGGAGTCCCCGGTGGTGAGGTGAGTGGACACAATCCCTCTTCCAGGGACCGTCAACCAACAAGAGAAACAGGCTGTTACACTTGGGCCCCTGGAGCTTCTGACTTCCTTGACCTAGGGACTGGCTTTTAAAGGCCTCCCAAAGGGATTCTGATGGGCAGCCAGGATGAGAACTGGTGACCCCAAGCTACTGTTCATTAAGCATTTATTGTGGGCTAGGCAATATGCAAAACTTTTTTCCTTGAGGGGGGCGCCTGGCTGGTTCAGTCGGTGGAGCGTGAGGCTCTCGATCTCGGGATTGTGAGTTTGAGTCCTGCACTGGGGATAGAGATGACTTTCAAAAGTAATGAAAAAAGTTTAAAGATTTTACTTATTTATTTGACAGAGAGAGAGAGCACAAGGAGGGGGAGCGGCAGAGGGAGAAGGAGACTCCCCGCTGAGCTGGGAACCCGACCTGGGGCTCGATCCCAGGACCCGGAGATCATGACCCGAGCAGAAGGCAGACGGGTCCTGTCCCCATGCTTTAATAAAACCACTTTTTGCGCCAAAGATGTCTCAAGAATTCTTTCTTGGGGCACCTGGGTGGCTCAGTCGTTAAGCGTCTGCCTTCAGCTCAGGTCATGATTCCAGGGTCCCGGGATCGAGCCCCTCACGGGGCTCCCTGCTCAGCTGGGAGCCTGCTTCTCCCTCTCCCTGCTGCTCCCCCTGCTTGTGCTCTCTCTCTCTCTCTCCCTCCCTCTGTCAAGTAAATAAATAAAACCTTAAAAAAAAAAAGAATTCTTTCTTGGCTGTTGGCTTCGAACCCTAATGTTCTTTCCTACATCACTGGGTACTGAGTAAGTGCTACGTGATTCACAGATACAACAAACTATGAGTAGGGATCTTGGTATGACTAGAGCACCCCTGGTTGTGTTTCTGTATTGTGCAAGGCCTGTAGGTTTCCCTGAGCTGGGAGAGAGCCTGCCGCATCAGGAGAAGCAGTCCCGGGTCCCAGAGGGAAACTGGGATTGCACCCAGCTCTTACCATCTTTCCCTTCTGCCCGTTGATTCGGGCATGGTCCCACCTCCGACCTTTTGCTCCTGCGGACCCTTCTGCCCTTCCCTCCTTCACCCCTTTCAAGCACTTGTGCCGATGTTACCACCTGGGGTTAAAATTGCAGGGCGCCCGGCTGGCTCAGTCAGTAGAGCGTGCAACTCTGGATCTCGGGGTCCTGAGTTTGAGCCCCACGTTGGGTGTGGAAGTTACATTAAAAAAATTTTTTAGGGCGCCTGGGTGGCTCAGTCGTTAAGCGTCTGCCTTCGGCTCAGGTCATGATCTCCAGGTCCTGGGATCGAGCCCCGCATCAGGCTCCCTGCTCAGCAGGGAGTCTGCTTCTCCCTCTCCCTCTGCCTCTCCCCACTGCTCCTACTCTCTCTCTCTCTCTCTCTCTGTATCTCTCTGTCTCAAACGAATAAATTAAAAAAAAAATTAAAAAAAAATTTTTTAAATTGCAATCCAACTCCAGGCCCCGCTCCCAGTCTCCTAGAGCCTTGACCGCCCACTGGAAACAGCCCCTGGTCCATGTTCCAGCAACATCACCTGACTTAAATCTTCCCCTAGTGCTTGTCACTCCCCGCCGTTGATGTAATTTTTAGCTGTTTGTTGTCTTCCTTTCCTAGGATAGCAGTTTCCTGTTGCTGCTAGAGCAAATTCCCACAGATGTAGAGGTTTAACACAGCACACATTTATCAGAAGTCCAAAGTGATTCTTACAAGGCTAAAAAGCAAAGTGTGCCCAGGGCTGGGTCTCTTCTGGAGGCTGCAGAGGATACTCCGTTTCTGGGCCTTTTCCAGCTTCTGGAGGCCACCTGCATCCCTCCGCTCACTCCCCCTTCCTCCGTCTCCCAAACCAGCAGCGGAACATCTGGAAATCTCTCTCTGACTCGGACCCTCCTGCCTCCCTCTTTCACTTCCTAGGACCCTTGTAATGGCATTGAACCTGCCCAAGTAACCCAAGGTCATCTCCCCATCTCAAGACCCTTAACTTGATCACATCTGCAAAGCCCCTTTTGCGGTGCGAGGTCACGGATCTGTTCTGGGATCATCAGGGTGTGGGGTCATTACTGAGTTCCCCGCAACGCATCCTCAGCTTCGGTTCCCCACTGTATAGTACTTGGCGCGGTGCTTGGCCCAGAACAGGTGCTCTGTAGGAGTTGCCGAGTGAACGAATGGGACACAGGAGCAGGAAGGGCAGGATAGATATTTGGTGGAGCAGGTTTTGGGGCATTGAGGGCCAAAGAGGAAGTACCATCCCCAGAAGGAAGTGAAGGTGCCGCCCCTGGCCCAAGGCGGGAGGATGATGGAAGAAGCAGGGATGAGCAGGACAGGTCAGACAGGCGCGAGGATGAAGCAGCAATTGGGGCATCCTGTTCTGCCTGAGCCCGCCTCCCACTCACCTACTCACTGACCTCGCCCTCGGGCTGGGCCCAGGTCTTCCTGGAGCCACTGCAGGGAAGGGGGGAGGTCACAGGGATGCGGGACTGGCACAGCGGGTTTGGCTGGTCCTGGCATCTCGGCAGAGGAGAGCCCTGGGGACAGGTGAGGATGTTGCTGGGAGCACCTGGGAGGACTGGAAGACGCAGGTCCCTGTGGGCCCAACACTCCCGTATCCAACACCGCCACCCCAGAAGGCTCTCTGGGCTCTGTCTGCCCCAGCCACAGGGACAAGGAAGCTAAACTCCCCATGCCCGACCCCCTCCCAGATCCAGGACTCCAGGCCCCCAGCCCCCTCCTCCCTCAGACCCAGGGGTCCAGGCGCCCAAGCCTTGGGCTCTCCCACATTGTCATCACCTGGCTCGACCTCCGGGGATCCCCGATCCCTGTACACCTGTGCTCCCTCATACCCCTCTTCTTTTGTGACCAGGTAAAGACCCAGCTTCTCAGGTCCCCCGCCAGTGCCCCTCTTCAGTGTCTGGCCAGCTCCGGGACCCCGAGTAAGGGTCCCCAGCCGCCCACTCCCCCCGACCCCTGCGAGGAGACCCGGCGTGGCCGCCCCCCCACCTCAGCGCAGCGCCAGCCCCGCCCCCGGAGCCGGGTGGGCGGGGCGCCCGGGTGAGAGTGCGGGGTGGGGCCGGGCCTGCAGTATCGGCCCTGCGGCAGGCTCCTCCACCGGGATGGGGTAATCGGGGTGGAGAGCAGAGAGCAAGGTTTCTGCAACGCTGCACACCCCGAGATGGACCCGCTGATTAGAGGGGAAAACTGGAGGGAGGGCGCCAGCTGCCTTTGAGGAGTCAGCTGCCCTCCCACCCCACCCAGCGTGATGTCTTCTTTTCCCTCTCCAAGGGGCCCTCCAGAGCCACGGGGACAAGGGCATCCCTTGCCCATGGCCCACGCCTTCCCTAGGTCCAGGTGTCTAGGTGTCCCAGTTTCGTGTCTGTCTAGGTGACGGGAGTCCCAGCCCCCAGCCGCCTCTTCCCTCATCAGACCTAGGAAGTCCTGGCTCCCAGCCCCCTCCTCCCTCAGACCCAGGAGCCAGGACCCCCAGCTCCTGTACTGTCCCCCTCCCCACCTCATTCGGATTCTTTATTCCTGACTCCAGGATTTGGGAGCCCTGCCCCCAGCCTCCGCCCTCTTGGGAACCCAGCCTCTAAGCCGCCAGAGCTGACCTGGTCCTCAGCTCTCCCAGAATTCCCCGCAATTACTAGCTTTTAATGGAAAGGTCAGGCTCTGGAGGTGACAATGGCCCCGATTCTGTGGAAATATGACCTCATGACCCAGTGACCTCCCTTTGCCCACATCTGAGCTCTAAGAACAAAATGGCATAGCCTGGGGCTTCCTGGGGCCCCAGTGGGGGCCTGGGGAAATACCAAGGAATTGATGGGGGGGCAGAACAGGGGGGCACGTTTGAGACCTTCCCTGACGTCTGAGGCCAGAGGGGCTCCCCTCACAGTCAGTGACACACGCCAGCGACCTATTCATCTTCCTGGGGGCTTGCTGGGGTGGAGGAGGCATGTCCTGGCCAGCCTAGCCCATCCTGACCTAGCACTGCTCCCTGCTACCCTTAATACCCCAGGGACAGGTATGAGCTCCCACCCCAGGGCCCAGAAATGCCCCTTCTATCCCCAAATGTTCCCTCTTTGGACAAAGAACATCCCTTCCAGGTGTCTCTCCGGCATTGGGGCCTTTGTTCCCACCAGACCCTCTGCTTGGAGGCTCAGGTTGCTCACCTGGAGAGTTTCCCCTCCTGGGGCATCCTTTCACCGGAAAGCCATCCCAGACCTCCCACAGAGGCCCAGGATCTACAGGCAGGATACCAACCAGACCGCATTTGCCCCAGGCGAGCAGAGTCAAGTCCACTAGTATGCCAGCCACCCGTGTTATTTTAAACCTTTGAGTAGCCACATTTTTTTAAAAAAGAGAGACATCGATAAGATTAATTTGAGGAATATGTTTTACTCAATCCAGTATATCTAATATCATCATTTCAACGTGTAATCAATATAAAAATTACTCGGGAGAATTTTACATGTTTTATCTCAATTGCAATGCTCAGTTTCCAAGGGTTAAATTGGAATGTAATCTTACCAAAGCATTAATGCTGCACTTAAGAGGGAAGTATTTGACACTGTTTCTGTTTTTAAAGTTACCGGTGAGTCAATTAAGATTAAATATAACTGGAAATGTTTGCTTCCTGGGTCACACAAGCCACATTTCTAGTGCTCAATGGCCACATGTGGATGGTGGGTCCTGTGTTGACTGCAGCTCTAAGCCATGTTTACTTACCTGTCTTGTCTGTGGATGCAATGCCAAGTTCTGCAGAGGAGGCCTCCCCAGATAGCTGGAGGGATGAAGGATGGATGGTTGGAGGATGGATGATGAATGGATGGAGGGATGATGGATGGATGGTTGGAGGATGGATGATGAATGGATGGAAGGATAATGGATAGATGGTTGGAGGATGGATAGATGGATGGATGTTTGGGGGATGGACAAATGAATGGATGGAGGGATGATGGATAGATGGTTGGAAGATGGATGGTGAATGGATGGATGGAGGGATGATGGATGGATGGTTGAAGGATGGATGATGGATGGATGGAGGGATGCTGGATAGATGGCTGGAGGATGGATAGATGAATGGATGGAGGGATGATGGATAATCCCTGCTGCTCCCAGGGAGCACTAGCTGACACTGGCTTTTCCACTTTCTTCTCCCCCCCCACCTCCAAATCTCTTTCCTATCCCTCAGATACCTAGGCCCCCCATATCCATGTTGATGGGGTCAGTGATTCCCATTACTGTCCCTCCCCTCCTGTCATTGGGTAAGAAGCCACTCTGTCTTCCAGTTCCCCTTGCCACGTCCTCAGGAGTCTAGGCCTGTCGCTCTCTACAACCTGGCCTTGCATCTCCCCATCCCCACCCCCACCTTCTGAAGAGATCCAACCAATTTCTCCAGGAACCACCATTGCCCAGTTGCTCACTGCCCATCACCCTGTGATGATTCACTCACTCCATCCACAGCATTTACTGAGCAACCCCTAAGTCCTAGCAACTCTTCCAGGCCCTTCCCCTGGGATACAAGAGGGCACAAACATATAATAAGCCCTGTCTTCATGGGGTTGACAGTCTGATGAGGAGACAGACAGTCAGCAAGATCAAGAAGTAAAACATTTAGGATGTCAGAAGGTAATGAGTGGAAAGTTTGGAGACCTTGGTGGCCGAGGTTAAGGAGAAGCAGGGCCAGCTGCAGTGACGGGAAGCCCCGAAGAATCCGGCTTTCTGGGGAAGAGCACACCAGGCAGGGGAATGGCAGTACAAAGGCCCTGAGGTGCAAACATTTCTATGTCTCTGGGCTACCTTATCTAACTGGTCTCTTGACCACTCAGACACAGCCTCCAGGCCCTCTTTCTCCCTTCAACATTCTCCTCTAAACTCTCCCTGGGTCTTCCCAGATGTCCTTGTCCCCCAGGGCAACCCCCCAAGTTTCCTTCCCAGTCTCCCTCAAGGGTCTGAGTGTTCTGGTCCCCTTAAACTCTCCCTCTCCTCTGGAACTTGAGGCTGGCACAGGTGGGCTTCTCCTCTGGTTCTGACGGGGAGGACCTGGTGACGGGGTTCAGGGGAGGTTCCCATGGGAGGGATGGGACAAAGTTGTCACCTCCTCAGAGCCAGAAACAGTCATTAAAGGCAGAACAAAGGCAGGGCAGCCCAGCCCAGAGGGCCAGGAAAGGTGGCCCAGCTCAGCCCCCCCACTACCCTGACCTCAGGGAAGTCCATCAGCCCCAGACAGGGAGAGCTAGCCCTCTTGATTTCCCCCGCTCCCTGTGAGTGAGCCCTTTGCACAGATGGGCACATCAAGGCTAATTCTGAAAGTAGCCGAGGCAAGATTCAAACTCATCTGTGGTGGGGTGGGGTTGGGGGAGGCTCCCCATACCGCAGCACCCTAGCCATGGGCCTTTGGGCAGATGAACCAAAGGGGTGCATTGCCCCAGGATGTTTGTCTTCTTCCTGCCATCAGAGTGAGAGTGGGCAACGCTGCGCCCTGGGCTGCTCATCCCACCTCTCTGAGCTGCCTTTCCGCATCTGTTTATGTGAGTCTCACGTGCCCTATCCCTCCCATGTGCAACAACACGGGGCTGACTGTAATTGGTCAAGAAATAGAATTTTATTTTATTTTTTAAAAGATTTTATTTATTGGGGCACCTGGGTGGCTCAGTCGTTAAGCGTCTGTCTTCGGCTCAGGTCATGATCCTGGGGTCCTGGGATCGAGCCCCGCATCAGGCTCCCTGCTCAGCGGGAAGCCTGCTTCTCCCTCCCCCACTCCCCCTGCTTGTGTTCCCTCTCTCGCTGTGCCTCTCTCTGTCAAATAAATAAAATCTTTAAAAAAAAAAGATTTTATTTATTTATTTGCGAGACAGAGAGAGAGAAGGCAGAAGGAGAGGGAGAAGCAGACTCCCTGCTGAGCAGGGACCCCCGACTTGGGGCTCGATCCCAGGACCCTGGAATCATGACCTGAGCCAAAGGCAGACACTTAACTGACTGAGCCACCCAGGCGCTCCTTGGAAATCGAATCTTAAATGGCAATAATTTTGTATTTATTCATCCAACCAAATTTTCTCTGGCACATACTGGAAAAATGACCAAAATATTCTAGGAAAATTCCACCAAACTATCGATGGTGGTTCTCTTCATGGGTAGGAGGGTTACGGGGGTCCTTATTTTCTACGTGGACTTGCCAGCTCAGACATTGTCTTTCCTCCCTTCCATTTTTTTTTTTTAAACTAAGTACACATCTTCCTTCTGTCCTATAAAAACAAGTCATTTCTGGTGAGAAAATTGGGCTTCTTGGCCAGATTCAAGGTCTCTGAGGGGTGAGGAGATGGGTGGAGTTGGGGTTGGAGGGTCAGAGAACAGTGAGGTGTGACCAAGGAATCTTAAGTACTGGGAGAGATGGAATACACGGGCAGGAGGCCAGATCACCAGGGCCTGGAAGGCCTTGGCACTGGGGGGAGGAGAGGGACAACTCTGGGAAGGACTGGAAGCAGGGAGGCTGGGGTGAGGCTGGGGGAAGGGTGGGACAGGAGGCCTGGGGGGACAGGCAGGGGAGGGCATGGGCTGGAGAGTCCTGGCCCAGGACAGTGGGGCTGGACACTGACAAGCCTACAGGAGGGAGAGGAGGGGAGAGGCAATGCCTGGGGGTGACCCGGGGACCCATGAGGCCATCCCGGAGATGGCAACCGGGGAGGAGGGACGATTCTGGGGAGCCGCTGAGCTCCCACTCCCCTGGGGATGGTGCGTGCCTGAGCCGCCTGGGAGGGGTCCAGATGGAATGGTAAGGGTCCTCGTGAGGGGCATCCTCCTGGGCCCAGGGGTTCCAGAAGCTCATGGAGAAGAAAGTTTGAGGTGCCCTTAGGACCCCTTAGGGGCCCACAGACATTCAGGTCCAGAGGTGTCTTACAGGTGAGGGGTTATTTACCCCCATTTTTCAGATAGAGAAACTGAGGCTCAAGAGGGCACCTGATTGGATCAAGGTCACACACTGAGCAAGGGCTGGGGATTTGCTGGCCCACTGGATGTGGGGGAGCAGACAGGAGGGAGGCTCCCAGCTGCCCTGGTGGGGGGTGAGGTCCCCCCAGAGGTGGAAGCCCAGGAGGGAAGCCTGTTGATCTCTGGAGGCAGAAATTGCAGAACCCAGGGGCCAGGAGAGCAGGAGACAAGAATATTGAGTGGAGGGGCTCCTGGGTGGCTCAGTCGTTAGGCATCTGCCTTCAGCTCAGGTCATGATCCTAGGGTCCTGGGATCGAGCCCCATATCAGGCTCCCTGCTCAGCCGGAAGCCTGCTTCTCCCTCTCCCACTCCCCCTGCTCATGTTCCCTCTCTTGCTTTGTCTCTCTGTCAAATAAATAAATAAAATCTAAAAAAAAAAAAGAATGCTGAGTGGAGGTTGCTGGGGCCTTCCTCAAGCAGGCCTGGGACAGGCTGGTGAGCACTCTCAGCCCGAGAGACCCAGGGCCGCTGCGAGGCTTGTCCACATCACAGCCATCAGAATTCAACTCTCTGTGCCCTGGCTCCGGGCTGAGGGAGGGGAGGGCAGGGGAGGGACCGACTACAGCCTGGGGTGGCTGGAGGGGCCCAGAGGGCAGCGGAGACACTCGCCTGGCAGAGTGGAAGATACTGGGGCTGGGAGATCATCTAAGCAGCTGGCTGTGTGATCCTGGGCGGGCCGCCTGCCCTCTCTGAGCCTCCACTTGCTCATGTGGAAATGGAGCTACGGGGAGGGGGTATCGCCAAGGCTGTTGACAGGAGGGACCACAGACCCTGGGGTCAGACCCATCGGGTTCAGCTCTGTCCTGGGCTGCGTGACCATGGTCATGGCACTTTCGCTCTCGGCCTCAGTTTCCCCATCCGGAAAGCGGGTATGATAAAAGCGCCTGACTCATCCCCAGGAACAAAGAGGTCACGCTCAGGAGGTGGGGAGCGCCGTGCCCTAACCTCTCCTATGAGGGCTGCCGAGTCCGGGGCCCAACCTCCCGTCCTCGGAGCCCCCGGGGACACAGCCTCTGGCTCGGGGACCCAGCTGCATCCCCACCCCTGCCCACCTCTGCGCTCCCATCCTCCCCCGAGCAGAGCAGATGGTTCTAACAGTGTCCCAGCCCTTAGAGCAGCGCCTCGTAGACCGGAGGCACTCAATAAATATTTCTTGAATGAATAAGTGAATGGATGAATGAATGATCCCTCTGAGATGAGATTAGCTTTTTGGCACATTTGCAAACTGAGACTCCGGGTAGGTTGGCCCGGAACCATTTGCCAAGAAGGTTCCAGTATGGAATTGGAATTGGAGCGGCCTCCCGGACTCTGCCCCAGGCCACTGGGGAGATTCCTGAGACGTGTCCATCAGCTCTCCTCCCCTCCCCACCCTCGGAGAAGGGTGGCTCCCTCCCGGCCTCTCCCCGCCGTTGGAGGCGTGGGTAGCAGCTGGGAGAACCGGCTGGGTGCTGCCTCTCCCCTTGGGCGTGGAGGTAGGCACCTGGCGGGCTCCTCGGGTGGCAGACGCCACCACCGCACATACTTGGCCCCCGAGCCGAGCCGCCTGCTCCCTGCGCGTCCTCCCCTCCCTTCCCTCACCGGCCCGCCATGGACGGGCCCGCCGAGCCCCGGATCCCTGCGCTGTGGGACACGCATGAAAACAACATCTCGGAACTCAGGTGAGGCCCGGGCCTGGGCACGAGCCAGGAGACCTCCGCCCCTACCCCGCCGACCCCCTACCCTGGAGGAGGGGGCCTGGGGAAGAGCCAGGGGCCTCTGCTGCAGCCTCCTGCTGCCTCAGACCTGGCCAGGACCCAGCTGGCTTCTGGAAGGGAGTGGGGGACGGGGTTGTGCTGAGTTACCTGCTGGGATGCCCGAGGTGTCCCGGACCAGGCGGGGCCTCAGTTTCTCTGTCTTCCAAAGGTGTCTTCCTGACACAGGGCTGGATGAGAGTGGGAGTCGGGCTCACAGTAACTGCTCAGGAAACGTAAGGGCCTGCTGTCCCCTTTTCCTCCTGGACACCCCAGAGCCCCTTCGGATGGGGGTGCTTTCCCTCATGGGGGCTCGGAATATGGCACCTGCTCTGCTCGGGGGAGGATGGGAGCACAGAGATGGGCAGGGGTGGGGATGCAGCTGGGTCCCCGAGCCAGAGGCTGTGTCCCCGGGGGCTCTGAGGACGGGAGGTTGGGCCCCGGACTCGGCAGCCCTCATAGGAGAGGTTAGGGCACGGCGCTCCCCACCTCCTGAGCGTGACCTCTTTGTTCCTGGGGATGAGTCAGGTGCTTTTATCATACCCGCTTTCCGGATGGGGAAACTGAGGCCGAGAGCGAAAGTGCCATGACCATGGTCACGCAGCCCGGGACAGAGCTGAACCCGATGGGTCTGACCCCAGGGTCGGTGGTCCCTCCTGCCCTCAACAGCCTTGGCGATACCCCCTCCCCGTAGCTCCATTTCCACATGAGCAAGTGGAGGCTCAGAGAGGGCAGGCGGCCCGCCCAGGATCACACAGCCAGCTGCTTAGATGATCTCCCAGCCCCAGTATCTTCCACTCTGCCAGGCGAGTGTCTCCGCTGCCCTCTGGGCCCCTCCAGCCACCCCAGGCTGTAGTCGGTCCCTCCCCTGCCCTCCCCTCCCTCAGCCCGGAGCCAGGGCACAGAGAGTTGAATTCTGATGGCTGTGATGTGGACAAGCCTCGCAGCGGCCCTGGGTCTCTCGGGCTGAGAGTGCTCACCAGCCTGTCCCAGGCCTGCTTGAGGAAGGCCCCAGCATCCTCCACTCAGCATTCTTGTCTCCTGCTCTCCTGGCCCCTGGGTTCTGCAATTTCTGCCTCCAGAGATCAACGGGCTTCCCTCCTGGGCTTCCACCTCTGGGGGGACTTAACCCCCCCACTATGGCAGCTGGGAGCCTCCCTCCTGTCTGCTCCCCCACATCCAGTGGGCCAGCAAATCCCCAGCCCTTGCTCAGTGTGTGACCTTGATCCAGTCAGGTGCCCTCTTGAGCCTCAGTTTCTCCATCTGAAAAATGGGGGTAAATAACCCCTCACCTGTAAGACACCTCTGGACCTGAATGTCTGTGGGCCCTTAAGGGGTCCTAAGGGCACCTCCAACTTTCTTCTCCATGAGCTTCTGGAACCCCTGGGCCCAGGAGGATGCCCCTCACGAGGACTCTTACCATTCCGTCTGGGCCCCTCCCAGGCGGCTCAGGCACGCACCATCCCCAGGGGAGTGGGAGCTCAGCGGCTCCCCAGAATCGTCCCTCCTCCCCGGTTGCCATCTCCGGGATGGCCTCATGGGTCCCCGGGTCACCCCCAGGCATTGCCTCTCCCCTCCTCTCCCTCCTGTAGGCTTGTCAGTGTCCAGCCCCACTGTCCTGGGCCAGGACTCTCCAGCCCATGCCCTCCCCCTGCCTGTCCCCCCAGGCCTCCTGTCCTACCCTTCCCCCAGCCTCACCCCAGCCTCCCTGCCTCCAGTCCTTCCCAGAGCTGTCCCTCTCCTCCCTCCAGTCCCAAGGCCTTCCAGGCCCTGGTGGTCTGGCCTCCTGCCATGTATTCCATCTCTCCCAGTACTTGAGATTTCTTGGCCACACTTCACTGTTCTCTGCCCCAGTGCCTTTGCATATTCAGTTCCTCTGTGGGGATTCCCAGGGAAGTCTTTTCTAACCTCCAAATCTACCCCTGGCCATGTTCCTTCTGTGGCTTACCAGCACCCATAGTGATGGTTTCTAAAACCTTTTAAGACACAGATTTCTTTGTCCCAGAGGAATTTTCTTCTGGAGCAGAAATACATCATAGAGTTCAAGACGGAGCTGCTCTGGTTTAAAACAGGGGAGTGGGGCTGAGGTCCCGCCGCTCACCCTGCTTCTTCTGTGGGAGCTCCTCTCTGTTCCCACAGTCCCCACCTTCCTCAATGCCTGGGCCCCACCTGCTTGCCTCCACACCCACTCCGGCCTGGATCCCACACCTTTGGGCCTTGCGTCCGAACATTCCTTTGCCCGGGATGACCTCTCTCTCCCTTGTCTAGCAAACACCCTTCTCACACCATGTCAGATTCTTGGCCGCCACAGGTGGGTCCCTGACCCCACTCCCAGCTTCAAACTCATCCTACGCACCACACTGTGCACTGTTCACAGATAGGGCCAGACCTGGGCCACCTCCGGGGCCCTAGTGAGTCTCGGAGAATGATGGCAAGGAATGAATGGAGATTAGGCAAGCTTGCAGGATGAGTCAGGGCTGCAAGGCAGGTGAGCAAGGGGCAGGGCAGGCAGGGAGAGGAGGGGCAAGCTGTGGATCAGAGGGGACCAACGGGCAGTGGAAAATTCCCATGGGGACCATTATTACGCACAGCCGCAGGAGTGCCTCTTAATGTCTGGCAAGAGAATTTGCAGGACACCATCTGCCACCTGATTCCATTTTTTTACGGCCCCCCCCTCCCCCGAAATCCAGAAAAGCTCATATATTACTTTGGGAATACAGTCACGCGCGACAAAACTCTGCGACACGAGGATTTCACAGGGATAGTGGTTGTGGGGAGGAGGAGCCCAGAGACACCAGCGAGACACAGGGCTCAGAACGTTCTCGTTCGCGGGGTTTGCGATCCATCACGTTTTATAAGTTCTGTGGTGTTTCATGCTGTGGTGTACGTACCAATGTACAAAAGGGGGATATTAAGGGCAAAATCAAAATTTGAAAAGGAAAACGTTAAGAGCAGGGGGCAGGCGGGACCCGGACTGTTGTGTTCAGCGTACCGTGGTGGAGCCGATGGGGAGACAGGCCCGGGGGACATGAATCCCTCTGGTCCTTTCTTAGGTGCCGCTTCCCAGCAACTGTCTGAGATTAACCGGCACACAAATGGTCAGCTATTGTCATCCCGTTTATGATTGAGACAACTGAGGCCCAGAGAGGTTGAGTGAGTTGCCCGAGGTCACACAGCTGCCAAGTGGGATGTCGCCAGGATCTGAACCGAGGCTGCCTGACTCTCGCACCCTGGCTGGCACGGGTGGGCAGGAAAGGAGTCTGGGGTTGAGCAAGAGGAGGTAGCCCCAGCCCGGATGGGAGGCTTGGTGGGTGGTCTGTGCTCTGGCTCGTTTCCGGAGTGTCCACATGCTGGGCTGCACTACCATCGGCCCCTTCTGGAAAGAGTCGAGGCCGGAGGAAGCCAAGCAGGTATTTGGACCTGCGGTTGCCATCCCTCCCCTCCTCCCTCTGATCTTGGAGAGCCTGCTGAAGGCCCTTTCTGATCTCCGCTGGTTTATGGCTGAGGTCTCCAGCCCCGGTTTTAAAATCCCGGCCCCCTCCTTCCTTGGGGAGGGCTGAGCCATTCAAAGATTTTATTGGCTAGCGCCCTGCCAGTCACAGAGCTGCCTTTTTCCCAAGGAGAAGGGGGCCGCTAATAAAAAGGTTCTAAGCAATAAACAAATAATAGGACATTGGACCTCGCCGCCTGGGTGGAATTTGTGCAGGCAGAGAGGGGCGGGGACTCTGGGCTGCCGCTAGTAAATAAGGTGCCTTGGGAGATACTCACAGCCACCCGGCTCCCCGATGATGACCCAGGCTTGGAGAGCAAAGGGCAGGATGTGTCTCCATTCCCAAGTGCTCTTTCGGGGCTGGAGAATGGGAACATCCAGGAGCCGCTTGGAAAGGACTGAGCAGCTCAGTTTGCTGGGGGTGGGGGGTCTGTGGGAGGGAGAGTGGCACCCCGGCAGACTCTCTGGTGGCATCGAATGCCAGGGCAAGGAGGAAAATGCTGGTGCTGCTGGGGAGGCCTGGATCAGAGGCTCCAAGAGAGAGGTCGGGACCAGGCCCCCCACCCCAGGACTTTGCCACTGTAGGCAAGAATGCCAGTCACAAAGTTCGCAAGCAGGCAACTGGCCACGTCGCTCGCTGGTGGGGACCCGCGGGGCAGACAGGGGCACTTGGAGCTGCACGTCTGTGAAATGGGTGCAGTGGGTGATGCCCTGGGATAGGCCAGACCCGGCGCTCTCTGCTGAGTCAGGGTTTGTTTTTTTCTTCCTCCTTCTCCAAATCCCGTGACCCTCCTCCTGAGCCAGGAACTCAGGTGCCAGGAAGGGTGGGGCCGGGGTGAAGAATGGTGATAATTAGAACCTTCCTGAGCATTCAGCATGCGCCAGGCTCCTTGAGGGCTTTGTGTGGATTAAGATCCTTGGATCCTCGAAACAGCCCTGTGAGGCCGCCGAGGTTGGGATTCCCATTTTCCAGATGGGCACACTGAGGCCCAGAGAGGACTTGTACATCAGAGATGCGCTCCCAGGGCCTCGCTCTGAACCCCCTAGAGAAAGAGCTCAGACAGGAGACCTCTCAGACTGCAGGGGAGAGCTGTCCCTCTGCAGACATCACCTCCACGAGCGGACCAGTGAGTCTGTGGTCTGTCCACCCTCCAGACCGACGCGGTCCCATAGATGCACAGCGTGAGTCCCCGAGGTAAACATTTCCTCCCGGCCACGTTCAAAAAAAAGAGAGAGAGAAAAAAAAAGCGGCAAAAGACACAGGCAAAATCATTTTAATTCTGTATTTTGTCTAACCTGATATATCTGAAACGCTACCGTTTCAACACGGAACCGATAGAAAAAATTATCAATGAAATATTTTACATGCTCTGCGCACGAAGCCTTTGGGACCAAGTGGCCTTTTGCTCCAATGACACCAGTCTTCCATCAGGAAGACTTGACCTGCCTCTAGGTCTCACAGCTGGAGAAAGTCCCTCCTCAGGCCTGAGTTGTTCCCAATCTGCCTAAAAAGCTTTCTGATCATTGGAATTGAGTGTCAGGGTGGCAGCTGAAATCAATAATAAGTAAATACAATTAAAAGGGCCCCCTGTTGCTATGGCCACCTTTCAAGGGCTCAGTGGCCCACACGGGGCCAGCAGCTGCCATCCCAGGAGGTGCAGAACGGACTGTTTCCATCATTCCGGAAAGTTCTGTCGGCCGGCATGGCTCCAGGCTGTGAGTGACCCAAGGGCCAGGAGAGGTACATAGTAGGAGCTTAATAAATGCATGTTGGAAGTGGGGGGGAAGCGTTAGAGAGAAAGGAAAGAAAGAAAAGTCACAAAGAGCCTCAGGCTAAAGGCAGGGCACACACAGAGATACGAGGAGTGGTGGACCATAGAGTATGTAGGGAACAAGAAGAACTTGGTGGTGGGAACAGAACAACACTGGCCATGCTGGCGTGGGGGCCTCAGAGAGGTGGGGGCCGTGCGAGCCGATGAGGGCGCAATGAATCTGCTGGTCTTTGAGGGACAAAGCCCAGGCAGCAGTACAAAGGACTCTGAGAATTTGAAGAGAGTGATTAATTTCTTTAGCTAGATTTTTCTCCAGGACTATTAGCCTTAGGGAAGTGATATATCAAAGTGATACATCTCAAAAAATTTTTTTAAAGTTATTTAAAAGTTTGGGTGGATTTGAAATGTGCAAGAAGTGCCCAGGGAAGGGAAAGGAAACTGGGGAGGGAATTTTACCCCATCAGAACTTAAAATGCGTAGTTGCTTTAATGCAAATGATATGACCCCCACCCTATGCCTGAGCAATTCCAATTCCCGGTTATTTGCCCAAGGGAATGAGACCCAAAGACCAGGATGGGTGCAGCAGCTATAGGCGTAAGAGCTTGATCTGGAAACAGCCAAGAACAGGGACATGGATACGCACCCTGTGATTTATTCATACAGTGGAATTCGACTCAGCCACAGAAAGGAAAAAAACCTCTAATATACACACAGACACCCATGAATGTCAAGAACGTTACACTGAGCGCAAGAAACCAGACACTGGAGCACATTCTGTAAGATGAAAGTTCTAGAACACCCAAGACCAGACAACTCCATTTCTGAGGAAAAGTCGGGACAGAGGTCACCTCTCGGGCAGGGGCGGGGACAGATTTGGAGGAGCCACCAGGAAACTTTCTGGGACGCTGGGCTCTTCTGCATCTTGCTAGGAGTTGGCATGGCAGGACGACATGCGTTTGTCAAAATTCACTTAAGACTAATACATTTCTTCAAAGGGAAAATAATTTTAAAAGGATGGAAGTGGGATATCTTGCAGCTATTTTTGAACAGGACGAGACAGCCGTAGATCGACCTAAAAAATAAGCAAGGTGCAGAGTAAGGTGTAAGGTATGAAATCAGTATTTTCTAGAAGGAAGGGAGGAAAAGGGGGAAGGGGAGGAGGCAGAGGGGGAGGAGGAGGGGAAGAGGAGGGAGGAGGGGGAGGAGGGGGGAGGGGGGAGGAGGGGGGAGGGGGAGGGGGGAGGAGGGGGGAAGCCGGGGAGAAATCAGAGCAGTCACACTGTGAATATCTGTATGTGCTTCTATAAGCAGTTAGGTTACTCACCAAACTGGTAGTACTGGGATTCCCTGAGGCTGGCAATGGCATTGTTGGGAGAGACCATTAACTTATTAATAAACTCAGATGATCAAAAGATACAGAGATAGGTTCCAAGAATTTATTTTCCTAATTAGATTTTCTAAAGAGAAAGAAAAAGACGCATGCGCCTGCGTGCGCCGTACTAAGGCAGCCTGGCGGACTTACACAGCTTCCCACTTGCGGCGCTTAACGTGGTAGAAATTCATCGAGGGCTCGCATCCCAGCCGCAAGTGTTTTGGGTCACGTGGCCACGTGTTTGGGGGCCCCGGGCTCTTCCATCTGTGGCTCCCACATACCCCTAGACGTCTCTGGTCCCACCCGCCAAGGTCAGACTGGCACGATGCTTACGGTTCAGAATTCAAGACGTAGGGAAGTCATGAAACGGAAAATTCTAGTCTCACGACTACCCCAGAGCCATCCCTGGAGTAACCACTTGCCAGTAAGCCTACCTGCCAGAAATGAATCTTCATGCGTGTATCTCATCTTATTTATTTCTTTTGAAAACAGAATCAAGATACTGCTTTTTTTTTTTTTTAAAGATTTTATTTATTTATTTGAGACAGAATGAGAGAGAGAGAGAGAGAGCACATGAGAGGGGGGAGGGTCAGAGGGAGAAGCAGGCTCCCTGCCGAGCAGGGAGCCCGATGCGGGACTCGATCCAGGGACTCCAGGATCATGACCTGAGCCGAAGGCAGTTGCTTAACCAACTGAGCCACCCAGGCGCCCCCAAGATACTGCTTTATACCTTATTTAGCCTTTTGTAATACCTGGGACATCTTGCCAAAAAAATGCCACCTGCTTATCCCTCCAATCTTTCAGTGTGAAAATGTCCAAACATATAAAAAACCTTGGAAGGATTATCCGCGAACATCTCTATACCGACGACCCGTAAAATTTTATATGTGTCTTATCATGTATCTGAGCCTCCTTCTAGCTGTCCATCCATTTTTATTTGTGGTATGTTTCCGAAGTAAGCTGCAGACATCAGAGTATTTCATCGTGAACATTCCCATATTTGCTGACGGGATTTTCTTTTAATAGAGGATGTATACATACAGTGTAGGGCACAAATCTGAAGTGCGCTGGGTTTTGAGAAATATACACGTGACCCCCATCCCTCTCAACAAATAAACACCTCCTTTGGAATGGCTGGATTCCAATATTTGTGGGGCCCTGATGTATTCATCCAGTCCTGTGTTGTTTCAAGTCTTGCTTATAAATAATCTTGCAATAAACATCCTGGTGTATATTTCACTGGACACCCCCTCAAGGCCACCGATCTATTCCATAAGTTTCCGGGGGTCACGTTCATTTGCAGATATGATGGAGTAGTGTCCAACGTCGGACACCGGTTCTTGCAGGTGGGACACGTTAGGAGAATTTCTGCTCCCTCCTAGCGCCCCTGGGCGGGGGGGGAGACTGATTTTAAAAAGTCACTAGACACAGAAATTAGTTACTAAGTGTTAAAAGGGCTGTGAAAGAAGCAAATAGGATGCAGAGATGAGTAACGAGGCACATACACGGGGGGTTGTCTCCTGCTTTAGCTGAGGTGGTCTGCATCATTAAAATGTTGCCAAGTGATCTCCCAAAGAGGTTAGTCTAATTGCTCTCCTGCCAAGAGCACGCAAGTGAAAAGAGCCTGTTTCTCAGTACTCTGGCCAAGGCGTGAGTCATTCCACCGGGATGGAGGTGCCCAGAGGAGATGAGGCTGGTTGTCCAGATGGGCTCCAAGCGGAATTTCAGGAGGTGAGGGAGAGGTACTCCTGCCACGGAGAACAACCCAGACAAAGGCATGGTGGCTGGCCCAGGCGCCGCACAGTGCGTTCTGGGAATGGGGCACGCTGAACCCGGCTCAGGCTCAGGGAGTCTTGGCAGTGTTCCCCAGAGAAAGGCAGGTGACCACAGGCGCCTGCCGTGAGTCAGCAGGAGCAGGACAGCCAGCTGGGCTGCTAAGAGACATCCTGCAGCCAGATTGCATTCCTGAAGGGTGGGGCCGCTCCCAGGAAGGGGGGGCAGCTCCAGCCCCACGCAGACCCCAGAATCCCAGCTGCGGATTCTGTCACCTCCTTTGCACACACGGTCCCCCCAGTTACTCCTTCCTGTTCCATTGATCTAAACCTGCAACCTTCCCCAGATGCTCCCTATCCCCCACCTGCTCTGTCTTCCCCCATCACCATCCGACATACCACATTGAAAACATCTGGGGTTCAGGGGTGCCCAGCTGGCTCAGTCGGTGGAGCATGCAATTCTTGATCTCGGGGTTGTGAGTTCGAGCCCCACGTGGAGTGTAGGAGTTACTTAAAAATGAAATCTTTAAAAAACACACGCGCACACACACATTAGAACATTTTGGGTTCATTTTTGTCCATTCAAACACCAACTGCAATAGGGTTTTTTGGTCACTTCACTTTGCTTTTGTATCTCCCAGAGTCGAGCAGGTGCTCAGTAAATAGTTGTGGGCTGAATGAATCAATTTGCCCCATCTCAGGCAATAAGGCCTAAAGCTCCCAGGGGTGGAGAGCTCTCCTTGGACATCAGACAGGAATGTCCCCGGAAAAGAAGTTCCCGTTCTCACTGCCACTGCTCATTCTTGAAATGAGACCAGAGAGGGCTTGCGGGTGGCCTCAGGTCACACAGCAAATCCAAGGCACGCCTGTAACATAGGCCAACAGGATGTTTTGTTATAATAATGGCTAATGGACATTAAGCATTTATATGAGGGAGGCTTTTTTTTTTTTTTTAAAGATTTTATTTATTTATTTGACAGAGAGATAGACAGAAGAGCACAAGCAGAGGGAGTGGCAGAGAGAGAGGGAGAAGCAGGCTCTGCACTGAGCAGGGAACCCGATGCGGGACTCGATCCCAGGACCCTGAGATCATGACCTGAGCCGAAGGCAGACGCTTAACCATCTGAGCCACCCAGGCGCCCTGAGGGAGGCTTTTTAAAGAAAATCATAGAGTAAAGTTGATTAGTGTGTCTGTGTAAGGGGGCGTGTATAGTTCTATGAATTTTAGGACATGTACGATTTGTGTAACCATCACCACCATCAGAACCGTTCCCATCATCCCTTTGAGGTCAGCCCCCCTCCCCACCCCCACTGCCCTGGATCTAGTCTCTGTCCACACAGCTTTGCCGTTTCGAAAATGTCATGTTCCCTCTTGTGGCTACAACAAATGACACACACAGAGAGTGGCCTCAAGCCATACAAATCCATGTCCCCACACTTGCGGAGCTCAGAAGTCCGAAATCGGTGTTAACGGGCTCAGATCTGAGTGGCAGCAGGGCCGCATTCCTCCCAGAAGCGCTCGGGAGAATCGGGTCCTTCTGTGCCTTTCCAGCTTCTAGAAGCTCCTAGAAGCCGCTTGCATTCCGTGGCTCGTGGCTCCTTTGTCCGTCTCCAAAGCCAGCCACCCACTCGCATCTTCCAAACTCTCTGCTCTCTGACCTCTGGGATCACAGCTCCTCTCCTCCTTCTCAGAAGGACCCTCGTGATTAAATTTAGGGCCATCCGATAATCTCCCCGTCTCGAAATCCTGACCAGAATCGCAGCTGCGAGATCCCCTTTTCCCTGCAGTGTACCATAGTCACAGCTCCGGGGATCGGGGTGTGGACGTCCGTGGGGGCCGCCGTCCTATGGATGGGACTCTACAGATGGGCCTTCCTGAGTCTGGCTCCTTTCGCTCCGCGCCGTGCCTTCGAGAGGTATCCACGTGGTTGTGGGTCTCAGCAGTCTGTTTCTTGTCATGGCCAAGTAGTATCCCGTGGTGTGGGTGGACCGCTGGTGACCTGCTCACCTGTTGGAGGACGTCTGGGTTGGTCCCAGTTTTGGGCGATTATGAACAGTGTCGCTATAAACATCGAGTACAGATGTTTGTGTGAACATAAGCATTCGTTGCTCTTGGGTGAACACCCAGGAGGGGGGAGAGACTCTGGTTTAAAATCTGCTTATAGGGGCGCCTGGGTGGCTCAGTCAGTTAAGCATCTGCCTTCGGCTCAGGTCATGAACCCAGGGTCCTGGGATCGAGCCCCGCATCGGGCTCCCTGCTCCGCGGGAAGCCTGCTTCTCCCTCTCCCACTCCCCCTGCTTGTGTTCCCTCTCTCGCTGTGTCGCTCAGTCAAATAAATAAATAAAATCTTTTCTAAAAAATTAAAAAAAATAATATCTGCTTATAATAAGATAGTTCAGGGGCACCTGGGTGGCAGAGTCGGTGGGGCATCCCCCTCTTGGTTTCAGCTTGGGTCATGATCTCCAGGTGGTGAGATCGAGCCCTGCGTGGGGCTCTGAGCTCAGCACGGAGTCTGATTGGGATTCTCTCTCCCTCTCCCTCTGCCTCTCCCCCTGCTCTCTTGCTCTCTCTCAAATAAATAAATAAATCTTAAAAAAAAAAAAGACAGTTCAGTGAGATGTATGAATATACAGTATATAATGTAATGCAATATAATAATAATATTCCCCTAAGAGTTAAATACTCCGGTGAACAAGGGGAGGGAGGTGGAGACAGACTGGGAGAGGTTACGCGAGTTGCCCGAGGGCAAACCTATGTCTCCTGGACCACCTGCCCAGAAAGGAGCACACCTGGGGAGCACCAAATGCAGGGGCCCAGAGGCGCTACCCCATGGCCCTGGCTGGTTAAGGGTCAAACTGTGGGGCCACACTGCTTGGGTTCAAATCCCAGCTCTGCCTTCCGTGGCTGTGTGACATCAGCCCAGTGACCCTGCCTCTCTGTGCCTCCGTCTCACATTTGTCAGGCAGGGATGGTAATACCACCCGCCCCCTAGGGGGGGGTGGAGGGAATGAAGGAAGCCAGGCACATAACGTAGTGGGGAGTACTGTGCCAGGCAGCGCTCCGCCGCATTAATTTGACTTCAACAAACATTGACCGAAGGGCTCCTCTGTGTATTGGACACATTGGCAATCAAGATGGCCCCCTAGGGCGCCTGGGTGGCTCAGTTGATTAAGCGACTGCCTTCAGCTCAGGTCATGATCCTGGAGTCCCTGGTTGGAGTCCCGCATCGGGCTCCCTGCTCAGCAGGGAGTTTGCTTCTCCCTCTGACCCTCCCCCCTCTCATGTGCTCTCTCTCTCATTCTCTCTCTCTCAAATAAATAAATAAAATCTTAAAAAAAAAGAGGGCCCCCTAAACAAACAAACAAATAAATAAATAAATAAATAAGATAATCCCTGGTCTCACGGAGCTTACCTGCAAGCGGAGAAGGAAGGCAGTAGACAATCAAAGAGATACATAAACCGTGAGAGCGGCTCAGAATGCCCAGCGAGTTGGGAAGACAAAGCAGGGTGGGGGTTGGGGTATGGCCCAAGTGTAAACAGGATGGCGGGTGAGGCCTCACGGACAAGGTGCAGCGGGCGCTGTGTGTCACAGCAAAGACAGGAGGCGGGGGTGCTAATCACAGGCCCGGATGGAAGACAGAGAGCAGTCAGTGCAAAGGCCCTGAGGCAGGCCTCGGCCTGAAGGGTCAGAGGACCAGCAAGGAGATCAGTAAGCGAGGGGTGGGGGTGAAAATTAAGGCAGAAGGGTCAGGGCGGCTCTTGTGGGGCCTCCTATTCATGGTGAGGACGTTGTTTTTTCTCTGAGCAAGGCGGTTGGGTTTGGAGCCGACGAGAGACAAGAGCCTACTTAGTTTCTAACAGTGGAGAAAACTGTCCCTGGGGTGCAGGGGTGGAAGCAGGGAGATCAGTAAGGAGGCGACTAAAGTCCAGAGGCGGCGTGGCTTTTAATCTTTACCAAGTTCCCTCGGGGGAAGCCTTCCTATCCTCCTCATCCTGAGGCCCAGAGAGGGTAAGCCATGTATTCAAGGTCACGGAGCTAGTTGGTACCAGAGCCTGAGTTCAAATCCAAGTCTACACAGCCTCAGCCCGTCTCCCTTCCCCACTGTGGACTGGGCTGCCTCTGGAGATGGTGATAGAGCCCCCACCACCAGGGGATCCGAACTGGGGACGGATTTGTTTATTGCACACCTATCGTGTGCCAGGCCCTGGGGATAAAACACTGAACGTGACCAACACACTGCGCTCCAGCGGCAGAGGAAGGGGCGGAGGCGCGTTGACAGGTACTTACCGAGACCGCCTGGGAAGATTACTGTGTGACCTTAGGGAAATGTATTAACCTCTCTGGGCCTCCATTTCTTCCGGCACGAAGTAGTGCTCTCCATACCCACTTCATGGGGTTCTGGGAGAAGTCTGATCATGTATGTCCTTGACATAGATTTTCCTTAGGGGTGGCTCCCCTGCCCTTCCTCCCCTGCTGGGGCCAGAGGGAAGTCAGACAGGGTCTTTCAGGTAGGAGGAGGCCAGAGGAATGGGCAGGCCCAGGTTACGGAGGGCCTTGAGTTCTGCGCTGAGGGGTTGCGGCCATGTGCAGGATGGACAGGTGGGAGGGACTGGAGGCCAAGGGACTGAGGGGGCTGTCTGGAGGGCGAGGAGGCAAGGAGGAGACCAGAGCTGGATGGGAGCAGTGCGGACAGAGAGAGAGAGGGCCAGGGCTGCGGTGGGAGGCCGGAGGGTCGATGTGTTGGGCCATTCTTAGAGCCTCACGTCCTGGGGTCTCCCGAGCAGGGCAGACCGGGCCAGGCACCTTTGAGGAGGCTAATAAGCGGGTGCTCAGCCAACTGCCCATCATGTCGGCCCGAGCGCGGTCTGCTCTTCCCCCTGCTGCCGGACTCTGACCCAGCTCCGTTGTCACCTTCGCCCTCTGCTCCAATCACAGCTTCGTGCCAGGCCCCGGATGTGGTGTGGGAACAGAACGGGCTTGTCACCCAGGGAGAGGAAAGTCACCCTGGGGCCAGATTCAATTTACAAGCTGGGGAGTGAAGGCACACCGCACCTGTTTTAGGACACACAGTGAGATTCAGCCAAGCAGGAATGGGGTGGGGGCTCCCCGGCCTCCTCCACGCTCAAGCACAGACAAGGGCGGGCACGGCATTCCTGGCGGGTGGACCGGTCCCGTACAAAGGCCCGGAGGTGGGAATGGTGCTCAGTGCATGGGGTGTGGGGGGGGGGGGACTGCCTGCAGGGCTGAGGTTCAAATCTCAGCTCTGCCTGGACCTTGCCACGTGTGGCCTTGGCCAAATCACTCTCCCTCCCTTCCGCTGCCCCATCTATAGCATCGGCACACGGGGGAAGGTGGCATCCGTCCCTCGATTATTTATTTAATGAGCAATTGGTTGTTCTGGGTTCTGAGGGCACAGGGGTAAGGTCTGGACACTGCTGGCCTGCAAGGGGGCCCGGCTGTGGGCATCTCTAGGGGGCCCGGCGGGGGATTCTGAAGTGCTGGGGGCGCTGAGAAGGCTGAGGCAGGGGAAAGGACACCACAAAAGCTCTTTGACTTTCCCTGACTCGCTTCTTGGTCAATGCCTCCGTTCACTCCCGCATGTATTGGGTCAGACAGACACAGGTGGAGTACCAAGGACGTGGCCCCCCGGGGTGGGGCGTGGACCCTCCCTGTCGAGGCTGTCAGTGCTGGGCGGGGGGTGGGAGGGGGCCGCCCTCGTATTTATTCATTCACGCCATCAGTGAATATTTCAGGGGCTCCTGAAGGGCACAGGATCTTTTCCCTGTTGGCCTCTGCCTTTTCCTTTCCTGCCAACTGGGGAGGACATCTCTCCAAGTGGCTGTCAGATCAAAGACCCAAACGGCGCTGCCCACCAAAGGGAGCTTCGGCTTCCCTGGTGTTTACCAGGAGCCAGGCGCCTAACCTAGATTATCCCTTTTAGTTTTCTTTTTGAAAGATTTTATTTATTTGACAGAGGAGAGAGCACAAGCAGGGAGAGCGGCAGGCAGAGGGAGAAGCAGGCCATGTGGGGGGCTCCATCCCAGGACCCCGGGATCATGACCTGAGCCGAAGGCAGACGCTTAACCGACGGAGCCACCCAGGCGCCCCTAGATTATCCCTTTTAATCCTCAGGTAGGATGAAAACCCTGAGGTAGAGATGACCGTTATCCTCATGGGACAGATAAGGAAACTGAGGCTCAGCGAGTCGAGGAGAGCGGCGGAGAGAGCCAAGACCCAGGCACTTAGCCTCCAGTCTGTCTAATGGGAACTGACCGCCTCCAGGCGCCCACTCCCTGAGCTCATCTGCCTGGCAACCAGTGACATCACTAATTCCACGCCCACCCTCCTCCTGGTGGGGAGCTGACGTCATCACCGGACAGTGACGTCACTACCACGGGCTTACTGCGTGCGGAACGAAGCAGCCCCTCCTCTGGGCACACAATGCCCGCCTCGCCTCTGTCGCTGTGTATCGTAACAATAACGGCAGGCGGGCCTGGCCGGCTCAGTCGGTGGAGCATGTGACTCTAAGAATTTTTTATTTATTTGACTGAGAGACACAGCGAGAGAGGGAACACAAGCAGGGGGAGTGGGGGAGGGAGAAGCAGGCTCCCCACCGAGCAGGGAGCCCGATGCGGGGCTCGATCCCAGGACCCTGGGATCATGACCTGAGCCGAAGGCAGACGCTTAACGACTGAGCCACCCAGGAGCCCTTTTAAAATTGTTTTTAAGAATTTTTTTTTAATTTAGGAGCATGCAACTCTTGATCTCGGGGTCGTGAGTTCAAGTACTTCTTACGTGCTCACGACAAGCTTATGAGGTACTGATTATTACTACCCCCATTTTATGGATAAAAAACTGAGGAGGCACAGAGAGGTCGATTGGTTTGCCCGACGCCACACAGCTGGTGGGACACAGAATTCAAACCCCCATATTCTGGCTTCAGAGTTTATGCCCTTCATCAAGACATTGCTACTTCCCTTGTCTCCCTTTTAATATCATTTTTTAAAAGATTTTATTTATTTATTTGAGAGAGAGAGAATGAGAGACAGATAGCAAGAGAGGGAAGAGGGTCAGAGGGAGAAGCAGACCCCCCGCCGAGTAGGGAGCCCGATGTGGGACTCGATCCCAGGACTCCAGGATCATGACTTGAGCCGAAGGCAGTCGCTTAACCAACTGAGCCACCCAGGCGCCCTCCCCTGTCTCCCTTTTACTGTTGAAGAAACTGAGGCACAGAGCGACGAAGTATTGGGCCTCAGCTCCAATAGGAAGTGCCAAAGCCATGTCCAGCCCCAGGGCTGCACTCTTCCCCAGGCCTGCAGCACTGTGGTTACTCAGGGCCTGCAAAGCAACCCCACAACCTGTGAGGTGACCAGCCCTCCCTCCCTATCACCATGGAAACAACCCCCAGTCAGAGATAAAGGGGCCTTGGCCAGTTTCTCCCACAGCCCCTTCCTGGTCCACCTCGGGACACTGCCCCTGGGAGACCCCGGCTGGCTGAGCCTCCCCTGGGCTCCCCAGAGCCCTCCAGCGACCCCAGGTGGAGGGCACACAGTTCTCTAGCTTCTATACCAGCCCCCACATCACAGTCCTCCAAACCCCCAACGATAACTGCCATCCCGCCTTCTAGCACCTTCTAGCACCTTCTAGCACATTTCCTGTATTTGAACTTCTCATAATTGAAATCATGGGGTCCGGACCCTCTTGTGGCCCGTCCTTCACTCAACGTTGAGTTTCGGAGTTTCGTCTGTGTGGTCTCCAGCCCTCTTTATATAACAGAATATTAGTAAGAGCCTCTTCGCCATCCCGAGGTGAAATCCACAGACAATATAACCTACTTACACGCATACTTTCTTTCCCCCCCAGTTCAGTGGGTTGTCCTCAGTGTACTATAACGAGGCACAAATGGAAAGTAGCCCAGCGCGGCGGCTCAGGATGGGCAGATCGGATTCTGTGGGGCCGGAAGCTTGTACCATGGTGAGGGGGGTTCTCCTGAAGGAAAAGCGCCAACGCGTGGGACTCCGGCCGGAGGGAGAGGGGATGTTTATTTAGGATGGAAAGAGAATTACAGCAACTTGCCTCATTTTGAACGCTGAGAAACCCTCCACACGTTCCAGAAAAGTGACACAGACCAGCTTCTGGCTTCATACACTTCAGACCTGCATCTCCTCCTCCACCTCATACTTTCTGTGTCAGGTGCCCTAGGACAAGTCATGTGATGTCACTCCTGCGAATTCCTGCCGCCAGCCACCTAGCGGGAACACAGCCATGCATGGACGGGCGTGACCGCGGACCCCATAAATGCCCCGGGGGGAAGCTCAGGAAAATGTCTCCCCACCTCCACTTCACCTTAGCCAGGGCCCCCCAGTACCCACCCCTCTCCCATGTGCCAGGGGCAGGAGATCCCGGGGGAGGCCGTCATGGAAAGACACAGCGGACTGAATGGATTGCTCTTAGAACATCTCACTTTGGAAAATTTTACTTCCGTGTATGGCTTTGTGGACCCACCGTGGGGGTTTTGGAAAGGCAGCTCAAGTGAGGGGCTTGAACCTCGAGACTATTTCAGCTTCGGGGCGCCTGGCTGGCTCAGTCGGTAGAGCAGGCGACTCTCGATCTCAGGGTTGTAAGTTCGAGCCCCACATTGGGTGTAGATTACTTAAACATAAAAAAAATTTTTTTTTTAAGATTTTATTTATTTATTTGACAGAGAGAGAGTGTGTGTGCATGAGCAAGGGCAGAAGCAGAGGGAGAAGCAGGCTCCCCACCAAGCAGGGAGCCAGATGCGGGGCTCGATCCCAGGGTCCCGGGCTCATGACCTGAGCAGAAGGCAGACGCTTAACCGACTCAGCCACCCAGGCGTCCCTTAAAAATAAAATCTTAAAAAAAAAAAAAAAAAAAAAGCCAACAAAACTGTTTCAGCTTCATGGTGACCCTGGACTGGGTTTCACAGGTGGGCTCTGCCATTCTGTGGCCTTGCAGGAAGGAGTGGGCAGGGCACATAGCTTCTGTGGCCTCGGTTTCCTTGTTGGTAAAATGGGGTGGTGGCTTAGCCTCTTCCTCAAGGGTTGGGGCAAAGAGTCAATGTGAGGAAAGCGCTCAGCCCCACTTTACAGATGGGAAGTGCTCCGCGTCCCCCCAGCTGTGTGGCTTTGGGAAGGTCACTCAACCTCTCTGTGCTTCGCTTTCTTCATTCATAAAAGGGGGCTAATAATTGTCGTGACCTCAAAGGATTGTTGTGGGGTTTGGGTAAACCATTCCCACCTTGCAGATGAAGAAACGGGGCTCAGGGAAACTTTGTTGCCAGGGTTCCACCAGCGAATGGGGAGCCCCTCACCTACCTCTTGCTCACCCTCCCTCCTGCCCTGAGATTCCTCTGCCCCCTCCCCAACCCTCCAGGAGTGACTCCTGTCCTCACAGCCCCCCCCCCCCACTGGTCCTCATGGTGTCTCCCTCACACTCCTACAGCCAGAAGTTGTCAGGCGAATACTTCAGGTACAAGGGTATCCCTTTCCCCGTCGGCATCTACTCACCCGAGAGCATCCGCATGGTAGAGAACGCTGATGTGCAAGACGACGACATCTTCATCATCACCTACCCCAAGTCAGGTACCTGCTGGGCGGGGCGGCTGGGGTGGTGGCCACAGAGCCTGAGAAGGGCTCGCGGAGGGGAAGGGGAATCGGAAAGAGCCGGGGGTTGGGGGCGTGGTGGGGGGGTGGGGCTGCAGAAAGAGCCCGGGGGTGGGGGGTGGGGCGTGAGCTTGGCTTTTGCACTGGCCGGTCCCTCCGCCAGGTGTCGCTCCTTCCTCCTCCCCCCCAAGGTGGGCTCTCCTGTCCCCAGGGAAGCCTTCCCTGACCTCCCCAACCTGTCCCTCTCCATCCCCTTAACTGGCCTCTACTTGCCTTCATAGCACCTGTCACCACCAGCCACTATATTGTGTTTTCGTTTGTTGGTTTATTCTCTGGTTTCCCCACTGGATCATGAGCTCTTTGAGGGCAGCTGGTTTAGTGTGTCTGGATCACCGCTGTGTTCTTTGAGTCTAAAACAGTGCCCGGCACATAATAAGTATTCAGTAAATATTGGTGGAAGGAAGGAGGCGGGGAGGGAGGGGGAAAGAGATGCTCTTAATTTTCTCCATTCTGTCACTGAAAAGCTGCTTATTGGTCATCTGCCGTGTGTGGAGACACAGCTGTGAATAAGGAAGACAGTTGTCAATTTGTTGGGAGACACGGGCTTTATTTCAATATG
Source organism: Halichoerus grypus (assembly GCF_964656455.1). NCBI lineage: Eukaryota > Metazoa > Chordata > Mammalia > Carnivora > Phocidae > Halichoerus > Halichoerus grypus. The sequence goes on from NC_135726.1 coordinate 53,536,561, forward strand.
CAATCACTTATGTTACTATATAATTAGGGTTGGGGTGGGTGCCCCCAAGGAAAGGTGCAGAGAGCATTGAATGTAGGTAACAAAAGAGATGGTCTGGGGGATGAGGGCAGGCTTCGTGGGGGAGAAGATGTTCATGTCCAGACCTGGAAGCTGCAGAGAGGTTTGAGTAGGAAAGTGTGTCCTAGACAGAGGAACAGCACATGCAAAGACCCTAGGGTCGGGGGAGGCTTAATGAGATTGAGGGAACAAGAGAAGGTCAGTGAGGCTGGGGAGGAGGCTGGGGAACATGGGCTGATGAAGCATCCCTATGGAGCCAAGGTGAGGCTCTGCAGTGACTTTAGTCCAAGTCCCTCGGGGAGCTTTTAGCGACAGAAGGGACAGACTTCAGTTTTTCCGTCTCTAACATGATGGGGATTGACTACTTTATTTCTTTTTCAAAACATTTTTGAAACATTTCAAAATATGATATTCACCTTCTTCAGCATAGAGTTCTGTGAGGGGTATTTCTTGAGATATAATTCACCCACCATACGATTTACCCATTTTAAAGTGTACGATTCTCTGGTAGTAGTGTATTCACAGACTTGTACAACCATCACCACAATCCATCCTGGAACATTTTCACCATCTCAACAAGAAACCCCATACCCATTAGCCATCCCTCCCCAAACCCCACATCCCCAACCCTAAGCCTTGGCCATCATTGATCGGCTCTCTGGCTCTATGGATTTGCCCATTCTGGACATTTCATATAAATGGAACCCTACAATGCATGGTGTTTTGTGTGTCTGGCTTCTTTCACTCAGTACAACGTTTTTGGGGCTCATCCATGTGGTAGCACGCTTCAGTGCTCCTTCATTCCCGTTTATGGTGGAATACTGTTCCATAGCATGCATTCTATTTTCCGTTTACTCATTCATCAGTTGATAAACGCTTGGATTGTCTGCACTCTTTGTCACGAGTAATGCTTCTAGGAACATGGGCATCCTGTATGTGGACATATGTTTTCATTTCCCGCAGAGTTCTGAGTTTTGAGAGACACACACAGTCCTATAACCACCATCACAGCCAAGATACAGAACAGCCCCATCACCCCCAAACCTTCGCACACTTTCCTGGCCATCTCCTCCCTCACCCCAGCCCCTGACAACCATTGCTGTTTGCGGCCCCTAGAGTTTTGCCTTTTCCAGAATGTCACATAGAAGGACCCATACCATGTGGAGCTTTTGAGACTGACTTCTTATTTTTTTTAAAGATTTTATTTATTTATTTGACAGAGAGAGAGAGGCGGGGAGAGGGAGAAGCAGGCTTCCTACGCGAGCAGGGAACCCATTGCGGGGCTCGATCCCAGGACCCTGGGATCATGACCTGAGCCGAAGGCAGACGCTTAATGGACTGAGCCACCCAGGCGCCCCTGAGACTGACTTCTTTCATTCAGTGTAATATACTTTAGATTCACCCAAGCTGTTGTGTTTTTTGTTGTTGTTGTTTTGTTTTGTTTTTTATTGCCGGGGAGTATTCTTTTCTATGGATGGACCATGGTTTATCCATTCATCTATTGAAGGATGTTTGGGTTGTGTCCAGATTGGGATGGGTATGAATGCAGCTGTTATGCGGCTTTGCATTCAAGTCCATGCATGGAAATATGTTTTCATTTTTCTTGGGTAAATACTCAGAAGTGAGATTGCAGAGTCTACGGGAAGTAGGTTTGCTTAACTTTATGAGAAATTGCCAAGCTCTTTTTCCAAAATGGCTTTACCATTTTGCATTCTCACCAGCAACATCGGTGAGCTTGCCAACCGAGTGTTCCTTGCCAACACTTGAGATTGTCAGGGTTTTTTGTTTGTTTGGTTGGTTTTTAAGCCGTTCTAACAGGTATGTATTGCTATCTCACTGTGGTTTTAATTTGCATTTCCCTGGTGGCTAATGATGTGGAGCATCTTTCCATTGGCTCATTGGCCAATCACGTATCTTCTTTGATAAAGTGTCTGTTCAAGTCTTTCCCCCATTTTGTAATCAAAACCATTTGTTTTCTCATTATTGAGTTTCGAGAGAGTTCTTTTTTTTTTTTATTAGGCTCCACGCCCAGCGTGGGGCTTGAACTCATGACTCTGAGATCAAGAGTCAGATGCTCTACCAACTGAGTCAGCCAACCACCCCGAGATTCTTTATATAATCTGAGTACAAACCCTTTATCAGATACGCCTTTTGCAAATACTTTCTCTCCATCTGTGACTTACCTCTCCAGTGTCTTCTCAAAGCAGAAATCTAATTTTGATGGAATCCAATTTGTCAATGTGTTCTTTAATGGGTCAGATTTTGATATCATAGCTAAGAAATCTTTGCTTAACCCCAGGTCGTAAAAACGTCCTTTGTGTTTCCCTGTAGAAGTTTTATGATCTTAGATTTTAAACTTAAATCTATCATTGATTTTAAGATAATTCTAGTATATGGGATGAGGTATAGTGTGAGGTTCTTTGCCCATGGACGTCCAATTAGTTCAGCTTCTTTCTTTAATTTGAAATGTACTGATTTTTTTCTTAAGAAGTAATGAATTCATAGTTCAGAAGCTCAAGAGGTACAAAGGGTTTGCACCGAAAGATCTCTCTCTCCTACTGCAGTCACCAAGAGTCCCTGTGTATCCTTCCAGAATTTGCACGTCCAAGCAGAAATGTGCATAAATATATTTTCACTTTTTCCCACCACAGTTCACACACTACCCACACCATTCTGTATCGTGGTTTTGTGTATATTTTTGCTTTCTTTTTCCTTGCATTTGTTTAGGGGAGAGAGGGAGAGAATCTTAATCCCCCAACGTGGGGCTCGATCTCATGTCCCCAAGATCATGATCTAAGCCAAAATCAAGAGTCAGACGTTTAACTGACTGAGCCACCCAGGCGCCCCTCTTTTTCTTTGTATCTTGACATCATCCCATCTTAGGACTGTAGACAAAGAACTTCTTTGTTTGTTTATTTGTTTGTTTACGGTTCCATAGTATTCCATAACATTGGATGTACAGGAATTCTTGTTTAAACAGTTCCTGACTGCTAAGTATTTACTAGTTTTCAACCTTTGCCTTTAAACACAATGTAAACTTTATACACAATGTAAACTTTGAACACGATTTAAACTTTATATACAATGTAAACTTTGAACACGATTTAAACTTTATATACAATGTTGCCTCCGGGGCATATAGCACCTGCACACTTAATGCCTTGATCTGTAGAAAAAACTCCTAGATACGGAATTGCGTGGCCAAAGGGTCTGTGAATATGCGATTTTGATGGCCATTGCCAAATTTCCCTTCATCAGAGTTGTAGAAACCTCTTCCCTGAGCAGCAGGTTTCGTTCAAAGCAGGTTTGAGCCGGACGGTGATGGTTGCACAACAACCTGAATGCATTTCATGCCACTGAGCTGGACCCTTTAAAAATGGTTACATCGGTAAGTTTTACGTTATGCGTATTTTAGGAAAGAATTTGTGAGCTAGTCACGGAGGATCAAACCACTAAGGGGGTAAGGAGAACCCCAGGGGATACAGGAAGAGCCCATGCAGGGATCAGCCAGCCACTCCCCCTGGGCGGAAAGCAGAGCGCCCAAGGAAATCTGCTGGGGCCGCGGGGGGCAGAAAGTGTCGCCGTCGCTGGGTGTCCAGGGCACTGCCAGCCGCGGTCCATCACCGGAGCCAGCGGGCGAGAGGAGCGGGCGAGAGCCGGGAAGAGAAGCCCATCCTCCCGAGGGCTCCTCCGGCGCCCTCTACTGGCGGAGCTTATCATTGCGCCAGGCGCCGGAGGAGAACTGTTCGCAGGGCCCGGCTGCCAACGCCCAGAACAGGGCACCAGAGAGTGGATTCGGGGGCAGAGGCAGTGCATCAAGAACCGGGGCAGGGGGGCACCTGGGTGGCTCAGTCGTTAGGCGTCTGCCTTCGGCTCAGGTCATGACCCCGGGGTCCTGGGATCGAGCCCCGCATCGGGCTCCCTGCTCCGCGGGAAGCCTGCTTCTCCCTCTCCCACTCCCCCTGCTTATGTTCCCTCTCTGGCTGTCTTTCTCTCTGTCAAATAAATAAAATCTTAAAAAAAAAAAAAAAAAACCGGGGCAGGGTTATTGTTAGAATCCAGGGCAATATAGGGGCGCCCGACTGGTTCAGTTGGTGGAGAGTGAGACTCTTGATCTGGGCGTCGTGGGTTCGAGCCCCACTTTGGTCGCAGAGATGACTTAAAAATAGGGGCGCCTGGGTGGCTCAGTCGGTGAAGGTGAAACGTCTGCCTGCGGCCGAGGTCATGATCCCGGGGTCCTAAGATCAAGCCCCGCAAGGAGCCCCGCATGGGGCTCCCTGCTCGTGGAGGAGCCTGTTTCTCCCTCTGCCTGTGTCTGCAGCTCCCCCTGCTTGTGCTCTTTCTTTCTGTCAAATAAATAAATAAAATCTTAAAAAAAAAAACAGACAAACAAAACAACAAAACAGAGAATCCAGGGCAATATAATACTAATAATAGGTCACTGTTAACATTATTATTATTATTATTATTATTATTATTATTATTATTATTTCTCATCTGACTTGCCTACAGTCTCCTGGAATCCGGACCTGAGAACCGGGTCATTGATAAGGTCCCTTCCTGCTACATGACATTTGTAACTCCCCCCAGAAATCAAGGGGTGACTCCCGAGAAAGGGCAGTGAAAGGAGCTGAGGTTTTTAAGCCCAGACGTCTGGATTTAATTCCAGCTTCCTGTATGTACTAGCGGAATGCTTCTGCCTCACACATAAGCCTCAGAATCCCAGCCACGGAGCCTACTAGAAGCTTATTTGTCATTCCTTTAAACTCCGGTCGGTGCAGGATGCGTGGAGGGACGTGGGGGGAAATCCATGCAGTCTCAGGCATTCTGGCTCTTTCCATCTTATGGCTCTGCCATCCCCGGGAGCCCCAGTTTCCAGGGGCGTCCCCGCATCCAGCCAGCGGAGAGGGAAGGGGGGGGGGGACACGTAGGAGGTGTTTATGGGCCAGGCCTGGAAATGGCTGCATATCACTGCACTCACTTGGCCAGAATTCGGTCACATGGCCCCACGTGTAGCCGCAGGGGAGGCTAGGGAAATGTGGTCCCATCATATTCCTGGTAGGGAGATGAAATGGGGTTGGGTGGACAGCAAGCCAGTCTCTGCCACGCGGGCCACTTCCTGGCTTCGCCACCTTGGCCGCCGACTTTGTTTCTTTGAGCCTTGAGTTCCTGCTCTGAAAATCATGATAAGCAGGCCTAGCTTCTCCGCTGGCTGGCCGGCTGCGAGGAATCTGAGAAATCTGGCTCTGGTTCTCTCTGGCCTCCCCTCCACCCCACCCCATCTTCGATTAATTTGCCCAATATCTCCTGACAGGCACCAACTGGATGATTGAGATCCTCAGCTTAATCCTAAAGGACGGGGACCCATCCTGGATCCGCTCGGTGCCCATCTGGAAGCGGGCACCCTGGTGTGAGACCATCATGGGTGCCTTCAGCCTCTCGGACCAGCCCAGCCCCCGCCTCATGAGTTCCCACCTCCCCATCCAGCTCTTCACCAAAGCCTTCTTCAACTCCAAGGCCAAGGTGCAGGAGGCGGGAGGGGTGTTGGGGTGGGGGAGAGCTGACTCTCCCTGACTGATGGGTTCAGCACATTTACTGAACACCTACTATGTGCCTGGCCCTGATCTAGAACAGTAGCTAGTAAGCACATAGCAATGTAAGCCCACATTCTAAGGGGTAACAGGCAGAGGATAGATAAGGAAGCTCTTTAATATGCCAAGGTGGTAAATTCACATCAGAAAGGAGCAGAGTGTGGGGGTGTCTGGGGGAAGAACATTCCAGGCACAGGGAAGAGCAGGTGCAAAGGCCCCGGGGTGAGTGTGGCATGCTTGAGGCTGGCAAGGAAGCCTGTGTGGCCAGAGCCAACTGAACGAGGGGGAGAGGAGTAGAGATGAGGTCAGGGAGGTAACAGGCTCCCAACTGTGCAGGGCTGCGTGGGCTATGGTGGGAACTTTGCTTGTACCCTGAGGGACATGAGCCAGGGCAGGGCTCTGAGCAGAGAAATAGGAGCCGACTTAGGTTTCCACAGGCGCCCTCTGGACGCGAGGTGGGGGACAGACCGTGGGGGTAAGGGCAGGTAGTCCAGGTGGGAGGCGACAGTGGACGAGACCAGGGTGGTGGCTGTGGAGGTGAAGGAAGCAGGCTAGGTTTGGGGTGTATTTTGAAGGTGGAACCAGTAGTCAGATTAACTGACAGATTGGGTGTGGGTGTCAGACAGATGAATCAAGGGTGACTCCACGGTGTTTGGCTCTAGCTGCTGGGAGGATGAGGCTGCTGTCACCTGGGATGGGGGGCGGCGAGATGGGGAGGTTCAGGGAAAGTGGGAGCTCTGTCATGGCCCATAGGTGTCCGGGTGGGGGTTGCCAGTGGGCAGGGAGATAACTGAATTGGGATTTGATAGGACAGATCTGGGATGGACATGCGTATCTGTAATTGGCTGGTCGATACAGAGATGGATGGAGTCATTAAAGCCAGGAGACTGGTGGGATCACGAAGGAAGTGAGTGGCTGACCATAGTCTTGGGGAAGGAGACAGTTGCCAGGGAAGGACATATCCAATGGGGCTGGAGTGGGCTTGGTTGTGGAATATGAAGCAGGTAAACAGAGTGGAGCCAGGTGATCAGGGCCTTGAATGCCAGGCCCAGGGGCTGGGACTCTTCCCTGGGGTGCTGGAGAGTCGAAGAAGGCAGGGTCAGCTCTGGGTATAGAAGGACCTTCTGGGGCCATATGGAAGCTAGGAGGCTGGGGAAGAGGCTCTGGTGAAGGACCAGACAGGAACAGATGAGTTAAGGCCTTGGCTATGGGAATAGGAATGAGGGTCAACACCTCTCACCCTGATCTCCTCCATCCTGAGCCCCATGCCTTCTTCCTCCAGTCTTTATTCCCTGAAGCCAAACTGTCACTCTGCCTAGTCCAGGAACAGTCCCACTCTCCTCCTGGAATGTGGTTGCAGGGAGCTCTCCCCATCCGCTGGGATGACGTGAACTGATCTAAGCTTAGCGGGGCAGTCCCCTGAGTCCTTCCTGCTGTGGGATCAGAAGAGAGAAGGCTTGGGGACATGCAGTCTTCGGGGCTGGGGTCCTGCCTGTGTCTGACAGCTTCTGGCCTCCTCCCCAACATCCACACACAGGTGATCTACATGGGCCGGAACCCCCGGGACGTGGTGGTCTCGCTCTATCATTACTCCAAGATTGCTGGGCAGTTGAAGGACCCCGGCACGCCTGACCAGTTCCTGCAGAACTTTCTCAAAGGCGAAGGTGAGGAACTGGGGCAAAGTGAGATGGGGGAGCCCCTTGGGGACCCAGCCAAGAAGGGGGCAGGGGAGGGGTACGAAGGAGAGAGAGGCAGAGATATAGGGCGTTACTCACAGTGAAGGAGACAGGGGAATAGAGAGAAGGAAACAGACAGACAGACACATAGATACGGAGAGACAGAGAAGAGAGAAACAAAAAGAGAGAGAGATGCAGAAAAGGGACAGAAACAGAGAGATGGGGAGACAGGGGTTTTCAGGGTGCCAGATGTAGGGGGTTTGGGGGAGGCGTCCAGCTCTGAGGGGCCAGGCCCGGGGCCACATGGGGCCAGTGAGGCCCCCCCTGAGCCCCGAGCCCCAGCGGAGGTGGTTTTGCTGCCCGGACCTCATCCGCCTGCCCCTCCGCCCGCAGTGCAGTTTGGCTCCTGGTTCGACCACATTAAGGGCTGGATTCGGATGCAGGGCAAAGAGAATTTCCTGTTTATCACCTATGAGGAGCTGCAGCAGGTGATTCCCCCCCCCGCCCCACCCCCACCCCACTCCGGCCCAGCGTCCTCCACTCCTCCCCTCCTCATACCCGCTTCCCTTCCCGCGAGGCCTGCTCTGCTGCCTAATGCACTAGGTACTGGGGGCGCAGTGGTGAACGGAGCAGGGTCCTGAGCCCCTGAGCCGCAGAAGGGGCATGGACAAAGAAATGAAATAGATGGCAGCTGGAGAGCAGAGCGAAGGAGAAAAGGCAAGCCGAATAGAAGCTGAGGATAAGGAATGTGTGGGGGCGCAGTTTTAAATAGGGTGGTCAGGGAGGCCTCTGGGGGGAAGATGACACTTAAGCAAAGATCTGAAGGAGACGAAGGAGCCCTGGAGATATCTGGGGGGAAAGTGTTCCAGAAAGCCCGTGCAAAGGCCCTGAGATGAGAGCATGCTTGATGTGTTCCTAGGGGAGCAAAGAAGCCCATGTGGCCAGAGCCGACTGAGTCGGGGTGGGGGTGGGAAATGTGGGCAGAGAGGGGACAGGAGGCATGGGGAGGACCTTGGCTTGTCTCTGGGTAGGTAGAAGCCCCCGGTGGGCCCTGAGCAGGAGAGGAGATAGGATAGATGAGGTCATGCGGAACTGCGGCACGTGGGAAGTGAGCTTCAATGATGGCTGTGACCTGAAGGGCAGAGGGGAGCGGTGGAAGGAAACAGCCTTTGGAGTTAGATGGGGATCCTGTCTGGACCCCATCAAACGTCCCTGGAGCAGGCACCCGGGAGAGGAAAATGCCTTCTGGCTGGGGCAATCAGGGAGAGCTCCCTGGAAGAAGGTGCCATGCAGAATGCCCACTGCTTTGCTGGGCTGTAAGGAGGATGCTGGGCTTCTAGAGGGACAACCCACAGTGAACATAACCAGCCATTCTAGATCCTTTTTTTCTTTTTTAGCAAACACTTTTTTTTTAAAGATTTTATTTCTTTATTTGAGAGAGAGAGCATGGGGGGGCGGGGGGCAGACGGAGAAGCAGACTATCCACTGAGCAGGGAGCCCAATGCGGGGCTCAATCCCAGGACCCTGGGATCATGACCTGAGCCGAAGGCAGACGCTTAACTGACTGGGCCACCCAGGTGCCCCATTCTAGATTCTTAACAAAGATGTTCCCAGAGGCTGGGTACCTGAGAAACTCCCATTATATGCCCCTTCACTAAGCTCCCCAGACATGTTCCCTTCTTGTGTGTTTCATGTATGTGTTGTATTCTTTCTGTCAGTACTTTTTGGAGTGGGAAACACCTGAATTTTTATGTCCAATAAAGCAGTTAAAATCCCCTAAAATGTTGGGGTGCCCGGGTGGCTCAGTTAGTTGGGCATCCGACCCTTAATCTCAGCTCGGGTCTCGATCTCAGGGTCGTGAGTTCGAGCCCAGCATGGAGCCTACTTTAAAAAATCCCCTAAAGTCTCTCAGAGCCTCAGACATCTCATCCTTAAAATGGGTGGGAAAGGGGGCGCCTGGGTGGCTCAGTTGGTAAAGCAGTTAAGCGTCTGCCTTCGGCTCAGGTCATGATCCCAGGGTTCTGGGATCGAGCCCCGCATCAGGCTCCCTGCTCAGAGAGGAGTCAGCTTCTCCCTCTCCCTCCACGCCTACCCCCTGCTCATTCTCTCTCTCTCTGTCAAATAAATAAATAAAAATATTCTTTAAAAAATGGTGGGAAAACGCAGGCTCATGGGATTGCTGTGAGAACCACAGTGGCTGGCGCTGGCATATTATTACCATCTGACAAGGTATGCCACAGTGTTAATGTAGTGTGTAAAGTAAAAGTGATTAGGTTCTGAGCAAGGGCCTATCGGATTAGTAGTGACAATAGGAGCCAATATCCCCTGAGGGTGAGAGAGGCCATGCACCAAATGCCACATATGGTTCATCACATTTAATCCTCACCAGGTACGGGCAGGTGAGTTACCTATTAGAGAGAACCACATAAAATTGCCAGTATTGAGCCACATTTTATAGGGTTCACCCCAATATTGTTATTACCCCCGTTTTATTTTTTTTTTTTTAAGATTTTATTTATTTATTTAACAGAGAGAGAGATAGCGAGAGCAGGAACACAAGCAGAGGAGTGGGAGAGGGAGAAGCAGGCTTCCCGCGGAGCAGGGAGCCCGATGCGGGGCTCGATCCCAGGACCTGGGATCATGACCTGAGCCGAAGGCAGACGCTTAACGACTGAGCCACCCAGGCGCCCCATTACCCCCGTTTTAGAGAGGAGGAGCCTGGGGGTTTGGAACCTAGAGACAGTTGACAACCTACCTGAGTTTTTTGTTTGTTTCTTTTTTTTCCCACCCTGGTAAATCTCTTGGTGTTGGAAGATCCAGAGAAGATCTCGGCATTACCATCCCCCCACCCCCACTTTTTTTTTTTTTTCATCTAGTTTTGTTCTCCAAACCAAAAACTGGGCCACACAGCCTGACAGAGCTTCTGGGCTGCCCCTGGGTGTGAGGAACTGTCAACATGTTAGAATTTCTGGGACACGCCAGTGGTTCAAGACGATAAAGGGATGGAGGGTTATGAAACCAGGAATGACGTGGAAAATCGGAGCCGTGGGGTTGGTAGAGCTGAGCAGAAGGCGGATTGCATTTCAGGGAAGGCAGCAAGATAGGAGGGGGCGGGGAGGGGTGGGGCTTCGGGCACTTAAATCTGAGCTCCTCCCTAGCTGTGTGACCCTGGACAAGTGTCTTCCCCTCTCTGAGCCTCCTTTTACCGATTGGGGTAAGGACACCTCTCTGCAGGGCTATTGGCACGCTTGCCACAAATATACATGAGGGGCTTGGACCAGAGCTTGGTACACAGGGGGTGTTCAATCCCCAGTGACTTGAACTGTCGTTGTCAGGAGGGGGTGGATATTTGAGCTGCATCTGGATGGGGAGGTTTGCCAGGTGGAGGAGGGTGGCACAGGGCATTCTTGGCAGCCCCATGCCGAGGCTGCAGGGAGGAAATTGCAGGGAATGGTAAGTTCTGGAAAGATAGGATGGGGGAGGCCAGACCACTTCTCTCCTTGAAAGCCAGGCCTGGGGGGTGGCCAGGACTCCTGTCCCTGGGCACCAGGGAGCCATAGGAGGGCTGGGAGCAGCTCTGGGTGTGGGGGCCTGGAGGCAGGGAGGCCAGGGAGGAGGCTGGGGAGGAGGCTGGGGTGAGGAGTCCATAGGGAGAGGACAAGGCCTGACCAGTGCTAGGGCTGAAAGCCCAGAGGAGATGAGCAGAGACAGACTGACAGGGGTGTGGGGGCAGGGGGAGACAGAGGAGTGAGGCCAGGCTGGGAGTCTGGCCTGGGACTGGCTCAAGGAGGTCGCCGTTCCGGGATGGGGATCGGGGGGGGGTGCAGATTTGGGGCACAGACAGGCTGACTCCCCCTTCTAACCCGAGTGAGGGTGATTCTGTATAAGGTGCCTGAGTAACCTCTGCTCCCTGCTGTGACCTCCGCCCCGCCTCCGCCCCTTCCTTCCTGCCCGCAGAACCCTCCAAAACCCCAAACTGTGAAAACTCAGAAGCCATAGCCCAATCCCTCAGCTCGGAGGTGGGAAAACTGAGGCAAAGAAGCAGAGTCACCCAGACAGGTCTGGTCGGGACTCCAGACGTCCAGATTCGGGGTCTGGTTGGTGCTCCTTCCTTGCCTGGGGTCCCACCTCCCTCCGCCTGGCCCCCCTGACCCCTCTCTCCTGCCTGCAGGATCTCCACGGCTCTGTGCAGCGCGTCTGCCAATTCCTGGGTCGGCCGCTGGGTGAGGAGGCGCTGGGCTCCGTGGTGGCGCACTCAGCTTTCGGCGCTATGAAGGCCAACGCCATGTCCAACTTCACGCTGCTGCCTCCCAGCCTGCTGGACCAGCGCCACGGTGCCTTCCTCCGGAAAGGTGCGGGGGCTCTGGGGTGCTACAGCCTGGCTGTGTGACCTGAGCCAGTCACGTAACCTCTCTGGGCCTCAGTTTTCCCGACTGAAACATGGGGTTGCTCCAAATAGAACTGCCTTCCCAGCGTCACTGTGGACCCAGGACCGACCCCTCCCCCCACAGGGCTGAGCCTGGGGCCGGGCACACTCTGTGAGGCTCTATGGTGTCTTCGCGAATCTTTCTTTTTTTTTTTTTTCTTTTAAGATTTTATTTATTTATTCGTAAGAGACAGACAGAGAGAGAGAAAGAGAGGCAGAGGGAGAAGCAGGCTCCCCGCTGAGCAGGGAGCCCGATGCGGGACTCGATCCCAGGACCCTGGGATCATGACCTGAGCCGAAGGCAGACGCTTAACCGACTGAGCCACCCAGGCGCCCTTCGCGAATCTTTCTGAGCATGAAGGGTTCACCCCAGAAATATTCAAGTGTTGGATTACGGGGTGAGGGTGGGAGTGCGCTGCTTCGTATTCCTGCTAAAATACCACAAATTTAGCGGCTTCACACAAGCCACGTTTATTCTCTTACGGTTCTGGGGTCAGAAGTCCAAAATCAGTGTCACTGGGTTAAAACCAAAGTGTCCAAGGGATTGTTCCTTCTGAGGCTCTAGGGGGAGAATCCATTCTTTGCCTTTTCAGCCTCTAGCCCCATGTGCGTTGCTTGGCTTGTGGCCCCCATTCATCTTGAAAGCAGCAGCAGAGCATCTTCTGATCTCTGACTCTGACCCTCCCACCTCCTCTTATCAAGACCCTCGTGGCTAAATGGGGGCCACCAGGATAATCCAGGATCCTCTCCCCATCTCCAGGTCTTTAACAATGACATCTGCAAACTCCCTTTTGCCATGTAAGGTCACCTAGGCATAGGTTCCAAAGACTAGGACAGGTTGACATCTGGAGGGAGGAGGTGATTATTCAGCCTCCCACAGGGAGCCGTCCCAGATCTCACGAGGGGCATCATGTAATATGTGGGGTGTACACTTGCTAAGATTCAAAATGCCACGATCCGAATGACATTGGCCCCAGGATTCCAGGTTAATGCCCCATGACAGTGAGAAACGTGAGGCTCGGCGGGATCCCCGCACCTGCCTGGGCACATGGAAGGGGCAGAGTTCACACCCCTTACCTGCTCGGTTGCTGCGAGGGTTAAAGAGTGAACCCCACGACTCCAGGGTAGCCCTTTGGCCGGTCCCCTGGCACCGAGTGTGGGAAAGCATTCATTCAGACTGTCAGAGCCATAATGGAGGTAGCGTGTTGCAGGAGCCCTGGGGTGAGGAAGCCCTGTTCCAGCCAGGGAGGTGAGGGACGGGTCACAGTGACACGGTCACACGGGCAGGAATGCTGGATGGGGAGGCGGATGTTCCAGGCAGAGAGATTTCAGGGGTCGGGGTAAAATAGAGGAAGACAACAGGTCTACTGGACGGACAGGTAGGATGGGGGGAGCCAAGGGCGGGAGGGCGCAAAAGGGTGCCCAGGGGTCTGGCCAGGTGACTGGGGACAGAGGCGGCCACCGTAGGAGGTAAAAGGGCAGCATGGAGACGAAGAGGGGTGGGGAGGTGGTTCTGGCAAAGGCCCGCAGGTGGGAAAGGGGGTGCTGGCATGTTGGGGGCGGGGAAGGTTCCCACGCTCCTCACCTCGCCGTCCCTCCCTCCCTTCCAGGCGTGTGCGGTGACTGGAAGAACCACTTCACGGTGGCGCAGAGCGAAGCCTTCGACCGTGTCTACCGCGAGCAGATGCGGGGGCTGCCCACCTTCCCCTGGGACGTCCCCGAGGACGCCAGCCCGGACCCCGATCCCAGCCCCAGCCCCCCCGAGGCCTCCGAGCCCCCCAACCCGTGACTCTGAGAATAAACACTGCGCTCCTGCCCCGGCTCTCGCTGCGCTCTGGAGGTGGCTTGCCGCGGGCGGCCGGCAGGGGGCGCGCGAGGGAGGCGGAGGCTGGGGTGGGGACGCGCCGCGCACCCAGGGCCCCCGGAGAAGACGAGGTCTTCTTCCCCACCCGACACGCCAGTGGGGTCGGTGACTCAGAAGCCCCCGCCGGAGGCGAAGGTGCTGCGGGGAGGCAAGCGCTGAGCACCTGCCTCCCCTCAGGGCCGGGGCGCTGCGGCGAGGCCCTCCTGGGTGTGAGGGAGGAGGGGGCCAGAACTGCATTCCTGGGTCTTCTGCCAGGCTGTGGAACTGCAAGATTCTGGCGTCAAGCAGCTTTATTCTGAGCAGAGGTAAAGGGAGCCCCCAGCAACTCAGCGCTTAGCACCCGCAAAACAGTCCCAGCCCCCCTGGCCCTGACCCCCACCAATTTCCAGGCCCTCATTATTCAGCCCCACTCCCTCGATTGGATTCTGTCCTCTCCCTTGCCAAGCTGTTTACCCACAGCTCCTGAGCGTGGTGGATACCGGAAGCTGCCCCACTTTGTCCCACGGACTCCCCACCTTCACCCCACACAATTCCAGCACCGGGGCCATTCAGCCAGGCCAGTCCGCAGAGAAGTAGGATATGCGCTGTTCTAGGATCCCAGCTACTCGAGACTTTCTGCCCATTTCCTAAACTGTGACACTGGCCTCTAGAGTGAGCACTGGGCTTGTCCAGGTTCTAGAACAAAGAGAAAAAAATCCCTTCCGATTCCCAGACAGACACCCAGGCCAGAAGCCTTGTCCACGCCTCGACTCGGAGGCAGGGGGCTTGGAGCTGCCGGTCGAGAGGCCGGCCCCATGCAGCTTTGGCTCCTGTCACGGTCGCCCCTTGAGTCCTGCCTGGGCGGCCCGGTCTGGCTGCTGGAAGCCTCGGGGTCCCAGGAGTTTGGAGGCAGCATCTTCACCAAACCTCCTTCTGGTCGGGGACAGATAGCGGAGGCGGCGTGCAGGGAGGAGGGGCAGGGGGCCGCCCCGGGGCTGGGACCGGCTCAGAGGACGGGCTTCTGTCTCACCCCTGGGAGCCCCTCCGGTGCCCCGCTGCCTCATCAGGGCCTTGGCTGGGGTGTCCTTGGAGCCCCAGGACTTCTTGAGCTGTGGAGGGAAAGAGAGGGAGGTGAGAGAAGGCTCGGGGGACTGAGTCCGGGAAGGGTGTGTGTGTGTGTGTGTGTGTGTGTGTGTGTGTGTGTGTGTGTGTGTGTATGAGACTCTCAGGGGAGGTGAGAAGTCCCCTGAGCCTCCAGAATGGGGAAGGGAAGTGATCCGGGAGGCCTGGGGCCCCCAGACCCTCAGAGGGCCAGCTGCTGTGTTCCCCCCTGCAGCTTTGCAGTTGGGGAGGAACAGGAAGCTGTCAGCAACTGCCTGGGGGGAGCAAATATTTGCCAAGGGAGGTGATGGTGGGTGAGGGCGGCTCAGGACCGGGTGGAGGCGAGAGGACCTTGCCCCTGCGCTGCCCATCCCCCTTCTCCCCTGGACTGGAACTGAGGGCGGCGATTCCTGGGACATTTCTCCCTCACCCTCGGAAAAGGTCCCCACTAGGTCCCACGTCGCAGATGGGGAAACTGAGCCCGAGAGGGGCACAGGTCACAGAGAACCTGTACCCCGGGTCTGCCGGCACGCAGGGCGAGGCCGCCTGCTTGTCCCACATGGCTCTGCTCTCACCCTGTCGACAGCCCACTTTACAGCTGAGGGCACGGAGGCTCCGCCCAGGGTCCCAGAGAATTAGGGCGGGCTCCGTGGGAACCCCAGCGTCTCAGCAGCCAAGGGGAGGGGCACAGAGACCCCTTGGAGCTCGCCAAACCCCCTCCGCAACACCCCGACGATGCTTGAATCCGGGAAGCCAGGGGCAGAGCATTTAAAAGCTGCACCGGCGAGGCCACCAGGGCCGAGTTCCGATCTCTCCCTCGTGCCTCAGTTTCCTAATCTGTGAAACGGGCGGGCGGAGGCTCGTAATAACAGCTACCTCAGAGGGTTGTGGCAAAGATCCAATTCAACCACCTCTGTGAGAGCCCCTGGCATGTGGCACAGTGCCCACAAGAGATGGTGGTTTTGACCTTGGGCAAGTTACTTGACCTCTCCGAGCCTCAGCTTTCCCATCTGTGACCACAAGCGTGAGAAGAGAATTACCTCACTGACCTGGGATGAGGATCTCGCGAAAGAAATACAAATAAATTCCACCGTGGGGATTTATTGTAATGCTTAATGTTCTAGTTAGTTCATCCTCCCCTCACTGACTCCTCCTTGCCACCAAACTGAGACTGGGGACAACTACTGCACCCATTCGCTAGATGAGAACACGGAGGGTTCAGAGAAGGCAGATGTCTGCCCGGCTCTCCCCATTAGTGGGTCATGCCAGGATTTGCACCCAGGGTGGCTCTCGGGGTCCCTGCCCCCAGCCACCCAGCACTCCCCTGCCCAGCACGCAGTAGGACTATAGGAAATGGTGGCTGGGATCATGAACTCAGGTGGGCGCTTTTGCTTACCCCACCTCCACCCCCAGCCCCGGCCCGGGGCCAGGCACATAGTAGGCCCTCAGCTGCCCCATCCTCTTCCTCTTGTTTCTCCGAGGCCAGCCACCAGCTCTCACCTCACTGTCACCGTCGCTGGAGCCGGACAGCTGGGACAGGCGGCTCAGGTCCCACAGGGAGCGGCTGGGCCGGGCCGGGGTGCCGCTGGGAGTCCGGGCGCGCTGGACACTCCTCAGGATGTCGCTCAGCGCCGGCCCTGGGGCGGCCGGGGTCTCCTGCCTGTCCCCCTCAAAGACCCGGCAGGCAGCCAAGCGTCGGGCCAGTGGGCCGTCGGGTGGCGGCGGTGACATGGGGGCCACAGAGCAGCGGCGGGCCACGCGGTGGGGGTTGTGAGCCAGCTGCAGCCCCCCCACGGTGCTGACGAAGGGGCCCCGGGTGGGCGCGGACGGGAGCGGCCAGGAGGCCGCGTACAGTGTCCGGAACTCTCGGCTGAAGGCATCGGCAATCTCGCCGGTCAGCAGGGTCACCAGACCGCGGTGCAGGCGAGAGTCGCTCCACGTGAAGCTGAGGGGCACGCAGTGAGGGGTCAGGATCTCCGTGCCGCCCCAGGGAACCCGGCCTGGACCCCATTACCGGTCCCCACCTGGTCCCAGGGCAGGCTGTGTGACCTCGGGCAGGTCCTGCAACCTCTCTGGCTTCAACATCCCCCTCTGTAGAATGAGAACCACCTAGGTACCTACCCGAGGGCTGATGTGACAACAAGAGTTAAGATACTTAAATTATCATCTGGAAGCCGGCCTGAGCTTATACCGGGACGCTGCCCCATCCCCAGCAAAGGAGGCGTCAGTGCCTCAGTTTCCCTCTCTGAAAAGAGGTGGGATTAGTCTTCTGACTCCCACAAGGCCTGTCTTAAGACTCAGCTGCTTCCTATGTAATGACTGCCATTTATTAAACCCTTGCCGTGTGGCGGGCCCTGGGTGTGCCTGCTCCGAGCCTCAGTTTGCTCATCTGCGATACGGAGCTAAGATGGAGGAAGACTGGAAAGAGAGGACAAAGGGTTGAGCTGCCTGCATGGCGCCCGGCCCGCGCCCAGCTGTCTGTGCAGAGCAGGTCCCCTACGGTCCTGTCGTCACAGTGCTGGTATTTAAAGCATCTAGCTTTAAGGTCTGGGCACACAGCAGGTGCTCTTGGGAATTAAATGAACCTGGGCTCTCATCCTGGCTCTGGGGACCTTGGCCACGTCACCTTCCCTTCCTGAGCCTTGGTTTGCCCATCTGAAAAATGGGCCCAGCGCCCGGAGAACTGATGCATCAGCCACCAGGATGGTGAGTGTTGGTCCAAGCGTCCTTACCTTGGCGGGGTGGCAGCGTCCTCGCCCCCTGGCAGGTTGGCGGGCCCGTCTGCCCGCAGATTGTGACACCCCTCCCCCCCACCTGTGACCTCACCCCTGGAGCGGCCAGTGGGAGCCCCGAGGGGTCTGTGAGGTCACCCCATTCCGCTCCACAAAGAGTGCACGGAGCTCCCGCGAGGGACGCGGAGCGTTGGGAACCGAGGACCGTCCGAGCGCTGACCCTGGGAGGCCCAGACCAGGGGCAAAAGTCTCGCGGGCCTCAGGAGCGTCATTCAGCAGTTCCGGGAGGCCCAGGAAGCCCATGGCCTGGCTTGGGCACCGTCCCCGCCGCCAGGCCACCATGGTCCTCGGCTGGCTGTTGCTTCTGGTAATGGCTCTGCCCCCGGGTGCCACGGGCACCAAGGACTGCGTGTTCTGTGAGCTGACCGACTCCAAGCAGTGCCCGGGCATCCACATGCACTGTGGCGACGATGAGGATTGCTTCACGGGCCAAGGGGTGGCCCCGGGCCTCGGCCCTGTCCTCAACAAAGGCTGCCTGGTGTCCACGTCCTGCGGCCACGAGGAGCTGGTCACCTACATGGGCGTCACCTACACGCTCACCTCCACCTGCTGCTACGGCTACATGTGTAACGGGGCCCCCAATCCCGCGGGCAGCCAGATGGAAGGGGTCGCCGCCGGCCTGGCACTGGGCATGCTGCAGCTGCTCCCATATCTGCTGTGACCAACCCGAAGGGCAGGGCCCGGGACTGGTGTCCTGGCTCCGCGCGCCCCGAGCCCCCCGCCTCCACCCCGCCCCCCCATTAAATGGCCAGAGGCCCTGGACAACCTCGTGTGGCCCCGGCTTCCTCCATTCCAGGGCTGTCCCCCCGGAGCCCAGGGCTCGGCGAAGCATCCTCAGGCCTGACTCAGTGGTGGGGAGCCAAGCTCGGTGGGTTTGGCTGGACCCCTCTACTGTATTTCATGGGTTCTAAGACGCATATCTTTTCACATGTCTATCAGGATGCTTCTTTTCGTCGGTGGCACCTTAGAGTCGATGAAATATGGTTAAAATGAACAATGACGACAATAAACGACAGCTAACGTTTACGGAGCGCTGCTTCTGTTACGTGCCAGGGCACCTTGATCTCGCTGAACCCCCAAACAAAGCCGGGAGGGACGGTAGACGCGCTCCAAGACAGCCCCAGTCTCCACGGTAGCGGTTCTCCCAAGTGTGGTCCCCGGACTGGCAGCACCGGCATCGGCCAGGAGCTAGCTAGGAATGCCAATTCTCAGGCCCCATCCCCAGCTGGCTGAGTGGAAGCAGTGGGGGGGGGGGGGAGGCGCCCGAAATCTGTGTTTTTAAGGAGTCCTCCAGGTGATTCGGACGCAGGCAAGCCCAAGATTGAAAACCGCCAGTGGAGAGCGCTGGTAATCCACTGGGCACGTCCGCCCCCCACCCCCAGGGGACAGTTGGCAATGTCTGGAGACACTTTTGGTTGTCCTAATAGGGGAAGGGGGGGTTGCTCCTGACATCAAACAGGGTGGAGAGACCAGAGATTCGGTGCAGCCTCCTAAGATGCCCAAAGAAGCCCCCCCAGCACAGAACCATCCGGCCCCAAATGTGAGTAGCACCTCTGTCGAGAAACCCTGCTCTAGAGGCACTAACCGGATCATCCCGTTCTGTAGAGGAGGAAGGGAAGCACAGAGAGGTGAATTCAGCTGCCCAAAGTCACAAGCCTGTAGCCGGGCTACCTAACCCGGGAGTCTGTGTGCCTGCCCCGCACCCTCCCACGCTATGACCCTATGAGGCAGGTCTGTTAGTAATTCACCCTTTCCAGATGGGGAAACTGAGGTACAGAGCAGGGGAGGCACTGGCCCAGTGTGTCACAGAGCTGAGAAGTCGAGGAGCCAGGATCCAGGGTGGGTCAGACCCCAAGGACAGGAGAGGAGGGACTCGAGCCAGTCCGAGGGCCAGGTCCTTTGCATACCAACTCTTATTTCTTTATAGATGCTTAGAAAGGTGGAGTTAACTCAAGGCAGGGCTAGGACTCCAATCCAGGTCGTCCTGGTTTTGAAACCCACACACAAACTGTGGGCCCTGTTTCCCAGATGAGGAGACACAGGGTCGAAGAGATGACCCCCGCCCAGGCCACTAAGCTGGCCCCCGGGCAGGCCTGGCTCGTCCCCAAACAAGGGGCTCTGCCCCTCGGTACCTCCTCTACCAGTGAGGGTGTTTAGACCCATTTCACAGACCAGGAAAGAGAGGCTGGTAAAAAGGGACGCCGACTGCTCTACTGAGAGTTGGGGACAGGACACCGCGTGGTGGGGGAGGGGGCAGCCGCACCTGTAGGATCCGGAGATGACCCTATGGCCATCCAGCAGCACAAACTTCTCCCGCACGCTGCCGCTCACCTGCCGTCGCCATCGGCTCTGGAAACTGCAGCCCCGCACAACACGGATATCTAGGTTCTGGAGTAGAGGGGGCACACCCTAGCTCGGGCCCACCCCGCACACCTCCACTCACTGCCCGGGGCTTGGTGGGGGGGGGATCCCTCCAGGCTGGTTAGGACCCAGAGGGCCCAAGGCTCTGTAGAAAAGTCTGTCCCAGCTTCTCCAGAGCTACCAACATTGGGCTTCGGGGGTCTCTGGGAGATAACCTTAACTCAGAGGGACCCCGTGGGAAGGCCCACCTCTAACTCCCCCAGTGCCATGGGCATCGGATCTCAGAGGACCCTCTCAGCTGGCATCCACCTCGATGAGCTAGGACGCTGTGGAGGGGTCTGCCCCCCGCTGGTCCCAGCGCCAGGAGAATGAGGACTCGGGTCCCGCCCGCCAGGCTCCTACCTCGGTGGCCCAGGGGTTCACCCGCAGCTGCTGGGCCAGCGTCAGGAAGGCAGGCAGCTGCTGGTGGTCCAGGAGCAGGTAGACAGGCACCCAGCGGTGTGTCGCGGCGTCGACCAGGTCCAAAAGCAGGTCTGGGTCAGTGAAGATGTCCATGACCACGGCCACTAGCTGGGGGGTGGGGAGAGGGGCTGTGGATGGAGCCTGGAGCTCCGGGGACAGTCAGGGGCTGGGGCCCTGGGGGTGGGAGTTTAAAGGCCCGGCCTCGACGAGTCGTTCAAGGGGGCTGCGGGAGAGACCCCCAGACAGGCACTGCTGCGCATATAGCACCCACATGTGAATGAGGAAAAAACCGCCCTTCCTGGAGACCAAGGCCTCTACTGCTGGAAAACTCATCATAATCACATCTGCAATGGCGAACAGTGTCCCGTGCGCTGTGACACTGCATGGTGGCCCTGCTCCAGGGCTCAGCAGGCTGGGTCCTTGGAGGTGCCCTGGATACCGGGGGGCGGGGGCGGGCGGCAGGATGATCTGCTTGGTCATGCAGCGGGAGCTCTGGGGACTGGGGGAGCTGCTGAAGGCCTGGATCTTGCAGGCAGAAACATGTAGCAGAGATGACTCCTGACCCACTGGCCAGACAGCCCTGGTTCAAATCCCCACTCGGTCACTTACCGGTGAGAGACTTAACCTCCCGTGCCTCAGTTTCCCCATCTCTCCTCACTCGGTATAATAAGTCCCAACCTCCCAGGACCCTCCTGGCAATTATAAATGTTAACCCGTGTAAGCACTTAGCATGGGAGCTGGCAGGCGTAAAGCCGTCAGATAAAGAACATGCTCTCCAGGGGGCTGTAGGGGAGACACCTGGGCCCTCCGTGGGAGGGAGGATGGAGACACCTACCCTAGGAGTGGGGTGGGGTGCGGTGTGGTAGATGACTGAGACCAAGGGGTCATAATTAGGTCCAAGGGGCATGGATGCCCAGGGGGACCCAGGCCTTGGAGAGAGGGTGAGGATGAGGTCTGGGGGATGTGGACCCCTGGGTCCTGAGGGCTGCGAGGTGTGGACTCAGGAGTCCCAGGAGGGCATGGGTGAGACACCCGGGCCCCAGGGGATGCGCCACTCCCAGGTCCGGGAGCTGGCTTGTGAGGATGTCTGGGTCTGGGGAGTGGACACCAGGCCCCCCTGAGACCCCCACCTTGCAGGCGGCCTGGATTTCCTGGCGCACCAGCTCCTTGAGGGGCGGGTGGCCCTCGTCGGGGGGCTGGGTGTACAGCTGCGCCCGGGTGATTCCCTTCCAGGTTGGGTCCTCTGGCCAGCCCAGCCGCAGCGTGGGCGCCAGCTCGTCGGACCGTCCAGGCCAGTAAGTCAGGCTGCCCGAGGCCCGATCGGTGGCAGGGGCTCCCTCTGCTGCCCTGCTGGGCAGCTGCTTGGATGCGGTCCAGTCCTCAGCCGCCGCCGCCAGGCTCCGGAGCTCTTCCGCGCTCAGGAAGGGCCGCAGGCCCTCGCGCTGCACGCAGGCCTCGAACGCCTCGGCGCCCTTGCTCAGCAGAGCCTCCAGCGCCAGCCGCTGGCCCTCGGAATACAGGAAGCCGGGGCTGGCCTCGGTCAAGGGCAGCCCCCCGGCCCCCGACTCCTCTCCTTCCAGCGCCGCCAGCTGGGAGGCTGCCATTGGGCAGCTCGGGTGGGAGGACCGTCAGGCTGGGTGTCTGAGGATGCGGCCGTCTCTGGGGGCCTGACCATCTGGGGGTCTCCTGCCAGGCAGACTCTCTGCGGCCGGCCGAGGCTTCCAGGGCCGCTCCGTGAAGGTCCCTGGGTCCCTGGCTCCCCGTCCTGACAATCACACTGTCCAGGGCATGGGCTGCTCAGACGGACCAGCCGCCTGCCTCCAGCCACCACGGTGACAGGCTGGTCATCTGAACTTCCGGCCGGCTGTCGCGGGCGGTCCTGCGTGTGTGTCAGGCTGACCCCCCGACTCCGTCCCCGGCTGTGTGACCCATCAGCTGCTCCTCTGTGCACTTCAATTTCCAGCCTCCTGGCCCCTGGCGGCCCCAACGGACCCTGTCGCTGGTTCGGTCTCGGTCAGGCTGAAGGCCCAGCTGGCCTGGCCAGAGGTCCGGCTGACCGGCCAACCATCTCCCAGGTAACAGCCACAGGCTGTCTGCCTGTCTCCTACCACCCGACTGTCCCTAACTAAAGGTAAAGTGGGCTATTTGCCCCTGACCGATAGCACATCTAACTGACCCTCTCCGGCCGGCTTTTTGATTATTTGGCAGACATCAACTGCTTCCAGCTAACAAGGTCGGCATCTGGCCACCCGGTGGAGCACCCCGCCGTGTCCAGGGGAATGTTTTTCCTGCCGACGGGTGGCTGGCTCACCGGCTCTCACTGACTGACCATCCCAGGCACCTCGCCTTTGGACCTGCTCTCTCAGTTTGGGAAGAATGGGCTCCAGCCCGAAGTCTGGGCATCACCCTTCCCCAGCCAGGGAATGAGATCTCAGTCTCTGTCGCTTGGGGACTCTGCCCCTGGGGTGTCACACCCACTTGGGCTTAGCTATAGTGGAGGATACACTCCACAGGGGCTTGCATCACCATGGAACCGGCCCATGACCTCAGCAGCCCACCGAGATGGAGGGCCTGACTAGCCACTGTTCCTTGGACTGGCTGCCCTGGACTGTCTCCTAGCCAGAATGGTCTTGGGCTGCCCTCTCATCTATGCTGATCCCTGGCCATCCCACGATCTCCTGCTAGCTGACCATCCATCCACCTACTCCTGGCCAAGGAGCACCCTTTGAGGCTCCTGACCCAACCTCTGGCCTATGGACCCCTGATCCCTGCAAACCAGCAGCCCTTCCTTCCAATCGCACACCCAGACAGCTTCCTTTCTCCACACCACAGAGACAAGGCCTACAAAGAGAAGAGGAATAAAACCGGGGCTCCCTCTCACCCCATCCAGCTCCCCCAACTTGTCCAGACCCCCATCCCCTTTCCCTCGTCTTGCCTTTTTGGAGGTCGGAATAGGGGTCTGGAGACCTCCTGCTTTGATTTCTGCTGTTCTTCCTGCCGTCTGGCCTCATTCATCAGGTTTTAGCCTGGGATCCGGGGAACCCAGCCCCTTGTGCAAACAGAGGAGGGCCCACAAGGCAGGTGCCTTTCGCAGGTACACGAAGGCCCCAACCCAGGGAACACACTCATCGGGTTACGGGCCCAAGGCCCAATGGCCTGCCAGACTCAAGAGGGAAAAAGGGGAGCAACTCACCTGTTCCCAAGGATCCCTCCCCCACCACGGTCCACACCCCACCCACCATCCCTAGCCAGGAGCAGCAGGTGTGGCTAATCCGGGGGAGGGAAAAGGCGTGGAAACACCTGTCACCCGGATTAAGGGGGTGGGACTTTGGTCATAGGGGGCCCGCCAAGGGTCCAACAGTGCAAATTCCACTAGCACGCTAGAGGGCGCCTGCAGGTAAGAGCTGGACTCCGCGAGGGAAGGGCCCCTCCCTGCCTGGTCTCCATGGAGATGGGCACCGAGTCCTACTCCCAGACTGGGCCAAAGGCTCCAATCCCCTCCCGTCCCCCAGAAACACACAAAGGACCATCAACATTCAAAATCTTTAATAACAAGGCAGGATCTGGGGTTAGTTTTTGTAGCCTCGGCTGGCCCTGCGGCCTCTGGCGCGCTCGAACTTCCGGCCCTTGGATCTCACGTAGGGTCTGTGGGGAGGAAGAGAAGAGTTGAGAGCATGCCAACGCTGCAGTCTCGGACGGGTGCAAGCTGAGGATGCCTGAGCAGCGCGCTGCGTGCTCTAACAGAGCAGCATAGGAACACGGCAGGGGGGACACCGAGCAGGCTGCTGGAAAAACCGGGCAGGGCAGGACGCAGGCTCCGTGTGGGAGATGCAGACTCCGGCCAGCACAGGCCCTGAACACCCTGCATTTATATGGCTGGCCGTGCAGAGATCTCAGCAACAGGGAAGGACAGCTTTAAGCCAAGTCTTGAGGAAAAAGCGGGGAAGACGAGGTGGGGAGTTCTAGGGAGGGCTGGGGCTGGACTAGCATGAGAAACAGAGGGGCCGGAAGCGTGGCAAGGCCCAGACCCACAGGGTGGGGTCCAGGGAAACGCCAGGGCCAGATGGCAGGGCTGGGGGTACTCACTTGGTGTGGCTGTGCGGGGTTCCCGGGGCCTTGCCGAAATGCCTGTACACCTCTCGGCCCTTGCGTGGACCTGGGAAGGGGAAGGGAAAGCTGGGATCAGGCAGGGACCCAGCTCCAAAAAGTCGCCATGAGAGTCACTGAACATCACTCACCAGAGAGCAAGACGGTGCCACAGCCCTTGGGGGAGTCTAGGGCCAACTGGTCGAAGGTGAGGATCTTGCCTCCAGCCTTGAGGATACGGCTCCGGGCACGGCTGCTCACACGCAGCGCGCACACCTGGGGGACACACGGGACAGGCACGGTCAGACTCCCCCCCCCCCCCCCACAGCCACCCAGGGGCTGCTGGGTATTCCTCTCCATGGCTCTGGCCCAGCAGAGGCAGCTGGCTGTTTGCAGAGCTGCAACCACCACCACTAGAGAGAGCTTCCCCAGTTGACAATAACAATCCTTACCAATTTACATCTAAAACCTCCTTTAAGACTGCAACAACCCGAACTCATCACGGATAAGGAAACGGAGGCATTAAAAAGACCCATGACTTTGTCCACAGGCCATAAACTGGCCGAGAAATCTAGATTTGAAGACAAGCTGTAAGGTTCAAGAACCAGCACCACCATCAGGGAGGGACCCAGAAGGGTCTTGCCCGGCGACACCCACCATGGCTAACGCCACGGACAACCCCCCTTCAATCCTAAAAGCCACCCAGACCGGTAGGTGGGATGCCTGCCTCACCCAGAGCAGAGAGGAGACTGGGAAGGCATCCCAAGCCTCGTGGCACCTCTGACAGAGGTCATCAGCAGAGCGAGGACACGAGCCAGGTCTGGGCTCTTGCCCACCCACCGTGCTCCTGAGCCCCCTCCACACTCACCTTCAGTTTGGGCACCTCCTGGACACGCACGTCGTCGGTGATGGTCCCTACAACCACAGCTGTTTTGTTCTCCCGGCCAGGCAGCTTCATCTTCCGGATCTTTGAGGGAAGGACAAATGCAAACAAAAAAAGCTCCTTCTGGTGTTTACTTATTTTTAAATATTTCACTTATCCATTCATAAGTAAAAGAAAGAGGGGGAGAAGCAGGCTCCCCGCGGAGCAGGGAGCCTGATGCAGGACCCAACCAGGACCCCGGGATCACGACCTGAGCTGAAGGCACACACCTCACCAACTGAGCCACCCAGGCGCCCGCTCCTTCTGGTGTTTAAACCCAACCCCACTGTGTCAGGCATCCCAAGGATGGAGACAGTTGGGCCCTGAAGGGCATAAACCCACCCATGCCTCGCCTCTCAACCAGTCCAGGCCTAATCTCGGGTCCAGCCGGGGAAAGAACCCTGGAGACAAAATGCACAGACCCTTCAACAGGTCTCTCCTTCAAGACAACTCAGAACGTGTTAAGACGTGCCTCACGTGACTCGAAACCACTACAACCACCGCCACTTCGCCATGAGATCAGCCCAAGCCACTCAAATACCCACCGCTGTTCAGCTACAACCCTAAGGTCAAGGGTCGGAGCTCTGTGCCCACCACAGGGTGAAGTAAACCAGCTGATGGCCAGGCCCCAAGCCCCCCTCCCAGAGACACAATCTAGTCATTCCCCGAATCAGCCCCTCACCATCCGGGAAAGCGACAGAGGAGGCCGGTTGGTGCGACTCATGAACAACCTCTTCAACACGACTTGGTTAAAGGTAGAGTTGGTTCGTCTGGCCAGAAACCTGTACAGCTGGAGGGGAGAGAAAAGGATGGGAACCCAGGGCAGCCCACACCCCTCCCCCCACAACCTTCAATTAAAGACAAAAAAGCATGGTTTGGGATAAGGTTTTTACGGCTTTCCCCCATCCCACTGAGCCCCAGAGAGCCCCCCCAACCCCCTCCCCAGCTGTATACAGCCCAGAGACTGAAACACTGAACCCCCAGAAGCCTCGGGCAGAACCACAGATGGGCGCCCGCCCCGCAGGCCCCTGGAGCAGCCTGGGGCCCAATACTAGAACGTCGGTTCTAGAAGCTGCAGTTCTGGGCGGCCCTAAGGGTCTCCGACCTCAGCCTCACCTTGACCAACAGTCTCAGGTAGATGTCCTGGCTCTTGGGCTCCTTGCGCCGAACCTTTCGGTCCTTGTTGTGGCGGATGTCAACTCCCTGCAAGGTTAAGGAGACCATGGACCCAAATCTCTTCTGGCAGCTCACTCACCCCCAAAACGACTGTATTACCCACCTCCGAGGAAGAGCCAGGGCCCCAGTCTCCGAAGAGACAACAAACCCCAGGTCCACCCTGAGGAGACCCGTGAAAAGCCACTTAAATCTTCTGGGCCTCCAATGACCCCAATTTAAGAAAAATATGAATTCCACACGCAAAGCCTTCAGGACATGGCGCACAGCACCTTGAAAAGCTTCACACGGCAGTCGCGCTCACTCAATAAGTTTTAACTCTTTAAAAGATGTGTTTTTCAATAATATAGGCCAAGGGCAGACTCTACCTAATAATAGAGCAAAGAACCTTTATCTGGGACTTACTCCAGTACTAGAACCTTCCGTGCACGACCTCCATGAGGCAGTTTCCCACTTTAGCTGAGAAAACCGAAGGAAGCCACAATTTCCACCACACCCCGGCTGCTGGCCTGAGATTGTCCAATAGGCCGTGTTAGGAACGGTAAAGAACCACCGAGTTATTCGCAGCTCCCTTTTCTCCAACATTTAACGTATGCCATAATCTGATGCGTGCGTCCTACAACTTCTTCCCAAACGCACATCTGTGACACAGTATTACCGCGGCCCCAATGCACAGACCAAGAAACTGGGCTTACAGGCAGGAAAAGCAGGATCACAGGCTGGATGGGGAGCCTGGCCGCAAAACCCAGGCACTGGACGGTGGAGACCCCCCCACCCCCACCCCGCCCCAGAACCCAACGTTCCCGGCCAGGGGAGTGACAGGTCCAGGTAGAGGCGGCAAAAGACAAGAGATCAAACAGGGATGTGGGGCCAACGCCAGAGTCCGAATCCCGGCTCTGCCACTTCCTGACATTGTGACCCCGGTCACATCACTTAACCTCCTTGCGCCTCAATTTGGTCATCTACTCAATTGGAGCTTTAATAAATAAAAGGGGACGGGAGGGGCCGGAGGCTGGTAAGACTGACCCATCCCCGGTTTTCGAGCCCCCAAAATAGTACCCCCCCACCGCGGAAGTCGCCCCCTTCGAACTCCCCTGACATCCCTGCTCCCCTCCGGGACTCCCCCAGCCCAAGACAGCGACGGATGGCGGCGGATAGTCGAGCCCGGAGCACCTCAAAGCACGCTCACCATGATGGCTCCCCCTGCTCAGCCAGGTCCGGAAAGAGAGAACAGCGTCGGGGTGGGCGGGGAAAGCCTTCAGCGAGTGGCGCCTACGTGACGTCACACGGGCGCCACACGGCGCTCTACTCCAGTCGAGCCTCTCTATGGCGAGTCGCAGAGCGGCCGAATGGGCGATTCCGGAATAAGTGGAAGAACAACCCACCGGGAACAAGCGATACGTCAAGGGTTGGGCAGGGGCGGGCCAGCACGTCGGGGGCCTCTCTGGCCCTCCCCAGTCCCTGTTCTCGATAGTCTTCCGGAAGAAAGGCATCTGGGAGCGAGAGAGATGTCGCGCGGCGGTAGGAGGCCGCGTCGCACAGTGACGCTCTGGCCC
Source organism: Halichoerus grypus (assembly GCF_964656455.1). Lineage (NCBI taxonomy): Eukaryota > Metazoa > Chordata > Mammalia > Carnivora > Phocidae > Halichoerus > Halichoerus grypus. Next base: position 53,564,607 of record NC_135726.1, read on the forward strand.
GACGCCGACGGTCTCTCTGTGGCTCCTGGAGGACCCGGCGGGCCGCGTATTGGAGGTGAGGAGGCGGAGCTGGCGGGCCTTGTCAGGACCTCGGGAAACCTCTGACCCCACGCTTCAGGCATTTCCTTATCAGGCTCACCTCTCTTGTCTTGTGCGGCGCTTCCTAGGCGCAGCCACAGCTCGGGAAGTCCTACCTGAGATCTAACCTGAGATCTTCTTGCTGCAGCCCAGTCTATAGCATCCTCTATTTCCAATTTTCATATTCGTCTTCTCCCCCTGCCCCTTCTCTGACCCCTCCTCAGCCTCTACCACTTGGGGGCTGCTTTTCCCTGCCGGAGAGATTCGAGTCGCCCAGCGGGCTCTGCGTGAGGGCTTTGCACGGTACTGGAGTGCAGAGGAGGCGCACTGAAGCCCCAGGCTTGGGGTGTGGGTTGGAGAGGGAATAGGTAAAAGCCTCTTGAAAGAGAAGGGAGGAGAGACTTAGGAAATAAAGATTCAGAGGGGAGGAGGATTGGAGGCCCAGAGCGGTGGTGGACAGAGACCGAGAGTGAGGGAAATGGAGACCCAGGGGGTGACAAGGAGACCTAGAAAGAGAGGGAGGATGGAGATCTGGGGAGAAGCACAGACATAGAAAGATAGTGAGATGGGGTCTTGTCTGCTGTAACCAAATTCAAATCCTGGCCGTGCTAATTACTAACAACACTGTGACCTTGGGCAAGTCACTTAACCTCTCTGTGCCTTACTTTCCTTATCCTCCAAAAGGGGATAATAGGCTTGACACCTAGAGTATTTTCCAGCTTTACGTAAGTTAGTATAAATGCTTAAAACAATGCTTTGCATGTAAGTGCTCAATACAAATTAGCCTCCACTCCTACTGTTAGCCCTTTTTGGGTAGGACCAGACGGACTGGCTGGGGCAGTGACGAAGCTGACCTGTCCCCTCTTTTCTCTTTCCTCAGGGAAGCCCTGCCCCTTTGGCCTCCAACACATCCAGCCCAGCCCGAAGTCTGCCCCTGATGCTCCTACATATTCACCTGTCCTCCACAGAGCCACAGGCCAGGCCCCAACTGTGAGGCCTGACTCCTTGCCCATACCACCCTCCCATGGCCTGCCGCCCAGGACCAGGGTCTTGCTGATGGGGTAACACAGCAGAGGGCCAGCAGATGAATGGACACCTGGAAGCAGAGGAACAGCAGGATCAGGTAAGGGTCCCTCTGGAAGTTAAGATTACCACACCATGGGACACAGTTTCCTCGTTGTCTCTGTTCCCTTGCCTTGGTGACTTGGTCTCTGTCTTTGAGTCCCAGCCTGTTTGTCGGTCCAGTGTGCCTGCTTTTCTTTCTCCCAAACTAAGGTGTGTGGTTCCCGGTCTCTCCTTCTTCCTGGGTTTCTGTCCCCACCCCACCCCACCCTCTCTCTGGGTATTTCTTTCTTTCCTTTTTTTTTTTTTTAAGATTTTGTTTATTTGACAGAGAAAGACACAGCGAGAGAGGGAACACAAGCAGGGAGAGTGGGAGGGGGAGAAGCAGGCTTCCCGCGGACCGGGGAGCCCGATGTGGGGCTCGATCCCAGGACCCTGGGATCATGACCTGAGCTGAAGGCAGACGCTTAACGACTGAGCCACCCAGGCGCCCCTCTCTGGGTATTTCTTTTGCTGTTGCTGCTCTGGGTTGAACACAAGGTACGTTGTTTGACAATAAAAAAACATCTTCCATTCATTGCTTTCTAGCAAATTCTGTCCCTGTCTCCTTCTGCATGTGTCTTTCTACGATTCTGTTTCTTGGTGTCCTGGTATTATTCTTGTCTTGCTTTCTTTCCGCTTCACTATGTCTTTACCTCTCTCTGTCTCTCTGTCAACATTTTTGCTGTCTCTCGGGCTCACTTCCTCTCAGCTTCTGGTCCTCCAACATTGTCTTCCTCCCTCACCCCTGGCCTAGAAGTCTCTCTCGGATACTGTTTCTCCCCATCTCTCTCCTTGTTTCTCTGTCTTGCCATGTTACTGGGTCATTTGCTGGGCAGATGTCCATGTCATGCTGCCTCCACTCTGGTTTGAGTCCAAGGTAAATACTTGGTGAATTAATGAGCCTGTCCTCCCCGATTTTCATTCCAGAAGTATCTGTCTCCATCTCTATGTCCATCATTTTCTGGGTTTTCTTGTATCCTTAACCTTGCATATTCTCAATTCTATTGTCTTTGTCTCTTTGTATATATCTCTGTTTTTCTGTAACTATCTGAAAAACAGGCAGCCCTCTCTCTAAGTCTCTTACTGCCTCTGACTCTGCTTTTCTGGGTCTCTTTTATTAACTCCGTTTGCATAGCTCTGGGTTTTGGTGACCTGTGTTAGGGTCAGTCTCTATCGGCAACTGAAAGTCTCCTCCCTCCTGCCTCTTTTAAAAACTCAATGGATGGGGCAGGGCTACCACTTGCCCTCCACAAAGATGGCGTCAGCGGCGCTGTCCGTGGGGTCGTGACGCTTCCTCTGCTGCGCGCGTGCCCTCACTTACTATGGCAGCCGATCTCGCGGACGCGATGCCCCGCCCAGTTCTCAAGCTCTCCCTCGGCTGGCGTCTGCGCCAAGCTCGCGAGCTGGCCGGCCCCGTCCCCCGCGCGCCCTCACTGGCGCGGCTCAGGCCGGCCGCGCGCCCATTGGCTGAGCGGATGCACACCCTCCCCCCACCCCTGGGTCTGATGGGGGCGGTTGGTGCTGACTTGAGGGGCCGCCTGCAGGAGGACTCGGCGTGTGAGGAGGGTGCGGGGGTAGGGTCAGGGTCCCGAGTCTGGGGGACCGCGGGACCAAGAGGAACGGAGACGCAGGCCGGGACTGGGGTACCAGGGGGTGTGGGATGGAGATGGAGAACCAAAACCGGGACTGAGGGATCCAGAAATGGAAACCCAGGTCTGGGACTGGGTTCTGGAAATGGATGGGGATGGAGGACCGGGACCGGAGGAACCGGAGACAGAGACTCAGGCTTATGGATTGGGGGGGAACCTTTGGATGGAGACCCAGGCCCAGGTCTGGGGGTACCAGGGTGGGTGGAGAGAATGGAGACCAGGCCAGAGACTTGAGGACCTAGGGACAGAGGCTCAGGCCCAGGACAGGAGGAGATCTAGGACTCTGTATCTAAGCCTGCTTTGAGCTCAGGGCCGGGGGCTCTGGTCAGTGCAAGTTTAGGGGCGGGGCCCGAGGGAGCTGCCCAGGGCGGGGGGCAGAGGTGACTTCTGAGGGTGAGTCCACAGATGGGGGTGCGTCTGGGCCGGGGAAGGTGAGGGGCAGGCCTGGCAGCTGGCTGGGTGGGCGGGGCGGTGGGGAACAAAGGTGAGCAGGAAGGAGGCAGAAACTGGGCAGAGGGCAGGGGGAAGGCCTCTGGGGAGGGGACCTCAGGCCCGGCTCCCACCCCCTCCCTGGAGAGCAGGCGGCCAGACGCCCAGGTCAGTGCTCGGGGTCCAGCTCTTGGCCCCTGTCCCTCGCAGGCGCCTGCATGTGGCTCCTGTAGCTCTCTGACTCCTTAGTTCCTCCATGTCACATCCCTTCTTGGTCTCTCCAGCTGTCTACACCCCTCCCTCCGGCCCCTCCTAGCTGCTCTTTCTGTCCTTTGTCTTTCTGACCCTCAGAGGTCCTCCTGGGGCCCCTACACTCTGACTCTCCTAAGTATCTCTCATCATCCTGGCTTTCATCTCATCGAAGCTGGTTGTCTCCTCTCGGAGTTTCTCTGGTTCTTAGATCGTATCCCTCTCTTTCTTTGTATCCGAGTGTCTCTCCCGTGTAACTTTCTCCATCCGGAGATGACCGTGTGCGCGCGTGTGTATGTGTGTGTGTGTTGTGTTCTCCGTCTGTGCATGTCTCCGCCATCCAGCTCTCTCTCCTCTCATACTTCTCCAAAGCCCTTATTATCCAGCATACTATATATTTGACTTCTTTCTTTTGTTTTTCTGTCTTCCTAAGAGAATATGAACTCCACAAAGGCAGGGACTTTTGTCTGTTTTGTTCCCTGCTGTGTTTGCTGGGCCTGGCACTGTGATTGGCACATAGAGGGTACTGAGTAATTATTTGGGGACTAAATGAATGAACGTGTGCATGCCTGGCTGTCCACCCTCCAGGCTGCTGGCCTTCCTGTACAACGGGCTTCTGCCCCGTGTCCTCAGGGTCTCCCCACATTTGTCTGAGCCTGTCTGTCTCTGATGCCCCCATCTTGCCTGTCACTGCCCCTTGTTGTCTCCTGTCCACAGGCCCTGCCCCTGCTTCTCTCTACCTGCCACAGGGGTCTTGGACTCTGACTCCTGCCCTCCTCCCTCCCCACAGAGGCCAGACCAGGAGCTGACCTGCAGCTGGGGCCACAGGCCTAGAAGCGCCCTGGACAGGGCCGAGGCCATGGCCCCCCCACCGCCGCCACCATTGGCCGCCAGCACCCCGCTCCTGCATGGCGAGTTCGGCTCCTACCCGGCCCGGGGATCCCGCTTAGCCCTCACTCTCACACCACAGGCCCTGCACATACAGCGGCTACGCCCGAAGCCCGAAGCCCGGCCCCGGGGCGGCCTGGTCCCGCTGGCCGAGGTGTCAGGCTGCTGCACCCTGCGGAGCCGCAACCCCTCCGACCCGGCAGCCTACTTCTGCATCTACACCTACCCGCAGGGCCGGCGCGGGGGCCGCCGCAGAGCCGCCCGCACCTTTCGGGCCGACGGGGCAGCCACCTACGAGGAGAACCGCGCTGAGGCCCAGCGCTGGGCCACTGCCCTCATGTGTCTGCTCCGTGGACTGCCACTGCCTGGGGACGGGGGTGAGGCACTACGCAGCCGCTCTGTCCTAGGGCCACCTCGGCGTCTCTGTGGATTTCCCTCTGTGGACACCTCTGTCTCTTCTCTCCTGTGTGTCTGTCTGTGATATGTCTGTCTTGGTCCGTATCGAAAGAGGGCTGGACACATGGCGATGGGCTACACAAGGAAGAGCAGCCACAGGCAGAGAGAAATGATTTGTGTCTGCTCTTCTCATAGATTTTTGTCACTGTCCCCTCCTCCGCTTCCATGGGCCCTGACCACACAGATGAGTCAGAGGCTCCCCGTCTGGTGCGAGCAGCAGACTGAGACATGATTAGTCACCACCCAGGGTGACAGGCACTCACAGAAGTCCCCTAGGGCGTGCCAGGAGCTCAGAGGTGGCATCTAATCCAGCCTAAGGCGGGTGGGGGGGGGGAGTCAGAGAAGGCTTTTGGGCAGAGGTCCCCACCCAGCTCCTCAGTTGGCACAGGAAGGTAAAGGTTCAAGGGTCCGCATCTGGTGAGCCTCCCTTGGTCTTCCAGGATCCTGCTGGCTGGCTGGGGGCCCTAAGGGATGGTGACAGTGAGGGAGACTTGCAGTGTCGTAACCTGATCCTGGATTCCAGGTGTTTGAGGATAAAGTGGAACCCACAGGTCTCCTTCTTCCCACACATGGGTCCAAAGGGCACTGGGATTAGACACCCAAGCCCTGCCTTTGTCTCGGCCCCTGGGAGAGGGGGGCGGGGCTGCACACCTGAGCCTGGGCAGCTGAAGCCCTGGAGAAAAACTGAATTCCCAGCAGGCCACTGTGCCAGGCCTCCAGCAGCTCCACTGGGGGCTGTTTGCAGTTCCGGCTTCTGAGGTGAGGGGCCCGGGTCTGGGGCCTCTGTAGACTCCTTCCCCTCTCTTTGCAGAAATAACCCCCGAGCTGCTGCCAAGGCCACCCCGATTGCTCCTATTGGTCAATCCCTACGGGGGGCGGGGTCTGGCCTGGCAGTGGTGTAAGAACCACGTGCTGCCCATGATCTCTGAAGCCGGGCTGTCCTTCAACCTCATCCAGACAGGTAAGGGCCATGCCAGGATGGAAGTAGGGGCCCGGGGGTGCCAGGACTCCCGAGTTCTGAGTGCTGGGGAGTGGTGGCGGGGCAGAGTGGAACAGCCTGGCTCACCTCCTGGTTCCCCCACGTTAGAGCGGCAGAACCACGCCCGGGAGCTGGTTCAGGGGCTGAGCCTGAGTGAGTGGGACGGCATTGTCACAGTCTCGGGAGACGGGCTGCTCTTCGAGGTAGGGCAGGGGCACCCTACCTGAGCCCTGGGGGACTCTCGAGCCTGGCGCTAGGACCAGGACCCAGGTGGCCGGTGTCCCGCCCCGCAGGTGCTGAACGGACTCCTAGACCGCCCTGACTGGGAAGAAGCTGTGAAGACACCCGTGGGCATCCTCCCTTGTGGCTCAGGCAACGCCCTGGCTGGAGCTGTGAACCAGCACGGGGGGTAGGTGGGGTCCCGCCTCCGCCAGCCTGCTTACCGTGAGGGGAGGGATGAGCCCTCTCGCAACCTGGCACGTTTGTCCGCACGTCTCCCCCAGGCAGTCCACGGTCAGTCCAGTCCATCAGTCTTGGCTGGGGTGCTCCCCACGCCGCCCCTCCCCCCAGCTGTATCCCTAGCGCCCAGAACCGTGCCTGGCCCGCAGGCGGCACTGAGTGAATGCTTATGGATGAGAGAGCGGACAGGGAACCTGGCTCAGTAGGAAGAGTCCATCCGGAGGTGGCCATATGGTCCCCCTGCTGTCTGCACCCCCACCTTTCTGTGTCTTTCTCCTGCCACCCTGCGCTCTGGGTCTCTCACGCCACCCTGTTTACTCTTTCCCTCCGTGTCCGTCTGTCTCTGGCTGTGAAGGTTTGAACCTGCCCTGGGTGTCGACCTGCTGCTCAACTGCTCGCTGCTCCTCTGCCGGGGGGGCAGCCGCCCTCTGGACCTGCTCTCTGTGACGCTGGCCTCGGGCTCCCACTGTTTCTCCTTCCTGTCTGTGGCCTGGGGCTTCGTGTCAGACGTGGACATCCAGAGCGAGCGCTTCAGGGCCCTGGGCAGTGCCCGCTTCACACTGGGCACGGTGCTGGGCCTTGCCACCCTGCACACCTACCGCGGACGCCTCTCCTACCTCCCTGCTGCTGTGGAACCTGCCTCCCCCACCCCTGCCCACGGCCTGCCCCGTGCCAAGTCAGAGCTGACCCTGGCCCCGGCCCCGGCCCCGGCCCCGCCTGTGGCACACTCACCCCTGCATCGCTCAGTGTCTGATCTGCCTCTGCCCCTGCCCCAGCCTGCCCTGACCTCCCCTGGCTCACCTGAGCCCCTGCCCATCCTGTCCCTCAATGGTGGGGGCCCAGAGTTGGTCGGGGACTGGGGTGGGGCTGGGGATGCCCCACTGTCCCCAGACCCCCTGCTGCCCTCACCACCTAGCTCCCCTAAGGCTTTACTGTCACCCATCACCGAGGGGGTCCCAGAAATGCCAGCCTCCTCTGGGCTCCCACCTCCCACCCCTGATGCCCTGGGAGCCATCTCTACCGGGGGCCCACCTGACCACCTGCTCCCACCTCTGGGCACCCCACTGCCCCCAGGGTGGGTGACGCTGGAGGGGGACTTTGTGCTTATGTTGGCCATCTCACCCAGCCACCTGGGGGCTGACCTGGTGGCAGCTCCCCATGCGCGCTTTGACGACGGCCTGGTGCACCTGTGCTGGGTGCGCGGTGGCATCTCGCGGGCTGCGCTGCTGCGCCTTTTTCTGGCCATGGAGCGAGGCAGCCACTTCAGCCTGGGCTGCCCGCAGCTGGGCTACGCCGCGGCCCGTGCCTTTCGCCTCGAGCCTCTCACGCCTCGCGGCGTGCTCACTGTGGACGGAGAGCAGGTGGAGTATGGGCCACTGCAGGCGCAGGTGCATCCAGGCCTCGGCACCCTGCTCACTGGGCCTCCGGGCCGCCCGGGGCAGGAGCCTTGACCCTAAGGAAGCTTGCTGCCCGCCGGGGGCGGGGCCAACATTCCGAGGAGGCGGGGCCTGGCCTAGGGGCGTGGCCTAGCTGCTAGAGTTAGGGGGAAGGCCCCACACGCAGGGACCCCTGCCCCGTCTCAGGATTGCGCCCGCCCCCAGGGGACCAGAGGTAATGTGGGAAGGAGTGTGGCCCCAACTCCAGGGGGTCGGGGTCATCATGGTCACCGACAAACGGGCTGGCCCCGAGGGTAGTGCCTGACTAATGAGGGCGGAGCTCGGTCCAGACCCTCGCTTCCGGCTCGTGGGAGGCCAGGTCCGCTGAGGGCGTAGACTGTCTTACGCGTTGTCCAATGACGGGACCTGGCATGTACCGGCCGGGGAGGCCTTAGTTAATTGGCCAGTGAGGGCCCGGGTCTCGGCCTACCCACTCCGGTGCCTCCACTTAACTGGCCAATCAGCCCAGGAGGGGCAGGTTCCCCGGGGCCGACGCTCGAATTTGCACTAATGTTCCTCCCACCCCCCTGCCGGTGGGGACGAGGAAACTCATTTCTCCCGTCTTCTGTCTCTTGTGCGTCCCCTGACCCCAATCTTCAAAGCAATTGAAAAGGTCTATGCAATAAAGGCAGTCGCTTCATTCCTCTCAGACCGTCGCCCCTTCTGCATCCGGCAGCCCGTGGGAGGGATCCAATTCTAGGCGCTTCCAGGAGCTCCTGCCTTTTATGGACCGAAGCCCAGACCTGCCCACAGACCGCGGCCAGTGTGACCCGAGGGCCTTGAACTGGGGCCAGGGAGCTGCCTCCTCCCCCACAACAGCTGGCTCTGGGGTTCTCAAGATTTATTCAGGATGTGTTAACGGAGGCGGTGGGAGGATGGGGTCCCCGAAGTGGCAGGGGCACACACAGAGGACCCTCCCCGCCCCCGCGAGGGAGGGGGGAGGCTCGCTTTTTCTTAAAAATATAAATGTATTTATCTGCATCATCACGTCCCTGGGGCACCCAGCTGGCCGGCCGGTGGGCCACAGGGCGGGGAGGGAAGAGGGCCTCAGGGCGCAAGTCTGAGCGAGGCCGCCGGGCAGGGGCGGGGGACAGCCTCACAGGGCTCCGTGCTGGGCCTGGTATCGGGACAGCACGGCGCGGTAGTGGGACAGCTCCTGGCGCACGGCCACCACTTCCTGCCGCAGCAGGGCGTTCTCCTTCTCCAGGAAGGCCGCCCGTACCGATATCTGGTTCTCCTTGAGCCGCCGGGCATCTCGGGACCTCTTGGCTGCCTCGTTATTCTTGTACCGCCGGCTCCAATACTTCTCGTCCTGAGGGTGGGGTTTGAGAAGGCACTATGGGCCAGAAGGGCCAGGAGGAGCAGCTTTCCTTGTGCCTTCAAGGACCAGAGGGCAGCTAAGAGACCCTCTGGGGTGCTTCCTGCCCAGCAGTGGGGCCCAAAGGATACCAGGGCTCTCCTAGGATGGGTACCCAAGGGTCTGGTTGCTAAGGAGAGCAGGCCCCTAGCAACAGCTAGGTGTGACATAGTTCTCCCCACTCCAAGCACTAGGCTTCAAGTCTCTGCTGTGCAAAGCAGACCCCACCAGTCCTTGCTTGACAAAGGGCCTACAGTTAGCCCCTGGTTGCTAAGGATGCTTGTTCCCTAGCAACAGGATCTTCAGGGTCTGAGGGCTTCTCCCAGTAAAAAGCACTGCTTTATGCACCACCTTCTCAGATCCTGGTTGCTAAGGAAAGCCTAGGCTCCCTAGTGATGGGGTTTTGTGTCCCATAAATCCTTCCAGAGCTGGGGCCTTTTGACCTAGTTGTCAAGGCAACCTCATCCTTCCCCAGCAATTTAGGTGGTCCCCATAACTGCAGCCAGTCTTTGACCCTCTGGCCTTGAATGGAGGCCAGAGAGCTGCCTTCTCCCCCACAGGTCCTGATTGCTAGAAGAGCTGTCCCGTAGCAAAAGGGCCTATCCTGAGACCTCCCCACACCACTATTTAGGGTCCTCCAGTCCTAGAATTTGGCTGTGGAGGAGGATCACTCCTCAGTAACAAGGACCACCCAGAGCTCCAAAAGATGCTCTCCTCCCACCCCCATTTCATTAAAGCCTAGTTCCTGCTTACTAGGGTAAATCCAGTCGGGCCCTGTGACAGGAGAAACCACTGGTCTAGACTGGGTTTACAGGTCAGTCCTCAGTGCTTCAGGTAGTTATGGTGAAGTCTGGTGAGAGGAGCCCAGGCACCCCTTACCAGGGGAGACCCCAGTACTGGCAAAGGCAGGCTGCTAGAAAAAAAAATGGTCACTGCCCCAAATCAGAATGTGGCTCTGGTTGCTAATGGGAACTTGAAACCTCTTACCAATGAGCAGTCCAGGCCCAGAAAACGAGGCCCAGAGGGGCTGGCAAAGTCTGCATCCTAGGCAGATGCAAGCACCCCGAAGGATGCCCCAAATCAGAGATCAAAGGACCAGCCCCAGCCCGGCTAGCGGCTCTGAAGAAACAGACTGATACTGCTGTTAATGGATGCTGTCCTTAGCAACAGGGCCTGGTCAAAGCACCAAGCCTGTACTGGTGGGTCTGGCAGGGCTGGCTGAGCCTGCATCCCACAGCGACACCATCTTCGTAAATCTCAAGCCCAAACCTCGGCTGCCTTTGCGCCCCAGGGCTATGGACAACTGATGCTTGGCTGCAGGTTAAGAGAACCTGAGAGCTAACCGCGGTGAGAAGCCCAGGCCTGTCTGTGAGGAAAGGGCCATCCCCGGCTGTGGGACCTGTAAGGGCCATGCCTGCATCCTACATCGGGCAGCGCTCACCTTCTGCTCCTCTGGCACCTGGATCTTCCGGGCCTTCTTCATGATGGGCTGGGGCTTAAGCTCCTCCTCTGAGAAGCGATGTCTCCGAGGGTCAAAGGTCTCGTGGCCGGGAATGCTTGACAGGGCTAAATCGGCTGGGTCAGGTTCAAATGTCATCAGCACCTCCACGGTGTCTGGGTCCACCGGGCTGGGTGTGTCCCGAGAGGTCAGGCCTTGGGTAAACAGAATGTGCCGCTTGAGTGTGTATTTCTTTGGGGGAGGGAGGGTTCCCAGAGGCTACCCCCTGCCCAGGTATCTCTTCGACCACAAGGAAGGCCCTTATGAGATCTACTACAAAGCCCGCCAGAGATCAACCTCTCTAATACAAAATACGAAGGCTCTCTAAGCTACAACGTGCTTACACATCATGGAACCAATTCCACTTTTATAACAGGGAAACAGGCCCAATTATAACTGACATACCCTAAGTAACACACGAGCCTCCTCTATTGCTTCTGGAACCTCAGGCCTTCAGATTCACAGCGTTAGCTCCTTTCCCATTATCTAGCCTGAATCCCTGACCAAAGCCTAGACCCCAAGCTGTTCAGGGAAAAGAAATCCAGTGCACTGAAAAGACTTCAGGTGAGCCGCTTAAGAGCTACTGGCCCCGACGAGTAAGGGAAGAAAAGCAGAAATGATTGAGGTTTTGGGGAGGTTGGTTCAGGAGAAGGGGCAGGGCCGGCCTGTGCCTTTAAGAGCGAGCAAGCCGGGGTCAGCTGAGGATACGGGTTCAGGGCCAGTCACGTGCGGGCGCCTGCTTTCCCGCCCCGCCCCCCGCCGCCACGGGCGCCCTCTAGTTCCCCAGGCCCCGCCCCCTCCGCGTGACCACGCGTGCGCGAAGTGAGCAGCAGGGAGGAGGGAGGAGAGGACTCACGTGGCGCGGGAATGTGCGGCTGGGAAGGGGAGGGCCCCGGTTCTGCCCGGAGGTCCGGCCAGGGGCAGGTGTGTCCAGGAATCCCCAACCTGCAGTCCGCCCGTGGAGACCCCCCAAGTGCCCGAGGGAGCACACTTTTCCTTTTGCTCCCTGGGGTCTCTCAGCTCGAACCTCTCAATTTCCAAAGGCCCAGTCCCTCCTGCTCTCTGGGGAGCACGCTGACAAACGGACCCCTGGACCTTCTCCCTCGCCACTGAGATACACAGGATTCTGGGATCCCAGGCCCCTCCTCTCCCAGGAACATAGGAAGCTCTCGGTCCTCGCCCCAACGGAAGACCCAGAATGAAGATCCCCGACCTTTTCACCTCTAGAGGACTCCGGGACTGCCGGCCCTAGCTCCTCTCCCACTGGAGGACCCAGCAACTAGGGCTGCCAATCTCTTATGTCCTGGTGAAACAGAAGTCTGTGCCCCGTCCTTGCTTTCTCCCCTGCAGAGGGCCTAGCAGTTACGGTCCTTCCCCACTCCACCGACTCCGGGCCCAGACTCTGGAGCGCAGTTCATTTCCCAGTAAATAATTCCGGTGTTCTGGGATTCCAATCCCGGCTCCTCGAGTATCCGGACCCTCTGTCCCCACGTCCCACAGAAAAGTCCACACTACCGCCCCACGGGGCAGGCTTCCTGGAATGTGGGATCCCAAGGAGACCCAGTCCCTGATGCATTAGGTGACAAAGAATCCGGACTCCTCTCCCAACATCTCGCGCCTAGGTGGACCCAGAATTTGGACGCACAACCCCAGCCCCACCGTCCCGGGCCCAAGTGCCGCACAGCCCTGCCCCTGAAGCCCAAGCCCCGCCCCGCCAGGGCCCTGCCCCGCCCCCGCCGTCGCACCTGCGCGGTGGCCGCCCGCGGCCCCGAGGGCAGCCCGGGTGGGGGCGTGCCCCGGGGAGGAACGAGGGGAAGCTGAGCCGCAGGAACCGGGCCCCGGGGAGGGTGCGGGCGTGCGCACGGGCGAGGGCGCCGGTGACGGGCCGCCGGGGGGCGGCGGGCTGGGCGGGAGCCCGTGCTCCAGCAAGAAGGCGTCCAGGTCCACGTACTCCACGTCGCCGAACGGCAGCGTCCGCTCCCACAGCAGCGGCGCCAACAGACCCGGGCCAGGCGCGGCCCCCGGGCGCCCCCGCGGGGACCCGCCGCCCACCACCGCCCCAGCTGGGGCATCCGCCGGGCCCGCCGTCTCCAGGCCAGGCCCGGGGACCGTGGCTGCCGGCGGAGCCGCCTTGCGCTCCTTTTCCTTCAGGAGACCTGCGGGCCAAGGAAAGACCGGGCGGGGTGGGAAGGAAGAGATGGAGAAGGGACCCCGAGACAGAGATACACGAAGAAAGGGGAGATAGAGACCCACAGGGCGGAGATCCAGAGAAAGAGGGGACAGGCGGGGGAGAGGGAGAGACAGGAGGGAAGGCAAGGACCCAAAGAGAAGAGACAGAGACTCAAGAGAGGGAAAGAGACCCAGAGAGAGAAGGCACAGACGGGGGCGGCAGAGACAGACAGAGGGGGACAGAGACCGAGAGAGGGACAGAGACTCAGAAAGGGGAGGATAGGGACCCAGGGAGGGATAGGACACAAACCAGGGAAGGGATAGAGATACAGAAGGGGGACGGAAGTTCAGAGAGAGGTAGGTGAGAGGGAAAAAAATGACAGTTCTGTAATTTCTCTGTAGCGTATCCCCCTGCTCACTGTAGCCTCTTCTCCCCACCCCCACACTCTGTTAGGGGCAGGAAGGGGCTCTATTCCTGGGGCACATTCCTCATCCCTAGACTCCATGTGACCCCAGGAGGCCCCGCCCAAGCCCGTGTCACTACCGTGTGAGCATCCGACACACCCCCTCCCTCCTCCCTGGACCCCAGGGGTCCAGACTCTCAGAACCAAAGGAAGCGGGAGCTGGGGTCCAGACTCTTGGGTCCTCGGAGAGGACGACTCTGGGGGACTCCTGGGTCCTCCTGGTGGACGGGCTTGAGCGCCGGTACTTTTGGATCCTGGGTGCTGAGGGATCTAGGGGCCTAAAACCTTAGTAATTCGGTAGATGACGGTTGGAGGATGGACTCTCTCGGCACGTAGGAGGTAGCCCCCCCCCGCCCCCGCCCCAGCACTTGAATCCCTAAGGGAGTAGGGTGTCTGGGTTGGGATAGATGGGGGCTAGAACTCACAGCTGGCTGGCTCTTTGGGTTTGCTGGTCCCCTGCAGAAGGCTCCGCAGCCCAAGCAGCGCTCCCCCGCCAGGGGGGGCCCCGGCTGGGCCGCCCAGCAGCAGGGGGGCCGGGGTCCTGTCGCTCACGGGCCGCGCCATCACCGGCCACCTGCCCGCAGGCTCACGGGCTCATGGAGAGGCGAAGAGCTGGCCTGCCAGTCAGCGGCACACTCCAGTGGTCCGGGCGAGTGCCTGCCCAGGGGCGGGCGAGCGTAGCTTGCAAGCCTCCAGTATCCAGATCACCGCAAATCCTAGGAGTGACGGAGATTTGCAGTCCTCAGTGCAGAAACGTGCAACTCACGAGGGTCCCTGGAGACCATGCAGTCCGAGTGAGGGGCTGATCAAATCAGGCAGCCGGCTCTTTGCAACCCACAGTTCAAGGGGACACAAGGCGCTCCTTCTACAAGGTGGGCGAGCCTGGATCTTGCAAAATCTGCAGCTCTCTCAGCGGAAGGCGCTTTGCAATCTGCACCAAGAGGTGTGCGCGGAGGGGCGGGGGAGGGGGTAAGAGGAGGCGGCCGCCTTGAGGCGTGGCCAACGCAAACTTCTTTCGCGGAAAAAAAAAAAAAGCCAAACCAAAACACCCGACGCCACTGCGCGCACCCCTCCTCTCGGCCCCCGCCTGCCTCTTGGGCCAAGCACCCCAGCCGCGTGCCTCCCTCCGGCTGAAAGCGCGGGCCAATCGCGTCTTGACCCCTCGAGACGCACGGCCAATGGGACCCCTGGATCCGCCAAGGCCCGGGAGGGCGCGTGAGGGGTTCAGTGCGTGAAGTTGCCGTGCCTTTAGGTGGGAGGCGGGACCCTGACCTACATTTGCCCAATGGGAGACGGCACTGGGGGCGGGACCGTGACCCAGTTCGGGCCAATGAGGCAGGCGGGAGGGGGAAGCACATGGCTCTGCGCGTGCTGCCCGATGGGGAGGGTGAGTTGGGGGGAGTGAAAGAGGCGCCGCTTAAAGGAGCCGCCAATCTAAACGACGGTTTTGGGAAACAGGAAGCCAAAAAACCGAGCAGTGCGGTTTAGGAAGAGGGAGATTGGTTTCTAGAAGAAGGCTGCTGTTCTTCGGTACCCAAATGTTCCCCCGCCGCGCCTAGAATCAGACCACTAAGAAACCGGAAGTATTCTGTCCCTTTAATAGCTTTGTTTTGGGGGTGACTCCCCTCCCCGTGTGGGGAGACTTGGAAAGGACAGGCGCAGTCCTCAGTGGGGAGTCTCAGCGACCATGGGGGGCACCATCCACTGTAAGACAGACGACACCGGCGGGGGAGCGTTAGTTTAGGGCACGACAGGTTGGACCCTGCAGAGGGTTTGCAGAGGGCGGGGGCTGGGCCGCGTAGGGCTCTACCACAAGGAGGCTGCGAAGGGGGAACCCGGCATGTACCAGGTCGAGAAGCTGGGGAAACAGTCAGATTCTGGACCGGCACTGGGTTTAACCAGCAGGAGGGTGGAATAGGGACGTCCAGCTTCAGCATCAGACTGAACTAGGTGAAGGTATTCATTGGGGCGGGGGGGAGGCAAACCATGTTGAGAAGCTAGAGAGGTGGCCGTGAGATCACAGGGTCGAACCACAGGAAGGATTTAGAAAGGGAAGGGGATTGTACCATGTTGATTTTCAGGAAGGGGGTGTGTGTCAGATTACGGAACAACGAGATTGTACCACATGGAAAACAGGGAAGGGATCCGGGCTGTACCATTTTGGAAAGTCGTCGTAATAGAAACCACGGCCCGGTGGGAAGCCAGGGAGCTCGGGTTATAGAGCAAGTTGCAAGCAGTGAAAAGGAAAGACAAATCACGGACCAGCAATGGTCTGTGGCGTGGAGGTGGACTGTACCATGTGACACATACTTAGAAGAGAGAAAGAGCGAGTGCGAGCTTAGGAGGCTGGACCATACAGAAACAGCAAAGGGGTGGGTAGGACTGTATCATATTGAGAAAAGAAGGGGAGACACATAGGCGGGTTAGACCAAGACGTGTGGAGGGGGTGCAGACTGGACCATACCATGCAGGCGGTAGTTGGGGCCTCGGCAGCGCCTCTCGGGGTGCCGGGGGTCCCTGTTGCCCCTCAAGGCCCTGTGGGCCAAGGGCTGCAGGGGCCGGCCGTTACCGCTGAGGCTCTGGAAGATCTGGGACGGAGGATTCTGGCTCAGGAGTCTCAGGGAGTGCATCTGCCACGGAAGGGGGTGGGAAACTGAGAGTGAATAATAAACTGTCCTGGGGAATGGTCACAGAGGAAGCCCTGCTCCTGGAGCAGGTGGGCGGGGTCTTACTCGGCCCCAGCCCACCCCCAAAGGTTGTGTGGCCTGCTAGCAGTCAGACGTGGAAGGAGGAAGGAGGGTAGGTGAGGCCAAGGGGGATGCCCAGGCCAGGGAATGGGTTAGCAAGGCTGGAGGGGGCAGACAGAGGGTCACCTGGAGGGAGGTGATATTGAGGGCCCGGTCAATGAGGATCCAGGTGACAGTCTCTGAGCAGGGCGGGGTGCTGAGAGAGCCCTGATAAGTGATGAAGCCAAAGGATTCGGGGAACAGGAGCTCCAGGCTCAGGTCTTGAAGAAAGTAGGCATCATCTGCGGGAATACCGGGCTAGAGTGAGGAGCAGTACCCCTCTTGAACTTCCCTCCTTTGCACACACTGCTCCCCCCCCCCATCAATGCACCAGCGACTTACTCTTGTAGGAGATGCGGGTGATGGTGTCACGGTTAAGGAGGCGGCTGAGGAAGGGGTTCGAGCTGCCAGCCACCTGTGTGGGGATACGAGGTGAGGAGGTAGGAATCCAGAAGTCCAAGCCCCCAGTCCCTTCCTCCCCCAGGGACCCAGGAGTCTCAGCCTCCCAGACTCCCTCTTCCCCAGACCCAATTCCAGGCACCCAGCCCCTCCCTCCCTCCGAATCTTGCCTGGGCTCACATTGACAAAGAGGCTGAGGATGGCCAGGCCATTGGGGCCCCGGGAGGCGGCGCTGAGGTTCCCGTAGAGTTCTTGGTTGAAGTGGATGAGCTGCACCTGGGAGGGGAGCACAGAATGGGGTCCCCCAGCAGAAGGGGAGGTAGAGAATGGGTGCAGCCCTGGGCCCTTGGGGTCCCAAGTCAGGTTAAAGATTAGTGCTTGGGGGGGGCAGTTCTGTGAAGGAGGGTGGGGTGAGGCATTAAGAGAAAGGTGAGGGGGGAGGAATTGGGTCAACTCAGGGTGAAGGTCAAGGGTCAGAGGTCAGTGGCCACCACCTCAGCAGAGAAGCCCTGGTGGTTGATCTGGTGTTCAGAGCCAGCTCCATCCCGTGCTCCAAATAGCAGTCGCAGTTCACTAAGCCGGTGGCTATAGAGGAGGGGACCCCCAGACACATTGACCACGGGCCGGGGTGCAGGTAGGAAGGAGACATGGCGGCCGGTGTTGTACAGCGTTCCCTGGAGCTGCAGGAGAGGTGGAAGCCGTCACAGGGACAAAGAGGGAAAGTCGTTTCCCTCCTATGTTCCACTCCTACATTTTCTGCTTCCATCAATCATTTAATCATTCAGCATAGTTGGAACACCGGTGCTCAATATCGGTGAATTTATTCAACTAACAAATATTTATTGAGCTGCTACTATGTACTATGGATGCCAGGAAGGGAGCAATGAACAAGTAGACAAAAACCCTGGGCCGCATGGAACTCGTGTCCTAATGGAGCAGAGGCAGACAATAAATAATGAATCACATAAGTAACTGCTTAATTAATTACATCTTATGCTCATGTAGGAAAGAACTGGGAGCTCTCAGGTAAAATGGGAAACCCAGCCTAGATTGGGGTGGGGGGTGGTGGGATGAGGAAAGGCCTTCATGAGAAAGTGACATTTGAATGGAGACCTAAAGGATAAGTAGGAATTCGTTGCAAAGAGCAGGGAGAAGGGCATTCTGGAAAGAGGAAACAGCAAGTGCAAAGGCCCTGAGGTAGCCTGTTTCCGTGCTAGTGCAGGGGCCAGTGGGACCAGCGCCTGGTGAGCAAAGGAGAGGTGATAGGAGCTAGATGGCAGGGCCTTGTGGGCAATGATGGGATGTTTTGTATTTTTATTTAAATAATTATAAATAAATACATATATATGTATCTCACACCTTGCTGTTTAAGTGTTAGTATTACTTATCTCAATAGAAAGATTTTGAGCAGGGGAGTGGTATGATCTGCTTTGTGTTTTTAAACATCTCTCTAGCTCTGGGGTGGAGAATGGATTGCAGTAGGCAGAGAACCAGGCCAGCTAGCACGCTACCGCACCAGTCCAGGTGCAAGATGATGGTGGGGGCAGTGGAGGAGACAGAAAGTGACAAGATCTGAATGATATTTAGCAGGAAGACTAAAAAGGACCCAGACTGGACATGGGAATGAGGGCGAGAACGGGTTGGAAATAGCTCCCGGCTTTTGGCAGGGGCAGCTGAGTGAAGAGGGATGCCAGCTCTTAAATGGGATTGCACTGGGCGCCTGGGTGGCTTAGCCGTTAAGTGTCTGCCTTTGGCTCGGGTCATGGTCCCGGGGTCCTGGGATCGAGCCCCGCATCGCATCGGGCTCCCTGCTCATCGGGAAGCCTGCTTCTCCCTCTCCCACTCCCCCTGCTTGTGTTCCCTCTCTGGCTGTCTCTCTGTCAAATAAATAAATAAAATCTTAAAAAAGAAAAAAAAGAAATGGGATTGCAGAGTGGGCAAGAGCCTGGAGCTAGAACCACACTGCCTGGGTTTGAATCCCAGTGCTGACACTCTAGCTGTGTGACCTCAGACAAGTAACTCAGTCTCTCTGTGCCTGAGTTTCTGCATCCTTAAAATAAGGGGAATAATAGCATCTATCTCAAGGGGTGGCTGGGAGGATTAGCAAGCTGATCAAGCTTTTAAAACCGTGCCTGGCGTGGGGAACAGTCTGTGTTACCATTGCTTTTATAGACATGGAAAAACTAGGGAGCCATGTTTGGGGAGGGAAGAACAGGTGATCCATTTCAGAGTGTAAGGAGCCTCCTTTCCACCCAGTGCCTACCCCTCCTTACCCCAGGCGGGCCTTCCACCTCAGCACTCCACCCCCACTCATGCCGACCCCCAGAGGATTCGGTAACCCCTCCCACCAGGCCTCTTACCTTCTCTCCCCCAGTGCTGAGTCTCAGTGGGGGCAGAAAGGGGTCATAAAGGACCCTCTTCAGCTCCACATCCACGGGGCTCTGCCGCTTCCCCACAGCACACAGACTCCAGGCTGCATTCACCAGGCCCCAGAAGGGAGGCCCTGGAAGCAGGGGTGGGACAGGGAGGATAGGGAGTCAGAAATAGGGACTGCATCCCAAAGCTGGGATCCGCTGAGAAGGCTGTGTTTTGGACTCCCGGATCCCAGGAGAGGAAGGGCAGGGAACGGGGACTCCTGGGTCTGAGGGAGGAGGGGGCTGAGCCAGAATCCTGGGTCCTAGAACAATCTTGGAGGAGTTTCCAAAGACCATCTAGCACCCCCCTTAATCAAACCTATTTGCCATTAAGTCATTGGGGGAAGGAACTACAACTCCCAGCAGGCCGGAGGGCAGCCAGCCTACTCATCCACTGCCTGCCTGCCCCAGAGCCCATGGGAGTTGTAGTTCTTTCAGTCTCTCTTGTCCCACAGCTGGATAATGAATGTACTGGGGAGAGGAGTTGCGGGAGAGGGCTGGACACAGCAGGGGACCCGGCCAGTGAACCTCTGGTTCCCAGCAGCAGCCAGACCTACCTGCCTTTTTCCCTGCAAACCCACACACACACTCTCTCTTGCACCCCCACACTCCTTCTTCCACTCACTCCCACTCACTACTTGAAATGCGCATATATAATGTCCCATGGTGAGCTGCTGGGGTTCAGAGGCTGGGCCCTACTCCCGAGGGAGGGAAGAGGGAAGGAAGGGGCTGGGAATCCTGGGTCCTGAGAGGAGGAGAGGGCTCCTGGGTTTGAGGAAGGAGGCACCCGGCAGCCCCGATTCCTGGGCCCCGCCCTGGCTGCACCTGGCACGAAGTTTCCTTGGAGATTATCCTTGTAGCTCCACCAGTCCTCGGGGTCAGGTGCAGGTCCAATGTGAGCTGGGGAGAGAGGAGCCTGAACCCCTCTCCCTGGTACCCCACCCCCACCTTTCCCTCAGGGGCTCCCGCCCCAACCCCCGGGCCTTACCTGCCGCCCCCAGTGCGGCCCAGAGTACCAGCGCTTTAGGGGCGCTCAGAGGAGCTGCAACCCCCATCCCCGGGTGGCCTCCGAGCGACCCCTTCTCAATGTCCTGGCCCCCTCTCTCAGCTCCTCCTTCCCCCTTCTGTGGGACCCTGTCCCTCCAGGACTTCCAGCCTGCCTCTCCTCCCTACAGGGAGTCCAGTTCCCCAAACACTGAGGCAGTGGGGGACTGAGACCCCCCCAAATCCACTCCTCTCTGCTCTCCCCGCTCTCTATGCCTCTCCTCCTTCCTCTCCTCTTTTCCCCAACCCTCCGATCTCCCTCTACCTCCCGATCTTCCTACTCCTTTCTCTGCCTCCTGCTTCTCCCCGAGGTTACCTCCTGGTTTCTAATCCACACCCCCTCTTCACTCTCTTTTCTTCCAGCTCCCCCGAGCCACCTAACCCCATGTCTCCATCCTGCTTCTCTCTCCTCCTCCCGGTCTCCCTCGTCTCCAGCTTCTTTCTCTCCCAGTCTCCCCACCTCCTCCTCTTCTGCCTCTCCTGTTTCTCCGTCTCTCTCTTCCCTCGTCCCTGCTTCCTCCTCCCCCTCCCTCTCTGATCTCTCTCTGGGTGTTATTTAATTTTTTTGTCGTTGTTGTTGGTGGGGCGGGTGATCTCACAGCAGCAAACACTCCTCGGACTGGTGGGAGGAGGGTGCCCAAAGGGCAGGATGGAGGGGTCACTGGGGGCTGATCCACAGCTTCCAGCTGTGCCGGGGCCGAGGTTGGGGGGGGTGGCCCGGACACCTGGGGCCGGGAGCTGGCAGTTCCCATCCTCCGCAGAAGGGAGAAGGGGGGGCGCTTAAGGTGGAGCTGGGGGAGTCCTCCGAGGTCTCGGTGCTCGGGGCCGCCGGCGCCGGAGGATCCGCGGTCCCCCGGCTCGTGGGGACCCGGGTTGGAGCCTGCACCAGAGCTTGCAGCCCCCGCCCAATGCTCCAGTCGGCCTCGGCTGGGGGCCGCCTTAACGGGGCTGAGGGATCCCCGGGGAGACCGGGGTGCGGTGCGGGCAGCTGACCAGGAGGGGGAGGCAGAGACCTGGAGAGGGACCGAGCGCCGGGAGGAGGAGCCGGGAAGGCCGAGGCGAGGCAGCCGGAGGTGAAGTCGGAGAACTGCAGAGGCTTAGGAAGGGAAGGGGAGCCTGAGGTGGATGCGGGGTGCCGTGGCGGAGGGACACAGCGTGCTGGAGCTGGGGGGTAGCGGCGGCGGGGGGAGGAGAGAGACAGAGACACACAGTGAGAGGGAGATACGGGTAGAGTGATACAGAGAGAGGGAGAGATACTGATGGAGGCAGAGAGAGAAATACAGACACACACTTAGCCATAGGAGCAGAGACAGCCACCCCGCCGGTCAGAGACGCAAGAACAAGCTGCCAGGCCAGGGGGGTGGCGGTGGGGAGACAGAAACCGAGAAGAGATCCAAAGCCAGAGACACAGCCAACCCCAAAGAGAGAGCCGTAGAAACACAGAGAAAGAGGCAGACACACACACACGCACACAGAGTAGAGACCCTCATGCAGAGAAAGAGAGATCACCAGAGAGGAAGAGATGGCAGAGACCCAGAGACCCAGAGAGAGGGAGAGAGACCCAGAACCAGACCAAGTGACATCAAGGGAGAGCGTAGAGTCAGAAAGACAGGCATTCAGATAGAGAATTGAGAATGGGCATTCAAAGGCCCTAGAGATGGAGGGGACAGAGAAAGCCAAAGAGAGTCAGAAATGGAGAGAGAGAAAACGCAAGAAAGAAAGGTATGTATTGTTTATCCATGGCCACATAACAAATTACCCCAAAACTCAGTGGCTTTGAGCAACAAGCATTTATTGTCTCACCGTGTCTGAGGGTTTGGAGTTTGGGCGTGGCTTAGCTGGGGGGTTCAGCTCGGGGCCTCTGGTGAGGGTCCAGTTAGGCCCTTGGCCAGGGTGCAGTCACCCGGAGGCTCGACCAGGGCTGAGGAGCTCGTCCAAGCTCCTCATCGCTGTGCCTCTCTTGAGGGCTATAGGGGTGCTGGTGTGACCTCATAACATGGCTGCTGGCTCCCCCCGAGCGACTGATTAGAGAGGGAGAGAGATGTCTTATAGGACCTAATCTCCAAAATCACACACCATCACTTCTGTTTTATTCCATTCATCAGAAGTGAGTCACTAAGTCTGGCCCACACTCAAAGGGAAAGAGATTAGGCTCCTCCTTTTGAAGAGAAGAGTATCAAAGAATTTATAGTCTTGTTTTATTTTTTATTATTTTTAATGTTTTTTTTTAAGATTTTATTTATTTATTTGAGAGAGAGAGGGAACACAAGCAGGGGGAGTGGGAGATGGAGAAGCAGGCTCCCCGCTGAGCAGGGAGCCTAGAGCAGGACCCTGGGATCATCACCTGAGCTGAAGGCAGATGCTTAACCGACTGAGCCACCCAGGCGCCCCTATAGGCTTGTTTTAAAACCATCACAGGTTGGGGGACCCCTGGGTGGCTCAGTGAGTCGAGCATCCAACTCTTGGTTTTGGCTCGGGTCATGATCTCAGGGTCGTGGGATCAAGCCCCCTGTCGAGCCCCGTGTCAGGCTCCACGCTTGGTGGAAAGTCTACTTGGAATTTTTTCTCTCCCTCTCCCCCCACCCAGACCCCCCCCTCCCGTGCGCTCTCATGCTCTCTCTCAAATAAGTAAATAAATCTGAAAAAAAAAAAAAATCAAGATTTTACTTTAAAAAAAACCAAACCATCATTGTTGGGGGAGAAGAGGGAGACAGAACAATGGGGAGAGACGGACCCTTACAGACCCTGAGGCTTACAGGTAAGTGCGACTTACTCAGAAACGCAATAATATATGGAGAGAGAAGCTTGGAGAGGGAGGGAACTGTGGAGACAGGGAAAAGAGGCAAAACAAAGAAAACAACAGCAATAACATCATCATCGTCGTCATCGTCATAAATTACAGTAATACATAAAGTACCCAGGCAAAGTTCTGAGCACTTTCTGTGAACTCATGCATGTCATCCTCACAGCCGCCTAATGAAGGAGAGGCTGTTATCCCATTTTACAGATGGGGAAACCAAGTGTCAGAGGGCGCAGGTGACTTGCCTAGAGTTATACAGGTAGGAAGTGGTGGAGCAGAGGGAGGAAAAGAGAGCAAAGAGGGATGAAGAAAACACAATGGAGGCGTCCGTGCAGAGAAGTGGGGAACATGGCAGGAAGAGTGGCAGGGGGGGCCCAGCTCTGATGGAGAATTAAATCAGGAAGGAAATGGCAGCCATCCTGGGCGGAATTTCCTAGACGCTGGGCCATCCACGCGCTCAAAGCGGCCCCAGGAGGTGGTGGGGTTAGGATTAGCCCCATTGTACAGATAGAACACTGAGGCTGGTCAGAGAGGGAAGTGACTCTTCCAAGATGGGTAGGTTGAATGGTAGGCGTACGTTGGGTAGGCGTAGGGGTAGGCGTAGGTTGAATGGTGCCCCCCAACACACACACCAAAAAATGCACCCAGAACCTAATGCACCCAGAATGGGACCTAATTTGGCAAAAAGGTTTTTGCAGATGTAACTAAGTTATCATCCTGTATTATCTGGCTGGACCCTAAATCACAATGACAAACGTCCTTATAAGAGAAAGGCAGAGGGAGATTCGAGAGGACAATGTGAAGACAGAGGCAGGGGCTGGTGTGGTCCTGCCACAAGCTGGGGAACGCCAGGAGCCACCAGAAGCTGCGAGATGCAAGGAAGGATCCTCTCCTGCAGCCTTCAGAGGGACTGTGGCCCTGCTGACACCTTGATTTGGGACTTCCGGCCTCCAGGACTGTGAGAGAATAAATTGCTGTTGTTTTAAGCTGCGCAGTTTGTGGTCATTGTTTACAGCAGCCGACCCCAGGGGTGGGGAGAAAGAATGAGAAAGACGCGGAACTTTTCAGAGACCGAGACAATGAAGGAGCCAGAGATACACGGAGGGAGAGACAGACAAGATTGACAGTGCAGGAAGAGCAGGTTCTACCTACAAGTTGGCTCTCCTCCTCCAGGAAGCCCTCCCTGACTCCCCCCGCCCCACCCCAAGCTGGCTCAGTGCCTGCTGTGCACATTCCTAATGCCCTGTGCTACCTCCATTAGCGCACAGATCCCATTAGGGGAGGCACTCTGTGTCCTCCCTCAAGGGCCCAGGCCTGACCCATCTCTGGGTCCCCGGCATCGCCCCTGAGAGGGTACATGGGGATCCTCAGGAGAGAAATCAAACACAATCAAATGAGATGATGCTCCCGATGTGTCTCCCCAGAGACTTTGGCCCCCTCCTGTCTGCTGGGAGACAACTGGATTTCCTGCAAGTCCCAGCGAGGGCCTCACCTCCTCCAGGAAGTCTTCTCTGATCTAACAGACAAGGCCCCTTGCTGCCTCCATTATTACACATCGCATCAGATGTGACTGTGTATAGGTCTGTCCCCTCGCACAGCCTCCCAGACGGGGAGCCCCTGCAGGGCAAGTCCTGGGTCTGACTCAGGTCTCCATCCCAGCATTTCCCAGGGAGACCTCAGGAGAATATGTTTTTTGCATTTGCTTTCTTTTGTTTTGTTTTGTTTTTTTTAAGTAGGCTCCACACCCATCGTGGAGCCCAGCGTGAAGCTCGAACTCACGAACCTGAGATCAACACCTGAGCTGAGCTCAGGAGTCGGACCCTTAACCAACTGAGACACCCAGGCGCCCCAGGAGTATATGTTGAATAAACAAATAAGTGAGTGAAGCGGGCATTCAGAAATGGGTGAGAAAAAAATTTTTGCACGGGGGTTAAAAGGAAGGCTTTGCGGGTGGAGGTGACATTTTCCTAACTCTTTTTCTGTCCCCATAACCGGGGCCCCAGCTCAAAACTCATTCTTTCCCCCCCGGCCTTCCCCTCTCAGACTCTCCTCCCTCTCCAGTGTACCCCTCATAGATCCCAGAGTTCACCTTCCCTCTGCTCTAGCCACAGCGGTCTCATTGATGGCCAGCTCCCCTGGACACACCGGCCCCTCAGCCTTTCTCTTGGGGACCAAATCCTTCATCTGTCCTTCAAGACCTACCTCAAATATCATTCTCTCTAAGAGACATTTCCTGATCTCCAGGCTAGGTTCACAGCCCTCTCCGGGCTCTCCCAGTGAACTGAGACACCTCAGTGATTGACCATAACACTGTGGGAGTTTTGTTTTTATTTTTTTTAAGTGTTTTATTTATTTAGGTAATCCCTGCACCTCACAACCCCAAGATCAAGAGTTGCATGCTCTTCGGACTTAGCCAGCCAGGCGCTCCCATATCACTGATTTTTTTCTCACAGAGGACTGACCCTCCCCCTCTGGTGCTCAGAGACCTCCCATGGCTCCCCAGTGCCCACCCCCCAGGAGAAACACACAGGCCTTTAGCCTGGCCTTAGAGGCCTCACAAGCCTTGGCTACCACCAATCCCCAGCCTCATATCTCTTCTCTAACCATACCAGGCCCTTGAGCTTCCAGACCTTTGAACAAACTGTTGCCTCTAACTGGGGTTCTCTTTTCTCTCCTCTGCTGGGCAAATTCTTACGCAGGCTCTTATGTACTTCAGGAGTCTGCTTTTCCAGAAAGCCATCAGCAGTGGTGAGGTGGGCAGGAGCCTCCTCAGAGATCTGGAAGCCACCTGACCCTGAGCCCCCATCATAGCACACAGACTGGGCTTGATGCCCGGAGGCGGAGGGAAAGGCCAGGCCGGAGGTGGGTCCCAGATGTGGATTTCATGCCTATTTGTCTCGGTTGCTGGGAACAAAGTTTGGGTCATGGGGAACATATGGGGCTCGCCCTGCTCCTCACTTTCATCTTCTACCTCCCTGGCCCCTGGGTGGGAGGCAAGAAGGCCAGGGCTCTCCAGGCCTTGGTGGCTCCCACAGCCCCTCTTCACCTCCTCACCACTCCCTCAGGGAAGCCAGCAAATTCTGCAGATCGGTATTCTCGCCTTCTGGGCTCTGCTCTCCTGGGGGAGGTGTGGCCACCAGACACTTGAATAATAACAAACTCAAATGGCTCTTCCTCTGTGCCAGGCACTGTTCTAAGCCCGCTAAACCACAAAGGAACTCTTTTAATCCTCATAATATGCCGTGAGGCGCCTGCCTGGCCCAGTCAGTGGAAAGGGCTACTCTTGGTCTCAGGGTTGTGGGTTCCAGGCCCACACTGGGTGTAGAGATTGCTTAAAAATAAAATCTCAAAATAAGGGGCGCCTGGGTGGCTGAGTCGTTAAGCGTCTGCCTTCGGCTCAGGTCATGATCTCAGGGTCCTGGGATCGAGCCCCACATCGGGCTCCCTGCTTCGCGGGAAGCCTGCTTCTCCCTCTCCCACTCCCCCTGCTTGTGTTCCCTCTCTCGCTGTGTCTCTGTCAAATAAATAAATAAAATCTTTAAAAAAATAAAATAAAATCTCAAAATAATAATAATAATAATAATAATATGCCCTGTGAGTTACTTCCTATCATTGTAATCATCCCAATTTTACAGATGAGAGAACTTAGGGACACGGAGAGATTCGAACCCAGGCAGCCTGGCTTCGGAGTTTATGCCCTTCATGAAAATGGTCTCTCGAGTGGCGCCGTCCAATAGAACTTTCCGTGATGGTGGGAAAATGTCCTGTATCTGCTCCGTCCACTGTGCTAGCCACCAGCCACTTGAACTGTGGCTAATGCAACCGAGGAACCGAAAAAAAAAAAAATAGAACTGCAGGATAATAAATTTATATCGTTTCACTCGCTGAGTTTGTGGTCATTTGTTATGGCAGCAATAGAAAACTAATACACTGGTTCTTCTCTCTTTCCAGGCACATAAGAGAATTCTACTTCCCCAGCTTCATGCTATTAGGTGAAACCATGTGAGTATTCCTGAGCAATGAGCTAGGAATGGAAGTGCTGAAGTCGTTCCTGGGCCAAAGCATTTATTTCTTGCGTGGGACCATTCAGTTCTCTCTCTCCCTGCTGCAGTGATCAAGATGTCATGGGTTGCATTTGGTGCAGTGATAAGATGGTAAATGTCTCTCAGCCTGAGTCGTTGAATGACTCTGTGGAGAACCATTCCCTAGTGACTTGTCTGGGACACATACACGACCAAGAAATCAATTTTCATTGTATCATTCCAACAGAGCTAGCTGAACCTGACTAATGGAAGATCTCAATGAAGTGCAGGCACTAGCTTGCTGTTATATGAGGAAGTGCATCCCAGGAAGAGAGAACAGCAAGCGCAAAGTCCCTGGGGCAAGTGAGCTTGATTTTTAAAGGAACAGGAAGGAGGTCAGTGTGGCTGAAGAGGTGCGAATGAGGGGGAGTTGTAGGAGGTAAGGTCAGTTATATGGTGGGAGTAGATCATGTAGGGCCCTGTAGGGCAGGGAAAGGGCTTTGGATTTTATTCTGAAAGAAAGGATTTGCTGATGGATAGGACATGCGGGGGTGGGGGGGCGGGGGGGAGGCAAATGCCCCACTAAATTGGCTTCAAGAGAGGATGGAAAAAGACAAGGAATATAGTTTTGCTGGAACAGAGAAGGCTTCTTAGAAAAATCCCTTAAAGAGGGGCGCCTGGGTGGCTCAGTTGGTTGAGCATCCAACTCTTGGTTTTGGCTCAGGTCATGATCCCAGGGTCATGAGATCGAGCCCCACCTCGGGCTGCACACTCAGCGTGAGTCTGCTTGAAATTCTCTCCTTCTCCTTCCCCCTCAGTCCCTCCCCCCATACTCTCTCTCTGTGTCTAAAGTAAATAAAATCTCTAAAAAAAGAAAGAAAGAAAGAAAGAAAGAAAAGAAAAGAAAAGAAAAGGGAAATCCCTTAAAGACTCCTAACTCCTGCTTCAGAGATGCCCCCAACCTGGACCCAGCTGAAGCCAAAGACAAGTTTCCCAGATACAGGATATTATCGGTGGCTTGGGGATTAAACAGTCACCTCCTGGAAGCTATTTCCTGCCTTTTTCAGTCTCATAAGTTGCACATCAGAACCTTGACTGGAGGGCCTGTTCTCTTTCTAGTACCCTATGACATCATGGCCCATCCTGACTCTCCATTGGCGGAGAGGCCCACTTTCCTCTCGGGGAAGGAACAGGGTTGCTCTCTAGGCCCAAATGGACCCTAAGTCATATCCCTTCCTCTGAGAATCCCTCAAAGTACTCCCTCAGGGACTCTCCTGCAAAGATCACCCAAATTTGAAATGGTGTTGTCCATTGTGGCTGCAGGGGGCAGAGGTCAGGGTGGCAAGGAAGGTCCTAGGCCATGACAACCTTCCATGCCATAGTACTTCTTTTAGCTCCACTCCTCTGGCCTGTAGGTACCCAGCTGTTGGGTGGGAGTAGAATTCTGCTCAGCACCAAGTGATGCCATACCACTCTGTGGCTCCCAATTGGCTATTCTCTCAGGAAAGCCTTTAGGCTGCACTTCCAAGACCAGATGAACCTCGGTCGGAACCCTCTTTGGAGATTCACTCCAAGTCCCTTTATTCCTTTCTCAGAGACTATCCTAGGACCCATCAGGCACACAAAGTGCCTAAGTGTGGAACTTTCTGGAAATCTGGCACCGCTGTCCTTTCCTTCGGCGCATTTCCCGCCTTTTCTCTCCACCCTCCCTCCCTCCCGCTGGCTTCTGGCCAATCGCCAGGCAACACAAATCTCACTAGCACGCAGTGACGTCATACCAGCTCTTCGATTGGATGAGGCGTTTTGGCGGGGAGCATAGCCGTCCTTCGGGCGCGTAGGTTTCCTTCCTCTGCCTCTCCGAGACCCTCCCAGCACATATCGGGTGCTGTAGCCGAAATTCCCCCCGAGATTTAAGACTTTATTAGGGGACTAGCCGCCCAGGTCACAGGCCAAAAGTCCTGGCCCGACACCGAAAGTCTTGCTGGCGTTTTGCCGCCTTGGGGGTGGGGGTGGGGGTGGGGTGGGGGTTGTCCCTCGGCCTGCACGGTGCTGGCGCGTGCCAGTGACGTCAGGGGCTCCACGGCGTCTGATTGGCTCGCTAAGGGACGCGCCGTCGAAGTGGAAGGCGCACCTCGCGGTCGCTTCCAAGTTCCTCCGTCGGCGGCGGAGGCGCCCAGGTACGGCTCTGGTGCTCCGGCCCTGGGCTCGGGGCGGGGGGCCGAAGGCCGCGGCAGCCCCCGGCGCGCTCCTCCAGCTGCAGCCGCCGCAGAGGCCGGGCCCAGCGTGGCCTCCAGGGCAGCGCGAGGCCGTGGCGGTCGAGGACCAGGCGCGCGGGGTCGGGGCGGCCGGCCGCGCTGCCCAGCAGCAGGTAGTCGGTGTCGGGCTGCAGGCGCAAGCAGCCGCAGGCCAGGTCGGCGCGGGGCACCCAGGCGTCCTGGCCGCCGCGGCGCACCGGCCGCGCCCGCTGCTTGTACACGGCCAGCACGCGCACAGCCAGCCGCTGCCACGCCGGGCCCGCCGCCTCCGACGCCTCGGACGCCAGCACCTGCGCGCGGAGAACTGCGGGGAGCGTTGCCGTCAGGCCCGGGCTGGGGGAGCCCCTGGCGTCACGCGGGGTCAGCACGGTGGGGAGGTGGGGGGGCGAGACCCGGGGGGTGGGCTCCCAGGATACCCTTCAGGGAGGAGAGAGACCTTAAACGTTTGAGGGTGAGAGGTCTGGGGGTCTGGCCCTGTGTCGTGAATGCTGGAACCTGCTGGAGGAGACTTGGTCGAGGCAAGGAGGGCAGGGCTTATTGGAGTGTGAGGTGGGGTGCCAGGATTGTGATTAGGAAGGGCGGGACGATGGAGGGCTCCTCCTGTGGAGGGGAGGCCAAACAGAGAGAGGAGCCTGGGAACATGGGACACGCCATGTGGGGACGCTTTGGTTGGGGTTTATACTGGGAGCATTAGATGCCAAAATGGCCTAAAGTGTGGGGAGGGTTGACTAGGGGGACGCTACAGGGTGTGTGGCTGGGAACAAGGCAGAAGAGGCAGGTCTAGGGTCTTGAATGTGGCAGGGTCAAAAGATGTCAGAAGCAGAGCCCTTGGAAAAGGGCATTGCTCAGGGAGGGGCTCTGGGACGAATCTGGGGGCCAGAAGGAGGTCAGAACCTAGAACCTGAGGGTTGAGGTCATACTGGTGGTGACTCAGAAACATGTGCTCTCTGAAGGGGTGAGGTGAGACGTGTTGGGGGCAGGACTCTGGCTCACAAGCTAAGTCTATGGGGCAGAAGATCCCTGTGGGAGGCAGGATGAGAAGTTTCCATCTTCCAGGTCCTAGACCAGTGGCCAGATGATGATTCTCAGAGAAGAGAGGCCTGGGGTCTTATACCATTGAGGGAAGTCACAGGCTGGTCTGGATTCAAGGGCTGGGCTGCACTCCTGAGTATCTAAGAGATCTGAGTTACCTGAGGGCATAGGCCCTGAGGTCATGGGGCTGGTGTGGACTGGTGTGACCTGATGAATTAGGGGACTTTGGGGGCGAGCCTCTGGGGGAGTGGGGCTACGGTTCAGGATTTGGGACCCTGATGGGAGGCGGAAAGTGTCTAAGATAAGCAGGACCCTCCATTCAACCAGCACCCCTTTGTCCTTCCATCCCCAGGAGGTCCCCTTTCTCCCTCAAAGATGTGCGGCTGAAGGAGGCCAAGAACATGGGGAAAGAGGAGACATAGGAAGATAGGGCACACCCCCACTCCACTGCCCCTGCCCCCCTTTGTCTTCTGTCCCATTAGGTCCTAGATCAGGAAGGGTCCTTTAGAGTCCCCCTTCCCATTTAAGATGAGAGAGCTGAAGGTGGAGAAGGTCTGAGCGAGTCATCAGAACACCTGGGCAGCTGCCGGCCATTTTCCTCCCCGGCACTCACCGTAGTCCAGCTGGCAGTACCTCCGAAGGCTCATGTGTACCCTGGTGCCCGAGACATTGCAGTAGTTTTGACATTGAGGGTCTGGGGAGGGTTAGGTCGTCTGCAGTGGGTTCCGGAGGCCTGGACCGCAGCATCCAACCCTGCCCATCCCCCCATTCCATTATGATGGACAACTGGGGTGCCCCACCCCTTGGGACTTGGCTCAGTGGGCCACCCCTGGATCCCCACCTGGGGGCCCAAGCAACCCATCCCTGATCCCTCTTGCTGTCAGCGTTCTCCACACCAGCCTGTCTTACCGGAGCTGTAAGCACCAGGGCTAGTAGCAAGGGGGGTTGTTGCCTCTGGAATTCCTGAGAGAGACCAAAGCAGAAATTTCACCTTAGTGCCCCCTCCCCCGCAGCCGCCACCCCAACAGGAATCCAGGCATCCAGACCCCATGTCTGTTCCCTTAAGGCCCAAGAGTGCGAGCGCCCTTTGCCCTCCTCCTCCCAGGACCTGGAGTTGGTCCCTAGTCCCTTCTTCCTTCAGATCCAGGAATGTAGACTCCTCCCTCAGACTCAGGAGTCCGGGCTCCTAGCCTCCTCCTTCCCAAGACCAAGGGGACTGGAATTTGAGTCCCCACCTCCCCCAGAGGCCCAGAGTCGGACCTCCAGCCTCTAGCTCCCATCTCCCAGGGACCCGGCCGTCAGCATCCTTGCCCACTGGAGAGCTGGGATGTCCCCTTCCCATCCCACTTAGGACTTGCAGCCCCGCCCCTTGTCACTCACGCTGGCAGGGCATCCGGGGAGAGCGGCTCTGCTGGTAGCCGGGACCACAGCGGTTGCACGTGAGGCCGGTGACCCCTAACTTGCAGGGGCACTGCCCACTGGTTTGGTTGCAGACGCCCCCCATGGCCCCGATCGGGTGACACTGGCAGGCTACATGAGGAGAGGAGCTGGGGACCCGGGGTGTCAGGGCCCCAGAGGCTCCTTCCCAGTCCCCCCCCCCCAGCCCGCCAGCCCCAGGAGTCGGGCCCTGCATCCTTTCCCTCTGGGCCGGGCTTCGGGCCGCACTCACCCCTGCAGGCCTTGCGGCTGGTGACCGGCTGGCTGGGATCCCTCCAGAACCCCGGCTGGCAGTAGTGACAGTGTCGCCCGGCCGTGTGGTGGCGGCACCGCTCACAGACACCCCCGCTCCGGCCGCCAGACAGCCGGAAGAGCTCCGAGTTGAACCTGCAGCGTCGGGCGTGCTGGTTGCAGGAACAGGCTAGAGACAGGACGGGGCAGGCGGGGCAGGCGCGTCAGGCTCCCGCCTTCCCTTCCCGGTCCCCAGCTTCCCCCCCCCCCGCACTGCCCCCTCCAGAGGTCCCAGACCCTCCTCATTCTCATCTTTAAGGTGGGTGCACCGGACTGGAGTGGGCAAGCCTGAGGGGCCCGACGGACCTCCTGAACGTCTGTGTGAAACTGGGGGCTCGGGGAGGAGTGGCCACTCTGGGGGCATGGGCTGTGGGGTCAGCCGCCCCCCGCCGCGTGTCTGCTCCCCCCTGTGCTCCTTGGGCAAGTGACTTCTTTCTGTAGCTTGGTCTCCTCCTCTGTAAGACGGCAGTCACAGTGTCCACTCCGTGAGGTTGGAAGGAAACCGAAAGGATATAAAGGGCTCGACCCAGGGCCTGTGACGCAGAGCAGGCATTCGGGGCTCAGCGTGCTTCGTTCTCAGAGCGGCTCCGGGAGGCTTGCATCTTACCGATGCGAAAACGGGGGCAGAGAGGCGAAGTCATCTGCCCGAAGTAACGCAGCTCAGGGGCAGTCCCAGGCAGGCTCAGTACCCAGGGCTTCTGGCTTCAGAGTCCGTGCTCTTGGCAGCCAGACTGCAGCGGGGCCCACGGCTGGCGTGAGGATTCTGGGCGGCTTACGTGCGCGCGTGTGTTCCTGCAGAGCGCTGATCGGTGAGGCTGTGGTTCTCGAGTCTTAACGACTTCTCAGTTACTGGGAAACGTGAAGAAGAAACCACACAGCTTCCAGGGTCCACCCCCAGGCCTTCAGCTGGGCCCAGGCATCTGTGTTTCTAGCCAGCGTTTCTGAGCGAGATGCCGCGGGAGGGACTTCATGGACCATTCTTGGGAGAGGTTTAAGGAGTTTCTGACTCCCGAGGGGTTCGGGAGGCGTGGGCTGACAGGTGCCGGGAACACAGAGGGGCAGCAGCGGGAAGGTCAGGACGCCGAGGCAGCTGTGTGTTCTTGGAAGAACGACTCGCCTCCCTAAACCTTGGTTTCCTCCCGTGCAGTGGGGAGCTCAGCCCCTCTCTCCCAGGGTTGTCATGGGCCTTAAGAGGTAGCAGTACTCTTCAGGTTATTGGTGGGAAGAATCAGCCTTTGGATTCTTTGTGACCAGACCTTCCGTCTGGAAGACTCAGGTGGTGGGAAGGGGTTCAGAGCACCATGCCTATAAAGCCGGCAGCTCTGCCACAGGACTCGGTCCCACCCCGTCCGAGACCCTGCTTTATCCCAACACTGTCGGCTTCTTACCCAGGTTCAGAGGCCAGTGCCATGCTCAGCCTGGGGCAACGTGGTGATCCTCAGAGGGACGACCTTCCCAGCTCCCAGGCCGTGCCCAGGCCCAGGATGAACCAAGTCCCACCCCCAGGCAATGTGAGTCTCCCCTCCTCCCAGCCCCCACCCCGCAGGGGCCTCAGATCTGGCTGGTGGGAATGGGCCAGAGGTGGTGGGGGCAGAGGGTCTAGGAAGACCCCGGTGGGGATGAGGACAGAGTGGGGAGCCAAGGATGGTGGGATGGGCTGTAAGTTACTCCACGTGACAGGGCAGGAAGAAAGAGAGGAGGGAGGGGGTAAAGAATTGGAGGGTGGAGAGAGAGGAGGGGTTTGTGTGTGTGTGTGTGTGTGTGTCTATCTGTTGGTAGAGTACAGCTACTTCCCAGGGCCTGGTACCACACTCAGAGCCTCTAGCCAGGCCTGCAGGCTGGCGTGGAAGAAGGAGGGCTATCTCTGAGGAGGGGCTGCTGGAGCAATGGAGAAGGGCCCAGACTCTGGAAGCTCCAGGTCTGGAAACACGGTGGAGGGGAGAGGGTGTGGACTGGGCCTGGGGAGCGCTGGTCTAGCTGCATGGCCCCGTGGATCGCCCATTATCTAGGAAGGTCTGTCTCCCTGAGTCCAGTCCCAGCACTGCCCCTTACTGGCGTTGAGCCTTAAGGCAAGTGGTGCATCCCCTCGGGGGGCCCCCCCTTCTTCATCTGGGGAATGATAATATTGGTAGATGCGAAGCAAGCTCTTCTTCAGTGCCAGGTACCATACTAAGCTTTATTCTAAGCATGCATATCGACCCATTGGATGTTCACTACAGCCTGTGAAAGAAATGCTGTTACTGTCCCCACTTTACAGGCGAGGAGGTGGAGGCACAGAGAGGTCAAGTCACTTGCCTGTGGTCACACAGCTGGGAAGCAAAGGAGCTGGGATTTGAGCCCAGGGTGGCTGGCTGGCTCGCTGCCAAGCCTTTGTGCCTATCTGTCACCCTAGAGCGCCTAGCGTGACGGCCCCTGACAGGAGCTTGGCAGGGACAAGCCAAGACGCCCTCCCACCCCCTCACCCCCCAGCTGGACTCCCTGAGCTCAGATTCGGACCTGCCACTCACTAGCTGTGTGTCCTTATGCAAGGGACTTCTCACCTCTAGACTCAGTCTCCTCGTCTATGAAACGGACCTGATGCTAAAACCTGCCTGGTACATAGCAGGTGATCGGTACATATGTACTTAATGAGTAAATACGTCCCCCGTGTGGTGGGTCTGATGCGTCGGGAGGTCCTGCTGCCTTGCTCCCCACGCTCACGCAGGAAATGTTATTCATACCAGCATCTGATGGCGTGTGGGGCAGAGACTGGATGGGGGGGCGGCAGGGACTGGGGCAGGCAGGTGGAGCGCAGGTGGGAGGCTGTGGGGGAGGGGAAGAGAGGGAACCAGCTCAGGAACAGTGGGGGTGAAGTGAGGAGCAAGGCGCCCTAGGGAGGGAGAGAGCACCCTGCCCGTGGGGACCAGGGACCATCTGCTGGAGAGTCGGGCAGGGGCCGGGCTGGGGGTGGGTGAGGGCAGGAAGAGGGGGGCCCAGGACTCACGCAGGCAAGGGTGGGGGTGCCAGGGCGTGGCAGGCCGCCAGGGCCAGTCTCGATGGGACGGGCGGCAACTCTCGCACCCGGGGCCGGTGGTGTGGTGGCGGCAGCGACAGCGGGGGGGCCGGGCGCGGGCGGCACAGCGGGCTGCGTGGCCGTGGCATTGGCAGCGGCCCCTCACTCCAGCTGCCGCCAGCCCCGCCCGGCCCCCGAACTCCATGCGGAGGTGACTGACCACCACGCTGGATTTAGGGCCCGGTGGGGCTCGGAAGGTCACCTTCTCGGGGCCCCCCAAGGCCCCAGGCCAGGCGGGTCTGCGCCACAGTGATCTCCAGGGACCTCCTGTGGCCCAGGCGGCAGACAGGACCAGGGCTGGGGATCCTGGGGTGCAGAAGCGCAGGCTGATGGACGTCAGGAGGAAGGGGCCACCCAGGGCCAGGGTTAGACTGCCATTGCAGGTGGCCCGGGGGCTGAGGTCCGCCCCCAGGGAGAGGGCACAGGGCTGGGGACAGGAGGCCGTCAGGCCAGCCAGCCGGGTCACTGGTGGGAGGCAGAAGCGGGGGCGGCCACCTGGATGGTAACATGGGTCTGCGGTGGTGGCCTGGCTCAGGAGGAGCAAGAGGGCAAAGGTCACGGGCATGGTCCTAGCAGAGCAAGTACCTGGAGAGGAGAGGAGTGATCAGGCTGAGGGCCTCAGGCTGCCCTCATGGGTCAGCCACCACCCCGCTCCCCGCCCCCAGGCTCTCTGAGGAACCCCTGGCATTCCACCCCCAGCCCTGCCCAAGCCCCCTCCCCGGCTGCTTCTAAGCGAGGAAAATAGTTCCATCTGGGGAGAATTACTGTTTACATAACCCAAAGGGAAAAGAACGCAAGCAAAATTGAGAATTTTGCCTGAACTAATCCGAAGCTTAACACCCCAGAGCTATCGTCAGTGTCGAGGGGTGGGGGCCCTGGGGAGAGGGCAAGGGGTGGGGACAGATGGAGAAACCTAGACAGACCACAGCGGGGAGGGGGACTTAGAGACAGATGAAGAAGAGCAGAGACAAAGAAATAGAGAAAGGGACAGAGGCATGGACAGCAGGGACAGACGGAGAGGAGGGGACCCAAGTCGAAGGGAAGGGCCAGGTGCAGAGAAGGAACCATGAGGAGAGAGGACTGAACATAAGGGGAGGCTGGAAGGCCCAGACAGATAGCGGCTGGACACCCAGACCCACAGGGAGTTGGGGCGGGGGGGCGGGAATGGAGTCCCAGGGAGCCTGGGGCCAGGACAGACAGACAGGCAGACAAGACAGACCTGGGGGCTCAGAGACACCCCCAGGGAGCAAGAGGAGAACAGAGAGCCTTGCTAGCCTGGTCGGTGGGGAGGCGGGGAGGGGAAGCAGGGGAGGGGCTTGCGGGGCATCAGAAGCGGGAGGCCAGGCCCCTGGCCCACGAGGATCAGAGCAGAGGCCCTTTCCCACGTGGGGCCCTAACCTTGTTCTCCACACCCAGGGCACGGAGGGGGATTATCGCCAAACAACCCAGCAGCCTCCTCCGCTGCCACCCACCCCCAGCCTCCACCCAGCCTTAACCCTTTCCCACCCGGGTGCAAAGCCGAGAGAACTGTGCTAAGGAACCGGAGGGGGTCATGCGGGGACTAGAAGCCTGGGTCACTCTGGAGCTGGAGAGGGGGGTTAGGAAAGCAGATGCCTGAGTCCCCCTTAGAATTCAGGGTGGGAGGACCCTGTCCTTAAATTTCGGAGGACTTTCTGATAATCTCAGCCCTCCCCACTCCCACCTGCCATCCTAGGCCTCAGGGTCGGGAGAGCGGAACCCCCGCATTCTCTACCCACCCTAAGGTCCCCAGATTAGAAAGGGGAACAGATGTGGGGGGTGGCAGGTGCCGGTGAGGGTGGGGGCAGAAAGAGAGGCAGGGCAGGGCAGGGCCAGATGCCAGGGTGTCCGAGGGGGGCCTGAAGTCCAGACCCCCGGATGGCAGGGGCTAGGAAGGACTTACTGCTGAAAGTCCTCCTCCCCCCATCTTCCCCTTCCAGGGCTGGCAGCCCCTAATGAGGAACTTCCTCAGGTTTGGGGGCCTTGGAGCCTTTTCTGGGCCCCACTGTCCACGCCCCTGGCTTGCTCCCAGCTGGGAGTCTGTGAGGCATCTGGGGGTGCAGCTGGGGTCACAAACGCCCCCAGCCTGATTTTACAGCCCTCAGTGTCCCCACTGCGGTTGCCACGTGCAGAGACAACCTCCCTGGGCCCCGGATTTGGGGCATCACCCTCCGCCCCTCCCAATGAGCCTGGCGCCATTTTGTGCACTTGCGGCCCCGGGCATTTGCCCTGTCCCTTAGCGCCAGCCTCGTTAAGGACCGAGCCCCCATCTCCTACCTCTCCTTTCTTGCCTGGGTGGTTCACGGGGTACCATTTTCTGGCCCTTAGCACCTGGGACAGCCAGGCCGCGAGTCCCCCGGTGTTCCTGGAGGATCCAGAAGCCGGCCCCTGCCCATCTGGGAACCCAGATGTCCAGCCCTTAGCCCCTACCCCTCTGGGAGCCGGAGCCCACTCCCACCCCCCTTTAAGGAGCAGAGTCTAGCTGTGCTCCCACCAGACCCATCGTTAGGCCCCCATGCCTGGGCCGTGAGGGGGTCCATCTGGGACCCAGGCTCCTCTTCCCTGGCTTTTTTTGCACGCACCCCACCCTTTGCCCCTAATGTTGGCCAAACCTGCACCCAAGAAGAGCGTGTCCCCTGCAGTTAGCTCCTCACGTGTTCTTCCCTCCCGCAGGAGCTTGGCGGCGGCGTGGGCTCTCAGGAGTGAGCGCTGAGTGGCTGTTGTCAGGCCTCAGGCTAGTGGGGGTTCTGGGCGGGAGCTCAGAGCAGAGCCCGCAGAATCCAACACCACCACCGCTCCCCCCCACCCCCACCCCCGCCCCAGTCCCCTCGCCAACCACAGCCACGCTCTCCCCGCAGGGACCCCAGCCAGCCACGCCACCCAGGACTGTGTGGGACGTGAGGGATGTCGCCCCAGGGGGGCCCGGAACCGGGCAGCCCCGAGCATGCTGGCCCAGGAGGCTCAAGGCAGGTAGGATGGGACAGCGGCCCCACGGGCTTCCCGGGTCTGGGGTCCCCGCTGCACTGACACTCAGACCCCTGCCCCACCGACTCCCCACAGCAGGCAGGCAGGCGGTAGGCCGGCCAGGCTCAGCCCACCACGTGGTGGTGCGGTCCATCGGGAAGGGAAGGGGCTGACCTGCCAGGCGGCGGGACCCCCTCCCTTCTGGACCCTTCTGTCAGCTGTGGGTAAACTGAGCATTAAGGTGAGTCACTTGCCTTTTGGAAGG
This sequence comes from Halichoerus grypus, assembly GCF_964656455.1. Lineage (NCBI taxonomy): Eukaryota > Metazoa > Chordata > Mammalia > Carnivora > Phocidae > Halichoerus > Halichoerus grypus. Next base: position 53,602,601 of record NC_135726.1, read on the forward strand.
ATCTGGGCGGCCACCGGGAACCCCAAAGAATCGGGCCGCTTTCTAAGACGGTGGGGAAGGAAGTGAGGAGGCAGAATCCCTGGGCCTCCCTCATCCCACGTTGGAGGGAGAGAGCAGGGACCCCGAGGGGGACAGGGACAGAGCTCAAAGCCAACGTCCCCGTGGCCAGTTTCCTGCGAGGCCTCAACACTTCAGTGATGAAATTTTCATGCCAATGTGGCTGTCAACCATTACGGACCCACTGGTTCTGACTAGAAAAATAACGCTTTCCACCCCCTCCCGCTGAGGAGAGCAAGGGTCTCGGGAGCCTAGGGCTTTGCATGTGCTTATTGAGGCGCTGCGTGGACCTGACCCTGACGGGGATTTGGGGGCCCCCCTGCTGGCGGGAGCCTGTCCTGGGGGTCGGGAGGGCGCAGCCAGGACAGTCTGTGATTCTGGTTCCGGGGGACCCCCCCCGCACCACCGTGGAGGGCCGAGCCTGGGCGGGAGTCGGGACAGGGACATCGCGTTTCAAATTAGGCTGTGGGGAGGAGTTGGCTGCAAGAGAAAGGGGTTGGAGGCGGAGACACCCCCAAATCTGAGGAGGCATACCGGTTCCGGGGACAGGCGGTGTAAGCGACAGGGTAAACTCGTCCACGACACCCCCTCCCCCTCCCTGCACCCTTGTCAGGTTTACAATCTAGAGGAGAGAGCGCTACAGAAAAGTAATAAGTACTTCTGTTCGAGAGAAGAGCCAGAAGGCGACAGGCGCTTCAGAGCAAAAGCAAGCAGGGAAGTGGGGGCAGGGGCGGGGGTCTGGAGGAGACATTTGGTCTGAGACCTGAAAGTGGTGAGGGCAAGCCACCCGGGCATCATCAAGGCAGGAGTGACCAGGGCAGAGGGAATGGCCAGAGAAAATTCGAGAAGGCTTAGGTCTTGCTTTATTTTCCTCCTGTCCCCGGGACAAGAAGTTTCTTAAGCTAATGTGACCTGGAGGGAAGCTTTCTTCCTCACTTGTTTTTCACAGCCTGAGCTGCTTGAGGCGATTAGCACCCCTGAAGGTGCCTTGGGGGGTGGTGTTGGGGGAAGGGCAGAAGCTGCCGGAGCTGAGAGGAAAGAATTCTCCAAGTTGGGAAGGAGACTTTTTTTTTTTTTTTTTGGAGGAGTTCCTCAACTATTGGGCACCTTCACCCTCACAGTGCCCCAGAGGGGAGGCAGGACCTCCCTGGGGCACAGCTCTGTGGTGGCTCAGCAGGGTGGGACCCACAGCTCTGGGCTTCCAGAGATCTTTCATCCCTACCTCGGTGGCCCAGAAATAACAGAGGCCCCACGAGGCAGGGCAAGTCGTACTCCGCGTATAACTGGACGGAGAGTGTGCATCTGAGTGCTCTCCCTCAGGAAGCCTCGAAAAATCCAGGACAGCAATCGAGAGCACAGATTGCTGAGCCACAGTGCCTGGGGTTCAAATCCACGCGCTCCCTCTTTCCTAGCTGTGTGACCTAAGGCAGATTTCTTAACCTCTCTGGGCCTTAGCGGGCTCATCTGTTAAATGAGCCTAACAATGCGCCTTCCTCACAGGAGAGCGTGAGGTCTAAATGAGCGAAGACAGGCCCACAGTCTCATTCCTGAACCTCTTTGGACCAGATGTGGTTCAGAATGTGTGCGTCGGCCCCGTGGCAGGGTGCGGGGTCTGGGCAGCATCCCATAATCGAACGGTATTGTTTCTGCAGCAGAACACACATGTGATGTGGGCATCACATTAAGTCAGGTCTCCAAGTAGCCGCAGGTCACGTCAGGCCACATTTTGTCCCCAGACGAGTTCAGTTCAGCTGGGGGTTGGCCACCACTCTTTAGGAAGGTGGCCGGCAAGGAATCGCGAACGGGGCGAGTAAGTGCTGGGGCCGGAGCCACGGCCCTGATGCGCTGTTTTTCTGAGACTTTCCTGACAAAAAGCCAGGAGAGGGAGCTCTTGAGACTCAAGGACAGAGGGTGGCAGAGGACGGGCTGCCGGATTCGCAGAGCCCGAGATGAAAACATGGGGTGTCTTATTCTGATGTATTGATAATTTCTAGCTGGTGAGAGCAGAGCATTAAGCCAAGTGCAGCCCCCCCCCCTTATTTTTTAAAAGTAAACTCTGTCCCCAACATGCGGCTCAAACTCACAACCCCGAGATCAAGAGCCGCCTGCTCTACTGACTGAGCCAGCTGAGTAAAGCGTAGGTCCTTGTGAGTACGGGCCGTGGGCAACCGCACAGGTCACACACCACGGGGGTGGCCCTGGGCGGTGGGTACCTTTGTCCCGAGCGGCTGCTTCCTCCCCAGTAGCCCAGGCTCCAGTACCTGCTCAGCTCACCTGCTCTGGCTTTGGGACCTGGCCGGCCCCGCAAGCTGGCCCCAGGCAGGACCAGAGCTGAGCCGGCAGTGTGGTAAGGATTGGGACAGAGCTGTCACCAGCCCAGGGAGAAGAGGGGCTCATTCTTTGGCAACTAAAGCAGCGGGCAGGGCATTTCTTGGACCCCCCAGTGGAGGGAGGGTAATGTCCTACCTAGCCCTCCTGTGGAAGAGCCAGTCGACCTCGCCGGGGACCCACATTGAACAAGGCACTTGAGGAGGGCCCAGGAGTGTTCAGATTTCCCAAAGGGTCAGATTACTAAAGGGAGGAGCCCTGGAATATTGGAGGAGGAGGAGAGCTGAGGCAAGGCCCACAGAACCCTGCCATTTAAGGGGGCTGGCAGAAGGAGAGATGGGGCGCCTGGACGGGGGGCGGGACAGAAGGCAGAGCGTGAGGAGTGGGGGTCCTGCCACCCAGCGCTTCCTTCTGCCCACGAGACTCCTGAGCTGCAGCCTCAGGGAAACCGCAGGTAGAGGGAGAGCAGAAAGTGGGTCAGGACGCACTGGACGCCCCTAGCCTTGCTTGGAGGAGTTGAGTGCGGGAACGAATGATTTGGGGGTGAACGAGACTCGGGTGCCCCTAGCTGTCACTCCTGACTGTGTCCTCTCTCCTCCCCCCAGCCATCATGGGGTTCCGGGCCACTTGCCCTTCCTTCTCCACCATCTACTTCCTCTTCATCCTCTTGGTGGTGTCCACCGTCTTCCACTCCCATCACCGCCTGGCCCTGGTGCCCACCCCCTGGGCCTACCCAGGCCGCGTGGTCCTGCTCCCCAGACACCTGCCGCCGGGGGGCATGTTCACCATCAACGCCAAAGGCCGCCTGGGGAACCAGATGGGGGAGTACGCCACCCTGTACGCCCTGGCCAAGATGAACGGGCGGCCGGCCTTCATCCCGGCCGAGATGCACAGCACGCTGGCCCCCATCTTCCGAATCAGCCTCCCGGTCCTGCACGGCGCCACGGCCAGCAGGATCCCGTGGCGGAACTACCACCTGAACGACTGGATGGAGGAGCGCTACCGCCACATCCCGGGGGAGTACGTGCGCCTCACCGGCTACCCCTGCTCCTGGACCTTCTACCACCACCTGCGAGACGAGATCCTGCGGGAGTTCACCTTGCACGACCACGTGCGGGAGGACGCCCAGAAGTTTCTGCGGGGTCTGCAGGCCAAGTGGGCCCGGCGGGCGACCTTCGTGGGGGTCCACGTGCGCCGGGGGGACTACGTGCGCGTCATGCCGCGGGTGTGGAAGGGCGTGGTCGCCGACCGGGGCTACCTAGAGCAGGCCCTGGACTGGTTCCGGGCCCGCTACCGCTCCCCAGTCTTCGTGATCACCAGCGACGACATGGCCTGGTGTCGGCAGAACATCCATGCCTCCCCGGGGGACGTGGTATTCGCCGGCAATGGCCTTCAGGGCTCCCCCGCCAGGGACTTCGCGCTGCTCACGCAGTGTAACCACACCGTTATCACCGTGGGCACGTTCGGGATCTGGGCCGCCTACCTGGCGGGCGGGGACACCGTCTACCTGGCCAATTTCACCCGGCCCGGCTCCCCCTTCCACTGGATCTTCAAGCCCCAGGCGGCCTTCCTGCCCGAGTGGGTGGGCATCGCCGCTGACCTTGGGCAGGCCAAAAAGACTGGCTCCTAGCCCGGTGTGTCGCATGTCCCTCCCTCGCCCTGGGGCCAACAGGCTTTGCCCCAGAGCTGCAGCACCTGTGTTTGCCTCCAGGCCGCGATGCTTCCCAGCTGGGCCACCTCGGACAAGTGACTTAACCTCTCTGGGCCTTAGCGTGCCACCTGCAAAGTGGACCTAATACAGAACTGACCTCCGCAGCTCCTGCAGCTAGTTTATTTAGTGTCTTGGGAACCGGAACCCGAACCCGAACAGGCACGTGGGTAGCGTATCCTGAACTTTCGGGCTGCTTTAAGATGGAAACATATATTTTGCCCTCTCTTTGTCTGTAGCTTCAGGAGCGTGAGTCCAAGTGCTTTGCCCTTGCCCCCTGGGAGGGTTCGGTGAAGCCGTTCTGCCCTCAAGTCAAGGAGAGCCAAATGTCAGGCTTTGGGTTTCATGGGCCTCATCATGAAAGGGAGGGAACCCGGGATTTGAGAGGATGACTCTTGGGGAGGTACCCTCAGTGGGGAGGCGAGGTGCCTGGAAGTGGGGGTGGGCACGGGGTGGGGCCAGGACTCAGGCAGGACTCCACACCACTCGGCCGGCAGCAGCAAAATGCCCAGAGTCCAACGTCCTAGAAGTGGCGGGCGGACCTCAGGGGGCTCCAGGAAACACGGCCATGTCAGCAGCCGCCTGCGGACGGATGGCCTCACCCATTGGCACTGCCTATGCCCCCCAGGACCCAGAGCCACTCTGAGAAACCCCCGTGTGGACAAGAGTTGGAATAGGGGATCACAATATGGGTTTTCCTGTGTTCAGTGCATTTGGAACTATGGAGATACCAGTATTTTTATTGGTGTAATACTCCTTTTTGGATATTAAAAAAACCTTTTTTTGTTTTTAAAGATTTTATTTATTTGTCAGAGTGAGAGAGCACAAGCAGGGGGAGCGGCAGGCGGAGGGCGAGGGAGAAGCAGGCTCCCCGCTGAGCAAGGAGCCTGACTCAGGGCTCGATCCCAGGACCCCGGGATCATGACCTGAGCCAAAGGCAGATGCTTAACCAACTGAGCTACCCAGGCGTTCCCCTGCCCCCCCAAAAAGTCTTAACATACAGTCATTTATGTTCATTGAAAATTGTCACTGAGCATAAGCAAGCACACTGGTTTAGAGAACATTTCCATCCCATCCCTTTCCTGTTTTACGCTCTAAGTGTCTTACTTATCTGAATGCCCATTTCCGGGCATGCTTCTGAGGTTGAGCACCTTTGTTTCCACTTATCAATAATATTGTATCTCCCCAGAGCCATTTTGAGCCCAACTTACTTCCTGAAGTCCCAATAGAATCAGCAAGGTCTGGGCCTGAGGGTAGGGGGGATGCTGGAGAAAACACCAGAAGGGTCTGGAAGGAAGGGGAGGGGAAGCAGGAGGGAGGTTCTGTGTGAGCTATCCCCAAATTACTCCAAAATTTAGTACAGTCATATATTAGCTCGTATAGTTTGTGTGGGTGAGGGATTTGGGCAGGGTTTAGCTGGATGGTTCTGCTTGCCTTGTCCGGTGAGGTTGCTGTCAGATGGTGTGCTGGTCCCTCTGAAGGCTCTCCTGGGGCTGGGGTAGGGTGGGGGTTGGGGGGTTAGTTCCCGGGCCCCCTTCGGGAAGAAATTTGTCTCCCCCAACTTCCTCCTCCTGTTAGGACACCAGTCATCAAAGATTGGCCCCCACTTAACGCCCTCATTTTAATATAATTGCATCCCTAAAGATCCTGTCTCCAAATAAGATCACATTCTGGGGTGCTGGGGGTTAGGACCTCCACATAGGCATTTTTGTGGGGACACAAACGACTCCCAGCCCTCTGCCCTAGAATCAGGCTGGCTTAACTTCCCTTCTGTTTTTCCTCCCTCCTCTCAATGCCAAGTCCCTCCTCCACAGGATAAGTCAACATCTTTTCCTAATTGTCCCTGTTTGAGGCACCTGAGCCGTGACCTCTGACCCTCTACCAACTGCAACAATATCAAAGTACAGAAGGGAATGGCCACTGGATCTCACATTTCAATAAAATACTCCCGTGCCCCCCCTCCCCACGGCCGCTCCAAATCTCCCCTCCCACCTTCTCCGCCTTGCTCTGGCCGATGGCATCCGCCGTGGACCGAGTGTTCGTGTCCCTCCAAAATTCATGTGTTGGGCCTTCAACTCCCCAGTGTGCTGGCATCTGGAGGTGGGACCTTCGGGAAGTGACTAGGTCGTGGGCGGGGCGTGGGCCAAGGAAGATTGAGAAGACCCACCCTCCCAGCCACTCTCCTGGGGAGGTCCCCACCAGGAAGGGGCCCTGCAGGTGCACAGAGCGGGCGCCGCTCTCTTCCTGGAGCTGGGTGGAGTAGCTCACTAAAACCATATTGCGTTCTGTTTAATCTCAAGGCAAAGGGGACCCAGCTCTGCTCCTGGTGTTTGAAGGGCCTTGTTTGGAAGAGGAAGTGATCACGAAGGCTGAAGCAGAAATTGGCCAGCTGTCAACCGTAAATCTCACCAAATCAGTCACAAATATTTACTGAGCTCTGCCCTGAACTCCCCGCGGGGGACAGAAGGAAGCCTGGGACGGGAGCCACGTAGCCATGTATTCCAGACAATGGTGGAGCCCCCCGTACGAGTCTGTCACAGGCCGAGTTGTGTCCCCCAGAAAGATAGGTGGAAAGCCTAACGCCCAGGACCTCAGCATGTGCCCTTATTTGGACATAGCGTCTTTGCAGGTCAATTAGTTAAGATGAGGTCCTGGTGGGGTAGGGTGGGCCCCGCCTCCCACGTGGCCGGTGACACAGACCCTCGAGGGGCCGGCGCCCTGGGATGACAGGGGCAGAGACGACGGGCTTCCAGCCTCCAAACTGGGAAGGAATAATTTTCTATGGTTTTAAGGCTCGCAGTTGTGTCCTTGTTACAGAAGCCATGAAGAACTGATAAGAGTTTCACGCCTACCTATTAAATGGCTTGGACAAGCATTGAGCCCCTGCCAAGCTTCTCACTCAGCACACCAGCAGATTAGAAAACAGGCTGCTGTGTTCCTGGTTGGTTAGGGCACCCAGGGCCAGCAAGGGGAAGGCACTGGGTGTGAGTCAAGCAGGGTGTGACTGGTTGGATCTGGGAGGCCATGGAGGCTATCATAGGGGTGTGCCACACGGGTGATCCAGCAGCCCCCATCCCCGCTCATGGTTTGTAAGTCCCCCGAAACCCTCAGAGGCCAGAGAGCTCTTTCCAGAAGAAACGCAGGCTCGTCAACCGGATGGATGCCTCTACCCAAATTGAGCCAACCCAGCCGGGGGTCTGGGCGCCTTGGGTCACAACCAGGCATTGAGCCCAACCAGAAATAGACTCCTGGGTGGTACCATCCCTTCTGGCGGCCTTGGACTTGAACACAAGGAGCCAGGGAGACGGGGTTTGCTGCATAAAGTTCATTTCTCAGCTCAGCTGATGCCTCCGCTCCCTAAGCCCAACGCGGAACACGCTTCGTTCGCACAGTGGCTCAGAGAGGACCCATAGCTCTGTGGCTAAGTGCACACGCTGGGCACAGACTGAGGCTGCCAGGCTCCCACCCTCACTCGCTGTGTGACCCTGGGCAAGTGACTTCCCCTCTCTGAGGATGAAAACAGGACCTGGACCCGGCTAAAGAACCACATACTGGGGGCGCGTGGGTGGCTCAGTCGTTAGGCGTCTGCCTTCGGCTCAGGTCATGATCCCAGGGTACTGGGATCGAGCCCCGCATCGGGCTCCCTGCTTGCGGGAAGCCTGCTTCTCCCTCTCCCACTCCCCCTGCTTGTGTTCCCTCTCTCGCTGTGTCTCTCTCTGTCAAATAAATAAATAAAATCTTAAAAAAAAAAAAAAAAAGAACCACATACTATGCGAGATGTCCAGATTAGGCAGAGCCATAGGGATAGAAGAAAGCAGACCGGTGGGTGCCTGGCTAGTGAGTGCTTATGGGTTCAGGCTTGCTTTTTTGGGGGGGTGGGGAGTGACAATGTTCTTCAGTGATTGTAGAGATGAATGCACACTTCTGCAGCCACGGGTTTCTAAGCCACTGATCTGCAGGCCACTACAAACCATCCAGTTATATACTTCAAGTGATTTGTGTGCTTTACATTTTCTAGTATGTGAATTCTGTCTCAGCCAAACTATTATAAAAAATGAACCACACCCAGCACATGGACACATGTCGCAAGTGTTCGCTATTATTGCACACAAAGCAAGGGGTGCTGGTAAACGTGGACGCTGGGGTGGGGACCCGTGGATTTCCACTTGTGCTTGAGGGTGTGCTGTTGCAGGTTGAAAGAAAAAAAAAAAAAAAGGCAGCTCTGAGACCATCAGGGAAATCATAATTTAGGTATTATATGATATTCAGAGATGATTTAATTTTAGGGCTAGTAACAGCATGGTGTTTGCTATACATTTTTAAATGTCTTTTTTTTTAAGGATTTTATTTATTTATTTGACAGAGGGAAAGAGCACAAGCAGGGGCAATGGCAGGCAGAGGGAGAGGGAGAAGCAGACTCCCCATTGAGCAGGGAGCCCAATGCGGGGCTCGATCCCAGGACCCCGAGATCATGACTTGAGCCGAAGGCAGACGCTTAACTGACTGAGCCACCCAGGCGTCCCCATTTTTAAATATTCTTATCGGTAAGAGGAACACACTGAAATGTGTACAGATTGAGCGAAAAGGCAAAGGACAGAACAAGCCGGACTGGCAACAAGTTGAAAATTGAGCCATGGGTGTATGGGGCTTTGTTGTACCAGTTTGTCTACTTCCGTGCGAGCTGTTGAATTCAAATTCCATAGTACATTTTAAAGAAATTCACCAACGCCCCTTTTTGTGCCCAGGGACAAGCTTAGGGGTGGCCTGGCCCTGGTTTCCACCCCAGAGGGCTCCCAGTTCAATGGCAGAGGCTACAAGTAACCTTCAGGGTGGGGGGGGGGAGAGCTGCCCAGAGCCTCACAGGGAGGCTGGAAGCAGGTTTGAAATAGTCCTTTAGTTTACACCGAGTGTCTCCTGACTGACGCAGAGCCTGTGGATGGAGGGAGATGGGGGATCTCCAGCGTCTCGCCCTCTGCTCTGCAATGTTTGGTCCCCACGAGCATCCCACCCATGCTCCCACATGTAGCCCTGGGCCCCTCTAACCCCGTGGTTAATAAGCAAAAACACTTCCTGGACTCAGATACTCATAAACACTTTTTTTTTTTTTTTTTTACCTACATACGGGTCTGGCAAAATGTTCCAGAGTCATGGGGGTGCAGGACAATTCTTTATTAGGTAACAAATCTTCATTCTGGCATCCCCAACCCTGGTCATGGAATGAGGTAGTAAGTACTGTGTGTGATACATACAGCAGCCCCCCCAAGAACCACGCTATCATGCACACATAGAGGCTGGTGGGCAGTGACCAGCTTCACCTACATCTCATGGACATCATCCCAGGAGGTGGAGTTCTGAAAACCCTTCCCTCCCTCCTTTCCTTCCTTCCCTCCTTCTCTCCTTCTTCCCACAAATATGTATAGAGCACCTGCCATCTGCCAGAAAACATTCTAGACAGTGGAGACCCAGTAATGAGCAAAGCGGACATGCTTCCTGCTCTCAGGGACCTGTCACCTTAATGGGAGGTGTTTCAGCGAGTTAATGCTGTGTAACAAGCCACCCCAAAAATGTAATGGTTCTAAGCGCAGAATTGATGACTTCTCACAATTACGTGGATTGACTGGGTGGTTCTTGACTCTGTGTGGTGTGGGAGGTCCCTCATGCAGCTACACTCAACACGGAGCTTGTTTGGGACTGTCAGTCATCCTCCGTGTGGCCTCTCTCCTCCTGCAGGACAGGCTTCACTTCCTCTGAGCATGTTGGCTGGACTCCACGAGGACATGGACCAGTGTTCATGGAGATATAACAAGAGTTTGAATGTTTGAGCAGGACCTTGTATCGGGTTTCGCTTTATTACACTTGGCAGATACCACAATTTTTTTTTTTTTATACAAATTGAAGGATTGCAGCAACCCTGAATCAAGCAAGTCTATAGGCACCATTTTCCAACAGCATTTGCTCACTAGCTGTCTCTGTGTCACGTTTTGGTAATTCTTGCGATATTTCAAACTTTTTCATTATTATTATATTTCTGTTGGTGATCTGTGATCAGTGATTACAACTCACTAAAAGCTCAGACAATGGTTAGCATTTTTTTTTTTTAAGATTTTATTTATTTGACAGAGAAAGACACAGCGAGAGAGGGAACACAAGCAGGGGGAGTGGGAGAGGGAGAAGCAGGCTTCCCGCAGAGCAGGGAGCCCAATGTGGGGCTCGATCCCAGGACCCTGGGATCATGACCTCAGCTGAAGGCAGACGCTTAACGGCTGAGCCACCCAGGCGCCCCAATGGTTAGCATTTTTTAGCAGTAAAGCATTTTTAAATTAAGGTCAGTAACTTTCTGTATATATAAATATTTTATTTATTTATTTTTTTTTGAGAGAGTGAGCATGAGCAGGGGAGAGGGAGAAGCAGACTCCCCGCTGAGCAGGGAGCCCAATGTGGGGCTCGATCCCAGAACTCCAGGATCATGACCTGAGCCGAAGGCAGCCACTTAACCAACTGAGCCACCCAGATGCCCCTAGGTGAGTAACTGTTTTTTTCAGACACTTAATAGTCTACAGTAGAGTGTAAACATACCCCCCCCCTTTTTAAAGTAATCTCTCCGCCTGACTTTGGGCTTGAACTCATGACACGAGATCAAGAATCAAACCCTTCAGCGAGCCAGCCAGGCGCCCCTAAACATAACTTTTATATGCACTGAGAAACCAAAAAATTCATTTGACTCACTTTATTGAGATACTTGCTTTGTTTTTATTTTTATTTTTTTAAAGATTTTATTTATTTATTTGAGAGAGAGAGAGAGAGCGAGAGAGAGCATGAGAGGGGAGAGGGTCAGAGGGGAAGCAGACTCCCTGCTGAGCCAGGAGCCCGATGCGGGACTCGATCCCGTGACTCCAGGATCATGACCTGAACTGAAGGCAGTCCCTTAACCAACTGAGCCACCCAGGCGCCCTATTTTTATTTTTTTAAGATTTATTTATTGGAGAGAGAGAATGCTTGTGCGTGTGAGCGGGGGAGGGGCCGATGGAGAGGAAGAGAATCTCAAGCAGACTCCCCTCTGAGAACAGACCCCAACATGGGGCTCGATCCCAGGACCCCGAGATGACGACCTGAGCCGAAACCAAGAATCAGACGCTCAAACAACTGCGCCACGTAGGCGCCCCACGATATTCCCTTTATGGTGAATGTCCAGAAGCCGACCCCCAGGATGTCCGAGGTGTGCCCACACTCCGATGAGAAGCACCAAAGATGAAGCCAGACCCCAAGCAGTGTGTGTTGGGGTCAGCACATACCGAGAGAGGGGGAGAGAGAGAGAGAGAGAGAGAGAGCCAATGGTTAAGTTTCCGGGCTGGTTTTTAAGCACAGGCATTACCTAGAATTAAAATGTATCACAAGTGAATACATTATATCAAACCAAAGGCAATGAAGGCTCAAAATTCCTCATGCCCTGACTACTTTATTACAGTCCAGTACTACTATCTCTTGAGGTTATCTACTGTATCTGTTTACTGGGTATTATATATCAGTGTTCTGTGCATCTCTTTGCAGTTTGGTGTGATGTCTGTGTTGGTTGCTTGAAATTGGCTGGGGGGTGGGGTCTTTATACCACGGAAATTGGCAAATGCCACTAAGCAGGGATCCCCCGCCCCCAATGGAGCTGGTTGTTAAGCTTTTACCAGCCGCTGGTCCTGCTGAAGGGGTAGATCAGCAGTCCTCAGTTGGGGAGTACTGTCCCAGGCGGGGGGCATTCTGGGCATCTGTGGGGCATTTTTAGTTGTCACAGTGGTTGTCCGATGTTACTGCAGCATTTAGTGACTGAGGACCGAGGCTGCTAAACATTACATAGGGCAGATGTGTCCCGCATCCCCGTGACTTTTGGATATCCGTTCAGACATCCATACAGGTAAAAAAAAAAAAAAAAAAAAAAAAAAAAAAAAAAAAAATCCGTTTATACATTTCTGAGCCCAGGATCTGCTTTGTGCATATTAGAAGGCTCCCTTTGCTTCTTTTTTTCTTTTTTCCCCAATGTTGGGGAAACCGGCTCATAGGGTCCTGTAGACTGTCCCACATTCTGGACTTGGCTCCTGGCACCCTCGTGGTGTCCATTCACCGGCAACTCTATCCTCCTGTTTTGTGAAAGCTGGTGATCACACTGTGAGGCTTGATCAGATTCAGATTCTTTTTTTTGCAGCGAAGCGAAGTGTGAGATTTAGAGACGGTGCAGCGAGCCTCCTGTCGCCTCCCTGAGGGGCCGGGAGGGGCTGCTCGTCCCTCTTTCAGCGTTAGGAATGTTGGGGGCTCTGGAGGTGCCCGCCTCATCCCTCCCCCGCAAAATTCCTCGTCGATCCTGCATTTGAGTTTCGGCAGCGGTAGACCCGCATAGCCTGGCCGGCTGACGTACTATTAGGGGATTCTCGTTTTTTGAAAGAAGGGAAAGGGAGAAGAGCTGGTATTCGCCAGGTGTTTTCCAAGATTCCGGCCTGCCTGGTTTCGAATTCTAGCTTGTCTGACTGCCTAGCTGTGTGCCCTTGAGCAAGTTACTTCACCTGTCTGTGCCTCGGTATCCCCCTCTGGACCGTAGCGCTGCTGAGAGGGTCGACCTCACCGAATTGTGAGGATGGAATGAGATTGATAGACCACGTAAATGCTACTGGTGTTGCCAAGATAAATAAAAGCAGGACCCTGAGAGGACTGAATCGGGAAGAGCCTGGCCCCGCGGGACTCGGTCCTCCTCCTCCTCCCCCTCCATCTTCCTGGCCAGCTTCCCAGCAGTCACGTGGGGAGGGAGAAGGCCGGGCGCCGGGCACACCTGGCTCCCCAGGCCCAGCCACCCCGCCCCTCTACGGCTCTGGAAGGCCAGGTAGATCCTGGGCGGGGTTTTCCGGACAGAGTGCTGGAAGTTCAGATTTCTGAGTAAGGAGTCGACCTCAGGGGAGGGAGCACGCTGATCTGCTCGCTGAGCAACCACGTCGGCGGCTCCCCGGATTCCTGCAGCCAGAACCAGGTGAGAGACGGCGCGGGGGGGCTCTCCCCTACCCGCAGCACGCGGGCGAGAGCGCGCACACACATTCGCACGCGCGCGCACGGGGCAGGAGCGGGGACACACTTGAACTCAGGGATCCCCTCTGGGATGCCCTCACCCCCGAGTCTCCGGAGGCAGAGGGTCCATCGCTCACAGCCCAGGCGTCCCCGTCCTCTGCCTCCAGCCCCCCAGACGCCGCCCCACTCGGCTCCCCTCACCTTCCCTCCTAACTGATCTGATAGCTGAACCCCCACCCTCCTCCATCACCCCCACTCTCCCCTCCCCCGCCCCAGGCTTCCAACTCCCTCCCTCCCTTCACCCGTTTCCTGGAACCTACCTGAGAATCACTGTGCCGACCCCAGAGGCCGGGGACGAGCCTATAGTACTAAAGTTTCCTGGTCGCTTCTCGGGCTCTGCTCCCCCACCCCCGGGGACGGACGCAGGACCCAACCACAGGACCCCGGGGTCCTCAGAGCCCCCGAGCCGCCGCCCCCACCCCCTGGCCCATCATGGCCCCAGGGATCCCTGGCTCCCAGTCACCCCTTCCGTTCCCGTCCTGGGAATCAAGTTGGGGACATCAAAGTGGTGGCCTCACATCTGTGTCCCAAGCCCTTCCCCAGAGCCGCGCTTACACTGTGAATTCCGGGCGATGGGAAGGATAGGACAAACCTGCAATGCCCAGAGCTGTAGGGAGGGGACTGCACTGGGTGATCTGGGATTACCTGGGCGAGAGGCTGGGAAGTGCTAGGGAGGAGTTTTCCGAGCGGAAGGGACGGACATGCAAATCAAGAGTGTGACCACTGGGCCTGGGGACGTGGGAGAGGGAGTTATTTCTTGGTAGCAAAACCTGGCTGGGTGGGGGATGGGAAGCCCTGGGAGGGCTGTGAGCTGAGGAGGGGGCCCGGCCAGCTCTGGGGGTGGGGACGGGGCGGGAACGGGGGGGGGGGGGCTGGAAGCGAGGCGCCTGGGGCCAGGCTCCAGAGGGGAGAGGACAGAGAGGACGAGGCTCAGCCTGGGATATGAGACCGAGAGAGTTTAAAAGTAATTATGGGCAGATATTGGTGGCCCCATTTTTCTGAGGGACCTGCAGGCTGGGCTCCTCCTTCAAAGTTGGGGCCCCTTTCTATTCTCCAATCCTCCTGCTGCGATCGCCCAAGGGACGGCCGCCAGGGGACCTGGATGGAGGAAGGGCGCTTGACCCTTCCTCTTTTTTTTTTTTCAATTTGAGATAGAGAGCAAGAGAGAGTGAGCAGGAGCTAGAGCGGAGGGGCAGAGGGAGAGGGAGAAGCAGGCTCACCACTGATCAGAGAGTCAGACGCAGGGCTCCATCCCAGGACCCGGGGATCATGACCTGAGCCGAACCGACTGAGCCACCCAGGCGCCCCTTGACCCCTCCTCTTGCCCCTCCCTCCTTGGCTGGCCTGAAGTGCCTGATGCCGCTGCAGGGACTGAGGACAGATAAGGAGGTGGATTTTCTGCTCTCCAGGACTAGGGGGAAGGCAGACTCCTCCCACTTACCCCAAGCAGCCTTGCTTTTCATGCAGACTCCCAGCGGTTGGCTGGTTGGCTGTTGGCATTTCCCCAAATCTCCCTGTGCCCAGCTCCACGCCCCAGCCCTGGCCTTTCCCCAGGCTTGCCCCCTGGACCCCTCTCTGACTAGTCCCTGAGACTCACTTTGCCTTTGCTTTCAAGGCGTGTTTGCACTGACCTGCAGGATTGGCCCACGCTCTTAAGCATTCAGTTCAGATTTCCTAACCCATGTTGTGCTCACACAGCCCTGAGGAGAAATATTATTATCCCAATTTTTGGATGACAACACTGAGAAGTAAAGGCCCTTGGTCAAAGTCACATAGCCAACATGAGGCTAATGACCGCACTCCCCTGAGCTTCTCTCCAGATCCACGCCCCACTCCCAGACACTGGGTTTCCTTCACCCTGTAAGCCTCCCTCCTTCCTCTCCCCACAGCCTCGCTCAGGGACAGGGGGTCAAGGTCTGCAGGTGCTTCCCTTAGGCCTCTCAACAGTGACCCTCCCTCTTCCCGAGGGAGGAAGCAGGAAACCACCAAGGAAGCTGAGAGATGCTGTTCTAGAACATTCTGTCTTCCTTTTTACCCAAACAAAACTAGCCTTCTTGTCTTTCTGTCTGCTGTAAACATATTTCGAGGGGATATTCAGGGCCAGCCCAGAAATTAAGAGGTTTGATTGTGAAGGTCGTCCTTCCAGTATTCATCTCTTTACCTACTTGGTGCCGGGAAATGGATTCAAAAACCAAAAAAAAAAAAAAGAGAGAGAGAGAGAGAGAGAGGAACTCAAGGCAGGGAGATGCTGGCAGACACTTGCTGCGAGGAGGAAAAGCAACAGATGGAGCCCGACTGGGTCTTGACAGGTGGAGACAGACCCACATGCCTTCTGCATACATTTCTTGAGCACCTACTATGTGTCGAGCCCCGTTGGCTGTGGGCTGCCGGGGATACGGAGGGAATAAGACCAACGCTGTCCCTTCCTTCACGGAGCTGTGTGTGTGATCAGGAGACTGGGACTGAATGATCCGGACAGAGACGCACTTGGAGACACAGAATTGGGACAGAACAGGGGCCAGAGCTGGACTGAGTGTGGGCAGATCCACCCCATCTGCCTTATTTCTCTCTCCCTCTCTTTCCGTCTCTCACTCTCTCTGTCTCTCTTGTGGTTTTTCTGTTCCTGTCTCTCTTTCTCCCTGTCTCTCTTTCTTTCTCCCTCTCTCTTTCCCTGTCTCCATCTTTCTCTCTGTGTCTCCATCTCTCCTTGTCTATCTCTCTTCCTGCTCTCTCTCTCTCTGGCTCTGTCCCTGTGTTCCTCTCGGTCTAGTTCCCTCTCTTTCTCTTTTCCTGTCTCTTTTTCCATTTCTCTCCTCTCTCCTTCCCCCCTTCCTCCCTCCCCTCCTTGCTTCCCTCCATCCTTCTGCCTTCCCACAAGCATTTCCCTTGGCCCCTGTTGTCCCACGTCCTGTTCTTGGCAAATTCGGAACTAGACAGAGGAGCTAAGTCGACTCCTTGCCCTTCGAAGACTCACAATCTAGTTGGTGAAAGGAAGAGAGAAACACCCAGAAGAAGTGGGAAGAAGGCACGAGGCCACTCCAGGAGGAGCTCTCCCTCCTCCTACCTGGGGTGGCCCCTCCTTTCCCCAGCTTCCTCCTGCTTCCCAGTCTCCAGACAGTTCCTTCTACCCAGCATCGGGGGCGGGGTCTTGAGGAATCGTGTTGGGACCTGGACATGAATGTAAGCGCAAGTGGCCTCGAGGAGACAGGAACCAGGAAACCATCAGGGTCCCAGTCATACTTTCCATTTTTCCCTCAGGATCCTCTTCCTTTTTATTCTCAGGATCGAATTCAATGTGCTTATGGATTTCCCTGGTCCATCTTAGATATGGCTCAACATGGCTGCACGTGGCCCTAATAGGCCCTTTAGCCACCAGCCCCACCACCAACCGGCCACCTTCTCTGTGCTTCTGACTTCAAATTCGCAAGGGAGAGAATCTGCTTGGTACAGATGAGTCTCTTGAGCCACACCACCCATGCCCACACATCATGAGCTGGCAATAAAGAGGCCAGCCTTGGACCAATATCATACGATACACCATGGGCTGTGTTTTAGTTTAGATTTTTTTTTTATAAAGACACCAGTCCTGTTGGATTAGAGTCCACCTTAGGATGACCTCGTTTTAACTCGGTCACTTCTGTAAAGACCCTGTCTCAAATAAGGTCATATTCTGCAGTAACAGGAGTTAGGATTCCAGTATACCTTCCGCAGAAAGACACAATCCAACACATAACACACAAGGTCTATGGGTTGGGTGAGCAAAAATGTAGGGCCTGTTTTTTTTTTTTTAATATTTTATTTATTTATTTGACAGAGAGAAAGAGAGAGAGAGGGAACACGAGTAGGGGGAGTGGGACAGAGAGAAGCAGGCTTCCTGCTAAGCAGGGAGCCCAATGCGGGGCTCGATCCCAGGACCCTGGGATCATGACCTGAGCCGAAGGCAGACGCTTAACCACCTGAGCCACCCAGGCGCCCCTGATCTGGAACTTTTTTTTTTTTTTTTAAAGATTTTTTATTTATTTATCTGAGAGAGAGAATGGGAGACAGAGAGCATGAGAGCGGGAGGATCAGAGGGAGAAGCAGACCCCCCGCTGAGCAGGGAGTCCGATGTGGGACTCGATCCCGGGACTCCAGGATCATGACCTGAGCCGAAGGCAGTTGCTTAACCACCTGAGCCACCCAGGTGCCCCTGATCTGGAACTTTTGACCAGTAAGACTGAGACTCTCCTGAGCATCAGCTGAGTTGTGAAGTGAACTTTATTCAGCAACTCCAGCTTCTCTGGCTCCTTTCATTCAAGATGAATGGGGTGAGAGGAGATTGTACCTCCCAGGAGTTCATTTCAGGTTAGGCTCAACATCTGGTGATGACCCAAGGGGCCCAGACCCCCACCTGAGTTGGTTTAACTCAAATCCAGGCATCTAGTGGACAAACCTGAGTTTCTTCTAGAAAAATAATGCAGAGCGCCTGGGTGGCTCAGTCGGTTAAGTGCCTGCCTTGGGTTCACGTCACAGTCTCAGGGTCCTGGGATCGAGTCCCCGCATCAGGCTCCCTGCTCAGCTGCTTCTCCCTCTCCTCCCCACTCATGCTCTCTGTCGCTATCTCTGTCTGTCTGTCTCTCTCTCAAATAAATAAAATCTTGAACAAAAGAAAGACAATGCATGTAATCTTAATAGGCTATGAGGATGGCAGTGACTTAGAAACAGGGATATTGCTTAATTAGATCCTGTGCCAACTTTTATCAGCCATAATTAATCATTAAGGACCATACCTGCATAGCTTCTGGCAGCTTCCCAGGTTAAACCAGGTCACACCTGGTTTAGCCCCAGTGTTCTCTTCTTAATGGCCACTTGGTTCAGTACTTTTACCAGGAACCCAAGCCATGGACCAAGTCAACCAGAAACCTTTCATCTCGAATGTACCTTTGTGCAGGACCTCCAGGATATGCTTTGATTAAAGCCTGCTTATGAGGAAGAGTTTTAAAAAGAATGGGTGGGAACCTCACATGCACAGGGAAGGAGGAGGAAAGTCTTGGAAAGAGCTGGGGAAGCAGAAGGGTCTCATTCTTTTGACTCCTCCCACATATCCCCATTCCCATTATTCCGGTTCCAAAGTTGATCAGTGGCCAAACCTGGACCTTTACTGTGGCAGCACGGTGCAAGTGTTGTTCCAGCCTAGACTGCGGAATGACAAAGCCCATCAGTCATTCCTGGATGCAGTCTTTAGCAACAATAAAGCATTAACTGTGATCATCCTAAACAATGCTTGCTCTGCTTGTCCTTTACTGGCTTCTAGCCACATAATTGGGAGTCAGCACCAATTCATTCCCTGCTTTCTTTCACTGTCAACTGTTTGGCTTGAGCTCAACAACCATATCTTCAAACCCTATCCTTCTGGGGCCTTTACTTTGTTCCAAGGGGTCCCAGGAAGGAGCTTAATTAACTGCTTTGCTCTGTAAATCACTGGCCCAAGTTGTATGGCCTGGGATGGGGAATGCCCCTACCTCCTATGATACCACAGTAAATCCCATGTGTTCTCAGAAGGTCTGTCCAGTGCAACCACCCCACTCCTAGAACTAATTCCCGTTGTAACTAGAGTTGAAAAGAACAGGTTGTATACTTGTTCAAATACAAGGGGATTTTCTCTGGGTTTTCTTGGCCAGTTCTCTTTACGTCTCTGCACAGGTCTTCAGGTGTCTCTCCGTTACTGGCTGCCTCTGCTTCAGCCTGCATCTGACATGTCCCAGCCACTCCAACACCTCCTCTCTCAGCATCACCTGCTGTAGTCTCCTACAGTGATATTTGGTCTTTGTCCCTAGCTCCGGCACATGGCTCGTAAAATCCTTGGCATTTCCTGAGTGATAGGGTGATAGGAGTGTCTTTTGCTCTGATGAGGTGACTCTTCATATGCCCCTAGATAGCTTCAGCATCTGGTCACCAGAAAAACCAAGCTTAATGAAGAGATTGGAACTTTCATCTCCAGCCCCCAACCTCTAGGGAGGGGAGAAGTACTGAAGATTAAGTTAATTACCAGTGACCAATGATTTAATCAATCGTGTCTACATAATGAAACCTCCATAAAAGCCCTAAATGGGTTTCAGAGAGCCTCTGAGTTGGCAAACACACCCATGAGCCAGGAAGGTGGTCCATGGGGACAGAAGCTCCTTCTGGATCTTACCCTATGTACTTCTTCTGGTTATTCATTTGTCTCCTTTATAATAAACTGGTAAATGTAAGTAAAGTGCCTTCCTGAGTATTGCGAGCCATTCTAGCAATTTATCAAACCTAAGAAGGGAGTCAATTTATAACCTATCAGTCAGAAGAAGTATGAATGGCTCAGGACTTGCAGTTGGTATATGAAGTGGGACTGAACTCTTTAACTTGTTGGATCTGATACTAAGTCAGGTAGACAATGTCAAAATTGGATTGAATTGTTGAATTCAACTGGGTGCCCAACACCCAGGGGAGAAGAAAACAAACTCTCACCTGCACAGGGAAGGTTATCAATTGCCTTCTGACCTTTTAGTAAAAATATTCACGAGAGAATTGGCCAACTCATCTTTCAGAGCCAGCCTACAACCTGTCATGACCAATAAATGGCAAAGCCACCGTGGAACCTGGTGTTTATCTTGCATTCGGTTGGCTGTGGCCGGGAGGATAGGCAGGCCAAGTGGTTGAATTTGGGATGGGTTTGGCAATTTCCCTTCAAAGAGAATATAGATAGGTAGGGCATGCAAAGATGGACATCCCTAGGAACTGGATCCCCAGTAAATAGTAGGTTTATACACTTATACCCCCTATCTATAGACACCCACGTATGTATATTCAGGCTATAAACACCCTTATTTAAACATATAATGTATATATACATAATGTGTATGTGTGTATATATATCCACACTGTATCTAGAGTACACACCCACATATGTACATGATATATATACATTGATACGATACAATGTACACATGTCCATTATTTGTACACA
This sequence comes from Halichoerus grypus, assembly GCF_964656455.1. NCBI lineage: Eukaryota > Metazoa > Chordata > Mammalia > Carnivora > Phocidae > Halichoerus > Halichoerus grypus. Next base: position 53,622,775 of record NC_135726.1, read on the forward strand.
AATTCACACACACCCATATGTGTATACAATGTATAGATACCCATATGCACGCGCACACACACACACACACTCATACAATGCACATGTCGTGTGTCAATACACACAGTGTACTCATATCTACACATGTAAATAGGAATAAATGAACTCAGTGTAAACACACTCCCATCACACACTCTGGAGACATACCTCCATACATGGACCTGAGTATTCACACCCCTTGAGACACAGACCCAGCAAAGCCACCTGCACATACACCCACATGATGTTTGCACACACAACTGCGCTTGCACATTCAGGCACCACCCCAGGGCCTCCATCCCCGCCCCCGAGCTAACATTCCCTGCTCTCCCTTCCCTGACAGCCATGCTCAGCAGTCAGGTGCCTTTCTTCTTCCCCATGGCCCACTTCATCCTCTTTATCTTCACGGCTTCCACCATATTTCACCTTCAGCAGCGGCTATCGAAGATTCGCCCCACATGGGACTTTGAGACGCTGGTTTTGGCGAGGACGGAACACCCCACGAGCCAGCCACCCAGGGGCATGTGGACGATCAATGCCATGGGCCGCCTGGGGAACCAGATGGGGGAGTACGCCACCCTGTACGCCCTGGCCAAGATGAACGGGCGGCCGGCCTTCATCCCGGCCGAGATGCACAGCACGCTGGCCCCCATCTTCCGAATCAGCCTCCCGGTCCTGCACGGCGCCACGGCCAGCAGGATCCCGTGGCGGAACTACCACCTGAACGACTGGATGGAGGAGCGCTACCGCCACATCCCGGGGGAGTACGTGCGCCTCACCGGCTACCCCTGCTCCTGGACCTTCTACCACCACCTGCGAGACGAGATCCTGCGGGAGTTCACCTTGCACGACCACGTGCGGGAGGACGCCCAGGAGTTTCTGCGGGGCCTGCAGGTGAATGGGAGACAGCCGAGCACCTTCGTGGGGGTCCACGTGCGCCGGGGGGACTACGTGCACGTCATGCCGCAGGTGTGGAAGGGCGTGGTCGCCGACCAGGGCTACCTAGAGCAGGCCCTGGACTGGTTCCGGGCCCGCTACGACTCCCCCATCTTTGTGATCTCCAGCAACGGCATGGCCTGGTGTCGGGAGAACATCAACGCCTCCCGGGGGGACGTGGTATTCGCCGGCGATGGCCTAGAGAACTCCCCCTCCAAGGACTTCGCGCTGCTCACGCAGTGTAATCACACCATCATGACCATTGGGACGTTCGGGATCTGGGCCGCCTACCTCACCGGGGGAGAGACCATCTACCTGGCCAATTACACCCTGCCCGACTCCCCCTTCCTCAAAATCTTTAAGCCAGAGGCAGCCTTCCTGCCGGAATGGATTGGGATCAATGCAGACCTCTCCCCACTACTCAAGCACTGATGTTAGGCGGCGCTTGGCACCTCCTCCTTCATGCCTCCAAGACAAGTTCCCAAGGCATGAGGAGCATATTGTTACGTGTACCAGGACACTTCCGTCTTGCATCGGAAGTCACTGACTTGTTTAAACAACCTATTTATGTGTCTCATACAACAGGACCAGAGGTTGGTGCATCTCTGGGGTTAGTTAAGTCAGCAGCCCAGCAATGTCATCGGTGACCCCGGTTCCATCCATCTTGTTTAACTGCCATCAACTCCTCTCAGACTGGCTCCCTCATGGTCCCAGAAGGGCTGCCACATAGCCGGGTGTCACATGCAGACAACCTCTTCATGAGAAAGCGAAAAAGAGCTTCGTTCTTGGGTCCCTTTTGAAGAGTGAGAGAAAGATTCCAAAGCCCTCCAGCCATTGCCACCACCCCTCCCACCCCCGCATATCTCATTGACCGGAAGTGTGTCACATGCCCACATGACCCGTTATAGGGCAAGGTGAATAAGACCCTGGGATTGGCTTAGCTTCAGATCAATAAATCTTTGCCCCCTCCAGCTGGGGAGTTGATTAGCCTCCTCTGAAAGACGTGGAGGCTTGCAGAAAGAAAATGGGTGCTCTTAACAAGGAAGAAGGTGTGACACAAAACAGAGAAGCCCTGAATTGTGTGGGTTGTTCACTACACAAAGGCATTTGGCCAAGGAGGCAGGTGGGACTCTAGGAGAGTCAACAACCTACTCTCCAAGCTATGTGTTCCTGGGACTGTGTCCACCCAGAGGGCTCACTGTTTTCTAATTAGTCTGCCCAGACGGGAGACCTTTTCCCCACTTTTTACAAGAGCGCCGCCCTATTGGCCAGTAGCTGGTGTGCATCTAAGACCTCCCACCCCAATTCTGCAACCCTGGCTTCCTAGGGCTTAGGATGATTACTGGTAAGAACTCAAGAGACCAGCACAGCTCAGTGAACTTGAAGAGAGTCCATTTGTTCTTTGTAAATGTCTGTGGTGGTGCACCTAACAGACAAGATCTCCACTAGCAAAGGTTGTGTTAACAAAACATAGTGGCTTGAAATGACAGCAATTTTTTATTTCCCACAATCCTGTAGGTCAGCTGGGTGGCTCTCTGCTCCATGCAGTGTTGGCTGAGGCCTCATGCAGCTGCATTTTTGTGGAATTCAGGTGGAGCATCCCCTCAGTCATCAGCATCATGGAAGCAGCCCCCATGCTATGAGGAAGCCCAACCCAACTCCAGGGCCACGGGTAGGTGCTACAATCAGCAGTCTTAGCTGAGGTCAACTTCAAGTCGTTCAGCGTAGGCATCAGATATGATTCCACATGTCGTTTAAGTCAGCCAGGCATCCAGCTGAGGTTCCTGACAACATGTTGCAGAGAGGAGCCCTATCTCCATTCCTGATTCACAGAGTCTGTGAGCATAACAATAAGATTGTTTGATGCTGTGAAGTTTTGGGGTCGTCTGTGATACAGCCAGAGATAAACAAACTAAATCAATGATTCTCTATATTGGCAGACACTTTCATGACTTTGGCACAACCTAGGCAAAACTTGGACATCCCCACCTGACTTGAGATCACACATGCAAAGGCCCTGTGTCAGGGGGAATCTAGTTATACATGAGAGCGGAACCAGACCAGCGTGGCTGGAACACATGGAGACAGAGGTGGGAGAGAAGTTAACAGGGTTGACTGTGAAAGGCCTTGTGGACCATGGCAAGGACTTTGGGTTTTATTCTAAGACCAAGGGGAAGCCATCAGAGGGTCTTAATTAGGGGAATAACACAATCTGATTTGCTGTGTGGACTTCTCTGGCTGCTATGCAGAGGAAGGGCTGTAGGGGTAAGAGAGGGGCAGAGACCAGGGAAAAGGCTACTATAACAGTCCTAGCAAACTAACAGTCCTAGCAAAAAGTGGTGCTGGGGTCTCATTTCAAGTGCTCAACAGAGACTCCTAGTGTTTCTCCGCCAGTTTCACAATCTTGAAAGAGACAATCTTGATGCCTCAATCAGAGTGATGTTTGAGTCAAGCATTCACCATGGGCCAATTACCTGAGGCCATGCGGAGAGGTCACAATACAAACATGGCCACTATGTTTGTAAGGGAGTTGGTCTGAAAAGAAGGTAATAAAAGAATATAAGGATTGGGGGGACACCTGGGTGTCTCAGTTGGTTAAGCGGCTGCCTTTGGCTCAGGTCATGATCTTAAGGTCTTGGGATCAAGCCCCATGTTGGGCTCTCTGCTTGGTGGGGATTCTGCTTCTCCTTCTCCCTCTATGTTCTCTCTCTCTCTCAAATAAATAATAAATCTTTTTAAAAATAAACAAAATTTAAATAAATAAAAATTTAAAAAAGAACATAAGGATCGGGAAGATGCTCCAAAATTGAGTATACGGGGAAAAAAGTTTGCCACTCACGTTTCAGTGGCTGAAGCAAGTCAAGTGGTCACACCCAATGTCAAGAACAACCCATCCACATACCCCAGAATATTTGTGCTCTAATGACCACCTCACATCTTGCAGGCCCCCACAGTCTCTCCAGATGGTTCTCTTGGAGTCCCTTTCTTTTGGCTTAGTGCCCATGGAATGGGTGCCACAATACTTAGTATGCTGATAGGTCTCTTCCTCAATAACTATTTAACTCATTCAAATTTCCAGTCTGATTTTAGATTTTATTTTATTTTTTTAAGTAGGCTCCATGGAGCTTGAACTCACGACCCTGAGAGCAAGAATCACACTCTCTACCCACTGAGCCAGCCAGGTGCCCCCAGTGTGATTTTATACAGCTGGGATGGGTGATGGTTGCTGGACCAGGTTTTGCCATTTAAAAATAAATAAATAAATCCTTAATTATTTTGCATATAAATTTGGCATTCTCTCTTTTGATGTACGTTTTCAATGTATTGCAGGGGGGCACATTTTACATGGTGCTAAATTAAAACAACATCAAGGTTGGTGGTCATTTCCAAAGATGGCCATGACAACATCTCCCCTCGATTCCAACCACCCAAATCTTCCCCTGCCCATCCCCATCTCAGTAAATGGCATTATGCATTCACTTCGACCAAAAACTCAACTTACTCTAGATTCTTCCTTTCACATTCCATCTACTGGCAAGTTCTGTTGGCTTTACCTTCAAAATATATCTTGAATTGGACCTTCTTTCCCTCCTCTACCATCACCACTCTATCCAAGTCACCACCATCTTTGCCTAGACACCTACAAAAGTCTCTTTCAAAATAAACTAGGGGACGCCTGACTGGATCAGTTGGTAGAGCGTGCAACTCTTGATCTTGGGGTCATGAGTTGAAGCCTACTTAAAAAAAAAAAAGTGTGTGTGTGTGTGTGTGTGTAATTCTGTATCACAATGCCAAGAAAGCTATGATGTAAAGACTATATTGAACATTTGCCTTGAAGAATGAATCTGACTGATTTTCACTATCAGCAAGCCACGATGGTGGACCAGTGAAGTCATGGCCGAAGTGAGGTAAAGAGACCAGAGAGATTACCAGATTTCAATATTCACCATAAAGCTAATGTTACCTTGACAAAGTTGTACCGGCATAAAAGACAAATGGAATCCAACAAAGAGTCCAGAAATAGACCACATACATATGGTCACTTGATTTATGACAAAGGCATCAACACAGTTCAGGTGAAGGACAAAAGAGCTTTTCAATCAATGGAAGCAATCCAATATCCACATAGAAAAGGTGAACTTGACTCCTTCCTCCTCCGGTTCACAAACATTAATTCAAGATGGATCACAGACCAAAATGTGAAAGCTAAAAGCATAAAGCTTCTAGGGGCACCTGGGTGGCTCAGTCATTAAGCGTCTGCCTTCGGCTCAGGTCATGATCCCAGTGTCCTGGGATCGAGCCCCGCATCGGGCTCTCTGCTCAACGGGAAGCCTGCTTCTCTCTCTCCCTCTCCCACTCCCCCTGCTTGTGTTCCCTCTCTCGCTGTGTCTCTCTGTCAAAAAAATAAATAAAATCTATAAAAAAAAAAAAAAGCATAAAGCTTCTAGAATAAAACATGGGAGAAAAGCTTCATGACCTTGAGGTGGGCAAAGGTTTCTTTCTTTCTTTTTTTTTTTTAGTGATTCCCCCTTCAGGGGGATTTCCATTTTATTTTTTTAAAGTAACTTCTAGGGGTGCCTGGGTGGCTCAGTTGGTTGGGCGTCTGCCTTCGGCTCAGGTCATGATCCCAGGGTCCTGGGATTGAGCTTGGCATCAGACTCCCTGCTCAGCGGAGAGCCTGCTTCTCCCTCTCCCTCTGCCTGCCACTCGCCTTGCTTGTTCTCTCTCTCTCTCTCAAATAAATAGATAAATAAAATATTAAAAAAAAAATAAAGTAACCTCTACACCCAATGTGGGGCCCAAACTCACGACCACCAAATCAAGAGTCCCACACTCTACCAGCTGAACCAGCCAGGTGCCCAGTTTCTTAACCAATACACAACCCCCCAAAAAACAGTAACCATAGAACAATTAATAAAATGAACATCTTCCTAGAGAGCTCACACTGATTCCTGGCTCTTAACTGCAGGCTCACAAGACACCTGATTCATAACCTAGTATAGAGTTTTATTTGGGGTCCTGCAAACACAGCACTATCATCTGCCTCCTATTCTGTATCTTGCACCCTCTAGGACATCATACCATCCCCATTCTCCAGATTTTTTTTTTAATCAATTGCAGACAGAGTAAAGCTAATCTGGTCCATATGCTTCAGATATTTATGGTCTTAAACATACATTGCTTTATATTACAAGCCAGCAGGGGCCTGAACTAGGAGAGGGCAGTAATATTTCATAAAGAACTTGAGGCTGGTTCATCTGCTCAGAGTGGCACCTGTTATGAACTGAATTGTGTCTCCCAAAAGGGATTATGTTGAAGTCCTGACCCCCAGGATCTGTGAATGCAACTTATTTGGAAGTAGGGTTTTTGAAAATGTAGTCAAGATAAGATCATTAGGGTGGATCCTAATCCAATATGACTGTGTCCTTTTTTTTTTTTTTTTTTTTAGATTTTATTTATTTGAGAGAGCACAAGCAGGGAGAGCAGCAGAGGGAGAGGGAGAAGCAGACTCCCCACTGAGCAGGGTATGTGGTAACATAGACATAGACAGAGAAGGGAGGGAGAAAGAGACAGGGAGGGCCGGAGAAACGGGGAGGGGTGGGGGAGGAGGAGAAAGAAAAACCAGTATATTCTCCAGGCTACTCAATGCAACCTTCTGGAGATTATGTCTATAAGATAAATTGATAGGGGCACCTGGGTGGCTCAGTTAAATGTCTGCTTTTGGCTCAGGTCATGATCCTGGGGTCCTGGGATCGAGCCCCACATCAGGATCCCTGCTCAGTGGGGAGTCTGCTTCTCCCTCTCCCTCTATGTTCTCTCTCTCTCAAGTAAATAAATACAATCTTAAAAAAAAAAAAAAAGAAAATTGATAATTTTGGTCATTTGTTTAATGTATTCTTGGTCTTTCTCATGTGTCTACTGAGCTCCTGGGATGGCAACATGGTACTCCCCGTCTTCCTGTGTCCCCCTTTGGTCCAGCCTTTGGGGGCGGTGCAGCCCTTTCCCTGGGGGACAGGAGGGAGCAACTGGGATGTGTGGAGAAGGGTTGGGTGACAGGTGGTAGGGAGTGTAGGGCCCAAGTCCTTCTCTCCATTGCTGGGTTCAAACATGCACACTCTACCCAAGCCTGTGCCTGTCTTTCAAATCTCCACCTACCAGAGAATTCCTTAGCTGCCACCCCTCGGCCTGACTCCCTCTGGAGCTGCCCTCCCCTGGACACAGGAGACATGGGGACAGAGGGTCACAAGCTCAGAGTTGGGCCAAGATGGAGACAGACAGAAGCACCACCACACCCCTTCCTGATCTTTCCAGGGCTGATGGCGCCCCTTTACCCCCAATTTTCAGCCTGACAGAAAGGTGCCTGCAGGCCCCAACTGCCACCCGCGTCCAGCCCCAAAATCTGGGGCAGCCACACCACCCACCTTTTGTTCCAGCAGCCCTGACCTCACAAGGTTCCTCAGGCTGTTCCTCTGACTGCCCTACCCATTCCCCACGGCTTCTGGTACTTTCTAGGAGTCATGGCACCTCTGCCGTGAAAATCCTTATCACCCTGCACTGGTACTCTCTCTGTGCAAATGTCTGAGCTTCACCAGAGCAGAGACTGAGGCTCTGTTTTTCAACTCCGAGGGCACAGGCTATGGACTCATGAATCTGATTTAAAGCGCCCATCCGACACCTCCCCGACTGGTCAGAAGACTCCAAAGACTGCCTTTGCCTCATGGTAGAGATCTCTCCCTCCCTTACCTGTTCTCTCATGACTCTCTAATGCCCATGGAGGAACTAGAATCGTGGATTCGCAGCTCATAAGGGTGATTATTTGTCAGCATGTCTCCCACGTCAGGTCCAGCTCATGGGAAGTCTCAGTGAACATCTCATCCTCATTGGGCTGTAGGGCTCAGTGAACATCTCATCCTCACTGGACCCATGAGCAAACGGACAGCCCCAGACGAGGGGCAGTCACTGGCTCTGGGTACTGTCGCACGTCACTGATCTGCTGTCCTTTTCCACCTGTAGTGGATACTGTGGATGGCCCACCCAGGTCCCCTCAGATAGATCTAGATCCCTCTTCCCAGCTCTCTGCACTCAGGTCCCCCCGCTCCCCATCTTCTGTGTGCTCTCCGCATTCATTATGGCTTTTTATTTCCCGTATTTCTGGTGCTTTGACATCTGGAGGGACTGCCCCTCCCTCCCAGGGCTAGCCAATTCCCAGAGATAATAAAGGACTCACCCAGGAGCATGCTTTGCATATGCAAACCAACCAATCCAGAGCCCAGACCCCCAACCATTTCCTTTATGAGCTTGTATACTCCTCCGGGCCATGATTCCTCGGCCTCATCACCGCAGGACCTCGTTCCAGACAACTAGGGATGGTCCCTACACCCCAGAGCCAGGTGAAATCATTCATACTAGACAATCTTAAGCCAGCTTACCCTGCCTCCCCTGTTCCCTCACTGAGAAACCACAACAAAGACTCTTGCTCAGGGCTCCCCTCTCCCCCCCTGCCTCCTGACTACCTTGGCACTTCCCCAGGTGGCCGTGCATGGCTTGGCACACCCCCTTCTTTGGGGATCTGTGAGAATAACAAACTATCTTGTTTGTTTTTTTGTTTTTAAGTAGGCTCCACGTCCAGTGTGGAGCCCAGTGTGGAGCTTGAACTCACGACCCTGAGATTGAGACCTGAGCTGAGATCAAGAGTCAGCCACCAAACCGACTGAGCCACCCAGGTACCCCAGTAAAGGATCTTTTCAATTGCGGTCATTCTGATATATCGGCTTCCCCACACCTGCATAATAATAAAGCCTATATTTTACAAGATTTTGCTGCTTATGGGCTTCCTCTGTGACCTTCTTCCCAGGACTGCCCTGGGGCTCAAGGTGCCCGCAGTCTATGTCCCGCCCTCTCTTCATGACTGATGAGAGGGGTGTGGCGGAGTCTCCATATATGGTCCCCAATGACCATGCCTCCAAGATTCCTACATCTTTGTAGCCCCCTCCCATCTTCTGCCAGCCCGACTTGCATTAACCAATGGAGCATAGTGCAAGTGACACTGGGCCAGTTCCAAGCTTGGTCTTTATGAGACTGGCAACTTCTGCTTCCTGCTGCAGTAATGCTCGCTTTGGGGGACCCTGAGCTACCGTGTAGGGAGTCCGGTTACCCTGCCGGAGAGACCAGAGCCCGGCTGGCTCCAACATACTAGCCATTCCTGCCAAGGCTCCAGACATGTCTGAGCCATCTTGGATGGTCCAGCCCACTTGGACCCTACGATGACTGCAGCCCTAGTCATATGATGCCAAAGAATTGCCTTGCTGAGCCAGTCAACCCATGAAATTGGGAGTGATCATAAATAGTTATTATTTTAAGACTCTAAGTTTGGGGGTGGCTTGTTATTCAGTAATAAGAAACCCAAATAGGGATCTCCCTCTGCCTCAAAAGCCTAGCTCCCCCCCCCCCCGCAAAAAAAAAAAAAGCCTAGCTCCTTTTGCCTCAGGGTAAGAAAGACCCTGCAACTTAATTTATCCTCCAGAGCTCCCCATGGGATCACGCAGAGGTTGGGACTTCACCTGAAGCCATACTCTTGATAGTCTTCTTCCCCTTCACTGTTTGGTTTCCTCCGCTCCTTTTTGGTTTCTCCTCGGAGAATTTCTTTAATAAATCATGGGCACACGAATCTTGTCTCGGGCTCTGCTTCCAAGAGAATCTGACCTCAGACATGACGCTTCTGATATTCTCACTTCCAACCGGAAGCCAAGGGTCTGGCTCCCTATTCTCCCTCCTGACTCTTCCCTGCCCCCTCTCCTGCACCCAAAAAACACAGACCACCTTCCAGACTCCCATCTAGTTGGTGGCATGGGAGGGGAGAAGGTGGGAACAAAGACATCCATGAGGTCTCTGAAGGAAGCAGCAAGCAGCTTGTTTGCCCCTGGCCCGCAGCAAAGGACACCTCCCCGCCCCCAACCACACAACCATGGAGGGGATCATATGGAGGTCAGGCAGGCGAGAGTCAGGCGGTTGGCATGTCAGCAGCAGTTCGGGGCCTGGTGGGGATGAGAGTTCTCTCCGATTCTGTGTCTGTGGCGGGAGGGGCTCTGCCGGTTGTCCCACCCCCTCCTTTGGGAGTCTGTCTCGGTGACCTTCCCATGCCCACCAGTTCTCCGTCCCTGGAAACCCCAGCATCCATCACCATGGATCCTCCAGCAGGTCCCACAGCCGGGTTCCACTGGAGTCAGATAAGTCAGCAGAGAAGATGCTGGGGGCTGGGGGACCACAGCCTAGCAGGGGACCTCCACTCAGAGCCTCCAACCAGTCCAAGGAGTCTGTGGGGCCCCTGGGAGAGGGGGACGGGGAGTTTGTGGGGGACGGGAGCGAGGAAGAGAAGACAGAGGAGAGGCCTTCAGAGTCCGGGGAGGGGGACAGCACGTCGAAGGAGCCGGGGAAGTCCAGGGGGATGGGGGGCAGCGGGTCTGCAGGAGAAGGAATGAAGTGTGAGCTTAGGAAGGCAGAGATCCAGACCCACTCCGTTATTCCTCGTTTCCAGAAATCCAAGTCCCCAGCCCACCCCTCCCTAGAACCTAGGACTCCAGATCCCAAACCCTTCCTCCTTTGGACTAGGACTCCAGAAACTCAGTCTCCAACTCCCCCAAATCTAGGGGTTGGACTCTTACCCTCAGGCTCCACCTGATCCTCCAGGATGTCATCAATGCCCCGGTTCGGAAGCAACTGCGGACGGGCAGAAGCGGCGTGAACCTGGGATCCCGCACCATCCTGACCGAGACCCCTAGCCCGCTCCCTCTCACCTGCGCCCTGCGGATGGCTTCCTGCAGCTCCTCCTCCACAGTCAGGGCCGCTGTGGGCAGTGCTGAGGGAGGAGTCGGTGCTGGAGCCGCAGCCGGAGCCGGGGCCGGGACCGCAGCAGTAGCAGGGGTGTCCGAGGCACTTGCAGGAGGCGGAGGGTGAGAGTTTGGGCTCGGCTTGAGCTAGAACCGTGGAGTTCCCATAAGCCACGCCCGCCGGGAGCAACCCCACCCACTCGCAACGTGTGGCTCCACCCCCTGGTCGCCTCCCGGCCCTCCGCTCGCTCGTCGACCACCCCCCCTCGGTATCGCCCCGTATTCTTTCATTGGCTTCTCTTCCCTTAAGAGCCTCCCACTTTGCTCTTAACCACGCCCCCCACACTTCATTGGCTATTCTTCTTTCGACTTCCCGCCCCGTCCCGCTTTGTCTTCTCCTCACTGGCCCATACGCGCGTAGCCCCGCCCTCACCGAGCCCTGCCGCCGGACGGCTCCCAGAGCTTTGGGCCTGAGGCGCGGCCAGGGAGCACCCGCGGGACAGTCCTCGCGCCGCGGCTTCGGCCGCTCGCGGGGCAGGGCGCCGCCGCGCATGCGCTCCAGGAGCATCGACTTAGTCCCCGACACCGGGAGGCCCCGCAGGCGCAGCTGCTGCCGGAGCTCTGAGACCTGGGGTGGGAGGCGGGGAGAGGCCTTGCTGGGAGGGCTCCGGGGCGCAGGCGGGAGCTGGGGCTGCACATTTGGAAACCGCGAGAAGAGGGACTGGGACCCAGGCTCCTGGGTCTCCGATGGGGCAGAGGCAGCGGGGTTAGAACTATGGGTACCCACCTGGGAAGTTACTCCCCACACTCACCGTCAGCTCCTCCAGCTTAAGGGTCTGAAGTTCCAACTTGTGTGGAGGGGGCGAGGGGCTGGGGACTCCAGGTGGGGAGGGAGTGAGGGCAGTGGGCTTCATCCTGGCGGTGAGGCGTGAGGGGGAACCAGAGGTTAGAGGGGGTGGAGAGAGACGGGGCATTCCGGGGTCCTCAAAGGCAGGGGCTTGCGAAGAGGAAAGAGGGCCCAGACTTCTGGGTCTCGGAAGAGGCTAATTCCTGTGCGTGGGAGTGGAGGAACCGGAGGCCCAGTCTCTCGGGTCTGAAGCCAGGACTCCTGGGAACTGAAGGAAGAGGGACTGGGAACTTGGACTCTCGAGTCCTGGGGGAGGAAGGGGTTGGGGGCTGGCCTCTGGACTCCCCTGCTCTTGGACTCTGGGTTGAGGGAGGAGGATGTGCGGGCGAGGGCGGGGGCTGAATTTCCCCCCAGAGAACAAAAACAGGGATCATACCTGGGAGGTGGCTGCTGTGAGTTTGTCCCTTCCCACAGAGGTGGTCCAGGGGGACCCAAGGCCAACCCTTTGGCCTGGGAGTCTACCCTGGACCCTTGTCTCCGCCCTGGGGGCATGTACTGGTGGTAGGTCAAGGTCCCCTTTGGCTTGGGCTCTCTCCAATGTTGGGAGATCTTGGGAGACTCCTGGAAAAGCAGGTGTGATGTCATATGTTTCCGCTCTGTCCCCGCTGTCCTGCCCCAGAGCCTCAGCTTGGCACCACCAGAAAGGAGCCAAAAGGGCAGTAGCAAGGACGACCAATGCTAGACTCTCCGGGGTATTTCTCCTCACTCGATGGAGACTCACCTTCAGGGACCTCCAAGGGCAGTATTCTGATTCATGGAGCAGGTCCCCAGGGCTGAAGAGGAAAGGGGTGGGGCCCAAGGGCGAGACTGGGGCCGGAGCTCTGGGGGCCAGAGCAGGGTCTGTGGCTGAGACCCACGGATCTGGATCCAAGACTGGAGAGGCAGTGAAGGACCCTGAGAGGCCTGTAGACAGCAAGCCAGGCAGGGAGGAACAAGACTGTGTGGGAAGGAGGGCCCTGGAGGCCTCAGCCGCCCCCCCACCTCCCGGTGTGGGAGGGCAGGACCAGGGAGGGAAACCACAGTGTTAGGAGGTGGGTGCCCAGACTCCTGGATCTCAGGGCAGAGGTTCCAGAATTTTATATTCTCAAGAAAGTCAGGAATCAGGTCCTCAGTCACCAAGATTTAGGGGGTTTTGCTGGAACAGGGGCGGGGCCAGCATTCCTGGTTCTTAAGGAGAGAGAGAAGCTGAAAGCCGCATCCTGAGATTCGTGTGCATGCCAAGTGAGGAGTCTGGGATGCCTGTCTTCTCCAAAGAAATCGGATCTGGATGCATGCATTTCTTTGGAGTGGGAAAAGTCATAGGGCAGGAAGCAGAGCTTTGAGGGGTGGGGTAGCCAAGGACCTGTACTCGGGTCCTCAGGGCGGGACAGGATAGGACTTCAGGGTGTCCCTGGCAGAGGGGCCAAGGCTCAGGAACCAGTCCTGAGATCTGGTAGCTGCACTCCTGGGCATCCCAGGGTTGTCGGGCCTCCATCCCCTCCCTTTCAGGGCCCACACTTACTTGGGTCCTGATACCGTCTGTGGATCCGAAGCTGGAGGACTATGGAGGAAGGAGGGAGGTGGGAGGAGAAAGGCGGGAAGGGAGTGTCCAGGAGCCCGGCCTGGCAGGCGGTGCGAGCTGCAGTTGGCAGGACACGCGTGCCCAGCCCCCTTACACACCCCATGCAGGCGGGTGGGCCGGCAGCCTGTTCCCTTTCCCGGGCCTCCCGCCTGCTCCCTGCTCCCTGCCAGAGCTGTTCTGGGACTAGGAGCCAGCCAGTGTGCAGGCAGGAGGCAGCCCTGCCCCCAGCTCCACCTGCCCCCTTCATGAGCATGTGCCTACCCCACCCAAGGCATCATCGCCATCTTGGCAGACTGACCCATGTGTGCCTCACCTCTTCTCGTCCGTGCGCTCCCGTCTGCACCAGCCCGCTCCCTTCGGTGTACCCCCAGGCCTCCCCACACTCACCCCCTCTGCACATGCATTTCCCTGGGCTCTGGTCTGGCACCTGGGCCACTTGTGTGCGCTCGTACCCTTTGCTATGCTTCATCCTTGGCACCCACCCAGCCTTACTGACACTTCTTTGCGCATTCAGGATTTGGCTTCCAGTTCTGGAGCAGAGATCTCTCTTTGCACATTTCACGTGCACTCTCTGGCACACTCATTGCTCTTTGGGGACTGGTGTCTTTGCACCCATCTAGCATACTCATTTGCACACTCGTATGCCCTTGGCCCACTGAGGAACTGACATCCAGTGCCACACTCACTTGCACGCTTTCGGTCCGCATTGGGACCTAAAATACAACCTTTGACGCGTTCAAGTTTTGATATAGCGCACTGTCCCCTCACCAACACTCCCACACCGCCCACTTCTAAGTCCCCACTCTGTGCACTCCTCCACTTTGCACACATGTCGATTTAAGCCCCTGTTCCTTTGCAGTACCTGACCCTCTGCACACCCACCCCTCGCCACCCACTCCTCACTGTTTAGAGGAGCATTGCATTGGCCATTTGCACCCTCATTGAGCCCCCAAAATTCAACCCCTTTGCTGGGGCCTCCTTTATACACAAGTGACCTTTTGCACAAAAAACACCTGCCTTGTGGGTCCCATGGCCCCCCTCCCACCTCACCGACCACACACACTGCCTGAGTTAAGAGTATTTCAATCCCAGGACCCAGAAGACCCCTTCCCTACATGCATAGAGAGAAGCCTCTCACCAGATCTGAACTTGGAGCGAATGATTTGGGAGCGCTGAGAGGAAGTTGCGAGAGTCATTGCCAAGGCTGTGATGGGGACCTGGACTGAGGGGAGGACAGGGCCCCCACCGGAGGAGGGTCAGAGTGGAGGTCAGGAGGCTGTCCCTCCCTGTGAAGGCAGCAGGGAAAGGGCCTCAGGGGCTTAGGGATAGGAGAGGCCTTGAGCCAGAACTTCTGGAGCCTGGGGGAGGAGGGGCTGGGAGCTCGGACTCCTGGATTTGAGGGAGAAGGGGGTTGAGGGCCCCAATTCCTGGAGCCTGGGGGAGGAAAGACTGCGATCTATGAAAGGAGACCCCTGGGCCTGTGAAAAGAGAGGAAGGAAAAGAGGGTGAAGGGATAGAGCTCAATACTCTGAAGGGACTAGAATCCAACACCCTTGATCAAGAGGGGAAAGGGACCTGGTAGGTTCCTGGGGAATTGGGAAGGGTCTCTGCCACCTGCATTTGAGAGGGGAGTGGGTGGGTGTCAGCCACCATGGTCTATGAGGAAGGGACTGGGACCAGAGAGGTGACAGAAGAGTTAAGGTGGGTTCCCCCCACCCCCATCCCAGGGGCTTCTCACCAGGTGGGCTCGGCGCAGCAGTACTCTGGAGCGGGTTGAGTCCCCTGGTCTAGGCTGGAGGCCGCAGGCTCCGCCCCACCAGCCTGGGACTGCCTAGGACACCCCTTTCTAGGGCGTGCCAGGAGCCTGTGGAATGGGGCGGAGGGGGAGGGGGGAGACAGGAGCCCCGCCTGGGACCCTAAGAAGGGGCGGGAGCACGGGCTGGGAGGGACTGGGGCGGGGCGAACGTCGGGGTTCCCTGGGTCGCTCCTCCTCCGCGTCCTGGGGCTGCGGGGTCGGGCGGGGCAGCGGCGGGCGGACTGACAGAAGCAGGTGCCTGGAGAGGGGCGCCGGGTGAGCGGCGGGAGCAGGTGGTCGCGACCCGGCCCTGCGGGCAGGTGCCACCTGTCGCTTATTTTTTCCCTGACGCAGTAGCAGGAGTCGGATTTAGGGGAGTGGAGAAGTTCAAACTGGAGCCCCGACCTCCTGGATCCGAGGGAGGAGGGGGCTGAGGACCTGGACTCCCGGGTCTGAGGGAGAAGAGGGCTGGACTCTGGCCTTTGGGGTCGAAGGGAGAGAAGTCTGGTTCCCACCGGCAGGACTGAGGGCCTGATATTTGGCAGAGCAAGCTTAGAGCTCTGTCCTGAAATTCGTGGGAGGCCCCAGGGCTCCGGGTTTGGATTACAAGCCGCAGGGCAAGCTGAGGCCAAGGCTATAAATATCTCCTCGGACTCGGCAAGAACCCAACGCTCTAGTCGAGGACCCTGGTGCTCTAATCCGCAAAACATCATCATCACCAGCGTTCCCGAGTCTTAACAAGTGAGGCGTTGCCAATACCACAGATACCTTTATTGCTCCTTGCGCTCACATCCCAAGCCCATCTTCCCACTGTCCCATCCTCTACTACCCGAAAACTCAAACTCCCGGCAGCCCACGCGGGGAAAGAACTACAACTCCCAGAGAGCTCTGAGCTCGAGCGGGCTCCGGGGAGTAGAAGCCGAAGAATTTTCAAGGTTCGCGCGCTCGTTTGTTATTGGTTTTCAAGGAGGCGTGGCCACGGGAGGTCCGTGGCGGTGATTGGCCGGCAGTTCCTGCTGCTCAAGATCCCAGAGGAGGCGGCGGAGCCTGCGCAGTTCACGGTGCAGGGCGTCGTCTGTCACAGGACCCGTGAGGCGCAGGCGCGAGCTGCCCAAGGGCAGGATGAGGGGAGGATGGGAAGAGAAGCTTTCGAAGATGTCCCCTAGGAGACCGAAGAAGACGGAGTCAAAGTCTGAAAATGGGCGTGGGGCAGCAGTGTTGGGGAGAGGCTGTGTCACGCCCGAAGGAAGGAAAAACTTCAACCCCCAGCAAATCCTGGAGCGGGAGTCACTCAAAACATGACACGCGGGAGTCCCCAAGCATCATGGAGTTGTAGTTTCAGACAAAGAAAGGCCACCGTTGCCTGGGAAACGGGCGAGGCATTGGGTTCTTGGGCCCGTGAGGAAGGAAGGTCTGGGAACTTAGTTTTACGGATTCCTTAGAGTGGAGGGGGCTGGAACCCGAACTCCTGGGTGAGGAGGGTTGGTTGTCCGGGGAGGAGGCTGGGGGCCTGAACCCTGGGGAACAAAGGAGCTGGGGCTTGAACTCCTGTACCCTGGGGGAGGGGGGAGTTGGGGTCCATCACTTAAGTCTTGAGGGAGGAGAGGGTTAAGGGTCCAGAATCCTGGGTCAGAAGGAGGAAGGCGCTGGGGCTGTGGAATCCTGGGTACTGAGAACCAAAAAAAAAAAAAAAAAAAGCTGACAGCCCCAGTGCCTCTGTCCCCATCTCTCCTCACCTGTGTCCACAGCATCTCGCTCTGCAGGGGGCGGGTCCCAGGCAGGTGGTGGCCCACGGCCAGGACCCAGCTGGTAGTGGCTGAGCAGATGGTGGAGCTGAGCAGGGGTCAGTGTGGGGTGGTCAGTTCGTAGGCTGCTCCATGAAGCCTGGTGGGAAGATCAGGTGAGAAATCTATGGTCATTATGGGGCAGCTGAGAAATCCGAAAACAGAAGGCCCTCCATAAAGGGCATGGATGTAGTGGGTAGACAGTGGTGTCTGCAATATCTTCCGGACACTGTGAGGCCAGGCTGTCAACCAAAGGGATGGTGGGAAAGGGCGCTTTAAAAAAATGTCAATTGGGGGCGCCTGGGTGGCTCAGGTCTGCCGTCGGCTCAGGTCATGATCCCAGGGTCCTGGGATTGAGCCCCGCATTGGGCTCCCTGCTCAGCGGGGAGTCTGCTTCTCCCTCTTCTCCCTCTCCCACTCCCCCTGCTTGTGTTCCCTCTAGCTGTCTCTCTCTCTAATAAATAAATAAAATCTTTTTTAAAATGTGATTTGCTTCAGCATAAATGAGGATGTAGGAGTTGGTGGGGGGGTGGAAAAGAAACAAAATTGGCCATTAGTTTATTATTGAAGCTGATGATGTGTACCTAGAGCTTCATTACTGCACTGTGGCTATTTTTTGTATCTGAAAATTTCTACACCTGAGATGACATCTGAATCATCCGTGGGGTGAAAACCAGAGACTCTGGACCCAGAATGCCTGGGTTCAAAAATCCCAGCTTGACTACTCATTACTTTCTGGCAAGTCACTGTGCCTCACTTTTTTTTTTTTTTAAAGATTTTATTTATTTATTTGACAGAGAGAGACACAGCGAGAGAGGGAACACAAGTAGGGGGAGTGGGAGAGGGAGAAGTAGGCTTCCCGCCGAGCAGGGAGCCCGATGCGGGGCTCGATCCCAGAACCCTGGGATCATGACCTGAGCCGAAGGCAGACGCTTAATGACTGAGCCACCCAGGCGCCCCTCACTTTTTTTTTTTTTTTTTAAGATTTTATTTATTTATTTGACAGAGAGACAGCTAGAGAGGGAACCTAGGCAGAGGGAGAGGGAGAAGCAGGCTTCCCGCTGAACAGGCAGCCTGATGTGGGGCTCAATCCCAGGACTCCAGGATCATGACCTGAGCTGAAGTCAGACGCTTAACCACTGAGCCACCCAGGCGCCCCTGTGCCTCACTTTCTTCATCTGTCAATTGGGTGTGGGCGGGAATAGAACTAACAGGGTAGTTATGAGGATTCAATATGGCAAGATGGTAAAGACTTAGGACACTGCCTGGTGCTTATTAAATGCTCTGTAAAAGTTTGATAAATATAAATAAATGAAATCAAGTAACTTATCCTACCTGATTTTCAGTCTCCTTGTCTGAAAAGAATTGTCAATTAATAACCTATTTCGTGAGGCTTAGTCAACATTCAGTGAGAGTGCTAGACAGCATCTGGCATGTTGTTTATGTTCAATGCATGTTCTCACTATCACATTCCTTGGTCTCATAGCAGACTTTCTGAATCAGCATGTCTGAGGGTGGAGGCCTTGGAATCTATTATTAATAAGTCCCATGGGATTCAGATGCAGTTTGGACACTTGTGGCTGACTTCCTTCTAACTGTCGATGCATCATCCACAGTGTCAGAGCTGGGACCGGGGATAACATGAAGTCCAAGGGGAGATCCAAGGGTGAGCTGAATACAGAGGATGGCTGAGTGGGGTCGAGGAGTCAGAGGTCAGGGATCAGGAGTCACCTTGAGCAGGGAAGTGCGGGGCACGCAGAGCAGGTTCACAGCTATGGAGAGTTTCCGGAAGAATTCAGTGGCAATGTCACCCAGCCCGGCCCCCTGCAGCCAGTCCAAGACAAGGTCCAAGTTGGTTCGGATTTGGACAGCTCGGGACCATTGATAGAAAGGCCGGCCTTGACCTGTTGGGGGAAAGGTATGAAGGGCAATGAGCATGTGGACTCGGCCCTCCTGCCTCCCAGACCCTTCCTATCCTTCAACTTGGGATCTGGAACTTGCTCTCCAGAGTCCCTAAACATGAGGCCTGATCCTGGGGCATGCTCTCTGAATTGACATGGGTCTCAGAGGTTCCCATGCTTTCCTCCCTGTCCCTTCCCCAGTCCAACCCTCACCTCGTTCCATCAGCGAGTTGAGAAGGGATGCATTGGAGAAGAAGAACAAATAACCGAAAGTCTGAGACACGAGGTCCGGGTGCAGCTCACACTGGCTGGTCAGTTCCAGGGCTGCCTGGAACACGCCCAGCGTCGGTCTCAAGCCCGGAGGCATGGCCCCCAGCTCTGCTCCAGGCCCTGGCAGCTCTGCCCCAGCTGTGAAAGGGTTACTATCCAGGAGAGCAGGCAGCGTTGAATACAGAGTCTAAGAGGATACAGAGATGCAAACAAGTGATTGGACTACACCCCATGGAAGCTTCAGGGTGACAGAGCTTCTGGGAATTATAGTCCATTGTACCTGCAACACCCTAAAAGTTCTCTGTGAGCAAATCCCTACTTTCCAGATGGGTGTCTAATATGCATCAGGCCGAGGACACCTCAAGTCTTAAGAAAGCCTCCAGGAGTTTCCTGGGTATTTTACGACCACCTCGGTACCTCATAGGTCTTGTAGTTCTCAACAGAGACAGCTCACAGAGGACAAAGGATACCGAACAAAGAGGCCCCCTTCAGTCAAAGAATTATTTATCCAGAGTTCCCGAAGGAAAGAAAAAAGAACGAAGAGTCAGGAAGTGGGAGTGGCGTGGCAGTGAGCCAGTGGAAAGTGAGATCAGGCCAAGGACAGGAAATGAGGTCAGAGCCGAAGAAGAAATAAAGCCACACTTGGTGGGCATGGACAGGAAGCGAAGCCTTGGAGGAATGGGCTTCACCAATCAAGGCTGCTTAAGGAACATAAAGAATCTCCCCAAAGATCCCCTTTGCTGTTACAGATAGGGACTCAGGCCCACGAGAAGCCTGAAAACCTGCGAATTCCAAGAAGCCATCTTAAGGTCAAGGGTGGTGGGGGACTGGGGCAGAAAGCACTCCAGGGAGAAGATCTGTGGCTCGGAAAAGGGAGTGAATTCCGAGCTGTAGGAAATGAAGTCAGCAAACACAGGAAGTGAGGTCGGATTCAAGAGGACCTTTCATTTAAATGACAGTGTCCGGCACTATTTGATCCCTATCTATCTATCTACCCACCTATTAAATTTACCAGTGGACTTAGAAAACAGGAGCTTAAAAAAGTGAAAATGGTGATATAACCAGATAGTAAAGTTAGCCTGTCAAGAGGGGGATCGTTGCAGAGACAGGAAGAGAAGCCAGAAAGACAGGAAGTGATGTAGGCTCAAACAGGAAGTGGTACCAGAACAGCAAAGTGCTGCGGTGAATGGGAAGTGATGTCAGAGAAGCAGGGAATCTTACAAGGTCAAATAGGAAGTGACATTGGAGCGATGTGACGTAATTCAAACCGGAAGTGAGATTATGTCAAACAGGAAGTAGGGGATGAGACCAACCTTGGTGAGGTAGTAGACAGACTGCTGGAAGGTACACATGATGACCTCGTCCAGGAGGGCCATGGCTTCATCACATAATTCCAAGTCATTGCAGAGCTGTGGGTCTGAGGACAGACCTGGGGGTGAGAGAGAGAACCAGAGGCTGACAGGCAGGAGCCCAAGTCCCCAAGTAGCAGGAATGACAGGGGGCTTGGACAGGTCTGGGCTTGGGTCAGAGCTCACCCTCCTGGTCAGCCTCCTTCTCCATCTCCAGCACTTTCTCCTGCACAAAGCTCAGCAGCTCCGTTGTGTTGGCCATCCACAGCATGAGTGGCCTCAGCTCTACAGACACAGCCTCGGGAGTCAAGGGCACCTCAGGGACTCCCTCTGGGTGGCTGGGGAGGGAGAAAAGGACCTGCGTCCTTTGCCCAACCCCCACTGTAGTGTCTAAACCCCGAGATCTGGGTCTAATTGGGGACTGAGACCAATCCTCATTTCACGGCTGGAAAAGTTGAGTGCCAAGGAAGAGCAGAAACCTGCACTAAGCCATGAATGGAGTGAATGAACCACCAGCTGCAAATCCCCACCCTGCATCCTTCTAGACCCTTCTCCCCGGAATTTCTCTTACTTCTCTGGCTGACGGTCTCCAATTTCCTTAATCTTTTCCTGTAGAACAGTAAGAGCAGAGTCAAGGTGAGGAGGGTTGGGGAGAGGCCTATGAGTTATTACCCTGGTGTTTCTAGAAGCACCTTTTTGACAGAGACTCTCCCCACTCAAATGGACTCTAACCCTCAAACTTCAGAATGGTCTCTCCTCTTCTTACCTTTTAAAACACAAGCCTCTATGATTGTGAGTGGTCTATCATCCTCAGGTCCACTCAAATAGTTTCTTCTTACTGCCCCCTCCCCCAAAAAAACACTTCCTTAAGCTTCTCTCTAATGAGCCCTAGCTCAGTGGGATGGAACCTTTAACCCCACTCTGGATGATTTCTCCCAGGCACTTCCCTCTGTAAGTCGGACCAATGTGTTCTTAATCGACTCCAAGAATGGTCTTGCCCACTACTGCTCAAAGCCCCCAGCCCAGTGGGCTGCCGGCCTCACCTCCCACAATGGTCTCTCCTGACTTCTCATCCAACGGGATCTCTCTCCCGATCTCCCGGAATGGTTTCTCCCATTATCCCACAAGTGCAAAGCTGGTGCTTCACTGCCTTCTCTTCTAGCACCGTGGATGAATCCACAACTCCCAGCAGCCCGTGAGACCCCTTGCTTAATAGCCCAAACCCCTCCTGGATGATAGAGGTAGTTTCATCCCGCCCAACTACGGCTGGAAGGTGGAGAGGAGGGGTGGCTGGGGAAAGAACCTGCGGCGCGGACAGGGCTGGACGGTGGGGGGAGGCACTCACCCAGACAGCCTCCTTGATGAGACGGGCCAGGCGGCCCAGCAGGCGCGGCAGGTGGCCCAGCTCCAGTTCCCGGGCTGAATGCTGCACGCACAGCGCCAGCAGCGTGGCGGGCCCGAGCGGCGGCAGGTCGCCAGCGCCCGCGGCCGCAGCGCGCACGATCTCGCCCAGCAGCGCCTCTTCCTCGCGCGGCCGGAAGCGCAGCACGGGCTCGCGGCCGTCCAAGTAGGCCGCCAGCGCCTCGCCCCGCTCCTGCAGGCCCCGGCCGCACAGGCGGCAAGAGAAGGCCCAGCCGGGACCCGGCGGGGCGGCCCCAGGGCGGGCGGGCAGCCAGGGCGGCCGCGTCGGCCCCGAGCCTCCAGTGCGGGGGTCCTTGTACATGAAGAGGAAGTGCTCGCCCAGCCCCAGCAGGTCGCCGGGGTGAAGCTCCGCCTCCCGCAGCAGGAGGCACCCGTTATGCGTGACTGGGGCACCCCGGGATGGGCGCACCATGGCCGGGGGCTCAGGGCCCGCACGCACGGTGCAGTGCCGCGGCAGGATGTCAGGGGCATTAAGAAAGGTGTCCACATATGGGGCCGGGGACCCACCACGGGCCGAGGAGTTCCCGCCCCGGCCAAAGACGTGCTGCTCCCGCGTCATCACATATACCACGAAGTCCTGGAGGGAAAGGGAAGACACAGGAGAGACACAGCTCCATGAGGAACGGATGCTTGCAACGAGGACCCTTTTGCCATAACTGACTCTCCCATCAACCACCTCCCTTAGAATGAACACTTCCAAGGAGATCTCCTGGGATGTCAAAGGACTCAGCAATTACCTCCCCCCAAGCATGAGTGGACTTCTCTCTCTCTCTCTTTTTTTTTTCATGAGTGGACTTCTCAAAGGCACTTCCTGTGAAGGACTGGCCCATAACACTCATCTTGAAGAGCGGCTGCTTATAAGGAAACCCCTTTCTTGACAGGGGCTCTAGAATTCCCCTCCCTCAAATTGTTGTTGCTTTCCAGGAAACCTTTCTCCAGTAGACTCTCCCATCTTCTCATCTCCTCTGAACGGACCCTTATAAGGCTATCCCTTCCCACAGTGCAGTCTCCCACAACATCCAGCTCAAGGAATAGGTGCTTCCAAGAACACACCCCCACTACTAAAATGGACTGTCCTGTTATCTTTACCCTCAAAGAATGGAACTTTCATAGGAAATCTTTCTCTTAGGAACCGTCCCATTTCCCTACCCTTGGCCCCATTTGCCCGACATTCCATCCCCATGATGGAGACTACCAAAGACGTTTGTTTCCCCTTCCAATAATAGCTTCTCTGAATATTTCCAAAACAAGGGATAGATATCTTTAAAGAGTTTCCCCTTTCAACAAAGGTTTCTTCCATTTTCTCCACCCCGTGAGTATGCACTCTGGGGAGACCCCCTTTCTACAAATGGACTCTCATTTTTCCCCACCCCATGCTGCACTCACTTCCAAGGAGACCTAATACTACAACGGACTCACCTACTACCCTCATTCCCGTGATAGAGGATTCCAAAGATACTCTCCTTTCCATCAATGGATGCTTTCAATATTCCCATCCCAACAAAGAAAATCTCCATGGAGATCTCCATATAGTAGCTCTTCTAGCAACCCCACCTTATAAATAAATGTTTTCAGGGAGACCCTCTTCTTATAATGGAGTGTCCCATTTCATCCACCAAATGAAGAGGTGCATTCCAGAAGACCCCTTCCTAAATGACTTTTCCATCTCCATCCTATAAAAATGGAAGAGCTCAGTCTGATCCCCTTCCTAAAATACACTCTCTGTTCTCTACTCATGTCTGAGAGAATAGTCATCCAGATATTCATAAATCCCCTTCCTACACTGAACTCTCCTATTACCTATACCCCATGGACGGACATTTCCAAAGAGACCCCTTCCTGCAATGGATTTGTTCATCTGCCTCTAGAAAATGGAACTTTCCAGTCTGACCACTTTCTGAAGGTCGAATCTCCTGTTTTCTATCCCTGTTTGAAGCAATGGAATGGTCCAAAATACATGAACCCCTTTTCTAAAACTGCTTAACCCAAGAAGGGATGCTTCCACAGTGCCCACAATGAACTCTCTCGAGTTACAGCCACTTGTGAATACATGAGTGCAGATAAATTCCTCTCTATAAGAGATTCACCTCTTATTCCTGATCCCAAGGAAGGAAGACTTCCAATGAAGCCTCTTTCTTAAAAAGGAATTTCCCCATGAACCTCACTCAAAAGAATGGATGCTTTCAATGTTTCCCCCTCTTCTCAGAACAGACTCCACCATACTCCCAGAACAGATCCTTCCAATTTGACTACCTTCCCAAAACAGACCCTCCTATTCTCCAACCTTGTCTTGAGAAATGGGCTGTTATAATATATGCAAACTCCTCCCTATAATGAACTTGCCCCATCCCCTTGCCCCGACAAGGAGGAATAAATTCTTCCAAGCAAGCCCTTCTCTAAATAGTCTTCCTCTCTCACTCATATTCAAAGCCAGGCCACCTAACCCAATTGGATCACTCTATGACCATGAAAATGGGACTATTCACTAAGTTCCACCAGTGGGCTTTCCCATTGATTCCCGAAAGTACCTGTTGAACTTGGCTGTACCACTGTTACCCAAAGTTGAACAACATCATAAAAATGATTCCCCCAATCATCACATGCACAAAAATGAGTATTTCCAATAATTCATTATGTTTCTATTAATGAAATAATTTCCTGCTAATCCACTAATAATTTTCTACTAACTCCTAATCCTTTCTCCCCCTCTGCTCCCTAACACTCAAGCAAGTTCTATAGTCATCCAAATATATAAAATAGAAATTATCAGTATCACCTACCCCCATCAACAATAGTCAGATCGTTCCAGTGTAAACCAGAACCTTTAAAGAATGGATTAGTCCACTCCTTCCAAGAAAATACAGGCTTACCCAGAACAAGATCCCATGCATCCATCAAATTATCTTCTTCCCAAACAAGATAGACACTTCCATTACTCCTCATCAAGAAATAGACCCTTACAAGGAGATCCCTTTTCTACAATAGGCTCTCAACTTTCCCCCCTTGACAAAGACAGCGCTTTCCCCCCAGTTTTGCATGAAATGAGCCATTCCCTACTTGTTCTTCCAGCGAGATCTCAGCCATCAACTTTCCACCACTACCACCTCCCCACGCAACCCCCCATCCCCCATCTCTGACAATGACATCTCCTACCCTGGAACCTTGCTGGGACATACCTGAGACTACCACGACCCAAGGAATTCTGGGAGTTGTAATTTTGTCTCCCTGCCACCGAAGGGTGGAGCATAGGTCTCTTCCAGTAGCACGGACTGCGCGTACCTGGGCGTCCTGGTAGCCCTGGAGCAGCAGGAAGTAGGGACGGTTGCTGGGGGCCTGGATGAGGCATTGGGTCAACTGATCGAAGTCGCCAGGGTCCGCTGGTCCGATCTGGGCGTCTGCTGCCCCCGGGGCCATGCTAAGTGCCTGCTGCCGGCGCTCCTGCTGCCGCCGCCGCCGCCCCTGCAGGCTGAGCTCCGACACGCTGCGCCGCAGGGACAGGTTTTCCGAGCGCTCTTTGCCCCCGGACCCAGCCGGGGGCCCTGACCCCGACCCCGTGCCGGGACTGGCCAGCGCCGCCCCGCCGGACGCCGCCCGGGTGCGGTTCTTCTGTGGCCGCCACGAGGGGGCGCCCGTGCCTGCGGAGAGATAAGGAGTCATGGATGAGGCAGAGACTCGAAAGAGAGGCAGGCTCCGAGAGCTGGAGATTATAAAGAGACAAAGAATTGACTACAGAGAAGTGAGGCGGCTTCCCACATTTAGGTTTTTGCATATGCTGTTCCCTGTGCCTGGAACATACTTTCTGCCTGCCTCCTACCCACCTTGCAGTTTTCAGCTCAGAAATTCATTCTTTTAACTGTTTTTTGGGGGACACCTATGGCTGCACCATACTCGGGGCTTTGTCTGGACCCAGCAGAGCCCTGGTACATAGTGGGGGATTAGTGGAAATGAGCCCAAGGAATGAACTGATGGGTTTCTCACTAGGCTGTAAAATCTAGGGGGGGGATCCTCACCTGTCATGTGCTCACTGTACTCCCCCACGGCCCTAAATAATGTGTGGCCCACAGTAGGTGCTCGACGAATGCTTTTTTTTGGGGGGGGGGAAGACAGCGATGGTTATAATTGCCATTCTTTATTAGGCAACTACTATGTGCCAAGTCTTGTGCTAAAGCCCTGTTATACATGAGCTCATGTCACCTTCACCTAGGGTTTTGCTCAGTTTAACTGGCAAAGGACAGACTGGAATCCAAGCCAGAGTTCAAAGCTCATGAGTTTAACTACTACACCACTCTATTTCCCAAAGGGAGGCTCAGAAACAGAAAAGCATTAGAAGGCTCCCTGAGCGGCCCGTGGCCCTGAGCCAGGCCCCATCCCTGCCAGGCCCTGCTCTACACGCGCTATTCCACCAAGGGCATCAGCTCCTGCTCCAGGCCCGGCCTTCTCCAAGACCAGTCCGGCATGTAAGCACGACCTTCCTCGGCCTCTACAAATACTCTTCCTCTTCATTTCCCTTGAGCCACCCTCAAGTCTCCCATTCACACTCTGCGGCCAACCTAGGCCTAGGGCCACCTGCTCCAAGACCAGCTCCCCTGAGGCTCCGCCCATCCTTAGGCCCCGATCAGGCAGACCATTTTTTCACTTCCCAAGTCCCTTCCCCTTATACGCTTAATCTACATAGGCCCGGTCCCTCACGAACCCCTTCAACCTATTGCTCGGAGAGGCCTCCTGCCACAGGGGCCAGCGCCACCACTCAACACCTCTGGCTGCGGGTTACTCTCTTCCGCAGGCCCCACCCCAGCATCCCAGGCCCCGCCCATCGGCTCTGCAAAAACCTCCGGCCTGGCCCATCTTGCCAAGCCGGGTCCTGCCCCAGCCCCGCTCTCCACTAGACACGGTGCTCTAGGTCCCTCCCAGTCCCCATCTCCCCCGCGCCCCCGCCTCCAGCCCCGCCCCCGCCCCGCCTCCCGCAGGCCCCGCCTCCAGGGCAGGCCCCGCCCCGCCCGCAAAGCCCCGCCCCCAGCGTCCGCCCGCCCCCTCACCGTCGCTGTCCGCCGCCCCGAAGGCCTCCTGCTCCAGGCGGCGCGCCTCCTCGCGGCCGCGCAGCTCGAAACGCCGCGCCCAGCCGGGCCGCGCTCGCCACAGCTCCTGCACCAGCAGCGGCCGCTCCGAGTCGCCCAGCACGCGCAGGTGCTCCGCCCGCCACTCGCCGCTGCCCACGCCGCCCGCCGCGGGCCGGCCCAGCGCGTCGCACAGCGCGAAGGCGTCCACGCAGCTGCTCTCGCCCGGGCTGCCGCCGGGGCTGCCCGCCAGCCCGTAGCGCTCCAGCGCCTCGGCCACCAGCTCGCGTGCCGTGGAGCGCGCGGTGGCCAGCACGCTCTTGTAGTTGGCGCCCGACGCCAGCCCGGCGCCGAAGATCTTGAGGACCCCCGGGGGCGCCGTGGCGCGCGTGACCAGCGGGGGCTCGGGGGCCACGCCCGCCGCCAGCTCCGGCAGCTTCTTCTCGCTGGCCCAGCGCTGGGCGCCCCCCGGAGTCCCGGGGCCTCCCGCGCCGCCGGACCCCGTGGCCCCGGTCCCCGAGCCCCGAAAGAGCTGGGAGATGCGCTTGGCGCGACTCCCCGAGGCTCCCCCGGCCGCCTTGACCGCGCCCACTCGCCGCAACTCCACGTGCGGCGGCGGCGGGGGCAGCGGCTCGCTACTGCGACTCCCCGTGTCCGAAGAAGACGACCTGGGAGCCCGCCAGGGAGTGGAGAGGCGGGAGAAAGACCCAGAAAGACAGGCAGAGAGGGGAGTAGATGGTAGAGAAGGAAGGAGGTGGGAAAGACCCAGATGGAGGGGACAGAGACCCAGGGAGGAAGAGATCAGGGACAGACACCCAGGGAGTGACAGAGACCCGTTGAGAGGGCACAGAGAACCAGAGAGAAAGGGCAACAAAAACCAGGAGAAAGAGAGGGACGGAGGCCCAGAGAAAGAGGGAGACGGGAGACAGAGACCCACAGAAGGGAGAGAAATGCGGGGGCGAGGTGGGGAGGGGGGACGACAGAGATGGAGTAGGGCAGAGGCCAGAGGCAAAGAGAGAGAGATAAATACATAAATAAAGGCGAGTCCCCCAGAAGGAAATTCCAAGAAGTAAGCAGGGAGGGGAGGAAGGAAGGTGAATCAAACCCCTGCCCCTGTGTCCCCATCCCGGTGTCCATCCAGCCTAACCCCATCTCCAGACCCAGCACTCCCCACACTGGGCCCCAGAGCACTGTGGCCCACTGTCTCCTCCTGCCTGTTAGCTCACTTGCCCATTCAGGACAGGAACTGGAAGCCAATCCTTGGGGCCCCTGGCATTACCCAGCGCAGAGACTGGGTCATAAACAGGGACAAATGGGAAGCAGATGGGGCAGGGGTGGGAGTCTCAAGGGGGTGAGCACTCACTTAACAGAGGCAGCGCTGGGCCAGCGCCGCCCCAGCTTGGCCAGCTGCTTCCTGGGAGAATTGATCCACAGGCCCACGGGGAGATGGAGCTTCCCGAAGCGGGGGCTTCCGCCCTCCTTCCGTTCACCAGATAGCATGGCCCTAAGGAAGGGTGGGTAAGACCCCAACACCTGAGGCCCTGAGTGGCGGGGTTGGGATGGAGGGGGACTCCTCAGTCAGAGAGGGGGCTGGGGCTCAGACTTCTGAGTCCGAGTGGAGGAGAAGGATGGGAGCCTAGACTCCTGGGTGCTGGGATGGGAGGTGGCTGGGGACTGGCTCCTGGGTCTGAAGGAGGAGGGTCTGGACTTCTGGGTCCCTGGTTCTTACCCTGCTTCAGGTCCCAGCAGCACCCCGGGGCCCTGGCTCCGTTGGCCCTGGTTGGTTCCTGACCCCGCTGCTCCTGTTCAGCCTTTGCCTCTGCCCCAGCTCCCAGCACTGGGTGGGGGACAGGAAAAGGCGAGAGGAAACCCGGCAGGAAGAGCGGGGAGGGGGCGTCCTGTGAGGGGACTGGGCCTGGGGGAGGAGATCTGGGTAGGGCTGGCCTTTCCCTGCTCCTTGATTCTGGAATTATGTCTCAGCCGGTTGGGCCCTTCCAGGACTTCGGAGCCAGCGTCCCGGCCCCTCCTGCCAGACCTCTCCTCTGGGGAAACCAAAAATTAGGATCAGACCAGAGGAATGAGTCAGATATTTATTTAGACAACCAGATAAATCTTTATTTCGGCCTTGATGGTGTGGCTTTTTCCTCTGGAACCTGGGGCTGCTTGGCAGGCTCCTTCTTGGTGTCGAAACAGGACTTGATGGAATTGATCACCTTCTCAGGTCGAAAGCAAAGTATCCTGGGGGGAGGGTGGGGTGCAAATAGGGGAACCAGATGAGGTCCTAACTGAGTGAGGGACCCCCCTCCCAGCCTCCCTATATTTAATCTAATTCTAGCAGTGACCCAAGCTTAGTCCACCTAGGTAAGGCCCACCCTATTTTCTAAGCCCCATCCCCAACGGAAGTACAGCTCTCAGTATTTCCCTAGCTCCCAGACCCCCTCCTGCGTTAGGAAGTTGGAAATCCCGCCCCTTGCTCCAAGCCCTGCCTTCTTCAGTGGGCGGCTCACGCGGTCGTAAAGCCGATTATCAGCACCACAAAGCCCCAGATCAGCAGTCCTATCAGACGGCCTCTCAGCAGGTTCTCAGACTTCGGACACTGCGTCGGCGTAGGCTGGATGGTTGAATCCCCCTGACCTGGGGCCTGCCCACCCTGGCTGATGTTTGACGGTAGCTCTTCAGAGATCCTTCCGGGCAACACTGATAGAAGAGAGGGAAGGAGCAGTCCTGGGAGGGCATGAAGGTCCCGCCCTGGCCAAGGCAAGCCCGCTCTACTCCAGCCCGCCCCAAGGAGAGAATCACGCCCCTAAGTGCGTGAAGCCCTGCCACTGTGGCGGGAGGGCCACACCCAGGGCACGAAGCCACACCCTCGTGGCCTGAAACCACACCCCAACGGAAAGTTAAGCCCCGCAGACCACGCCCCTGAAGCTGACTGCCTCCACCCCCAGGACCCTGAGTCCCACACTACCGTCAAGTCCCCAGCACTAACCTTTGACTTGATAAAAGATGATCGTGGCTGGGATGGATCGCACACTGTCCAAACTGCAGCGGTAGACACCCGCATCCTCTGCAGTCACCGCGGTCTTGATCAGGGTGGAATTTTTCCCCTTGGACAGCAAGGTCTCAGAATCTTTCCCCCAAACCTAGACCCAAGCTCAAGGGGTCACAGAGGCCTGGGAAATTCAGGGTTTGGGGTTGTACAGGGGTGAGATCATCACGGGCCTCATGGTGGGGGACATGGGAGTCCAGGGTGTACTGGTCAAGACATGGGGTCCCCGGGGATCAGTAGAAGCCAAACCTGGTAGGTCATGGGTCATAGGGATTGTGGGTGCAAACCTGTGGATACAGGGATCAGGGGGCTCACACAAGCCTGATGGACTTGGGGTTCAAGGGTTACAGGACTTAGAGGGCCCCACCCTGAAAAAGCTGTAATCGGTCAGGCCTTGAGAGAGTCGATGCCAGTTGAGCTCACAGTTCAGGATCAAGTCTTCCATTTCATGGACTGTGACTAGGCGCACTGGGGATAGGGGATTACGGTGGGATGCTTCTTCAAAGTTCGGGGCCTTCCTCAACTCCCTCCCACTTGGTCTCGGCCCTGCCTTTTCTCGCCTGCCGGCTCCAGGCTCCGCCCCCTCTAGATTCAGTCTCTCCTCTGGCTCCCCCCCTTTCGCGCCGACCCCCCCCCCTGCTGGCCCCAGCTCTCTCACCCCCGCAATCAGTGCTCTTTCGACAAGTGTGAACCTGCTTCTGGCAGGTATTGCACCAGATCAGACTCTGCAACATCATACCTGAAGGGGCAGGATCAACGCTGTATTCGCCCTGAGAGGCGAGGCTAAAAGGGGAGGGCAGGGTCAAGGACTGGGGCGGGGTCAGGGGCCCAATCCCTAGGAGGTCAGCCCAAGGGGCGGGGGTAGAAGGCAGCCCTGCAGGAAGAGGGATGGAACCAGGCTCGGTAAAGAGTGCAGTAGAATACGACGCGCTCCCCAGTAAGTGCGCAGTGCAGAAGGAATGTGGAACCTCTCAGACGTGGAGAATGAAGAAACATCGAGACCCAAAGGGGGAGGAGAACGGCTGGGTATTAACGGAGCGACCATGAGGGATAGAGGACCAGCTCCCATAATCCGCACTCACCACATTTGTTGGGACAAAAAGCTGCGTCAGAAGAAAGAAAGAAAGAAAATGATTATCATATTTCTAAGTTAAAGGAGATGAGAGAGGGCAAGGGAATAGGTTGGGGTTTGGGCTCTCGGGTTTGAGGGAGGAAGAACCCAGGAGCCTGGATCCCTGGGTCCAAAGGAGGGCGGAGCTGGGAGAGCTGAGGGGCTGGACCTGGAGAAGCAGGGGGCTGGGGTCAGGGACTCTGGGACTGTTGAAGAAAGGGGCTGTGGTCCCTGACGGACTCCCATCTTCCCTCACCCTCTTTTTGGAACTGAGCTGCAAAGCGGGCAAACATATCCTTTTGCAGGTGCAACATCCAGTACATCTCCTT
Organism: Halichoerus grypus; assembly: GCF_964656455.1. Lineage (NCBI taxonomy): Eukaryota > Metazoa > Chordata > Mammalia > Carnivora > Phocidae > Halichoerus > Halichoerus grypus. The sequence continues at coordinate 53,654,085 of NC_135726.1, forward strand.
CACGAAAAGTTCACCTGGGGAGGAGCAGGGTGACACACAGTGCTTCCCCTCTCCCTCACTCATCCCAGGAATGAGGTACAGGAAGTCTGCTTCTGTCGGAAGAGCCTGGCATTCCACTTTGGGGTCTTCTCCGGGAGGGACAATGAAATTGACCACTTAACATAATGCTGGCCACTGAGCTAAGGGACAGCTGGGACTGTTTTGATCTTCATTTTAGAAGCGACAAAGCTGCGAAATCCCTCACTCAAGGCCACACGGTTAGGAGATGACAGAGCCAGAATCTGAACCTAGGCAGTTTGGCTCCAGAGCCACTACCAGACCAGTTGTCACCAACTATCACTTCTCCGGAAGATTCTGGAGCCCCTCCGCTGGCCCCTCTGTGCATTTACCTTTTACATTACTGTCTGTGATACGTCTCAAATCCTTCAGAAAACTCCAGGATGCCTTTTCCAGTGTGGGCTTATCTGGAGGGGTGGGAGGTGGGGATGCAGGGAGGGAGAGATAGAACTCCAGATTCCAAGCCTCACCGTCTCCTTGGCTCGCCTATTCTTAGAAACTACAATACCCATGAGGCTACTGGGCAAGGATAGGCCTGGTAAAGGGATTGTCTGCCCTTGCCTTCTGGGAGTTGTAGTTGTTTTTTTTTACACAAACTTGCAGGCTAAGCGATGGGGAACACAGTATTTACTAGCCTTGGGTAAGGCCCAGAATCTGCATTCCAGCCTTCTACATTCCCGAACCCAGTAGACTCTGCCTCCATCCCTGCCCTCCCTGCCCCCGCCCCCCCGGCCCGGCCCCGCCCCCAGCAATCCTAGCCACAGACCCCTCCTTTCCCAGGACTCAGGATTTCCACACTCTTCCCTGCCCTCACCGATAACCCCCATATAGGAATCCTCTTCAATTGGCAGGTCCTTGAAATCCAGCACGGCTTGTTTTACCCTTTGCATAAAGCTTCGGTGACGATCGGCCGCCAGGCGGCCGGGCAGGTAATCCGTCTCCAAGGATTTTAGCGCCTCCACGACCTTTGCAGCACATAGGATACAGCCCCGGGCCGGAAGCAGGCAGCCGGCCAGCGCCGCCACCAGGAGGGGAAGTTGCGGACCCATTGCGGCCAGAGCGCTCAGTCCGCGCAGGGGGAGGGGGAAGGGGAAGGGTCCTTTCGCCCCAAACGTTCACGCTAAGTGGAGAGAAACCCTTCCCCGAGACTAAGCCCCCCAATTTGCAGGGCGCACACTTCTCGGTTAGGAAACCGAGGTGTCCGGAGACCCGATGCGCCCTCAACAGCCGCTGCCCGACCTTGACCTTGAATGTTGTACCCTCAAATACTAGGGTCCGCTGAAGAGCCGAATCCAGGCTGAGGGCTTTTAGAGAGGAGGAGCAGGCCACGTCCTTCCACTCTGCTATTTTCCCACGACTAAAATTAAGGATTTTGTTGGGGGCGAGGGTGAGGTCGGTCGCGTGATATGGAGAGCTTTCTGACTGGAGTCACAGTCACCGTTCGCCCCGGTCTAGGAGGAATTCCCACAGCTTCCCCCTTCTAGCTTCCCACGTGGGGCCCCAACTCCCCAAAAGATACTCCCGGGGAGTTTTCTCGGCCCCGCCCACAAGCCCAACGCTGAGTCTGATAGGACCGCAACAAAGGGAGACTCCGCCTATCGTTCCATGATATCACAAGAGGTGGCCGTCCTTTCAGACTAGAATTTTCCCAGCGTCTACCGAGAGGAAAGTTATCTTGTCCCTTCCGACTTCTAAAGCCAAGGAAAGGGCTTCTGGGCTTCAGCTTCCTCCCGTCCCCGGATCCAGGCTTCCGGCTAGGTGCACGTGGCCTTTTGGAAACTTGGAGTAGAGCCACGAAGATGAGGGAAGTGGCCCTTTCTAGCCCTAGGACTACGACTCCCAGGAGGCCCTGGGGCGTCTCCCTGGCCAGCCAGATGGCTATATGGGAAATGTAGTTCCAGAGTTACACACTTTGCTCACTCCCTCCTCCACCTTCTCTCCCTAGCCCAAGGGGCTTGATGCCAAGGTTCCAGAAGAAAGAGGCCTAGAGCCAATAGTGAGAAACTGGGGCTCTACAGGTCCTGGAAGGTCTCTCCTCTTCTGCATCATTGAAACAGGCCACCAGAAAAACAGGCAGCACTACTCAGCCAACTCTGAGAACAAGAGGCTACCAGATCTGAGCAGGACAATATCCCTAGACATGAATAATGAGTCCCTGGCAGTTCCGTACCTTTCCTCCTACACACACACACACACACACACGACTCCAAAAAACCTGCAGACACAGGGGTTGGCGATGTGGACTTTTAATTCATACCTCCCTCTTCCCCACCTGGAGCAGCTGAATAGGGAAAGATCCCTCAAAACTCCCTGAGAAGACTAAAAAAGGGGTCTGCATTCTTCTGGGTAAACGGGAGATGCGATCAGAGTTGTCTGCAATAAAGCTAGCTAGCCACCTTCACCCCCTTCAAAAAGCCTCAAGGGGTTCCTGAAATCTGAGTCCAGAATCCCATCCTCCTTGGCCAAACCCTGTGCTCCTTCCCGCCTGGGTTTGAGGACAGTCTGGAGTCTGAATACCCTCAGATTCTTTCAAACCCGAAGCCAGGTTCTGTGAAATCGGGGGCAGACAGGGGTTGGCAAGGGACACAAGGCCAGCTGCTTTCTGTAAGCCCAAAGGAAATATTCAGGCCGGCTGAATTCCAGAAAATCGATCCCATCATCACCCGCCCACCCCCAGCCCTGCAGCAAAGGAGCAAACGTCTGTAATTGGGAGAGGCGACCTAACTCAGAGCCACCTTGTGGGGTGCTTGTCTTTGGCAGTTTTTGAGCTTAAAAAAAAAAAAAGTGTTCCTACATTTCTGGAAAACTTTGCTCCAGAAGCTGCTGCAATTCAGCAGCCGCCCCCCTCCCCCACCTCCCATGTTTTCGCCTATCTGCTCAAAAAAGAGTCTTGGTCTTTTTTTTTCCGGGGCTGAGAGGTTGGACAGATTTCGGGTCTCCTTGCAGCTACAGAGAGTTTGTCTTCCACCAATCTTTCTGGCAGTGGTTGAGGCGTTGAGCTTCGGATTGTACCTTCCTGAGATTCTCCTGGAATTCCAGAACTCCATCCCCTCTGGAAGAGCCCTGCAGGATTCTTCACAGGCACTAGAATTGACCCTCTCTAGAATGGCTGCATGAAACACAGAAGGGGAGTTGGTGAGTGCTTGCTCTAGAATACCCACAGATTCCTTCAGTCCTGGAGATGAACCTCTCTTCTAGAAAAGACCAGGGGCAACATTAGAAGGGGGAGTCCTGTACTTGGGGTGCAGCCATCTAGAAGTACTCCAGAAATGGCCTGGGAGGAGCAGGTAGGCATTGCCTTCTAGAACTGACATGAGCCTCTCTGGGCATTGCCAACCAACAGGAAAAGATCTTCTGCTGGTTCTAGAATGTCCAGACAGCTACAGAAAGCCCTCTTTTCTCTCCAAGCTGCCAGGCCTCTGGAGATGCATAAATGCTGGCCCAAGACTGATCAGCAATTCCAGAAAGTCTCCCTGCTGCTCAAGGCCCTGCCAGTGACTGGAGTGCAGACAAGTCCGCATTAATACCCACCCACTCGGGCAGGAAGGCGGCCTCGGGCTTAAAGATCTTAAGGAAGTTGGAGTTAGGCAGGGTGAAGTTGGCCAGGTAGACAGTGTCTCCACCGGCCAGGTAGGCAGCCCAGAAACCAAAGGTCCCAATGGTCATGATGGTGTGGTTGCACTGCGTGAGCAGTGCAAAATCCTTCCCTGGTGAGTCCTCCTGCCCGTCGCCAGCAAAGATCACATCCCCCCAGGAGGTGTCAATGTTCTCCCGACACCAGGCCATGCCGTTGCTGACGACCACAAAGATGGGGGCTTCGTGCCGGGCCCGGAACCAGTCCATAGCCTGCTGGAGGTAAGCGCGATCGCCCACCACACCCTTCCAGCGATGGGGCATGACTTGCAGGTAGTCCCCCCGGCGCACGTGGACACCCACAAAGGTGCGAGGACGGTCCCCCGTGCGGCCCAAGCGGAGCTGGCTCAGTAGACCCTGGGCCTCCTGCCGCAGGTGTTCGTGCAAGGTGAACTCGCGGCGGACCTGGGTGCGGAGATGGTGGAAGAAGGTCCAGGAGCAGGGGAAGCCCGTGAGCTTCAGAAAGGCATCCTCCAAGTGGGCATAGTCCTCCGACATCCAGTCATGCAGCTGCAGCTCCCGCCATGGCGTGTGGCCGTCCACCTCGGGGGCCAGCACGGGCAGGGTGATGCGGAACACGGGGGCGAGGGCGGCATGCATGGCGGGCAGGATGAACGCCTGGCGACCGTTGAGCTGGGCCAGGGCCAGCAGCGTGGCATACTGCCCCATCTGGTTACCGAAGCGGCCGTCTGGGTAGATAGTCCAGATTCCTGAGAGGGAGGCAGGGGGCTTGAGACAGGGAAAGGAGGTGTTGGGGGCCATCGGTGAGCCCGACAGGCAGAAGATGGCCACGGGGGGTGTCAGGAGGCGGCGGTCTGGACACAGGGCAGTGAGGTCTAGGCCACTGTGAAACAGGTCTTGGTGGATGTGGAGGAAGAAGACGGCTGAAAGAACACAGACTAGCAGGAAGGTCAGACAGAGCTGCCGTCGGCTGGGGGCCCACGTGGCTGCACAGGAGGAAAGGCGAATTAGCAGGTGCTCAGAGCCCCAGGACGAATGTCAGGGAGCAGAGGACGGGCGGGAGGAGGGTACTAAGGATTCAGACTCCTGGGTCCGAGGGAAGGGGAATCAGGGTCCTGGATCTGAGGGAGGAGAAGCGGGGAGCTTGGAATTTCGGGGGATGGGGATGAGAAATGGTGCTTTCCAAGATAGGGTCTAGGATCCAGCATCTCATTTCCACATCTTGGAATCTGGCTCCCCAGGCCCCGAAGGCCCACTGAAGCTGAGCAATGTTCCACCAACTCCCTTCTCAGGGGTACCTGGGTGGCGGGGGTGGGGTGGGGTGGGGAGGAGATGGGCAGCCTCCACCATGGAGGTGACAGGAGAGACAGGCCAAGCAGAACAGGGGAGGCTGGGAATGGATGAGGGATCTTGGTTCCTGGAGGAGCAGGAGTTGCGGGTGGGGTGGAGACTCCCGGGGTCCTAAGGGGCGAGAGGTTGGGGGTGCAGTTCCTGGGTCCCAGGCATCCGCTAGTCCCACTCACCTGAGCTCCTGGCGGATGGCACATCCGCAGTCGGCTTGGCGGGGCTGGAGCGCGCCGTCCTCAAATGCAGCCCACATCCGCCCGCCCCCGGAACCCCGAACTCCAGGTCCCAAGGTTCAGCAGCCCTCCCCTCCATGCCGCTTCCCCCGACTGGCTCCAAGGGCTCGAGGAAGAGAGAAAGGAGATAGGCGCGGTTCCGAGGCTCGCAGCCTCCGCCCCTCCCGGGCGAGGCAGGTAGGTCCGAGGCGGAGCCCCGCCCCCGTCCTGACGCCCCAGGCTAGGGTGGTAGCCCCCGCCCCCTGCCCTCCCCAGACCCGGGACCCTGCGCCCAGCCCCATCCTCCTCGGCCTCGGCCAGCCACAGGGCTCTCCAGGGCCGTCCTACCTGGCCTCCAACAGCGGTATCCTTCGTGGACGTGGACTTCTAGCGCCCAGACGCAATGCTGGACCCAGGTGCTCGGGTCCATCGACTTCTCCCCCTTCTCCGGCGCCCGGGCTCACAGTCTGCCCCGGGTACCTGGATGGTCGGAGCCCGGCCACTCCCCGGCCGCTAGGGAGGACCCGGACAGCAGGCCCGCGCGGGGAGGAAGATCCTGCGCCCTCTGCCTCGTCCTGCCGGTGGGGGTGAAGAACCTGTTCGCCAGGCTGCTCCTGGAGCGGATGGAAAACCTCCTCCAGCTCCCAGACGTGGGAGCCTCCGGCCGTAGGTGTCCCCGCGCACAGCAGGGGCCGCTGATCCCCCAGGTCGGCGCCGAGCACCTGCAAATTCCAGAGTCGCGGCCCCCAGCCTCTCCGACAGACGGAGTGGAGGATCTGGCACCTGACCGCTCCTTTCTAGAAGGGCACCTCCCGGAGGCAGGCTCTCTCCCGGAGCACAGGAAGGAGCAAGCGGGCGTGGAAGCCAGTTTATCTTCCCAGCCTCCTGGTTGGGGTCCAAGGCTTCCCTCTGCAGCACACCTGAGGCTGTTCCCATGGTCAAGGTGGCCCTACCCACCCCCACCCCCACCCTGGCCGGAGCAGGGTGACCGTGGGCATTCAATAAATCAAACCCAGGAATTTGACGTCACTCTCCAGAGATTTGACCCTAAATGTCTCCAGACCCAGGAGTCCCGCCCCCAGGCCTCCCCTTCCTCAGACGCGGGACTTCCAACCCCAGCCCCCTCCTCAGACAGAGAAGTTCAGGTCTCCAGTGCCCTCCTCCCTCGGCCCCAGGTGGCCAGCCAATGTACCTTTAGTTTCCAGGAAACTGTCCACCCCCTCATTCCCTTTGGGCTCTTGCCTCTCATTTCCCCCTCCAGAGCCTGGCTTGGCTACCAACGCTGAGTCAGAGACTCTCACCCTCCCCCCTGCCCCACGCTATTTTGAGAGCACTTTTCTGGGCCTGGAGGTAGCTTCTCTGGTGAAAGAAACACCAGGATTGCATCAGGGAGGAGAGAGGCCGGACGTTTGGTGCCGGAGGAACGTCTGGGCTGGGATTGGTGAGGTTGAGGTCAGGACGCCTCTGTCCCAGCAGAGGACGCTTTGGTCATGTGGCATTCACTGCCTTCCTGATGATCAAGGAACGTCAGCGTGTGACCCCAGAAACCTAGAAATTCAGGTGGCATGCAGAAATTCCAGTTATGGGACGCAGTCTGCGTCCCCGTCAGCCAAGGAGGCAGATTTCCAGGCCCCCGCCCCCCAGCCCTCTCCTCCCTCAGACTCCAGGGGTCCTGGCCCCCAGCCCCTGTCACCCAGGTCCCAGTTCATCAGACCCCTATCCCCCTGATTCCTCAGACTCGGGAGTCCAGGCCCCCATCTGGAAGGACCCCCTGATTGCATCATCCGTTCAGCCTGATCTGGCCACGGTGGAATCCTAGCTCCTGCCAAGTGGGTCAAATATCATGGGTCAGGTGTGGGGAAGGTGATTGGGCGAGTCTGTCTGGATATAAATTTTGGAGTCCCTGCATCCATTCTAAGAGACCTGGGTATTCGGTTCAGCTGGGAATCCACGTGTGAGAGGACCCAGGCGTTCAAGCAGCGATCCGTGGATCTGCTCTCCCAGACAGCCAGGCTCTGAAACAGAATCTATACCATTCCGCTCATCAAATCTCAGACCCCAGATCTCGCCTGAGGACGTGAGCCATTGATGGGCTGGGAGGAGGCCAGGTCTGAGCACCTGGGGCTGTGGGTCCCTGTGCTGGCTGTCCTTTTGCTGGAAGCCTGCCGGGCACACCCTATCCCTGACTCCAGCCCCATCCTCCAATTTGGAGGCCAAGTACGTCGGCGGTACCTCTACACGGACGATGCCCAGGAGACAGAGGCCCACCTAGAGATCAGGGCTGATGGCACAGTGGGGGCGGCTGCCCGCCGGAGCCCCGAAAGTGAGTGTGTAGACCAGGGCCTGGTCTGAAGGAGGAGGGGCCGGAGGCCTGGACCCCTGGGTCTGAGGAAGGAGAGGGCTGAGGCCCTGCAGTCCTGGGTCTGAGGGAGGAGGGCCTGGGGGCCTGGACTCCAGGGTCTAAGAGAGAGGGGCCTGGGCAGAGGCCCTCTGGGTCCCTGACCACTTTCTCCCCTCAGGTCTCTTGGAGTTGAAAGCCCTGAAGCCGGGGGTCATTCAAATCTTGGGTGTGAAAACATCCAGGTTCCTGTGCCAGGGCCCGGATGGGACACTGTATGGATCGGTGAGTTTCTGGGGTCCCCCTCTTTGTGCTCCCCCCTTCCTCATGTCCTCTTTGTCCATCTGGGGTACCACGTCTGGCACCTGCGGCCTGGGCCAGGACTGGTCCTGTGCTTTCCACGTGCCTGCTCCACGCCAGCACCCCATGTGCATGTCGGAGCTGACCTTGTCAATGTTTACAAGAAGAGGAAACTGAGGCTTACGCAGGGACACACCAGCTGCCAGTCACGAGGCCTGTGAATGACAGAGTGGCCTGAGAGGCTGAGTCTTGTGACTCGGGACCCCTGGTGGCCGCATGGGCTCCTACATGTCCCGTTCCTGCTGGGCGCAGGGTCGCTCTGAGGACCTATGGCCTATAAAGTGACCGTGACCCCTGGGGGGAAGCCAGATGCCCTTGTCTGGACTCAGAGAGCCTCAACTGGAATATTCCTGTCTGTGAAGTGGGGACGGGGAGGTGGGCCTTGCAGGACTGCTCAGGGGGGAAGGAGGAGCCTGCTGCTGTTGTTCTTGTCCCGGAGGAGGGGGCTGGGGACCTGGACTCTGGATCTGAGGGAGGAGGGGCTCCCCCAGCTCCCTAGGAGTGTCTGGACTCCTGTATCCTGTTGGAAGAGAGCACTCTGTGGTCTGAAAGAAGAGAGAGCTGGGGGCCCGGACGTCTGGGTCTGAGGGAGGAGGGCGCCAGGGGCCCGGACGCCTGGGTCCTGCAGCAGGAAGGTGTGAAGGAATCCTATATCTCTGATCTGTTTTCTCGTCCCCTCAGCTCCACTTCGACCCCATAGCCTGCAGCTTCCGGGAACTGCTTCTCAAGGATGGGTACAACATCTACCACTCCGAGACACTCGGCCTCCCACTTCGCCTGCCCCCCCACAACTCCCCATACCGGGACCTGGCGCCCCGGGGACCTGCCCGCTTCCTGCCCCTGCCCGGCCTGCTTCCACCCCCCCCGGAGCCTCCAGGGATCCCAGCGCCCGAGCCTCCCGATGTGGGCTCCTCGGACCCCCTGAGCATGGTGGGGCCTTCGCAGGGCCGAAGTCCCAGTTACGCTTCCTGAAGCCACAGGCTGTTTATTATGGGGTCTCCTCTATTTATTGGGTTATTTATCTTATTTATTTTTTTATTTTTCTTACTCGGGATAATAAAGAATCTGAGAGGAGGACCCGAGTGAGCCTGTGTGTTTGAGGGAGGATATGGGATCCGGCTGCCTTGTCTCCCATCGACCCCAAGAACCCTTGCGCCCATTGTCAGGAGGCTGTGGGAAGGTCCCAATCGCCCTCTGGGCCTCAGTTTTCTGCTCTGCTTAGGTGTCCCCAGGGACTGGACTATCCCTGCCCTTTGACAGGAGAAGGCTTGTTAACCTCCCCGCCTCCCCCACCCACCCCCAACTTCGTGCTTGTGTTGTGGAACTATTTTTCTGAGGTCCCTCAATAACAGGGAACATTTAAACAATGACACCACAGACCTACAGCCTCATGGGAGATATAGTTTTCTGGGTCCACTTAGCACGAGGAGTTGGATGACATCTGGGTCCTCAGGGCCGGGGCAAGGACTCTTGGATCCTAGGGTTTTGTGTTTTTTTTTAAAGATTTTATTTATTTATTTGACACAGAGAGACACAGCAAGAGAGGGAACACAAGCAGGGCGAGTGGGAGAGGGAGAAGCAGGCTTCCCACTGAGCAGGGAGCCCGATGCGGGGCTCGATCCCAGGACCCTGGGATCATGACCTGAGCCGAAGGCAGACGCTTAACGACTGAGCCACCCAGGCACCCCGGATCCTAGGGGTTTAATTGGTGTTAGATGGGACACTTGGGTCCTGAGAGATCAGAGAGCTGGACATCTGGACACCTGGGTCCCAGGAGAACAGGGGAAGAGGAACGTGGAACCCTGGTCTGAGGGAAGGACTGGAGGGTGGGAGTCCTGATTCTCAGGAGGAGCACTTAAGGATCTAAATGCATCCATCCAGGGTGCCTGGGTGGCTCAGTCGTTAAGCGTCTGCCTTCGGCTCAGGTCATGATCCCAGAGTCCTGGGATCGAGTCCCACATCGGGCTCCCTGCTCGGCGGGAAGCCTGCTTCTCCCTCTCCCACTCCCCCTGCTTGTGTTCCTGCTCTCGCTCTCTCTCTGTCAAATAAATAAATAAAATCTTTAAAAAAAAAAAAAATAAATAAATAAATAAATAAATGCATCCATCCAGGTACTTATGGACGCCGGAGTATAACCACTGTCACAGACTCCAGTCCCAGTGAGTGAGTTGCCCGTTCTCCCTCCCTTCCCACCACCTAGATTTCCACATTGCTCCTCGGGTTATTTCCCGGTTAGGAAAGACGGGAGGACGGAGATACAACACCTCCCCGGGGTTACGGTCAGCGCCCTCTGGGTCCCGGGTGTCTGACCCACTACTGCAGCCTCTCAGGAGTTGTGGTCTTGGACCCTTCATTTTTAATCCCCACGTTCAAATGAGAGGAACATCTCAGTGGAAGGGCGGGGATATCAGTGCAGGTCCCGGCTGCTCATGGGAGGGATTCAAGGCCCAGAGGAGATGAAAGTCTGCATCTCGTGGATGGGCGGTTTTCCACTCAGATGGCACGAGGCTGGCTCAGGTGGGGGACAGCGTTGTCACTGGAAGCAGAAGCCGAGATGCCAAAAAAGTCACCGGAAGGAGAGTTTTCATTCCTGGGGGGGAGCTTCACCGGAGATGTAGGTTCTTCGTCAGAAGAGTCTGCCTGCCTCAGGAAAGATCTCCCTCGAGATCTGCCCCATCACCTCTCACTGCTTCTAGACTCCATTCTGGCAGCTTCCACAGGGTGAGGTGCGAAGTGTGGTCAGTGAAGAGCTGCGAAGCACACCCAAAGAACAGCGGCATCTCGCCCTTGAAATTGGTAGTGACCTGGGGGGCCAGTCTGGGAAGGGAACTTGCTAGAAATGCACATTCCCGACCCCGGACCTCTTGAATCAAAAAATTCTGGGGACTAGGCAAACTCCTAGACACAGAAATCAGCTTAGTGGTTACCCCCAATTGGCAGGAGGGTGGAACAGGAAGCCTATTATTTTCCCCCCGGGGCTTGCCATAACAAAGTACCACAAACTGAGTGACCTAAAACAACAGAAATTTGCTCTCTCATGGTTCTGGGGCAAAAAAGTCTGAAATCAAGGTGTTGGCGGAGCCAGGCTCTCTGCAAAGGCTCTCAGGGAGGAGACTTCTTTGCTTCTTCCCAGCTTCTGATGGTCACTGGCAATCCTTGGCATCCCTTGGCTGATAGACATGTCACTCCAAATCTCCATCTCCATCTTTATATGGCCTTTTCCCCAAGTGTCTGTGTGTGTCTGTGTCTAAATTGCCCTCTTGCAAGGACACCAGTCATATCAGATTTAGGACCTAGTCTACTCCAGGATGACCTCATCTTAATTTAATTACATCTACAAAGACCCTATTTCCAAATAATTCACATTCACGCGTTTCAGGAGAACATGAATTTCCAGGGGATGCTATTGAACTCAGTATGTACCCTGGCAGTTTCCTACTCTCATCTGGTCTCGCTCACGTGTAAGTATATTTAGGAGGGGTGTGGGCCAGGAAAGCTCTCCTGGGCTCAGAGTTCTTAAAGTTTACTCTTTGCTCTTTCCAGATGGTATTTAAAAATATAACCTCTCTTGGGGCGCCTGGGCGGCTCAGTCAGTTAAGTGTCTGCCATTGGCTCAGGTTGTGGTCCCGGGGTCCTGGGATCGAGCCCCGAGTCCAGCTTCCTGCTCAGTGGGGAGTCTGCTTCTCCCTCTCCCTCTGTCCCTGCTCATGTGCTCTCTCTCTCTCGCTCACACTCTCTCTCCCAAATAAATAAATCTTTAAAATAAATAAATAAAATAAAACCTCTCTTATTGGGGCACCTGGCCGGCTCAGTAGGAAGAGCATGTGACTCTTGATCTCAGGGTTGTAGGTTCGAGCCCCACGTTGGGTGTAGAGATTACTTAAAAATAAAATCTTTAAAAAAGGAAAAAATACATATATATAACCTCTCAGTATATCAAACTCTCCAAAATTGTGTAGACAGATCTGTTTCCTCCCCCACCAGTATCTGAACCTTTTCTCCCGGAGTTCCGGCCAAAATCAATCTGGGTTCTCCTTCCATTAATTTTCACAAGAATAGAGCTTAGTCCAACCACTAAAAAGAAAGGATAATTATGTAACCCGATAGAGGTGCTCATTATTGCTATAATGGCAATCATATTACAGTATGTAAATGTATCAAATGAACATGCCATGCGCCTTGAATTTATTTATTTATTTATTTATTTATTTTAAAGATTTATTTATTTGACACAGAGAGAGAGACAGCTAGAGAGGAAACACAAGCAGGGGGAGTGGAAGAGGGAGAAGCAGGCTCCTGACTGAGCAGGGAGCCCGATGCTGGGCTCGATCCCAGGACCCTGAGATCATGACCTGAGCGAAGGCAGACGCTTAACGACTGAGCCACCCAGGCGCCCCTCGCGCCTTGAATTTATACAATGTTATATGTCAACTATATTTCAATAACATTTTTTTAAAGCACGGAGCTTTGTCCTTCCAAATGAGAGATTCTTGGGGGGGCCTGGGTGGCTCAGTCCGTTAAGTGGCGGACTCTTTTTTTTTTCCTCTAAGATTTATTCATTTATTTGTTTGTTTGTTTATTTGAGAGAGAGCACGAGAAAGAGAGAGAGAGAGAGCACAAGCAGGGGGAGAGGCAAAGGGAGAAGCAGGCTCCCTGCTGAGCTGGGAGCCCAATGTTCAGTCCCAGCACCCTGGGATCATGACCTGAGCCGAAGGCAGACACTTAACTGACTGAGCCACCCAGGAGCCCCAAGCAGTGGACTCTTAATGTTAGCTCAGGTCTTGATCTCAGGGTTGTGAGTTCAAGCCCCAAGTCGTCTCCATGCTGGGTGTGGAGCTTACTTAAAAAAGAGAGAGATTCTGCTGAGGAACTGTGAGATCTCAGGGGACCCAGACCCCCACCCCAGCATCTTCCAACCTTCCCATCATCTGGACACCACCTACTATACTAATTGGAGCTGTGAGCCAGGGCGCGTGTGCGCGCACACACACTCACACACACTCACACTCACACTCACACATACTCACACACACTCACACACACACACTATTTGAGTGCGGCTGTTCTAACTGCTCTCACCAAGTCCTCAGCTATGAAGGCAACCTCTCCTCTAGGGGTGGGGGCTGGGGGGAAACTTCCAGGCTTGCTAGTTTCCTTTTCTTCCTATACCTCTATACTGGGACGGGCTCCGCCCCCACTCGTATTTCAGGGCTCCATGGGGGCTCCATTGTCAGCTGGTTTTGTGCAAGATGTCATTTGTGAGTTTTTGCTGTCCTAGTTGCTGTACCTGGATTTGCTTCTGTTGTTGTTTTGTGGGGATGGGGCTGGAGGAGCGGGTGGGGGTGGGAAGATTAAGAGACTGTGCCCCGCAACCTGAATCTCATCGTGAGGAGACATCAAACATTTTTCAGTCAGGAGGCCTTCTGCCAAACAACTGGCCTTGACTCTTCAAAAAAGTCAAGGTCGAGAAAGAGAAAGATGGAGGACAAGTTCCCATTAATGGACGCCAGCAGCAGTCCTTTGAGCAATCAGGTGATATCCCGGTTGTGAGTAAGACACCTGATGAAATTTGAATGAGCTCCATGCATTAGATAGTAGTAATTGATCCATGTGAAATTTTCTGACTTGGATCATTGCATTGTGGTTATTAAAAAGAATGTCCTTGTTCTTAGCAAATACACACTGCAGGATTCAGGGACAAAGGAGCGTGGTACCTCCAGTGTTTTCTCAAATACCTCTGGAAATGTAAATATATAATAATACAGAGAGATAGTGACTGGATGATAAAGCAAAAGGGGGGCGGGAACAGCGAGAACTGGGGAGCCTGGAAAACATCTATGGAGTTCTTTGCACGAGTCTTGAAACTTTTCTGTAAGTTCAAAATTATATCAAGTAAAAGCTACCCCTGCAGAAAAAAAATCCCCGCTGCGACCCCACTGTTATCTCGCCTCTTTCCAAACATCCTTCTAAACGTACAGATGAGCTTAAGAGAAGACAGAAATTTCCAGATGTCCTCCCTCACAGAAGACGAAGAAGACGAAGAAGACGAAGACGAAGACGAAGAAGAAGAAGAAGAAGAAGAAGAAGAAGAAGAAGAAGAAAAAGAAGAAAAAGAAAGAAAAAGAAGAAGGAGGAGGAGGAGGAGGGGGAGGAGGAGGAGGAGGGGGAGGAGAAGGAGGAGAAGGAAAAAAGAAAAAGAAAGAAGAAAAGGAAGGAAAGAAGGAGGGAAGGAAGCAAGGACATTGAACAGCAGGATTAAACAGCCTTGTCTCACCCCATCCCACCCTGCAATAATTATTTTATTTTATTTTATTTTATTATTTATTTATTTATTTATTTTTTAAAGATTGTATTTATTTATTTGACAGAGAGAGACACAGCGAGAGGGAACACAAGCAGGGGGAGTGGGAGAGGAAGAAGCAGGCTTCCCTTGGAGCGGGGAACCCGATGTGGGGCTCGATCCCAGGACCCTGGGATCATGACCTGAGCCGAAGGCAGATGCCCAATGACTGAGCCACCCAGGCGCCCCTATTTTATTTTTTAAAAGATTTTATTTTTAAGTCATCTCTACACCCAACACGGGGCTCAAACTCACAACCCAGTGATCAACAGTCGAAGGCTCCACCAACTGAGCCAGCCAGGCGCCCCAACCCTGCAATAACTTTAGATTGTAAAGCTTTCAGAGAAAAACGGTTTTTGAAATCTATTTTTTTTAATGATCAAATATGCACTTTCTTAACTATTTTTAAGTCTACAGTTCAGCAGTATTGAACGTATTCACATTATTGGGTAGCCAGTCCCCAGAACTTTTTCATCTTGTAAAATTCAACCTCTGTACCCATTAAACAACTCCCCATACCCTCCTTCTTCCAGCCCCTGGCCACCACCATCTACTTCCTGTTTCTATGAATTTTACCACTTTAGATACATCAGTGGAATCATAGAGTATTTTTGTGTGTGTGAATGTCTTACTTCACCCAGCATAAAGTTCATCCAAGGTGTTGTAGAATGTGTCAATATATCCCTTATGGTTAAATAGTATTCCACTGTATGGACAGACCACATTTTTGTTTTCTTTTTTTTTTTTTTTTAAAGATTTTATTTATTTATTTGACAGACAGAGACAGCGAGAGAGGGAACACAAACAGGGGGAGTGGGAGAGGGAGAAGCAGGCTTCCCGCCGAGCAGGGAGCCTGATGCGGGGCTCGATCCCAGGACCCTGGGATCATGACCTGAGCTGAAGGCAGACGCTTAATGACTGAGCCACCCAGGCGCCCCCACATTTTTGTTTTCTATGTACCCATCGATGGGCATTTGGGCTGCTTTCACCTTTTGGCCGTTGTGGAAAAGGCTGCGATGAAAACATATGTACAAATATCTCTTCAAAAACCCTGGTTTCATTCTTTGGAGGATACACTCAGCATTGTATTGCTGGATCATATAGTAACTCCACTTTTAATCTTTTGAGGAACTGCCAGTCACGGTTAATTGTATGGGTCAGCTTGACGCGACGAAGGGATACCCAGAGAGGTGGTAAGACATTATGTCTGGGTGTGTCCGTGAGTGTATTTCTGGAAGAGATTAGCGTTTGATTTTGCAAACTCATCAATGTGAGTGGACATCATAGAAAGCTGTATAGATACACATAAATCCCTAACCAGATATATGATTTGCAAATATTTTCTTTTATCCCGTGGGTTGACTCTGTTGTCTGTCTCCTTTGATGCACAAAGGTTTTTAATTTGGATACAGTCCCGTTCTTCTATTATTACTCTTGTTGCCTGTGTTTTTGTTGTAATATCCAGGAAATCATTGCCCAATCCAATGTCACGACGCTGCCCCCCTCCACCCCACCCCACCCCCGCCATGTTTTCTTCTATGAGCTTTATAGTTTGGGTCTTTACGTTTAGGTCGCTGATTTAATTTCAGTTAATTTTTGCATGTGGTGTTAGGTAAGGATCCAACTTCATTCTTTGGCGTGTGGACATGCACAACAAATGAGCATCATTTGTTGAGAAGACTGTGGTGAGGTCTTTTAATGTCAGAAAAGCTTTTATGGATGGACACAAATATTCACAACTATTTGTTTCTTTGGTAATGATTAATGAATTTTTAAGCAATCCACTTTCCTCTAAATATTAGCTGACGACTTCCACAGCTAAAGATAGACAGCTTGTGCGTTTCATAATTTTAGATTTTTCCAAACATAAATCTATGAACTTCCACAAGCCTGGTATCTCAGATTCCCTTAAATGAGTGAAGTGCCTTGAAGAGAAGACAGTAATAACAAGCTTGATCATATTTTTTGCAAGTCAAATATACAAGATTTTTCTAAATGCCTTAAATATCTCAAGGACAGACAGATAGGAGTACAGTGATCAGCAAATCAATTTCTTTACATTTAACTGGTTACAAAGGTGCCAGTGTGCTGGATACAAATATGTGTCTTCAATACCTCTATTCTGATCAAGATTTTGATTTCACAGTCCTGATACTTCTTACTTGTGATTTTTCTTACCTTATAGGTAGGCTTCAATCATCCACAAGCTGAAGTTAACAGTTTGAGGGTTGAAGATTCAATCCTACGATATGAGCCCTGCTACCTTCCAAGTTAGTTCCCACCACGCCCGAATTCCATGACAGTTAGACTTTGTCACCATCACACGGATTAAGAAATTGATTTTGGGGGGCACCTGGGTGACTCCGTCAGTTAAGTGGCTGACTCTTCATTTCAGCTCAGGTCATGATCTCAGGGTCTCAGGTCATGATCTCAGGGTCATGAGATGGAGTCAGGCTCGGCGCTCAGTGGGGAGTCTGCTTGAGATTCTCTCTCTCCCTCTCCCTCTGCACGCCCCCCACTCTCTCTCTCTCTCTCAAATAAATAAATAAATAAATTTTAAAAAGTGATTTAACAGGGGCGCCTGGGTGGCTCAGTCAGTTAAGTGCCTGCCTTCCACTCAGGTCATGATCTCAGGCTCCTGGGATCGAGCCTCATGTCACGGTCTCTGCCCAGCGGGGAGCCTGCTTCTCCCTCTGCTTGTGCTCTCTCTCTGTGTCAAATAAATAAAATCTTAAAAAAATAAAAATAAGGGCGCCTGGGTGGCTTAGTTGGTTGGGCAACTGCCTTCGGCTCAGGTCATGATCCTGGAGTCCCGGGATCGAGTCCCGCATCGGGCTCCCTGCTCAGCGGGGAGTCTGCTTCTCCCTCTGACCCTCCCCTCCCCTCATGCTCTCTCTATCTCATTCTCTCTCTCAAATAAATAAATAAAATCTTAAAAAAAAAATAAAATAAAATAAAATAAAAATAAAAAATAAAAATAAAAAAATAATAAAAGTGATTTAACATTAAAAAAAAAGAAGAAGAAATTGACTTTACTGATCCTGATATATTTCCCACAGCTGTTCGCTCAGAGTGGCAAGTCTCCACGCCACAGCCTACAAAGCATGTTCTAAGAGTGCTATTATTTTAATAGGCGGGGAGGTGAGATGATTTAGCAGCTACTTGCTCTGGGTCCCTTGTCTGTTAAGCGTGTGGAGCATCTCCTCTTTCTTATGCATTCAGGGTGAGCCCTTCCCTCTGCGAGTTCTGGTGAGGCCGCACTGCTGTCTCTCTAGCATAAAGCTCACCCCCCAATTCTGTGACCCCTGTTGACAACCAAGAAGGCTGGCGGGGAGGCCCTGGCGGGACACTAGGAGGCAGGAAGAGGAGCAAAGGACCCCCCGCCCCTCCAGTGCGAATGGTGCCAGCAGCCATGGGCAGAACTGGCTCCAGCATCTGGTTACTTTTGGCACTTCTAGCACCAGCCAGCTGAGCGGCTCGGGCAGGAAGATTTCCAGCCCCCTCAGACGGAGGTGCCACCTGCAGAGGCCACACCCTCCTGGAAGCCGGAGCGACAGCATCCTGGGGCAGCCCCACCCTCCCAGCCTCCAGAGGGACGAGTCCTACCCTGCAGAGCGCCACTCCTTCTCGTGCCTACAGTCCCCGGGGTTTGACTGCTTCTGATAACAGCTCGGTCTCCTACCTCGGGGATCATGGGTTGCTCCTCCCGCCTCCCAGTGCTCGCAGAACCAATTCCCTTTAATAAACTCCCTGTATTTGAAATACCTGGAGTGGTTTCTGTTTTCCTCAGCTGGCCCAGAAACCTGGTCTGTTTCAGGGCAACTGAAAGCCCTTGGTCAATTTTGAAATCACAGCTTATCTTTCTAGCAAAGCGAAAGGTCTCGAATACTGACAACTACAAAATGAACACATTCAAATGCCTAGACGTTAAAAAAAAAAAAAAAAAGAGGATGAGAAATGAGAAAAACCAAGGCATTATTAAAAGACCAGGCCGGTTTGGAAAAGAACCAAATAGAACTTCTAGAGGGAATGAAACACACACGGAAATGAAATAGTCATTGAAACGGAAAGCTGACGGGAAGAGTCAAACAGCAGATTAGAAACAGCGAAAGGGAGAATCCATGGATTGGAAGGTGGATCTCAGTAGGTTACTGACAGAGACAAATGGATGGAAAATGGAAGAAGAGACACAGAAAGTAGAATAAAAAATTCCAATGGGGGGCGTCCGGTTGGCTCAGTCGGTTAAGCATCTGCTTTTGGCTCAGGTCATGATCCCAGGGTCCTGGGATCGAATCCTGCATTGGGTTCCTTCTCAGGGGAGAGTCTGCTTCTCCCTCTCCCTCTGCCTGCTGCTCCCCCTGCTTGTGCTCTCTCTCTCTCTGTTAAATAAATAAATAAAATCTTAAAAAAAAATAAAGTATTATTTTGGGGCGCCTGGGTGGCTCAGTCTTTAAGCGTCTGCCTTCGGCTCAGGTCATGATCCCAGGGTCCTGGGATCGAGTCCCGCATCGGGCTCCCTGGTAGGCACAGGGCTCCCTGCTAGGCGGGGAGCCTGCTTCTCCCTCTGCCTCTCTCTCTCTGACTCTCATGAATAAATAAATAAAACATTAAGAAAACCAAGCAAAAACATTTCTAAACTTAAAAAAAAAAAAGGAAGAAAAGGATATAGTGTGAGGAGGAGTCTGCTGACACCAACTCTTTTAGAAGTGTTCCCAAATTCCAGGGCAGTGCGGGGGGGGACTTCTCCCCTCACACACCACCAACGAATCCCTGCTCGTGTCCAAGAATTCCAACTCAATTCCGACACTGTCTGCCTAGAGGCAGCATCGGACTCCACACGCTCAGACGGCCCTCCACCCCCCACTGCAGACATCAGTCTACATAAACCTTAGGCTGTGGTCTGGACCCACCCACTACAGATGGGAGTTTCCAACAACCTCCTCTGTGATGCTTTTAATTTGCTAGGGTGGCTCAGGGAAACACTTACTTGTGTTTATCCGTTTATGAAAGGATATGATAAAGAATATGAATCAACAGCCCGATGAAGAGATACATAGGGTGAGGTCTGGGGAAAAAGTGGGGAGCCTCTGTGCCCGCTCCAAGTACACCGCTCTCTCCCAGACCTCCATGTGCTCACCAGCCCAGAACTCTCCAGACCCAGGCCTTTTGGGTTCTTCTTCTTCTTCTTTTTTTTTTTGTAAGATTTTATTTATTTATTTGACAGAGACACGGCGAGAGAGGGAACACAAGCAGGGGGAGTGGGAGAGGGAGAAGCAAGCTTCCCGCTGAGCAGGGGGCTCAATGCGGGGCTCGATCAGGCCTGAGCTGAAGGCAGACACTTAACGACTGAGCCACTCAGGCGCCCCTTTTCTTTTCTTTTTAACTTTAATTTATTAGCTTCCCCCCCCAATTTTTATTTAAGTAACCTCTGCACCCAACGCGGGGCTGGAACTCACAACCCCAATATCAAGAGTCCCATGCTCCACCAGCTGAGCCAGTCAGGTGCCCCTGGAGAATTCTCTCTTGACCTTTCCCTCCTCGCCCCACAAGACATCAACATCTATTTTCCTTAATAGACTTCTTTGATCAGGGTGTCTGGCTGGCTCAGTCCGGCGACTGTTGATCTCAGGGTTGTAGGTTTGAGCCCCACACTGGGCGTAGAGATTACCTAAAAAAAGCAAAATCCTAAAAAAGAAATAGACTTCTTTGATCAATTCCCCTGTCTGTTACCCCTCCCCTCCTCTGTCCCCACCCAAACCCTCAGCACCTACCTTGGGCGTCTGCTTCCAAACCAGCTGGCCCCCCAGCCAGCAAAAACCCCTTGGGTGCTCCCCACTGTGCTGAGCTCTCCCCACCCCACCAAGGTCATCACACCCCATTCTGGGCCATTGTTCCCCCATAAACTGACCTTGCCTGCTCCACCCGAGGGCCTTAGGACTATTTGTTCAAAAAGAAACAAAAAAGAAAGAAGAATGTTTGATCCTATTCCCCCTGTTTAAATGCATCAGTGTTTTCTTTTTATGGCTTCAGGATTATGAGTCACAGTTTTTTTTTTTTTTTTAAGATTTATTTATTTGACAGAGAGAGACACAGCGAGAGAGGGAACACAAGCAGGGGGAGTGGGAGAGGGAGAAGCAGGCTTCCCGCTGAGCAGGGAGCCCGATGCGGGGCTCGATCCCAGGACCCTGGGGTCATGACCTGAGCCGAAGGCAGACACTTAACGACTGAGCCACCCAGGCGCCCCTATGAGTCACAGTTTAAAGGCTTTCTCCACACCCAGGTTAGAAAGGAACTTTCCAATGTTTGCTTCTCATTTTTCAGGTTTCGTATTTTACATTGAAATCTTTGAGCCATTTGGAGTCTATTCAGCGAATTATTTTTTCCATTCCTTCTTTCTATTGGGTTGATGGGGTTTTCTTTATTCCCGTTTCTTTCTTTCTTTTTTTTTATTTTAAGATTTATTTATTTATTTGAGAGAGAGAAGACAGCATGAGCAGGGAGGAGAGGGAGAGGCAAACTTTCTGCTCAGCAGGGAGCCTGATGCAGGGCTCGATCTCAGGACCCCGGGATCATGACCTGAGCTGAAGGCAGACGCTTAACTGAGCCACCCAGGTGCTCCCGCATTTTTTTTTTTTAAGATTTTTATTTATTTATTTGTCAGAGAGAGAGAAAGCACAAGCAGGGGGAGCAGCAGGCTCCCTGCTGAGCAAGGATTCCCCTTGCGGGACTTGATCCCAGGATCCCAGGATCACGACCTAAGCGAAAGGTAGACACTTAACCAACTGAGCCACCGAGGCATCCAGGTCTCTTGATACTCCTAAACAAACCCTTTTCAACCACATTTGCCTTTATATGTTGACTTTGGAAAGCACCTAAGTGTGGGGGCTGGTTGTTTAACCTAACCAACCCTGTGGTTAGAGTTAAAACTTTCAGTCCCTTCCCCTGACCACAGGGAAGGGGAAAGCAATTGGAGGTTGAATTCATCACCAATGGCCAGTTATTTAATCAGTCATGTCTGTGTAATGAAGTGGCCATAAAACCCAAAGGGACGGGATTCAGGGAGCTCCCAGGTGGATGAGCTGTTGGAAATTTGGGGATTGTGGCACCGCCGGAGAAAACATGGAAGCTCCATGCCCTTATCTGGCTGTTCCTGGGTTATATCCTTTTATAATAAACCAGGGATCTAGTAACGAACATTTCTCTGGGTTCTGTGAACCACTCTAGCAAATTAATCCAATCCAGGGAAGGGATTGTGGGAACCTCTGATCTGTAGCTCATGGGTCAGAAGCTGGAATTGGAACTGGTATTTGAAGTAGGGGGGCAGGGAGCAGGCTTGCAGGACCGAACCCTTACCCTGCAGGATCTGGGGTTCTCTTCAGATCAATGGCATCAGGCGTTGAGTTAAACTGCAGGACCCCCAGCTGCTGTTGGAGAATTGTTTGGTGGTGTTGGAAACCACATCGGAATTGGGGTCAGAATCATGGACCCAGAGGTTCATTATCAGTGGAATGGGTAATAAACAGGTACATGCAATGGCAAACTCTAACCACGCAAAACAGCGTTAAGGGAAAGAAGTCCTGTTTTCTCTTTCTCCTCTCATACCTGGCTGGTTGGGGTGTGATCTCATAACATCCCGTCTGACCCGTTGGTCTGACCTTCAGAATGCACCAGAATCCCATCACTCTTTGCTCCTCCCACAGTTACCACCCTGGTCCTGCAGCACCCCCCCCCCCCGCCCCCCATGAGTGCCCCGGCTGAAAGTCCCGGCTTCCATCCTCTCCTCCCTCAGTCTGTTCCCCACACGGCCGCCAGATGGCGCCCGTTCCCACTTACGGAATGTCGAGTTCCTTTTCTGCTGGGAACTCTTTCCGTGACTCCAGGCTCATGCCTAGAAAAGCCTCAGTGCCCGCAAGGCTTTGAAATGTCTGGCCCCTTCCCTGTCTGCGCGCCTCACCGTCTCGCCGTGGCTCGTTGACTCTGTTCTGGCCACACCTGCCTTGCAGTTCCTGGAACACGGATGGCACCTTCTAGCCTCAGGGCCCTTGTACTGGCTGTTTTCTCTGCGCGGAATACTCTTCCCCCAGACACCCACGTGGCTCATCCCTCACCTGCTTCAGGTGGCTGCTCCGAATCCACCTGCCATGGGCAATTAAATGATATTAGGGGGGCGCCTGGGTGGCTCAGTTGGTTAAGCGACTGCCTTCGGCTCAGGTCATGATCCTGGAGTCCTGGGATCGAGTCCCGCATCGGGCTCCCTGCTCTGCGGGGAGTCTGCTCCTCCCTCTGACCCTCCCCCCTCTCATGTGCTCTCTCTCTCATTCTCTCTCTCTCAAATAAATAAATAAAATCTTAAAAAAAAAAAAAAATAAATAAATAAATAAATAAATGATATTAGGGAATCGTTGATTTCATTATGGGTGGCATCGTTGGAAGACACACACTGGAGGGGGGGAGGGCTGAAGATGTCTGGAATGAACTCTAAGAGGGTTCAGCAAGGAGCACCTGGGTGGCTCAATCGGTTAAGGGTCCTGACTCTTGATTTCCGCTGGGATCATGCTCTCAGGGTCATGGGACCATCTATCCCCCAATCAGGCTCCCTCGGCCAAGAGTCAGCTTCCTCCGTCTCCTGCTCCCTCTGCCCCTCCCCCTCCCTCCACCTTGTGCTCGTGCCCATTTTGGGGACCGTGGCACCGCTGGAGAGAACATGGAAGCTTCGTGCCCTTTCCCCGTGCCTTATCTGGCTGTTCCTGGATTATATCCTTTTATAAACCAGTGATCTAGTAAGGAACGTTTCTCTGGGTTCTCTGAACCCATCTAGCAAATCAATCCAACCCAAGGAAGGGACTGTGAGAACCACATTTACCAGTGTGTTGTGTTTACTCTCACCCCCACCCCCAACCCGTTGGAATGTGAGAGCCAAGAGGGCAGCCCTGTCCTCTTTTTTTAAAGATTTTATTTATTTACTTGAGCGAAAGAGAGAGCTCGAGTGGGGGAGAGGGGCAGAGGGAGAGGGAGAAGCAGACTCCTCGCTCAGCATGGACCCCAAGGTGGGACTTGATCCCAGGACCCTGGGATCATGACCTGAGCTGAAGGCAGATGCTTAACCGACTGAGCCACTCAGGTGCCCCTATTTTTTTCCTAAATATCTTATTTATTTTATTCAAGGATTCCTGAATGGGGCAGCACCCCATCTAGCAGGTAGGTAGGAGCTCCAAGGAGGTGTGCAAAACGAAAGACTTTTACAGGCAGAGGGACTGGGGACAAGGATGTTATATTAGCAAAAAGCGGATTGGTGGTGGCAAGGGCCCCTTCCTTTAGGGGATGGCAGGGGTCTACCAGGCAGGTGGCCTCCTGAGGGCTGGTGAGGTGATTTCAGATGGTTTAAGATGCCATTCCTGAAAGAGGCTGAAACTGTACCTAGGTTTAGTTGGATGTCAAGTCTCTGGTGATGTAGGGCTTGGCTTTGCACAAGTGATTCCATGTTGGACCTCGTGTCTCTTTTTTAGCAGTTTTGTGTTTAGTTTTTAGCAGTCTAGTGGTAGCTCCATCCAGCTACCAGCCTTAGTGTGAGCAGGTAGCCATATGTGCAGTTTGAGACATCATGGCGGCCGGACCCCAGCCTCGTTCCGGCAGTGACAGTTGGTCCCAGTCTTGTGGTCAATGGGAAGCTGCCAGCCTCCTTTTCAGCTTTGAGGATGTGGCCCATTCTGGTCACTGAGGTGTGGGAGGTATGTCTTCGGAATCTCAGTGTTGAATGAAGACAGATGGGCATGACAAAAGAGCCTTTGCTGCTTCTCTGAGGACAACAGAATTGCCCCCAGAAAGGCAAGAGCATCGCCAAGAAGCTGACCAACATCCGTGGATGGTTGAGCTGCTGATTTAACAGACCCTGGACGTATGTTCTTGCCTCTTTCTCCTTACCATTATTCTTTACGACTATTCAGGTCATGAAAGATCAGAAAAGATGCACGAGAGGCGCCTGTGGGCTCAGTCAGTTGAGCACCGGACTCTTGATTTCGGCTCAGGTCCCGATCTCAGGGTTGTGGGATCAAGCCCTGTGTCGGGCTCCAGGCTCAGCGAGGAGTCTGCTCGAGATTCTCTCTCTCCCTCTGCCCCTCCTCCACTGCTCTCACTTGCTCTCTCTCTCTCAAATAAATAAATAAATCTTTAAAAAGAAAGAAAGAAAAGCTGGAGGACCTTCCCCACATAGGAGGAGGGTAAGCAGCCATGACAAGTACGGAAACGTGGGATCCCAGATTAGATCTAGATCACTGGGTGATTGTAACAGGATATAACCCAGGAACAGCCAGATGATGAGACGCAGAGGACCAGGCCTAGGGAAGGGCGCAGAGCTTCCAAGGCCTCTCCAGGTGCACCACCCTCCCCCCAAAATAAGTTCTTTTAAGAGATAAGCTGCAACAGTAGCAGATCTGTTGCTTATTTTATTATTTAACCAAGTCTCACATTAGCTTGCTACGTGCCAAGCATTGCTCGTGGACTTTTTAGTCCTGAGACCTCTTGACCCTCCTCCACGAGGACCCCCCTCCCAAGGGGCCTTAGTTAATGTGGGTTACACCCATCAATATTTATAGAATTAGAAATCACAACAATTAACCAAATATGTATTCATTAAGTCATTTAAAAAATAACAATACTTAACTAATGATGTGTTATGTTTACCTCGCTGGGCCTCAGGTTCTTCAGGAGGGCCTCTGCCTCATAATAATGGCTGTTTACCAGTCCTTTCCCTTCAGATGCAAATCTAGGACAAAAATCTGGCCCACCCTTTTGGGGCCCAGTTACTGGCCAGCAATTCAATTGGCTACTAGAGTCAGGGACTCTCCTTGGCTGTGATCAGCTCTGGCCATCGGGAAAGACAAAGAAGCAAAGAATCTTTTGACTGGAAGTCACAAAACAAAGCAAAACAAAAACCCTACAAAATACAAAAAAACCCAAAAGCAAATCACAACCTGACAAAAGTGGTTTAAACCAGTTTTTGTTTAATTTTGACTTTTTTTATCTATTTATTTTTTAAAGATTTTATTTATTTATTTGACAGAGAGAGACACAGCGAGAGAGGGAACACAAGCAGAGGGAGTGGGAGAGGGAGAAGCAGTCTTCCCGCTGAGCAGGAGCCTGATGCGGGGCTCCATCCCAGGACCCTGGGATCATGACCTGAGCTGGAGGCAGAGACGCTTAACGACTGAGCCACCCAGGCGCCCCTTAATTTTGACTTTTTTTAAAGCAAAACTAGAAATCAGGTTTTTTTTTTTTAAGATTTATTTATTTATTTGAGATAGAGAGAGAGGGCATGAACAGGGGGAGCGGCAGACAGAGGGAGAAGCAGGCTCCCCGCTGAGCAAGGACCCAGGGATCATGACCTGGGCCTAAGGCAGACGCTTAACCGCTTAACCGACCGAGCCACCCAGGCGCCCCTAGAAATCAGGTTTAATGGTTGGAGGACCCGAGGTCTCTGTGTTCGGCGGTCAGTACGTGGACAATGGCCCTCTTGGGCGTGAAGTGGCTACAGCTACTCCAAGCATCACACTTCCGGATGATCACAGCCAAAGGGAGGGAAGAAAAGAAAAGGTTGTCTTTCAGGATTTCTTTTATCAAGGGAAGAAAGCTTTCCCAGAGGCCTCCAGGCAAATTTCCCCATTATGTGCATGACCCCCTCTTGAGCAATCATTGACAAAAGGAAATGAGAGGGTATGACAATGGTTATCAACAAATCGGAATTTTGTCCCACAGCTGATAACTGCGGGACAGGCCCCAGACTGTGTCCGCCCTAGTCCCACATGGGTCTCCCTCCAGCAAAGGGGGTCAGAGATAAGGTGACAAGCCCAAGGTCACACACCAAGCAGATAAGGGAGGCACATTTGTATCCAGACCTGCAACCAAATGGATATGCCTGTGATGTGGGATGCAAAGGCAAAAGGAAAATTAAATGTCTTTACCACTTACAGCCCATTGACAAGTCCTTGAAACAGGAAGAGTGACATTCCTCTAGGGCCTCGGCTGCCTCGATGTTAACACTTTGCTAAGGGCAAAAGGCAATCTTAGCTTAACATTATCCATCCCGACCCCCCAGGATCCTGTGAGTCTACTTTAACATATAAAAATGTCTTTGGAAACTTCCCTTATCTCTACCCGCCCCTCCCCCAAGATACATGTTGGCACTCATCCCCCAAGCATGTGACCCACTGATACACATCTGAAGGGTCTCATGACTGAGGTTTTATTAGACAGTAATAAATGACCTTTTCCCAACCACAGCTAGCCCCCTCAAGGTCCTGGAAACCTTGTTTCCCTAAATGCCTTAGAGACTTAACGCTGTCCCCAACCCCCTCCCAACTTTAAAGTATATAATGGGCCACTGCTCAGGACCCCCATGCGGCTCCTTCTGCCCACAGGTCCTGTCCCTGGGCTGTAATAAAATCAGTTTTTCCATCCTCCTTTCTCGCCGTTGGCCGTGCCAGCCTCACGCTCCCCTGCGCCCCCCGTAGCCATGCCTCCAAAATCGAGGAAATCAAGGACTTTTTGCTCACGGCCAGGCGAAAGGACGCCAAATCCGTCAAGATCAAGAAAAATAAGGATAATGTGAAGTTTAAAGTTCGGTGCAGCAGATACGTTTACACCTTGGTCATCACGGACAAGGAGAAGGCAGAGAAACCGAAGCAGTCCCTGCCTCCAGGTTTGGCAGTGAAGGAGCTGGAGTGAACCTGGCCCACTGATTTGAACTGGATTAAAGTTTGAAAAATTCTTAAAAAAAAAAAAAAAATCAGCTTTTTGCACCAAAGATGTCTCAAGAATTCTTCCTGGGTCGTCAGCTCTGGACCCCGACATTTTCTTACATGGCCTGGTCTTAATGTCAGCTCTCTCCATACCTACACATAACAACTATTAAAGTATGTGTGTGGAAGATTGTGTCCAAGATTGGGACACAAGGCATGACACAGGGAGGGAACGGGGACTAGGTTTTATAGACTTCTGATGTTCACTCCCTCCAAGGGTAGAGCATCTTGCCTTGCTCCCCACCCACCAGGGCCCACTGTCGGCAGTATTGGCCATGGGTGCTGGGAAGCCCTTGGAAGAGAGTGAGCAGAGGCAGCTCTGGGGGTACAAAGACTCTTTGGGGGCCAGACTGGATGCAGAGAACGGGCTAGGCAGGGCAAGGGTCCAGGCAGGAGAAGACAAGAACTGAGCTGAAGCAGGGCTGAGAGGACACAGAGGAGGAGACAGACAGGGCAGAGCTGGGGACAGGAGGACAGGGCTTGAGTCTGATGGGCTTTGGGGGGAAAAGGGGTTACAGAGCCGAGGGATCTGGCTTAGTGACTGGATGTACGGTGGGGCTGTCCCAAAGATGGGGAAGTAGAGGAGGCGTGGGTTGGTGGGGGCAAGAGGCCAAACTCAGTGTATGAGGTGGAAAAATCTCCCACGTCAGAGAAAACGCCAGGTCACTGGGGGCTCGGATTGCTGGGTCTTCGAGAATGAAAAGGGCCCAGGACAGGGATTCCTGGAGAAGACCCTAGAGTCCCTGAGCTGTATCATTGGAGATGAGAGCTAATGGCTTGTTCTTTGGCATTTATTTCAAAATTGCAGCGAGGAAAAAAAAAAAAATCAACAGCAGCACGGGGAGATCCGGCCTGAGAACGGAGAGATGCGGAGTCGGGGCCAAAGTGTGTCTTTGACCCCACAACACGGAGCAGCGGGGAGCCCAGATCCCCCAAGGTCTGAGAGGCGGGGCTGGGGGCCCGGACGCCTGGGTCCGGCCCTTATGGCTTTGGGAGTGTAGAGACCACGTGGGGGCGCCAGAGACCCAGGCGTCCCGGCAGCCCCCGGCCTTTTATTTCATATTGCACTTCAGGTGAGTCATAGGTAGGGAGGCGAGGGTCCGGCGAGGACTAGATGCCGTGGGTGGGTGGGTGGGTCCGAGGAGAGGTAGGGCCGAGTCTTTAGCGTCACACCGGGAGCATCCACTCGTGAGGTCCCGCTCCGTACTGCGGGGCAACAGAGGCGAGGTGTGAGAGGAGAGCCACACTGCAACTCCCAGCAAGCCCGGGGGCGCCGCAGGCTAACTGGTTGCGGATTTGCGCCCCAGGACCTCATGGGAAATGTAGTCCACTTCCCGGAAGCCGGCCAATAACCGCAGGGAAGGGGAACCGTGGCCGAGTGGGCGCAGAGGCTGAAGGGAGATGGAGTTCTGCGAAGAGTCACTGGAAGAACTTTTTGGTGGTCGTGGGGCGGGGTGGGGGTGGGGATCGTTTTTGGCTGAGATGGCCCAGAAGAGTGGGGAGAGGTGTTGTTCTAGGTCCCAGTGCACAACACTGGACTTTAGAGAAGCTCACAGGAAAGGCAGTTCTAGGTCGAGTGCCGGGAAAGGAGCCCAGAGGTTCTCAGGAAAGAGAACTCGGCCGAGATTAATGGAAACACCTCCAGGAGCTTATGACAGGAAATATTCCTGGGCCACACTGGGGGACCAGGATCCCGGGGCTTCTGGAAGATTTCTCAGGCCAAAGAGAAAGCCCGGGGCTCCAGGGGCTCTGCGCGCGGCTTCTGGCCCCAAGTCCCACGGGCCCCTGGGAAGGGGTCCCCACTGCAAGGACACGCAGGAGCCACGGAGGGGGAGGGAAGGGGATTCCACAAGTCAGCGTTTAGAGGCTCCCAGGAAAGGACAGTGACTCGGTCTGGGGCCCAGAGGCCCACGGCAAGGGCCATGATCGGCTCTTGGGGCTGCGCGGGCAGGAGGGCTCCCAGTCCAGGGGCTCCTGGGACGTGAACTTCCCTGGGGAGCAAACATCCAGCCCACTTCCCGGCCAGTGCACCTCACCTGGATCGCCTTCAGCTCCTTCAGGAAGCGGAGGATAAGCTCAGGCCCGTTTTCCATGGTGGGAACGTGCAAGTGCTGGAGAAGACTGTGCCATGAGGACCAGGAACCCCCTTCTTCCCTCCCGTCTCCAGTGGCAGCCCCACCTCACCTTGCCTTGGTACAGGATTTGGTGCACAGGGCAGACCTGGCAAGCAGTGCCTGAGCCAAAGACTTCCCGGACCCGCCCCTCCTGCAGCGCCCGCAACAGCTCCTCCATGGTGATCTTCCGCTCCGCTACCCGGAACTCCCCCTGCCGGGCCACACACGTGTGAGCCCGGGGCGGCCCTCGCCGCGCAGCCCTGCCTCTCCCTCCCCGAGAATGGGGACAAAGACACCCGAGGAGACAGACACCCAGAGAGAAGGGGCAGAGACGTGCTACTGTGCCCCAGCCCCCCACCCAGAGCCCCCTGAGGTTCTGGACCCCCCAACACAGCAGTACCCCATCACTCCAGCCACCCACAATCACGGCGCCCTCACCCAGGTCCGGGCCAGGTCCAGCAGGCTCTGTCTGACCACTCCAGGCAGGATGACACCGTCCAGTGAGGGGGTCACCAGTTCCAGCACTGGGGCAAGTATAAGGGCTGGGGGGTTACCTCACGCCCTCAGGCACACCCTCCCATCTTCTTAGGAAGCCACCCCAACCCACCCACCCCCATCCGTGAAACCTGCAGTTGGCTAGGACTTAGGATAGACCCTCTTCCCTGGGGGGGGGGGGTCATGGGAGGGCTCACCCCCGTCCTCGTGGGTCCAGTAGATGAAGATGTTCATGGTGCCCACCTCGGTGAGCTGCTGCTCAGGCCCATAGAGCCAGAGCACCTGCTCACAGCCCCTCTTTTTCGCCTCCTGCTGCACCAGTACCGTGGGCCCGTAATTCCTGGCAAAGAGAGAAGCATGGTTGACCAGGAAACCGGCTCCTTCCTCAGACTCACCCGAGGGCTCACCGTCTTCTCGGTGAACAATGCCCCAGCCATTGCCATCACAGTGCCGGCTGCTCTGGATCCTGGGGCTCCCACTAGCCTGGGGGCCCCTGGAAGGCAGGGCCCGGACCTGATTCTTCGGCATCCCCAGCTTCGCCCGGCCCAGGGCCTGGCCCTCGGGAGACCTCACAAGATAGGTGTGTGGAAGGGACCCGAATGAAGCTCTCAGCTGGGGTCACACTTGCTATCCCAACACACCGTCACCCCACCTTCTGCTTGGATCACCTCGGGGGGGGGGGGAACCCTCCCTGCCCTGCTGAGCCGAGGACCCTAGCAACAGATTAACACAGGAAGCCCACACAGAGCATGGTGATCACTGGAGGCCCAGGGGACTATGAGAGCTGCGCATGGGGGTGGGGAGGTGGGGGCGCTGGCCAAGCCTGGGCGTTTCAGGGGAGGCTACCTGGGGGAGAGACCAATGAGCTAAGGATAAACTTCATTTCTGGAGGCTTCCCAGGAGGCCAATCCGGGTTTCTCCACTGACTTTCACCTTATCCCTTCCAAATTCTGAGCCGATGTGTCCACAGCGCTTAGCACAGACCCTCTCCCCTTAAGCACCCCGCCCCCAATGTTGTTGGCACAACATCCCATCCCCACGGGCAAGCAGAGCTGTCCCCAGTCATGTGAAACAAGACGGGAAGGAAGGACAACTGACATCTGAAGACACAAATCCACACCCAAAGCAGACAGCCAGTGTCTCGGACATCCAGCGTCCCGGACATGTAGGGTTGGGGGAGGGACTGCTGGAGAGACTACTTACCCCCCCAGCTTGTAGTCACCGACCCCGCCCATCCAGGCCCGGATGAAGGCTGGGTCGGCCAGGAGGGAGACGGGGTCCACGGCGTCTCCGGGGAAGTATGCACCCACGGGGCAGAGAATGACAAACAGGAGCGCTTGCGAGGAACGGGAGACGCCTAGTGAGGGCTGCGGTGGGCAGAAGGGGGCATCAGGGACCCAGGAGTCCAGGCCCCCAGCCCCTCCCCCTCCCTCGCCCCTGGAGTCCCCACCCCCGCCCTGACCTCCACCCCGTCCCGGAGTCAGGGAGTCAGGCCCACCTCATTCCCGATGAGCACAGGCCGGACGTAGAGGCTGCTGTTGTTGCCCTCAGGGACCCAGTCCTTGTCCACTTCCACCAGCCGGCGGATACACTCGAGCAACTCGACCTTGTCAAAACTCTGGGCAGGATTCCCACGAGTCAGCCGCCCGCCTCCCTGCTGCCCTCGCCCCACGCCGCACCCTGCTCCCCCCGGGGCCAGCCAGGGCCCCTCACCGGCAGGCAGAGGCGCAGGGCTGAGCGCAGCATCCGGTCCATGTTGAGCCAGGGTCGGAAGAGGCGCACGCGCTGGTCGCTGCCTTTGAACGCCTTCATGCCCTCAAAGAGCTGCGGGGACAGGTGGGGGGGTCCCTGAGCTCAGAGACCACCTCGGGGAAGCCGCGAGACACATCGAGAGATCCCAACACAGCGCCTGATACACAAGGATTCAGACACAGATGCAGAGACGGAGCCGAGAGACCAACCCGCTGAGCGCAGAGAGGAAGAGAAGGGGGATGAGAGAGACGGACAGAGAGAGCCCAGAAACAGCTGGACACCCACAGCCAGAGGTGCCGAGAGAGCGCCCTGCTTAAACCCCTTCCATGTTACTGGTCCCATTTCTCAGGAACAGCGATGGCATGCAAGTTCTGTTTTTAAAGACTCCTTGCGTTCTTGAGAAGCACTGAACTCGCTGTGGATGAAATACTGCATAGCCCAGGATTTGCTTCAAAATCTTACAGGAAGGGGGCACGACGATGGGAGTCCAGACGAAATGAGAGGGTGACCCACAGGTGTTAGCTGATGAAGCAGGGTGGTCGGCAGGGGGCTTATATATTATTCTATTTTTATGTTTGAAATTTCCCATAATGAAAACTTTAAAAAAATCTCTATACCCTACATGGGGCTCCAGCTGATGACCCTGAGATCAAGAGTCACATGCTCGACTGCCTGAGCCAGCCAGGCGCCCCCAAAACATTTGTTAAAGTACAAAAAAACAAAAAACAAAAAACCAACACAAAGTTGACCCGCACCCCCAGCCGGATGTTGACCTCGGCCTTCGAGGCCTCACAGGATCTGGCCCCTCTTATCTCAGCCTCCTGAGGCTGACACTGCAAACCAGTTACTAGGGATGAAATACGTTCATCCAAATTCTTGTCACCACTGAAGCTCCCTCAGGAAGCCTCTGCTTTCAGCCATGGCTTTAAGTCATAACCTGAATGCCTCCTGGGTATCTTCCTTAAAGTCCCCGCACCAAGTCCTGCAAAGCCAATCTCCTGCTGGGTCCCCACAGGGGGACAGCCCCCTGGCCTACCTGGTCACCTGGCCAAAACTCTGGGCACCACACTCGGCCCTCCCTTCCCTGCTCTTGTCCAGCCTCCGGCCCCAGCTCAGGCCTCCTGGCCTCCAGCTCATCCTCCATCCGGCCTGAGGGGGTCTCACTACACCCAGAGCTGAGCCTGCTCCATGTCTGCTCAGGGCGCTCCAGGTTCCCAGTGCCCTTGACAAGGTGCCAGCCCCGAGGCCCCTCTGCGGCCCTGATGCCATCCTCAGCCTCCTCCACCACGTTCCAACCCCCCAATTCCCCCGATACGCCGGGCTCTCCTTTGTCCCGTGGTTGCTCCCTCTCCTGCTAACACCCTAAGCTTCCTCTGCCAGACGAGATCCTACTTCCTTTCAAGTTAGAGGTTGGACTGGTGCCTCCTCTGGCTCCCAGAACATCTCAGGTGCCTCCTTCAGAGCATGACCGCACGGGGCTGTAACCAAAACGTGGGGTTTTCGAGTAGAACGAGGTCTGCTCTTCTTGGGGACCCCGGCATCAGCCAGCACGGGGCCTGGAACACGAGAGACCTCAGAGAACACATCTGGAGCAAGAAGAAACAGACAAAGAGCAAGGCCAGGGCGGTGGACCTGGCAAGCGACAGGGCAAGAGGGAAGCGATGCAGAGAGACGGGCAGAGAGGTCAGCAGCCATGCCTGCATGGAGTAGTGGAGGCCGGAGCAGGCGGGGTGCAGCGTGAGGTTCTGGAAGGGCTGGATACGGGGCCGGCCCCAGCCCTTCTCCTCCTTCCATTCCACCATCAGCATGTGGTCGGTGAATGTCTTCCCAAACACCAGGGGCTTGCTGGGGTCAGGCTTCTGATGAGGCTCCCGTGTCATTTCCAGCTGCAGGTCTGCAGCCTGAGAAAAGAGAGGGGACCCGGGTAGCCTGAAATCTCGTCGCAACCTCAAACTGAAAAACTACAACTCCCATGAACCTCTGGGGCTAAGACCCAAAGAGAAGAGAGACCTGTAGCCCCAGAGGCTTGTGGGACATGCAGTATCAAATCTCTCCCACAGCCTTACGGCGGACTATTAGGACCCCACTGCCAACCACCTTCACCTTTGGACCCTGGACCCTTTTGGAGATGCCCAAATCCAGCTGCCAGCCCTTTCCTCAAACCTAAGAGTCCTGGCCCCCAGCTCCCTCCTCCCTCAAGCCCAGTAGTCCTGGCCCCAGCCCCTCTTTGAGATCCCAAAGTACATTCCCCTCCATTCACCTTGAAGTTGGATGAGGCATATCTTCTGGGGCCACACAGAAGCCAAGAGACAGGGAGGAGTTTTCGGGCCCAAATCTGAGGGTGGGGACAGAAGTAAGAAAGGTGGTGAGGCCAGGAAAGGTAGAGAGAGCAGGGGACCCTCGTGCCTGCTTTGCCACTACGCACTTGGAACGTCCCTCTGGCCTGATCTGTCCCAGGCCCAGTGCATTCTAGATGGACCACGTGGCCCTGGACAAGTCGGCTCCCCTGTCAAGCAGCACCTAGTGGGAGAGAATCCTGAAGGAGGCCAAGACCCCTCCCTGTCCTCACAAGCACAATCCCTAGGAAGGGCTGAATCAGCTCCTATCCCCTCCATGCCAGGGCAAAGTCAAATACAGGCACCTCCCACCCCTGGGAACTTTGGCCCCAGCCCTGAGATCAGCTCAGACAGAAGACTGCGACGCAAAGTGCACAGGTAAGTGACGGCCACCCTGGGGGACCCAAATCCTGATAAGAATTAGAAAAGTGAGGGGCGCCTGGGTGGCTCAGTCGTTAAGTGTCTGCCTTTGGCTCAGGTCATGATCCCAGGGTCCTGGGATCGAGCCCCGCATCGGGCTCCCTGCTCGGCGGGAAGCCTGTTTCTCCCTCTGCCTCTCCCCCTGCTTGTATTCCCTCTCTGTGTCTCTCTGTCAAATGACTAAAATCTTAAAAAAAAAGAAAAGTGAGGAACCTAGAGGCCATACTTCCCCAGAACCCAGAAGCTGGGCCTCCGTCCCCCTCCTCCCTCAGACCTAGGAGTCCGGACCCCCAGCTCCTTCCTCCCTCAGACCCAGGAGTCCAGGCCCCCTGCCTCCTCCCCCCTCAGACCCATAAGTCCAGGCCTCCAGTCCCTTCCTCCCCCAGACCCAGGAGTCTAGGGCCCCAGCCCCCTCCTCCCTCACACCCTGGAGTCCAGACCTCTGGCCTCCTCCTCCAGACCCAGGAGTCTAAGCCCCCAACCCACTTGTCCCTCAGATCCAGGAGACCCAGGCCCCAGCCCCTCCTCCCTCAGACCCAAGAGTCCAGACCCCCAGCCCCCTCCTCCCTCAGACCCAGGAGTCTAGACCTCTGGCCTCCTCCTCCCCGAGACCCAGGAGTCCAGAGCCCTAGTCCCTCTTCCCTCAGACCCAGGAGATCAGTCCCCAGTCCCTCCTCTCTCAGACCCAGGAGTCCAGGACCCCAGCCCCCTCCCTCCCTCAGACCCTGGAGTCCAGCCCTCTGGCCTCCTCCTCCTCCAGACTCAGGAGTCTAATCCCCCAGCTCACTCCTCCCTCAGATCCAGGAATCCAAGCCCCCAGCCCCTCCTCCCTCAAACCCCCGAGTCCAGACCCCCAGCCCATTCTCTCTCAGATCCAGGAGTCCAAGTCCTTATTCTTTCAGGATATCAGACCAACTGGGCTCAGATTACTTGAGCCCCCAACCCCATACCTTGGACACCAGTGATTCCAATTCCCTTCAGATCCCAGGGCTGAGAGGCAGCCACATGGACCTGGGGGGTGATCCCAGGGTGAGACCCTGCTCAGATAAACATCTGTGGCCTGCCTGAGACAAACGAGGGAGAGGAAATCGGTCTGTGTCCATCAGGGTGGCCTCTCCCCAGTATTCTTTGACCTCATAATGCCTCTTTCCCAGCCTGGCAGGAAAGCAGCTGGGTCATGAGATTGGCGCAGATGGAACAGCCTAGCCTGCTCCTGCCTGTGAGCTGGGTGAGCGGACACCAACCAGTGAGAACGAACATGAGTGGCAGCAGTCACTGGTCAGTAGGTGAGTCATGGGGAGATGGGGGCTGCGGAGCGTGACGTCTGAGCAGTGGTTTCGGATAGTGTGGGGCCCAAGGGCTTCTGGGCGGATCAGAGTGTAGGTTCACGGCATGGCCTCTAGGTGGCGCTGTGTAGCCCACCCAAGTCTGTGGCTATGCTTCCGTCCAGGAGGGAACAGGACACCCACAGCACAGAGAAAAGATAAGACACCCAGGGCAGAGACAGCCAGTATCTGGACAGGAAAGCAGAGCTCAGGAGGAGCCAGAATGGAAGAAAAAATAAAAGAGAGGGAAAAGCAAGAATGAGAAAACAAAAAGACATAGAAAACAAAACCGAGGGGGTGCCTGGCTGGCTCAGTCGGAAGAGCAGGTGACGCTTGATCTCAGGGTCCTGAGTTCGAGCCACGCGTTGGGTGGAGAGGTTACTTAAAAATAAAATCTTAAAAAAAAACCAAACCAGAAATGGAAACCAAACTGAGAACAGAAATCAAGAACACAAGATGCCAAAATAGATATGATCATAAAGAGAGACTGATATGA
This sequence comes from Halichoerus grypus, assembly GCF_964656455.1. Lineage (NCBI taxonomy): Eukaryota > Metazoa > Chordata > Mammalia > Carnivora > Phocidae > Halichoerus > Halichoerus grypus. The sequence continues at coordinate 53,690,065 of NC_135726.1, forward strand.
GAGACAGATAGGGAGGCAAACTCAGGCGAAGTGAAGTCTGGAGAAATCTAGAAAAAGGCCAAGGGTGAGATACGGAGAGGCTGAAGGAGGAAAAAGTAAGCAACGACCAGATTTCAGGTGACAGCACAAAGTGAAACGAGACCCAGAGAAACGAGGAAAGACAGAAAGACAGCGATGCCAACACCTGGAGACAAACTTCTCAGGGATGCTTAGAGACAGAGTATATCCAAGAGAGAGAGAAGGGAGAGGCAGAAAACACACGCACGGGGCACAGAGGAGCCGGGTAGTGTCCAGGTTGTACATCAGCACTGGCCATCAAGACCCTCTTGCCCTGAGAGAAGCTGCTTTCATCCTTCAAGGACATTTCTGTAGAAGCGGGGGTGGGGGGTCTCCCCTCAGCTCAGGGAAAGTGCTCCGCCATCTGACACCCCAAGCCATGGGGATTGGGACCAAGGGATGCTAGATGGGCTACTGGGACAAAGAATGTGAAAAGATTGGGGCTGAATTAAGAAACAAGGAAGGGTTGGGGGGGAGGGGCACAGAGCAGGGCTCTGCAATGTGATGGAGCCTCCCCTGTGTCTCATTACAGCCTAGGACTGTCCCCAGCACAATCCAGGACCATTCTCTCAGCACGGCCCCAGGAATGTCACCATCAAAGCCCAGGACTGTTTGTCATAGTTCAGCACTGTCCTTCATGCTTCAGGACTGCCCCCCCCATCACAGCCCAGGAAGGGTCCCCCTTGTAATGCAGTGCTGTCCTTTATCTCAGCCAGGGACTGTCCCTATCACAGCCCCAAAGGGTCTCAGTCAAAGCCCCAAATTGTCCTCGTTGTGGCCCAGGACCGATCCCATCACATGTAGGACTGTCCCATGATAGCCCAGGACTCTCCCATCGCAGACCAAGACTGCTCAACGGCAGCTCGAGACTCTCCACCATCACAACCCCAAACCGTCCCTGCCCCTGCCCGGGACTCTCCCACCACAGCCCAGAAGTGGCACCCCCAGAGCCCAGATGGTCCCAGTCACAGCCCAGCGTCAGTCACCCCAGCCTCGGAACAGTAACAATGTGCCCTGCTCTCCATCAGGCTGGGGTAGGAGTCCCAGACGGGGTCCGGAGCAGAACAGGACGCGAACAACACTTCTCCCGGGGTGATGCTGCCGCTGTGCAGGGCTCTAAACATCCCTTCTGTGAGCTGTTAGCGTTTCTTCCCTCGCTGAGAAACTGTGCTGTAAAATCCCGCTCTCCAAAGCTCTGCTGGTCGACCGCTTCTGGGTAAGAATGGACCGGGAGGATCTGTCTCTGTCTCTGTGACAGTCGGAAGAGGGCTCCCTTTCCAACCCTGATGCGCAGCTTCGGAGGAGAGCTTGCAGGGACAGTCCACGCACATCTTAACTTTCAGGGGCCTTGGGTCCAATTCCCAGTCCAGACCTGAGATCTGTGCCTTCGTCCTACCCGCACCCCTAGAAGTTCGGGGTGTCTTATCCCGGCGCCCCCACAGGCTGGCTGTTATCCCTTCCTTCACCGCCCCCACCCCACGCAGCCCTGTGCCTGTCCCATTAACCGTACCCCCCTCCACGTTTCCCTCCTACCTCCCGTCGGCGGCCCCGTCCCACCAACTACCTCCCTCCGCCTCCCTCGCCCTTAAAGCCTCGAGCTCCTCTCCAAGGGGCCCCTCCTCCTCGGCGCCCGGCAGCGGAACCCGAGCGCCGGGGGCGCGACGCCGGACGGGGCCGGGCGCTAGTGGTCCACCCGGAAGTGGGCCTTCCCCCCTCCCCCGCCTCCCCCCCCCTCCCGTTTCCCCGGCCCGGGGCCGCGAACCCACCTGCCCCAGCGCGGCTGCGGCCATGGTCGGTGCTGCGGGGAACTGTGCCCGCCCGGGCCGCCGCGCGGGAGAAAGACGTTCCGGCCCCGCCCCGCTCACGCCCCCTTCGGCGGGAGGGCTGCTTGCCCTACGCCCCTGGTGGGTCGGGCCGCCCCAATTATAGGGCGCCTGCGGGGAGCCGGGCCCTGCTCGAGAGCGCATGCTCTGGAATCCGCGGGGCTGGGGGAGCACAGGGACACGCACCCTCCTCCCCGCCCCCACCCAGATTCCGTTCCAGCCGCACCATTGCTGCGCAACACAGTGCATGAAGTTTTTAAAAAATGCATTTTAATAGGCACTGTCACGGGACGCTAACGAGGATGAGCAGCCCGAGGTGAGAGCTGAGAGGCCAGGAGCAGGAACCTCCGCATGTCTCCATCCCGTGGTGATAAGGCAACGCACTGGCTGTTAAGTGTCGTTAGGTGTCAGTGGGGGCGTGTATCATGTAAATGAAAAGGGAAAGCACTTCGGAAAAAGGCCTCTGAAGAGGGTAGCAGGTAGGGATGCATGAAGGAGTTGCAGTCAACCCCTGTTTGAATATAGTTTTTCTTCCCAAGGAGAAAATGTATGTGTATTCGTTGTAACTTTTTAAGAGATACAACACACGCGGGGCAGCTGGGTGGCTCAGTCCGTTAGGCGTCAGACTCTTAGTTTCCACTCAGGTCATGATCTCAGGGTCCCGAGATTGAGTCCCACACAGCACAGAGTCAGCTTGGGATTCTCTGCCTCTCCCTCTCCCTCCCCCTCTGCCCCTCTTCCTAGCTCGCATATGCACACTCTCTCTCTAGAATAAATAAATATCTGAAATAAATAGGGGTGCCTGGGTGGCTCAATCGGTTAAGCCTCCAACTCTTGATTTCAGCTCAGGTCATGCTCTCAGGGTCAAGAGATCGAGTCCCTCGGCTGGCTCTGCGCTCAGCGCAGAGTCTGCTTGTCTCTCTACCTCCGCAACCCCCCCCCCCCGCCCGCTTGCACTCTCTCTCTCAAATAAATAAGTATCATTTAAAAAATATATACAACAGGGTGCCTGGATGGCTTAGTCAGTTAAGCGTCTGCCTTCAGCTCAGGTCTCAGGTCATGATCCCGGGATCCTGGGATCGAGTCCCGCCGGGAGCCCGCTTTTCCCTCTCCCTCTGCCTGCCTCTCTGCCTTCTCTCTCTGTCAAGTAAGTAAAATCTTAAAAAAAAAAAAAAAAGATACAACACACACGGTTCCGGTCCCATCAGTGAGGCCCGAAAAATTTTAATCCACCAACGCATGAGTGAGCCTCTAAGAACAGCCCCTAGAGCCCCTAGGGCAAGGTTACCTGGTTATGCCCCCTTGTATCTCCCCAACTACAGGACCCCCAGGGGCAGAGTTAGCTAATTATAGTTCATCAGGATCCCTCTAATGCCTAGCAATTCAAACCTGCATTAGTGCCCCCTATACCGAACTCCTTGGTCACTGTGGCCCCAAAACCTCCTGTGGTCAGAGTTCCCCCAACTCCTGCATCCGGATTACAAGAACCAAAATCTTTTTCCTGTCGAGTCCTCAAACTCCGATTCCTGGGCCACCGTGCCCCCACAATTCTGCTCTGGGATATTTTGCCCCCGAATTCTGTCCCCGGGTCACTGTCGCCCAGCCCTAACAGCCACAGGCCTCGGCAAATTCCCAGCCCTCCCCCCTCAGAGTATCATCCAGTTTTGCTTCCTACACCCCAGTCCTCCTCTCCCACTGCCTGGCCTACGGCCCGAGGGGCGCGGCAGCCACGACCGCGCCCTCCCCGCCTCAGCCAATCAGCGATTGCCGCACACCCCCCGCGGCGGCCAATCCGCAGCGGCCATGCAGGCCCACCCCCCTCACTGAGGAGATTCAACCCAAAGTGGGCCCCGCGCCCCTGGGGGAATCCAGGCTCCGCCCTTCCGCAACTGGGAGTCCACGCCCCCTATGTTTCCTTCTCCCCCAAACCCAGGAGTCCGGATCCCAGCGCCTCCTCCCTCTGACCCAGTACTCTCAACCCTAGCTGCTGCTTCCCACAGAACTTCTGGAGCCCGCCACCCTCCTATTCCTCAGCCAGCGAGGTCAAATCTCCTTTCCCTTAACGACCAAGATTAACGAGGAGGCCCTTTTGTTTCACCTCCACTATTATCTCCTAATAGGGTTTAATTTATTCTCCCCTGCGGGCCTTTGTATTAGCAGGGGTGAAGCCGACCGGCAATACTTTCCCCAGGAGCCTGCTGCAAGGCCTGCCGGGAGTTGTAGTCCCTCGGGTCGAGGCTCCGCGTGGGAAACCGTGGGGGCTGGGAACTGGGACGCGGTCCCCGCGTGGCAGAACTCAAGGGCAGAAAATAAATGTCATGACGCCCTCCTCCTGGCTGCAAACTCCTTTTATGGGAACTTGCGGGGTAGTCTGGCACATTGGTAAGTGGAGTTAACGTCTAGAGCTGGGGTCTGCACCTAAGAGGCAGATGGTAGACGCTGAAATCTGGGAGACTGAGCTTGGGGTGGGAGTTCTAGTCCGGAAGGCCCAAGTGGAAATGTGGGAAATTAGGAAGGGATGGTGGGGAGCTCCACGGGGGTGCCCGGGATGGCCTTGCGCCCATACCCCAGCTCTGCACCCCCGCTCACAAGCAGCTCAATCCCAGTGCAGAAGTTAGCTTCGGAGGCCAGGAACACGGCAGCGGCCCCCACGTCAGCGGGCTGGCCCATGCGGCCCAGGGGCTGGGGAGAGACCAGGGGAAAAGGAGACCAAGTGAAGCACCTGGTCTGACTGCCGCGCCCTGAGCCACTCCCGTACCACCTGGATCTGGCCCCACTCCCACCTGGGCCAACGTGCCCTCTTGGACTGCAGCGGTGGGGTCAGGCGTTGAGGCTGTCAGCTCCTCCCACAGTGGGGTCCAGATGTTTCCCGGGGAAATACTGTGGGAAGGGAGAAAAGGGGATCAGGGAAGAAGTGTGCCATAAACGTGGCCTCTTCGGCTCACTCCCAGCCTTCTCTGCCCACTTGGAGCTGCTCACCAGTTGACCCGGACGCCATATTGACTCTCATCCAGGGCCAAGGCTTTGGTCATGGCTGTTACTGCCCCCTGTGGAAGATGATGGGGGGGGGTTCAGTCCAGGGAAGACGAGGTCCCTCTTGTTCTCTCCTCCAACAAGGGGGTGTCAAGCTGGGGCATCAGAATGGGGAGGTCATGCCTTCCCTGCTGGCCTCCATGGGATGCACCAGGCTCTGTTTCCTGGGAGACACTTGGTGCGTAACAACACGCCACAGGTTGTCATGCTTCAGGGCTGAGGTACCTGGAGGGCCTGGTAGGGAGTGAAGGAAGGGGTAGGGTACCTTGGTGGCCACATAAGGAACTGCCTGGACCTGGCCAATGGCCCCCACCAGACTGGAGATGTTGATAACGTTCCCCTGGCTCTTCCGCAGGTGGGGGAGGGCAAGCTGGGGAGACAGAAGGCAAAGTCAGCCAACTGAGCCCCTGGGTTCCCCCAGCCACACTGAAACACATCCTGATGCCTGGGCCAATGGCCATTGCCCTGGTATGTTCCCTAATGGATCTCAGTGCCTTGTAGCGACAGCATTCTAGAACTCGAGAGGGCACCTTCACTGGTTTGCCCCAGGGTCTCTGCGTCTGCTTAAGGAATCTCTCCATGTCTGGAAGGCATTTTTCTCTATGTCTCCTCTACTACCTCTCTCTTTCCCTCCCTCCCTTTGTGTCCCTGTCCCCCTCCCCCACCACCCTCCCCACCTTCTCCCCCCAACCCCGTCCCAGTCCCCCTCTCTCTAGGTCTCTGTCTCCCCCACCCCGGGTCTTTATATGTTACTCAAACTCATGTCCAAATCAAGATAGGAAAATGCAAGATGGCTGCATATTTTGCAAAAACGGGCGGAAGCTCTTTTATCCATGAGGGCAGTATCGCTGAATTTTAGGGAGAACTCTGTGGTCAGAATGTGATGTGGGAGACCTTCATGAAATGCACCCATTTTACCAGCTTCTCCCCGGCAACTCTCTGGCTCCCCGGAGGCCCCTAAACTAATTCTTTCTCCCTCTCCTCCCTTCCTCTGTCTCTCAGCTCTTTCACTACACATGACCTTGAATAAATTCAAATTCTATCCTTCTCCTCGCTTTCCTTTGACAGCTGAGCTGGCCTGGCAAGACCTGTTCCTGCCGCTAAAGATTAATGACTATAAACAGGTTCCCTTAAGTGGTTTCCAGAGTGGGAATCTAAATTAGCTCCCTCTCTGGGTCACCCCATCAGCTCTTTCAAACTTTCTCCACTCCCTCAAAAACAGCCTCCACCTTTTCTGAGGACTGTAACTTCAAACATACCCTGAGCGTTCCAACCTCAGGGCCTTTGCACTTGCTGTTCCCTCTGTCTGGAGTACTTTTCCTCTGATACGCATGGGACTCACTCCTAGGGTGACCAGCCATTCCGGTTTGCCCAGGACTGAAGCGCTTCTGAGGACATGGGACATTCCGAACACTTTCAGGACTAACCTGGGACAATCCCAGGTAAACCTAGTCCCTCAACAATTCCAAATCTTGTTCAAATGTCACCTTCTCAATGAGGCCAACCCTGACTGTCCTATTTATTTATTTAAAGATTTATTTATTTGAGGGGCGCCTGGGTGGCTCAGTCATTAAGTGTCTGCCTTCGGCTCAGTTCATGATCCCAGGGTCCTGGGATTGAGGCCCACATCGGGCTCTCTGCTCAGCAGGAACCCTGCTTCTCCCTCTCCCACTTCCCCTGCTTGTGTTCCCACTCTCTTTGTCTCTCTGTCAAAATAAATAAATAAAATCTTTAAATTAAAAAAAAATGATTTATTTATTTGAGAGAGGGAGGGAGAGAGAGAGAGGGCAAGAGCAGGGGGAGGGGCAGAAGGAGAGAAAGAAGCAGACTCCCAGCTGGGCACAGGCGGGGGTGGGGGTGGGGTGGGGCATGCTTAACCGACTGAGCCACCCCAGGCGCCCCTCTGACTATCCAATTTAAAACTGCAACCTGCTTACCCCTAGGTCCCCATCCCTATTCCTGATTCCTTTTTTTTTTTTTTATGATTTTTATTCATTCATTTGACAGAGACACAGCGAGAGAGGGAACACAAGCAGGGGGAGTGGGAGAGGGAGAAGCAGGCTTCCCGCTGAGCAGGGAGCCCAATGCGGGGCTTGATCCCAGGACCCTGGGATCATGACCTGAGCTGAAGGCAGACACTTAACGACTGAGCCACCCAGGCGCCCCCCTGATTCCTTTTCTCTGTAACATAACACCTGCTTCTCACACACCATATCTATTTTACTTACTTATTTGCTTATCCTCTGTCTCTCCCACCAGAATGCAAAAGTTCATGAGGGGTGGTTGCAATTTCTTACTTTGTTTCACCCCTGGTATTCAGGTGTCTGTCACGTAATAGGTGCTCAATAAATATCTTTTGAATAAATGAATGAATTTATTGAATTTTTCTATTTTTTGAAGATTTTATTTATTTATTTGAGAGAGAGAGAGAGCACAGAGGGAGAAGCAGACTCTCCACTGAGCAGGGAGCCCGATGCAGGACTCAATCCCAGGACCCTGAGATCATGACCTGAGCGAAAGGCAGACGCTTAACCGACTGAGCCACCCAGGCGCCCCTGAATTTATCTATTATGTGCCTGGCCCTGTTGTCAGCTCTTCACACAGATCAGCTCATTGAATCCTCAGGACAAACCCAGAAGAAGGGACTGTCCATAGCTCCTTTTCCCAGGTGAGGAGACTGAGCAGGTGACCAATGCTCCGAGGGTCATATGACAACTGTCAGGGCTGGTATTTGCACCCCACAGTGAGCAGTCAGAGACCAAAACGCACAACCAAAAAAAGACAACTCTAAGTCTTAAGAACTTGAAGATAATATGAGCATGAGTGCCATGATTATGTGGGCACTGGGGGGGGGGGATTCAAATCCTCCAACCTCTCCCCAGGGACCTGACTGCCCCCCCACCCCATTCCTTTCTCTCCTCCCTCTCGTTGGCCTTGAAACCCTCCCTCCCTCAGCCCTGGCCTTGCCCATCCCCTCCCCCAGGCCCGGCCCCTGCCTATTTCTTTCCTAAACCTTCTCACTCCCTGCCCAGCTGTTTAACTCCCTCCCCACCCCCACCCTGCGAACATGACGTCCCTAAGGGCTGCACAATGTGGGTCGTTTGCCACCCTTGTCCTAGCACTGGGCATACAGCTAGCACTGAATAAATATTTGTCCCACACTCCCTGCGGACCCTTCTCAACCCTCCCACACAGTCCCTGGCCCATGGCTCACCACCCCCTCCAAGGTCACCTAGAGCCTCTGAGCAGCCACATCCAGGACACGCTGGAACCTTATTGGCCCGTCCTTCCCACCCCTCTCCCTCCCTCCCTTTGGACACCTGACCGACCAGGAGAGCCCGCAGCCTCGCTCTGGCCTGAGTCCATTTCTCCTAAATGTTGGGGTTCCTGGGTTGGCTTCTCTCAGCTCTGCCAGGGGAGCCCCTGCGTGGCTGGTTTCCCATCAGCATATCCTAAATCTCCCTTAGAACCACCTTCTGGAGCTCCTCCCCTGCCACCTTTGGGCACCCCCAGCTCCGTATCTCCAGTGCAAAATTCATCCCATTGTCTCCTCCTAGAATCTGCCTTTCTCCCGGATTTCCAGCCTCAGACATGGGGTCCACTCATACCCAGCTCTCAAGCCAGACACCTGAGAGCCTTCTAGAGCCTCCCTCTCCCTAAGTTCCTCATCTGATCCATCACCAAGCCCTGGCCGTTGTGCCTTCTAAGGACCTCCTGAATCTCTACAGTTCTCTCCCCCTCATTCATTCATTCGATAAACATTAACCAAGCACCTAGTATGGGCCAGGTCCTGGGGCAAATTGCCAGGGATACCACAGGAAACAAGACAGAGATTTCTGCCCTCATGGAGCCCAAGGTCTGGGGGGGAAGCAGCAATAAACAAATAAAAGTGCATGATGGAATGTGCTAGAGTGTGGTCAGGGATATGGAACAAGAAGTAGAGCAAGATGAGGGGAATGGGAGTGTTGGGCTGGGTGCAGCTGCAAACTCAGGTATGAACTGTGGGGATGTCTTGGAGAGGCCTGGGCCAGGCAGAAGGAATGGCATGTGCAAAGGCCCTGAGGCAGGACAGAGCTGGTGTGTTTGGCGCAACAAAGTCACTGTGGTGGGAGGTGAGGTCAGGGGAGGAACCGGGGCCAGACCATGTGAGGCCTTGGAGGCCACCTCTTTTTACTTGCACAAATGCCACTGTCTCTTAATACTGGTTTCCCCACTCCCACACTTTGTCTTCTGACTTGTTCTGCAGGAAAGAGCCAGAGAGACTTTCTTTTTTTTTTTTTTTAAAGTAATCTCTACCCACAATGCGGGGCTCAAACTCATGACCCTGAGATCAAGAGTCGGGTGCTCTACCGACCAAGCCAGCCAGGCGCCCCTAGAGTGATCTCTTAACATTAATGATCTGTTAGTATTTTTTTTTAAAACTTTATTTATTTATTTGACAGAGGGAGACACAGCGAGAGAGGGAACACAAGCAGGGGGAGTGGGAGAGGGAGAAGCAGGCTTCCCGCGGAGCAGGGAGCCCAATGTGGGGCTCGATCCCAGGACGCTGGGATCATGACCTGAGCTGAAGGCAGATGCTTAACGACTGAGCCACCCAGGCGCCCCGTTAGTATTTTTTTTTAAGATTTTATTTATTTATTTTGAGAGAGAGAGAGTGGGGGTGTACGCATGTGTGAGTGGGGGGAGGGGCAGACAGAATCCCAAGCCTACTCCATGCCTAGTGCAGAGCCTGACAGGGGCCTCAACCTCATGACCATGAGATCATGACCTGAGCCCAAACCAAGAGTCAGATGCTCAACCAATTGAGCCACCCAGGCGCCCCACAATCTGTTAGTATTAACGGCATCACATCACTTCCTTGCTCAAATACCTTCCATGGCTCCCTATTGCTCTTGAGATAAAGACCAGACACCTCAGCATGGCCCTCGGGTCCCCATATGGTCTGCTCCCCCAACCCCTTCTTGCACCAGCCCCTTGGCTCTCTCCACTCAGCCCCTCCACAGTGCCCAGCTTTCTGGCGGCCAGGCCTTTGCACGGGCTATTCCCTCTGCCAGGAACACTTGAACCTTACATTGTAGCCACATCAAGGACCCCCTTGGACTCTTATAGGTCTGGCTCTCCTCCCCCCTTCACCCCACCTCATCCCACTCCCTAGTCAATGCTGCACATTGTTCACTTCCTCCGGGAAGCCCACCCTGTCCCCAAGGCATATTACTCTTGATCTCGGGGTCACGAGTTTAAGCCCCACGTTGGGTGGGGAAATTACTTAAAAATAAAATCTTGGGGTGCCTGGGTGGCTCAGTTGGTTGGGCGTCTGCCTTCGGCTCAGGTCATGATCCCAGGGTCCTGGGATCGAGCCCTGCATCGGGCTCCCTGCTCAGCGGGAAGCCTGCTTCTCCCTCCCCCACTCCCCCTGCTTGTGTTCCCTCTCTCGCTGTGTCTCTCTCTGTCAAATAAATAAACAAAATCTTTAAAAAAAAAGAATTCTAATAATCTGAATAAGAAGGTCTCTAGATTACCCAAGACCACGGTATCAATGTTAACCTTACTGTGACTACATGAGAGAATGTTCTCATTTTTAGGAAATATTCTCCAAAGTACGGAGGGGTGAAAGGACATCATGCCTCCAATTTACCCTCAAACCGAGAGGCAGAAAAATAAAGCAAACAAATATTAATAAAAATAAAATATTGGGCGCCTGGGTGGCTCAGTTGGTTAAGCAACTGCCTTCGGCTCAGGTCATGATCCTCGAGTCCCGGGATCGAGTCCCACATCGGGCTCCCTGCTCAGCAGGGAGTCTGCTTCTCCCTCTGACCCTCTTCCCTCTCGTGCTCTCTATCTCTCATTCTCTCTCTCTCAAATAAATAAATAAAATCTTTAAAAATAAATAAATAAATAAATAAATAAATAAAATATTAACAATGAGGAGTCCGGGTATATAGGAGTTCTCTGTACTATTCTGACAAGATTTTGTGAGTCTTAAATTATATCAATAATTATAAGTAAACATTCAAATCCATTGGTAGCATTTATGAAGTTCCTACTGATGAAATCATAGGATGTCTCGGTAGGGGATGGCAGGAGGCTATGGATAGAACAATTTAATAAAATGCTTCTAATTGTTAAACTGGAGGTGGAGATGGGAGATGAGTGTCTCTTGTTCTTAAAACACACCTAGGATGAACCATGAGAAACTATGGACTCTGAGAAACAAACAGGGTTTTAGAGGGGAGGGGGGAGGGGGGATGGGTTAGCCCAGTGATGGGTATTAAGGAGGGCACATACTGCATGGAGCACTGGGTGTTATACGAAAACAATGGCTCATGGATCACCTCATCCAAACTAATGAGGTACTGTATGGTGACTAACATAACATAATAAAATTAAAAAAAAAACAAAACACACACCTGGGTGGTTACTGCCCCCAGGACCTTTGCACACTCTTTTTTGGTAAATGATACACCCTGTGGCCTACTTCTCCAATTCCTTTCCTCCCACTCAGGATTCAGCTCAAACCTCACCTTTTCCCTTCTACTTCTGCCAGGCTTCATCTGCCCAACGTTTATTTCGATGAGCTCAACCTGAGTTAGGTAGATTGGCCATAGGAAACAGAATGGGGCAATGTTCACAATAAGTAATAAAAATGTGCAGACAGTAAACTCTGTGCTAGGCATGTTCTAAGGGCTTCGTGGGTATTTTACCCTCATTCAATTCTCAGGAACAATCCAGTGAATCAGATGCCATGATCAGCCTCATTTTTCACAGGAGAAAACCCAGGTGCAGAGAGATTGAGTAACTTGCCATGTTGCAGGTAGGAGGTGGCAGAGAGCTTGGGCAGGCCTGTCTCCTTGGGCTGGACCTTTATTCCTACGCGAGGGTTCTGTACCAGCCATTCACACCTAACAGAGTCAGGTAGCCCCATCGGGAGAGGTGGGGACTGGGATATAATGGAGAGTCATGCCACATTTAGCAGACTGTTGTTCTGCCCCATGGGTCCAGCTTGCCAACCTTTCAAGAGAAACCAGAGATCTGGTTGCTTATGAGAAATCCCTCTCTTTTTAAATGGTGGGCACTGGGGCACCTGGATGGCTCAGTCGGTGAAGCGGCTGCCTCCGGCTCAGGTCATGATCCCAGGGTCCTGGGATCGAGCCCCGCTTCAGGCTCCCTGCTCAGCCGGAAGCCTGCTTCTCCCTCTCCCTGCCGCTCCCCCTGCTTGAGCTTTCTCTCTCTGTGTCAAATAAATAAATAAAATCTTTAAAAAAAAATAAAAAATAAGTGCTGGGCACTGAGAGATTATATATATAATTACATATATAATATATAATTACATATATATTCCCTTTATGGGCTGTGGTATATATCTTATCGTATGGAGGTGACAACAGAGGTGAACACAAGCGAGGGATGGGAGTGAGGGTTCACAGGTTGAGCAAGAGCACCCAGCTGCCCAGAAACATTTCACCTGGATCTCAGGTGAGACCTCACCTAAAAATAGCGCCTGATCTTCCTCACACTAGTGACCCCCCGGCCCCGCCCACTCCTGGGGCTCCTCCCTTCTCTGTCTACATTGCAATTTACCTTGTCTGTCTACACTGCTATTTGCTGGGGTATTTTATTTTTTTAAAAGATTTGTTTATTTATTTATTTTAGAGGGTGGGGGAAGGGCAGAAGGAGAGGGAGAGAAGCAGACTCCCCGCTGAGCGCGGAGCCTCACAAGGGGCTCGATCTTACCACCTTGGACCCTGAGATCATGACCCGAGCCAAAAATCAAGAGTCTGATGCTCAACCAACTGAGCCACCCAGGCGCCCCTTTGCAGGTAGGAGGCGGCATTTAGCTGACTAAATGAAACCCTGGTTTTTCAGACCTACTCCAGCCTCAGGTTGGTGAGCTCCCAAGTGATGACTCCAAACCTCTCTCTCACCTCACCCCAGACTCAAGAATCCCAAGTGGACATGGGCAGGGCACCACACCCCCACACCCCCTGAAAAGGTCTCCCAGTCCACCGGCTCCTCCCCAGGCTTCACCCTGGCAACGGATGGCAACTCAGTCCTACGGCCAGTGGGGGACAAAGAAGCCAAAACTCCCATTCCTTTCTTTCTCGAGTCCACCCCCCACGTCTAGTCTACAAGGAAATCTTGACAATTCTACTTTCAAAATGGATCCGGAATCGGAACACTTCCCACTAAATCCACCGCCACCGACCCGGTCGGATTCAAATCACCTCCTGCCTGGACCACCCTGGGCCCTTTGCCTCAGTCCTCGGCCCCGCCTGTTCCCCACGCGGCCGCCGGAGGGCGCCGGTTCCCACTTACAGCAGCTCACTTCGTTGGCTCCAGGCTCAAGCGCCAAAGCAAAGTCCTCTCCGTGGTTGACAAATCCAGATATGATCTAGGCCCTTTTGTCCCCTTTCTGCTCTCACCTCCCGCCCTCTCCCCCTTGCCCTGCTTCAGTCACCCTGGCCTCTTGCTGTTCCTCCTACACTCGGAGCAGTCCCCACCCCAGGGCCTTTGCACAGGCTGTCCTCCCTGGCCTACTCTGCCCCACGCATATCCTTGACTTAAATGTCACCTCTCAGAGAAGGCTTCTGACCACCTCCACCCTGTCTCAAAAAGCACATAAATAATCTAAAACAAAAAACAAAAAACCCAAACAAAACAAAATCTCGTCTGCTAAAAACACATACTAAATTACTTACATGTAAAGTATGTCTGAGATTTGCTTTAAAATACTCCAGCAAGGGCGCCTGGGTGGCCCAGTTGTTAAGCAACTGCCTTCGGCTCAGGTCATGGTCCCAGGGTCCTGGGATTGAGTCCCACATCGGGCTCCCTGCGCTGGGGGAAGCCTGCTTCTCCCTCTCCCACTCCCCCTGCTTGTGTTCCCTCTCTCGCTGTGTCTCTCTGTCAAATAAATAAATAAAATCTTAAAAAAAAAAAAATACTCCAGCAAAAGGGGCTCCTGAATGGCTCAGTTGGTTGAGCATCAGACTCTTGATTTTTGGCTTGGGTCATGATCTCAGGGTCGTAAGATCGAGCTCCTTGTGAGGCTCTGCACTCAGCGGGGAGTCTGCTTCTCTCCCTCTCCTTCTGCCCTTCCCCCACCCTCTAAAATAAATAAATAAACAAATCTTTTTTAAAAATAAAATACCCCAGGGACGCCTGGGTGGCTCAGTCATTAAGTGTCTGCTTTCGGCTCAGGTCATGATCTCAGGGTCCTGGGATCGAGCCCCACATCAGGCTCCCTGCTCCACAGGAAGCCTGCTTCTCCCTCTCCCACTCCCCCTGCTTGTGTTCCTGCTCTTGCTGTCTCTCTCTGTCAAGTAAATAAAATCTTTAAAAAATAGAAATAAAAATAAAAATAAAATACCCCAGCAAAAAGAAAGAAAGAAAGAAAGAAAGAAAAAGAAAGAAAAGGAAAGAAAAGAAAAAAGTGAGGGGTCCACAGGAAGAATGACAGAATGTTGATAATGGTTGCTGGGTGATGGGTATGTGGAATTTGGCCCACAATCTCTCTACTTTTCTGTATGCTTGCAAAATGTCAAAATAAAAAAGTTTTATAGGGGCGCCTGGGTGGCTCAGTCAGTTCAGCATCCGACTCTTGATCGAGATCTCAGGTCTTGATCTCAGGGTTGTGAGTTCAAACCCCATGTTGGGCTCCACACTGGGCATGGAGCCTACTTAAAAAAAAGTTTTCTACAGGGCGCCCGGGTAGCTCAGTTGTTAAGCGTCTGCCTTTGGCTCAGGTCAGGATCCCAGGGTCCTGGGATCGAGCCCCGCATTGGGCTCCTTGCTCCGCGGGGAGCCTGCTTCTCCCTCTCCCACTCCCCCTGCTGGTGTTCCCTCTCTCGCTGTGTCTCTCTCTGTCAAATAAATAAAATCTTTAAAAAAAAAAAAAAGAAGCTCTTTGTTCCCCATAGTGATTCACAGGGTGGAAAAGCTGTAACTGCCTACCACTGACTCCCTGCCTCAACCCTTTCCCCCCTGTTCCTAACATCCCCCAACACAACCAGCACACCACTCTGGAAGGTTCTGGAAGGTCCCTAAGGGGACTGGGTCAGGTACCCACACAGTTAGCTTTGGCCGGATGTAGGGATTTGCTCCCACCTACTTGCTATAAAGAACAGAGTCCTTTTGGAGTAAGATCAAACCAAGGCAGAGGAAACATTCTGCTCTGAGAAAAAGTGGGTCTGACAATCTCATCATCAGGAGGCCCCCTGGCCTGGCAGCTGGGGCTGCAGTCCTCACCTTGGTCACGGTGTATGTCCCCAGCAGGTTCAGCTCCAGCAGCTGCCTGAAGCCCTGGGCAGACGTCTCCTCAGGCCACTGCGGAGGTGGATCTAAGGGTGGGGGACAGAGAGGCAGAGAGAATGAGGGAGTGATACAGAGAACAGGGAAGAAATAGGGATATGGGGGGGAGGGGGCACCAGGTTGGGGGGGCAGACAAGAGGGTCAGGGATCGGGAGAAGGAAGGGGGGTTGCATAACAGTGAATTAAAAAGCCGCCTCAGGCCAGAAGGCTTGGGTTCCAATATGGGCCCCTGCCATTTCCTGGCTGTGTGACTCTGGGCAAGTCACTTTGCCTCTCTGTGCCTCAGTCTCTCTATCTACATAAGGAGGATGACACTTTGCTCTTGGGCTTAGAAGTTTCCCAAATCTGGGGGCGCCTGAGTGGTCCAGTGGGTAGAGCATCGGACACTTGATCTCAGGTCTTGATCTCGGGGTTGTGAGTTCGAGCCCCCACGTTGGATGTAGAGATTACTTAAAAATAAAATCTTAGGGGCGCCTGGGTGGCTCAGCTGGTTAAGGGTCTGCCTTCGGCTCAGGTCATGGTCCTGGGGTCCTGGGATCGAGTCCCGCGTCGGCCTCCCTGCTCAGCGGGGAGCCTGCTTCTCCCTCTCTGTATCTCTGTATCTCTGTGTCTCAAATGAATAAATAAAATCTTTAAAAATAAAGAAAGAAAAATAAAATCTTATACTGTATGTTGTCTAATTGAGTTTAAATTTAAAAAATAAAGTAAATAAAATCTTAAAAGAATTCTTTTTCATGAGTCCGTATTTGTGCCTGACCCTTAGTCCCTTAATCTATTTGTAAAATAGATAGGAGGAATTGGTGGGAGGGGAGGGGTAATGGCCAGAGTGACAGAAAAATCAACGTTCAGAAGAAAAGGAGCTGGAAAGATAGGGGGATAAGAACAAGGAGAAAAGACAGGCAGGTCGGAGGAACGTACCCTGAATGCTCCAAAGGCTTTAGGAGACAATAGGAGAAAGAAAACAAGATGGCGACCAGAAAGTTGAGGGACTCTTGGATTGTTCTTCCCCAGGGACCCAGGGCTTGTGGCCTGGCTTCCTTCAGCGATCTGCTCAAACATCTTCAGAGAATCCGTCCTGGATCCTCTGTTGAAAACAGCCCCTGCCATTTTCTAGACCCTACACAGCTTTTTTTTTTTTTTTTAAGTAAGCTCTACGCTCAATGTGGGGCTCGAACTCACGACCCCAAGTTCAAGAGTCGCATCCTCCACTGACTGAGCCAGCTGGGTGCCCTGACTTTATTTTTCTTCATAGCCTTTATTACCACCAAACATGCTAGTATATACAGTCGATTCTATTATTCAAGGCAGTTATGGTCTACAAAATTTCAGTGAATACTGAATTAATGAATATTCATCCATTGCTCCCAGGGGAAATAGGTACCTATTATATAGTAATGTGTAAATGCTATGGACTAAATGTGTCCCCCACGCCCCCCAAATTCATGTGTTGAAATCCTAACCTTCAGTGTGATGGCATTTGGAGGTGTGGTCTATGGGAGGGGATTTTTAAGTTGCGAGGATGGACCCCTCATGAATGGGATTACTGCACTTAGAAAAGAGACCCCAGAGATCTCCTTGTCCTTTCCGCCCTCACCAGACACGAACCTGCTGGCACCTTGACCTTGACTTCCCAGCCTCCAAAACTGTGAGAGATAAACATTTGTTGCTTGAGCCCTCCCCGGCCGTGGCATTTCTGTTCTACCAGCCCAAACAGACTAAGACACTCTCTATTTGTCTGCCTGTAGACATGTATATACATATACTCTATAGCTATCTGCATATCAGATTAGAGTCTTAAATCCTCAAAACAATTCCTATGGGGAGACTCTATTTTATTTATTTTCCAAACAAGGAAACAAGGCTCAGAGGTGTTAAGCCATTAGCTGGAGGCCAGAGCTGGGATGCTAACCCATCCAGCTGGCTCCAGGGCAGAGCCACACCTTGTTTGACCTCCACTGGGAACAAGTGCTTCAGGCAACTGGGGATTTTTCTTGCCACTTTCCCTCCCTGCAAATCCGCAAAACACCTGGAAAGCAGTGAGTACTGAGGCTATTTTGTGTGTGAGTTGGTGATTTCACGAATATGGAAACCACCAACGGGGAGGCTTAACCGTATCCTTTCTTGTCTATTTCCTTACTCCAGCATGTGAATCCCAAGAAGACGAGAATGTTTTTGTCTCTTTCGTTCACTGCTCATTGCCCAGTCCCCAGGAAAGAACTTGGGACATAGTAGGTGCTCAGTGAATACCTCTTGAATGTACAAAGAACACAGAAAGAATGAACTAGTATTCGCCATCTCTTTGATCCTTACAACAATATACGGAGGAAAATGCAGCCCAGAGAGGGTGAGCCACTTGCTTAAAGTTGCCCAGCCAATAAGTGTGTGTGTGTGTGGGGGGGGTAGTAGTGGGGGGTGTCTCTCTTAGCACAGCCTTGCTGTGTGATCTCAGTACAGAGAGTTCACCCCTCTGAGCCCTGGTTTACCAGCATGAGAGATTCTTAGGAAGGGTAATAATTAAGCTGATGGCATTTTCCCTTCAAAGATACCACACTAAGACCTATAAACCTCATGCATGAGGATATCTTCATAGTCATCAGCAAAGAGAAGGGCCATCCATGTCACTTCATGGATAAGCAAATTGAGACCACAAGACTTCTGGAAGCTGTTTTCCCAAAATAGTTCTGGTAATTATGAGGCTGAGCAATTTACCTTATTGAATACTCACAACAACTCTGTAATGATGATGATCATTATCATCATTCCCATTCTAGAAATCTAGGAACTGAAGCACAGAGAGGGGAGGGCACGGGCCTGAGGGCACCGGGCAGGGATGGAACGGAGCCAGGACGTAAGCCCAGGAGCAGGGGGATTCCTTAGCTCTACTGTCCCATCCAAGGGGACGGAGAAGGGGATGGGGAAGACGAAGGGGAAACTGAGGTGGGGGAGGAAGGGATGGGAAGCCAGGAGGTAGGTGGACAGCAGCGGAGAAGGGCCTGTGGGCCTCACAACTCACGGTAGCCAGCGTTGTTGACCACACAATCCAGGCGGCCAAAACAGCGGACGGTCTCAGAAATGAGGGTCTGAGGACAAAGATGTCTTGTAAGTGGGCAGTGCGGGCACCCAGCCTTGAGGAGCCTGGACTCCCAAAAGCAAGGGGAGGGGGAAGCTGGCTCACAACCGAGGGGACAAGAACTACGGGAAGTGGGGACTCCCCCAAATCACCAAGCATGGGAGGAGAAGAGGAGACAGAAAGCCGGGGGGCCAGAGCCCAGAGGGCTGGTTATATTCACATTGCAGAGACCCGGGGTCAGGGTCAGGGTGGGGGGCGCACATCAGAGAAACATTGACTGAAGGGAAGGGCTAGGAACCCAGAGACAAGAGAAGGAAACTCTTCCAGAAGGAGATCCACTGTGAGGGACTTTTTTGTTCCAATCTCTGTGACAGGTGTGACAAGAGTCTTGAAGTAGTGAGAGAGAAAGGAGAACCTTCCCAGGAGACCCGGAACCTGGCCAGGGGGGAAAGCCTGGAAATGAGGCTGAGCCCAAACCTTTGGGACCAGGCAGGGACAAGAATAGCTCACCCTCACATCTTCCTCCCGAGTCACATCACAGAGGATAAAGAGAGTTCCAGCAAGTGCCTGCTCCAGGGCCCGACCCCTAGACTCTGCAGGGAGAGAAAGGCTGGGGGCCTGGACCCCTGGGTCTGAGGGAGGAGGGGCTGGGGGTGAGGACTGAGAGACACTCACTCACCATCTTTGTCACAGATAACTACTTGCGCGCCGTTTTGCACTGAGAACGGAAGAACAGGTTACCCCAGCACAGACCTTGGCAAAGGCCTCTGCTGCCCTCTTGTGGCCTCCTGGAGTGGGGGCCCATCTTCCCAAACGTTCCCCTCGTGACCCCAAAGTCTCATGATGATCCTCTAGATCAAAGGGCAGAAAACTTGACACATATTCTCGTTGGCCACTCCAGGTGCCTTCTGGGGTTCCTGAGCCCCCCATCCCTGGGTTCCAGAAAAAACCCTAAACCTGCAAGTGCCATTCCCCAACCACCCACTTTGTAGATACAATAACTGAGACCCAGAGAAAGGGAGCAACCATTTTTGGAGACCCGCCAAAAGCTCAGGCCCCAGGCTTATACTGCCTCCCCTTTCATTAGCATCGCAAGTTGGGTTTTCATAAGGATCTTGGCTCCAGTACTGAAGATCCCACACCCACTAGTTCCCAGGGTCCCTCTTCTCCTGGTCTCCAACATTCCCGAGCAGCCAGACCCCTACTCACCGAAGGCTCTCACGATCCCGGCTCCGATGCCGCGCCCGCCCCCTGTCACAACCACCACCTTCCCGGCATAGCGCGTTCCCGTCGCCATTCTGCTTCTGTCTGTTTCTCCCTGTCACTCGCTCTGGGCTTCCTTCCACCCCCAAAGTCGGGTGAGGCCGTGGAGCCGAACCATTAAATAGGGGCTGGATCCTGGAAGCCCGGCCCTGGGGGGGCGTTGCCAGGAAGGCCAGAAGCCTGGAAGTTTGGCCTCGGCTCCCTCCTCCCTCAGAGCCAGGAGTCCGGGCCCCCCCCACCCCCCCGATCCCCTCCTTCCTCAAACCCAGGATTTACGGCGTCCAGCCCCTTCCTCCCTCAGACCCGGGAATCCAGGCCCCAGCTCCCTCCGTTTCCAGACCTACAGGTTCCAGACCCTCAGGACACAGGAGTCCACGACTCCAGCTCTGTCCCGAAGAGACCCCAGCGTCACAACCTCAGACAGACAGAGAGAAAGCTATTGACTAAAAGTTCAAAGTTTTAATCCGAATTTGGACAAGTGTTGGGAAAACCAAACTTTGGCCATAGGAACGTCTCCCTCCCCAAGCCAACGAGGACCAGACCACGCCCCCAGGCGCCCTGAGTGGCTCCAGATCGCGGGGCGGTTCCTCCGGGCCCCGCCCCCACGCTCCGACGGGCTGCGGCGCTCGGGCGGGTCAGAAGCTGGACTGCAGCAGCGTGACTCGCAGAGGCCACGCCCCCTCCTCTTGGGTCATGGCGGGAGGGGCGGTCCCGGATTCCCACGTGGGCTCCCAGGAGGCGGGGCCTGCGCCGCGCCCACTACCTCGGCGGGAGAACCCGGCGGAGCGGGAATTAGCCACTGGAGATCTTGGGGGCGAGGTCACCTGGGGGGTGGGGTCTGACGGAGGCGGTGGCGCAGGGGGAAGAGGGTCTCCTCGGGAGTCCGAGTTTCCACCTGGACGGCACGAGTGGACAGTGAGAATGGCGAACTTTGGGACACAGGAGTCCGGACCCTCAGTCCCCTCCTCCCTCAGACCCACAGGCCTGGCGCCCCACCTCCACCCCCAGATCCAAGAGTCTTGAACCCCTGTCTCCTCCTGCCTGGGATCTGGAACTCCCAAAAACCCTCTACGGCACTCTCCCCATCCAGACATAGGATCCCAGCAGCTCCCAGAACCCTCCCGACCAGAACCAAGGATTCCAGGCTCCGGGTCCCTCTTCCCCAAAACCCCTCTTCCCCCAAACCCAGGAGTCCAAGGTCCCCAGCCCCTCCTCACCCGTCATCATTCTGTGCCACTGCGATGCCTCAGTGGCCAGAGCTTGAGAGAGGCTGAGGACTCTCTCCCGGTGCCCTTCGGCTGTCGGCAAATAAGGGGTGGTATTCCTCGGACTAAAAAAGAAAAAGAGAGAGAGAGAGCTGGGGGACGTCGACAATTAGCCAGTACTGCAGTGCCACGCGCGTCCTTCTGGGAGTTGTAGTCCTTAGGCCATGTCCCTAAAGGACTTTAAACAGCGTGTGGCCCTCATGGAGGCCTGCGCGCGTTGTGGGATTTGTAGTCTAGTCCTCCCTACATTTCACCCGCTTTCCTGACGCAGGAGCGGAGTTTGATATCGACCCAGTTCTGCAGTTTGGGGAACTGCAGTTCTCCTGTAGATCTAGGTGCTTTCTGATGCCCCAGGAAGTCAAGCATCTCTAGAAGGTTCTGCAGTCTGTACTTTAGTACTCAAAAGACAGCAATAATAATGCCTTCCCTTTGGAAATGGATTTCCTGCTTTTTGCCCCACTCTCCAGTTCTTTACCTGCTCCAGGATCCAGAGCTTCTGAGCCATTTGGGGGCTCCTGAGTGTCCCTGGACAGGCTGCAAAGGAATTGGGGCCTTAAAATTCCTCCTCACCTGGAAGTGCCCACGTGCTCATTTTGAGGGTGAAATGAAGGGGGCTCAGAGAGGGAATGAAATTGCCCCAGAGACAATGTTTAACTTTACATGCATTCCCGGAAAACAGCAAGAGTTAAGAAAATCCGCCCCCACCCCCACCCCCCAACACACATCCTTTTGCGTTCTGGGAAATGGCTTACCACAGAACCTCTCTTCCTTCATATGACCTCCACAGGACTGACAGATGATCACCCCCTTATTTACCTATGACAAGGCCAGGAACAGGCCCTCCAAATTCACAATTTTTGGCTCATAAGGAATTAGCTGAACTGCTCATCCCCCTAATACTAACTAGACAGAGAGATAAACATTTGGTGTTCCGCTGACTGAGACGCCTCCTGATTACAGAAATAATCCCAGCTGTAAAATCACCCTACCTATGACTTGTCTAATTACTCCCTAGGAAAGTCTCAGATGAAACCATCGGCCGAGAGACTCTTATCTTCAGATCTGGAAGGCTCTCCCCATTGCGACGGTATGAATATAATCATTTCCTTACTTGCTCATTTTTCCCCCCTTTGATAATACATAGTAACTAAAAAAAAAAAAAAAAAAAAAAAAAAGCAGGGCCCACAGTCCAGACCTGTGACCCCCATCCTGAGGGAAAAACATTGGTGAAGTGAAGAGGTGTCTGCCTCCCCCGCCCCCACCCCACAAGGGGAGCCATCAGCATAGGTACACTTTGGGGTGAACTTGGAAACCCAGCTCTGGGTAAAGAGGGAGGGAAATCCCTATTTTACAGAGAGGGAAACTGAGGCTCACACTAGGAACAGAGGATCCACTACCACCCCACCGCCCCACCTTGCACCCTCTGTTCCCTTCACCCTCGGTTCTGTGTCAGGCTGGCGTCTGGTTGGGGACAGCGTCCCCCCCAGAGTGAGAAGCCGGGGGGAGGCCGGGCGAGGGAGAGGTCGTCCAAACTCCTGGTTTCTGCGTATTCTCTCCATCTGCTCCTGAGCACTCATCCGAGGCCGGGCGAGGGGGGCCTGGGGAGATGAGAAACACCTTGAGGCCCCAACCTGGGCCTCCTCTTTCTCTCTTCCCTGAACCTCTCGGCCTTCAGTGTTGCGCTTTCCAGTAAGTTCATCACTAGACTCAGAAGGATCTTTCTGCAGCCAGAGCTGAAGCCATCCTCCCATGCCTCCAAGCACCCTCAGGACAAAGGTGTTTGAGGCCCTACCCGCCCCCCTGGCCTCATTTCCATCTGCTGCCCTGTTCGAATCCAAAGCCACAGCCCAACAAACACCCACATGTCCTGGACATGCCCAGCTTCCTCACACTGGTAATTAGGAGCCGGGTTGTCAACTCTGGGTTCCTTGTGATGAAAAACAACTCTGAGTCAGCTTAGACAGAAATGCAGGAGGAATGAGATGCATTCACTAAATTGTCAAGAGGATCCGTTTGGGTTGGCCTTTGAGAAGGCTTTGTGAGCGCTCTCTTGCTCCCGAAACCAGATGGATGACACAACAGGGACAACACCATAACGCCATGTGATAAGTGGAGTGGGCGGCCACAAGACAAGGACCTTCCAGAAGCTAGGACGGAGGCCTGAAACAGATCCTTCCCCGGCACCTTCAGAGGGAGCACAGTTCCGCTGACACCTCCATCATGGACCTCTAGCCTTAAGAACTTAAAATGCAAGAGGACAGAGATAAATCAAAGAAGAAGAAAAGGGGCGCCTGGGTGGCTCAGTCGTTAAGCGTCTGCCTTCGGCTCAGGTCATGATCCCAGGGTCCTGGGATCGAGTCCCGCATCGGGCTCCTTGCTCAGTGGGAAGCCTGCTTCTCCCTCTCCCATTCCCCCTGCTTGTGTTCCCTCTCTCAGTGTGTCTCTCTCTGTCAAATAAATTTTAAAAAGAAGAAGAAGAAGAAGAAGGAGAAGGAGAAGGAGAAGGAGAAGGAAAAGAAGAAAAACCCACTAAAATGAAACCAGAACTCTGGAGATAATCCCAAGGGCGTGGCTGGACACCCGTTTGCTGAGAGATTAGACATGTGACGTGTGGATCCAGGAAATCAGCTCAGCAGAAATGCCACCAGCCTGAACTGAAGGGGACAGACTGGGGATGAAATGCAGGAAGGTTGTCATTCGGGCAGGAACCAGGCCAGGGCGACAGATCTCTCCTGCTGCAGACATGTGTCATCCTTCAGGAAACGGGGGCCATGTGGACACAAACGCATACAGCAAGAATGCCAGGGGACACCTGGAGTTCTCTTGCCACCAGTCAAGGGACTATCAGATGTCTGGGAACAGACCCTTCCCGGGTGCCTTCCGAAGGAGCATGATTTTGGACTTCTAGCCTACGACCCGAAGACAATCCATTTGTTGTCTCAACAAACAAAACCAGAGGGAAGAGAACCCTTAGCTGCAGCCTCCTACTAGAAGATTTTAGGGAGCCGGCTTGGGATCAGCTGCCTGGTACAGGGCCAGTTTACTCTGGTTGGCTCTGATCTGGGCAATTGTGAGTCACAGGTCCACCTGCTGTAAAAATGATGGCCCCTGTATATTGACCCTATATTTCTTCTTCCCAGTGGGCCAGCCCATTGGCCCCAAGCCGCCATCACCAAATTCTAAGGTTCACACACCCACTTGTTTTAGACACAGCCCAAGTAGGCAGATAATCGTAGCCATTTACAGCCTGCTGGCTTTGAATCCTCCAGGAAACAGGAGCTCCATCCCAGGACCCCGAGATCATGACCTGAGCCAAAGCTCCCAGTCCTAAACACTCCTGCCCCTGGAATCCAGCAATTTCAGAACTCCCCACTGTAGGACATCGGCTCTCTGCTTTGCTTGCGGAGGCTGCATCTTACGAGAATAGGTCTGTCTTAAACAAGTCATACATTCAGCTTTGCCTCCAACACAGACTAGCAGCCTCTGTCGGGATCACCTCCATGCTGTTGCACATACAGCTTGCACCCTCTGTTTGAAGGACCATTTTCTGCATGGCCCACATCTTTTTTTCACTCCTCCGGACTCAGCTTCCCAATTGTTAAAAAAAAAAAAATTTTTTAATTTTTAAGTAATCTGTATGCCCAATGTGGGGCTTGAACTAACAACCCCAAGATCAAGAGTCCCATGCTCTACCAACCAAGCCAGCCAGGCCCCCCAACTTCCCTATCCTTTAAAAGGCTTCCTGATGCTTTGAGTCTTATCCCTATCGGTTATGTAGGATTGGATTTGTATCTTTCTCCCATCAGACGGGAGCATCAGGTTTAATTCTTGGCTGGACCCCCAACCCCTCCCACAGGGCCTGGATCCCAGCAGGCCTCTATATGCTGAACAAATAAAGGGATTTGAGATTTCTTCCTGCAGCTACCACCCCACAAAGCTCAGGGGAGAAGGGAGAAGCGGCAGCTCCTTGGCCCTCCTATCACACTGCTTGGATTGGTCATCTGTTTATGTCTTCTTTGTGGGCATCAGAATGGTCCTGCCAAGACCAGAAGCCAAGCTTTTCCTGCAGGACCCCTCTACCAGCTTTCGGATGGGGGGAGCCATAGAAAAATAGAGGTCGTGATGCAGAGGTTCATCACCCAGCAAATTCAGCTCAAAAGCGTAGATCCTTGGGGTGCGTGGGTGGCTCGGTCAGTTAAGCATCTGCGTTCGGCTCAGGTCATGATCCCAGGGTCCTGGGATCAAGCCCTGTGTCCGCCTCCCTGCTCAGTGGGGAGCCTGCTTCTCCCTCTGCCCCTACGCCCAACTCATGTTCTCTCTCTCCCTCTCTCTCAATAGCTCGAGATAGCATTAAGTGGAGAAATTCAGGTTTCATAGGGTACGCATGGGGAATTCACACGGACATGGAAATTCCAGAGGCAGTCGGGCAAAATGAGGTTATGTGTGTCGTTCTGAACCAGGGAGAAGGGGGCAGCGGTCTGGGACTTCATGGGAAAGGAAAGGAAAATCACACTTCACAGGGTGATTAAAAGAGCAGAGGTTTAGGAATTAGATGGTTGCCCTGTCCTACAGATGGGTCACTCAGATAACATTTATCTCAGCTAATGACCTTTCATCTGGGAAAGACCCCCAATCTAGATTCTTCTATGTAGTTAAGGGAGGGGCAAAAGTTTCTCTTGAGCCCGTAGGGTCTCAACTACCTTCAGCTCAGAATAATCATCATGCCAAAGTGGCCCATCTTGGGGTCCCTCAGCTGCTACACAGTTCATTGCTGATCTTCAACAGTGTATGTGTATCAGGGACCAAGAGATTCCAACTGGTTTGCTCAATTAAAACGAGACCTCCCAGGGGCGCCTAGGTGGCTCAGGTCATGATCTCAGGGTCATGAGATCAAGCCTTGCATTGGGCTCCGTGCTCAGTGAGGAGTGTGCTTGTCCCTCTCCTAACCCTCTGTTCCTCACCTCCCCCCACCCCCCGCTCACCTGTACTCTCTCACTCAAATAAAAAAATAAGTAAAATCTTTTAGAAAATAAGAAATAAAAAGTGTAGGATATTTATAATCCATTTTTATTCCACTCTGACTCGATCAATCATTTAGTTGTTCATTGCTCTATTTTTGAAAACCACAAATTTAAATTGAGAGGTTATTTATAAACTGAGCCCGATTTAAGTATGAATATTCATAGTATTGCTAGAGGAATGTAATGTGTCTGATTAAGGGCGCTGTGCCAGACGCTGCTGGAGGATTTATTTATTTATTTATTTATAGATTTTATTTATTTGACAGAGACATAGCGGAGAGGGAACACAAGCAGGGGGAGTGGGAGAGGGAGAAGCAGGCTCCCCGATGAGCTGGGAGCCGGATGCGGGGCTCGATCCCAGGACCCCGGGATCATAACCTGAGCCAAAGGCAGACGCTTAGCCTACTGAGCCACCCAGGCGACCCTAGAATCTGCAAATTTTGGCATTTTGCATTACATCTGGTCCCCAGGGTTTTGGATAAAGTTTGAAGATCGGTATAACTATAATCTACCTTCCTCTCAACCAACATCTCCAGTTCTTCCACTTAACCTAGTGGAAGTTAGGTTATCTCCCGCCTGGACTGTCCTCACTGGGTCCCCTGCCTCGGAGCTCGCCCCACAGCTTGTTCCCCGCATGGCCGGCAGAGGGCGCCGGCTCCCGCTTATCGCAGCTCAGAACCCTCCGCGGGGCGCACCTTGAACCACAAGCCCCACACCGCCAATACCCGTCTCTCCTCTCCTCTCCACCCCCTCTCCCTCGCTCGCTCACTCGGTTCCAGCCACACGGGTGGCCCCTAAGCACCAGAAATGCAGTGAGTGCAAGCGATTTTTTAAAAATTTTATTTCGGGGCGCCTGGGTGGCTCAGTCGTTGGGCGTCTGCTTTTGGCTCAGGTCATGATCCCAGGGTCCTGGGCTCCCTGCTCGGTGGAAGGCCTGCTTCTCCCTCTCCCACTCCCCCTGCTTGTGTTCCCTCTCTCGCTGTGTCTCTCTCTGTCAAATAAATAAAATCTTTAAATTAATTAATTTATTTTATTTCCTTTTAATTCATTTAAATTTAAATAGTCGGATGTAGCTACCGGCTACCTTATTGGACAGCCATGAGGATATATATATATTTTTAAGATTTATTTTATTTATTTGAGAGAGAGCGAGAGAGCGCACGAGTGGGAGGGGCAGAGGGAGAGAGAATCTCAAGCTGACTCCGGGCTGAGTGCAGAGCCTAACTCGGGGCTCCATCTTACGACCCTGAGATCACGACCTGAGCCAAAACCAAGAGTGGGATGCTCAACCAACTGTGCCACCCAGGCGCCCCCAGCCATGAGGATATTTAATAAATATTTTCAAATGAATGAATGAAGTCCTTACTACATCTAAATACTATTTTCTTTTCTTTCTTTCTTTCTTTTTCTTTTTTTTTTTTAAGATTTTACTTATTTGAGAGAGAGAGAGATAGCGAGAGACAGCAGGAGCAGGGGGAGGGAGATGGGGAGGGGCAAACGCAGGGCTCGATCCCAGGACCCTGGGATCACCACCTGAGTGGAAGGCAGATGCTTAACTGACTGAGCCACCCAGGCGTCCCTAAGCACTATTTTCAACCCTAGTTTGAGATCCAATTTGAATCTTCACATCAGCTCTGGCGGGGATGGGGGAGTGGGGTGCTAGGAGCTCCATTTTGCAGATGAGCACACGCAGGCTGAGAGGTTTCATAACAGACCCAAAGTCACACGGCTTAGAATTAGCAGAGACAAAATTCAATCCCAGCACTCTCAACAAATCTCACTCTCTCTGCTCTGGGGCATGATCTCAGAACTCCTTTCTCCCAGCTGTTTGCCCAGAGTGGGTGGTGGTCGGGTTAAAGGGTTACAGATGGGCCTGAGAACGTGCAGATGGACCACCTACCTTGGTTCCTGGTTGTGGGGAAGCTGGCCGGCGACTCTCGGGGCTGGAGGGCCGGGAGACCCTTGGAGATCCAAGACCTGGGAGTGCAGAACAGGGACTTGGTGAGGGCAGGGAATGCCAAGCAAGTCCCATCCAGCCCAGGACGCTCACCTGAGCGAGGGCTGGAGAGGTCTCTGTCGCCCCCGGGGGGCCGTCCCCAGTCAGCCTCAGGGGACCGGGATGAGCTTAGTTCCAAGGACTCAGGCAGGCTCTGGAGGGGACAGGAAAGGAGAATAATGCTTATCATCGTCATTCTTTTTTTTTTTTTTTTTAAGATTTTATTTATTTTTTGACAGAGAGAGAGACAGCAAGAGAGGAACATAAGCAGGGGGAGTGGGACAGGGAGAAGCAGGCTTCCCGCCGAGCAGGGAGCCCGATGCGGGGCTCTATCCCAGGACCCTGGGATCATGACCTGAGCCGAAGGCGGATGCTTAACGACTGAGCCACCCAGGCGCCCCTATCATCATCATTCTTACTATTTCTCAGACACTCAGCAACCAAGACACAGCATGAATAGGAGTCAGATTGAAAACCAGTCTGGTTTCAAATCTCAGCTCTGCCATTTATGAGCTGTGTGACCCTGGGCAAGTTACTTTACCTCTCTGGGCCACATTTCATCTTTGATATGAAGATCGCATTGAATCCCCTCCATAAACCTGCAAAGCAGCAATTATTATCCCTATTTGACATAGGGAGAAGCCAAGGCCCCAAGAATGAAGTCGACGGCTGAGATCACAAAGATGGCAGAGCTGGGATCTGAACCCAGGTCTCTCGGATACCCAATCAGATGGTCAAGGCCCACAGCAGCTCTAACCCAACTACAACAACAGAGGCTCCTGCCTCCTGAGGGCCTACTCCGTGTCAGACACTTTCTAATCATCATCTCTCCTTTTTACAGAACCCTACAAGTTGAGGGTTATGATCAGCGGTGTCTCGTAAATGTTGAATAAATGCCTCTCTGGGAGAAAACCGCCCTGGTTTGCAGCATTGGGCAATCTCTGTGGTGCAAATACTCCCACCATGGTCAATTTCAAGCTACCAATATGACATCACTGAATACGGAGTTGAGATGAGATGCACAGAAGTGGCTTTTGGGAGGTGCTGGGAGCTGGCTCCAGCATAACACTGGACTACGATCACAAGATAACAAAGAAACAAAGGCTTCTGGAGTTTAGGATACTTGCCTGTGGATGGTTAGCTGAGAGAAAGAAAGGGAGAGAGAAAAAGGTTGAGTGGGTGATGAATTGTGCAGATGGGACAGGAAGCTGGGGGTGGGGAGAGAGGCTTGTGAGTCTCACCTCCCTCTCTGATGACTCCTCGCCTTGGAGTGCAGGGGATGGGGAGTCAGGTTCAGTGTTGGGGGGTGGCTTTTGTGGGCCCCCCAGACCTGCCAGCGTGTCTTCCACCATCCATAGCTGCTGCTGAGCAGATGCTCTGTCCTGGGAGGAGGAAAGAAATCTGTTATTCAAAGGTGGGAAAATGCCAGGAGGGTTAAAGTTGGGTCTGAAATCAGTGAGGCTATATTTATGGAGTCCTAAATGGATTATGTACGCATGGGGAGGTTATACTTGTGGATATCCATTTCCATATGGATATCCCATTGACCCACCACCATTTACCACAAACATGGTCTTTTCTAATCTGCTCTAAAGTGTGACCTGTTATACATAGGTGAGCATATAAATATGTGAGTCTGTTTCTGAATACCCTATTCTATTTCTTTGGTCCATTTGTCTAAACTACACTGTCTTATTAACTGTAGCTTTACAGTCAGACTTGACATTTATTTGCCTTAGTCCTTCAGCTTTGCTCTTGGAGGTTGCCTTGGCTACTCTTAGTCTTTTGCACTTCCAGACACAATTTAGAGTCAGCCCGTCAATCTCTACGTAGAAACCTCCCAGATTTGTATTGGGATTCTAAATCAATTTGGGGAGACTACATCTTTACTTTATGTATCTTTCCTATCCACGAACATGGTATATCTCTCCATTTATTTAGGTCTTCTTTAAGTTCTCTCAATGACGTTTTGTGGCTTTCAGAATAGATGTCTTGTATATATTTCATTAGATTTCTTCTTGGATATTTAATTTGTTTATGTCAATTACAAACACTGTTGCTTATAAATATTTATTCTCTATTCATTTGGTACTAACATACAAGAAGATAATTGATTTTTGCATATTATCCTTGCATTCAGTGACCTTGATGAATTTGTTTATTCTAATAGCTTAACTGGAGATTATTTTGAATTTTCTACATTTATGCAATCATGTGTCATCTGTAAATAAAAAACAGATTTACTTCTCTGGTCCTTACACCTTTATTTCCTAGACTTGTACTGTCTAGGACCCCTGGTACAATGTTAACTAGAACTGGTAATAGCAGACACCCTCGTCTTATTCCAGCTATCAGGCAGAAAATTCTCAATATTTCACTGCCAGTTATGTTTGCTGTAGGTTTGTTATAGATGTGTTATCAGATTAAGGAAGTTCCCTTCTATTCCTATTTTGCTGGGAGCCTTTATCATTAATGGATATTAAATTTAGTCAAATGTTTTTCCTGCATTTATTGAGATGATCATGTGCCTTTTCTCCTTTTTAAAAAAATGTGGTGAGGGGCGCCTGGGTGGCTCAGGCGTTAAGCGTCTGCCTTCGGCTTGGGTCATAATCCCAGGGTCCTGGGATCGAGCCCCACATTGGGCTCCCTGCTCCGCGGGAGGCCTACTTCTCCCTCTCCCACTCCCCCTGCTTGTGTTCCCTCTCTCGCTATCTATCTCTCTGTCAAATAAATAAATAAAATCTTTAAAAATAATAAATAAATAAATAAACAAATAAAAATAAATTTAAAAATGTGGTGAAATACATGGACTGATTTTCAAGTGTTAAATTAACCTTGCATTCCTGTAATAAAGCTAATTTGGTTCTTTTTGTATATTGCTGGTGCTGAGAGATATTTAACACTAATTGGTGGGGGATTAGAGTTGAAGGGTGGATTTTAGGAAGAAAGGGAATGGATTTAACATGAAGAGAGCAGAGCTTAAATCTGTGAGTATGCATTTCATACTGGAAGTCAACAGTTTGTTTAATTTCGTTTTTTGGGCTTGAACCCACCACCCCGATCTCAAGACCTGAGATCAAGAGTCAGACACTTAATCAACTAAGCATCCAGGCACCCCTAGAAGTCAACATTTAAGGGGTGCCTGGGTGGCACAGTCAGTTGAGCATCTGACTCTTGGTTTTGGCTCAGGTCATGATCTCAGCCCAGAGTCTGCTTAAGACTCTCTCCCCCTCTCCCTCTCTGTCTGCCCCTCCCCCATCTCTAAAATAAATAAATAGATCTTACAAAAAAGGAAGTCAACATTTTAAACTAAAGATATATGTTTCAGAAACTCAATTATTAGGCTTAGATTGAAGAAGTGGGGGGAGGGGCTCCTTACTGACTCAGTGGAGCTTGTGACTCTTGACCTCTGGGTTGTGGGTTCAGGCCCCACCATGGGTGTAGAGATTACTTAAAAATAAAATCTTAAAAAAAAAAAAAAAGGATGAAGAAGTGGATCTGAAGCTAAGCAAGGAGGCTTATACTTCAGAAGCGGAGCCTGAACCAAGGGATTGGATTTAGAACTAGAAATTCCAGAGGATAAATATAACAGCAAAAGTCAGGAGGCAGGATGGGGACAGGGCTGAGGGGTGGAGCTTTGAACTGGAAGACAGGGCTTCAAAATTAGAGGAGAGATTTAGAACTAGAGGGGAGAGTGGTTCCGAACCTGAGACAGGTCTTCAAATGAAGGGCATGATCTCAAGTACAAAAAGGGGTTTAAAATGAAAGGCAATGACAGGGGGGAGGAGCTTGAAATGAAGTGGGAGGGGCTTCAATGCCCAAGGGGTTTTCAGGGGAAGATGGCGGAGAGGGTGGAGTTGGGGGACATACCTGGGGGGAACCAAGGTGTAGCAGGTACTCCAGGGTCTCCCTCAAGGTGCCCAGCTCCTGTTCCAGACTGCTGTATGCGTCCCAAACCCGCTCTCGCTCCTCAGGTCCCAAAAAGGGAGAGACACAGGTTTAGTATGCCCACCCACCAGATCTTTCCCCACTCCATTTTTTCCCAGCTGAGGAGGAGGAAGAGAAGCCTGGTCCCTAGTGCCCTGGGGGGTATATGCACTACAATTCCCAAGAGCCTCTTCGCTCAGTCACTAGGATCCCCAGAGTCTATATGGAACCTGCCATTCCAATGAGCTGCTAGTGTAGACAAATAACAGATTTTCCTAAATTCTCTGACTACCTTTGAACTCCCCTAGGGAGATAGACTCTACAGATCCAATAAGCTCTTGGGACAGTCAAGATCACGAGCCCCAAGTGCCCCCGGGGAAGCATCACCATCATCATAGCAGTTAACATTGATTAGGCACCTACCATGTGCCAGGCACTGTTCTTAGCTCTCATTTAATTCTCATGAGGTAAGTATTATTAATGTCTCCATTTTACAGATAATAATTATAGCTAATATTTCTTACCATATACCAGGCACCTGTTAAATACTCATATACACTTCTTCTTCTTCTTTTTTTTTTTTAAGATTTTATTTATTTATTGGAGAGAGAGGGAGAAGCAGACTCCCCGCTGAGCAGAGAGCCCAATGCGGGACTCGATCCCAGGACCCTGGGATCACGACCCGAGCCGAAGGCAGACGCTGAACCGACTGAGCACCCAGGAGCCCTCATATACACTTCTAAGGTATATATTTAGATGACATTTATATGATTTATATTTATATATGTATATATTTATATGCTATATATAAGATATATAAATATATAAAATACATTCTATATTAAATATAATACATCAGTGTTAAATATTCATTCATTCATGTATGTTATGTATAAATATATGTATTTATGAAATTCTTATAATGACTCCATGAAGTAAATACTATTTTTATTATTTCAAGTTTACATAAGAGGTATCTAAGGCCCAGAGGGGTTAAGTAACTTCTCTAAGGTGACACAGCTACAATGAATAGGAGTCGGAGTTGAGATTCAAAGCTAGGAAGCCCATATCAAATTCACCCTCTCAACTCACTAAATTAAGTCTCCTGTTTCTTGGCTGCTTGCCCCTCGCCCTCTAAGACTGTCAAGATGACTGATTTAAAACTTGGGGTGGGGGGAGGGCACCTGGGTGGCTCCATCAGTGAAGCACCCGACTCTTGATATCGGCTCAGGTCATGATCTCAGGGTCGTGAGATGGAGCCCGGGGTCCAGCTCCGCGCTGGGCGTGGAGCCTGCTTAAGATTCTCTCCCTCCATCTCCCTCTGCCTCTCACTCCCCTAAAAAAGAAAAAAACTTGGGGAGAGCAGAATTCTCAAGAACAACCTTCCCATGAGCTTCTGCTGTCGGGTTTCCCTTCGCTAACACCCTGTAGAGTCCTCCTGGGAGGGCATGCCCCTTCCCAGATGCTCACCTGAGTCAGGTGACAAAGAGTAGCCCTCACACTGACCAGTCGGTCCTGCAGGAGGCGCTGGTGCCCCCACGCCCTCCCTGGAGCCGCAGCCTCTCTGGTTTGGCCCAGCTGCTGCCTGGTCAGCTCCAAGGCAGCTTCTAGCTGCTCCTGCACGAAAAGGGAGGGTGGTTAGGCTTCTGAATCCACATTCAGCCCCAGGGATAGAGAAAAGGTGTCCTCCCAAATCCTTGGGTGTGCTGGGGAGCAGGAAGGGAGAGGCCAAATGTCCTTCCCCATCTCAGAGCCTCATACCTTCTCCTCCTGCCTCTGGTCTAGCTCCTCCTGCAGCCTCCTCAGGAGCCGGTCCTGCCCACACAACTTGGTCAACAGAGTCTGGAGAAAGGAGAACAGGTGCTACTTATGGACCAGACCTGGCTCTTCCCCTGTCCTCCCTGCCACTCCCCACCCCCACCACCATCAAAGCATTCTTCCCCAACTCTGAGTACTTGGAAGGGTTTAGACCACAGAAACTTACATCTGTCTCTAAGCTTTGGGGAAAACTTGAGTCCAGGGGGGGACCTGGCTGAGGAGAAGGAGAAAAGCCAGGGGTCACATGGACAGACAGGCCTTTATTGTAGCTCAGTGCTCAGTCAAGCCCTGTTTCTATTGATAGACCCCCTTCTCCTTAGTAGCTTTTTTTTTTTTTTTCCTTTTTTTAAATGTAAGCTCCATGCCCAGCGTGGAGCCCAACCTGGGGCTTCAACTCACGACCCTGAGATAGAGACCTGAGCTGAGATCAAGAGTTGGATGCTTAACTGACTGATCCACCCAGGCACCCGCTTATTAGCTTCGTTCCAAGCTTTAGCAGACCTCAGGAGATCACATGCCAGATTCCTGGCTTTAGGAAGATCCAATGACTCTGTTATCAAAAAGCTTCAGCAATGTTATAATTAATGGAGAACATTTAGACATTTCTTTTACAACTGAAAATAAAATAAGGATGCTCGCTACTATTGTTACAGTTTAACACTGTATTAGAGATCTTGACCAATGCTATAAGAAAAGAAAAAGGAAACAAGTAGAAGTGTAAGAATAGGAATGATATGCTCATCAACCCAGAGAAACCAACGAAATCAAAGAGTGATTAGAATAAGAGAATTTAGGGGCGCCTGACTAGCTCAGTTAGTGGAACATGTGCCTCTTGTTCTTGGGGTCTTGAGTTCGAGCCCCACGTTGGGTGTAGAGATTACTTTAAAAAAAAAAAAAAACTTAAAAACAAAGACTAAAAGAATTCAGCAAGGGTGCCAGGTGAAAGATGAAGTTCCAAACATCAATAGCCTATCTCTACACCATCCATAGCTAGAAAGTATAATTTAAAAAAAAGAAGATACCATTTAAATAGCTATAAAAACTATCAGGAATTTAGGAGTTATCTTAACAAGAGCATATAAGATCTCTATGGAAAAAAATTTAAAACAAATAAATACCCAGAAGATGATATGAATGAATGGAGAGATATTCTATATATATGCTACCCAGTTTGTGGCAGCCCTAGGAAACTAATAGAAGCATCAGTCAAGGGACCTTGAAATATTCACTCTTCTGTATGCACACTAGTCCAGGAGATGACATTCTCCATAGCAAAGAAAGCAATGGAGGGGGCTCTGGCAGATTTGAGGTGCCCCAGGACACTTACCAATAAAACCATGGAAGCCCGTGTCCCGGGAGCTCTCGGGGGTAGTTGGAGATATGTGGAGGAGCCAGAGGGAGCCTGGGAGGAATATTGAAATAGAGATGTTTAGAAATTGGCATGTTTTAGTAACAAATATTAGAGTGGGTGCATCCAGAATTGATGTGACTTAGGAGACTCTTTGAGGTTCACAACTGGGTCCCCGCAACTTCCTCAACTACCTGTTCTCCAGCTTTGTGCCACTGTGGGAACACATAGGATGATAATAAATGGATAAGCCTGGCAAAACTGCCCCAGGGTTCGATAGAAGTTGCAATCTACTCTCACTCTCACATTTGTGTTTAACTGTGGATATTCTGGGCTACAATTCCATGATGCTCAGGGGAAATAGCAGGTGACCATCTTGGAAAGCTAAACTGGAGACACAAGACAGGTGCACTCCAGACTACCTCTCCCAGCACTGTCTTGGAGGACAGTATTCTGGACTACAATCCCCATAACACTTAAGGTGTAATGGCCAGAGACTGGCCTGAAAAGACGGCCCTGAGGACTGATGGGAGATGAAGTCCACTTTCCCCTCACATCTGAACCCAGATGTGATTATGTTGAAACACAATCCCCATGATGCCCAGGGGACCATGGCCTGCAGACCAGCCTGGAAAGACAGACCATAGCCATATGGGAAATGTAGTCTCCCTCCCCATTACCTCTCTGCTCACCTGTGTTCTGGCCTCCTGACTCCAGTGCTGGGGACTCCTGGGGGGCCTTCCTCCCCCAGGCTCAGAGGAGGGTCCTCGCCGGGGAGTGGGGGGCCTGGAGAGTGTCTGGCGCTGAGGGCCCCAATCCAGGGGAGGCCGGACATCGATGCGACTCAGAGGGGTATGGGGTCTGGCAAGAGGTGCTATGTCACCGGAGGATGGAGGGGGTCTGCGTGCAGGAGCAGACCGGGGCCGGGGGAGACTCAGAGGGGAGGGAGGGCGAGAGAGGGCTGTGAATAGGCTGTTGGGCAGAGAGAATAGGGGAACTGGTGAACTAGAGCCCCCTCACCCTGCTACCCACCCAGTCAGCCTCATGTACCCTTTCAGTGAGTCTCATTGTCCCTCTAGAGGAGAACCCCTCTCTATTAGCCTGATCCTGAAAAACTTCCCCCTTTGTGGCATCTCCTCCTTAGGACTACCTTTCTATGGGTTCTGACCTCACAAGAACTCCAGCAACTCACATCCACTCAAGAGAGAAAGCACAAAGCCGCACCTCGAATCAGCCGCAGACCCCGCCCTTCTCTTAGGCCATGCCCCCAAACATAGCTTTTTCTCTGATGCTCTGCCCCGTAGAACTTTCTTGTCCCAGACTCCCTCAACTCACTCCGGGCTCCTGGTCCTCCGGATCCGAGGTCCAGATTGGAGGTCGGCTGTGGGGCTGGGGGTGAGCAGCCCGGACCGTCCACGACCTCTGGAGAGCCGAGCCACCTCTGGTGACTCTAAGCCGTGTCTCTCTTCCCCTCTGCTCACTTCCGGGGGACCACCGGGGCCGCCAGGGCCCTCTCCGGGCTGCGGACGTGCGGGTGACCTGGGTCGCCCACTAACGAGTGGGCACAGAAAAAGACATCACTCCTCTGTACCTCATGACAGCCCTTATTCCCATTTCACGGGTGAACGCACGGGAACCTACACAGAATAAAGGGTAAGTGGTGCACGGTAAATCATTGTTCCCACTTTGCAGATGGGAAAACTGAGGCCTCGAGTGTGGAAGTGACTAGTGCAGGGCTACAAGGTCCATTGGGGTTTCCATTCCATTCATTCCCAGAATGAAACTTGGGAAAAGCCGGGACAGTTTGTCTAAAGCCTTTCTTTTTATATTTGACTTTCCTTAAGCGGTAGCTTTGGGGGTGGAGACTTCTGAGGGAGCCAGTCAGAATATGGAATATTGATGAAGGGCGGGGCTGGACAAAATGGTGGGCGGAGTTTAGAAGAGAAAGACTTTTTGCTGATTGGAAGACATAAAGTTCCCTGGAGGTGGGGCCTGAAGGGCGGAGCCGCCTTAGCTAGAAGATGTGTGATTGGACGTTGAAGAGGCGGGGCCTAAAGGGGCGGGGCTGGAACTAATTAGATGGACTCCGATTGGAGGTACAGGTCAGGGGCGTGGCCAGGAACTATACTCACCAATCGTCCCCCTCTGCGCGCGAGGCCCGGCCCAGCGCCCTCAGCCAGCCGCGCAAATCCTCCAGAGTGTCAGCGGCCAGAACGTAGGTCCTCATGCCTGGGTGCTCGGCCTGCGGGGAGAGAGAGCTGGGGACCTGGACGCCCGGGCCCTCTAAAAAGGAGGATGCCATGGGCCCTGGTCAAGGCTTTTTATCTCCAATAATGGATGCTCCCATGGCTGCCCCCGTGGCCTACTGCCTTAGTGCCCACGGGGAACGGACGGACTCACGGTGAAGGTGAAGCGCCGCCCTCGGGGGGCTCCAGGCCCATCTGGCCTGATACTGTAGCTGGGGAGCAGGACGCTGCCCAGGACGCTCTCCTCGCGGCTGTCTGCAAAAGAGGGCCTAGGGTCAGGGATCACACAGGGATCTGGAGGCCAAGACGCTAAGGGAAAGGGAGGGTGGGCAGGGGGCCCGTCCACCCCGTGCCAGCCGGGGCACTGACCCTTGTAATAGAAGAGGCAATGGCCGGAGAGGACGAACCAGCGGCGTTTCCAGAGCCGGAGCCCGGAGCTGTCCTGGGGAAACAGAGTGGGAAGGGAGGCCTGAGTCGAAGGGGAGTGGGGAGAGGAAACGTGGAAATAAAGACAGTGACACCCGGGGACGGAGAAACCCAGAAAGAGGAGAGGAACAGACACATGTTTGCTGCAATAGATTGAGCCGGAGAGCTGGAAGCCAGAGTTTAGGGGTTGAGCTCACATAGATTCTGGACTCGGTCAGGCCTGAGTGGGGCTCCTAGCTCCACCCCTCTCGAACTATGCCATTAGACTAGTCATTTCCTGGCTAGGACACTCGTGTTTTCTCATCTGTCAATTGGGGATTGAGAAGTTACCAGAAGGTTGGAACGAGCTACTGTACAACCCGTGGGCTGGGACTTTATATACTCAGACTTTTGATTGGATTATTCTGGGGTCAGACACACAGAGAGGCCAGGAAGGTGGCACTGGGAGCCCTAACCTGAATCCCGCGTCTCCCCATCTCCTCTGCCAAAACTACTCCATCTCCAACCTTGTGCCCCTCTTCTCCTCTATAATCCATTCCTACAGAAGTCAGGTTGATCTTTTTCAGTTATGTCAGATGGTGGGAGTCCCCTGCTCAAAACAGAGCCTACCGTCATACTTAGAATAAATCTCAAATTCCTTCCCCTCTTTTACTGGCTTGCAGGGAATCTCAAACCTGGGTCTTAATAAAAATCACCAGGGGAGCTTATTAAAACACAGATTCCTGGGTCCCAACCCCAGAGTTCCTGAGTCAGTAGATCTAGGGTGGGCGGGGGCTGACAGTCTGCATTTCCAGCAAGTTCCTAGCAGGGACACATTGCAAACCACTGCCCTGCCATCCCTCCTATCTCCACCCTTGGCTGGCTCCAGACCCCAAGCTTTGGCCTGCCATAGGGCCTGTCGCTCTCAGATTCCCTCTGTCCCCCAGCTCTTAGCATAATGGGCTCCTTCTCGTCAGTTCGTTCTCAGCTCAAATGACGCCTTCCCTGACCAAGAGTCAAAGGATGCCCTCATCCCTCTACCACTTTTGTGCATATCCTCCTGTGTTATTTCTTCAGAGCAATTCCTACAATCTGAAATATGCTAATGTAGTACCCATCCCTGCCCCACCCCCTCTTGAGCGTACTATAGATACTTGTTTGTCTTATTTGGGCTTGGCATGTTATGAATATTCTGGAAGTGGTCACTGAATGAATGAAAGGGTGCAGGGAACAAGGACAGAAAAAGGGGGAAAGCCTCGTTAGAAAAAAGGAACACGTTTGGAGACTGGGAAGGAGAGAAACAGGGAACAGCCAGGGGCCCAAGCTCTAGCGTCACTCAGTGTCCCTTCCCTTCTTGTGCTCACTCCACCTGCTTATGAAGCCAGCCTCGGATGTGCACCGGGAGGTTGGGATCCCTTCGGAGAGCATTGCCTCTCTTCCCGAAGGCGTGCACCTTGCTTACTGCCCTGGTAGGCTTCTGAGGAGAGAAGGAGGACAGAAATGAACAGGATGGTCTTGGGTGCCGTGGGATGCAGGCAACCCAAGGCCCTGGCTCGGCTGCCCTTAGACACCAAGCCAAGGAGGAAACTGAATTTTGAGATCAGAACTGGATGTGCATGGGGGCGCCTGGGTGGCTCAGTCAGTTAAACGGCTGCCTTCGGCTCAGATCATGATCCCAGGGATGGAGCCCCGCATCGGGCTCCCTGCTCAGTGGGGAGCCTGCTTCTCCCTCTCCCTCTGTCTGCCGCTCTGCCGACTTGTGTTCTCTCTCTCTGTGTCAAATAAATAAATAATCTTAAAAAAAAAAAAAAAAAAGAACTGATGTGCATGGAGTCCAGCGGGACTGTTACTCTGGTTGAATTAGGAAAATCCAAGGGGTGGGGACAGCTGGGAGTGCCTGTGAATTCCTAGCTGGGGCTGTTGGGCAGTCTGGGATCTTACTAGGTGTGGTGGAGCCCATCGCTAAGGGTCCTTGCCCTTAACAACGGGAATCCTTTGGGTTGGCACGGAACCCAGGGCTGGGAAACAGGAGGATGGGGCAGTCCAGAGCCCTGCCCTCCTCCCCAGCCCCTCCAAGAACCTCGAACCTTGGTGCTCAGGCTGCCCAGCGAGGAGATGGTGGAGGCGCTGCTGGCCAGGCTGAGGCTGCTCCGAGGTCTGCCCTCCTCCATCAAGGGCTTAGGGAGAGAAAGAAAGGGTCTGTGTGCCTGTCTCTGCAGCTGACCCGGCTGGGGACAGAGACGGGGTCAGGGGCTCGCAGGTCGGAGGAGGCTGAGGAGAAAGAGCCCGTTGTCTGGGGACTGGGGGGCTGGGGGAGGCCCTGGCCCGGGACTGCATACCGAGAGTGATGCCAAGAGAGGTGGGCGGCACTGGCAGCTGCGGGGAGGGGGCAGCTGTCTGCAGCCCAAGACAGAGAATAGGGGCTCCTTTATTCTTGCCCCCTGCACTCTAGGCAGGAATTTGACCCTCTCTGTACTCAGGGAGCCCCCAGTCCCTGCCTCTTCCCGGCCGCCCCCAGCTACCTGTCTCCTGCCCTCCACCCGCACCCCCAAGAAAACCCTGCCAAGTTCTGGGATGCCAGGAATGCACACCCAGGCAGTCCCTCCCAGGCGAGCCAGGGAACTTACCAGCTCTGGGGTCCCAAGGGCGGGGGCAAGAGGGCCGTGTGAGTGCTGAGGCCCCCAGCTGCAGTGTCCCTCCTTTTCTGGCGGGATGGGGGACGACCTCTCAGACCTGTCTCCCTTCTCACCTGCTCACTCACGCGCGTTTTGCTTTTCTTTTCGTCTCTCCTCTCTTCTGATCACTCTTCCCTTTCTTTCGGAGCGTCTCTGTCTCCGGCCTCACCTTGTCTCTCAGTCTCTAATCTGTCTCTTTCAGTCGCCTCTCACTCATTCTCTCTCCCCCGCCCCCAGCACTTTCCCTTCCAGTCTTTCTGTTTCTGTTCCAGATCTTTTTCGCTCAGACTTACAGAGTCTCTCCTCCTCAGGTTTCCGTCTCGTTCTCTCCCCCTCTCTCTCCCTCACCTTCAAGCTCTTCCTCCTTCTCTCTCTCTGTCCCCACCGACGCTGTTTCCTCCTCTCCCTCAGATTCCCCTTCTGTCTTCCTCCCCTCTCCGATTCTCTTTCCTCCCTGCTGGTCGGCCAGCCGCCCACGCTGCGGTCTCCCCTTCCAATCCCGGCTGACCCCGCCCCTCGTGTCCTCCCCCCCCCCCACTTCCAAGCCTGACCCCTGGCTCAGCTGCCCCCACCGCTGAGGGGAGGGGCTGCCCCCCCCCCCCCCCGACTCTTGGGTCCCTGCTGGGCTGGGATTCCTAACTGTTTGGAGAGGAGGAGCAGGGCCCAGACTCCGGGGTCGGGCCACTGGCACTCTGAAGGAAGGTAGCTGGGATCCTGGAACTAGAGGGGTTCAGACTTCTGGGTACCTGACAAGGTGTGAGCCTGGAGTCAGGACTCCTGAGTTGTTAATGGAGCCGGGCATCTGGAAATGTGTTTGAGCGGATGGGTCCAGGTTTTCCAGGGAGGAGAGAGTGACCCTGGACTCCTGGATTATGGCTAGGGCGGGGTCAGGTGGCCATGTCAAACATCTACCTCAGATCCAGGTGAGAATTGTGTTCTAGACTGAGGATGCTGCCCTCCGGAGGGAGACATGGTCCCTGGGCATATTTCGAGGCTAAAATTATGGACCAGGTAGGGGGGATGGGTGGGGAATTGGGACTGTGTACCTGGTCCTGGAACTTGTGGCAGGAGACCCCACCCCCATGAGGTTCAGTCGTTCTACCCAGCCAGGATTTCAATTTGTGTATGAGCTTTCTTTTTTTTTAATTTTTATTTATTTATTTATTTGACACACAGAGAGAGAGCACAAGCAGGCGGAACAACAGAGGGAGAGGGAGAAGCAGGCTCTTTGCTGAGCAGGGAGCCTGATGCGGGGCTTGATCCCAGGACCCCGGGATCATGACCTGAGCCAAGGCAGATGCTCAACCAACTGAGCCACCCAGGCGCCCC
The DNA here is from genome assembly GCF_964656455.1 of Halichoerus grypus. Taxonomy (NCBI): domain Eukaryota; kingdom Metazoa; phylum Chordata; class Mammalia; order Carnivora; family Phocidae; genus Halichoerus; species Halichoerus grypus. The sequence goes on from NC_135726.1 coordinate 53,731,646, forward strand.
TGTGTATGAGCTTTTGTATGAGTTTGAAGTGGGTGAAATCCAGGTATGGAGCCTTGTGCTTGAGACCAGGAAGGAGTCTGAGTTTTTGGTTTCGAGTCCACTCACCCAGGATTTGTTGAGCACCTACTATATCCCGGGCACTGAGAAAAAAAAGCAGTGAGCAAAGCCAAGTGCCTGCCTTCAGGGCGCTTACATTCTTGTTCTCGCCTCAATCTAGACTCTGCTGCGACCACCTCGGGCAAGTGACTTAATTCCCAAGCCTCAGTTTCTCATCTGTGAAAATGGACGGTGTAAAAACAATGCTCTCCCCCCCCCGCCCCCCAGGAAGGAAGCGGACCTGCTGTGACGATGGGAGACTCTAGCCGGGGTCCTGATGATTAAGTCGGGGCGGGAAGCCCGTTTTCCCACCCCAAGAGTCGTTGGGAGAGCGCCCGGGCGGCTGAAGCCGTGCACGCGTTTGATTGACAAGCTCGCGTGTTTCGGGGCGTGGTCGCGCTCGGAAACGCCGCCGTGTAGTCACAAAACCCCCGGAATCTCCGCGAGAATTCCGACCTTACTTTCCCTTCCCCCAGCCCTGGCGCCTTGGTTTCGAAACCCCGCCTCCCCTCGTGACGTCATCACGCGCGGGCGCGTAGGCCCATAAAAGCGTTGCGGGCCGAAGCCGTTCCCAGCCTCGCTGTGGATCACTCACGCCGACGATAAGAAGCCCGCGTCTCTTGGCCGCGACGGTGCTTGCAGCAGCAGGTGATAACCTGAGTCCCCGAGCCCGGCACCGGAGGGCGAGATGAACGCGCTGGCCTCCCGAGCCGTCCAGATCTGCGATCGCTGGTGGCAACCCGAGCCGGCGCTCTTGCCCCCCGGGTGACGCGCAGCCCCGAGTCGGTGAGTGAGGGGCCCGAACGCCTGCCCCCCCCTCCCCCCAGCAGCTGGGGCCGGGGATCAGACTCCTGGTCAGTGAGGAGGGAGTTTGCACTTCTGGGTACCGAGACAGGAGGGTTTGAGGCCGGGACCCCTGGGTCCTGAGGAACGAGGGTCTGGGAGCCCAGACTCCTGTGTCTGGGGAGAGGTGGGACCAGGACGCACTCCAGGGCTCGGACTTGGGAAGGAGAAGAAATTGGGAGCCTGAGCCTGGCGAGAGGAGGGTTCTGGAAGCCAGACTCATGGATCCCCAGTGGAATGGATGGAACCCCGCGGGGGCCGTAACTTTTGGGTCTCAGGGGGAGGAGGGTGATGAGGGCCTGATTTGTGGATCCTCAGGAAGATGAGAGAACCAGGAACTAGGACTTTGTCTCCAAGGGAAGCAAGTAGAGGGCCTGTATTCTCAGTTCTGGGAACTGGGACTTCTGGGTCTGAGAGAAGAGGCTGGGGCCTCAGACTCCTGGGTATTGAGAGGAGAGAGGTGGGAACCACACTGTGCCTCTGCTGGAGATGGGAGTGGCAGGGATCAGCAAGGAATGTGGGGCAGGGACTCTCTCGTTGCTATTTGTGTTACTATTTCTGTTGCTATGACTCACAGTCATCCCTTGATGCTCTCCCTTACATGGCTTCTAAACTCTATTTCCTGTTGTTTATTTCCAGCCCAGACAGATGGCCCCAGGCCAAGTACCCCATCAGCCTGCCCCCTGGAGGGATACCTACCCCTTTTTCCTCCTGTCCCCGCTGATGGGCCTTCTCAGCAGGGCCTGGAGCCACCTGAGGGGCCCAGGACCTCCAGAACCCTGGCTGTTGGAGGCAGTAACCGGAACCCATCCGGGAGAAGCTGGCCTGGGGGGAGAAGCTAAGACATTTCCGGCCACCTGCCATGCCCCCTGGGGCAGGTACTTTCAAGGGGAGACTGGAGACAGTGGAGCAGCTGAGGATGATGAAGTGTTCTGGGAGGGCTGCCATGATCTAAAAGCCAACAGTTCTCTTCTTGAAGCCTGGGAGTTTTCAGAGGATGATGAAGAGTATGGTGGGGAACAAGCAACTAGTGTCCCTAAAGAGCAGGGAAGTGAATTTATAGATGGCCAGCCTGCTTCCTTGTCCCCCAGCCTTCTGATAAGAGCCCTGCAAGAACCTCCTGGAGAGGAGAAATCTGAGGAAGGAGGAGCTGCGGAAGATGAAGTGGTCACGTTCTTCTCTTTTCCTCCATCACACTCACCAGGGGAGGAGGAGGAAGAGGGAGAAGCTGTAAACAAAGAAGTTGCCAGAAGCCCTACTGCCCCTTTATCTCCAGGATCCAAGCCCAAAGCTTGGGTGTACTGTGCTGGGGAGGAAGAGGATCAAGCCACAGAGGAAAAAAGAACAGAGAATAAAGAAGTCATAAAGAACTCCGTTTCCCCCTCATTTTCAGGCTTTCACCCCAGGGCCTGGGAGTGTTGTTCAGGAGAGAAATCTGAGGAGGAGGAAGATGAATTCAGTGATTCAGGAGCAGCTGAGGAGGAGGGAGAAGCTGAGGGTCCCTCTTCCATCCCCTCCACAAGTGCCCTTGTGAGGGCCTGGGTGTATCGACCAGGAGAGGACACAGAGGAAGAAGATGAGGACAGTGATTGGGGAGCAGCTGAGGAGGGAGAAGCTGAGGGTCCCTCTTCCATCCCATCCACAAGTGCCCTCTTGAGGGCCTGGGTGTATCGACCAGGAGAGGACACGGAGGAAGAAGATGAGGACAGTGACTGGGGATCAGCTGAGGGTCCCTCTTCCATCTCATCTACAAGTGCCCTTGTGAGGGCTTGGGTGTATCGACCAGGAGAGGACACAGAGGAAGAAGAGGAGGACAGTGATTGGGGAGCAGCTGAGGAGGAGGGAGAAGCTGAGGGTCCCTCTTCCATCCCATCCACAAGTGCCCTCGTGAGGGCTTGGGTGTATCGACCAGGAGAGGACACAGAGTTAGAAGATGAGGACAGTGATTGGGGAGCAGCTGAGGAGGAAGGAGAAGCTGAGGCCACAGATACTTTTTCAAGGGCCTGGGTATATAGGCCAGGAGAGGACACAGAGCCGGAAGAGGATTCAGAAGCAGCTAACTCTGAGCCAAGTCCCTCCCTTCAGGCTCAGAGCACCCTCCACCGGGGCTGGACATACCGGCCTGGAGAGGACACAGAGGGAAGGGAAGTTGCTGAGGAGTGGGGAGAAGCTGAGCCCTGCCCCTTCCGAGTGGCCATCTATTTACCTGGGGAGAAGCCACCACCTCCCTGGGCTCGTCCTCGGCTGCCCCTCCGACTGCAGAGGCGACTCAAGCCCACAGAAACCCCCACCCGGCATCCAGACCCTGAGACTCCCCTAAAGGCCAGAAAGGTGGGTACTGAGGACTCAATTTCTTGAGGCTTAGGGAGGAGTTGGAACTCCTGGGCCTGGGGGGGGGGGGGGACGGAAGGGCTGGACGACCCAACTTCTGGGTCCCCCGTGTGTTGCAGAGGGTTGCATGTGAACTCCGTTGGGAGGGGTGTGTTCACTGTAATGCAAGCCTTTGCAAGAGGCTGGGGCCCCGTGGGAAGGGGGGAGCAGCTGTGGCTCAGATCAGCACCAGGAAACAGTCTCCACCTGCAGTGAGTCACGTGGAGACTGCCGCGGGCCAGTGACTAGCAGGTGACTCAGACAACAAGCATTTTTGCGTCACTCATTTTTGTTTTGGTTCTCTTTCTCTCTCTCTCTCCCACTCCCCACTGTGGACACGTGGGTCTTGCATCTGTGCTGCTCCCGTCTCCAGGTACACTTCTCTGAGAAGGTCTCTGTCCATCTCCTGGCTGTCTGGGCAGGACCGGCCCAGGCCGCCCGCCGGGGACCCTGGGAGCAGCTCGCCCGGGATCGCAGTCGCTTCGCCCGGCGGATTGCCCAGGCCCAGGAGCAGCTGGGCCCCTGTCTCACCCCTGCCGCCCGGGCCAGGGCCTGGGCCCGCTGTGGGAACCCTACCCCTCTTCTGGCCGCCACACCTGCTCCTCCCCAGATCTCACCATTGTCCTCCATCCAGGCCACACCCTTGAGCCATGTTGGGGCATCTCCCTCCACTCCTGTGTCTCCATCTCCTTGCCTGGACCTCAGTGGGAGGCGTGGCTAAGATCATGGAGTTTCCTGTTTCTATTAGCTATTTATTTTGGGGGGATTGTTATATATAAGAAATAAAACCTGATTTGTAGCAAAGCAATGTCACCATCACTGTGTGTATCTGAACTGACAATAATCCACTACCCCTGGGATAAAGGCGAGTACCTCAGTAGAGGACAAACTGTATTTCCCATCATCCCTCAAATTTGCCTCTTCTTGTCCTGAGGCTTCTTTTGAACTAAGGGCTGGTGGGCCTTGTAGTTTTTCTCTGGCATCGGCCTAAATTTTATTAAACTTGGGACGATTATCTCCCCAAGGGGGCTGGGAGCTGGACTCACTGATCACTAAAAAAGGGTTCAGTTCCAGTTTTCTGTGCCTCCCTGGAATATACTCATCCTCCTGCTGGCCTTTAAGTGGTGAGTTGCTCAAGGCTTTCAGCAATCCAATTTCACCTTTTTAAGCCCTGTTCCATAGACTGTTTTCTTACCTATAAAATGTGGCTAACAATAGCACATGCCTCATAGGATCGTAAGGCCCCGAAAGAGTTCATATTTATTTACTTGCCTTTTTTATTTTTTTTAAGATTTTATTTTTAAGTAGTCCCTACACCCAGCGAGGGGCTTGAACTCACAACCCTGAGATCAAGATCCCACCATCCACCGACTGAGCCAGCCAAGCATCCCAAATCCATATTTAAAACAATGCTTGCCACACTGTGAATTGTGCAAAACTGTTGAATCTCAGATCTGTACCTCTGAAACAATGCAATATATGTTAAGGAAAAAAAAAAAAAGAATAAGATAGCAGGAGGGGAAGAATGAAGGGGGGGAAATCAGAGAGGGAGACGAACCATGAGAGACAATGGACTCTGAAAAACAAACTGAGGGTTCTAGAGGGGAGGGGGTGGGGGGATGGGTTAGCCTGGTGATGAGTATTAAAGAGGGCACGTTCCGCATGGAGCACTGGGTGTTATGCATAAACAATGAATCATGGAACACTACATCAAAAACTAATGATGTAATGTATGGTGATTAACATAACAATAAAAAATTAAAAAAAACAATGCTTGCCAAATAAATGTTAGATAAGTGTAGCTAGTATTGTAATTATTCTCACTCTCACCCATGCATGTCTTGAATTACCCATCCAAGTTTACATCTCCAACTCAGAAGTCTTTTCTGACCCCATGAGATCTATCCAGCAGCTGGAAGAAGAGTGGCTCAAATATCCTGCCCCCTGTCGAGCCTCTGACCCTGCCCCTCTCCAGTGGTTCCCCAAGCTCCTGCCACACTATCCTTTCATTTTCCCAAACCGATCAAGCCCCCTTTCACCTTAAGACCTTTGTATGAGCTGTGCCTACTGCCTGATGTTCCCACCCCTGACCCCTCTGGCCCTGGTTTCTCGTGATTCTTCAGATGTGGTGTGGAAATCACTTTTTTAGGGATACCTTGATCTGACCCAGCTGACCTGTGCCTCCGCGTGCTTTTCTCCTTCGTTGCAGAGGCGCATTTTAATTTTTTGTTAAGACCCATCTCCCATGACTGTGAGTCCCGTGAAAGCAGGTGCTGCTGAAAACCCTACTCCCCTGGAGCACAGGACTGGGCACCCAGGCAGAGTATGATGGGTTGGTTATGAGTGAGGCGGTGCAAAAGAAGGCATGCGGGGGCCCTTTCTCCAAATGAGCAGGCACAGAAGCTGGTGAGGGCATGGTATTTCATTGGATCACTCACAGGCCAGCTTGCCACCGAAACTGGACAAGCAGACGGCAAAGGCTTGGAGCGGGCAAAGCGGGAAGCGGAAATCCATGGCGAACGTGTCTGCGGCCACGCGGCCGAACTGGAGCACCAGGTAGTCCGCTGAGGAGGAAGTCAGGAACTAAGTAAGCCTAGCCCCCCTCCTCACCTCCCTCCCGCGGGCCTCTGAGCCTCGAGAACTACCACTTCTCAGAGGCTGTGCGGCGCTCCCACTACGCCCAGAAACCCTGAGGGCCATTAAACTACAGTTCCCAAAAGGCTTTGCAACAGCGTGGGATCAGCCCTCCCTAGAAAAACGCTCAAGTGCTGATGGGAGAAGTAGTTCTCGTCCACTCATGCCCCCCCTGGCCCGGGTAAACCGGTTCCTAGGAGCTCACGGTTATCCGGAAGCACGATTTGGAAGTTCTTGACCGAGGCCCGAGTGACTCGACCATGAAAATCGAGTACGTAGGCGCCGCTCTCGTCGCTCCACGACGGGGGTTTGTTTTGCAGCAGGACCAGGCCCTGGCTGGCCCCCCGTCGGAGGCGACTCAGTAGCGACTCCCGTCCCTGTAAGATAGAGTAGGGGGCGTGGTTAACCAACCACCAATGAACGTTTTTCCTCCCGACGCAAAATTTTGCGTCCCTAATCTCTCCTCCTTGAGAAACATAAAAGTCTGACAAAGTCCTTCTGGCTTCACATATGACCACCCGCAAGCCATGGGCCCCCTTCTCCCTTAGGACCTAGGGCAGGTCCCCCAGACCCTCCTCCCCACTGATCCAGAGGTTCTCAACCTTAGGCAACTCACGTTTTGAGGCTGGACGCTGATTCTCCGGTTCTGGGAATCGAATCCTGGAATGATCACAGTCATTTTCCGGGGCCCTCCGAATCCCAAGACGTTGGTCTCCTGGGGGTATTATGCTCCAGTTGACCTGGCTCTTTCTCCCTCCCCACCGTCCTGCTTCATTCTCTCTTGTCTCCCAGACACTCACATAACACACAGCCCCCAGCTCCTCTCTGATGCGAGCGGTCTCCGGGACGAAATTCTTCCTTTCAGGATTCACCCCATTGTCAAAGATGGTGAACTTGGTGCCCAAGACATTAGATCTGCTCCAGGAGGGGAGTGGTCAGAGTAAAAATAATGACTGTTTTTGCTGTACATTAAGTGCTCTCCCATGTCATGTCATCAACTCTTCCCATTAACCCTCTAGTTGGGACTTAAGTTCCGTGTTCCATGCATCTATAGTCCCAATCCCCTCTGTTTCTCTGATGAGTCACGACTTTTAGTCCCCTGCCTTTTAGGAAACTTATTCCCCCTAAGATGCAAGAATGTGTACATCACAGCCCTCTCCCATGGGAACTTAGGAGTCCCACCCTCTTGCCTCTCAAGAAGTCAAACGTCTTAAATGTCAACCTCTGTTCCAAAGCCCTTAGTTCTCTTATTCCCACCCACCCTGGGGCTACCACCTGAAGATATACACAGTCCATCAATCCGTAAGACAAGAGGTCCCAGAGCAGGCAGAACTTGTGCTCTGTGGCCTGCTTGTCCCCTTCTCCCCCACCCCTCCCGGCACCCCCGAGGCCTCCTGCCACCTATTTCTCACACCTATCAGGGCTCTGCCCACCTGACTTTGCCCACAAAGTTGTCCCCATCCCGAGACAGGTCTTTGGGGTCCAGGGAAATGAGGTAATTCGAGGTTGTGCTCCTTTTTCTCTTGCGCCCAGCCAGGAGGAAGTGCTGTGGGTAGGAAGAACGGCCCATCAGAAACCGTTTCTGATATCTGACTAGGGTTAGGGGCCCAAGACAAGGAAACACCGTGTCCCCACGGCAGAGGAGAGGGTAATGGAGCAAAAAGCATCCTGAGCCTTCCTGGGAGATGCGGTTCTCACTGAAGGAAGTCATCAGCTAGGTCCCGAAGGGGAGCTTCACATCTTAATATCTCCGCCCCGCCATTCCTTCTGCCATTGGGTCCCGAGTCAGGGCTGAGCCCAGGCAGCGGTGAGCCTAACTGAGGCTAGGGAAGAGCCTCACTTGGAACATTGCAGCGGGACTTTGGTAGGCATTTCATCCGACAAAACCAGGTCTAGCACTACTGAGTAGGGGGAAAGCCTCCTTTTGGGAGAGTGCCTTGAAGAGAGGCCTCCACACCGAGGGGGAAACTAGCCAGATTGAGAGGAGCGTGATTTGGTTCTAGAATAGACAATCCACGAGGGGAGGAGCTTGGTTCCTAGGGGGCGGGACTTATCCGAGGATTGGGTAGGGGCCTGATAGATTAGAAGGCTCAGTGAGAGGCCGAACTTGGACAAACACAACGGGGCCAACACCTCGAGAGGGTGTGTAAGGGGTGAGGTTTTGGACCCTGAGACGGCGTGGCCTTACTTTGAGAAAGGTGGGCCCAACTCAAGAGTGGACGAGGCTTAGTTATGGGCTTGGTTAGGGCCTATGCTACTGCTAAAGTAGCCTAGTTCCGTGAAGGGCAGGGTTTGGCGTTGGAGTTCACAAGTCCTAGCTCAATGTCATCATTGAGCAAGACCTGGATTCGTGAATGTCTCGACCTCGCTCAGAAAGGGGCGGGAGGGGCGGCTGGGTGGCTCAGTCAGTTAAGCATCTGCCTTCAGCTCAGGTCATGATCCCAGGGTCCTGGGATCGAGCCCCGCATCGGGCTCCCTGCTCAGCGGGGAGCCTGCTTCTCCCTCTCCTTCTGCCTGCCGCTCTGCCTACTTGTGCTCTCTCTCTCTCTCTCTCTCTCTCTGTGTCAAATAAATAAAAATTAAAAAAAGGGGGGGGCGGGACTTGCCACTGGGAGGTGGGGCTTGCTCGAGAGGGAGCCAGACCGTACCTCCCGGCCGTCGGCCGCCTCCAGGTAGAGACTGTAGAAGCGGAACATGCCCTTGTCTACGCCGCGCTTGTCGCGGCTGATGCGACACTGCACCGTGCGGCCGCGCAGCGCCGGCCGCAGCACATAAGCTTCCATGTCCTCTCCCAGCCGAGGGCCTGGCGCGAGGGGAGGCGAGCGGGGCGAGCTCCCCACATCGCTGCTGCCCGCGCCGACCTCGCCTTCCGGGGTCTCGGACACCTCCTCTTCGGCTGCCGGTGGGGAGTTCCTCACTGCAGACTCCGACTCCTCTTTCTTGTCTGCCGAGTCTTCGCCCTAGTGCACGCGCCAAATTCAAATTGAGGGATGGTTGAGACCCGCCTCCACCACGGGCTTACCAACTACTGATTGGCCGTGACAGCTCAGGGTTACGCCCTCTCTCAACCATGTTTTCTGCCTATTGGTCAAACGTCTCGGCCACGTGCTGATTGGCCAGTACCTTCAAGGGCCCGCGCAACCAAGCCCTCTTCATCTGTTCATTGGTCAGCACTAATAGCTGCCCTCTGAAGCCACGCCCACCTCACCCACCAGCTGGAGAATCTCTTTGAAAGCACTGTCCATTCAGCTAAAAGCAGTGTTGTTTCGGTCTAGATAACATATAATATGGCCCAGATCTCCCCATTTATCTTACTATTTATCTTACTTTCATTAACACCTGCGAGTACCAACTGTTGGCCCTCCCCCATCACTGTTTCACCCTCTCCAAAGCTCGCTGCCTTTCGGTGGGCTGGATTTTAATGTATGTGCTTACATCGATGTAAACCCTCTAGATTGACTTCCTAAATGGTACACACACAGAGACACTGATGGCCCAATCATAACAGGTTCCACCCACCAGTAAAAAGGGCCTCTGATTGGGCTGCAGAGTTTTAGACCCACCCTCTCTGGAGTCCGAAGCTAGCCCTTCTCCTATATCCTGATTGGCTGTGCCACCTCCCACCTTGTTGGAGGCTAAGCCTCCACGTCCCAGGTCACCATCCATGCCAGGGTTTGGTTCTGGACTGGCTGCCTCATATTCATCTCCAACATCTTGGAATTCACTCTCTTCCTCCGCACTGGCCCCTACGGGGTGGAAAGAGCCAGAAGAAAACTCGCTCAGGACACCTGGGTCCCAGGAGCTTGGGACCAGGTCACCAGTGCTAGCTGGTAAAGGCCAGATATCCTGGGTTTCTGGCCTCTCCTTATTACTCATCACACTCATTTGCCAGATCCTCCTCCTCCTCCATGTGCCCGGGTGTCTACACTGGCTGAGAAGTCTCTGACTGCCCTGGGTCTAGGGACAGGGTGGGGTTAGAGTCCTCCCTTTACCTTGTCCCAAAGAGCGCATCAGAGAGATTGGGAACTAAAATGGGAGGGTGGAATGGGGTTTGGGGTGATAATTAAGAGTCCTGTTATTGACTCGTTGGTCATGTCATGAGAATAGAAGGAATTGTCATACAATATTAAGAAATAACAAGTAACGATGCTACAACATAGAAGAACATTAAAAACATGATAAGCAAAAGAAGCCAATCACGAAAGATCAAATACTATATTATTCTATTTAAATGAAATGTCCAAACTGAGGGGGGATGGGGTAACTGGGTGATGGGCATTAAGGAGGGCACGTGAGGGCGCCTGGGTGGCTCAGTTGGTTAAGCGACTGCCTTCGGCTCAGGTCATGATCCTGGAGTCCCTGGATCGAGTCCCGCATCAGGCTCCCTGCTCGGCAGGGAGTCTGCTTCTCCCTCTGACCCTCCCCCCTCTCATGTGCTCTCTCTTTCATTCTCTCTCTCTCAAATAAATAAATAAAAAATCTTTAAAAAAAAAAAAGGAGCGCACGTGATGTGATGAGCACTGGGTGTTATAGGCAACTGATGAATTATTGAACTCTACATCTGAAACTAATGATGTACTATATGTTGGCTAATTGAACTTAAATAAAAAATAAATAAACAAATGAAATGTCCAGAATAGGCAAATCTAAAGAGACAGTACATTAGTGGTTGCCTAGGGCTGGGAGAAATGAGGTGTGGGGGGCGGCGGGGGGGTCACTGCTAAAAGGTACAGGGTTTCCCTCGGGATAATGATAATGTTCTAAAATTGATTGTGGTGATGGTTGCTCATCTCTCTAAATATACTAAAAACCATGGAATTGTGAACTTTAAATGAATGAATTGTATGGTATGTGAAATATATTTCAATAAAACTGTTACCAAAAAAGGGGGGAGGATCTGCCACATGGACCAGGGACCGGATTCCACCCAATGTCCCCGAAATTACCAGGTCTTCGGCGGGCTGGCCAACCCCTGCGTCGAGTCCCCGGAGGCTCTTTATAAGGAGGTGGAGAAGCAGGAACATCCTCCACGGAGACTTCCTCCAACTCCAGATCGGAACTGTCTGGTAGCCAGGATAAGGGAGAGGGACTAGAGACTGGGATTTTGGGGGGTGGGGAGGCAGGGAAGGAGCCTGGAGATTCAGATTCCTGAGTGTTGGAGAAGGAGTAGTTTCAGGATCTGGACTCCTTGGTGTGAGGGATGACAGGGCCCGTGGGGACCTGGACTCCTGGGTTCTTTGGAGAGCAAGGATTGAGGTTCCAGACTCCTGGATTCTGGTGGGAGTGCAGTTCTAGGGTATAGGCGGCCCAAAGACTCGAGATTACCTCCTGTCAGCGATGCCAGCGGGCCACGCTCACCGCTGCCGTCTCCACCGCAGCTCACGATGCCCAGGGCACTGTGGGCACCAGAGCGCAGATGTGCCTCTGGCATGTGCTCCTGGAGGAAAGGGTTCCCAAGGCCTGGGAGAAGATGCAGCGAAGCCCATTAACATGATGTACAAATTCCAGTCCTCTGCGAAGATCCGCTCCCTCACTGACTCCCAGACACCATCCCTGAGTGACCGCCCAAACCCGGGAGACCCATTCAGAACGCAAAGTCCATCCTAAGGCTCAAGCAAGCACAGACTTGCAGCTAAACTGTTGCAAACTCTGTGCCTACACAGTCTCACACACGGCTCTCGGTCTCTCCGGGGACCTGTCTCTAAATTATCCCGGCCTCGCCCCCGAGCTTTGTTAATTTCAGCCCTCACTCTCGCGAAATTGAGTCCCTGCCTTTTCCAGGGCCGCTCCCCCTAACCTCCCCCAGGCTCCGCCCCAGAGCTCTAGGAAGCCCAATCACGGGATTCTCTCGCGCCCCACCCTCTAGTCGGACCAGGCTCCACCCCCGCGCTGTCCCTGCTCCGCCCCTGAGCTCAGCCAGGTCCCGCTCCCGGGTCCCCAAGGGCCCTGCACTGGGCTCTCCTTGGGCTCCTGCCCCACACTAGAACTTTTCCTCACCCCTGTCACCCGCGAGGCGCTCCTCCCGCCTCCATGGTCGCCGGGGCCGCAGGGAAGCGTTGGGATTGGCCTGAACCATGAGGGGCTCTTGGCGCTTCCGCCGCTGCTTCTTCTCAAAGAGCCGCCGCTGCGGGAGTGGAAAAGGGGGGGTGTGGGGGCCAGGAACCGGACGGGAAGACAGGGGTGAAGGAGGGCCTGGGGCAGGGGGAGGCATGCATGGGAGGGAGTCTGGGAGTCCAGGCTCTCAGTCCCTCAGCTCCTCCTTCCTCGGATCCAGGAGTCCTGGCACCCTGTCCCCTCCTCCCCCAGGACCTAGCAGTCCTGCCCTCCAGAAGGGCATTCTCATCATCAAGATTTGCTTCCTTAGGATCCCCAATTCCTATTTTCCGATTTCCCAATTGCAGACTTGAGGCTTGGAGAGAGTCAACGAGGACCAGGAGTCCCAGAGCAAATCTTGGGGGTGGTGCTCCTGGAAGCTCTGGAAGGCTGAAGGGGCGGGGTGTGGGGGGGGGGAGGTGGCAGGACTCCCTGGCATAGTACCTGCTGTTCCAGCTTCTGCAGCCTCATGGCGGCGAGCTCATCCCCCAGCGCCCTGAGAAAGGTGCAGGCTCATGGTGACAGCAAGCAGGGCACCCCCGCTGCGCAAGAGCCCCTCCTTCCCTTCTTTCTTCCTGCCCAGCTTAGGGTTCTGAGCACTTGTGAGGTCACAGAAGGAGCAGAACCTGAGCCTGCTCCACCAGTTCTGAAGCTCTTTTTCCCCAGCATTGGCCTGTCTAGAATCCAGGAATCAGAGATCTCAGGCCCCTCCTGTCTCAGGATTCAGGAGCCCAGGCCCCCAGCCCGTCCTCTTTCAGACCCATGAGTCCTTATGTGTAGCTCCCTCCCTTCAGGACCCAGAAGTCCAGGCCCGCGCCCCTTACCACTAGGCTAATGGTGCTGAACCTGAAAACATGGTCATAAAGCCAGAATGGAGTGAATGTGGGCATAATCAAACTTTAAGTTCCTCCTGCACCCCCATTTCCACCCCCGCGCATCCCCTTTCCCCACTCACTCTTTCTTCCATGTGTCATTCTCCTGAGACATTCTGGAGAAGCAGAATGAGGAGTCAGGACACAGACCAGTGGACCCAGGCAGCCCGAATTCCAGCACCTACTTGGTCAGGGACCCAGCAGCCTGTTTCCAGCTTTCACGACTTTGAGGGGCCCAGGAATGCAGTTCCCTCTCCCCCAAATAGTTAACTCTCCTTTACGCAGGCATAGGAACTTAGGACTCTGGGCCCCAAACACTCGACCCCCATTGACCCCCGATCTCCAGCACCCGCCTGCCTGGGATCCTGGCAACTCCTCTCCTGGTGCCTGCAAAGGCTTTTCACAGTCACGCCTCAGTACCTTGCCTCTCTGGCCAATTTCTAAACATACCTAACCCTCTCTTTAGCTGGGGACCTAATCTCTGGGTCTCTGGGAAATAAGCAGGCAAAGAAAGAGGGCTGGGGGGGGGGGGATTTCCACTGGGACCTGCCCTAATCCCCTCCCTCCTGGCCCCCCACACTCCACTTCCAACAAAGCAATGACCCTTGGCCTCCACGGCAGCCAGGCAACCCTGCTCCAGGGTTCTGAACTGGAAGGGCATGCAAGGTGTTCCTTAAAGGGACCCAAGAGAGCCGGCATCATTGGGTCGCTCTGCGCTATATATATATATATATATATATATATATATATAGTGTATATATTAGATATATATGGCTTATATATTAGATATATTAGATATATATAATATATTATATATTAGAAACTTATAAGATGACCTGTGCCAACTGCTACCGATCTGTAACTTGCTGCCACTTCTTGTGGAAAAATAAATGGGGAAAACTACAACTGCCAGGAGGCGAGGGCAGGGGCCTCTTTGCCCGCGGAAGTGGCCTCATTTTCCCCCTGCCTGCAGGGAACTGTAGTTCTCTTCGAAAGCCTGCGCTTTCCTTTCGCCTAAAAGGCAGGAAATGAGGCGTCAAGAGGTAGAGCTTCCGAGAAAGGAGGCGAGGCTTTCGAGAACAGACGAGCGACTTCGGCAAGGGGCGGGCCGCTAGACAGGGACCCAGGGGCCTGGAGCCAGTGCGGACCAATCAGGCTTCGGAGGGCGGGTCCTCTGCGGAAAATGGGCGTGGCCTAGGGGGGAAATCACCGGAACGCACCGGAGGTCCCAGCCCGGGAAAACGCCCTCTGCGGTGAAGGAAAGGTGAGGCGCTTGGGAGGGGGGGTCCTAGATTGGGTCCTGGGGAGGAGCGGGAGAAGGGGACCAGAGGGCTGGAAAACTGGGTCTCGGGGAGGATGGACTGGGCACCAGTACTCCTAGATCCTGGCGAAGGAGGAGGCTGGGGGCCTGGATCTTTGGTTCTGGGGAAAAGGGGTTGAGATCCTGGATTCCTGAGTCTGAGCGAAGAGGCTGGGTGCTGGGAGCCAGGACTCCTGGGTCTAAGGAAGGAAGAGCTGGACGTGCGGAATCCTGTGTCCCGGGAAACGAGACGCTTTGAGTCTTCACTCTTAGAAGGGCGGTGCGGGCGGCGCTGGGGGCCCAGACTCCTGGGTCCAGGGGAGTAGGCGACTTGGGACAGACATTATCCACCTCTCTCCCCTCCACAGGCCACGCCGCCATGCCTTCCTCTGGGCCCGGCGCAGCCCTCCTCCTCCTGCTGTCACCGCTGCTGCTGCTGCGCGCTGTTCTGGCCGTGCCCCTGGAGCGGGGGGCGCCCAAGCAGGAGAGCCCCGCGACCGAGAGCCCCGTGAGTGGCCCTGCCCTGCTCTCCAGCCAGGTGTTTGCAAGTGGTACTACGATCCCCGCGGATCCCCGTCGCCCCTGGGTGGATACTTCCCCCACGGCCGCGGCTCGGAGTTTGCCTGCCATTCTTTGCAGTCCCGGGGCTTTGACGTGGTGAAAAACTCGGGGCGGGTGTGTGTGTGTGTGTGTGTGTGTGTGTGTGTGTGTGCGTGCATATTTCTAAGTCCCTGGCTCTGAGGTGTGGGGAAATCAGGTCAGATTTTAAGTGACAAATCTGCATTACCCCCTAGCTTAATCTGTATTCTTTGAAGCGCCCCCCTCCCCCAAGAAGGAATCCGAAAAAAGAACTACATTTCCCAGTAGCACCTTGGGCAGGTGGTGTTCCTTAACTGGGGCGTTCTGGCTTCATGGAGCTCGTGGGAGTTGAAAATTATGAAGGTAATTCCAACATGTGTTTATCAAATGCTATGAAACCTTTGGTCTTAGGGAATTTGGAACTTTAAAGATCCTCAAGGCCAAGGCCCTGATTTGTGGCCTGAATCCTATAGCTTTCATCAATAATGGGCACGTGACTGTCTCTGGAAGGGATCATTCCGTGCTCCTGTGTAGCGGTCCCGACCTTGTGAGTTAGGCCTCTGCTTGGTGAAATCTTTGCAAACACAGAAGGGCACTTCTGAGTCCCCTTTCCCTTCATTCATCCCACACATTTCTTGAGAATGGGCACCAGGGTAATGGTCAGGGAGGAAGGGTCACGAGCTGAAATCTCAAGTGCAAGGAAGAACATTCCAGGCAGGGGCAGCCTGTGGTGTGGAAAGCAGAGTGAGTAGAGAGACATGGAGGTGGCCAATGTGACTGGAGGGGGGTGGGGGAGGCAGGTCGTGTGGGGCCTCAATGGGTGCTCTTCAACCTTACTTTATAGATGAGGAAGCTGAGGTGCAAGAGAGTTTAAGTAACTTGCCCAAGGACTGAGGTTTCCAGGTTTAGCAAATAAAAACACAAGACACTCAGTTAAAATTGAATTTCACAGAAGCATGAATAATTTTGAGTATAAGTACACTCCAGCAGTATTTATACTATAAGTTATGCATTGTTTATCTGAAATTTAAATTGAACTAGGCATTCTAGCTGTCCCAGCAAGGTCACCTAGCTAGTAATTGGCAGATTTGGGGTTCCAGCCCATTGGCTCAACAGTCAAAATGTCCACACCTTGGGGCTCCTGGCTGGCTCAGTCGCTAGGGCATGAGACTCTTGATCTTGGGGTTCTGAATTCGAGCCCCACACTGGGTGTAGAGATTACTAAAAAAATAAATAAACTTAAAAAAAAAAAAAGATGTCAACACCTTAGTTCCCAGAACCTGTGACTATTTAACTTATAGGGAAAAAGAGTATCAGCAGGTGTGATTGAGACAAAGCTCTTGAGATGGAAAAGTTATCCTGTATTATCCAGGTGGGCTCAACGTAAGCACAAGTGTTCTCTATAAGAGGGTCAGGAAGGTCAAAGTCAGAGGTGATGTGATGACGTAAGCAGAGGTCACAGTGATGCAGGGTCATGTGCCAAGGAACGCAGGCAGCCTCTAGCCACTGGAAAAGGCAAGGAAACAGATTCTCCCCTAGAGCTTCCAGAATAAGTTCGGCCCCGTCTACCTGTTCTGGGCTTCTGACCTCCAGAACTCTTAAGAGAATACATTTGTGTTGCTCTAAGCCATTTAATCTGTGACACTCTGTTCCAGAAGCAACAGGAAATTGGTACGCCCACCATGGCATGGCTGAGCCATCAGCACCTGGTTACCAAGCTCCTACTGTGTGCTCCCTACATACGGAATGATAGCATTAATAGATCGAACGTCTCCTATGTCCTTAGCATCGCGTGAGGCCCTTTATCTCATGTACTTTTCACCACAGTGCTGAGAAGTAGGGAAATTTATTGCCTATTTTCAAATGGAAGAGGGAGGCCCAGGACGAAGAGTGCCACCCACCTACCCATGCCAGGTCTGGGTCCAGGAGCCCAGGGATTTTTGTCTGTCTTGTTCACTTGCCGGCCCAGGACGAAGAGTGCCACCCACCTACCTACCCATGCCAGGTCTGGGTCCAGGAGCCCAGGGATTTTTGTCTGTCTTGTTCACTAGCACAGCACCTGGCACGCGGTAGGAGCCTGGTGATCGCTTGATGAACAACGAATGAGTGTATATTTCGCTGCTTGCCAACAAACACTCGTGTGTCCACCCTGAGCACCGCTCTGTGCGCAGCGTTGGGCTGGGTGTCTGTCTCCCGGTGTGATGTTTACTTCGTCTCTACTAACGGCCTGGGAAGAGACGAGTGCCGGGGCCCAGAAGATCAGGCAGTTTGCCTGGGGTTACAGAGCAGATGGGGATCAGAACTGGAGTCACCTGGCTCTAGAGCCTTCGTCCCATGGGGCAGGTCTGCCTCTTGGTCCAAGCAGAGGGTCTCGGGGTCCTTCAGCCGGCGCCCGGGGCGCGGGGCCCGGGTCCTACGTGCAGGGAGGAACCGGAGGGGGTGGGGGCTGGGCTGCTATGTCCACCCCTGTCCCCTCAGGACACAGGCCTGTACTACCACCGGTACCTCCAGGAAGTCATCAACGTGCTGGAGACGGACGGGCATTTCCGCGAGAAGCTGCAGGCTGCCAACGCCGAGGACATCAAGGTGCGGCCGGGCGCGAGCCGGGGGGGAGGGGAGGCGGGGCGCGCGCTCGGAGCCCAGGGGTCAGGTTCAGGACCGGCTTCCCTAAATTGGCCACGTGGCCCCGGGCCTCGCCAGACGGAGGCACGGGAGGCGCTTCTCGGTGCCACGCGGCCGGAAGGGAGGTGAGGGGCGCAGAGTGCGTGTCCGCTCTACCCTTCCATGCTGTGTGACCGCCCCTCGCCGTGCCTCAGTTTCCCCATCTGCAAAGCGGGCGCAGTAGCAGAATCTGCATTACAGGGTTCAGGTCAGGTTTCACCCGAGGTAAGACGCATCAAGGGCTGAGATGTGCGGGCTAGCGGTCCTTGCACCTGTCGGGTGCGTGTGGTTCAACTGAGTCCTCGGCGTAGTGTGTTCTGCTCAGGGGAGAATTCAAGACACGGGAGGTGCGGTTCCGGCTCGCCTCCCCTCCCTTCTAGCTCACGTAAGGCCTCCAGAGGGGCCGAGATTGTCCTCATTTTATAAAGGCAGACGTGGAGGCCCTCGTGGCAGGGTTTGTCCTTCCTGTGGGCCCAGTTTCCCCGCAGGGTTAGCTGATGAGGGCTGCCCCCCCCATGAGGAGACAGGGCCAACTGGCCCCCCTTCCTCCTCCCCGTCCCGCCGCACACAGACCCCCCCCCCAACAGGTGCGTGTGGGAATGCCCCATGTGGAGGAGCCTCCTTGAGTCTCTAAACGCCTCGGTCCAGGAGAGGGCCCAGGTGACCCTGCAGACCTCCCAGCATTCCTGGGGCTCTCATCTGTCCCCATCCACCTGGCCCCCAAGGAAGGACCGGCAGAACCAGAGACCACAGAGCCCAGCCCCTCCCACTGCCCAGCTGGGAAAACCCGAGGGGCATCCCCCCCTCCCCCCGGCCACCAAGGTCCAAGGTCATACCACTGGGAAGTGACCTTGGAAACAGGGTGGCCAGTTAGGCAGGCAGAGCGAGGAGTGGGATGGTGCCTGGGTACAATCCCAGCTCCTCCTCACGCGCTCTGGGCTGAGTGGCCGCACCCTCTGGGCCTCGGTGTCTTTCTCAGAAACTGGGAAGCCTGATGCAACATTTTCTGTGACATGAGAGGTGGTTGTGTGGGTGGGCGAAAATCCCGCTTCGTGTGCTCGCTGAGGCACATCATAAGGCTGCGGTGGATGTCAGTGTTCATCCTTGGGCCGGGGGGGGGCAGTAAGATCCGCTCCAGTTCTGAGGTCCCGAGCAGGGAAAGGATGTGGGGAGACACGACACCAACCTGGTGTCCTCACTGTCCGAGGCACCTCGGGCAAGTGGCTTCTCCTGCTGGGCCTCAGTCTATCCATCTGTAAAATGGGGCTGTGGGCAGGATTAGAGGACAGACCCGGGGAGTCCAGCACAGGGCTTGGCCCAGAGTAGATGCTTGACTGGTTGGGGTGAATAGGACTGTCACTCTGGTCACCATGTCCCGTTGCCTCTCAAGGGCCACGGGCCCTGCGGGCTGGGGAACCCCGATGTGAGTCTCAAGTGACCGAAAAAGCAGCCTGAGCAATGACAGATAGCAGAGGGCACTGGGGGAGGCCCCAGGAGGGCACAGTCCAGTGTGAGAAGTGAGAGAGGACTTCTAGAGCAAGGATGCCCTTTGCCCAAGTGAGGTTTGAAGTCTGAGTGGGGATGGCCGTGGTGTAGAAGTTGTTGCAGTGTGTGGGGGGGTGAAGGCATGGCATTTCAGAAAGCGGGAACTGTGTGTACAAACAAAGCATTCTGGTACCTTCTGCCGTCTGCCTGGGGTTCCTGATCACTGACACAAAGACGGGCGATGGGGCTGGAGAGGTGGGTGCGTGTGGGGTCTTTTTTTTTTTTAATATTTTATTTATTTGACAGAGAGAGACACAGCGAGAGAGGGAACACAAGCAGGGGGAGTGGGAGAGGGAGAAGCAGGCTTCCCGCCGAGCAAGGAGCCCGATGTGGGGCTCGATCCCAGGACCCTGGGATCATGACGTGAGCCGAAGGCAGACGCTTAACGACTGAGCCACCCAGGCACCCTGTGTGTGGGGTCTTGAGTGCTGGGCACAGAGATTTTGTCCTGGGGGCCCTGGGGAGCCATGGGGGCTGTGAGCAGGAGAGGGGTGGGGTCAGCTCTGAACAGACAGAATCTAAAGTGACAGGAGGGGCAGCTCACGGAAGGCACCCCGGGGAGGGGAGCAGGGAGTTGCTGGGAGGTTCTTTCCAAGGGAGATGCCGTGGGCTTTGAGTGTCAAAGGGCAATGAGGATCTGCTTAGGCTTGGAAAGGGGTGGCGGGAGAGACTCCTAGGCAGAGGGACCAACCAGCATGTGCAAAGGCCAGGAGGGGGGAAGAGCCTTGAGCATGGGGGCCGATGCCCGGTTGGTGTTGCTGGAACCGAGTGTGATCTGATGGATGGCAGGGCATGGGGCTACCAAGGTGGGCAGGGCCTCAAATGCTGGGCTGAAGGGCTGGACCTTGTCTCAGAGGCTGGAGGAGCAGGTGGGGCAAGGGTCTGTAAACTTTCTAGGCTTCACAAAGCTGGTAGAAGTTTCCAGAGAGGGCAGAGAAAGGTCGAGGCTGCCCCGTGCACCCCCTCCCAGGCCCCCAGCCTGACCAGTGTCCCCTCTCCATTCGGGCAGAGTGGAAAGCTGAGCCGGGAGCTAGACTTCGTCAGCCACCATGTCCGCACCAAGCTGGACGAGCTCAAGCGGCAGGAGGTGTCCCGGCTGCGGATGCTGCTCAAGGCCAAGATGGATGCGGAACAGGAGCCCAGTAAGCAGGGGTGGGTGGAGCTGGTGGGGTGGGATGGCCTCCCTCCTGGGGACTCACTACCCCCACCATAAGATGTGCATAGGAGATTGATCGAGTTTTCTTTCTAGAACCATCTACCGCTAACATGACTGTGGTTGGTAGGCTGTTTTTTGTTTCTCCGTTTCGTTTTCATTTATTTTTTTATTATTTTTTTATTTTTAAAAACCACGGTCATTTAAAATGTTGCTGCAACTTCAAACTTCCAGGAAAGTTGCAAGAATAGTACAAAAAGCTCCCGAATATGCTTCACCCAGATGGGTCAGTTCACCATTTGCGAGTTCATTGTAGGCTGTACCTCTTTTCACCAATTCAGTGAGTTTCCTCAGAAGGAGGGCATTCTCCTGCCTAACTACCATGCAGGGATCAAAGTCAGGAAACTGCAAAGGGTACTCGGTATTTTTCGTTGCTTTGTTATTCTCTGTCTCCCCCGCTGGGATGATTCTGATTTGCTGACATTTATACCTGAGACTATATATATATATTTTTTAAAGATTTTATTTATTTATTTATTTATTTGAGAGAGAGAGAGAGAGAAACAGCATGAGAGGGGAGAGGGTCAGAGGGAGAAGCAGGCTCCCCGCTGAGCCGGGAGCCAGATGTGGGACTCGATCCCAGGACTCCGGGACCATGACCTGAGCTGAAGGCAGTCGCTTAACCGACTGAGCCACCCAGGCGCCCCTGAGACTATATTTTATAAGTCTAATTATTTGGCTGGAAAAAAGAAAAAAATGCACCTGAAAGAGAGAGGCAGGTTTAGATTCCAAGATCCCACCCTATTTCTGACATTCCTAGATAGGGTTTGTCGGAGCGTGTCTGGACCACGCTCTTTATTTTAAATAGCTTAATTGAAATAAAATTCATATGCCATATAATTTACCCGTGCAATGGGTACAACTCAGTGTTTTTTTAGTATATGCACAGGTGTGTACAACCATGACCAGAGTTGATTCTGGAACATTTGAATCACCCCAAAAAGAGACCCCAAACTCTTTAGCTCTCACCCCCCCATCCCCCCTACCCAGCCCCTGCAACCAGTAACCTACTTCCTGTCTCTCTGGATTTGCCTATTCCTGGACATTTCATATAAATGGAATCCTATCATCTGTGACCTTTTGTGTCTGGCTCCTTTCACTTTGAATAATGTTTTTAAAGTTCATCCGAAATGTAGCATGTGTTAGCAACTTCATTCCTTTTTAGGGCCAAGTAATATTCCATTGTATGGATAGACCAGGATGGGTTTATCTATTCACCAGTTGATGGATATCTGGATTGTTTGCACCCTTGGTGTTATATATATTTTTTATCTTAAAAAAAATTTTTTTTTAAGATTTTATTTATTTGAGAGAAAGAGAGAATGAGCTGTGGGGAGGGGCAGAGGGAGAGAGAGAGAGAGAAGCAGACTCCCTGCAGAGCAGGGAGCCCGATGCGGGGCTCGATCCCAGGACCCTGAGACCACGACCTGAGCCGAAGGCAGACGCCCCTGTTTTCATTTCTACCTGACTCCACTGATCATTGACCAACCATGTCTCAAGTCCAACTGTGGGCCAGGCACCAGGCAGGTGCTAGAGTTCCACGGTGACCAGACAGCCTGCGTACGCACCCACGCCTGCTTTAACTATTATAGCTTTAACTATAGTCCTGCTGCTTTAACTATTATAGCTTCAGAGTCTGGCCACCTCACACATCCATCGCTGCCGCTTGGGTCCTGCTTGCATCACTGCCTCCTCCCCGGATTCCCTGCTGCCACCCCTCCTTTGGGTGCTATTCCCCACGCCTTCCCCTCCATCAGCAGCCAGGGGGATCCTGTAGCCATTTCCTATGGCCACTGTAGCAAATTACCAGAAATTTAGTGGCTTAAAACAGCACACACAGGGGCGCCTGGGTGGCTCAGTCGTTAAGCATCTGCCTTCGGCTCAGGTCATGATCCCAGGGTCCTGGGATCGAGCCCCACGTCGGGCTCCCTGCTTGGAGGGAAGTCTGCTTCTCCCTCTCCCACTCCCCCTGCTTGTGTTCCCTCTCTCGCTGTGTCTCTCTCTGTCAAATAAATAAATAAAATCTTTAAAAAACAAAACAAAACAAAACAAAAAAAAACAACAGCACACACTGATTCCCTTACAGTTGGGAGATGAGAATCTGAAACCAGTTTCACTGGGCGAAAATCAGAGTGTCAGTGGGGCTGTGTTCCTTCCAGAGGCTCTAGGGGACAGCCTGGTGCCTTGTCTTTTCTGGCTGCTAGAGTGGCATTCCTTGGCAGGTGGCCTCTTCCTCCATCCTCAAAGCTAGCACGTAGCCTCTGTGTTCAGGGGTCACGTGGCCTTCTGTAGTTGGGTCTCCCTCTGCCTCCCTCTTTTTTTTTAAGATTTATTTATTTGAGAGAGAACACGCATGCATGCTTAAGAGCATGAACAGCGGGAGGGGCAGAGGAAGAGAGGAAGCCGACTCTGTGCTGAGTGTGGACCCCAATGCTGGGCTCCATCTCACGACCCTGAGACCATGACCTGAGCCGAAATCAAGAGTCGGATACTTAACCCACTGAGCCACCAGTTGCCCCTGCCTCCGTCTTAGAAGAACCCTTATGATTAGGTTGGATCTCCTGGGTAATCCGGGATCATCTCCCCATCTCAAGATTCTTAATTTAATCACATCTGTAAAAGTCCCTTTTGCCACCTGAGGTCTCCTAGTCACAGGTTCCAGGGTTTAGGGCGTGGGCATCTTGGGGGCCGTGATGCAGCCCACCACAGCACCCAGTCCACGTCCTGTCCCTCCTCTGCTTAGAACCCACCGTGGCTCCCCAGTGCTCAACAGGCCCAAAGTCCACAGTCCTCACTGCTGCTCTGCCCGCCCAGCCCCTCCCTTCACAGGCGCCCTCTCCCCACCCTCTCCTGTCAGCACTTTTACTAATGCTGGTGTGCAATACGTCTCTGTCGCCTCTGGGCCTTGGCCCAGGCGCTTCCCTCTGCCTGGGACATTCTCGGCGGTCTTTGTGTGGCTGGCTGGGCTTCTGTCTCAGCTCCTAGCCTGACTGGGCTGCACAAAGGAGGCTCCGTTCGTTTCAGTCCTTGGGGTCGTGTGTGTTCGTCCTTTGTCTCTCTGCTGGGTGCTGGGGGCTCGGGGAGCAGATGCTGAGGCTGTCTGGGTTCCGTTGCGTCCCCAGCGCCGGGCACCGAGTCTGGCCCAGGGGAAGGGGCTCAGCACGTGCCTGTGGCATATAAATAATGCACCATGAAATTTGATCTGTGTCTCTGTCCTGAGTGCCTGTCCCTCCTCTGGGCTCAGCCCGGCCAGAGCTGCCTCCGTGGTAACACAAGGCCCCGGGATCCCAGCCTCCCTGTGTGTGTGTCTCTCCCCCTCCCCAGACCGGGAGCCACTGGAGGGCCGGCCTGGGTCTGAGTCACATGGTTGGGGGGGGGGCAGCAGGAGGCCTTGGGAGATGTGCGTTCAGTGGATGCCTGGCTGTTGAGGGTGTGCTCTCTCCCTTCCTTCCTGAAAACCCTACCCCTTCCTTACTGCTTGGGAACTCCCGGGCACGGAGGGTGCCGCGTGAGCAGGGGCCTGTTTGATGACAGTCTCGTACAAGGAGGTTGCGTGACTTTGCTAACAAAGTACCATAGATGGGCTGGTTTTAGCAACAGAGATTTATTGTCTCACAGCCCTGGAGGCCGGAAGTCCAAGATCAAGTTGTGGCAGGATCAGTTCCTTCCGATGGGGATCGGTTCTGGGTCTCTCTCTTGGGCTTGGAGAGGGCCAGCTTCCACCTTTTGTCTTCTCCCGGGGTGTCCAAATTTTTTTCCCTTTTAGAAGGAAACCAGTGCTATCTGATTTGGGTCCACCCTGTGACCTCATTTTAACTTGATCAGCTCTGGGAAGACCCTCTCTGCCAATTAGGTCACATTCTGAGGTGCTGGGGGTTAGGACTCCAACAGATGGATTTTAGGGCACATAATTCAACCCCTAACAGGGCTTGAGTTTATGTGCTCTGGAGCCCAACGACTAGTTCTAATACTCCCTCTGCCAATTCCTAGATAGTGGTGACCTAGACAAGTCCCTTACCCTCTCTGGGCCTCAGTTTTCACATCCGTAAAATGGGATTATCATAGAACCTATGTCGTAAGATTTTTGTGAAAAATAAAACATTAGGGATGCTTGGGTGGCTCAGTTGGTTAAGCATCTGCCTTCGGCTCAGGTCATGATCCTGGGGTCCTGGGATCGAGCCCCGCATCGGGCTCCCTGCTCAGCGGGAAGCCTGCTTCTCCCTCTCCCACTCCCCCTGCTTGTGTTCCCTCTCTGGCTGTGTCTCTCTGTCAAATAAATAAATAAAATCTTAAAAAAAAAAACATTAATATATTTAATGTGTTCAAAGCAGAGCCTGGCATATAGTAAGTGCTCAATACATGTTAATAATTATTATGGTTATTGTTGTTTTAAGCATCAGAGTGAGTTGTGGCATCACCTCCTCCAGGAAGCCCTCCAGGGTTGCCCCCAGGCTCATTCAGGCCATCCTGTAGGCTTTCCCAGTGCCCCCTGTGACCTCCTCTAGAGCACATCTAGCCCAGGATAGGGATTTTGAAAGAAAGAACATTCCATGAGTTTTTTTGTTTGTTTGTTTTTGTTTTTGTTTTTGTTTTAATACTTTCCCCTCATCCAGATGTACAGTTGGATCACCTGAGCCTCCTGAAGCAGTTTGAACACCTGGACCCTCAGAATCAGCACACCTTTGAGGCCCGGGACCTGGAGCTGCTGATCCAGACGGTAGCGAGGGGCGAGGGGAGGGGGGCTACAGGGAGTGGACTGAAGGAGGCTTTATGGGAGGGGAGAAGGGAACGGAGCCCAGGACATGCACCCGATCATCCTGGTGTTCTCTGAGGTCGGTGGCTGCAGAGGCCCAGGCGCTGCCCGGAAGCCCTCCCCAGGTTCTCTCGGGGAGGTGTAGGCAGAATGCGCTGGGCTCCCTTCAGACCTGGTTTCAAATCTGTCCTCTGCTTTGTCCTTCCCATATGACTTGGGTGGGGACGGGGACGGGCGGGCGCTGTCCCCTCTCTGTCCTCGTGGGAGGCAGAATCACGCCCCCCCCCCACAAAGATGTCACACCCCACACATCCTAATCAGCAGAACCTGTGACACATGACCTCCCACGGTGAAAGAGATTTCGCAGATGTGATTAAGTTGAGGGTCCTGAGCTGCTGAGATGAGCCTGGGTTATCCCGTGGGCCCTGCATGTCCTCCCGGCGGGAGGTGGGACTGCCTTAGGTGGGAGGCGGCAGTGTGACACAAGGTGCTCTGTCGCTGGCTGCCCAGATGGAGGAAGGGGCCACCGGCGCGGGATGCAGCTCTGGAACCCGGAAGAGGCAAAGAAAAGGATTGTCCCCGAGTCTGTAGAGGGAGCGTAGCTTGGCCTCCACTGTAATTTGAGCTCCGTGAAACTAATTTCACATCTCTGCCCTCCATACTGTAAGATGATAAACGTGTATTGTTTTTTTTCTTTTCTTTTTTTTTTAAGTACGCTCCACACCCAATGTGGGGCTTGAACTCACAACCTTGAGATCAAGGGTCACGTGCCTGACAGAATGAGCCACCCAGGCGCCCCTGAATGTGTGTTGTTTTAAGCCACCAAATGTATGATCATTTGTTATAGCAGCCGTAGGAGCTAAGAGTCCTTACCTGAGAAGTGGGACCTCCAGCCCAGCCTCATAGGGAAGGCCAAGAGCGGCGGGGCTGGGGAGTGCAAGGGGATGCCCCCCAGACCCGCCCCTGCCTCTCCCCTGCTCACTTTCCTTCCACGGGTCCCCAGCACCTCCTGGACAGAGCCCGACCGCCTGGCCTGAGCCCCGCTCTTCTGGCCTACTGGAGCTCCATCTAGTGGCCACGAAGATAATAGCAGACAATCGAGTCTGTTCCTGGCATTGGGCTCAGTCCCTGAGGGGTGGTTTTGCCACTCATTTCCAGAACATTCCAGAAACTGTCCGCTTTTCTCCAGCCCCACTGTCCTTCTCCTAGTTTCAACTCCCATCATCTCTCATAGCCGCTTCATCATTGGGCTCCCCGCTTCTGCCTTCTAAGCTCGCCGGCAGGGCTTCTCAACTCAGCACTCTTGACGTTTGGGGCTGGATAATTCTTTTTTTTTTTTTTTTAAGATTTTTATTTATTTCACAGAGAGATACACAGAGAGAGAGGGAACACAAGCAGGGGGAGTGGGAGAGGGAGAAGCAGGCTTCCCGCGGAGCAGGGAGTCCAATGCGGGGCTCGATCCCAGGACCCCGGGACCATGACCTGAGCCGAAGGCAGACGCCTAACGACTGAGCCACCCAGGCGCCCCGGGCTGGATAATTCTCTGTTGTGGGGGATGTCTGTGCGTTGTGTGACGTTTAGCCGCATCCCTGCTCTCTACCTACTTGATGCCTGTAGACGTCCCCTCATTGTGACAACCAAAAATGTCCTCGCACTTTGACAGTGGTCTCCTGCAGACCAGTCACCCCGGGTTGAGAACCCGTTCCCCACACAACAGCTGTGTCCGTTTCCTATGCTGCCCTGTAACAAATTACCACAAACTCAGTGGCTTCAAACACCTTGAAATTATCGTACGGTGTAGACCAGAAGCCAAGAAGGTTCTCGCTGGGGGTGGTAGTTTGCTATGGCTGCAGCAGCTTGCCACGGGCTCAGTGACTTAACACAACAGAAACCGTGGGGCGCCTGGCGGGCTCGGTCAGTAGAATGCGTGACTCTTGATCTCAGGGTTGTGAGTTCGAGCCCCATGTTGGGTGTAGAGGTTACTTAAAAAATAAAAATATTTTAAAATTAAAAAAAAAATAAAAATAATGTATGACGACTAACATAACATAATAAAATTAAATTAAAAATAAAATAAAAATAAAAACAGAAATGTATTCTCTCACGGTTCTGGAGGCCAGAAGTCCAAAATCAGTATCCCTGAGCCAAAACCAAGGCTTTGGCAGAGGTGTACTCTCGTTAGAAGCTTTAGGAAAAAACCCACTTCTTGCCTCTTCCGGCCTCTGGAGGTTGCCAGCATTCTGCAACTTGTAGACCCATCACTCCAGCCTCTGCCTCCATGGTGTTCTCCCTGTGTCTCTCTGTATTGTCTCTGTAGCTTTCTTATAAAGGCACCACCCACTTGGATTTAGGGCCTACTCTAATCTGATAGGACCTCATTGTAACTAAGTAAATCTACAAAGGTCCTATTTCCAAATAAGTTCACATTTCAGCATTCTGGGTGGACATGAATTTTTGGGGGGATACTCTTCAACTCAGTGTCGTATTGCTATCTCCAATTTACAGAGGAGGAAACTGGGGCACAGAGAGGCTAAGTAACTTGCCCAAGATCACACAGCCTAGTGGGATTTGTTCACACAGCAGGGCCTGGATTTGAACCCTGGGCAAAGTAATCAGAGACCTAGACTTCTTTATCACCTAGCTGTACTGCTTTCCCTATTAAGTCCACCTTGCGTGTTGTTCCTTATTGCTTATTTCTCCAAGATCTTTACTTTATTTTATTTTTAAGTAATCTCTATACCCAATGTGGGGCTCGAACTCACAACCCTGAGATCAAGAGTCACATGCTCCACCCACTGAGCCAGCCAGGCGCCCCTATTCCTCCAAGATCTTGAGATTGTGGAGGACTTGAAAGAGGTGGGTTAATGTTCTTACTGTGTAGGGGTGCTTGGCCGGCTCAGTCGGAAGGCCCTGGGGCCCTTGATCTCAGAGGGTCATGAGTTCGAGCCCCATGTTGGGTGTAGAAATTACTTAAATGAATAAACTTTTAAAGAAAATTGTTACTGTGTGTAACCGTTCTAATCTCTTGAACAAATAGACAGAGGAGGCTGTGTTATGGGGCAAGAGTGGGTCATAGAGATCAAGAAGTGAGCTCAGGACATGGAAGCCAGGACTGGGTAGAGATTGGGGTGGCCCTTGACCGTGTTCAAGGCGGAGGGCCTGGAATTTGGAGGTTGAAATTAGGGCCTGGGTGTGGCAGTGAGACGAGAAGGACCGTCTGCCTTTCCCCAGGCCACCCGGGACCTTGCCCAGTATGATGCGGCCCATCACGAAGAGTTCAAACGCTACGAGATGCTCAAGGAACATGAGAGACGCCGTTACCTAGAGTCACTGGGAGAGGAGCAGCGAAAGGAGGCAGAGAGGAAGCTGGAAGAACAACAGCGCCGGCACCGAGAGCATCCCAAAGTCAATGTACCTGTAAGAAGCCCCCCCCCCCCAAAGAGGCTACCCCCACTGGTGTCCAACTCTCCAAGCGCCACAAGATGAGAAAGTAGTAAAGAACTACAATTCCCAGCAGACCCTGAGGCCAAAAGTCCCTTTAAATATGCTCAGCCACCCCAGGGGCTGCTGGGAGTTATAGTTTTTCTTGCTTGAGGGAAATGACATTTGAGGGATGGGGGGACTCAGACTTCTTGCTCATGAGCCCCTGGCTCTCCCCTCCACAGGGCAGCCAAGCCCAGTTGAAGGAGGTGTGGGAGGAGCTGGATGGATTGGACCCCAACAGGTTTAACCCCAAGACCTTCTTCATACTGCATGGTAAGGTGGGGAGGAGCCCCAAGACCCAGGCTGAACCCGGAGGCTCTGACCTTTCTGGGGCCTGAATACTAGGAAGAGGTGTCCCCATCACAGTGGGGCTTAGCAGGCCTAAGAGAACTGAGCCTATCTATCCCTCCTGTTGGTCTGGAAGGCTACACCCTTCCCCATTGCTAGGGTCTTCCACTGAAGAACTAGGCCTCTTTTCTGGGATACACCAGACTTTTCGGTTCTCGGGACTGGCTGATACCCACTAACTGAGCCATCCAGGCTTGACTAGCCCGGGCTAGTGTCCAACTCTCCAAGTTGGACAGGAGTCCTGTTGCCAAGGGTGGGCTGCTCCCAAATAAACAGGCCTCCAGGGACCGAGAAGCTACCTTTTCCAGGTGTTTCAGACACCTCCTTCATTCTCCTCCTCTCTAGAAACTTAACCCAGGGTTGCCAGGCCCCCTCAGATGTGCCTAGGACCCTGCCCCAGAAGCTGCAAGCAGTCAACGGAGCTTAACAGGGCCTGGCTCATTCATTCAGCAAACATCTACTAAGCTCCCTCTAAGACCAGCTTCATGGCAACTCTGGATCCTGCTGTGAACAAAACAAAGTTCCCCCCTCTCACATAGCCAGTGAACAGGCAAACCAATAACTCTGTATTTCAGTGGATCTAAAAAACCTGGGAATGTAAGATATTCTAGAACTTTTACACAAGCTGCCCATTAAATTAACACACCACTGATGACCAGATGTCTTCTGATCTCAGGGATAATAAAATCGCGGGGGAGGGCTTACATCTTACAGTCAAGGAAGTGGATTCTATGATAGCGTCTGGGGCAGTGATAAGAGAAGAGTAACATGGGAAAGCCAGCAGCAGGCTTAAGGGCCTAGAGTGTGTCATACCCACCAGCCCCATGTGGCTATTGAGCTCTTGAAACGTACCGAGGAACTGAATTCTTTTTTAGTTTTGAGATGTGAGTTTTTTAAAAATTTGTAACTGTGGTAAAATACACTTAACATGAACTGTCCCATCTTCAGCCCTTTTTTTTTTTTTAAGATTTTATTTATTTATTTGACAGAGAGAGACACAGCGAGAGAGGGATCACAAGCATGGGAGAGGGAGAGGGAGAAGCAGGCTTCCCGCTGAGCGGGGAGCCCGATGCGGGGCTCGATCCCAGGACCCTGGGATCATGACCTGAGCCAAAGGCAGACGCTTAACGACTGAGCCACCCAGGCGCTGTCTTCAGCCCTTTTTAAGTGTACAGTTGAGGAATGTTAAGGACACCCACGTTGTTTTGCAACCAACCTCCAGAATTCTTTTCATCCTTTCGAAACGAAAACTCTTCTGTTAATCAATAACTCCCCACTCCTCCTCCCCCCAGCCCCTGGCCACCTCTATTCTGGGTGCTGTCTCGACGAATTGGATTATTCTAGCTACTTCACATGAATGGAATCATACAGCATTTGTCTTGTTTGTGACTGGCTTATTTCATTTAGCGTAATGTCGAGGAACCCAAGTTTTTGTGGTACTTGGCTGTTATTAATTTTTTTTTTTTTAAAGATTTTATTTATTTCTTTGACAGAGAGAGACACAGCGAGAGAGGGAACACAAGCAGGGGGAGTGGGAGAGGGAGAAGCAGGCTTCCCACTGAGCAGGAAGCCCGATGTGGGGCTCGATCCCAGGACCCTGAGATCATGACCTGAGCCGAAGGCAGACGCTTAACGACTGAGCCACCCAGGCGCCCCTTGGCTGTTATTAATTTAAATGTCATGCGCCCCACATGACTGGTGGCTCCACCGGCCAGTGCAGCTCTAGAGAGGTGACATTTGAACCTAGACTCCAGTGAAGTGAGAGGTTGAGCCTTGCAGATACTTGGGGGAAGCACGTTCTAGGCGGAGGGAACAGCAAACACACAGAGGGGAAGAGTGAACGTGGGTTTCCAAGGTAACGGCAGCCGGATTGCTCAGAGCCTTCCAGCTGGGTTAAGGAATTTGGATTTTATTCTCTCTGGGATGGGGCACCACGAAAGGGTCTTGGGCAGAGGACTGACACCATCTGCCTTAAGGGCTGACCAAACCCAGCTGGCTGCCATGCGGAGGATAGGCTGTATGGCGCGAGGGCCAAAGCCACGAGGAGGCCAGAGACGCTGGTCGCTGCACCATGGGAAGTAGGGAAGAGTGGTTGTATTCTGGATTTATCGTGAAGGTCTAGCTGGTAGGACTCGCAGGTGGACTGGATGAGGATTATGAATGAACATAAGGGTCAAGGGTGACTCCAAGATATTTGGCCCGAGCAACCGTATTTGGCAGGGAAGATTGGGAACTAGGTCCATTCGTGTTAAATTGGAGATGTCTGTGCGGCACTTATATGGCGAGGAGAGTTGGCAGTTGGATATTCAGGTGTGGAGGCAGCTTGTGGATGGCACTGAAAGCCGAGGGACTGAAGGGACCCATTTGAAGAGGTGCCGGCCAGTCACGCTCTTTTTGTAATGATGAAAATGTTCTGTGCCACCCAATATGGCAGCCACCAGCTACGTGTGGCTATTGAATGCTTGACCTGTAACAAGTGGGACTGAGAAACTGGGATTTTTATCTTAATCGATTTAAATGTAAATGGCCTGTGTGGCTAGCAGCTACCGTGTTGGATTTGAGGATTAGATGGCCCGAGCCCTGGGGCCCATCAATAGGAAGCATGCAGGAGGAGGACAGAGCCAATGAAGGAGAATGAGGGGTATCTGGGAGGAGAGAATGATGTTCTGGAAGCCGAAGGCAGAAAGTCAAGTAAAATGCAGGTTAAAAATTAACCATTGGCTGGCACCTGCGTGGCTTGGTCGGTGGAGCGTGTGACTCTTGATCTCGGGATCGTGAGTTTGAGGCCCACATTCGGTGTAGAGATTGCTTAAAAATAAAATCTTAAAAAAAAAAAAATAACCATTGGATTTGCAAGGCCAAGGTTCCTGGCCATCTCTGAAGGACCAGCGTGGGTCCTGATCTGAGTGAGCAGAGGAGGAGGGGACAGTGAGTGTGGCCCATGCGGCTGAGAACTCTGGAGCCTCAGAGCCATACAAGCTGGGTGGCCCGGAGAGGGGTTCCTCTGGCCTGGGGCTCTCTGGGAGGCGGAGGCCTCTGACACCCCTAGCTCCTGGGGAAAGGGGTTGGTCCTGTGCCCAGATCACCAGGTGTTAGGGCTCAAGTTGTCCTGTGTGACAACCATGCCAAGGTTGGTCCTGATGAAGCCCACCTTCATTTACTCCCTTCTTGGGACCCCGGTTGGTAGGGATCGGGCTGTCCTAGCGATGGGCCAATGGGGCACTGAAGCCTGAAGGATATCATTGTATTGTTGGGGACCCAAGGATTCCTGTCCTCTGATAACAGAGCCCACATCAGCCCCCAATTCCTTCTCTAGCAGGTTCCTCAGGGACCTGACCCACCCCGTACTCAGTCCCCCCCAAGATACCTTGTTGTTTCCCCCTCAGATATCAACAGTGATGGGGTCCTGGATGAACAGGAGCTGGAGGCCCTCTTCACCAAGGAGGTGAGCGAGCATCTTGGAAGCCGTGGGTGCAGAGGATGCCCACATCCGCCATGTGTCCCCTCAGGTCCCCCTGGATGGGAACTCAAGGGAAACTACAACTCCCAGCAGCCCCTGGGACAAAAAGAGGCTACCAGGAGTGGCAGGGTAGCCCCCAGGGACTTCTGGGAGTTTAAGTTGCCTGGTTATGTGTGTAAAGAGGCCGAGTAGCCTAGGAGAGAGGTTGCTCTGGACCCCTCAATATGTCCTGCCTCTCGCTTGACCCTGCTTCAGCTGGAGAAGGTGTATGACCCAAAGAATGAAGAAGATGACATGCGGGAGATGGAGGAGGAGCGGCTTCGCATGAGGGAGCACGTGATGAAGAATGTGAGAAGAGGGGACCGGGATCATGGGGAGGGTCGGGGCAGGGGTGGAGTGAGGCCCAGCTCTGTCGCTTACCCTGGCTCCCCAGGTGGACACCAACCAGGACCGCCTCGTGACCCTGGAGGAGTTCCTCGCATCCACCCAGAGGAAGGACTTTGGGGACACCGGGGAGGGCTGGGAGGTGAGGCCATGGAGGATTCTTTGAGTCCTGAATACCTCTCTCCCCCAGCCCTAACCCTTCTTTCAGAGTCTCTGGCCACATCTCTTATTCTCTGGGTCTCTGCCTCCTTCTGTCTCTGGGTTCTGTCTCCGGCTCCCTCTGGGTCTCTGTTCCCCCCTTTCTCTGGGCCTTTATCACCCTCCTCAGCTTCCTCTCAGATTGCTTCTATCCTCACACGCGACCCAGGCCTCCCAGCCTTCCCCAGACCGCCTCTGTTCGCGGAGCCCTCTCCAACGCGGGTGGGCCAAGGCTGATGGCACCCTGCTGAGGGCCCCTGTCCCCGCCTCACAGACAGTGGAGATGCACCCTGCCTACACGGAGGATGAACTAAGGCGTTTTGAGGAGGAACTGGCCGCCCGGGAGGCAGAGCTGAATGCCAAGGCGCAGCGCCTCAGCCAGGAGACCGAGGCCCTGGGGCGCTCTCAGGGCCGCCTGGAGGCCCAGAAGAGAGAGCTGCAGCAGGTGACTGGCCAGGGAGGCTGGGCCCATCCTCTGAGTCCCTGGTGGCCTTTTTCCTTGTGCGTTGAGAGGCTGGGAAGGCCTGTGGCCGCTGTGTTCATCACTGGTAGAGCCTCAGGTGGTGACCGCCATCTTGAGTAAGGGCAGATGTCCGCATCCCTGACAGCTCTGTGGCTGCCATGTTGGATAAGGGCAGTGGGGCTCTAAGCAGGAAAGTGGGAGGGGGGAAGGCCAAGGGCAGAGGAGGAGGTTAGACCCAGCAAGGGTTCAGTGACCTGGACCTTTGGAACTCTTGAGCCCAACTCTCAATGAGAGAGAGAGAAAAGCTGAGGCCCATGGGGAAGGGACGGGTTCAGGACCGCATCACAAGTTGCCGTGGAGACTCGGCGGCATCCCCTCTTGCCTGTGCAATCTCCCCCGCCTGCTGCAGGCCGTTCTGCAGATGGAGCAAAGGAAACAGCAGCAGCAAGCCCAGAACAGCCCAGCCCCTGGCCCCGAGGGACAGCTGCAGTTTCACCCAGACACAGGTGCTCCGGGCCCCTGGGCACCCCCGGGGGGGGGGGGCGGGCGCTGGCGGCCGACTCCTGGATCCAAGGGAGGAAGAAGCTGGGATGCCTAGTGCTACCATTTCCTCCCTCCGTTTGCAGACGATGCACCTGTCCCAGCTCCAGCTGGTGACCAGAAGGATGTAGACCCTTCAGAAAAGAAGGTTCCTGATCAGCCTCCCGAGCTGCCCCAGTCGGACACCCAACACCTGTGATCCTCCTGGGGACCCCCGCTCACTCTGGGTTCCTACGGAGGCAGCGGGTGGGAGCGGGATGAGGAGTCGACATCAACCTCCTCTGGGGGCCAGCAACTTGTGTGGCCGCCTGGGGGAGGGGAGGGCCGGGTGGCCCTTCCCACATTGCTGCCCGAGCCCCGCATCTGCCACCTCAGCTTCCACAGCCTCCCGGTCTGTGGCCCCTTCTTCCCGATCCTCTCCAGCGGGCTGCCTTCTCAAGTCTAGCTGGGCCCTCACTGGGTCACCCTAACTTAGGGAAGTCCTCTCCCTCCCGAGAAGGGTCTGCCTTGTGCCCGCCTTCCTAGATGGTTTGGCCTCAGCTGCCCAGGTCGCGGCTACTCAGGCATCCTGCATCCACCCCCACAGCTGCTGGAATTCTGCCTGCTGCCCGGCTTCTGCCGGTTGATGAGGCTTGGGTGGTCCCTCAAGAGGGCCACCGTGCCTCAAGGGCGGTGTCTTCCCTGTGGCTGGCTGCGAGGGACAGCAGAGTCATCAGTCATCAGCATAGCTGATTAGCGCTGATCCCAGGAACCCAGACTCTCCCTGACTCCTGGCTTCCGGCTGCCTCAGCCTCCGCCCTGACTGCTTGGCTCAACAGCCCCAGAAGGCTCCCGGAGCCAACCCTGCCCCAGGATCGGGTTCCAGCCCCTCAGCCTCATGTGGGAACACCCCCCCCCACCCCTTTCTGGCCTTCTCACACTCGTCGGCTCCAAGTTCTGCTCTGTACTCCAGTTCCATCCAAATACACCTTCTGGAACAATCCGTGCCTCTGCGTCTTTGTATATACTCTTCCCTCTGAAACCTCATCCCCAATTCCCCTGCTAAAGTCCCCCTCATTCTGTAAAATTCAATTCAAGCATGATATCTGAGAGGCTCCATCCTGGCAATTTTTTGTCCTCTCCTGATAAGTCGGATGGAAAGGTTTAGTAAAGAAAAAAAGTATTATCTCCCAACACAAGACATCCCAAGGTAGGGTGATTCCAGGGAACCACTTTCTCCCATATCCTCGTTCTGCTGTGGTCCCAGAGTGGCTGCAGCTGCTCCAGATGTCACACGTGCTGCACCAACAGCTGACGAAGGACATTGGCAGAGGCGACCAATCAGAGCCTCCTCCTACCTCTCCGTGCCAGAGCCCGTTTACCAACACGCCACTGGGCATGGGGTAGGTCTGGTTTGGCACCCACAAAGAGGAGGAAGTGTAAGGGAGGCTCAGACGATAAAAATTATCTGGGGAGACACAAAGCCGGCGGGCACCGAGGGCAGGCGGATCTGCTGGGAGGGGTCCCGCCCGGCTCTGGCGGAGCCCAAGCCAGTGGCCCTGAGCCAGCCGGTGGGCCTGCTGGAGGACGCAGCAGTGCAGGGAGGGGCCCGAGGCGCGTATATTTGGCCCCCGTGGCTGCTGGGGCGGACAGCGACCCCGGGCCAGGCATTGGTAGCTTGTGGCCCAGCGACCCGCGTCTACTTTCAGAGGCCCCCTTGGGCTGCCGGCGAGGCCTCTGGCAGCACGGAGTAAGGCATCAGGGGAAGGTCACGGTCAAGTATGATCACAAGGAGCTACGGAAGCGCCTCAACCTGGAGGAGTGGATCTCGGAGCAGCTCCCTTCCAGAAAGAGGAAACTGCAGAGTTGGAGACTGATGTGGAGAGATGGGTCAAAGAGCAGCTGGGTGACTTTTACAGACCCACTGAGGCCTCTTTCTCTGGCCTGCTGGTAAGATCCAGGGCCTGCAGAAGCCCAAACACACCCCAGAAGTAAGGGTCTTCACCCCAGGTGAAAGGTGGCACCCAGAGGGTGATCACTGGCCCCCAACCTCATGGCAACAGCAATAGGGGAGGAGGGGACGCGGTGGGTGGCTGAGGCCAGGCCTGGTGACCTGAACAATGGTCATTTCTTAGAGAAGCAACGAGACGCTAATACACAGCTGCGAACAGTTCTATAGCACTTGGAACGTGGCAGGGGCCATGCCAAGCATGTTATATATTATAAATAACAATCCATTTCATCTTCACATAAACACTGTGAGGCGATTATCATCATCAACCCCATTCTACAGATGAGGCGAATCAGAGAAGCCAAGTCACTTGCCTGAGAGCCCACAGCTAGTAAGTGGCAGAGCTGGGATCGGAACCCTGGCCAGCTGGATCCAGTTCATGCTCTGAAGCATCATGCGAAGTCCTTTTTGGCACTGAATCTGTGCTGCAAAAATTCTGGTGAATGAGTCAATGAGGGGCGCCTGGCTAGCTCAGTCGGTAGAGCATGGGATCCTTTATCTCGGGGTCGCGAGTTCAAGCCCCATGTTGAGCGTAGAGCTTATGTTGAAACAAAAAAAAATTTTTTTTAATGAATTAATGAATAAATGCTCTGCTCCCTGCCTGTCCACCCATCCATTACGTGGTTGACAGTTTATGTGTGACCTTTAATTTCATACGTGTTTTTCTAACGCTTGAATATGACTCTATTCATCACTCTGTTGCCTTCACCTCGCCGCCGGCAGGGTGAGCTCCTTGACCCTACCCAGATGGTCCAGTTGATCCCTCTAGCCTTTTTTTTTTTTTTAAGATTTTATTTATTTATTTGACAGAGAGAGAGAGAGAGAGCACAAGCAGGGGGGGAGTGGGAGAGGGAGAAGCAGGCTTCCCGCTGAGCAGGGAGCCCGATGCGGGGCTCGATCCCAGGACCCTGGGATCATGACCTGAGCCGAAGGCAGACGCTTAACAACTGAGCCACCCAGGCGCCCCCCCCCCAGGTTTATCTTTCACATTCCCGCCTCTCCCAACCTGGGTTCCAGACTCTGACTTCTTTTCTTTTTTTAAGTAAGCTCTATCTGGGGCTGGAACTCAGGACCCTGGAGGTTCGAGGGGAAAATCTGTTTCCTTGTTTTTCCAGCTTCTGGAGGCACCCGCATTCCCAGGCTAACGGCCCCTTCCTCCAGCTTCAAAACCAGCAGCACAGCATTTTCAAATCCCCCACTCTCTTTTGTTGAACCATCTGCTCTGATTGAGTTTCCTGCTTTCCTCCCCTAAGGACTTTTGTAATTGCAACGAGCCCACCACAAAATCCAGGATAATCTCTCCATCTCAAGAGCCTTAGCAATCATATCTGCAAAGTCCCTTTTCGCATAGTCACGAGCTCTGGTGATTAGAGCGTGGACGTCTTTGGGAGGGGGGCATTACTGTGCCTACCACAGCTTGTGTCTTTTTTGCTCACTAGAGGGTGGCAGGGAGCAGAGTGAGGTTCCTCTCTGGGCAGTCAGCATCACCCAGTACATGACCAAGTCGAAAGTAAAAATGTTTGCTCAATGAATATGCAAGTCATGCCAATGGTGGGTGCTGAAACCAGAAGCTGCCCAAATTAGATCTTTGTTGTCCCTGCTGCTCCTGCTGAAAACCCTTCCGTGTCTTCTCCAAACCCTTCATGACTCCTCCCCTGCCTGCCTCCCCAGCCCCATCTTCCATCCTACTGGCCCACCATCTTTTTCCTTCAACCATGCTGGCCTGTTTTCAGTTCTTAGAACATAACTAAGCACTGAGAGCTGATATGAGGGCAGAGAAAGTGTCTGTCTCATTTCTAATGTGTCCTCAGGACCTAGAACAAATTAGATGCTCAATAAACATCTGTGTTCTGTCTGGGAGGACTATCTGTGGAATGACCCTGGAGGCTCTTTCTGGAATTCCTGGCTAGGAGCTGGCTGCACAGGGTCTTCCCCTCTTGCCATGATTTCAGTGTCCTCCAAGGTCTGCACATGATGTTTCCTGCAAGTCCTGGAGAAAGTGCTGGTGCCCAAGCTCAGACTGGATTTGCCACACTTCCAACAACACTGTTTTGCTTGTCTCCATAAAGAGAGTAAGAGCTAAGAAGCGGGTGTCTTTCTCAGGTTACAGACCCACAGTGTGGCCACCTGAGCCCAGCCAAGCAGCCCTTGCCAGCAGACATCAAGAGAATGGGCTCCTGTATATTCACTGATGCTCTGCTTCTACACTCTACATCATTTTACACCCTCTGTTGATCCCTTGGCTCTCACTCCAGGTCCCAGAAATGCTATCATGTGCTTAACGCTGGTGATCCACCTCTAGTTGAGTGTCAGACCTTCTGCACACAGGATTCTCGTCCCAGGTCAGTGATTTTCCTGACTTGATTATGAATTAAACACAGCCATCACAGTTCAGTGTGTGTACTATATCCCGGTGATGTCACTTGAGTGGTTTTTTTTTTTTTTTCCCACTGAAGTTTAAGTTTTTGAGATTCCATGTATAAACAGTGTGGAGTTAGTGTGGAATTAGTTCATCCATTTTCCTTGCTATGTGGTATCCTATTGCTAGAATTTGCCACTGTTTGCTCACGAGTTTTTCTACTGATGGCTCTTCCCGATTTTGAGCTATCACAGCCAAAGTTGCAATAAATGTCCTTACATATGTCCTCCCAGGCACACATCTGAGAGTTTCTCAAGGGTATGTATCTTCTACCCACAATAGAAATCGCTGGATCATGAGACACCCTCCCTTTTTACTTTACCAGATATTGCAAAATGATTTCTCTGGGTACACGAACTCACTGCCAACAATTTTAAGTCATCACATTTCATCCTGAAACTGTTTAAGATCTTACAAAAATAGTACAGAGAGGTCCTTTGTACCCTACGCCTAGCTTCCCCCCACACACACCCGCCAGCCCACCCCGTGATGATATCTTAGGTAAATATAGTGCATTGTCAAAACCAGGAACTAACATTGCTACATTATTTAATCCGGTACAGACCTGATTTGGATTTCACCAGCATTTACTCAGATTTTCACGCACCTTAAAATTTTCTAGTATACAGTTCTGTGAGACTTTATCCAATGTGAAGATTTGAGTATCCATCGCCACATTCAGGATACAGAACTGTTTCAACCATCCACGGAAACTCGTGCCTGTTACCCCTTAATAACAGCACTCTTCCAAACCTTAACTCCTGGACACCGCTGGTCTGCTCTTTATCACTACTCTTACCAGGCAGAGAACCTGCTACTTGCCATTGGAAAATCAATACTCGGTAGACAAATGATGGCGGGAAAGGGAAAGTTGCTTTTTTCAGGAAGGTGGCAACCTGGGAAGATGGTGAACTAATGTTTCAAAGACTATCTTCCCCATCTTTTTTTCTTTTTCTTCACAGCAGTGATATTGTGTCCTCATCGCAACCCCTTAATATTTTTATTCAGCAGTTTGTGTGAACCTGGAAGCTCTGTGAGTGAAACTCAGGCCTTTTTTAAAAAAGATTTTATTTATTTGAGAGAGTACACAAGCAAGGGGTAGGGGCAGAGGGAGAGGGAGAAGCGGGCTCCCTGCTGCCCCGATGCTGGGCTGGATCCCAGGACTCTGAGATCATGACCTGAGTGAAAGGCAGCCATTTAGCCAACTGAGCCACCCAGGTGCCCCTGAAACTCAGATCTTTTTTTTTTTTTTTTAAGATTTTATTCATTTATTTGACAGAGACAGCGAGAGCAGGAACACAAGCAGGGGGAGTGGGAGAGGGAGAAGCAGGCTTCCCGCTGAGCAGGGAGCCCGATGTGGGACCCGATCCCAGGACTCTGGGATCATGACCTGAGCCGAAGGCAGCCACTTAACGACTGAGCCACCCAGGCGCCCCTGAAACTCAGATCTTAACTGAACGTCTACAAGGGAAGAGAAGTGCACAGATTTGCTGTGGGTAAAGTTGGCCAGCCCTTTGCCAATTGACTTAGAGAACAATCATTTGCTATATTTTACATCATAGGCTCTGGAGCTCAGTTAATCCTCTTAAACAGGTAGATGCCATTGTGACCTCGGTTTTCCAGAATAGGAAAGTGAGGGAGGCTCTGACAGGGAAACCCTTTGTGCAAAGCAATACAGCCAGGCAGGGGCAAGGAGGGGCTGGGAACCAGTCAGCCTGGCACCAGCACTTTTAAGAAGCAGAACAGCCTGGTTTCTAAAACCATGCTCTTTGGAAGCAGCCAGTTTGCAAGTCTTCACATCCCGGCTGTGAGACTTTCAAAAAACGACCATGGCTCTCTGGGATGGTTTCTTCCTCTGTAAACAGGGAGCAAGAGAAACCTAGTTTGCAGATCTGTGGTGAGAAATTAGAAATGAGGAAAGTCAAGCACGGAGCTGGGGGCCTGGCCACGACAGGCGTTCTAGAAATATTAGTAATTATGATGTTTGCTATTACTATTTTGTCCCTCCCTCTGGACAATTCCTAAGGGTGCGCGGCTTTCGGAGCAAAAGAGTTGGGGGAAGGAGGAAGGGGGCCAGCTCCGAAGGTGACAAGAAAGCAAGCCTCCCCATCCTCTCCTGGGCGGCCTGGCGGGCTACTGGGTAGAGCATGCAACTCTTTTTTTTTTTTTTTTTTTGACAGATAGAGACACAGCGAGATAGGGAACACAAGCAGGGGGAGTGGGAGAGAGAGAAGCAGGTTTCCCGCCGAGCAGGGAGCCCGATGCGGGGCTCGATCCCAGGACCCTGAGATCATGACCTGAGCCGAAGGCAGACGCTTAACGACTGAGCCACCCAGGCGCCCCAGAGCATGCAACTCTTGAGGTCCGGTGGGGACTTCAACCCCTCCGTTGGGCTTAGAGATTCAAAAGAAAAAAAAAAAAAAAGTCACGTGGTTAGAAGTCGCCATTAGCGCCGAATGAAGTCTTTCTGGTCCCACCCACCCCCCAAAAAAAGCGGAGCCAATGGTGCGCCCTTCCAATGGGGATGCTAGATTTAAATAACCTCCTTTGCATTGGGACTGAACTGAAGGGACGCGCAGGCCTACTGGCCAATGAGAAGTGGCGTAGCTGCAATGGGGGCGGAGAAATGACCACGCCCCCGGATGGGCGGGGCGTCAGGTCTTTAATTTCCAGGCGCAGGTGGCAAGACTTTGGGATCCCAGGTTTTGGCGATGGCCCTTCGCTGGGGCATCGTGTCAGTCGGCCTTATCTCCAGCGATTTCACGACCGTGCTGCGAACGCTGCCTCGCTCCGAGCACCAGGTCCACCCTCCCTCCGGAACCCTGTGGAAGAGCAGGCCGGGGAGCCGGGACTCCTGGGTCTGAGGGAGGAGGGAGCCAGGGTTCCCTACTCCTTTCTCCACATTTCTGTCCTGTGAACTCGGGTTTCGTCAAGTTTGGGAGGGTTTTGTTTGAACTACTGCGAAGAGAAGAAATTTAGGTATTAGGGGATTTAATAATCGCTTGCCCCAGATCTCTCTTTTTCAGGACCCGTGTCGGGCCCCCGTCACGCCCTCCCCCAGGAACCCCTCCCTTCGCCTCCGTCCTGGGGGACATAATTTTTGTTATTCTGGGGCTTTCTCCATCAACGTCCCTCCCATCCACCTGCCCCAGCCGCGCAAGTCTGACCCTAGCGTCCCTCCAGGTTGTGGCGGTAGCGGCCCGAGACCTGAGCCGGGCGAAGGAGTTTGCGAGGAAACATGACATCCCCAAGGCCTATGGGTCCTATGAGGAGCTGGCCAAAGACCCGAATGTGGGTGAGTGGCAAGGGCAGCCGAGGCCACCGCGGCGCTGCCTCTAGCCTGCTCCGTAGGATAAACAAGGCTCCGCGGGATGGTCCAATCCCTGTGTGCTTCTGGAAGGATCGGCGGCTGGGAACCAGAACTGTAGGAACGGCTTTGGTCTGGGATTCACAGTCTAGTATGAAATTGCGTTTAGAAACCAGGCCTCGGCGGTTTGGGAGGGGCCTGAATTTGTAAGTGAGCCCGTTTAAGCTTTTTTCTTTTTTTAAAGATTTTTATTTATTTATTCATTTATTTGAGAGAGAGAGAGCACGAGAGCACAAGCAGCGGGAGCTGCAGAGAGAAAGGGAGAAACAGGCTCCCCACGACTGTCCTTGGTCGGTGGGACCCGAGTTCCTAGGATGCTGGGGGCGGGGTCTCTAGGTTGTGGGCGGGTCCCGGAGGGCTGGGGTGGGCGGGGCTTCTGATCTCTCGACCTCCTACCTTCCAATCTAGAGGTGGCCTACATTGGCACCCAGCACCCCCAGCACAAGGCCGCAGTGTTGCTATGCCTGGCAGCGGGCAAGGCCGTCCTGTGCGAGAAGCCCATGGGCGTGAACGCTGCGGAAGTTCGCGAAATGGTTGCGGAAGCCCGATCCCGAGGCCTCTTTCTTATGGAGGTGAGGGTGGAGGGGACCTTCCAACCTCCAACGTAGCGCTTCATGCCATGACTAAACATGGTTGCCAGTGGACTTTTTTTTTGGAGGAACACAACAGAAGGGTTTGTCAAGAACAAAGACGGCCACAGAGTGAACTGGGTGGGGTTGGTGTGTTTTCCAGGATGTAGTTGAAATCCGCTAGCAACATCGAGTGAGAGGCATTGCTTAGCAAACGTGACCGCCTGAAAGACACTTTGTCAGCTTTTCAGAGTGAGAGTGGCACAGAATAGCAATAGGCAGAGTTTGGGTGGATTTCCAAGGATAGTGGTCAGAAGGACCAGGGCAATTCTCAAGGTCATCCTGCCTTTGCTTTTCCCCTTATCAGACATGGCTACATATAGGGGAACTCTGACAGTTGGCAGAGTGCCAGTAATTAAAATTGCTGCCCGGGCACCTGGGTGGCTCAGTCGTTAAGTGTCCGCCTTCAGCTCAGGTCATGATTCCAGGGTCCTGGGATGGAGCCCCACATCAGGCTCCCTGCTCAGCGGGAAGCCTGCTTCTCCCTCTCCCACTCCCTCTGCTTGTGTTCCCTCTCTCGCTGTGTCTCTCTCTGTTCATAAATAAATTCTTTTAAAAAAATAAATAAAAATAAAAACAAAATGGCTGCCAAATGACCTCTAGAAGCTATTTTCACATTAAGGAGTCTTGTGGTTCTTAAGTGCTCCCTCGCTGTAGGGTCTGCCAGTAGTCCAACAGCTGCCTCTTACTTCCCTGTGTCCTAGCTGGCTGTCCTGGGCCCAGTACTGCTCCCAGTCTGCAAGGTTCTCTGTGCCCAAGGAGGAGAGAGTCAAGATTTACTATGGTTACTCAGTGCTTCTGGTTCGCACTGGGCTTCGGCAGTGCCAAAGTTCTGAATTTATTGCTTCCTTGTTTTTTATTGGCACCAGTTGTGTTCCAGATCCAACCCTAGGAACTGGGGATTCATAATGGGTGAGACACAGGCTCAGTTTTCAAGGAGCTCAAGGTCTGCTACACTCACAGAAATGGGCTATCACAATGCCCAGTTGCACAAACTTTCATAGATATAGTACTGGGCAGCTGACAGAACACAGAGGCATCAGCCCAGTGTGAGGGATAGTCAAGGAAGTTTCCCACAGGTAGGGACTGATCTGAGCCTTAAAGGGAAAGTACATTGCACAGGTAAATGGGCCCGAGGGGGAAAGCAGAGTTAAGATTGTTTTTTTTTTTTTTTAAGATTTTATTTATTCATTTGAGACACAGAGATACAGAGAGAGAGAGAGAAAGCATGAGCAGGGAGAGAGGCAGAGGGAGAGGGAGAAGCAGGCTCCCCGCTGAGCCAGGAGCCCGATGTGGGGCTCGATCCCAGGACCCTGGGATCATGACCTGAGCTGAAGGCAGCCGCTTAACCATCTGAGCCACCCAGGCGCCCCCAGAGTTAAGACTTAAAGAAAACAAGACTGGGCAGATCTCATGTATTTAGTGTGAACTTGACCTTGGACAGGCTTTAGAGTCAGAGGACTCTAGACTCCATCTCACCAGTTCCAAGCTCTGTGATCTTGGACAAGTAATTTGAGACAGGGTCAACTCTAGGAGAAGGAAAGTTGCCTCTGGGGCCACGTGGAGAGTGGTCTGGAGTGGGGAGACCGCATGTATTAGTTTGCCAGGGATGCCATAACAGTACCACCACAGACTGGGTGACTTAAACAACAGAGATTTATTTTCTCCTACTTCTGGAAGCTAGAAGTCTGCGATCAAGGTGTCAGCAGTGCTGGTTTCTCCTAAGGCCTCCCTCCTTGGCTCCTTCCTCTGTGTCACTGTCCTCATCTCTTCCTGTTGGTTTAGGGCCCTCTATAATGACTTCATTTTAACCTAACTACCTCTTTAAAAACCCCATCTCCACCCTGGGAGGTACTGGGGTGGGGGGTGGGGGGGAATGGGCGGTTAGGACCTCAACCTGAATTTGGTGGAAACACAATTGAGCCCGTAACATTGGGAGACTGGGGGAATGGTCCAGAGAAGAAAGGACTAAGGCCAGAGTTGGGGCCATGGGAATGGAGAGGAGAGGAGAGGGCAGAGGGACTCAGGGCCAGGACACAACCTGGGGACTGAGCAGGGCTGTGGAAGGGAGGGGGAGGGCTCCTGTGTGGAGAGTGGGGAGCAGCAGTGCTTCCTCCCCAGAAGGGAGGGGAAGGGATTGGTTAACTCCTGGGTCCTGACGTCTTTCTTTCCTTTTCCACTGTCCTTCCTCCTCCCCTCTGTGGTGTGCAGGCCATCTGGACCTGCTTCTTTCTGCTGTACAGGCTCTGAGGTCGGCTGTGTCTCAGGGAATTCTGGGGGATCTCCGGGTGGCTCGGGCAGAATTTGGGAAGGACCTCAGCCACGTGCCCCGGGCCGTAGACAGAGCCCAGGCTGGTGGTGCCCTGCTGGACCTTGGCATCTACTGCGTCCAGTTCATCTCTATGGTCTTTGGTGGGCAGAAGCCAGAAAAGATTTCAGCCGTGGGAAG
Source organism: Halichoerus grypus (assembly GCF_964656455.1). Classification (NCBI taxonomy): domain Eukaryota; kingdom Metazoa; phylum Chordata; class Mammalia; order Carnivora; family Phocidae; genus Halichoerus; species Halichoerus grypus. Next base: position 53,776,335 of record NC_135726.1, read on the forward strand.
ACTCCATGAAACAGGTATTGTCTATCCTGGACCATATGATGATGGTAAGAGTGATCCTCCCTCACTGGGAGCCCTGAGCTGGGGATAAGTCTCCTAGCCCATGAGAATCAGGTTAGACAGCTGTAGGAACTTCCTGCCTGAAGTCAAAGAGGATCAGAGTTGAGAGTGTGGGCAGGCTCTGTCCTGGGGTTTGCTGTGTGATTTTAGCCAAGGGACTCAACATCTCTGAGTCGTAGTTACTGGTAAAATGTTAATAACAGGGTTGTCATAGGGGCACGTGGCTGGCTTAGTCAGTAGAGCCTGTGACTCTTGATCTCGGGGTTGTGAGTTTGAGCCCCACATTGGGAATAGAGAGAGAGAAAGAAAGAAAGGGGTACTGGAGTTCTCATAAAGAGTTAATGAAGTCAGTTGTTTTTTTTTTTTTTTTCCATCTGGCTAGTTTGGCCTCATTCACACTGTGGGCTAAGTTTTAGGTGCAGCAAAAAGCAGGCCCTAGGGTGCAAGCATTTTTCAAACTTTTGCCTCTACCTTGTTTGCTACTGTTTTAAAGCCAGCTCAGATTTCAGAGGTGGGCAAGTAGCCTATACCTCTTTTTTTTTTTTAAAGATTTTATTTATTTATTTGAGAGAGAGAGAGAATGAGAGACAGAGAGCATGAGACGGGGGAGGGTCAGAGGGAGAAGCAGACTCCCTGCCAAGCAGGGAGCCCAATGCGGGACTCGATCCCGGGACTCCAGGATCATGACCTGAGCCAAAGGCAGTCGCTTAACCAACTGAGCCACCCAGGCGCCCAGTAGCCTATACTTCTTGATGGAAGGAGCTGCAAAGACATATTGCCAAGGGTTGCTCACAGCGGGATGAGAGGAATTCCCGTGGCCATCTCCGCAAATGGCCCCACAGAAGGCAATGAATCACCAGGAAAATATACACGGGTGGATGTCACACTTTAGAAAAGCTTCTCAGTCTAACATCTGGCCAACTTTTAGGCTAAATAGTAGCTCCAAAAACAGATTTTCTTGGGCGCCTGGGTGGCTCAGTCGTTAAGCGTCTGCCTTCGGCTCAGGTCATGATCCCAGGGTCCTGGGATCGAGTCCCACATCGGGCTCCCTGCTCGGCAAGAAGCCTGCTTCTCCCTCTCCCATTCCCCTTGCTTGTGTTCCTGCTCTCGCTATCTCTCTCTCTGTCAAATAAATAAATAAAATCTTTAAAAAAAAACAAAAACAAAAACAAAAAAAAAAACAAAAACAGATTTTCTTTATCAAGTGCTTCCTCTGCGTTAGGGTTATTAGAGGGATGATTCCCCTGAGCTAGATATATTGTAGATGAGGAAACTGGGACAGAGGGTGACTTATCCAGGCTCACAGAGCAGATCCAGGATAAGAACTTGGGGCACCTGGGCCCATATTCTCAGAGTCATGGGATAGAGCCCTGCATCAGGTTCTCTCTCTCCGTCTCCCTCTGCCTCTCTAGCTCATGCCCTCTCTCTCTTTCTCTCCCCCCTCCTTCTCTCTGAAATAAATTAATCTTTAAAAAAAAAAAAGGGAACTCGGGCTTATCTGAAAGCAAAAGAATTAGGTGGGTAGGTTCTTCCATCGAGGGCACGCACGATGTGTTCCAGAACCAGGCTAGTACTTTACGTGCTATGTTTAACTTAATGTTTAACTAATGCTTATATAGCCTTTATTGTCATCTAAATAGCCTTCCAAGTGCTTTGTGCATTTTACATCACTAGGTGTAATCCTGTAACAATGTATGAGACAGGTTCTATTATCCCCATTTTAGAGCTGAGGAAACTGATTCTCACAAACCGATGCAACAGGTTTAAGAGGGATGAAACGGAGGCTCTGAGAGGTTAAGTCTCTTTCTCTCTCTCTTTTTAAAGATTTATTTGAGAGAGAGAGAGAGAGAGAGAGCTCATGAATGGGGGGAAGGGGAGAGGGAGAGAATCTTCAAGCAGATGCCCCACTGAGCGCAGAACTCTATGCGGGGCTCAAAGCCTCGACCCTGAGATCACGACCTGAGCCAAAATCGAGTCAGACTCTTAACCGACTGAGGCCCCCAGGTGCCCCTACACATGTTTTGTTTTGTTTTTTTAAAGATTTTATTTATTTATTTGACAGAGAGAGACACAGCGAGAGAGGGAACACAAGCACGGGGAGTGGGAGAGGGAGAAGCAGGCTTCCCACTGAGCAGGGAGCCTGATGCGGGGCTTGATCCCAGGACCCTGGGATCATGACCTGAGCCGAAGGCGGACACTTAACCGGCTGAGCCACCCAGGCGCCCCATGCACACGTGGTTTTAGTGCCTCATTCTTTTTTCACTGCTGTGTTAGAGACGAGATCTCTTGCCCAACGTTCCATAGGCAGGATTTGAGACCAGGTGGTTCCCTGTCCTGTGCCTTCCCCAGGTGTGGATGACACTGTCACCATGCTCCTCCAGTACCCAGGAGGGATCCATGCCAGCTTCACCTGCAGCATCTCTGCTCAGCTCTCCAATATGGCCTTTGTGAGCGGTACCAAGGGCATGGCCCAGGTGGGGCACGACTGGCCAAGCTGGGAACCGTGGCCCCTCACAACAGGAGTGGACCAGTTGTGGTTGTTGGAGCTGGCTATGGGCTGAAGCAGCCTTTTCCCCCAGCATTGCTAAGGAATCCATCATCAACCACCAGGACAAGGGATGGGTTTGGACCTCCAGGCTCCTTCCTGAGGGTGAACTTCCTGGTCTGTCAAAAATCCTTAGGCCTGGGGAGAAACCGGTTCTTATGAACCATTCCTAGGGGGCAGCTGTGGCCTTTGGAATTGCTTCCAGGACTGGATCCAGGCATTACCAAAGAGCGGCTTCATTGGGCTTCATGGAGCCCTGTTGCTAGAAAGAAATCCTGTTCTTAGCAGAAGAATTTGGACCTTGCCCCAGGCTTGAACTGCAGAATTTGGACCTTGCCTGGGCACATCTCTATTTCCAGTTTGGCCTAGACTTGGGTATGGGAATATTATAGGCTTCCCAGGGCTCTGGGGCCAAAAAAAGAATCAAGTCTCCAACTAGGTAAGAAGGTACTGGATTGTCTAAGTCTCCTCCTTGCAAGGGAGATTCACACACATGTGAAGATAAGCTGTCCTCATGAGGTCTAAGCATCAGGTTAGAGAGGGGTTTGCCCCTGGGGAGATGGACAAGCTTCTATTGTGACAGTCCTGCTGCTGAGAAGCGAATCCTCAGCAATGGGGGTGGGGGGGCAAGTCTTCCTACCAGCCCCTAGCCACCAGGTGTGAGATGGAGGCCCCCAAATATCATTAGGCTGGAGCCCCCAGTAGCCACCTCTTCTCTCCCCCCAGATCCTCAACCCCTTCTGGTGCCCAACAGAGCTGGTGGTGAAGGGAGAGCATGAGGAGTTCCCGCTGCCCCCAACCCCAAGCAAGGAATTCAATTTTACAAATGGAGCAGGCATGGTTTATGAGGCCAAGCATGTCCGGGAGTGCCTGCGAAAGGGTAAGGATGTGGAGGATGGGTGAGAGAGTGGCAGGGTGGAGGGGCAAACCTGGTAGTGGAGGTGGGCCACTCCCCAATCCTCAGGCACTCTAAGTAGCTATCTAGAACTACAATTCCCAGGACCACCTGGGGCATCCATCTGCCTGAACCATGCATTACTCTGCCTCTTGGGATTCTGGGAACGGTAGTTCTTTTGATCTTGGAGGTGTGAGTAGGTGGGGTCCCTAACTGTACTCTCCCCAGGCCTGAAGGAAAGTCCTGTGATACCCCTGGTGGAAACTGAACTCCTGGCTGACATCCTTGAAGAAGTAAGGAAGGCCATCGGAGTCACCTTCCCCCAAGATAAACGCTGATGCATGCTGTGAATAAATAAAGACATAGCTCCCACAGAGATCTTGGCAATGGTGGTTTGGTGGGAGCTGGAGCAAAGAAGTCACCAAAGGGGTCACTAGAGAATAAATTTGGTAGAAGGATGTGGGGAGGGGGAGGAAGGCAGGGTCAGGACCACATTTCTCACAAGTTCTTGGAGCAGACACCTATGGGCAGATCCTTTGTTTGCCTACCATACCCTGTGTGACCCTGGGCAAGGAATTGCATGTGGGTAGGAGGTGTGTCCCTAACTGCACTCTCCTGCAGCCTCTCCCCGCCCCTGTTTCCTCATCAGCAGAGGAGAGACAGTACTAACCACCCTCTGGTGAGGATTAAATGAGATGGTATATGAACAGCCTCTGGTGCACGGTACATTCTCAACAAATGTTAACTGATGGCCCTTCACTTTGAGGTCAGGCCTTTCCCAAACTGGTCTCTAGAAGCTCCAGGCCTCCATTATGGTACCAAAGTCATTTCAACTGGAAAGAAGGGATTTGTCTTCAGTTTCTTTCTTTTTGTTATTTTTTTAAGATTTTATTTATTTATTTGAGAGAGAGAGAGGCCGGCTCCCCACTGAGCAGGGAGCCCAACATGGGGCTTGAATCCCAGGACCCCAGGATCATGACCTGAGCCGAAGGCAGATGCTTAACCGACTGAGCCACCCAGGTGGCCCTTGCCTTCGGTTTCTTTCTTTCTTTCTTTTTTTTTAAGATTTTATTTATTTATTTGAGAGAGAGAGAGAGCCCAAGAGGGGGTAGGGTCAGAGGGAGAAGCAGACTCCCTGCTGAGCAGGGAGCCCAACGTGGGACTTGATCCCGGGACTCCGGGATCATGACCTGAGCCAAAGGCAGTCGCTTAACCAACTGATCCACCCAGGCGCCCTTGCCTTCAGTTTCAATGGCCTTATTGGCAAAGCCTGGGTCATATGCCCCTCTGTGTGGCAGGTTTAGGATGTCCGTCCCACTAAACTTAAATTCCAAGCAGTTGGAGGGGGGCTATATGTGGGTGGTTGGCCAGCCAATTAGGGTTAGCTCTGTGCTCCAAGTAGGTCTAACTTTCGTATTTTTCTGTAATAGTTTGTGTAGGTTAGGTTATGCTGCAGTAACAAACAGCCCTCAAATCTCAACCTAGCATAACAGGTTTACGTTTCACTGGAGTTATGTATTAGCTGAGTTATGTATTAGCTGGAGTTATGTATTAGCTGAGATCTATATACCTGCTATCTAGGCTCACAGAGCCACTAAAATCTGGAGTCCTGCCAATCACCGTGGCCAAGGGAAGAAAGCTTTGGAGGCTCTGTTACCAAAACTTAAATGCCCTAGCACATAAACAGCATACATAATCTCTCGTAATTCATTCGCAAAAACTAGCCACACAACCTTGATGAGCCAGAGAGAGAGTCCAGGAAGTCCAATTCTACCAGGTTCTAGAAGATAGAGAGGATACATTGGGTTTACACTAATAATTCTCACTTTGAGCAAATGAGACAGACTAGACATCAGTCAAATGAGTTTTCTATTATTCTCTATTCCAAGTGCCATTATACATCATTAAGCTATCACTACACTGGTCTCAGTCCTCTGCTTGCTTGGTTTCCATCTTTTGTGTGGCAAACATGGCTAATGTCTCTGTAATCATTCACTTACGATGCAAAAGTTTTCACTGGACGTACGGCTGCCCAGCTAAAGACTACATTTCCCAGGCCCCCTTGCAACTAGGTTCTGGCCAATGGGATGTATGCAGCATCTGAGTTACGGCATTTTTTAGGCAAAGAGGATGGTCTCCCTTTCAACCTCTCCCTTCCTGGTACTGGAGTAGAGACGTGGTGTTGGGCATTGGCATGTCCGTCTTACACCATGAGATGGAAGCCATGTTTGCAGATGGTGGAGTCACAAGCTAGAAGGATAGAAGAAAGACACGACTATGGAGGTGGGCAGGCCCTGAGGTCTGCAGGGTGAGTTGGCAACCTGGAGACCCAGGAGAGCCAATGTTTAGTTCTAGTCTCAAGTCCAAAGGCCTGAGTTGAGTACCAGGAGAGCTGATGGTGTACTTCTCATCAGAAGGCCTGCAGCTTGAGATGCAGGAAGAGCTGATGTTTCAGTGTGAGCCAGAAGGTAGGAAGAAAGCCGATGTCCCAGTTCAGAGGCAGTCAGGCAGAAAGAATTCTTTCTTACTCTGAGGAGGGTCGGCCTTTTTGTTCTATTCAGGACTTCACCTGATTGGATGGGCTCACCCGCATGAGGGAACATAGTTTGCTTTACTAAGTCACCAATGTAAATGTTAAGCTCACCCAAAACACCCTCACAGAAACACCCAGAAAATGTAAGATCAGATTTCTGGATACTCTGTGGCCCAGCCAAGTTGACATAGAAAGTTAAGCACACACTCCCTGACACTGGAACTTCACTCCATATGTTCATATCGCTTGGTATTGCATATTCTTAGACTTTACATGAGAGGTCAATAAGCTTAATTGATGTTTAAGTCACAGTTATGTTAACTTTTCCTAAAGCAGCTGAATTGGTCTGCCACCTTACTATTTTCCAAAGATCTCTCCTGTCCCCACTCACTTCCCCCATGAAGAGTTGGAGTTCCTCTAGTTCCTCTCCTCTTAAAACTGAGTGTGCTCATGACTCAATCGTAGCCGCTGCAACATGGCAGAAGGTCAAGCCCCATGACTTGTGAGGTTGTCGGGCAAGGCAATGCAATGTCTTTCTTGTGAGCTGAAATACTCTTGAAACCTTCAGCCATAATGTCAGTAGTCCAGCTGTCCTGAAGCCACCAAGCCACAAGAAAGATTGAACTAACCCACACAGAAACCACATGGAAAGCCTAGAGACTCCACGAAGATAGAGATGCTCAATCAGCAGGTCCTGACCACTACGGACTCTACTGTTCCAGCTCCAGCTGCTGTCCGACTGAAAACACTGAGCGACCCCAAGCTGGAACTGCCCAGCTAAGCCTTCCCCAATTCCATTACCCACAGGCCTGTGCAAGATAATAAGATGCTTCCTGTGATCTGAAGCTGTTAAGCTCTGGGATGATCTGTTACACAGCAATAGCTAACCGGAACACCTGATATCACAACTTTTACAACATGAGAGATGGATTCATTTTTAACATGTCTAAGCAAAACTGGAACCCCCAAATCCTACCTGGTACTGGAGTAGAGACGTGGTGTTGGGCATTGGCGTGTCCATCTTACACCATGAGATGGAAGCCATGTTTGCAGATGGTGGAGTCACAAGCTAGAAGGATAGAAGAAAGACATGAAAAATTTCCTAGGTCAGCCACCAGGGCCCACTGCTCCTGAATAACCTAGCACCCACAACATAAAGGGTTCCTCTTTTCCTGGTGTGGCAACTGGTTTCTATGGTGGCTCTCAATGACCTCTACTTCCTGGTGTTCATGTCCTTGTGTCTCCCCTCTCCGGTGGGTGTGCTGGATCTAGTGATCTGGTAAAGGCAAAAGTGATGGGATGTCCCTTCTGAGACTAAGTGATAATAGACTGACTTCAGTCCTGCTTGCACTCCTGCTTGCTCACTGTGATGCAGCCAGCTGCCATGCTGTGAACTGCCCTATGAAGAGATCCCATGACAAGGAAGTGAGGACAGCCTGTGTCCAGCAGCCAGCAAGGAACTGAGATCCTCAGTCCAACATATCTCAAGGAACTGAGTCTTCCCAATAACCATGTAAGCATGCTTGGAAATGGATCCTTCCCCAGTTGAAACTTTGGATGAGACCAGAACCCCAGCTGACACCTTTCTGATAGCTTTGGGAGAGAATGTGAAACAGGGGACCTAGGTAAGCCACATCCAGATTCCGCCTATAACTTATATCATGTAATATAAATCTATGACTTTAAAATATCTGTAAGTTATATTTTTCTTTGTTAGAAGAGTTTTAAAATATCAGTTTCTTTCTCTCCTCTTTGGATGTACTATAAGTAGCAGATTCTATTAGCTTCATTGTCCTTTTTTTTTTTAAGATTTAGTATTTATTTATTTAACAGAGAGAGAGAGAGAGAACAAGCAGGGGGAGTGGCAGGAAGAGGGAGAAGGAGGCTCCCCGCTTAGCAGGGAGCCCAACGCAGAACTCGATCCCAGGACCCCGGGATCATGACCCAAGCTGAAGGGAGACACTTAACCAACTGAGCCACCCAGGCATCCCGTGTCCTTTTTTGTTTTAAGATTTTATTTATCTGAGGGGCGCCTGGGTGGCTCAGTCATTAAGTGTCTGCCTTCGGCTCGGGTCATGATCCCAGGGTCCTGGGATCAAGCCCTGCATCAGGCTCCCTGCTCGGCGGGAAGCCTGCTTCTCCCTTTCCCACTCCCCCTGCTTGTGCTCCCTCTCTCGCTGTCTCTCTCTCTGTCAAATAAATAAATAAAATCTTTAAAAAAAAAAAAGATTTTATTTATCTGAGAGAGAGCAGGGGAGAAAAAAGAGAGAGAGAGCATGGGGGGAGGGGCAGAGGGAGAGGGAGAGGCAGACTCCCCACTGAGCAGGGAGCCCCGACCCAGGGCTCAATCCAAGGACCCTGGGATCATGACTTGAGCCAAAGGCAGACACTTAACCAACTGAGTCACGCAGCCTCCCCAGCTTCACTGTCTTGTAATAATGTGTAAGACAGGGGCGTCTGGGTGGCTCAGTCAGTTAATCAGCCAACTCTTAAGTTTCAGCTCAGGTCATGATATCAGGGTCCTGGGTGGGGCCCTGTATTGGACTCTCTGCTCAACGGGGTGTCTGCTCGAAGATTCTCCCTTTCCCTCCTCCTGCCCATGCTATTTCTCTCTCTCTCTCTCTCTAAAATAAATAAATAAATCTTTTTTAAAAATGTGTAAGAGATTTTTCATTACCAGTGAGCCATGGGAGAGCTATGAGCGGGGAGGACCATGATCAGCTCTTGGTAGAGTAAGACCCTTCTAAGTCCATGTGGGGGATGGACTAGAGGGGAGAGACTGGAGTCTGGGAGGACATGGAAGAGGCAGGACCTATGAATGGGGCTGAGTAAGAAAGCCCTTGTGCAAACAACACAGCTGTCAAGCTGGACACCTGAGAGCACCCATGAGAACTCCTGTGCAACTTTGGAAAGTTCAGCTCCTTCTCTGGGCCTCAGTTTCCTCATCTGTAAATAGGTCATAATTATCCTTGATGTCTTAGTTATCTATCACTGTGAAATGAATTGCTCCCAAACGTCGCAGCTTAAAACAACAATAAATATTATCTCACACAATTTCTGAAGGTTGGAAATCTATGAGTGGCTTAGCAGAGTGCTTCTGGCTCAGGGTCTCTCGTGAGGCTGCAGTCAGGACATTGGTAGGGAGTGTTGTCATCTGAAGGCTTGACTAGAGCCGGAGCTTGTGTTTACAAAGTGGTTCACTCACAAGGCTGACGGACTTGGTTCTTCACCACGTGTGTTTCCCTGGACGATGACTGCTTGAGTGTCCTTACAACATGGCAGCTGGCTTCCTCTAAAGCGAGTGATCCAAGAGAGAGCAAAACAGAAGCTGCAGTAACTTTCACGACCTAACTTTGGAAGTCACACTCTGTCATTTATTTCCACTATATCCTATTGATCATGCTGCTCAGCCCTCTTTGGTGTGGGAGGGGACGACACAGGGGCATGAATACCTGGAGACTAAAATCGTCGGGGGCCATCTTGGAGGTGGGCTTCACAGTTCCAATGTAGCATCTTTGTTATTATAAACAGTTTTGACTTCAGAACTAGCTAAGAAGTTTTCTCCCCATTACTCAACGGCTGTACTGTTTAGAGGTTTGTAGCTGCATTAAAAGCCCTTTGTTCTCTTCTCTGTAATTAAGGCAAAGGAAGGGCTAATTCATTGGGCTGGAATAACAGGCACAGATTAAGTTAGCTTCAAAGTTAATAAGAGACACTATTTCCCCCAAGGACATGCTTTCTTTCTCACAGAGAAACTTTGTTCCCTAAAATCATAAAGTGTTGAAAAATCTATCAGTAAAAATGAAACATCCCACTCTTGCCCGTAATCATTTGAAACAGAGTAGCAGCTTCAATTTCCAATCTAGGTGCAGAGCTTCACATAAAGGCTTTCTGGACCCAATACTCCACATCTAGATTCACCTTGTAGTTTCCAAGGGTACAAGACCCTGGTTCCTCTTCACAGTCTGCACCTGATGTTGACCCTGACTTGCTTTGAGCCTATCATTTAGTTGTCACCTAAATTCTATCTTTCCTGCAAATCCTATAATAACTCTACCTTTTCCTTTGTTTGTCAAAATGCTCCATGGTTTCTCTCTTGTGTGGTCTCCATCATCACAATGGGTCAATAAACTTGACTTTGTCAGACTATGTTCCTCGTGGTGTTAGGCTGATGTATTAAGACTCCTATGATCTATTGCTATGGCTCCCAGGGGGAGGACCCTTGGGACCTAGATCCCTTCTCTTATATGCCCCACCCTTCATTATCTGACCCCAGCCTATTTTCTAATCTTGAGTTTTTTTTTTTTTTTTAAAGAGATATAATAATTTCCATGCAGTAAAGTGCGCATTTCGTATGTACAGTTGCATGAATTTTTCAACATGTGTATACCCAAGTAATCATCACCTAGATCAAGATACAGCTCATTTCAGCCCCCCACCCCACCCCCACACACAGGTGCCTGTCTCGGGGTCCTTCCCCTTTCATGCCCTGCCAATCTATCAGCATAGATTAGTTTTGCCACTTTTTGAACTTTATATTCCTTCTATTTCCACAAAAACAACTCACAGACTTTAATCATCTGAAACGTCCTGCCTCAGTGAATGATAATTTTGGCCTCCGATGTTCCTTCTGCCCTGGGGAGGGCTCAAATCCTACCTGAAACTTCCGAAAATGCCGCACGAATGAATGAATGAAAGTTAGAGCTGCCATGGAACGGGTGGCCGGGAGAAGGGCGCCACGACCGGTTCCTATAGGGAAGTACGGCTCGGACGGTCACGTGATAGGGGCCGAGTTCCCCCCGGCAGGAGAGGCCGGTGCGGTCACGTGACCTCACGGCCCTGCGGGGCGACTGCGGGCGGTCGCCATTTTGCGGGGCGGTCACGTGAGAGGACGCACGCTCAGTGGGCGGTCACGTGACCAGGGGCGTGCTGCGGCCGCCCGGGCGGACCCGGCGAGAGGCGGCGGCGGGAGCGGCGGTGATGGACGGGTCCGGGGAGCAACCCAGAGGCGGGGGTGAGGCGGGAGGCAGACGGGCGGGAGGAGGGCGAGCCCCCTCGCCGGCCGGCCCCACGATCGCTCCTGCCGGTCTGGGGCCGTGCGATCTCCAAGCACTCCGGGGCAGAAACTCCCGGATCGGGCGCTGCCAGCTTCCAGCCCCCTCCCTCCCCGGGGGTTCCCGGCTCTCTGGCCTCCGTGCCCCGATTCCTTCCTGTCTGGTGCTCTCGGACCGCCGAGAAGCTGGAGACCCCAGAATCCAAGCCCCCGGGGCAGGCCCGGGCTTGTCGCCGGCACCACTTCCTGGTGGGAGGGGCGGGTCTCTCATCTGTCCCCTCAGGCCAGGGGTCTGGATGTGTGAAGTGTTCCCTAAGCCGCCTCCGCCGGAAGAACGTAGGTTAGAGGCCTAGGCTCCCTGCCTTTTTCTCCATTAGAGACTCAGTTGTCCGGGCCCCTAGCCACTGTATCTACCAGGAACCCAGAAATGCAGGACCCCCTAGTGTTGTCCTCCCTCAGAGATCATGAGCCACCCTGGTTCCCTGGATCCCCTAGAACCCAAGAGTCCAGGCACCTCTTCCCTCCTTTCTCCTCTAGGGCCCACCAGCTCTGAGCAGATCATGAAGACAGGGGCCCTTTTGCTTCAGGGGTGAGTTTGAGGTGTGATTATTGCCAAGCGGATTTGAGGAGTGATGCCCCATTCTGATTCTGCACCCCCTACACTCCATTCCCACTCTAGTTTCATCCAAGATCGAGCAGGGCGAATGGGGGGAGAGACACCCGAGCTGGCCCTGGAGCAGGTGCCCCAGGATGCATCCACCAAGAAGCTGAGCGAGTGTCTCAAGCGCATCGGAGATGAACTGGACAGTAACATGGAATTACAGAGGTGTGGCCCCTGGGCCCCAGGAGTCCAGCCACTGGTCCCCTTCTCCCTCAGCCCATGGGTCCAGCTCGTCCAGCCCCCACTCTGCTCAGCACTCTGGACTCTCAGCCCTTCCTTCTTTTAGAATATTGAAACCCTCCCTCAGGGAGTCATTCTCCCCACATTCCTAACTGTCCGTCTTGTCCCTTTCCCCCATGTTGGCCCTCTCTCTTTCACGTCAGCCTGGCTTGGGCCTCAGTTTCCTTGTCTTTGGTATGAGGTGGATGCCAGGGTCTCCACATTCTGCCTGATCTTTCCTCCCCAGCACTGGCTTTTCTCTTTTCCTGCAGGATGATCGCAGCCGTGGACACAGACTCCCCCCGTGAGGTCTTTTTCCGAGTGGCAGCTGACATGTTTTCCGATGGCAACTTCAACTGGGGCCGGGTTGTTGCCCTCTTCTACTTTGCCAGCAAACTGGTGCTCAAGGTGGGCGGCTGCAGGGCAGTGAGCCCAGGGAAGCTCCATTCAGACCTACGAGGACCTAGGGGTTGTGAGGTCAACCCCTGTGGCAGCCCACTCACCAAAGGGAATGGAGAGAGCTATGGGCTGGTTGTTTGCTCCTTCATTTATTCATGCAGCATTTATTGGGCCTACTGTGTGCCCGACCTGTACTCGACACCCAAGATGCAGCACCAAACAGCGGGCTGGAGCCCTGCTCTCTTGGAGCTCACATTGTCCAATGGGTGCTGAGAGAAGTAAACTAGGATGATGTAATGCAAAGCGGTCGGAACAACTTCTAAGAGCGAGTGACATTAAAGCCAACGTTGCGGTGATCTATGAAGATCAGGGGGAAAGGCATCTGGTGGTGGCCACAGCAAGTGCAAAGGCCATGAGGCAGGACCAAGGCTGATGCATTGAGGGCAGATTGCAAGGGGTCTTGTGAGGGCCCCCCACAATCGATGTTAAAGATGTTAACTTTGCCATGAATGAGAGGGGAGTGACTGGCTGGTTTTAAACAGGAGTGAGGTGACCTGATTTATAAATTTAAAGGATTGTTCTAGCAAGCAAAATGTTAATTGTACAATCTAGGCTGTAAGCATATGGCTGTTCATTATGAAATCCTTTTAACTTTAAAATATCAGGGGAACGGGAGCCTAACAATTTTGGGGGGCCATTGTGCGTAGGAAAAAAGATATGGGGCAAAAGCTGGGAAGCTGGGAGGAGGCACCTGGAGTAGTTCTGGTGAATGATGACTGACCTGGCCTCCGTTGGTAGCAGTGGAGGCAGGGAGTAGATTTCTTTCTTTCTTTTTTTTTTTTTAAAGATTTTATTTATTTATTTGAGAGAGAGAGAATGAGAGACAGAGAGCATGAGAGGGAGGAGGGTCAGAGGGAGAAGCAGACTCCCTGCCGAGCAGGGAGCCCGATGCGGGACTCGATCCCAGGACTCCAGGATCATGACCTGAGCCGAAGGCAGTCGCTTAACCAACTGAGCCACCCAGGCGTCCCTCTTTTTTATTATTATTATTTTTTAAAGATTTTATTTATTTATTTGACAGAGAGAGAGACAGCGAGAGAGGGAACACAAGCAGGGGGAGTGGGAGAGGGAGAAGCAGGCTTCCCGCTGAGCAGGGAGCCCGATGCGGGGCTCGATCCCAGGACCCTGGGATCATGACCTGAGCCGAAGGCAGCCGCTTAACTGACTGAGCCACCCAGGCGCCCCCGGGAGTAGATTTCTTAATGTCTTTGCCAGATTGAGCTGATGGGGCTTGAATGCTGGAGGTGAGGGGGACAGCAGTCAGAGTGATGGTGGGGCTGTGTAAGGTGCTGGGGACAATAGGGAGGAAAGCAGCCAGATAAATAAAGGGTGGGAAGGGGAAGTTCAGGGAGTTGGAGAGTCATGGGCATGGAGGTATGTCTAGTCCTATCTAGTCTGAAGGTCAGAAAAGCCCTCTCTGGAGAAATTGACATTAGACCTGACATGAGAGCTTTGAGGGAGGAGTAAAAATTTGCTTGGTTGAAGCATGTTTAGGTAGAAGAATCAGCATGTACAAAGGTCCTGAGGCAGGGAAGAGTTGGTGGGAATGAAGATATGGAAGAAGGTAAATGAGACACAGAAAAGAAGTGGAAAATTGGAATGCGATCAAGTCAGAGCCTTCATACAGGGCCTTGTGGGCTAAGATATGCCTTTTGGTCTTTACCACCTGGGGAGCCATGGAAGGTATGTGAGCAGGGCAGTTGACCGCGACAAGATCCAGTTTATAATTTATGAAGCTCATTCTGAGTATGAGTGGAAGGAGACTGCAGTGGGGCAGGAGGGGAGGCAGAGTTGAGAAAGGAGGCTTGGGGCCACTGTCCCCAGACAGTGGGGACAAGGCTCAGTCCCTAAGGCCCACCCTACTCCCTGCAGGCCCTGTGTACCAAGGTGCCCGAGCTGATCAAGACCATTATGGGCTGGACACTGGACTTCCTTCGAGAGCGGCTGCTGGGCTGGATCCAGGACCAGGGTGGTTGGGTGAGGCCCCTAACCCCTCCCCCACTCCTCCGAGACCCCTGGGTCTTCCCGAGCCCACCAGTGTTGCCCTCTCTGACTCTGGATCATCAAATGGGGTCTGTAATGCATTTCCTCACATGTCTGATCAACTCCTAATTTGTCTGCTATCCTCTGACCTGTTGGTGACCCCTGACCTCCTGGTGACCTCTGACCTCTCAGTGACCTCTGACCTAACTAGTACCTTCTGTCCTTCCTGGTGCCTCCATTTCCTCTGGAGTCCCTCAAGTTTTTTGATAACCCTTTGATGCCAGCTGTTTGATATCCATTCATCTTAGGCTCTTGCCCCCACTCATGCCCTATGACCACCTCACTCCCTGATTTCCTCCTGTGTTGGCCCAAGGGCTGCCCCTTGGCCCAGCTGCTGAAGTGACTGATGTCCCTGTCCACAGGACGGCCTGCTGTCATACTTTGGGACACCCACGTGGCAGACAGTGACCATCTTCGTGGCTGGAGTGCTCACTGCATCACTTACCATCTGGAAAAAGATGGGCTGAGGCCACCAGCTGCCTTGGACTGTGTCTTTTCTGCATAAATTATGGCATTTTTCCGGGAGGGGTGGGGATTGGGGGTCATGGGCATTTTTCTTACTTTTGTAATTATTGGGGCGGGGGGGGCATGGGGAGGAGTGGTCTAGGGGGGCAATAAACCTCTTTCAGGCCACACTTCAGAGTCTGAATCACTGGGAGCCCACTCCTTGGCTGTCACAGGAGACCAGGCTTCAGGTGCTGACAAATCTTTTTCGAAGGAGCCTAGTGTCCTCTGGGTTAGTGAGGAGTTAGGTCTCCACTCTGCCCTCCAGGAGCATGCAGTCCTGAGGGAACTGAAGATCACTGTGTGGAAGCCTACGGTCTTGTGCTGGAGGCAGCACTGGGCAAGGCCAAGCCAAGCAGTGGAGCCTGGGGCTTTAGGGAAAGAGAACAGTGCAGCAGGCCCTGGAGAACTAGGGCTTGGAAGCTTCCACCACATGGGACCAAAGGAAGTTGCACTTACTGAGGTGGAGAATGGGGGGGGGGGGGAGAGATGGGAGGCCTTGGGAGGACTTACTGGACCACGAGAGGGCTCTAGAGCCCTGTGGAGAAGTTACTGGAGGTCAGAAGGCTGGAATCGGGGGTTCTGAGAGAGAGGACAAGGCCTGAGCCAGTGCTGTGTGGCCTAAGGGGACAGGGCTGGACACCTGTTGCGTGGGGAGGGGCTGGCCTAGTAACTGGGTGGGACCCTCCAGGAAAGCAGGCCCTAGTGAGGATGCTGGAAAGCTGCCTTGTAGATTGGACACAGAAAAGGAAATAGAGATTAAGATCACTTGGTCATAGGGTCTGTTGTACCTTCTCTCTGGGTCTCTCCCCCCCCCCCCCCGCCCCGGTCTTTCTGTCCTCTGTCTCTCTGGGCCTCTTGTTTTCCCCCATCCCATGATCTACCCCTCACCCCCAAGATCTCAGTCCTTTTTCAGATCGTTTTTGTCTCCCCACTTCCTCTCCCTCTACCAGTGAGCACTTGTGAAGAAGCCACCTCTCTGCCAGCGGGGCCTACTGGAGGCTAAAGGTCTTTAGGCTGAGGTATGAAATTTGGTGAATGAGTAACTCAAGCCCCATTGTGACTGTGTGCCTGGGGTAACTGCCCCTCCCCCAGAGACTCTCCCCGGAGACACCAAGTAGGGGGAGAGCTGACAGATAAGATAGCAGTGAGGGGAGACTGAGTCAACTGCCCAGAGAGGGGCCAGTATGACCACAGGCAGGAGACCAGGGAAAACATCAAGGCAACTAAAAAGACCGTAAGACTCGGAGACAAAGCACACTCGCATCTTGGGGGAGTGGGCCAGACCTGGTTCCCAGCCAGGCCTAGTTCTCATGGTCCCAGCCAGTTTGCAGTCTGCCATGGACACGAGGTCAGTCAGTGGCCCCACCCCGCCTCTGCCTGAGACCCTTCCTGCTGAGTTCAGCATGACTCAGCACGGCTGCTCCCCTGGCCACGGGCCCAGGTGCCCCTTAAGGACCCCAGATACCAGCCTGGTCCAGCAACCTCTGGGTCAGGAGACACCCCCCTGCCTGGGCTGTTTGGAGTGTCCCCCCTGTAAAGCAGGCCTCAGTGGCTTCAGCTCCCCTGCCCAACCCCCACTGGCTACCCTCATTAGGGCACTGAAAATAGGGTCAAGTTCCTGTCTTTCTCTCCTTTTCCCCCCTCTAGGACGGGGAGTTCCTTGAGGGCAGAGTCCTGGTTTGAGCCAGCTCTGCTTCCCAGACACCAGCCTGCAACTGACAGACTTAAAAAATGTACATTGGTTAAAGACACATCCCATCCACAGGTCTGCAGACCCTCCTTGTTTCCCCAGAACCCAGGGCTTCTCTTTGGGAGCTTCAAGAAGCATGTGTTAAGCAAGACAGGGACTGCTTCAGAGCCAAAGAGAATTCCAAGTCTCTGGCTGCCCTCAGAATAGTCTCCAGGAAAAGCAGCGTGAGAGACCCTAAAGCTTGAGTGTCATTTCAGCCTTACCTTACGCATGTCAGCTTCCAGAAAAACAGGCCCCTGAAATAGCCCCAAGGTATTCCAAATGGCCCAATCTTTCAAAGGCTCCACAGACCTCCTACCTCTTAAAAATTCCTTACGAGGCTTCCAGAAATATCCCAGTCCCCTATGGGGGGGGTGCAGGAGGACCCCCAAGGCTCTAGAACTGTCCTTTTAATCTTGAAGATCACTTCATGAGTATTAAGACACACACACCACCACCACTTCTCTCCCAGGGGAAGATTCCAGAAAATAAGGACTTCCAACCTGAGCTCTAGTGCTACAGAAATTCCCAATCCTTGAGTGAACCCCAGGGCTCCAGGTCCCCCCTTTCAATCCATCTATCAGAGAGATCCCCAAGATTCCAGAAATATCTCACCGCACCGCCTTCCAAACTTCTTAATGATCCGGGGACCCCTTATCTTCCAGAGCAAACCCCAGTCATCTGGAGGTCTCCGCACCTCTTGAGAAACCTCCAGGGCGCCAGAAAGGTCCATGCTCTAAGAGACAACCCCAGAATCCAACCTACTTTCCTGAGACAAACCCAAGACTCCAGAGTCATAATTTTCCAGGGCTCCCAGTGTCCCCATCAACCTTCCACCTACCAGGGAGACCCCCACAAACCCGACGTCCCAGAATCAGCCCCATGACCCTTACACCCCCGCAACCCACCCCCCACCTCCGCTTCCCCATTTCACAACAGCCTCGCGCTACTGGCGCGTGACTTCCCCACTTCTGGGCGGGGGTCTGGGACTCCTATCAGCTCGGATTGGTCAATACCTGGTCCTAAGTCCCGCCTTCCAGCACCGCGGATTGGCCGATCGCTCTCCCTGAACGGCCCACCCCCGAGGGCCCGCGCGCTATAAAAGAAGCCGCCTTGGCCGCGGTCTCTAGCAGTGCGCCCGGCGGTCCTGCGGCTCTGTCTCTTGCTTCAACAGTGTTTGGACGGAACAGACCCAGGGACGCCCCTCCAACCAGCCAACGACCACCCTCCAACCTCTTTTCCAGTCGCAACCTTGGGAGCCATCTTCTTGGCTACCTGCTGCCTCCGGGACCAGCCAACAGCCAATTTCGAGCTTACCTTACCACCAATCAACCATGAGCTCCCAGATTCGTCAGAATTATTCCACCGAGGTGGAGGCCGCCGTCAACCGCCTGGTCAACATGCACCTGCGGGCCTCCTACACCTACCTCTCTCTGGTGAGGGTCCCCAGGACGCCCCCAGCCTAAGTTGCCCCCAAGTGCGCACCTCCGGCCCTCTGCGCACGCGCTGGCCGCCTTTGTCCCGTAGGGTAGTCGGAGGGCGGAGTCCGGGCTCCTGGGCGGCCTTTCTTCCCGCTAACCGTTTTTCGCGCTTCCCATCCCGCAGGGCTTCTATTTCGACCGTGACGATGTGGCTCTGGAAGGCGTGCGCCACTTCTTCCGCGAGTTGGCTGAGGAGAAGCGCGAGGGCGCCGAGCGTCTCTTGAAGATGCAAAACCAGCGTGGCGGCCGCGCCCTCTTCCAGGACGTCCAGGTAAGTAGTGTGCGGGCGGCGGACTACAGGTCCCAGTAGTCCGTGCGCGCGCCCAGCGCCTTGACCGTCGCGGTGTAGGCCCCGCGTGGGCTTCTGGACGATTGTGTTCGCTCTTGTGCGGCGCAAAATGGAGGCGCGCGCACTTTCCCGAAGACGTAGCTGTCCACACCGCAACGGGGTCTCCTGGGATGGGTAGTTGTAGGAGCCTGGGCGTGATGGACGCAAGCCCTTAGACGCTTTTGCGGTCTGTTTAGCTAGTCCTGAGCCCTCTGTCCTCTGTACAGAAGCCGTCCCAAGATGAGTGGGGGAAAACCCTGGACGCCATGGAAGCTGCCCTGGTTCTGGAGAAGAGCCTGAACCAGGCCCTTTTGGATCTGCATGCCCTGGGTTCTGCCCGCGCAGACCCCCATGTAAGTACTCCTTCCATCCACATTTAATTGGGCAAATTTCCCTTTGAGCCTCGTTTCCCCATCTGTCACACTGTGGATGCGTAAGTGGCAACGTTTTCTCCTCTTCTGTCACTCAGCTCTGTGACTTCCTGGAGAACCACTTCCTAGATGAGGAGGTGAAACTCATCAAGAAGATGGGCGACCACCTGACTAACCTCCGCAGGCTGGCCGGCCCCCAGGCTGGACTGGGCGAGTATCTCTTCGAGAGGCTCACTCTCAAGCACGACTAGGTGGAGACCAGCAGCCTTTGAGGGGGCCCCTCTGACAGCCCCCTGGTGCCAGAGCTTGTGCCTCAGCCTCTCCCTGCAGCCACGAGACAGCTTTTTAACCACCCTGGAGCCCTCCCCCAAGCCTTGGACCAAGTGGAAACAATAAAGCTTTTTGCAGCAGCTGGTGGTTTGGGGTGTGTTTTTGTTGTGCTTGCGTGTATGGTGTGGGAAATGAGGTGGTATCTATTTTCAGAAGGCCTGTAGCTGGACTGCCCTGGCAGGGAGCTGGGTGTTGGCCCCGCGTCCCATCTTTGCTGTTACTCTAAGCTCTAATCTTAACCTGGGGGGGGGGGGGGGAGTAGCAGCTTCTCCGCTTGGCTGGGCTGTTAACTGTCCTTCCTACAGTGCAGAGCCTAGACTCCAAGGACAGTCTAGGAAGACCTAGGCTTGGTAGCTGGAAGCAGGCACTGTTAGAAAGAACAAAGTGTAACCAGAAACGGGATCTGATGAGTAACAGTTGTCAAGCAACAGGAGCACGTGATATGCAAGAGGTGCTGAGCTAGGGGTTCGGAGCACAGCACAGAAAGGGGGTGTGAAACTCGGGGATTAAGTTCTCCCAAGTGGGAATCGAAGGCTTACCAGGCAGCTGCTGGGTCCAAGCTACGAAACTGAACTCTGACCCCCTGCCCCTTCTCTGGTTTTGGTCGAAGAATCTAAGAGGAAGTGGCTCCTGGACACTTGTTCTTTCGGACACTCAGCACCTGCTGTTGTCACCACACTTCGCTGGCCACTCATGATTCTGGCAGGGGAGGGGGCTTCTGTGTGTCCATCACCAACACAGTTAACAGGAAGGATGGTCACACATGCAAATCCAGTTTTCTACTCCCCTGAGACGTGATTGGCTCAGAGGTGCACTCCTAGCGAAGACTAGAACTGAAAACAGATTTTTCCCGGAAAATAGAGCCATTCAGGGGACAGTAGGGCTAAAGTCCAGAGGCCACTGTCCTTGAAACATGTTCTAAGCTAGTGCTGTCCAATAGAATTTTTTGCAATGATGAAAATATTCTGGGGGCGCCTGAGCGGCTTAGTCGGTTAAGCATCTGCCCACGGCTCAGGTCATGACCCTGGGGTCCTGGGACCAAGCCTCATGTCAGGCTCCCTGCAGTGGGGAGTCTGCTTCTCCCTCTGCCCGTCCCCCCGCTCATGCCCTCTCTTTCTCTCAAATAAATCTTTAAAAAATAAAATATTCTGTATTTGCGCTGTTCAGTTGTGTAGCTATGAGCCTTATGTGGTCACGGTGACTACCGGGCAGTTGCATGTGGCTAGTGCTACTGAAGAATCTGGTTCATTTAAATAGCCACACAGGGCTTGTGGCTACCCGTGGGTCTTTTTTTTTTTCTAGTGACACAGCCCCTTTGAGCCAAATTTTTGCCCGCCTGCAAGTCCCAATGAAACAGAGGTGCCTTCCCTTGAAATAAAACTAGAATCTAGAATGGCAATCCAAGTCTCTCCAAGACAGCCGAATGAGACAAGGTATTAGGGACTCGGGTGGGCAGGCGGTGGGGGGCGGGGTGGGGGGGCGCGGAGAATAAAGGAGGTAAAAAGGTAGAGAAGCCAAGAGGAGGGACGGGCCGGGAGCGAGGCCCAGCAAGCCCTCACAGTGGACCAAACCTGAGATTCTTAAATATAGGTGTATTTTTTCATCTCTGGACACACATCAATCACACCCCGTTCTGCCCTCCCCGTCCCAACTGCAAACCAAGTGCATCAGACACAGCACAGCACACATGAAGGGCCCCTCCCTTTCACCAAAGCTGGGGGCAGGGCACAGCTTAAGGATGGAAGAGCCTGGAGGTAAATACGAAAGTTCTAGAACCTAGGGGGTTCAGTTCTAGACCAGGGGAAAGGGACCAGGAAGCAGCACAGTGGTAAGGTTCTAGATTCAGCAGCCGGGACCTAGAACCCAGTGGTTTCGTGGTGGGCCTAGGGCTTGGGGCTTGTGGCAGGGGTAGACAGCCAGTTCTGTCCTCAGCAGGGGGATTCCCTGGAGGGGACAGGAATCTCAAGATAGGGAGGAGAGCTCAGACTCAGGGAAGAGGAGAAAGGTCTGGTTCAGAAAAGGCCAGAGAGGCATCTAGACCAAGACTGCATATTCTCCAACAGGAATGAGAAGCTAAGTGGTTCCGCACCACCACCACCCCATTGGCCAAAGTGCGGAGAAAGAGGAGAGCAGGGGTGGAGGGGCCCTCCAGGCAGAGCCAGACACACCAGGAAGAGCCAGATCAGAGTAAACAGGGGAGTGCCCTGGTCTGGAGCCTGAGTTCTGGAGTTGAAATGGAGGACCTTCTGCATTCAGTTAAGTCCCTGAAAGTGCCCCAGCTTTGGACTTGATTGTCTCATTAGCAGGGAAACCACATGGTTTCCAGGGCTTGCTGGACCTTGGGCCAGGCCTGAGCGTGGATTGGTCTGTGGGCTATAAAATTAGCAAGCCACAAAGGGCTCTAGGAGCCCCTGCCCGGAAGGCAACAGACCAGGTTTCCTAAAACCTCTGGCACCATGGCAGGGAAATGGCAGGTTCCTGGCCCCCGGTGCCTGGGCCAGGCCTGAAGGACTCCAGGGCGCAGATTATGCATTCTGGAACCCAGGAAAGGCACGGCGTTGTGGATTCTGGAGTGTTGGGGATTCCGAGAGGGGAGCTAGAGGGACTGGAGTGTATGGCGGAGGGGGCGGGGCTGTGGACCCCCAGGAGGGTTCGGGATCTGGAGTGGGGTTTCGGAACAGCGCCTTTCTGCATCCACCCTCTGGACGAGGGCGGCAGGATGGGCTGGCAGTGTGGGGCACCGGACTTAGTTGCGCTCCTCGCCCAGGGAGCTGGCAGGGCTGAGGGGCTCGCTGGGAGTGCTGAGCGAGCTGGAGGGCGCCGTGTCCACCGAGCTGCGCTTGCTCCCGCCGGTGGAAGAGGCGCAGGAGGCGCGGCGCGGCCACTCGGGGGCGCGGATGTTGCGCCGGTCCTTGGCTGCCTCCTCGTCCTCGTCGTAGCGCTCCCCGTCTACGTCAGGCGGCCCGTCCCGGGGCTCCTCCTCATCCTCACTCTGGTGCGGGCTTGAGTGTCGTGACAGCGAGGGCGATGGTGGCACTGAGGCCGGCCGTGGGTAGCGGTAGCCCTGGGTCTGCGTTACGGGGGGGTGGGGGCGGCACAAACCGCAGAGTGAGGAGAGGCCTCCTACGGTTCCCCCCCTCCCCCGGACCTTCCCACTCCAGGAGGGACGCGCCCCTACCCCAGCCCTCTAGCTCCGGGCGCATCAGAGAGATCGGGGTCCACTCACCGCGTCAGCCTCGTGGGGCTCATAGGTGAAGTGCTCTGGAAAGGCCTTGGCCAGCGCCATGTGGCGTGCACACATGTAGTACTTGGGGAAAAGAAAGGGAGGGGGCATCAGGGAACGAGAGCCAGACCCCGCCCCCGGCAGAGATAGAAGGGGGCGGACCCTAGCCACACTCTATGCAAATGAGCACGCTCCGGCACCTTCCAGACGGCCCCTACGCCAATTATCCATCTTTCTGGCTCCACTCCTTAAGTAGATAAGCAGAGCTGTGAACGGACTGTCTCAGAGCCACACCTCATTAACAGGGGCAGAATTCTTAAGTTGGTTATCTCTTTCGCCATACACTTATGCGAGGAAGGTAATTGCCACCAATGCGGTCTATCTGCAAAAGCTGGTTAATTTCTTAAAGGGACAGCGACTGTTACAGGTGGAAGGAGGCTGCGTCCCGCGGCAGCCTTGGAGGCTGAGGAATGAGAGACACAGAGCCAGAAGCGGCCGATTCACCAGCAGAGGACGTGGGAGGGAGTCATACCCGGCCTAGGTATTTCCAGTCCAGAAGGTCTGAGAGGCGCTCCGTGCGGTTTCGCTGGATGATGCGCTGCCGCCGGCTCTGCTGGCAGAAGCTGTAGAGGAAGGAGGTGAGCTGCGAGCAGGAATCATCCAGGCTGCGGAACCGCCGGTCTAGAATGTAGATGCCTGTGGGGGCCAGGACGGGGGCTTAGAAATCAGACCAAGGAAACCTTCATTCTTCCAGGGACTCTCTGGAGCCAGGACTCCTCCTCCCCCCGGGACCCAGGAGCCCACCCCTTCCTCCCCCTGGATCCAGGAGTCTCGGCTCTCAGTCTGGGCACCGACCGTAAGCTGAGGGGTCTGCAATGTGTTCCTCCATGAAGCAGCCGAAGCCGGAGAGGTTGGTGGAGATACTGGGGATGCCCATAACCGTGCACTCAGCTGCAGGAAGGCATGAGGAGGAAGGTCCACTTAGCTTTCCCCTTTGCAGCCTCTTAAATCGCAATAAAAGCCCCAACAGCGCCCTCTACTGACACCTTAAGCAAATCACTGAGCCCACAAAACCAGGCTGCACATTAGACTATCGGTCTGTTTCTTCCTTCTTTTTTTTTTAATGTTCTGTTTGTTTGTTTTTAAGACTTTTTATCTTTTTTAAAGATTTTATTTATTTAGGGGCACCTGGGTGGCTCAGTCGTTAGGCGTCTGCCTTCGGTTCGGGCCATGGTCCCGGGGTCCTGGGATCGAACCCCGCATCGGGCTCCCTGCTCAGCGGTCTGTGTCTCTCTCTCTGAGAGAGAGACAGTGAGAGCGGGAACACAAGCAGGGGGGGTGGGAGAGGGAGAAGCAGGCTCCCCGCTGAGCAGGGAGCCCGATGTGGGGCTTGATCCCAGGAGCCCGGGATCAAGACCTGAGCCGAAGGCAGACGCTTAAAGACTGAGCCGCCCAGGCGCCCCTAAGATTTTTTATTTATTTATTTGAGAGGGAGAATGAGCAGGGAGAGCAGCAGAGAGAGAGGGAGAAGCAGGCCCCCCACTGAGCAAGGAGCCGGATGGAGGGCTCCATCCTAGGACCCTGGGACCCTGGGGCCATGAGCCAACCCAAAGGCAGATGCTTAACCGACTTAGCCACCCAGCTGCCCCTATCATAGTCTGTTTCTCAGAAGGGAAGCTAGGAGGCTCAGAAAAGGGAATTTCCTTGTCCCAAGGCTTCAGGATGAGGAAGAGTCTAGAGTTCGGCAATAGGATGCTGAATTATTAAGTATGGACTCTGTTCCCATGTCTACCATTTTACTTAATCCTCACAACCTGTAAGATATTTTCTTGTGCCAGATAGAGTGGGCTGGTTAATCATAGCTTCAGTCTATCTTTTTAAAAAGATTTATTTATTTGAGAGAGAGACACACACACAGCACGTTTTGGGGGAGGGGCAGTGGGAGAGGGAGAAAGAGTCCCATACAGACTGCACTAGGCATGGAGCCTGAGATCAGGGCCTGAGCTGAAACCAAGAGTCAGTCACTTAACTGACTGGCGCCCCAGCTTCAGTCTATTTTGACAGGAGGTAAGAGAAGGGCTCTCATTCTGCCCTGTTTAATACCCTAAACAAGACTGAGAAATGCTTCAAGCAGTTTATTATTATTCAAATGTAAGTGTTCCTAAAAACCCGCGTAACCTGCAAACGCAGGCTCAAGATATAACAGGGCTTATGGGGAAAAATAGGGTTGGGGCCAAGCACACAGAACCTCGTCATCACTGTAACCATGACAGAAATAAAACTGGGAAAATCATCATCCTAATTATCATGAAAGCACGGTTTAAGGGATTTGTTAAATTACTCATAAATTAAGAAAAACTACAGCAAATGTGTTATTGCCTTAGCCTGAAAAACATGAAGGTAACTTGATTGAAAAGTGTGTGAGATAGGGTTGAGTTTGGGGCCACAGCAGAATGTCCCTAAATGAGGGAGAATTGCAAATAAGGTCCAAGTTGGAGCCTGTGTCTCTAAAGAGAGCCAACCCCTTCCTAAGAGGAAGGTGGAGCAGATGGGCCCTGGGGACATCTCAGGGAGCCTTGGCCACATTCTGTCGTGTGAGTGAAGTATGCATTCAGCTGTTATTATTTGGGGGGCCAAATATCAGCCAATGGGGGGAAATCACACGTGACCTCTAATTATGCATCACATGAGCTACTGTGTCACAAAAACACATTCTGTAGCAAAACAGACTGTTGACATCGTCCCTGTTTTGCAAAGGAGAGCTTGGGGCACAGAACGGGGCAAGTGCCTCAATCGATCATGCCTGATCAGACCAGAAGCCCACCACCACGCTGCACTCACCCGGCGTGTAGCCCCAAGGCTCATAGTAGGAAGGGAAGACCCCAAGATGGCAGCCACGGACAAATTCCTCATAATCCACGGGGAGCAGAGGGCTGGTGGAGGAGAGGAACTCTGGATGGAAAATCACCTAGCCGTGAAAAAAGAAGAGTTCAGCCCAAGCGCCTTATTTAGCTACTCCCTGGGATCCTGGAGTGGCCCAGAGAGGGCGAAAGACTTGTCTAGAGTCACCCAAGTCAGTGGGAGGACAAGGATTTGAATCTAAGTCTGCCTGCTTAAAAAGCTAAGGTCCTTTCTAAACACAGCAATCCTTTGATAAACTAGGGGAAAGGGAGGATGTGAGGCCCAGGCTCCCCCTACCCCCACCCCACCCCACCATGCTTAACCCTCCCTGACCGTTGTCCTCACCTTGACCCTGTCGGCACTACTATTGAAGAGCCCAATTCGGCGGATGGTGGTCAGGATAGGGTCCGAGGAGTCGTCCAGCATGTTGTGGGTGCACACGGGGGGGAAAGACTGCCGCTGTAGGGGCCACAAGTGGGATGGGGGTCAGAGAAGGGACAGGGGCTCCTTAGTTCCCTATGAGCCATGCTGACCCTGGGGAGACCACAGTTCCCACCAGGTTGTGGGAACCACAAGCCTAAGAGATTAGGAGTTGTAATCAATGGGGCAGAGACTTTGCCAATATGGTAGCAAGCTTCAGGGGCTGCTGGAAGTTGCAGGTTTTCTGTTTGGGTTTTGTTGGTTTGTTTTGAGAGAGAGAGAGAGAGAGAGATGGGAGGGAGAGGGAAAGAGAGAGAGAATCTCAAGCAGGTTCCCTGCCCAGCACGGAGCCCAACGCAGGTCTCGATCTCACAACCCTGAGATCATGACCTGAGCTGAAATCAAGAGTTGGACGCTCAACTGACTGAGCCACCCAGGGGCCCTTAGTTGTAGTTTTCTTATGAAAATCCTGGCTCGCTTTCTCTCCAAGTTCCCTTTACTCTCCATCCTGTAATTCCCTCCACCTCCACTCCCAACCAAGGCCCAAAGAAACCACAATTCCCAAGAGTCACTGGAAGAGGCCAGATCGAGGAACTCCCATGTGCTGGGACAGATAGTTATTGGTACCTCTTCCATCTCATGAAAAGTTCTGCTCACCTTCAGTTGCCCTCCAGGGGCTGCAAGAAACTACAACTCCCAGCAGCCCCATGGCAGATACATCCTCAGGGAGACCGACTGTCTTAGGGACTATTGGAAATTGTAGTTTGGCCAAAAGCACATCACACCGTGTTTGTGCACCTTGGCTTATCTAGGTTTCCATTCCCCAGGAAATGGCTCACCAGCCCTGCACAGGTACCAAAGATTCTTGACTCCAGAGAAGAAAAGAACTCTACCTCCCAGAAGCCTCTGGGGCTAGGGAAGACTCCATGAAGCAGGGGCCGCTGGGAGTTGTAGTTCTCATTCTGTTCTACCATGTTCCTCTACGGTTTCCCATTTGCCTAACGGCGTTAACCTCAGGAATCTGAAGAAGCTACAACTCCCAGGAATGTTTGGGGACTAAGACACAGCCAGTGGGATAAGAAAAGCAGGGGCTGCTGAGAGTTTTCAGTGTTCTTCTGGTAATGACAAGTGTTTTAGCGGACCTTCTGGCTCTAATGAGTACGCAGCTAGTTTGCAGCAAGACCCAGGGACGGCAGGGACTTGTTCTCCTTTTGTGGCTCGGTTGGCTTCCTAAAGTTTCCTTTCACCTTTTGTCCTTTGACCCTAGAGACTCAAGGAAATTACAACTCAAAGAAAAACAAAAAAAAAAACAAACAAAAGAGAAAGAAAGAAAGAAAAGAAGGAAGGAAGGAAAGAAGGAAAGGAAGGAAGGAAAGAAGGAAAGGAAGGAAGGAAGAAAAGAAAAGAAGAAAGAAAGAAGAGAAAAGAAGGAAGGAAGAAGAAAGAAAGAAAAGAAAAGAAAAGAAAAAGAAAGAAAGAAACTTCAATTCCCAGCAGCCCGTGTAGCAGAATAAGCCATGGGAAAACAGGCTGCCCTCAGGAAACTGAATGTCTACCAGTCAGTCCACACCTTCGGTGGACTTAAGAATTGATGCCCTGAAAAGGGCTGCCAGCTCTCGGTTGAGGGGTCCCAACCATACCTGCGTAGCAAAGATGGCTCTCTTCATCATGGTGAAGTCCTCCTTATCCAGCATCTTGTTCATGTCTGGGAGGCTCCCCCTACAAGGTGAGCGGGGTACACGTCTGGGAATCAGGGGCGAGGAGAGCAATTAGGGCCCAGGAGGATGCAGGGCTGGGGGTGGGACACTCACACCAGCAAGGACTCGTAAAGCTTCCTTCCAAACTTCTCTTTCACAGTGTTGGCCGTATCCCTAGAAGAATTAAAGCCACAGCATCATATACACATACCAGCTGCCATGTGTTGTTAGGTTTGTGGGGCAGCTGGAAAACCGAGGTCTGAGCGGAGAGGCCCTGGGGATTCTGAGCTGGAGGACAGGGAGCTGGGAAACGGGCCCTGGAAGGCTCGAATCCCTTGTGCTTTGCATCAGCTGTGTGGCCAGGGACAGGTGGCCTTCCCTCTCTGACGTCAGTGACTCATCTGTCAGACAGGGATAAAAATAGAACCAACCTCATAGGTATGCAGTGAAAACTTGATGAAGTCATGACAAAAAGGGCACAGTGCCTGGCACAAGGCGAGCCTTCCAGAAATGTCAGCTATTTTTAGGACTTGCACTAGTCCTGACAGAGGCAATGCTGAGCACCATTTTATAAAAAGGGAAAATTGTGTTCTGAGAGAGGAAACTTGAGGTACATGAGGGAAGCTAGCAATTAGTGACACTCTACAGCTTCATTGACATTTCCTCGGCTCATAATCGTCTCATAGCTCGGGCCTCATTTTCTACCCCATCTCCCTCCAGCACACTGCTCCAGCCCCACTGGTCTCCTTGTGGTTTCTCAAACACACCCCAGGGCCTTTGCATCTGCTGTCCCTCTGCCTGAAATGCTATTCCCCAGATACACACAGGGCACCCTCCCTCATTTCCTCTATTGCCATTCCTCTACCCAATGGCACTTTCTCAGGCCTCTCCTGACAACTCCATGTCCTGTCTCATATTCCAGTCCTGCTTTATTTTCTTGCCAGAGCACTTTTCAAAAGATTTTATTTTTAAGTAATCTCTACACCTGACATGGGGCTTGAACTCACAACCCCAAGATCAAGAGTCACATGCTCTACTGACTGAGCCAGCCAGGCGCCCCAGAGCACTTTCTGTAGAACTTTCTAGAATGTGAGCTCAGTGGCGAGGGCAGGGATCTTCTCTTGTCCCCAAGGCCTGGAACAGTGCCTGGTACATGGTAGGTGCTCAATGAGTATCTGCTGGCTGATGAATGGGTTTTGCATTTGATTGATTGATCTTCCCTCGTGTCCCCAAGGCCTGGAACAGTGCCTGGTACATGGTAGGTGCTCAATGAATATCTGCTGGCTGATGAATGGGTTTTGCATTTGATTGATTGATCTTCCCTCGTGTCCCCAAGGCCTGGAACAGTGCCTGGTACATGGTAGGTGCTCAATGAATATCTGCTGGCTGATGAATGGGTTTTACATTTGAGGAAACTGAGGCTTGGAGAGGCAGAATTATTTGCCCAAAGTCACAAGTGGCACAAGGGGGACCTCGCCAGAACCCTGGTTCTGCGGTCACACTTGTCCTGCCTGCAACTCCTTACTACCCCTGAACTGGAGGCCTCTCAAGCAAGCTACTTCCCTAGGAATTGGTGGGGCGAGTTGCTTGTGTTCCAGAGAACAAAACTGAGCCTCCCGAAGCACAAAGCTGGAAGTGGGAATGGCAGGGCTCCTGGGCCCAGGGCTGCTGACCAGAGCTGCTTGCGCACAGCCTGGCCTTTGAGGGTTTCCACGTTGAAATTGTTGGTCCGAGCTGGCATGATGAAGAAGGCGACCACTGTCTGCTCACTGCCGTTTACCTGGGCAGAGGAAAAGGCGTGGGGTTGGAGGGAGGGGTTCAGAATCAACCCTGAGGCCACCTACCCTTTTCCGCCCATCAAGACCACTATGGCCCCGCCATGCCTCTTCCTGTCAAGGAGAACTGAAGCTACCATCCCCACGGGGACTCTGGTCTGCTGTCTGGGTCTCGACACTTCCCCATTCACACATGGGTGTCCCTACGCCCACCCCCCTTATGTCCTGATTTCCTCGTCCTCTTTTCGTGTCCTCACAGACAGCCCAGGCCTTACTCTGAGCAGATAGTTGAGCCGGGCCAAGGCCTCTAGGAAGACGTCGGCCCCCTTGTTAGAGAACTCGTAGCGGCCAGCGATAAAGAAATACAAGGTCTTGTCCAAGTTGAAGTCCAGGTGCCTAAAAAAGCCATAATAAGGCAGGGTGAAGCCAAGGGTGGGGGACCCTGTAGCCCTCGCCTTGAAGCTACAAACCCCAGCAGCCACAGGGGCAAAGAACAGCTTAGCAAGAGCAGAGGCACCATGGGGACTCCTGGAAATTGTGGTTCTTCTTTCCTTGGATGGGGATCCATCCCTCAATACTCAGCCATTGTTCTGGGGTTCAGGAGCTCAAGAGGCTGAGCCGCCGGCTATTTTGTCTCTTACACTCAGGACGTGGGCTCCCAACCCCCTCCTCTCTCAAGACCTAGGTATCCGGTCCACGTACCCATAAAAATGGCCCCGCACAAACTCCTGGATTCGAGCCTTGCTCTGAGCATGGAGGTTCTGGAACTCATGCATGGCGGAGAACTTCTTCACATTCAGCCCATTGGGGGTCACGAAATCTGGGGTTGGGGGAGAAGGTCCATGTTTCATTTTTTTTTTTTTTAAGATTTTATTTATTTATTTGAGAGAGAGAATGAGAGAGAGCACGCGCGTGCGCATGAGGGGGGGAGGGTCAGAAGGAGAAGCAGACTCCCTGCTGAGCAGGGAGCCCCATGTGAGACTCGATCCCGGGACTCCAGGATCATGACCTGGGCCGAAGGCAGTGGCTTAACCAACTGAGCCACCCAGGCGCCTGAAGGTCCATGTTTCAGATCTTCATTTATTCATTCAGATCAGTGTGCCTGAATGAATAAACAAAGGAAAGACTCCTTTCCTTGAACAATGTCTTTGCTTTAGAAGCTCCAGCTGTCCTGCCACTCGGATGCCTTCTTGCCCAAAGTTACCTGCTTCTGTTCACAAGCACAGCTACAAATCCCAGCAGCCCCTGCAAATGGCTAACCCCATAGGGAAATGATCCACCTTGGGGCCTCTGGGAGTTGTAGTTCTCACAATACACCCGTTGAGAATGGGTACCGTAACTCGGTTAGAATAACTGGTTCCAACACTGCTCTTCTCAAAATCAAAACCCAGTGAAACTCCGTTCCCTTCCGGAAGACCGAAATCTACATTAGCCAATAAAATAACTTTACCATCTTGAGATTAATGTCAAAGAAATGACACCTCCCATTAGTCTCTAGGGCGTACAGCCAGGCAACTTCATATTCAGGTCACCAACTTAGGGTCTTCTGGGAGGTGTAGTTCTTTGCTCTCTACAGTTAAAAAAACTGGTCTAGGTCTTAGCACAGACTACCTCATTCATGTCTAGGGACCCCAGCCTATACCCTACCTGGTTTCCTCTTGAGTAGGTGCTGAGCCTCGATGGCGGTGATCTGGGACACAGTAGTAAAGACGTGAGCGCAGTGGGCTGCTGCCCGCTCCATGCAGTAGCGGTGATAGATTTGCCTCTCACCTGCTTCCTTGTCCACATTGAACTGGGTGGGAAGGGAGGGCAGTCAGGGTGGAAGAACTGGGGAGAAGACTGGAGGTCTAGACTCCAGGGTCCTGGGGGTGGTTGGGGCTGGAAACTGAACTCCTCCTGGGTCTGAGGGAGGAGAGGGCTGAGGACTTGGGACTCCTGGGTCATGGGAGAAAAGGAAGCTTGATCCCCCTGGGCTGTCCTGAAACACTCGGAGCCCCCCTGGGCCACATTCCCGGCTCACATTCTCCAGGTTGTTGTAGAAGTCCACAGCACCTGCACACAGGTATCGTCCCAGGAGCGTGGCGTGGGTGGTGAAGATTGTAGCCACAGGCAGCCGCCGGGCCCGGCACAGGCAGAGTCCAACGCCCGCCAACCACTCGTGGAAGTGTGCAACCACATGCGGCTTCTCCTCGTTCTGGGCTAGGAACTAGGGGGCAACAGGAACAGGGCCAACATGTCTCCGTATGTGCTGTGTAGGCAATTGACAATCCCCCAAGGTGGACGAGGAAGCAGGGGAGAGCTATCACCACTCCTGCACAGGATGGATGGTCACCCACTGCCATCCCCCTAGAATAAGGAACTGTAAATCCTTGAGACGGCCAGACCAGCTGACCCCATCCCCAAAGGCTGATGGGAGCTGCGGTTTTGGTGTTGGTTTTTTTTTTTTGGCCAATCTTCTAAGTCCCAGCAGGGCTGAATTGGAAAGCGTCCCCAGGTCCTGCATGCAATTCCTGGAGACTCTTTATCTCAATCAAGAGTAGAACTGTACCCAATACTGGCTAAAGGACTACAACTCCCAGAATGCCCTAGGAATAGCCGGTTCCTAGACTGTTTTCCCTGCATCATTAGAAGTGAAGTTTCCTGAGCCTTTTAAAAGCTAAGGGGGGTCAGAACCAGGATTCCTGGTTCTCATATAGGCTGGAGATCCCCAAACATCCAGGGTCCCAATTCAGAGCTAAGTCCAGCCCCTATCAGACTAGAGAACTACAACTCCCAGAATTCCCTGGTACAAACCCTCCAGCCAGGCCAGCACCCCCAAAAGCTAATGGCTCAAAAATCTTACACTTGGAAGATTAGAGTGAATGAAGTTGGGGTTGGGAGTTTGAGTCTCTGAGGAAAACAAGAGTCTGGGTCCCTGGATGTCCACGTTCCCAAAGTTTAGAGCTCATGCTTGGAAAAGGACCTCCAGCTCCCAGAATGCCCTGGGAGAAGCCAGCCAGTCTCTGGCCCCCACCCAGCCACCCCCTGGCCAGGGGCTGATGACCATTGCAGTTTGGGGCCAGGGTCGGAAGGAGTGACATGGGGAGGGGCAATGGGGCCTACCTCACCCAGGAACCAGGTGGTGAGGAAGCCAAAAAGGACGGCGTCGTTGGCCTCACGGTCGTACCAGGGCACCCCGATGTTGCAGGTGTCCCAGAGCTCCCCCTTCCAGCGCTCCAGGGCCCAGGCTGAGGCCCCCACATCCAGGAGCACCACCAGGGGGCCCCCCTCGATCAGCCAGCGACCGAAGTACACCTGTGGGACCCCCGCGGGAAGGCTCAGGGCTGTGGCCACACGTCTCTGGGCTCAGCACCTGGGGCTCTCCTGGCCACAGGCAGCTGCCTTCCCAACCCAGTTCTTCCACCCTGTTTCTGTATCTGCTGCTAATTTCTCACCCGCTGCCTTATTTCTCTATGTGCTGTTAGGTATTCCCACCATGATATTTTTCCATCAGTTATATTTACCCTGTTCCTTGCTTAGTTTCTATAACCACTACCCTGCTCCTCCCCACTGCCTCTTTTCTCTACCTATAACCACGCATTTGACACGTCCTCTCTGTGCCTCCACTGCCTTGTTTTTCCACCCTTATGATGTCTCCAACCTGCCGCCTTGCTGCCGTGTTTGCTGCCACTTCTCTCCTGCGGACCCTCGCGTTGCTTTCTCCCATGATCTTTTCCTTCTGCTGCAAATTCCTTCCACTGGATGCTTCTTTTCCTGTTCTCCCTGCCCTATTTCTTCCACACCCGCTGCCTGGCGTCTGACGCTTTCACCATAAGTTTGTCACTTGCCCTGCCCTGAGGCCCGTTTTGTCCTCTGCAGCCACCCCTTCTGACACCGGCTGCCCTCTTTCCTTCCCCAGGGGCTGCATTTTTCTACCCACTGCCCCATCTCTAAACCTCGCTGGCACATTTCATTCTGCATCTGCCACGTTCCTCTGGTCGGTGACTGCTTTCCTTCCGAGATGACAGCCTCGGGTTCTGGGCCTGCTGCCATGGCCCCGGCCCATGGCCCCGGCCCTGTGCAGGCATCGAGCAGTCCTATGCCTCCCCCACCTGGCTTTTCCCAGCCCCGGGGAGCCTGACTTTGATGCCCTGCCCCTCCCCCTCCCAGCTGTGGTCTGCCCTTTCGCTGGGGGGGAGGGGGGCTATTCTTAGGCCCCCAGCACGTGGGGAGCAGCTGCCATGGGGGAGGGCTGGGCTGTCCTAGGGTTCCTTAGGGACACAGCTGGGCCTACCTGGACTCCAGACCCCACCCCAAGCCAGAGGCTGTGAATGAATGCAGCAACCACTGTACTTCCTCCCTTCCAGACCCCAACCTGTCATGAGGTTGAGGCCTGCTACTTCATGGTCACCTCTGCAGGCAGCAGTGATCAATCTGTGCTCATCCTTTGGTCCTCATCTGGAGCCCTGGGACGAGATCTCCCCTCCTATCTTTAATTCCTGGCTCTGCCCCTCTGAATCTCTGCCCCTCTCCCACTCCCCCCACCCCGGGTCTGCTCGCCTAGCTCTCTTCTCTTCATTGGTACTCCATCTTCCTCTCCCTTCTAGGGCCTTCTCCCTGAAACATCGGGCTGTTTGTCTTCTTCTCTCTCCCTAATTGCTCTAGCCCCTGGGGCTATCATCACCTTTTGGGACACTCAATCACTCTCTATCCATCTGTCTCCCTTGGTCTGCCTGTCCACCTCATTGCAAGCTTGGCTGTTTACAGTAATGATGATGATGATGACAGCCATGATGACAGTAGCTCATACACAGTACTAACTGAAGCCAGGAACTGAGCTGAAGACTTTATTAACTAGTGCATCCTCCCAAAAACCATACAAGGTAGATGCTATTAGCAGGTTTATTAGCCAAGGTCACAGAGACAGAGAGTGGAGAAGGTGACTTTGAACTTCAGGCTCCGGAACCCCTACTCTGGGAACTCCTGCCTCACCCCAAGCCCACCTGCCCTGGGTTCTATCTTGCTGGCTGTCTTTCTATCTAGATCTTTTTCTCTCTGTGGGTCTGACGATCTCGGCCTCTAGGAACCATCTCTCGGTCTACCTTGTACCTGCTGTCTGTCTGTCCATTCACCAATGTCTTATAGCTTGGGGCTCACCCACCCATTTCATGGAGTCCTGCATCTGTCTGAGTGTCTGTTAATCTTACCTCCTCTGTGTCTGCTTGAGAAAGTACTGGGTCATCCTGTGTTTCTGTACATGCCTCTCCCTCCCCAGCGGGCTATCCGCCCCCTTCCCCACCGTCCCTTCCCCATCTGCTGCTCCCACCCTAACTCTGGGCGCCCACCTCCCTACCCTCAGCCAGGCCATGTCCTACCTTGCAGCCTTTGCTGTTCATGCAGTCCAGTGTCTTCTTCAGGGCCGGGGTTGGGGGCTCGAGCAGTTCCACCTGGGTCCTCACACCCTGCTCCGTGTAAGGTCCCACCAGGTAGTAGTTGTCGCCCCACTCATCCCCTGTCACCTTCGCCTTCGTCTGCAGCACCGTGTAGATGCCTCCCACTGTGGGCCCAAGGGTGTGAGGGCAGGCCCCAGCCGAGGTCCACAGGTCTGGGACCTGGGGTGGGGGTGGGGAGCATGGAAGGTGCTGGGGCCCTGGACTTCTGGCTTAGAGGGAGGAGGGGACTGGAAGCCCATACTTCTCAGTCAGAGGAAAGTAAGATAGGAGTTTGAGGGCAGTACTCTCGGGTCTAAGGGAGAATGGGGCTCAGGCTAAACTTCTGAGTCAGACAGGAAAGGGCTAGGGACCTGGGCTCCGGGTCTGAGAGAATTAGGGACTGGGGTCCCAACGATGAGAAAAGCTGACAAGCATTAGCAGGACCCAGATTCCCGAGTTCCCAGCTTACAGGAGCTGGGTTTAAATTCTCAGTCAGGCTCTAGGTCACAGTAGGGGAGAATCTCTCTTCATGGCCCTATTCAGATTCCCACAGTTGCCTAAGAGAAGGCTGAATTGTCATTCGGTGCCCCCCCAGGGGCTCTGCTGAACTGTCCCCCAGTCTCTTTTCCCCAACTGAGGACACACATGCAGGGCCCTGCTCCTCCCATGACTTCACTCCAGACCCAGGAGTCTGGGCTCTCAGCCTCCTTACCTACTGGAGCCTGGGCCCTGGTGATACATGGCTCCCAGTTTGAGGGCCGCCTGCCGTGGTGTAAGACCCGATCCCATTCTCTCCCAAGACTCAGCAAAGCAAAACCCTAGCTCCCTCCAGCCCCAGCTGGTTTTCCAAACCCAGAACTTTAGGCCCTTCAGGGCCTGGGACGCAGGAATCTAGGCCCCCAGCCCCTCCCATCCTTGGGCCCAGCCCCTGACCAACCTAGGACTTCCCAGGCTTCCCTCATTCCAGTACGCATGTGTCTGAGGCCCCAGGCTCCCCTACTCTTAGAAACCTGTAGCTCATACCCTCGGCTCCCTTCAGAGCCTAGGCATTCAGACCCCAACTCTCTCTGACCCAAAGATCTAAGAATTAGAGTCTGCAGCCCCTCCCATCTTTACTCTCAAGTGGCCAGCGCCCAAATTCTGCCACCACGACTCATGCATCCTATCTCCCAGTTGGCTCTCTACCAAATCCGGAGTTATATCCCCAGACTCTTCCCCCAGGGCCGCGGATCTGAAACCCAGCCACTTCCCAGGTTTGCACTAGGAAGTGCCACCCCCCCCCCCCCATCTCCTTCCCTGTTCAGGACCCAGGTCACTGGTCTCTCAGAAACCTCCCTCCAGGACCTAGGAATCTTTCATTTTAGCCCCCTCTTCCCTAGGACCCAGCAACTGGACTTCGGCCTCTTTTCCTTTTAACAGTGAGGCGGCTCATCCCCACCCCGCCAGGGTCCAGGAGATATACCTAGGCCCCTCCCCAAGGACACAGAAGTCATAGGCTCCTTGGCCAGAACCCAAGAGTCATGCCATGTAGTCCTGTCCCTGTATTACTCAAGAGTGCCGGCTCCCATCGCCCACTGCCCTCCTCGTCCGCGACCCACCGCCTGGCGTGCTCACCCTTGTTGGCCACCTCCCAGGCCACCTCGAAGAGCACTGTGTTCTCCAGGTCGAATTCATCCTCCCAATCCTCCAGTCCTGGCAGGGAGGACATGGACAAAGTGCGACTTAGAGGCATGGCCGACGCGTGAAGGGGGCTCCAGGGGCCACAGGTGGGGGCTCCAGAGGTGTCTGGGGAATGCAAAGGGCAGGGCGCGGGGCCAGGTAGCTACTGCCCAACGGGAAGCTTGCAACGCCCTCGGCTTCCTATTGCACGACCGCACCCCCGCCAGGGAGGGCCAGGCCCTAGGCAGGAGGCGGCCGCAGCGTCACTGAGCCTGGTGGGGCCCCTGCAGTGAAATCTTGAGGCCGCTCGGAGGTGGGGTCCGCCCCCCGACCACAGCCATTGGCCTGTGCCCGGGGGAGGGGGCTGACGCATCTCCTCATTGATGAACAAGGTAGGGTTTACTCTGCCCCGCCACCGTAGCGGCCAATGAGAGCTTTAGGGGGTGTGGCTTCTCGCTGCGCTAGCAGATTGGCCCTCAACTCTGTCAATCCTAATCTTGAGGCCACAGAGTTAGCGGGGAGACAAGAGGGTGCAATAGGGAGGAAAGGGAGCGTGGGGAACGTGTGGTTGCCCAAAGAAGTCTTAAGAATTTTGCAATCCGCCTCAGCAAGGAGGCCTGGGTAAAGGGAGGGGCCAGGAGGCGTTGGGAACCGACCCAGGAGTTCCGGGAACCCCTTTACCAGTTCAGTCTCGGCGGAGGAGCGGGGCCTAAAAAGTGACGCCACGCCCCCGCAAGGAGAGTTTGCATATTTATGAGGAAACGTCGAGATCTTTGGAGGACCTGGCCGTCTAGAGGGACCAGAACTCCTTGTTCCTAGCGCGTTTCCGTTTCCGCTAGGATATTGGCGGTTGGTGAGCATCATGGCAACCGTGGTAAGTGCTGGCGTGGGGAGAGCTGAGGAGCGAACTCGCATCCCCGAGACTGAGCGGGAAGGGTGCTGGGGGTCCGGACCCCTGGGTCTGAGGGGGGAGGGTGCTGGAGGCCTGGACCCCTGGATCTGAGGGAGGAGAGGGCCTGGGGGCCTGGACTCCCGGGTCTGAGGGAGGAGAGGGCCTGGGGGCCTGGACTCCCGGGTCTGAGGGAGGAGAGGGCCTGGGGGCCTGGACCACTGGGTCTGAGGGAGGAGAGGGCCTGGGGGCCTGGACTCCCGGGTCTGAGGGAGGAGAGGGCCTGGGGGCCTGGACCACTGGGTCTGAGGGAGGAGAGGGCCTGGGGACCAGGACTCCCGGGTCTGAGGGAGGAGGGGCTGGGGGCCTGGACTCCCGGGTGTGAGGGAGGAGGTGGTTGGGGGTCTGGACTCCCAGGTCTGAGGGAGGAGGGGGCTGAGGGCCTGGAACCCTAGGTCTGAGGGAGGAGAGGGTCTGGGACCCAGGACTCCCGGGTGTGAGGGAGGAGGTGGTTGGGGGGTCTGGACTCCCAGGTCTGAGGGAGGAGGGACTGGGGGTCTGGACTGCCAGGTCTGAGGGAGGAGAGGGTCTGGGGGCCAGGACTCCCGGGTCTGAGGGAGGAGGTGGTTGGGGGTCTGGACTCCCAGGTCTGAGGGAGGAGGGACTGGGGGTCTGGACTCCCAGGTCTGAGGGAGGAGAGGGTCTGGGGGCCAGGACTCCCAGGTCTGAGGGAGGAGGTGGTTGGGGGTCTGGACTCCCAGGTCTGAGGGAGGAGGGACTGGGGGTCTGGACTCCCAGGTCTGAGGGAGGAGAGGGTCTGGGGGCCAGGACTCCCAGGTCTGAGGGAGGAGAGGGTCTGGGGGCCAGGACTCCCGGGTCTGAGGGAGGAGGAGGCTGGGGGGTCTGGACTCCCGGGTCTGAGGGAGGAGGGGCCTGGCGTCCCGGGCTCCTGCGTCTGAGGGATGAGGAGGCTGGGGGTGAAGATTCCTGCATCTGAGGGAGAGGAGGCTGGGGGCGAGGACTCCTGGGTCTGAGGAGGAGTAAAGGGGCTGGTATTCTGGAATCCTGGATTCAAGTGGTATTCAAGGTGACAGTGGTGCGATCTTCCAGTCCTCTGGGCACAATCAGCAGCCAGTTCTGCAGACTTGCCCTAAAGTTTGATGAGGATTGTAGTATTTTGGGCTTCAAGCCATTCAGGGGCCTTGGGTTGTTGATGGTATGAATGGCACCTGAGTACAGGAGGAAGCTCAGGTGAGGACCTGTCCTGTGTGCTTGAGAGTGTGAAGTTGCTTAGCCTTGAGCCACACACAAGAGTGTTGAGAACCTGGAGGGTGTCTGTGGGGAAGGGGACCTGGCTGGGGATCTTGTCATGGGATTGTTTGGGCCATTTTCATATTTCAGCACCTAATACTCAGTGCGGATGCTCAGTAGGTTATCACTTGAATGTTTGAATGAATGAATGAATGCATGCATGAGCTCTGTAAAGGAGAGACCGGGTACACTGGCCCTGGCACTTGCTTGAGAAACATCTGAATGAAGAAGGGATGTGGCCTTAGCTTGGGGGTTGAATTGGGCTTCCGGCTACCTTGGTTCCCATAGTGACCCTGGTCAGGATGGAGGAGGGGTGGGGGCGATAGTTACTGGTGTGGGGGGTGGGTTGGAATTTGAGTCTGTGGCTGCTGCCATGGCAAAGGGGGTGGATTGGGGAGCAGAAGCAGAAGAAGAAAGGTGATGGCCACACTCCTGAGACCCAGTTCCCATGGACATTGATGAAGTATTGGAAGTTTGAGGGGATAGTGGATGCCGAGTTTTAAAATGACCTCTGCTGGGGCACCTGGGTGACTCAGTTGGTTAAGCGTCTGCCTTCGGCTTGGGTCATGATCCCAGGGTCCTGGGATCGAGCCCCGCATCGGGCTCCCTGCTCAGCGGGAAGCCTGCTTCTCCCTCTCCCACTCCCCCTGCTTGTGTTCCCTTTCTCGCTGTGTCTGTCTCTATCAAATAAATAAATAAAAATATTTAAAAAATAAAATAAAATAACCTCTGCTTCCATGGGGTCAGTGGGCAGCACAGCGTAGGAGAGGCTTCTGGTGAAAAGGAAGGCCTTGTAGGAGGCAGGTCTGTTTGTGTTGGGATTGCTCAGAGTTGGGACTTCTGGATCCATGCCCATTTATTGCCACAAACAGGGTCTGATAGGATGTGTCGCGATGTGTAGGGCTATGTTCTGAGTCTTCTGATAGTTTGGGGCCAGTGTCCACTGCTCTTGGTTCTAGCCTTTTATGAGGAGAGGATAGGTGGGAGGGAAGCTTGTGACCATGTGGTGGTTACCGTCTAAACTCCAGAGACTGGAGGCTTCCACTGAGTTGGATGCTTTCCTCTCCTCTCCTGGTGGAAGAAGAGAGACCTGGGGGAGGGAAGAAGGGTTGGGGGCAGGTGGCCAAGGGACTGAGTCAGCAGGCTGGCTGCTTAGGCTTTCCTTTCCTTTACTAGAAATCGTGAGGGGCACCTGACTCAGTCAGTGGAGCGCAGGTGACTCTTGATCTCAGGGTCATGAGTTCAAGCCCCATGTTGGGTGTAGAGATTCCTTACAGAAATAAACTTAGAAAGAAAGAAATTGTGAAATACTCCAGTGTCAGATAATAATACAGCCTAGGACCCACCGCCCAGATTTTTAACAGCCTTATTGAGATATAATTTACATACCATACAATTTTTTTTAAAGATTTTTTTTTATTTATTCATTTGACAGAGAGAGACATAGCGAGAGAGGGAACACAAGCAGGGGGAGTGGAAGAGGGAGAAGCAGGCTTCCCGCGGAGCTGGGAGCCCGACGCGGGGCTCGATCTCAGGACCCTGAGATCATGACCTGAGCCGAAGGCAGACGCTTAACGACTGAGCCACCCAGGCACCCCTCACATACCATACAATTTACCCATTTAAAGTGTACGGTTTAGGGGCGCCTGGG
Source organism: Halichoerus grypus (assembly GCF_964656455.1). NCBI lineage: Eukaryota > Metazoa > Chordata > Mammalia > Carnivora > Phocidae > Halichoerus > Halichoerus grypus. The sequence goes on from NC_135726.1 coordinate 53,816,483, forward strand.
TGGCTCAGATGGTTAAGCGTCTGCCTTCGGCTCAGGTAATGATCCCAGGGTCCTGGGATCGAGTCCCACATCGGGCTCCCTGCTTAGTGGGGAGTGTGCTTCTCCCTCTCCCTCTCCATATGTGTGCTCTCTCTCTCAGATAAATAAATAAATCTTAAAAAAAATAATAAAGTGTACAGTTCAGTGGCTTTTAGTATGTTCACAGTTGTGCAACTGTCAGCTCAATCAGTTTTAGGACATCTTGATCCTCCCAAGAGGGAAACCCTGTAGGTAGCTCTTGGCCATCATCCCCAATCCTCTCATACCCCCAGCCCTAGGCCACCACCAGTGTATTTCCTGTCTCTATGAATTTGCTTATCCTGGACATTTCATGTCAGTGAAATCATACCATATGTGACCTTTTGTGTCCACTTTCTTTCACTTCACATGTTTTCAAGGTTCACCCACACTACAGCATATGTTGGAACTTTCTTTCTCTTTATGGCTGAATAATATTCCAGGTGTGGACATAACCACGTTTTGCTTATCCATTCATCTGTTGATGGACATTTTGGATTTTCCCACCTTTTGGCTTTTGTGAATAATGCTGCTGTGAACACTTGTGTGAACCTTCTGGGGGTTCTTGAATTGTCCCAGGGGGTACTTATCTCTCTCCCCTATATGAGAAGAAATGGTCGCTGGCTCCTCTTTTCAGAGAGCTGGGGACACCAGAGGACTCAGTCCCTGCTTGTTGAATCAGCTCAGACTTCAGTACATCATTCATCCAAACCCCAAATGTTGAACCCCAAGTGAACAAGCAAGAGGTAGGCTGTGCCCTTCATGGGTCTCCCATCCACTGGAGCCGAGAACACTGATCGGACGTCTCCCTCCTAAATGTGAGATTACATGGGGAGATCGGGCTCCCAAGGGAGACCTTTCATTCTGTCCAGACATCCAGAGACCCTGGAACAAGTCAGGCTGGGCAGAGGTCAGGGAGGGCCTCCCTTCATGAGCGTTGCTTGATCTCATTCAGTGAGGGAGGCGGGGAGAGCAGGCTGGACTCTGGGACATGCGCATGCAAAGGCCTAGTGACAGAGATTCGGGCAGCGCGGTACAAGGGGGCTGGGCAGTTGGGGGCCAAGCATTGATGTCTGTCCTTCCAATCATGGGAGCAGGGAGGACTTCTTCCTTCACCAAATAATTCCTGGGCACCAAATAATGTGCTAGGCCCTGGGGACAGAACTATAAATGAGACAGACACGGTCCTTGTCTTTCTGGGACTCAGTGTACTGGGGTCAACCAACCAGCATTAGTTGGTGACAAACGAGAAGGGTGGGAGTGACGGATGTTTGGGCTGTTGGCCTGCCTGTGGGGAAAAGGAATGGAGAGGACTGCCTCCCGGGACGTGGGCGGGAGGGACAGAGGAGGAGGTGGTGAAAACTGGGATCATCTGACTCTTCTGACATGTCTTCGTCCGCTCCCAGACGGCCACAACCAAGGTCCCAGAGATCCGAGATGTGACGAGGATTGAGCGTATCGGTGAGTGAGCACGTCCAGACCCTGCCTGCCCACAACAGAGCCAGCCTGCCCAGGAGTGCCTGCTGGGCTTGGCCCAAAACTGACTGTCCCATCACTCAGCACAAACCGTGGCATCAGCTCGATGAGGGCAGGGATGAGGTCTGGCTCATTTCTGGCTGTGCGCTAAACAGATAACCAGTGGACGCATGAGTTCGTGACCTGCCAAGTTCTCACAGCCATCCCAGGAGATGCACATAGCAACTGTCATCCCGTATTGTAGCCGAGGAAACCGAGACTCAGAGCAGTCAAGCCATGGGTCCCAGCTCACACACGGAGTAGGCTGTGAATCCAGGAGCACGCGGTTGGGGTGTAGTGGGCCAGAAGGGTGTAGCCTCCACAAAGAGCTTTACCTGCATGGAGACTGTACTCGTTCGTGCACATTCGTTCACTCAGTGCCTACGAGAGAGGCCCTGAGGTAAAGAGCTTGTGGCTAGGAACATGGGTTCTGGAGGCCGCTGCTGGGGACCACTTCCGTTGCAAGAGGCTAGTTGCTCTCAGTGTCCTTATCTGCAAAATGGAGCAAAGGTGGTTCACCTCATCAGTTGATATAAGATTCCATAAGGTCAGGCGTATAAAGCCCTTAAAGTGCAGGGGCCAACACTGTTTCAGCTATCAGAGGGCCGGGCGCTGTTGGAGCTGAGGACCCCCTAGACACTTAACTGCACCCAGTACCTGCCCTCAGGGTGCTTACAATCTAGTGCTGGGGTCAGCACATCTTTTCTTAAAGGGACAGACGGTAAATCTCTTCTCTGTGGAAAATACTCAGTTCTCTTGTTGCAGTGTGAAAACAGCCACAAGCAGTGTGTAAGGGAATGGGCACGGCGGTGTGCCGATAAAACTTTATTTGCAAAAACAAGTGACTGGCCCACAGGCTATAGTTTGCCCAGCCCCGGTCCAGTGTGAAACATTGAAATCCCATGTCTTTACCTCTTGCTCGGCTGTGTGGTCTTGGGCAAGGGGCCTGACCTCTCTGGGCTCCCTCCTCAACTTCATGTCGGTGAGGGCCTGAGGAGGTTATTGAGCCCCAGAAGCACTCTGGGGTGGTAATAGCTAGCACTCCGTTTCTCAGGGTTACGTGGAATGAAATAAGAATCTGTGGGGCCCCTTAGGCTATAAACGTAAAGTAATTGTGGTCGTTAGCTGTCACGGTTAGATCCTGATCTGATGACGTGGTTAACCAGGTCTCAGTGATTCTGGGCCACTATGCTGTATCCTAAGGGCAGCTCCAATTTATTAAGCATTTACCCTGACCGGCCATCCTCCCAGTGAGGTAGAGACTCGGACTCCCCATCTGACCAAGGAGGGAACCAGGACTGAGAGACGAAGTCCCTTTCCTCAGGCCACACATTATCCCGAGCTGGCTGGTAACTGTGTCTTCTGGTTCTTTCCCCTGACACAGGCGCCCACTCCCACATCCGGGGGCTGGGGCTGGACGATGCCTTGGAGCCACGGCAGGTAGGGCTGAGGGCGGTGGGGTGGGAAGGCTGATCCAGGGAGGCCTCAGGCACGGGGTCCCCAGGGCCCTAGGGAGTGTTAGGGTCTCCCAGACCTTTGGCTACCTATCTATAAAATTTAACCACCTGTAGAGTTTTATTAGTTTAAAAAAAAAATGGGGGTGGAAAAGGTTTGTTTTGTTTTTTTTTTTAGCTTTTTCCCGAAGTCCTAGCCAACAGCATGCCCTTTTGTCTCCCTGGCCTGGAGGTGGGGGAAATGGGGTGGCAGCCCAGTAGGAAGTCCCCTGGTGTGCTCTCGCCTCCCACCCCACAGGCTTCCCAGGGCATGGTGGGGCAGCTGGCAGCCCGACGGGCAGCTGGTGTTGTGCTGGAGATGATCCGGGAAGGGAAGATCGCAGGGCGGGCGGTGCTCATCGCCGGCCAGCCGGGCACCGGGAAGACGGCCATCGCCATGGGTAAGAAGCTTGTCGGGGCAGGAGCTCTTCTGGTCTCTGCCAGATAATCCTTACTGTGTAAATCCAGGTTGGGTTCAGCCACATTTAACAGATAGCTGCAAATGGCAGGGGTGTAAACCCTCTGGTTCATTCTCTCACATAGAAGCTTCTGAGCATAGGCCACCTAGGGCTTGTTGAGCAGTTCCATAAAGTATTCTGCCTTCCCACCTCAACATCCTCTGTACTTGCTTCCATGTCAGGGTCACCTCATGTTCCAAGAGGGTTGCCTAAGCTCCAGCCTTCCCACCCATACTCTCACGTAGGAGGAAGGAGAAAGGGATCTTGCAGTGATTATGTACCTCCCTCCCTTTAAAGGTAGCTCTCTTTAAGCAGCAGTCTTGGGACTCCCACACCCTTTTGCTTATATCTTATTGACCAGAACTTAATCATATCCTTAACATTCTGCTGCGACATGATGAGACATTAGCACATTTCTTTCTTTTTTTTTTTAAGATTTTATTTATTTGATAGACAGTGAAAGAAGGAACACAAGCAGGGGGAGTGGGAGAGGGAGAAGCAGGCCTCCCGCCAAGCAGGGAGCCAGATGTGAAGCTCGATCCCAGGACCCTGGGATCATGACCCGAGCTGAAGGCTTAACGACTGAGCCACCCAGGCACCCCACATTTCTTGTTTTAACGTGGACCGTTGCTTCTTTAGTGAAGTGGGGGTCCTGGGCCAGACATTGGGGACACTTACATGAGTAAGACCAAAGCCTTGACTTTAGGGAGTTTCTAGGCTTGGGGACACAGTTCCTTCCAGGGTGGTGTGTGCTGTAATGGACAGAGTAGGCTCCTGACCCTAATGAGGGAGCAGGGAGGGATGCGGTGACAGTTATCAGGAGAGCCTTCCCAGATAAGTCAGGCCCTGAGCCAAGACTTGCAGGGTGTCTGGGAGTCTCCCGGGCAGACGATAGGGAATGGGATTGCCCGGCACAGAGTGTGGCCCATGTCTGTAAAGGGGACTAGGAAGAGTCCCCAACTCACACTGGTTGGAAGGGTTCAGTGACTTCCTGTCTGTGAGACTCGATGTGGTGCTTGGAGTGACCGCAGGATCAGCCCCACTGTCCGCCAGCCAACCCCAGGCCAGACAGAAGACCCGTCCCCGGGCTGGTTCCCGGTCATGTGGCAGGTTCATGGTTGAGCACGCCTGCCTGCCTGCCGCCCCCAGATCGCTTCTCTGCAGGGTGCCTCCCATGGCAGCGCTTGTTCTGCTGTGGTCCCCATTCTACAGAGAGACAAACAGGCTCAGAGCAGACAAGGCTTCTCAGGATCACACGGTGCTAAGCGGTGAAGCCAGGATTCGAACCTAGGCGGTCTGGCTTTAGAGCCACCACCCTTGACTATTTCCACCCTCTTTGGGCCTCTACCTGCTCATTACCCCCGAGCCTGGAGGCTAAACAGCTCCTAGAGGTTGGGAGACAGGCGTGGCAAGATTATAGGGTCATGAAGTTGGCCCTCTGGGCAGCATGGGGTTCGAAACCAGGCCTCCCTACGCAGCCCGCCGTCCCTAGCTTTCTCCGCGTCTCCGTGTCTGCCCCCAGCGCTGAGCCCATTTCAGCTACGCTCCTTCCCGAGGAGGGAGACAGCTGGTTTGCCCCAGAGTAGGTGTCGCCTGGGGCCAGGCTGCGCCCACCTACCCAGACCACCTGTTCCCCAGGCATGGCACAGGCCCTGGGCCCTGACACCCCGTTCACAGCCATCGCGGGCAGTGAGATCTTCTCGCTGGAGATGAGCAAGACCGAGGCGCTGACGCAGGCCTTCCGGCGGTCTATTGGCGTTCGCATCAAGTAAGCACAGGACCCAGCTCGGGATGGAGCCAGCTCCCAGCGGCCTCCGGATGACCCCTGCCCTATTTGACTTGTTCTCTGCCTGAGGGCTCATGGGAGTTAGCCATGCCCAAGGGCCCAGGCATTGGGCTCTCTGCTCACACCTGTTCTCTGCCTAGGGAGGAGACTGAGATCATTGAAGGGGAGGTGGTGGAGATCCAGATTGACCGGCCAGCGACGGGCACGGTGAGTCTGCTGTGAGCCTAGGCCTCCTCCAGGCCTGGAGGGCGGGGCGGCAGAATCCGTGGAATGTTTGAGCTCCAGGTTGGGAGCCCTCTACATGCCTACGGTGTGGGGGAGGGGGTCAGTAGAGTGACAGTTTATCCACTTGCGAGTGACACCGTGAGCAGTTAAAACCAAGTGGTGTCATGACAGAGAAGGTCTGGAAGTTTCTCACAGTTCATTCTTTTTTTCTTTTTTTTTTAAGTTTTATTTATTTAAGTAATCTCTACCCCCAACATGGGGCTCGAACTCACAACCCCCAGATCGAGAGTCGCATGCTCCTCCCACTGAGCCAGTCAGGCGCCCCCTCTTAACAGTTAATTCTTTTTTTTTTTTCTTTTTTTGGTGCAAAATGGCGGTTTCATCAAAGCACGGGGACAGGCCCTGTGGGCAGAAAGAGCTGCTGCACTGTCTCACAGTTAATTCTTAAAAGTCAGGCTTAAGAACCTGTTCTGTGAGATTTTATGGAGCTTAGCACTAAAAGACATTTCCTATCCAGCTTACATGGTCGTTGTGATTCGCTCCCTTTTTCTTTTTTTAAGCTGAGAATAAAAACATCCTTATAATATAAAACAGATGTAAAGAAGCACGTAAAATAATCATGTGGTTAGTAAGTTATTATAAAGCAAATCCCCTTAGAACCACCATCAAGATAAAAAAGTAGAGAGGCGCCTGGGTGGCTCAGTTGTTAAGCGTCTGCCTTCGGCTCAGGTCATGGTCCCAGGGTCCTGGGATCAAGCCCCGCATCGGGCTCCCTGCTCAGCAGGAAGCCTGCTTCTCCCTCTCCCACTCCCCCTGCTTGTGATCCCTCTCTCGCTGTGACTCTCTCTGTCAAATAAATAAATAAATCTTAAAAAAAAAAAAAGAGAGAGATAAAAAAGTAGAACTTTGCCCGGCCCCCAACCCCTGGCAGCCCCAGATCTCCTTCCCGTGTCCATGGATTTGCCAGTTCTGGGCGGTTCTTACACACGGGGTCCTGCAGCAGGCGACTTGCCGCGGCGGGCTTCTCTCACCTGGCGCGGGGTTCTCCAGGCTGTGCTTTCTCCGACTGTAATTCTCTTTTACATGTTAAGTTGTAGTTGCTGGTAACATGCCAAATAATGGAAAGCTTAAACATGCTTCAAGCCTGTTGACCTCACACCGAGTCACCTTCTGTTCCTGTGTCTAGTAGCGTGGACACTGTCCTCTTCTTTCATTTGCTCGTCATTCTCGATGGAAATAGGTTTCAGACGCATGATTGCATTGACTTGCAATTTAAAAAAAAAAAAAGATTTTATTCATTTATTTGAGAGAGTGAGCAAGAGAGATAGAGCACGAGCCGGGGGGTGGGGGTGGAGGGAGAGGGAGAAGCAGACGCCCCGCTGAGCAGGGAGCCTGATGACAGGTTTGGTCCCAGGACCTTGGGATCATGACCGAGCGGAAGGCAGACGCCCAACTGACTGAGCCCTCCAGGTGCCCCTCAGCTTGCACTTTTAACCCCTGTCCACAGTCTCCTAAATTAGTCCCATCCATCGGCAATTATGTTTTGAATTTTAAAAATATGATAGGAGAATATTTAAACATAGAGAAAGCCACTCCCAAGATAGTTCTTTTATTGTATTTTTTTATTTTAAAGTAAATTCTACCCCCAACATGAGGCTGGAACTCAACAACCCTCAGATCAAGAGTCGCATGCTCCTCTGACTGAGCCAGTCAGGCGTCCACCCCCCACAAAATAGTTTTGATTTTATTTTATTTATCTTTTTATTTTTTTAAGTAGGATCCACGCCCAGCGTGGGGCTCGAACTCGTGGGGCTCGAACTCACGACCCTGAAATCAAAACCTGAGCTGAGATCAAGAGTCAGACACTTAACTGACTGAGCCACCCAGGCGTCCCACAAGATAGTTCTTTAAGTTAGATTTCTATTACAGAAGAAATCGATGGATGCATCCTCCCTTCAAAAATGTAAAACCAGGGGCGCCTGCCTGGCTCAGTCGGTGGAGTGTGCTTGATCTCCAGGGTCATGAGTTTGAGCCCCACGTTGGGTGTAGAGATTACTTAAATAAATAAATAAATAAATGTATAAAAAACACACAGGGCTCTAAGGTAGGCAAGCTGACTCTCAAGACCACAGAGATGGAGACCATATATGACCTGGGCACCAAGATGATTGAATCCCTGACCAAGGACAAAGTCCAGGCCGGGTGAGTGGCAGGGGGCCACACTGGGTGGCCAAGGTGGGGGATCTTGGGCCCTTTCCTGTCCTCACTTCCACCCTCCTTCCCCCCCACCCCCGCCACCTGCAGGGATGTGATCACCATTGACAAGGCCACAGGCAAGATCTCTAAGCTGGGCCGCTCCTTCACACGTGCTCGAGACTATGATGCCATGGGCTCTCAGGTGGGTCAGGGCTCTGGGGGTCCCCTCACTCCAGGCACCAGGATGTTTGCATCTCCTCCATCACCCCCATGGCCCAGAGGGTCTGGATCCTCCAGTCACCCCAACCCCATGTCCCTGGCACTCCTGGTTCTTCCCTGTACCCTCTGGGATAGCCAAGGCCCTTCACCTTGGCCCATTTGCTCATGGTTTCCGAGGTCCTCCGGGAACCCCCGATCCTTCAGTGCTCTTGAATCCCCTAGTGATGACTACTCTTGGACCTGGGGTTTCTGGATTCTCAGCTCCATTCCAAGGAGTCCAGAGTCCAATTTCCCCCTACGCAGGCCTCTTTGAGCCCTCTTTCATGCTCTTCTCCACCCTTGTCTCTCCTTCCTTCCCCACCCTCCCCCCGGCTCCATAGACCAAGTTCGTGCAGTGTCCAGATGGAGAGCTCCAGAAACGCAAGGAGGTGGTCCACACCGTGTCCCTGCATGAGATTGATGTCATCAACTCCCGCACCCAGGGCTTCCTGGCTCTCTTCTCAGGTGAGGCCCCTCAGACTGGCCCTGCTCTGTGCAACCCCCCTTCCTTGCCCTCTAGCACAACCCCCTGGTTCATGTCTCCCTCTCTGTTGCTGTCAGTCCCTCTCGGGTGGTTCAGCGGGGGCCTGGATGTCCTGCCCTCTCTTCTTCCTGGGTTCTCTGTCTCTGGTCCTCCTCCTCTCTGGGATGTTTGGGACTCCCACCCCTGCTTTCCCTTTGCCACTCCAGTCTTGGTCTCTCTTCCCTCTGTCCCTGGTGTCCCGTCTTTCTCTATCTTCATCCACCCTCCGGCCCTGGGTCCCTGTCTCCTGCCTGATCCTCCCCGCGCCACCCCTGCCTCCCTCAGGCGACACAGGGGAGATCAAGTCAGAAGTCCGAGAGCAGATCAATGCCAAGGTGGCTGAGTGGCGTGAGGAGGGCAAGGCAGAGATCATCCCTGGGGTGAGTACTGGGGCATGGCCGAGGCAGGCGGCTTGTGGTGGTGGGAAATGGGAGGAGAGAGGCTCGGGTGGTGGGTTTGACGTACTCCCCAATGGCTCCCAGGTGCTGTTTATCGACGAGGTCCACATGCTGGACATTGAAAGCTTCTCCTTCCTCAATCGGGCCCTGGAGAGTGACATGGCGCCGGTCCTCATCATGGCCACCAACCGTGGCATCACCCGGTAAGCCAGCTGCTGGCCCCCTCAAAGGCCTCTGGGAAAATGGGGTGCTCCAGGCGGTGGGTATAGGCACAGGGTAACCAGGGCATGTTTGTTGAGCTCCCTGCTAGGAAGGGCGGGGGCTTAGGTGTTGAGAACAAGGCTGCCCCCAAGTACCGGGGCCCAGACAGAAGGCTGTGCTTCTCCCTCAAACAAGGTAGGCGGGTGCTCAGGGCGGGTAGGCAGGCAGCTCTGCTCCATAAGGAAGCTGAGGGACCATGTTCTTTCTGTCTTTGTTCCCGGAACCCCTGAGGCTACACAGTTCCCAAACCGTGTGCCGAGGCATCCCAGCGTGCTGCAGAACACACAGAGTGCTGCGGAATGGTTTAAGTTTCTGAGGGATGCACAGAGATGTGTGTTGGACACTGCATAAATCACTACACTTAGCTCACTTTTCCCTAACCACTTTACAGAACAGAGCTTAATATTACTTTTGGCTTAAGAATGCCTGGGAAACATTCCCGAGCCGTGAAGCGCCCCAGGTTCTGGTAAAGCTTGGGAACCTCTGCCCTAGGGTGTTGCCAGCACCCCTCGCCCTGTCGTCCCAGCTGGCCTTCTTCTCTGCCTCATCTGTGTATGGGCGGACAGGGAGGAGGAAGTGGGGGGTCAACAGCCCCCAGGAGGCTGAGGCCCGGAGGACCACCCGTCATCACTGCAGGGGGCAAATGGGCAGATTGTCCCTGGCTTGTTTCCCGGGTGAGCCGCTCGGACCCTTAAAATAAGCTCAGGAGGTGGATATTGTATCAGCCCCATGTTACAGGTGCGGACAGCTAGGCCCCGTGACGTGCACGGAGAAGGTGTCAGGGCCAGAGTTGGATCTCTGAACCAGATGGGGAGAGACCAGCCGAGGGCGGGGCGCCTCCCGGGCCAGGCCGCAAACCCAAGTCACTCCTCATTATCTGCACACCATGTATTTGGGAGTCTGCATCCTCTCACTAACGTTGATTTGTAAGCCCCCCCACCCCCACCCAGTCAGTACTGGCGACACTCTGGGGCTCAGGTGCAGACACGCGCGGAGAGGCAACACATTTGAGTCGCCCGATATGGACACTCCAAACCAAGGTCATGCAAGGTGACACCCCGCCTGCCTTCTGGTTTCAGCTCACCTGCTGTAAATGAGTGTCCTTTTCCTGATCTGTTTAGTGTCGCATTTGCCACATTTTATGCTTTTTATTGGGGATTTCGTGTCTAAAGGGGCCTGTCGCTGCCGAGTGCCCCTGAGCAAAAGGCTGGGGTGGATCCGCCTTAGAGAGAAAGTGTGTCTGTGTTAGATGAGCTTCATTCAGGCCTGATGCAGAGTGTTAGCTGTTAGCCGTGAGTTCAAAGGGCGTGAGTCAGTGACGTTTGTTAAATGAGATGTCTTTAAATAGAAACACATAGGACCAGGGACGCCTGGGTGGCTCAGTCGGTTAAGCGTCTGCCTTCGGCTCAGGTCATGATCCCAGGGTCCTGGGATCGAGTCCCACATCGGGCTCCCTGCTCCGCAGGGAGCCTGCTTCTCCCTCTGCCTCTGTCTCTCTCTCTCTCTGTCTCTCATGAATAAATAAATAAAATCTTTAAAAAAAAAAAAAAAAAAAAAAGAAACACATAGGACCAGGTTATATGTTGGTTGGTTGACAAAAACATTGTGATCAGAGGCTCACAAGAACTTAACTGTGTACGTCCCGGAGAAGCGGTGCTGCGTCATTTGCTGCTGAGCGTTTGCCCCACTTTATAGAACGTAAATACCACGAATAACGAGAATCCACTCTAGCTCCCGGGCCCTGCGCTGGGCCGGGTGCAGCAGGGAGTAGGACCGGCAGTCTCTTCCCTGTGGAGCTCTACGTCACGCAGAGGAGTGGGACCTTGATCCAGTAATCCCAGATAGAGATACCTGGCTAAAACCAGCCCAGCCCTGTGGGGGGGTGACACAGCTGGGGGGCGGCTGCACTGTCGCTGGTGACAGCAGCCATGAGCTGAAGGTTAAATGGTATTTGCCCAGTGAGTGGGCCGTGGTGGGGGTGGAGAGGACAGGAAATGGAGAGCTGGTTCTGGGAGCATCTCCCTGACAGCCCTCCCTTACCCCCTCCTCCCCAGGATCCGGGGTACCAGCTACCAGAGCCCCCATGGCATCCCCATCGACCTGCTGGACCGACTGCTCATCGTCTCCACCTCTCCCTACAGTGAGAAGGACACAAAACAGATCCTCCGCATCCGGTATGGGCAGAGCCGCTGGTGTTCTGGGGCAGGACCAGGCTGCGGGCCTGAGAGGCAGGGCTGGCACCCACCCTGTTTGGCAAGTGGGGGCGGCAAGGTCTGAGGGGGAAGGTGTCTGGGTCTGCGGGAGGTAGGGCTGGGCTGCGCATCCAAGTAATGGCGTCTGATCTGGGGCTGGGGAAAGAGCCCTGGCTGGGGAGCGTCGGGGGGCCCAGGCTGCAGGCCCAGCCTGTGCCTCACTGGCCCTTCTTGCTCAGCGTTCTGCGGTTCTGAGGACATAGACTCCACATGTCCCCCAGGATGTCCCGCAGTGCCCCGGGGGGGAAGGGCCGGCCAGGCGCCCTGGCCCTGGCTGACACCACCCCCCACCCCCGCACCTGCCCACAGGTGTGAGGAGGAAGACGTAGAAATGAGCGAGGACGCTTACACAGTGCTGACACGCATCGGCTTGGAGACCTCGCTGCGCTACGCCATCCAGCTCATCACGGCTGCCAGCCTGGTGTGCCGGAAACGCAAGGTCAGCCCAGGGAGCCCCAGGGCCAGCCCGAGTGAGTGAGTGAGTGAGTGAGTGCCCCACTCACCGCTCCAAGGGCTCGGAGCGCAGTGTTGGATTTAGTCCCAGAACAGGGGTGTTCAAAGGCTGGAAACTTGGGTCAGTGGAGTTTACACCTGTATCTTCTGGCCTGACACCTAGCAGGTGCTTCGTAGATGTCTGTCAGCTCCAAGTTACTGCCGTCCAGTCCATCTTCCAGATGAAGAAACCCAGGACTGGAGGGGTTGGGCCCTGAGCCGGGAGGTGGCCAAGGCAGGATTCGAACCCAGGCAGTCTGGCTCCAGAGTCCCCATCTTGACCCACCTCCCCGAGAGGGGCCCCACTGAGGTCTGACCATCCCCTGTCAGGGCACGGAAGTGCAGGTGGATGACATCAAACGGGTCTACTCGCTCTTTCTGGACGAGTCGCGCTCCACGCAGTACATGAAGGAGTACCAGGATGCCTTTCTCTTCAACGAGCTCAGTGAGTGTCCCCTGCTGTGCCTGTCCCCAGGGTCACCCCCCCCAGAGGGCAGGCGGGTATCTGATCTGGAGATCTCAGGCCCTGCTCCCTGGGCCACACTGACCACCTGGCCTTCCTTCTCCCAACAGAAGGTGAAACCATGGACACCTCTTGAGCTGATGTCACCCTCTCCCCACCCCACCCCACCCCACCCTGTTTTCTACTAGAGTTCTGACACTGTAACTTTGTATAAAATGGTTCTGAAACTGGACCCATTCTCTCTTTTTTTTTTTTTTTTTTTTTAGAGAGAGAGCTCATGGAGCGGTGAGGGTGGGGTGGCAGTGGGGGCAGAGGGAGAGGGAGAAAGAGAATCTTAAGCAGGCTCCAGGACACCCAGCGTGGAGTCCAGTGCGGAGCTATTCCCATGACCCTGAGATCATGATGAGCTGAGCCGAAATCAAGAGTCAGACGCTTAACGGACTGAGCCACCCAGGCGTCCCTGAAACTGGACCCATTCTGTGTGTGTGTGTGTGTGTGTGTGTGTGTGTACGCGTGCATGCACCTTGAGCCTGACAAAAGACCACCTGAGTGCAGTTTGAGAGCCTTTATTATTAGGAGGGGAGGAAAGAAGCATCTGCTGGCTCCAGGAGTTGGGGTGTGGGGGGGATCCTTAGAGGAACAGGAGGCCTGGGAGCGGGGGGCGGTCACAGGCCAAGGGTTGGGCTCTGGGACCCCCACAGTCGGAGTTGCTGAGGCGGCAGGGCCCACAGCGACAGCTGAGGGCCACGGGGAAGGAGACCATGGGGTCCACGCCAGGCGGGCATCCAGGGAGCCGGATGGAGGCAAAGCGCAGCTCGTGGTAGGTGCACACCGGCTGGGGCACAGGCGGGAGGACGGCCGGCAGCACTCGCACCTGTGGGCCGGGGCGTGGGGGGTGGGGGGGCATGGCTATCCACCTGTGGTCAGCACCCCCCCCCCGAGCTCCCCCGCTGCCCCCTACAGGTCGCAGACTCAGGCGTCCAGCAGACCCCCTGTGCTCTCCCTCCCTCCCACATGCCCAGCTCGGACTCCCCAGTTCCCCAGCCCCTGCCCAGGGGGCGGGCCACCCTTCCATCCCGGCTGCCGCTTCCCATCTGATGTGGGCCCGGCCCTGAGTAACCCCCCCGGAGCTGAGGCGGCAGCACCCGTTCCCACTCCAGCAGGGCTGCCCCCCACCCCCCCCCACCCCCGCAGCTCACCAGGCTGGGGCAGTAGCCGGCACAGATGGTGGTGGTGAAGGTGATACAGACCGGGCAGGCCTCGTTCTCGGCGGCCAGGGTGGCGTTGATGGGCCGGCATAGCGGCCGAAGTGGCCCCCTGGATGCCCACACCCCGCCCACGTTCAGCAGCAGCCACAGCAGCAGCCCCTGGGACAAGGCCAGCGTCTCAGGGCCAGCCAGACCCTTCTACCCTGAGCCCTTGCCCTCCCATCCCCCATACAGACACCTTCGGGACCCAGCTCCCCTGCCTGGCATCTTCCATTCGGGACCATCCCTCCCACTTTGAGCCCCTGCTCCAGTACTCGGGAGCCCCAGGTACTCCCAACACTGCAGATTCCTACCCTCGGGCCCTGCTCCACCTGCTGCCCTGCTGGCCAGAAGCCTGCTGGCCGTCCCCACCCTTCTAGAAGGAAGCTTCCATCAGGTCACAGGACTCTCCCTCTTTGTGCCAGCTGTGGCCCGGATGGAGTTGCAAGGTGCCTAGGGGCGTCCTACAGCCTTACCTGGAGCGTCTCCATCCTCAGTGCCTCCCCTATGGTGTTTACCTGGTCTTATACTTGCAGGCTGTGGGGGCGGCAAGGCCACTGGGGGGGGCGGCATGATGGGGTAACCTGGACACTAATCTTCCCGGGGGCGAGAAGCAGAAAAGGTCAGGGAGGTGTGCAGGAGTGGCTCTGTGGAGTGCCCCTTACCCCCACTCCCTGAGGGGCTCCCACGCCAAGAAGCGGGAGACGCCCGAGGTGAAGCTGACTTCCCGGACTCCATCCTCAGGTGCTAGCGAAGTCGCGGGGCGGCCACAGGGACTAGGCTACGGGGAGCCCTTGGCCTTGCCCCCGGCGGTGTGGCCTCGTCTCTGCCCATCACGGTGGGAGCCAGGGGAAGGCTGAAGGTCGCCCCTCCTAAGGACCCTCGAATGGTGATGCCCTGAGCCCTCAGCCCCCCTCCACCTGCCATAGACTGAAAGCCACGGTGCCAGTCTAACCTCTTCTGGGGGGCGTGGCTTCAATATTGGATTCTGTGCCCAGAGGCGGGGTTCCACCTGCACGCAGACATGCCTGCCTTCCACGAGGGATTCAGCGGGAGCCCCATCTCCCCCACACTCAGGCCCCCAGAGCCGAACCCAGCAATGGGCATGGTTTAGGCTATTTAACTCTGTCGTCGACTAAGAAGCTCCGCCCCCTCCATCGCAGAGGGCGTGTCCCGCCCGCGAGCCCACAGCCCCAAAGTACATTTTCCCGGCTCAGCTCCCACCTCCCTCCCCGACCCCGGCAACCCTGCGGTCAAGTGTGGGATTCGCCCCGCCCACCGGGTCCTGGCCGCCGTCTCGCTCCCACGTCATGGGCGGGGTTCCCGACCTTAGCCCCGCCCCGTGTGCCCCCAGAGGCCGTGCTCTCGGCCCGGCCCGCGCCTGGGGGGCGTGTCCGGGGCGGGGCTGGCGCTGCCGGCTCACGGGGGGCTGGCTTCCTGCTGCCGTAGCTGGAGTTCTCAGTGCGGTAGGCCAGCGGCACGCTGTAGATCCCCGACATCGGCTTCCAGTGGGGGCCGCCCCAGGGCAGCTCCAGCGGGCAGAGACGGTCGAGCCGGAGGAGCGGGTGCAGCGGGGGTCTGTAGGACTCCTGAGCCAGAGACAACGCCCCGTGGTGTGGCACGGCTGTCGTCACCGGATGGACATGGGGCACGCGCATCCCTGGCGGCCGAGAGGGGCACGGCCAGGGTGGCCTCTGTGGGTCACGGCCCCAGGCCTGAGGCGCCTTCTCAAAGCTCCAGTAGGTCAGCGAGTCCTTGCGGGGATATCCAGACAACTCCCTCTTGGTGAGGGAGGCAGGAGAGGGAAGGCACAGTTGGATCCTAGGGACAAGGCTGAGGTTCAGACCTCGCGTTCTGAGGAGGCTGTAGACCTGAACTCCTGCGCTTCGAGGCAAGAACACATTTGTAGGATTCGGGGACCCCTCAGGAAGGATGGGGGCTGGGGACTCCTAACCTGGATTCCTGGGTCTCGAGGTCCTTAAGGGCCTGCAATCTGGAGTTTTCGAATCCTTGGGAAAGAGTATCTGGGAACCAAAGTAGGCCCCGCCCTAGACCCTTAGGGCCCCGCCCCTGGTCCCGAACCCCTTCTTGGGCAAGCGGCGGGTTTCATATTCCTGAGAGTTGACACTAAGGATACCTGGGTGCTAAAAAAAGGTAGGGGTTGGGGTCTGAACTTCTGGGTCTTGAGCGTGCGGGAGCTGAAGGCTGAGGCTCCTGAGTCGGACAAGGGGGAGCCGACACCCGGGTTCGGCGTCGCACCGGCCTATTCTGGGGGCGGTGCCGAGCGAGGACCCAGGCTCACTTCGGGTAGGCCCGGAGGTCCTTGGCTGAGGTGGTCAGATAGAGTTGATGGCGGTCCAAGACGCCCTGGTCAGATACTGTGAAAGACCGGCCGGCCAGCTCGGGATTCTTTGTCCAGGGGATTAAAGCCTGAGGAGGATCCGGGGAGGACAGAATGAGCTAGAAAGAGGTTTCATACCGCATTCCAGGCCCTGGGTCCCAGACTCAGGATCCCTTTTCCTTCGACCCAACAGCCCTCACACCCGCCCCCAGAATCCAAATCCTTCCTGACCAATCGCAAGCCAGCGCACTTTAGCTTCGCTCCCCAAATCAGAACCCTTATTAGGGTTACTCCAAAATCCAAACACTTGTGGGGCATCGAACACAAAGCCCAGCCCCCAACCACAAAAACAAAACAAAACAAAACAAAAACCTTCCCAGCTCCGCCCCCAGACTCCTGGCTTCCACCTCCCGCCACTGGAATTCAGCCGCACCTCCGGCAACCGTTCCCCTTAGCTCATCCACTCCGGGAAAGCCCAGCCCTGCCTCCCGACCTCGGCTCGGGAAGTTCAAGACCCGCCCCCACGTACCGTCCGCCGCCGAGCTCGGACCCCGGCCTCAGAACCCCTCCCAGCCCCGCCCCAGGATTCACTGGTTGTGGCCCCAGCCTCAGAGCTGGGATTTCGGTGTCCAGCCCCCTCCTCCTCCTGACCCTACCTCAGAAGGTCCAAGCTCCACCCCCAGACTCTGTAACCTGATTCCGTCCCAGACCTTTTGGCCACGACCCCAGAGTCAAAATTCTCCGCCCCAGGGTCTCCTAGCCTGGTCCCTACCTTCAGAGCCCCTCCGACCCCGCCCCAGGCGCTACGAGCTCTGTCCCACGGCGGCGGCGGGTCTTCTCCGCTACCTGGGAAGGGCCTCCGCGAAGGTGCTCCGCAAGCTCCAGGGGCTGGGGCCCGACGTAGAAGGTGGGGCGCTGCTGACCCGGGTCGGGCCAGCCCGTGTACTGCGCCCTGGTCTCGCTGCACTGGTGCTTTGTGATCAGCGGGAGGCGCCAGCCGCGGTGCCTGAGCTGCGGGAAGGCGACGCGGGGATCCACCGTGAGGGCGCACGGTACTCCAGTGCGATCCCCACCCAGCCCTGTCCCCGGCGGACCTCTGCATCCCAGAACCTTACCTTTTCTTCTAAATCCTTGATCCCCACGGTCCGCGTGGGGTCCGAAGGCTCTGGGGCCCTGGGCTGTGCGTAGGGCCCGCCGTGGGTCTTAGGCACGTAAGCCGAGCCAGAGGTTGTCTCCCATCTGCTGATGACCTCGTCAAAATCCCAGATGTGCAAATCCTGCTTTGCGGCCGGCGGCAGGGGCTCCGTGACCGTGGACTGGGGAGAAGGACGTCAGCTAAAACGGTTCAAGTCCGGCCCGCGAGCCCTGATCTCTCCCAGTCGGTCCCCAACCCTTTGCTCCCTCCAGTTCCAGGCATCGAGGTTCCCTGGCCCCTCTTCTTTCAGACCCAGGACTCGGGGACCCTCTTCCTTCAGTCAGAGAGGAGTCCACGCCCCGAATCCACTTTTCTCTCAGCAGGTGTCTGGACCCCCAGGCCTCTCCTGCAGACACGGGAGCGTGGGCCCCCAGTCTCCTCCTGGCCAGGAACCTAGCGTCCTCTCACCTGCACAGTGGGCGGGGGAAAGGGCACAGACGGGATAAGGTGGTGGGCGACACCACTGCTGCTGAGATGCCCGTTGGGCCAGGATCCAGGCACCTCGGTCCCAGAGATTGGGGGCCATGGGGGACCGTAGCGCGGAGCTAGGGTCCGACCCGCCATGGTCCCACCCCTGCGGGGTAGCCACGCAGGGGCAGGCTTGTGGTTGCTGTTGCCCCAGGTAACAGAACCCGCCCCCCCACCCCCGCCCCCGAACTCAGCCAATGGAAGGCCTGCAGGTGTGCGGATGGTTGGATAGAGTGAGAAAGAGACCCAGGCACAGAGGGACAGGGACTTTGAGGGAAGGGCACAGAAACTCAGAGAAATGGGGGAGGGGAGTCCCAGAGAGAGAGAAAGAGAGAGAAGGGCAAAAAGAGGGAGGCGGGAGGAAGGGGGAATAGAAGCTCAGAGTTGCAGGGAATTTTAGAGACACAGAGACTCCAGGTTGGGGGAGACAGAGACCCAGAGGGGGAGGAGGACAGAGACCACCCACCGCCATCAGGGAATCCATGAGAAACAGCCCCCTTTCTTACAGGGTCCCAACTCTCTTAGCCCCCTCCTCCCTCTGCCAGTCCTGCCTACCTCAGGGGTAACGATTTCCAGACTTCCCCAGGGCTCTCCCTCCCTCCCTGTGTGCGCTGAAGGAGTGAGCCCGGGGCTCGGGCTTCGTCTGTCCTGCCTGCCTTTGATTTCGTTGAAAACTTCCACCTGGATATGGGGGTGGGTGACGAGGGAGAGACCCACAGACACATACACAGGGAAATACTTAGCAAAAAGAGACGGGAGGGGATGTGGAAAGAGCTTTGATGAGAAAGAAAGACAAGAACGGGTGAGAGACAGTGAATGAGAAACAGAGAGCTACTGACCCAGGGACAAGAGACAGAGAGGGCGGTGACAAAAAAGAGTGGGAACCACAGACCTAGAAACACAGCGATGTAAAACAAAGGCAGCCAGACCCGGCCCAGCCCTGCCACCCCTACCCTTCCCAGGGGCCCAGTCTGTGTTGGAGGGGGATGGGGGATGTCTATGGTTTCAGTCCTTAGCCTGAAGCTGGTTCTAAAAGAATGTGTGTGTGTGTGTGTGTGTGTGTGTGTGCGCGCGCGCCCACGCGCCACGCGGTTTGGCAACAGGCTTAAGTTATGGACTGGTGATACATGAAGGGGTATCCTGAAGGTGTGGGGTCTACCCCTGACTTCCCTTGTCACTTCCTTGCCTTAAAGACCTTTTGGTCAAGCTTCTGCCTTCTCAGCTCCCACTAGCTCATCCCACTAACCCATTCTTCAGATGGGGAAAACTGAGGCTACCTTCTGCAGCCTGGCCCCTGGTCCCACTGAACCCCTCATTCAGGCCTCTGGGGCCATTTCTCCTTTTGGATTTTCCTGGCCCACTCAAAGCCTATCACTGTCCACATGACCCCTGATCCTAGCCAGGAGTCAGGTCAATTGGTCAGAACCTTATGCCATACTCAAGGTTGACAATTCTAAGGTCTATTTCTTTCCCAGTATGGGGTAAAAGTTGGGACAGAAAAGGAGGCAGAAACCTGACTCCAACTCCCCAACAGTGCTAAACTCTCTAGCATCCTGACCTCTTATCATTCAACCTTGCTTGTGCTCCTGTGATGGGTAGCTCACTGCCTCAAAACAGAACATTCTAAGCCAACACTCGCCCCATATGACGAAGTAAGATTCCTCATTCAAACCCCAGCCCCCACCTAGTTGCTTAAGTGTCCGTTTTTACACTCCCCCACCCACTTCTTGACATATCACTTCCTTGTCATTCTCTCCAGGGTGAGCAAGATGTCCTCTGAAATCAAGTGGTTAGCAACTTAGAAGCCGAGGTTCCTCTGATGGTTAAATCCACCAGAGTTGATCTGAAAAATTGTGTATTAGTGTTGATAAACAGTAGACACTCAGAAAATATTGAGTATTATCATCATCATCATTACCCTCAAGTTCATCCAGAAGAACTCCTATTCATCCTTCAAAACCCCATTTGGTTTCACCACCTGTCTTGCATCGATTGAGCTCTCCAACTCAGAAAGCTGTGATTTTGTGACCATTTCACAAGTTCCCAAACTGAGGCCCAGAGCAGCCAGGCCACCCCTGAGGTCCCTCAGCATCCAGCTGTCTTCTTCCTCTGCCTGCCCAGTTCCTGAGCATGGGCCTCAGGCCCGACCAGTCCGGCTGAGGAGCGTACAGACGCACGCAGTGTCAATTCGAATCCATCGCCAGCCTACACGGCCCTGGGCATCAGCAGTCAATGCCCGCACGTAGGACTGCTTGGCCTTACACTCAGACACCCAGTGCCTCCGGTCCACACCCCGGCACCCACCCCCACCCCCACCAGGGCCACTTTCCTCGGTGGCGCTGTCAGCCTTGCAGCGGGTCTCAAAGAAGTACTGGCGGAGGGGGCTGCCTCCAGCCGCAGGAACCTCGCCCAGCACCTCCACCTCACGCCCGCGCAGGTCCACAGCTGTCCGGCGGTCTGTCACCCAGCCGCTGACCGCATCACAAACAGCCAGCTCTCCCCGGCGACTTGCTGGTGCCGTCTCGCTCACCCCTCGCCGACTGCGGTTGGCGGGGCTGCCTGCTGGCTCCCCAAAGGCCCCGGCCTCCAGCAGGAAGAGTAGAGGGGGCCCAGCGGGGGCACCCCTGGACAGGACTACTCGGGGGGACAGGAGGTCCCACTCAGGGGCTAGAAATGGGGGCAGTGGTAAGGATGGGGGATGGGGCTCCATTGGGACACTGGGGAGGAGGAAAAGGAGGAGGATGGGGAGGGAGCAGGAGGGGCTGGGGAGCATCTCGCTGAGCACCTGAGGATAGAGAGGGAAGCTGGGGTTAGAGATGAGGATAAAAACTTAGTGGGGGAGGGGGGCAGAGGTTGGGAACTCCAGGGGACCTGAATTCCAGAACCATGGGGAGGCCCTTGTTCTAGAACCTTGGAGGGACCTTATATTCTAGGACTTAGATAACACCCAACTTCTAGATTAATCATAATTATTCTACTACTATTGCTAATAATAGCCAACAAATCAGCAAATGGAGAAATACTGGCTCAGAGAGGTGAGCCAGATCCTACAGCCAGCAAATGCCAGAAGTAGGACTTGAGCCCTGTCAGAGCAACTCCACCCTGCATTCTACCCCTACCTACAACCCTGAGGGGCCTTAAGTCCTACAGCCTAGAGGAGGTTTGAGGTTCCAAAATTCTGAGAAAAGCCATGTTCTGGTATCCTAGCAAGACCCAAGTTCAGCTCAAAACTGCCACTGAGAAGGCAAGACATTTCCTCTCCTGTGTGGGGCCTCAGTTTCCCTGTCCAAGAAATAAACCAGGGGGGACACCTGGGTGGCTCAGTTGGTAAAGCGTCCGTCTGCCTTTGGCTCAGGTCATGATCCCAGGGTCCTGGGATTGCGTCCTCCCTCAGGGTCCCTGCTCAGCGGGGAGCCTGCTTCTCCCTCTGCCTGCCACTCCCCCTGCTTGTGCTGGCTCTGACAAGTAAATAAATAAAATCTTAAAAAAAAAAAAAAAAAATGAACCAGGGGCTGGGAGATAGTGGTGAGGGTGTGGATCCTACAGTTTCTCTGCAATATTCTGGAAGTCTGTGGTTCTGGGAAAGTGCTGTGGAGAGAAGTGGGAAGCAGCAGGTGGTTACCAGACCTGTCAGCACCTCCTCCACCTCCAGGCTCCAGTGCTGGGGGCCCCCAGGCTCTGGGGGGCCCCTGTGGGGGACACAGGTGGTCCCCTCTTTCCTGACATCTCAGGGGAGGGAAGGGGCAGCCACCTAGGGGGAAAAGGGAACAGGTAGGTTGTGTGGGCAAGTGGGGGAGGGAACCTGAGCACTCCCCTTCCCAGTGTTCCTCTTAAAGCGTAGGGTACCCAAGAGTCAAGGCCGCGCCCCCTTCCCAGAGGCCCCTTCCTTGACCAGGTGATGGCTCCTGGCTGGGATGGGAAGCAGATGGGGGAGGTGAAAGGAGAGGCGGGGGTGGGAGGGAAGGGGGCGGGGGGATAGAGGAGGCTGGAAAAGATTACATCCTCCATGGCCCATTCATCTCCCAGACAGGGCGGGGGTGGCGCTGGTCTGGACACCCGGGTCCCTGAGGGCCCACACTCAAGAAGCCCTGGGTCCCTGAGGCTGCTTCCTGGAATGTTCTATCCTCACAGGACAGGCCGGGGCCCGTCCAAGACTTCCACCGCACATACCTGGAGTAGCTGCCTGCCTTGGCTCCGAGATGGCGAAATGGAAAGAAGGCTGTGAAGGGACCCAACTGCGCCGATCCAACCAGGACCAGAAGTCGGCTACCTCCTCCCTCAGACCAGAAGTCCCGGTTCCCTGCCTCCTCCTCCTCCTTCAGGAGGCCAGATCCGCAGCTCCCTCCCTCCCATGCTGGAGTCCAGACACCCAGCGCCCTCCTCCCTCAGACCTGGGAGTTCTGGAGTTCAGGACTCTCTTCCCCAGGTATCCAGAATGACGTACTCCCAGCCCCCTCCTCCCAAAGAGGATTTGGGCTGGGGGTCTGGTCTCCTGAGATCGCGCTGGGGGTAAGCGGCTGCGTATCTGGAGGACCCCGCTCCTGCCTCAGTTTCCTCCGCCAAGCCCCGCCCCCGCTGGCCCCGCCCCCGTCCCTCCCTACCCGGGGGCAGGGCGACCGGGACGCCGGAATCCCGGGGGGGAGGAGGCGCGGAGGCTCTTACCTGGGGCGCCTTCTTCGGCTCCTCGGCTGCCCGGGCGCGGCGCGGCTCCTCCTCCCGCTCGCTGGCTGCAGGGACGCCCGCTCGCCCGCCGGCTCCTCGCGGCACACTCTCCGGGGGGCCCGGGCGGGGGCGGGGCGGGGCGGGGCGGCGCCCGACGGCGGAGGAGGGGCCGGGGGATCCCGCCTTCCACGCGCGAGCCGAGACCTCGGCAGCCCGGCCTGGCTCGCTCAGCTCCTGGCCCGCCTCAGCCCCGGGAGGCCAGGCGCCAGCCCCCTGCTCCCTCACACGCGGGAGTTCTCACCCCCAGCCCCCTCCTCCCTCAGACCCGGGAGTCCGGGCCCCCAGCCCCTCCTCCCTCAGACCCGGGAGTTCTCACCCCCAGCCCCCTCCTCCCCCAGCCCCGGGAGTCCGGGCCCCCAGCCCCCTCCTCCCTCACACCCAAGAATCAGGACCCCCAGCCCCAACCTCCCTCACACCCAGTAGTTCTCACCCCCAGCCCCTCCTCCCTCAGACCCGGGAGTCCCGGGCCCACAGCCCCCTCCTCCCTCACACCCAAGAATCAGGACCCCCAGCCCCAACCTCCCTCACACCCAGTAGTTCTCACCCCCAGCCCCTCCTCCCTCACACCCAGGAGTCCCGGGCCCCCAGCCCCCTCCTGCCTCAGACCCAGGAGTCAGGACCCCCCCTCCCCTCCTCCCTCAGACCCAAGAGTCCTCACCCCCAGCCCCTCCTCCCTCAGACTCGGGAGTCCTCATCCCCAGTCCCATCCTCCCTCAGACCCAGGAGTCCTGACCAGCAGCTCCCTCTTTCCTTAGAGCCAGGAGTCTGGGCCTGAGATTTCTTTGCATTCTTTTGCCAATTAAGTGTCAATCTCTGGGCAGATTCCCACCCTCTGCTCTCATCCCCACTTTCCCAGGAGCTCTAGGCCAGACATTAACCAGCTGGACTTGGGCAGTGATAAGACCCGAGGCCCTGGGAGACAGTGGATATGGGGGGGTTCTCCCACAGAGTCCTCTCTGCTGGAATTTCCTGGGTGGGGACTGGGGAGAAGGTCTGTCCTGAGCTCAGATAAGAGAAATTCAAGGTATTATTGGACTTGGAGATAGACAAGGATTTGATGTGGGAACACAATGACCTGCTCAGAGAAAAAAAAAAAAAAAAGAATAGTGACAAAGGGAGACGGGAAAGGCACAGAAATGGAGAGAAAGGGGGGACAGAAACCCAGAGAGAGGACAGACCACTTGAGAGAAGAGGACAGAATCTCAGGAGAGGGACAGAAACCCAGTGAGAAGAGAGAGACCCTAAGACAGACTGAGGTCAGTTGGAGTTGGAGTCCCAGGCCCTTCACCCCTCCCCCGGAGCTATTTCAGTAGGAAAGGTGATACCCATCTTGGGAGGGGCGGGGGGTCATCCCATACCCCTCCCTCAACCTAAATATAGCATGGTAAGGTGGCAGGAAGGGTGTCCCCGGATTAGGGTATTCCCCTCTCCTTTTCCCCATCCCAGCAAGGCAACGTAGAAGGCTGTAGAAGGTGGCTGTGGGTTGTTCATTGAGGGTGGGGGAGGGGCACTTCCCCATCTGAGTGTCCCCTCGGGTCACCTCCCTGACCTCTCTACACTCCCCCCCCCACTCCTAAGCAGCCAACAGGTCCCACCCCCTACCAGAGAGACTCTGTGTGACTTCCAGTCTCTGATGGGGTAGTACAGGTGAGTTTTCAAAGAAAAGTAGAGCAGTTTGTGCACCCCTCCTCTTTCTTTGGGTCTCTGTCTCCTCTCCCTCTCTGTCTGGGCCTCTACCCCCCTCCCTCTCTCTGGATCTCTGACCTCTCCTCTCTGGTTGCCTTCCCAGCCTCTGTGGATCTCTGTCCTCCCCCTCCCAGGCCACTGCCCTCCTGCTCTCCCTCCTTCCCTTGGGTGTCCTCTCTCCAGGTCTTGGCCCCTCTCTGCATGTCTCCCCTCCTCTTCGGGTCTCCATGCTGGGTCCCAGACTCTGCTTTGCGTTTGCCACTGTGAGGGGGGTCTGTCTCCATTTCTGTCTCCAGATGTGCCTTTCCATTTCAGAGGGAAGGGACCACCTACAGATTCTATGGTTTTCGACCTTTATAAAACTCTTCCCACCATCTGTACCTTCTTCCGTCACTCTGTATAAAAAGGGGGTTGGATTAAATTGGGCGTTTCCAGACTGAATGCCTTAGCTGCATTTTGAGTTGCCAAGGAGGACTCCATAGATGTGCGTGTCCCTCAAACCAGGTCCCTTCTGATGTGCCACACTCCATCAAAGTAAGATTTCATTTGACCCAAAAAGGGAGGGAGGCAATAGCTAAAAATAACAACAACAACACTCTGTAAACCACTGGTTTTAATAAATTAATACAAGTAAAGTACTTTGGATGATGCTTTGGCACATAGGAAGCCCTATATGTTAGTGATTGAAGCATCCTGCTCTCTTTCCTCCTCCAAATGCCCTTTTAGTACTGAAAGCCCTCTGAAAATGTGTGGCTTCCTGCCCTTGGGTCCCACCCTCCCCTCTGAGCCTCAGTTTCTTCGTGAGAAACGAGGCTGGAGAATACCAGCAGGCTGATGGGACAGGTGGGGTCAGGCAGCCTGCCATAAATCCTCGCTCGTGGGGATGTGCCACGGGACCCTGGGAAGCCACTCCCATGCTCTAAGATTCTGGTTTCTCCCCTGGAAAATAGAGTGGGCTCCCCAGTTTGTCTGACATCCTTCCTGAGCTGTGGGAAGATAGGGTGGTGCTCCCTGATTTGGGATCTCTTCGTGATTCCATGGAAGAGAGACTGTGTATCTCTTGGGTTCAGAGGCACTGACTTTTTCTGCCTATTCCTTTTTTGGTTATCTTTCTCGGGGGTGCTCTGGTCTGGCTCCAAACTCTGGTGTCTGTCCCTCTCTGGGTGCCTGACACACACCCCCATCTCCATCTCCCACTCTTGGTCTCTGTCTCCCTTTCTCTTTGGAGTTTCTGACCCCCTTCCTCTGGGTCTCTATCTCCCCATCTCTCTGGGTCTTTGTCTTCATCTCCTTCTCCCTAAATCTCTCTTCCTCCCTCTTTGGGTCCTTGTTACCTCTTCTCTGGGTTTCTGTCTCTTTCTTTCTCTGAGTTTTTATCACTCCTAAGGTCTCTGTCCCCCCTCCTCGCCCCCATCATGCCTGTACAAAGTACAGTTTCTCCCCCTTTCCCCTTCCCTTGTGGCTCTGATCTCCATGGTTGGAAGCAAAACCGTAGGGAAGGACAGATAGAGAGGGTATGAATGGCAAAATGAAGCAGGGGTGGAGCCAATGGAAGGAGTGTCTACATCTTCCTAGCTCACCCGGAGGCCCTCTGCATGAACAACTGAATCAAGGGATCCAGCACCCAGCCCTGCCCCTTATAGTAAGTGATGCTGGGCAAGTCAGTTCAGTTTGTCTCGCAGAGTCCATAACACCACACTTGCCTCCTGATACGTGATTCCTCCCCGGTGTTGTTATTCTTGGGTCCTGGTGCTACCACTAAATGCAAAACAAACCAACATGGCCCTGTGGAGTCCATATGCACAGTCCAACTCAACCTAACATTCCTACAGGACTCACAATGACACAACTTGGGGTAACTCACCTCAGCATAGCCCTACAAGACTCACATGGTTATACAGTTCAATATGATTCATCTCAGTGTAGCCCCCAAAACTTCCAGCGACACTACTCTACACAATCAACCCAACAGAACCCTGGAAGACTCATACTGTCATACATTCCAACCCAACTTAGCCTAACGTGACCTAGAAAGCTCACATTCAATCACTTGACTCTTCGTATTTCTACATGACTCACAAGTTCACAGAACCTAAAATAACATAGCCCTAGAAGAATCGCGAAGCCACACAATTTCCAACATGTCTCAACTCAACTCCACAACACCATGCATGAACACGCACACAGTCCCAACAATGCCGTGGGTGACCACCTAACTTGATCCAAAATGGTCCTAGGGGGACTCATAAAGCCACAGAATCCTGCACAATGCAATTGGACAAGACTCACCCAGACTCAACGACACAGCCCAACCCAGTGAGGACCTAAAAAACAAAACTATGTGATCAAATCTATCTCAACACTTAACCACGAAAGGCTCCATAAATCTTGCACAACCCAATGTAGTACAAACCAATGGAGCCTCCCCATCAACTCATTATAACTCACTGCCATTCACCGTCACTTAAGGAAGCACCCACAGGAGCTACCAAACCACAACTCAAGACCCAACGAGACTCAGTGTTCCCCAACTCATTACCACTTAACCTAGTTCTTCCTAAACCCAACCCCCTCCCCCTAACCTTCCCTTCTATCCCTCCCTCCCTCCCTCCAAGGAAACGTAAGGTCCTGCAGACCTCAACTGTCCCTCACACTTCGGTGACCATGTGTTTCCCAGGGGGGGCCCAGAGAGGAGGTGGTAGCTCAGGCATCTCTCCATCCATCAATCCCCCATTGACCTTGCCCTCCAGTGGGCCACAGGGTTGCGTGTCCACATGGCTGTACATCCCAGCCTCTTCGCCCTCTGTCTCCCGGTGGTAAAAGTAGCTGAAGTTGGAGACAATGACCGGAACGGGCAGGGAAATGGTCAGCACTCCAGCGATGGCGCACAGAGAGCCCACTATTTTGCCACCCACAGTGACGGGTGCCATGTCTCCATAGCCAACTGTGGTCATGGTGACCACCGCCCACCAAAAGGACTCAGGGATGCTGGTGAAATGGGAGTCTTCCCGGTCGACCTCAGCAAAGTAGACTGCACTGGAGAAGAGGACCACACCGATGAAGAGGAAGAAGATGAGGAGACCCAGCTCACGCATGGAGGCCCGTAGTGTCTGGCCCAAGATCTGCAGGCCCTTTGAGTGCCGGGACAGCTTGAAGATTCGGAAGACGCGCACCAGTCGGATGACTCGTAGGATGGCCAGTGACATGGCCTGCTGGCCCACACCCCGATGCCTGGCTAGCTCGGTGCCTAGCGCCACAAAGTAGGGTAGGATGGCCACAAAATCGATGAGGTTCATCACGTTCTTGAAAAAGGCCGCCTTGCTTGGGCAGGCCGCCAGGCGCACCAGTAGCTCAAAGGAGAACCAACAGATACACAACGTCTCCACCACAAAGAACGGGTCATCGAAGGGCATGCGAGACAGGGGTCCAGGCACTGGGCTGGAGCCATTCAGCCGAGCGGGGAACTGCAGGGAGGAAGGGGTTCAGAGAGGACCACACCAGGGCTGGGACACACTGGAACAGCCACATTTGTGATTTAAATGTCCAACTACTTCTGTACAAATTGGTCAGCAGTCATTGCCCCCAGGCCTCCAGTGACCCAGCTGTTCTAGATTTCTTTCCGGAACCCTAGGGATCATGCCTGCGTGGCTGACTTTATAGTCCCTGATCCTTCACTGGTGGAGACTCCTGAAATGGTGCCTGAGTGAGGCTCCATCTCTTCCTTCCCAAAGTCCCACCCCCAGCTTTGATTTTCCAGATGGGGGAGGGTCGCCACCCAGGTCCCATTTCCTTGCGCTCTGCCCTCCCTAACCCCAGTCCAGACTACAACGGCTAAAGACCTTCTTCGTACACCAAACCCTGGGGCCGCTGCTCTCATGGCCCTCAGCCTGACTTTATTTGTAACGGATTCTTCCTACCTCGGCCCTCTGTCTTCAGCTCCCTCAAGTTCCACTCTCACCACCTCCAGCCCATCTTTCTATTGGTCACTGCCAGCCGCACTGACCCTTGATTTTTCAGTCTCTCAGCCCTCCGCTTCATTTCTTAACGTCCCGGTCTTCCCGCCCTCCCGCCCTCGGCAAGCCATTTTCTCACCCGTCTCAACCCCGCCCTGCAATAGGGAGGTCCTCCTAGTCAGAGCCTCAGGCCCCGTCCCCATTAGGCTATCCCTTCCCCGCCCCCAACCCGCCTTTAAAAGGGTAGATTCCTCCCCTCCCTCCGCACCCCCGACCCCCCGACCCCCGGTCAGGCCCTGTCCCTGGGTTGTCCACCTCTCGAGCCCCTTGCCCCACCTATGATTGGCCTGTCTCCCAACAAGCCCCTCAATGCCCCGCCCACCCACAGCCGGGCCCCTCCTTCCTGAGAGGCCCCGCCTCCCAGCCTCCCCGCTCGGCTCCTCCCGAGCCCCGCCTCTCTCCACCCAGGCCCCGCCCCCTCACCGGGCCAGCAGCCGCTACCGCAGCGAGCCCCGGGTTGTGGCGGTCGTCGCGGAAGTCCGGCAGCGTCTCGAGGCAGAAGACGACGATGGAGACGAGGATGACGAGCACGGAGACGACGGCGAGCACGCGCGCGGCCTGCGAACTCTCGGGGAACTCGAAGAGCAGCCAGAGCTGGCGCGCGAAGGCGCGGCGGGGCAGGGGGCGCTCGGGCGGCACGGGGCAGCCCTCGTCCTCGCGCAGGCGCGCCAGCGCCGCCGTGCCCAGCCCGTAAAAGGCCACCTCCTCCAGGAAGACGTCGAGCGGCACGTGCGCCGGCCGCCGCAGCCGCCCGCCAGACTGGTAGTAGTAGAGCACCGCGTCGAAGCTGGGCCGGTGCCGGTCAAAGAAGTACTCGCGGCGCGCGCCGTCGTAGAAGCGGCCGCGACGCGCCGGGTCCCCTAGCAGCGTGTCCGGGAAGCGGCCCAGGGTGCGCGCCCGCGTCTCGAAACGCAGCCCGGCCACGTTGAGCACCACCCGCTCGCAGCAGCCGCACGGCGGCGGGCACCGCGGCTCCATGGCGCGCGCAGCCCCGGCGACCCGCGGACGGACGTGTGGCCCCGACGCCCGACCCGGCCCGGCCCCGCCTCGGCCGCCGCCGCCGCCGCCCCAGCCTGGTGTCCGGTGTCCACGCGTAAAAATAGCCCGGCCGTCCGGCCAGGGCGCGGGGGAGGGGGCGCCTGACCCCGGCGGGGCAGAGGGCGGCCGCGCGCCCTCTGCCGGGGTGCCCGCCCCTTCCCCCCGCCGCCGTTCCCCGCGCCCATCCGGCTCTCGGGTCCCCTTTCGCTCTGTGCCGCGTCTCTCCGGGTTTCCGTGTGTGTGTCTCTCTCTCGTCTCTTTTTTACGAATATCTGAGCCCCTCTGTTGGAGTCACAAACTTCCACGTCTTTCTCGTTATCTTGTATGTCTCTGCGTCTTCATTTTGAGTCTCTGTCAAGGGATGTATCTTTGAGTATCTCTATGGGTCAGTTATCTCTGAGTTTTGCCGTTCTAGAGGACTCTGTATTTGGAGGTCTCTGTCAGTTGTCTGTGTCTTGGTCTCTCTGCATCTCCGTCTCTTGTTTCTTAGGGGCGTGTCTCCATTTATCTCTGTCTCCCTTGGTCTCTGTCTCTCCCCTCTGCCGGGATCTCTTCTCATTATCTCTTAGCCCTCTGTGTCTCTGTCCCTGGGTTTCCCTGGGGCTCCCCTTGGGTCTCTTTGCCTATATTCCTGAAGTATTGTGAGTTTCTGTCTCAGGGCCTCCGGAGGACTCAGGGTCTCTGGAGTCATATCTCTGACTCTCTTTCTGACCATAACTGTAGGTCGGCTCTGCCACTGCCCTGGTGGTTGCCCCGTCCTGGAGATGCTCCAGCAGCTGCAAGCCATGATCATGTGCGCCCCACACCCCGTTCCCTCATCAAGGTCTCCACCTGTATTCGAGGTCAGACATTCGGAGACCCAGTGAAGCCTGAGTAGCCCTGGGTAGAGCAGGAGGAGGCCGGGCCTGCCAGGAACAGGTGGAGGGTGGGCTGGGGAGATGACGCAGAGTCACTCGAAGGGACTAAAGGACAGACAGACGATGGCCTTCCAGCCACCGGTGTCCTATGACACCCGCGTAAAAATAGCCCCATCTGATGGGCTTGGGGGGAAGTGGTGGGGATTGGTTACCGGCACTCAGGGGAGTGGGGTCCCGAGCGCCCTCTGCTGGGCAAGTGCAGAGAAACACGAAGGTTATGACTCCCTGCGAATGCTGGCACCCTTTTTCTTCTGTCTGCAATTTCTGGGAAGCTGTGTCACCATCCCTCTGGATTTCTGGGTTCCTCTCTCCGGGTCTCTATCCTCCCTTTGTCTGTGTCTATGTTTATGCCATTTTCAGAGCCCACAGAGAGACCCCTATCTTTGTGGGTCTCTGAACTCTGTGTGAACTGGTCCTTTCTTCCTGCCGCCGTCTTACACCCTCCTACCTGCAATGGGTGCACCTTCTTTCCGTTTCTTTTTTCTTTCTTTATTTTTCTCCTTGCTGTTTCCAGACCATCCATTCTTCCTCCTTCAGCTCCTCTGACTTTTTTTTTTTTTTTTAAGCTCTACGCCTAATGTGGGGCTTGAACTCACAACCCAGAGGTCAAGCGTCACATGCTCTACTGAGCCAGCCAGGCGCCCCCTCCGTCAGCTCCTTTGAAGCTCAAGCTATCCATGGACACTTCCTATCCTCCCATACTGAACTTATCCCTTTCTCTCTGGCCACTCCTGCTCTTTCATGGAAGATTTTAGATCCTGGCTCCCTATCCCTCATTCTACTTTTTTTTTTTTTTTTTTTAAGATTTTCTTACTTTATTTATTTGAGAGAAAGAGAGAGAGACAGAGAAACAGCATGAGAGGGGAGAGAGTCAGAGGGAGAAGCAGGCTCCCTGCTGAGCCGGGAGCCCGATGTGGAACTCGATCCCAGGACTCCGGGATCATGACCTGAGCTGAAGGCAGTTGCTTAACAACTGAGCCACCCAGGCGCCCTCCTATCCCTCATTCTAAAGCTACTGTCCTAATCCTTAGTGATTTCATTATCCCCACAGATGATCCCACTAAAACCTGACTTGTAACTGGATTGTCTTTTCCAAAAAGGAACCCATTTCTTGTCCTACATGGTAACCTTGAATCTTGGAGGATAGAGACCCTTGCCACTCCCTATCTCATGGAGACCATGTCCCCAGGTTTTGGTGACTTCCCCAACTAACTGACCATCTTGGAAGGAACACCATATGATTTCCGAGGTTGGGTCATGAAAGGCAACTTTCGGCCCCACTCTTTTCCTTGGGACACTTGCACAGTCCAGATGGTGAGGTTCATGGGGAGAGGACCCTAGGTTACTGGCCCTCGGCCCTGTCTAAACTCACAGCTCTTCACCAGCATCAACCTTGTGAGTGACCATCTGAAGAAGCACATCCTCCTGCCCCATCCAGAGCATCCTGCTGATGCTCCTGGAGCAGAGATAAACCCTCCCTTGAGTCCCCTCCAATCCCTGCCCAGATTGCAGATGAGGAACCGAAATAAGTTATCTTTGTTCTTTTCAGCCATGCAGACTTTGGGTGGTTTGTTACAAACACTGTGGCAATAGATAACCCAAACCGGGCCTCTTGGTACTCCCGAGCCCACCATTTCCATCGATCTTGCTCACTGCCCTACCCAGCCATCTACTTCCTTCCTTCCTTCCTTCCTTCCTTCCTTCCTTCCTTCCTCCCTCCCTCCCTCCCTTCCTCTTTCTTTCTTTTTTTTTGAATGTTTTATGAAGCTACAATTCACATACCGTACAATTCACCCATTTAACCTGTATGACACAGCGGGCTTTTCATGTATTCCTAAGAGTTGTGCATCCATCACAACTTGAGGACATTTTTGTCAACCCCCAAAGAAGCTCTGCACCCCTTATCTGTCACTCAATCGTACCACCTGATTTCATGGTCATGCCTTTGTCCTTGTCATTTACCAGTAATGACATTCCCTCCGAACTTTGTTTTTATCATACCATGCTCCTTTTCCCCATCAGCTGCATTGAAAAACTTTCAAGCCTGCCAGCACCGACAGTGCATTGATCCTGTTACCTTTTCATTACCTCTGGCTCCCCCCACCTTGTCCTCCCTTCCCTCTTTCCCCTGCTGCCACTATTCCATGGGACACCAATAAAATCCGTCCCTTTTGGGCGCCTGGGTGGCTCAGTCGGGTAAGCGTCTGCCTTCGACCCAGGTCATGATTCCAGGGTCCTGGGATGGAGTCTCCCTGCTCAGCTGGGAACCTGCTTCTCCCTCTCCCTCTGCCCCTCCACCCTGCTCATGCTCTATCTCTCTCAAATAAATAAAATCTTAAAAAAGAATAAAATTCCTCACTTTCCTGTATCTTTTTTAGATTTTTTTTATTTGAGAGAGAGCGAAAGAGAGAGCATGAGCAGGCGGGAGGGGCAGAAGGAGAGGGAGAAGCAGACTCCCCACTGAGCAGGGAGCCCGATGCGGGACTCGATCCCAGGACCCTGAGATCATGACCCGAGCTGAAGGCAGACGCTCAACCGACTGAGCCAACCTAGGCGCCCCACTTTCCCGTATCTTAAACTCCCTTGACTATGACCCCCTCCAGGGCACTGTTGTAGTCAAATTCTAACCCTGGTAAATCCTTCTCTCATCTACTCTGTGCCTCCCTGCGGGGTGGGGGGCAGGGGGGATATGGGGGGGCTGGACCCTACATCCCAGCCCTGCCTGTGACCCTGCTACATGTCCCTCATCAGTGTACCCTCTGCTTCCCCAAGCTGGAAAAGGCAAGCAAGGAAACGAATTCTGTCCTGGAGCCTCCCTCCAGAAGGAACACAGCTCTGCGGTAGACCACTGGCCACCAGAACAGAATGAGAATAAAAATGCATTGTTTTAAGCCACTAAATTTGTAGTAATTTGTTACAGCAGCAATAGGAAATGAACAGATTCTGCCATCCCTCCGTATCATTCCCTTCATTCCCATGTTATAATAACACCTTCGTTTGTTACTTTATTATTTTGTTAAGATTTTATTTATTTGAGGGGCGCCTGGGTGGCTCAGTCATTAAGCGTCTGCCTTACGCTCGGGTTGTGACCCCAGGGTCCTGGGATCAAGCCCCGCATCGGGCTCCCTGCTTGGCGGGAAGCCTGCTTCTCTCTCTCCCTCTCCCCCTGCTTGTGTTCCTTCTCTCACTGTGTCTCTCTCTCTCAAATAAATAAATAAAATATTTTTAAAAATAAAGATTTTATTTGAGAGAGAGCGCACGCGCATGCGATTTGCAGGGAGAAGCAGAGGGAAGGGAGAAGCAGACTCCCCGCTGAGCAGGGAGCCCATCATGGGGCTCGATCCCAGGACCCCAGGATCACAACCCCCTAGCAGAAGGCAGCCATTTAACTGAGCCACCCAGGCATCCCACGACCTCAACATTTCTGAAGAATACTGGTCATTCATGTTGTAGCCTGCCCCTCCATTTGTTTATCTGGTGTTCTATCGTGACTGGATAGAGATTATAGAGGGTTTTTTTTTGGCGGGGGGATACCACAGAAGTGAAATTCCCTTCTCATCATAACATATTGGAGGCACATGATATGTCTTACTTCAGGTGATGGCAACTTGGATCACTTGGTTAGGGTAGTATCTGCTGGGTTTCTCCACCGTAAAGTTACTATTTTCTGGCTGTAATTAATGAACATTTGGGGGAGCCATCTTTTTTGTTCCGTCAACTTTACTGAGGTTGAGTTGACACACAATAAAATTTACTCTTCATGGCATATACTTCTGAGTACTGGCCAATGTCTAAAGGGTCAAGTAACTGCCAGTGCAAATCAAGACATAGGAAAGTTCTAGCACTCCTTGAAAGTTGCCTCCAGCCCTGCCCTTTGTAGTCAACTGCTTCCCTACTTCCAGCTCCTGGAAACCACTGCTCTGTTTTCTCCCCCCTGCCCCGTCCCTGCAGTTTTGCTTTTTCTAGAATGTCAAATGAATGAAATCATACAGTCCGGAGCCTCAGGAATCTGGCTTCTGTTGCTTAGCATAATGCATCGAAGATTCATTCCTATTGTGTCGATCAGTCAGAACTATTCCAAGCCATGGACGGATGCTCATTTGTTATTCCATTAATTTGAGTTCTATTTCGTTTTTTGGCGATTATGAATAAAGCTGTAATAAAAATCCGTGTATCTGGTTTTGTGTGAACATGTTTTCAGGTCTCTTGAATAATTAGCTAAGAATGGGCTTGCTGGGTTGTATGATAAGTGGATGCTTAACTTTTTTTTGCCATCAGGAGACAACTGTGTGTCATAAGACGTTGTATCTTAATATCTTTTTTCTTTTAAAGATTTTAGGTATTTATTTGACAGAGAGAGAGAGCACACAAGCAGGGGGAGCAGCAGAGGGAGAGGGAGAAGCAGGCTCCCCACTGAGCAGGGAGCCCGTTGCAGGACTGGATCCCAGGACCCCAGGGATCATGACCCTAGCTGAAGGCAGACGCTTAACCATCTGAGCCACCGAGGCGCCCCAGGAGAACACTGAAAACTTTCTGGGCACCTGGGTGGCTCAGTCGGTTAAGCGCCTGCCTTTGGCTCAGGTCATGGACTTGGGATCCAGCTCCTTGTTAGGCTCCCAACTCAATGGGGAGTCTGCTTCTCCCTCTCCCTCTGCCCCTCCCTCCCGCTCGTGCTCTCTCTCTCTCTCTCAAATAAATAAATAAAATCTTAAAAAAAGTAAAAATAAGTAAAGAAAACTTTTTTTCTACCCTTAGCAAATACAGGGGAGCTTGAATTTGCAAGTCAGAGCTAGAGAGTTGGAGCTATGCCACGTTGGATTAGATGCTTTCAAGACGAACATATAGATAAGATAGTAAAGAAAGATGTTGAGGAAGTTTCTTTCTTTTTAAAAACATTTTCTAATTCCAGTTATTGGCAAAGAGTTCTGGCATCAGTGAATGGCAGCAACACTGTGGCGAGCATCTGCATTGTGGGGAGAGGTAGATTGGGACTTAATCCTTGGATTTAATAACAAGCTAATGTTAAAATCTTCTTTAAACATGGCATTTTGAACTAATTTCAGACTTACAGAAAAGTCGCAAGCATAGCAGAGTTCCCATGTATCCTTCACCCAGCTTCCGCAAAAGTCGCCTTCTTCCATAACCATAGACAATTATTTGTTAGGAAATATAATACTATTAACCAATACTTCCACAAACTTTACTTGAATTTCACCAATTTTCCACGAATGTTCTTTTTCTGGTTCATGATCTAATCCAGGATCCCATGTTGCATTTATTTGTCTCCTTAATATCCTCTAGGAGTTTTTTGTTTTGTTTTCTTTTGCTTTTTAAGCAAGCTCTGTACCAAAGGTGGGGCTTGAACTCAAAACCTGAAGATCAAGAATCGCATGATCTGGGCGCCTGGGTGGCTCAGTCGTTAAGTGTCTGCCTTCGGCTCAGGTCATGATCCAAGGGTCCTGGGATCGAGTCCCACATGGGGCTCCCTGCTTGGCGGGAAGCTGACTTCTCCCTCTCCCACTCCCCCAGCTTGTGTTCCTCCTCTCGCTATCTCTCTCTCTCTCAAATAAATAAATAAAATCTTTAAAAAAAAAAAAAAAAGAATCGGGGTACCTGGGTGGCTCAGTCGTTGAGCATCTGCCTTTGGCTCGGGTCATGACCCCGGGGTCCTGGGATCGAGCCCCACATCAGGCTCCCTGCTCAACGGAAGCCTGCTTCTCCCTCTCCCACTCCCCCTGCTTGTGTTCCTTCTCTCACTGTGTCTCTCTCCGTCAAATAAATAAATAAAATCTTAAAAAAAAAAAAGAATCACATGCTCAAGCAACTGAGCCAACCAGGCCCCGCCCCCCAGGAGTTTTTTCTTTTTAAGATTTTATTATTTATTTGAGAGAGAGAGTGCAGAGGGGAGGAGCAGAGGGGGAGGGAGAAGAAGAGGGAAAGAATTCCAAGCAGACTGCGCTGAGCGCGGAGCCTGATGTGGGGCTCGATCCCATGATCCGAGATCATGACATGAGCCCAAACCAAGAGTTGGATGCTCAACTGACCCAGGCGCCCCTAGGAGTTATTTTTAACTTCCTTCATTTCCATACACTCTAATTCCACTCCTATAGTGACTGGGTGAGCTCCATCTTCACGATATATCCCTAATCCCAACATTCCTTTCCACCTCACTGCTACCATCTCAGTCCAAAACACCATCCCTTCCCTGGAAAATGCAGCCTCCTAACCATCTCCCTGTTTTTCCTTCAGCCCCTTCCCTACATTCTTTCTGTCCATTCATTCTGTCCAGTGAAGTGATCTTTTAAAAGTATGTCTTCCTGATCAAAACCCTTTAATGACTTCCTCTTTCATTTCAAATAAAATCTGCCCTCTCCCCCATGTAATACTTGACTGCAGGCAAGGATCACCCATGGCTGGTGAGAGATAGCTGGGGAACAGAGTATTTGCATGGTGGCAAAGTTTCACTGCCCAGATTACCAAGGGGACGATGTACCTTTAGAAGGAGAGATCTGGCAGTTAGGTCCTTGACCAGGTGGCCAAACTCAGCATCATAATAGTGGGACCATCTAACATTATGCACCTCCAAATGTGATGCAATATAAAGTTCACAGTATCACTAGGGAAATGAAATGCTTAACTTCAACCTACTCAAAACTTCAGACTCAATTTCCACTTTACAGGCGAAACAGGGTTAGTGGAACAAACTAAACACCATGAGGAAACAATCAGACAAATCCCTAATGTGGGACATTCTACTGGAAACTGGTCCAAACTCTGGGAAAAACCAACAACATAACAAGAAAAAAAAAAAAAGTGTGTGTATGTGTGTGTCTATTCAATATTAAAAGAGACCAATGCAACCAAATGCAATGTGTGAAACTTGATTGGCTCCTGGCTTGGGTTAAAACAACATATTCTTGGGTCATTTGGGAAAATCTGAATATGGTCTGGATAAACTTTCCTAGGGCTTAAAATAATTTTGTGGTTATGTAGGAGAAGGTCCTTATTCTTAGGAGGCACCTGCTGACGCATTTAGAGTGCCACAGCAATTACTTTCGAATGGTACAGGAAAAATACATGATTAAGGCAGGTTTAGCTTCATTTTCTTTAAACTTTTTGTTTTGAAATAATTTTAGAATTACAGAAAAGATCCAAAAAATAGCGCAGAGTTCCACATACATACATACATAAAACAAATATCAAAATATTTTTAAAGTATGTGCTTTCAGGGCGCCTGGGTGGCTCAGTTGGTTAAGCGACTGCCTTCGGCTCAGGTCATGATCCTGGAGTCCCTGGATGAGTCCCGCATCAGGCTCCCTGCTCGGCAGGGAGTCTGCTTCTCCTTCCGACCCTCCCCCCTCTCATGTGCTCTCTCTCATTCTCTCTCTCTCAAATAAATAAATAAAATCTTTAAAAAAAAAAAAAAAGTATGTGCTTTCATATTAGATGCTTCTTGAAACATGAAGTCAGTTATTTAAATTTTGTAATAACTAACGTAATTATTATTATTTTTATTAAAGATTTTTATTTATTTGACAGAGAGAGACACAGCGAGAGAGGGAACACAAGCAGGGGGAGTGGCAGAGGGAGAAGCAGGCTTCCCGCGGAGCAGGGAGCCCGATGCGGGGCTCGATCCCAGGACCCTGGGATCATGACCCGAGCCGAAGGCAGATGCTTAACAACTGAGCCACCCAGGCGCCCCACAACGTAATTATTATTAAACAGGCTATTGAGTCTATCCGAAAAACTTATACAACACTTAATTCCTTACAGATCTACAGGGCCCTGAGTAACACGGCTGCCAGCTCTCGGATCTCAAGGCCAACAACCTGAGATTCCTGCCATCTGTCCTAAATCAGGGCCTTTCCACTCGCTGTCCACCAGATCTCCCTTCCATCCGATCGGATTTCACCTCTTCAGACGACCTTCCATTATCCCCTTTCTAAAATAGCACCACTCTCACTGCCCAAGCCCCTTACTCGGCCCTATTTTTTTTTTTTTTAAGTAGGCTCCACCCCCGACCTGGGGCTTGAACTCACGACTCTGAGATCAAAAGTCACATGCTCTACCGACTCAGTCAGCCAGGCGTCCCTGTTCTTTATTTTGCTGGCCACTCTCCGAAATTCATTCCTTTTAAATGCCTTTATCGTGTCCCCCAGTACAATGTAAGCTTCAAGAAGAAAAAGACTTTGCCTTAGTCATGTACTAGATCTGCAGAGCCCAAACCCTGCCCAGCACACCTCAGCCGCTGGGTGAACAGTTACTGATTTAACAGGTTAGGCTTCAACGTAACGAAACTATTCACGGAGGGACTCTTTGCCAGGCGGCGGAGGGGTATTTTACCATACACGACAATACACGCATGCGTACAAGATCCGGGAAGTGTGTTGGGGGAAAGGGGCGGAGCATCGAGGAGTCTCGCGCTTAGAGTCGGTTGGAGCCGAAGGCGCAAGGTAGACAGGGTTACTGCTTGGTGCGCTACCCGCGTGCGCACTGCGGCCTGCAGCCCACCTCGGCAAAGGAGTTTAAGGGGCCCGGGGGCGGGGAAGTGACCTGGCGCGTGCGCAGTGCCCGCGGCGACGCCAGGTCCGTCTGTGTGGGTTGTGCTTAGTCGCGCGGCGCGTGCGCAGCGCGGAGGGCGGAGGGATTTGAGACTTGTTCCACCCCTTTCCCCTGTCGCGAGCCGAGGCCGCGCGGGCTCGTGAGCAGCGGCCTGGTGCGCGCGCTGGGCGGGCGACGAAGGCAGACGGACGCAGACGCCGCCGGAGTCGAAGGCAGAGCAGGAGTCCCTGCTGCTGAGGGGCCGCCGCAGCCGCCGCGAGCCCCCGGACCGTCGCCAGGCCGAGGAGGGCGCCGCGCGGCGGGTGAGTGTGACCGAGTAGCCTTACCGGGTGTGGAGCCGCTACCCACAACCCCCTGCGGTGGGCCCCAGTCTTTTCCCCGCGGCCGGGCCTCCTTCCCGCGCCACCGCACCTCTCTGCACCCCTTACCCAGAGCCCTCTGGGCACCTAGGCCTTCTTCCCGCAGCTCTCCCGGGGTCCCTTACCCACAGGCCCTTGCGGCGTGTTGTCTTTTTCTCCCTTGCCTCCGCGGCGGCCTGGACCCTTACCCACAATTCCTTTCGTCTGTGGGGGGCCTGGATCTATTACCCACAAGCCCCTGGCTCGAGGTGTTGTTGCTTCTGAGCCTCTTCCCTTGATCGGAGACTTCCTGCGACTCCCGCCCCCATAACCTGTTCTCCAGGGTGTGGGACCCCCCCCCCCAGCCGCCATTGCTTTGGACCTCCGTCGTAAGGATCCTTGAGTCCGCCGCACGCTCCCAGGGAGCCTCTCAGCCCCACGGCTCCTTGCTCGGGACTCTGACACTTAATTACTCAGAAACTCTTTTTCAGTCTTTGTTTCTCTGACCGGCCTTTCCCGGCCCTCACACCGCCCTCTCCCCAAGAACCTGATTTCTCATTCAGACTGATGCCTTTCCCCTGAGCCGTTGGGTCACTCCCGTGTTCTTACAGAACCTTTTTTCATGCTGAGACCTTGCCCCTGCGATCTCTGTTTTCTTGGGAGTCAGGAGATTGTAGGGGCCTTCTCTCTACCCGGTCACCCTAACATAAGGCTGTCCTGCTTCTGCTCTCAGACTTGGCAAGATGACCCAGTTCCTGCCGCCCAACCTTCTGGCCCTCTTTGCTCCCCGCGACCCTATCCCATACCTGCCACCCTTGGAGAAACTGCCACATGAAAAACACCACAATCAACCTTACTGTGGCATTGCGCCCTACATCCGAGAGTTTGAGGTGAGTTCACTGAGCAGTCTTGGAATGGTTTGGGTTCTAGGGGGCCACGGAGCTGGATTTGGGAGTCCAGTTTCTGGCCATTTTCTAGCAGTGTGATTTAGGCAGGGGACTCACTCTTTCTGATCCTCTGTCTTAAATGGGGTTGATAGTGTATCCCTTGTAGTGTTGTGTTGTTTTTTTTTTTTGAGAATTCAGTAACTAGAAGTTGAGGATTCAGGCTCTAGAGTCAGGCAGTCCTCAGCCCACACCGTTTATCAGCTGTGTGACCTTGAGCAAGTGGTGTATTCTCTTAGTTGATTTCTTCATTTTTAGCAAGGGGATAATAGTATTTTCCTCGTAATATTGGCAGGAAATTAACTGCAAAACTTGGTATAGGGCTTGGCACCAAGTAGTCGGCAATCATCAATGTTAACCATGTTCACCAGTTTTGTTATTAATAGGATGATGTTCATATGAGCTTGAGGATTTCAGCTCTGCAACTGCAGGATAAACACAAATACGTGACTTGGGCTTTTGGGCCTCCGTCTTTTCATTTGTAAACTGGGGGAAACAACATCAGAGGTGCATCAGGGCACACCTGAGAAGTGCTGGCACACAGCCAGGAGTCAGTGGAGGCCAGTTCTGGTGTCAAGAAAGGGCCAGCTGAAGGTGGAGGAAGCTGCAGAGCAGAAGGTCGTGGAGAGATAACAGAAGGCTGGTTCTTCAGTAGGATTTGCCACCCTTGGTGAACCGGTCCTGGGGAAATGTTATTAGCTAATTAAACTAATTTAATGGCTACAGGCCCGTGGCACCCTTGATGATGCGGGTCATGTGGCAGTTACAGTTTCATGAGCGGTTGGTGAGCCCTTCGAGAACTACCCTGGCCCTCAGAAGGTGTCCAGTTACTGCTCCTGGGCTGCACTGTCAAGTCCTTTTGCTTCAACCCTGGTCCTGATCTCTGTGATAAAGGACAAATCTTTTGCAGAGTGAAGTTGATAAATACAAAGGAGTGATTTTGATTATCCTGTATCTTTTAAAGAAAGACTACAGAATAAAAGATCAAATTTTTATTAGGTTTGGTGGGCATAGAGCTATTTTATCCTGTTGCTGTAGAATTTTCTGAATTCTTCTGATTTCTGTACTTCCCTTGTGACAGACCAGCAACGGTTTGTGGATAGCATTGGTCCACTCCCCCACCTCCACTGGCCTGGGAACTGTCCCATGTTTGCTTGT
The DNA here is from genome assembly GCF_964656455.1 of Halichoerus grypus. Classification (NCBI taxonomy): domain Eukaryota; kingdom Metazoa; phylum Chordata; class Mammalia; order Carnivora; family Phocidae; genus Halichoerus; species Halichoerus grypus. Next base: position 53,857,489 of record NC_135726.1, read on the forward strand.
GTGTTTGGGGGCGGCGGTGAGTGCCTGAGGTGCTGATTGTTTTCTGGATGGGTGTCCCTTGCAACCCCCTGTTCCTCCCACCCTGTCACCTCTCTTCTTGTTCCCAGGACCCTCGAGATGCCCCTCCCCCGACTCGAGCAGAAACTCGGGAGGAACGCATGGAGAGAAAGGTATGTCATTTTCACCTGTTGGCCCTGTATCTTTTTTGCCACTTTCTCCAGGATGTTCCCTGACATCAGGGCACTTCTATCTGCATTCAGTTGTCCACCTTTCTCCTGACAGAGACGAGAAAAGATTGAGCGGCGACAGCAGGAAGTGGAGACAGAGCTAAAAATGTGTAAGTTTCTCTTCCTCTCCCATTTCTTCTTCAAACCCTCTTGTGTTTCTCCCCCACTGATCCACCCCAGTGGACCTAATATGGGAAGGTGTGATGGTTCACTTTTTAGCCCACAAAGTTGGCTGAACACTGTGGTTTAGGCATTTAAGGAGTACAGCATGGGGTTTGGGTTGGCGGGAAGTGAGCCTTGGGACCTTGGGCTGCGTGTCCTACCGGGGAGCGCACTGGGAGGGGCTACCACAACCCGGTTCGGTGTCACAGGCTGAAGCAGTGAAGCAGTTAACGGCTCCACTTTTGCTCCTTGACCCTCCTGCTGGGAGTTTTCCATCCCTTCCAGGTACGGGAGGAATTGAAACACAGGACCAGATACATTATAGCCATTAACCAGACTTCACAAGAGGGTCACATCAATCTCAGATGGCCCTGTCTTGTTAGAGCAAGGGCTTTACAGTCAGAAGGCTTGGGCTTCCCTTCCACACCTGTGAGGCTGGTGAATCCCATCTCTTTAGACCTTAGTCCCTGGAGTGGCGTGTTTTCTCAGGGCAATTATGCAGATGCCTAACTTTTTTTTTTTTTTTTTAAGATTTTATTTATTTGTCAGAGAGAGAGTGAGCACAAGCAGGAGGAGCGGCAGGCAGAGGGAGAAGCGGGCTCTCCATTGAGCAAGGAGCCCGGTGCAGGACTCGATCCCAGGACCCTGGGATCGTGACTTAAGCCGAAGGCAGACACTTAACCAACTCAGCCACCCAGGCATCCCAACATTTTTTTTAAAAAATATGTTGTTATTTAATTTTTGAGAGAGTGTGAGCGGGTGTTAACTGAGGGGAGGGGCAGAGGGAGAGAATCCCAAGCAGAACCCGGCTGAGCATGGAGCCTGATGCAGGGCTTGATTTCACAACCCCAAGATCATGACCTGAGCCTAAATCAAGAGTCAGACGCGTAACTGACTGAGCCACCCAGGCGACCCCAGATGCCTAACATCTAAAGACCTGGATATCTAGCTGAGAGCTCTCTGAGCACTGACTGCTGCATCTCAGACTCTATGTCCAAACCGCATTCAGAATTTCCTCTTCCCACCAACCTGGTTTCCTTGGATGTTTTTGTCAGTGGAACACGGCCATGCAGCCTTGCAAGTCATGATCTCTATCGTGGGCCACCCACTTTGCTTTTAACACTTTTTTTCCTCCTTTCCCCAGCTTGTCACCACGACCTGTCCCTGTTACTCTCTGTCCCAAATCTGACACTTTTCTCTGTCCACCACCACCCAAATCGCCTCCTGCTCGGATACACAGTAACAGTCTAACTGGTTTATCTACAGCTCTGTCTCCACCAAGTTCTTTGGGTCTTTAAGTCCGACTCTACCTTTTTCTAACAGCTTCCTTTTGCTGTCGGCATAAAGACCAAAGTCTCTTTCTTGCTCAGGCACGTTGGGCACCATGCTCCCTTCCTGCTCTAGCCACAGTCACTTTTTCTTATGCCTCATTCTTGCTGGATGGTCTCCTGTCATTGGGCTTTTGCCCAGGCTGTTCCCCCAGTCTGTGATGACGCCTTGGTTTGTGTGTAGCAGCCCTTTGTGTCCCTGTTCGGCTGTTACTTTTCAAGGAAACCTTCCAGGACTTCCTTGCTCAGGTTGAGTCACGTTGTGTGCTGAAAGCCCTGAGTCCCGCTGCAGGTTGGTCACTTCGGTCTGCACGGGGGATTTGAAGAGAATCTCTCTCTACTGGAGGTTCACGGTTGCTCCGAGAGAGCAGGGTTTGGATGGGATTTGCTCTCTGTGACAGCCCCAGCCCCTGTAGGACCTGGCACACGGAATTATTGGCAGCAGTTAGTCTGGGGAGTCTTTTCACTCCATTGCTAGGGCACCGGCCTTGCAATCTGACCCATGTGCACTTTAACCCCGATTCTGCCACTTATAGCCAGGTGACCTTGGGTAAATCACTTGTCCCCTTGGAAGTTATTTCCCCCCCTTTGAGAATGGGGTCGATGTGTTAAATGACACCATGAAGGTGCAATCAGCCAAATTCACTGTGCGAAATTTATATGACAAACTTGTATCCCAGTTTCTTTAGGCAATAAATGACAAGGAAAAAGGGCAGGGAGTGGATTGAATGGATTAAAGAATCAAAAGCTCTGGCAACCACATGGTATGTGTGGAGCTTGTTAGGATCCGGATCTAAATGAGCTAACTATAAACATCCAGTTTTGAAACAACTGGCATTTGAACACAGGTCTCCAGTTAAGGAACTAACATAACGTGTTAAGGTGCAGTAACAGTATGGTGGTTCTGGCTTCTTAAAAAGTCTCTGCTAGAGACGGAAATGGTATATTTGGGGTTTGATTTAAAATATTTTGGTGGGATGGGAGTACAGATGAAACGAATGTGGCCAAGCGTTGATAATTGAAGCTGGTTCCTGGAGGTTCTCTGCTTCCCTAGGTGTTTGGACTTCTGCATAATTGAAAAGAAAAAAGAATGGATCAAGTACATTAGGGTTTTTATGCCCCCGGGAGCCTCTGTCCCCACTACAGAAGCTTGCTGTGCCTTGTCGCAACTAACAGCTGCCCTTTGAGGGGACTTCGTCCCTTCCAAAGCAGTTGGTGTAATTCAAATTATTGATTTCTCACAGCTTCCAGGCATGGCAGGGGTTATTACTCCTATTTTTTTTTTTTTTAAGATTTTATTTCTTTATTTGACAGAGCGTGAGAGCAGGAACACAAGCAGGGGGAGTGGGAGAGGGAGAAGCAGGCTTCCCGCCGAGCAGGGAGCCCGATGTGGGGCTCGATCCCAGGACCCTGGGATCATGACCTGAGCCGAAGGCAGACGCTCAACAACTGAGCCACCCAGGCGCCCCTATTACTCCTATTTTTAAGACAAGGAAAATTGAGGCTTGTTGAGGCCTAATATGCTTCCCAAGAGAGAGTTCTGAGATACTTTCCCCACCATCCAAAAGTCTCATGAGGTTTCCCCACCGCACAGGACAGTTCTTTGAGCCCCTGCCCTGGGTTGCTACCTAGATAATCCCTTTAGCCAAGGATTTCCCAGGGGCAGAGTTGCCAGCACGGGGGAGCGCTGTGGGTATGTGCGCATGTGCGCTGACTGGTGAACTGCCCACCGACTCTAGTGCTCTGCCACCGTCATTGTGCTGACATGTTCTTTTTTCAGGTACAGGGGTACTCTTGGCTCGGCTGCACTAGTTTTTGCCTTTAGTCACACTCGGGGGGCCCCTTGCATAGGCAGGAACTACCGAGCTGCCGCGGTGTTGCAGCAGGGCCCGCCCCGAAGTCGCTCCCCCAGGCAGCAATTGGCTTGGCGGTCTCGCGGCTGCTGCACCTGTTCGACCACCTGCTGCCTGCTGTTGGCAGATGTGTTTCCTGTTGCTGCCATGAGACTCGCAGGTCTTCAGTCAGACGTCCTCATCCCAGTGAGGCCTTTCCTGACCTTCCCCTTACTGCTCTTCTGCCTGGGTCTGTCACTTTCTGATAAAATTAGATGGTTTCTTTACCTTGTTTACAGTTAGCCTCCCTGCATTCATGTCTGATCTCTAAGAGGGCAAGGGTCTTTTTTTGTCTCGTTCACTGTGGAATCCCCGACACCTTAATGACAGTCGCAGGCGCTTGTTAGTACTTAATAGGTACCTGTTAGGTGAATGGATGAGAGTGGCCCGGTGCAGACTGAGGGACCAAGGCACAGAAAATGACAGCGTGGAGGGATGAGGTAGGGTGAGCACCAAAGGGGGCAGGCTCAAAGATGGCATTGTCTTCAAAGGCTGCCATCAGTTTCCAGGGAATTACTCCTTTAAATGTGGGTTCAGTCCGCTGGTTTTTAGTAAATTCTCTAAAGGCACCTTGTATTTCTTTTTTTTTTTTAAGATTTTTATTTATTTATTTGACAGAGACACAGCGAGAGAGGGAACACAAGCAGGGGGAGTGGGAGAGGGAGAAGCAGGCTTCCCGTCGAGCAGGGAGCTTGATGCGGGGCTCGATCCCAGGACCCTGGGATCATGACCTGAGCCGAAGGCAGACGCTTAACGACTGAGCCACCCAGGCGCCCCTTGTATTTCATTTATGTTTGTGAGGTAGTCCTCTCACAGGAGACAAATCTAGAACTTTATTTCTCTGGTTTCTTGCAACACCTAGACTATCTTCCTGAGAAGCTCGTGCCTAGACGTTCAGCATGGAGCCGGGTAGTTAGAACCCCTGGCCTGTGAGGTCAGGCTGGAGTGTAAAGCCGGCTTGGCCCTCTTTGCTGCTCTGACGCTTTTTCCTCTTCTGTGCTTCAGGGGCTGGTTTTGTTTCCATTTGCAAAATGATTAATCCTCAGCATCCAGCACAGTGTCAGGGCCTAATTACGTGTGTAATAAATTATTAACGTTCTTTTTCTCCTATTCCCGCACAACACGGCAGGTCATTCTGAGGGTAGCACTATGTCATGGAAGAGCCGCCTCCGCTGGGCACTGGGCAGGGTGCCTCTGGGGCCCTGGCGGGAGTCGAGGGCCATCGTGTGGGGTTGGGTCACCATAGTCTGAAAAGGACTTCTTCCCAGGCCTGAGCCATCAGAATCACCTCTGGAATGAGATTTGTAATAGATTTTGGTTCCTGTCTGTAGAGATGGTTATTCTTCAGTGGCCTTGTGGGAGTAAGAATCTGATCAGCATTTTGTGCCCTGGCTTTTTCCCTGAGGCACAGAGGCTGTGGTGCATAGGGAAGAAAGCAAGGCTCGGGCTCTCCTGGCCTCTCTGCCAGCCTTGGATCTACGGTTTCCCCGTGGGCTGCAGGTGCAAGCTGTGCCGTCGGGTGGTGGTGCGGCCCTGCCGGTGAGGGAGGAAAAGGCACCTGGAGTGATGGGGCTGCCTCCGCAGAGATGCCCAGTCTTCATCTGGAAGGGACTGGAACCTTCGCACGTGTAGGTCTGAAATGGCATTTAGGCTGGCTCCATCCAGTCAGCTCGAAGTCAGCCTATCCCGTTCTCCCATTGGCCTGAATTGGCTACTCGGATACAAGGCCGCTGGAGGGAAGCTGGAGAGAGGAGCATGCCCAAGGTCTCCAGTCACCAACGGTTTTCTTCTCTCTAACCGGCCTCTGCCATTCTGTGTCTGTCTGGCTGTGTGAGACTGTTGACGTCTTGTACTTACTTACGCATTGTGTTCTTCCTGCACAGGGGACCCTCACAATGATCCCAATGCTCAGGGTGATGCCTTCAAGACTCTCTTTGTGGCTAGAGTGGTGAGTCCCAAGCTCCCCACCCCTGGAGCCCCAGAGGAGCCTAGAACCCTGGGCTGCTGAGAGCTTGGGTGTGGGACAAAGGACAATAGGCTAAGTCCTGGAATGTTCTGAGGGCTTTGGGATGGCTCACTTCTCCCACTTAACTTTGTATCTGTCTCCTGGTAGAACTATGACACGACAGAATCCAAGCTCCGGAGAGAGTTTGAGGTGTACGGACCCATCAAAAGAGTGAGTGAACTGGGGCCTCGGCTGCTTGAAGTGGAGCGGGGTGGGGGGAGGGAGAAGGCCGGCTCCCGGCTCCGAGCATGCGTCCCCTCATTGCGGGGCTTCAGAGGCCGTGGCCTGCGTTCACATTCTGACTGCGCTAACACGCAGCCGACTTTGGGTAGCAGGAGTGGAATTAAGTAAGGGCTGCTTTTTGTTGATTTAGGATACGGGTAGGCAAACTGCGGATTTACCGTTTGTAAATAAAGGCTTATTGGTGCCCAGCCAAGCCCATCTGTTTGCTGGCGGCTGCCGCTGCTGTAAGGCCCTCAGAGCCGGAAGTGTCTGCTGTCTGGCCCTTTAGAGAAAAAGCAGAAATGTGCGTGCTGACTCTTGTTTTAGAGCAAGGCTTTATGTATTACTGACGTGTCTTGAATTCACTGAAAAATCACTTAAGTGCTCTGGGCAGTCGTGAGCGCTGGAGGTCATTGTGCGCACACACTGCCGAGCCCGGCGCCCGCCGGGAGAGCGTCAGTCACTCTGGGCTCTTGAGGACAGGGAGAGGGTCTGAGGCATCTGTCGCTGGCAGCACGCAGGCTTTGCGACTGAATGGGTGGGACTTCCTTGTCTGAGAACTAATCTCCCCCCCACCGCCGCCAGATACACATGGTCTACAGTAAGCGGTCAGGAAAGCCCCGTGGCTATGCCTTCATCGAGTACGAACATGAGCGAGACATGCACTGTGAGTACCTCCGGCCTGAGCCCTGCCCTCTGACCCTCTCTCTTCTCTGCTGCCCAGCCCCTTCCCGTCGTCTGTCCCCACCCCCACCCTGCCAAACCTGACATTAGCGATGTCTCTTCTCCTCCTCCCTCTGTTTCTGATATATCTTTTTTTTTTTTATATATACGTGTTTTTTAAAAAACAAAAACCAAAATCCCCCACAACGTGTGTGTGTGTGTGAACCTGGGGAGGTAAGTGTCACACGTTGAACCTCAGGGCCAAGGAGGGAACTGGGTGGGGGCTGGGGCCAGCTGGAGGTGGGGGGGAGGGGTCGGATGTTCGGGGAGACTCTCCCCATTCCCCCCACCATAGTTGGGGGCGGCCAGGTTGGAATGAGGACTGGCCTTTGGACCTGCCCTCTCTTCCCCCCAGCAGAGCTGGGGCTGGGCCACCCGACCCTCCACCTCCCCACCCCTGGCCCCCCACCCTGTTCCTCAGCGGGCAGTGGGTTGGTAGGCGTGTTTAGCGCCTGCCCCCACATCTCCAAAGCCCCCTTTGAGGCTGCGGCGGCGTCCACATGGGCAGGGATGGGTGGGTGGGGGTGGGCAGGGCTGCGGCGTGTCCAGGGGCCGCCGTATTAATTGACTGTTCTTATTGTCACTGCAGCCACCACGCAGCTGGCTTGCAGCTGATGCTTACGCTCCCCTTACAACACCTCAGTGTATGGTTGGTATAAGGGTTTGTATCATGGGTAAGATCACTCAGCACCGCACACCAGCCCAGCTTAGCCAGGCAGCTCAGGAGCAGTGAGGCCCTCCTCCCATCCCCAGTCGCCCCCTCAGCCTCCCCGCACCCAGAACCCTTTCCTTGTTTGGGTGCCCTTTGTCCCTCCTGCCGCCCCTTCCCCCAATCCGTATATGCTCTCTGATAATCTTGCTGATCCCAGGAAGGGAAGGATGAACCCTGATGGGAAAGGCAGCTGGCCTCTCCAGTTGGGCTCCACCCAACCCCCGACTTACCTGGCTTCATGACGTCAGCGGCAAGGTTACGGGAATATTGAAGACAGGACGCACTAGGGCGAGGGCTCCATGTGGAACCCTTCAACCCTTTGCTCCCAGCCCCCGTGCTTCTGTGGGGCTGTCACTGTGGTGGCCCTGGAGAATCTTTTTGGTTGCTAGACTCAGGGTGCTGTGCCCCTTTTCTGTCTGCCTTATCATGGTTGAGGCCTACCAAAGGGCTCTGGTGCCCAGCGGCTCTGCAGAGTGCATGGAATTGGGGATTGGGGTGTGGGAGGGATCGAGTGACAGGCTGCAAGCAGCTGAAGGTGTTGTAGATTTTAATTAAGACCCTTCCACTGTCTAGAGACCTAAGAGAGGGAGAGAAAGAGAAGCCTAGAAGTACACATGTCACATGGTTTCTTTTGTTGGTACTCCTGGGTTGGGCCTCTTCTGGGGTTTGGGACACTGAACCAGAGCAGGGTTCCTTTGCTTGACTGTGTTCCCGGTCCTTAAATCCCTTTCTCCCACTATCCTCCTCTGGGTTCGGGGGCCAAACGGCCCCTTCTCCTCAAATCACGGGCAGCACTCCATCTCCTGGACCCCCCAGGCTGTCCCCTTGTGTGCCAGCCTTTGAGTGGCAGGTGGTGGGAGGGAGTGTGGAATTCGAGGTGGAAAAGTCCTTGTATGTGCTGCGAGGGGGTGGGGCGTGTGCCTAGTTTAGTGTGGACTTTACTGGGAAGGTGAGGGCGGACAGGTTCGCTAAGGCCTCCCCGGCCTTCTTTTTAAATTCAACAAGCTAGTCCCAGGGCTTTACCAGCTCCTAGACTTGATGTTAATCCTTGTCTCCCCCTCTTTCAAGGCCTCCATGAGTGTTTTTTGGGGTCCACCACTTCCTCTGCCTGTCTCCAGGTGGTGCAGGAGATGTGGTTCCTCTCCCTCTCTGTGGCTCCCTAGAACCCCCCACTTCCCTTCCCTGTAGCTTTAGCTGACCCCATGGTGGTGGGTGTGGGGTCTGTGCGCGTGCTCAGGTAAGCTTGGGGGCTCCAGGTAAGCGGTCCCGTGTCCCCCCCCGGGAAGCCCGCCTCCTCGCCAGGCCCCCAGGAGTTGCCGAGCCCCCCCCATCCCGCTCGGTTTGGACACCCGCAAGGCCGGCATCGGTAAATGGCACCTTTTTCTCTTCCTCTGGTTGTATTTGGGGGGGAGAGGGCTGGGGCGGGGCAGGGTATTGTGGTTGGTTGAGGACAACCCCCTAGGCCAGGGCTGGGGGTGGGAAACGGACTTTTTTGGCCTTCCTGATGCCCCGTGTGAGACAGGCCCGGGATCGGGCCTGCCCATTGCTGTGCCCTGCCCAAGAGCAGGAACATGCCTCTCCCCGAATCTCCCCCTCTACTCCTCACCCTTCCCGAGAGGCTCCGGCTGGGGTTGGCCTCCCAGCGTGTGTTGAGCTAGGGGTGTGGAGGGAGAGATGGGATGGGGGCTGGGATTGGGTGGCAGTCAGTCGGCTCAGGTAAGGCAGGAATTGTCAGGAGCACCGCACGCCTCCCATGCCTCCCTCCACTTTCCCTCTCCCCCAGCTGCTGTAGGGGGCCCCTCCAGGCCTCCTGGGAGCACCATAACCCACCCTTCTGCTCCCTGCCATCTCCTAAAGATTTCTCCCACCCTTTTCTGGTTCATTTTCTGTTCTGATGTCTGTTCCTCCCACGCTCACCTCCGCCCCCCCCCAAAAAAACACAAAAAACAAAAAGGATAACCGGTGTGAACTGGGGTGCAGAGCGGCCCAGATGGGCCTCCTCCCCCCAGCATGTTGTTTTAGGGTGCATGCCTGGGGTTGTGGAGGAGCCCTCCCCCACAGCAGAGTCCAGCCTTAAGTTAACCTCCAGTTTCTTTGCAGCGACTATGGCCGCCTGGGCAGGAGGGGGCTGCTCTGTCGAGTGGGAGCAGGAAGGGCCTGGGAGCCCAGGGGCGTGGTGGTTGGGGTGGTCTTGCTCCCCCCCAATAGTGATTGGGGGGTGATAAACAGGTGCCGAGATGGAGCAGGCCCCTCCTGGTTTGGGAGAGGGTTGGTCTGGCTGTCAGTTGCCTGGCTGTCTGGTGGGTGTGTGTGTGTGTGCGCGTGCGCACAGAGTGTGTTGATGGGGACGTGAGGGTGGGGATGCTGCAGAGCTGGGCCCTGTCCTGACTAGAGGACCCTCTGGGGACTCCTCCCCCTCCCCCCTCCCCACATCTGTTGCAGCCGCTTACAAGCACGCAGATGGCAAGAAGATTGATGGCAGGAGAGTCCTTGTGGACGTGGAGAGAGGCCGAACTGTGAAGGGCTGGCGGCCCCGGCGGCTAGGTGAGCACTTCCCGCCCGGGCTGGCCCTGGAGGATCTGACTCCCTTCTGCATTCTCTGCTGCTTTCTGTTTTCCCTTCCTCTTTCTGCTTGCCTGGCTGCTCATCACATCCTCCCTTCCTCCCTCCAGCTCCTCTTGTCACCATCATCGTTCCTGGTGGCTGTCTTCTCATTCTGGGTCACTGATTAGGAGCAGGAGCACTGGCCTGGAGAGGCAAGTCTGGGATCACATGCCAGCTTGTGTAGTTATTAGCTGGTGCATTTCCCCTCTTCCTGCCTCATTTTCCTTTATCCTGGAAAGTGGGGATAATCTCAGTTCACTGAGCTCAGCATACCAGATGCCCAGCTTGGCAAGTGGCACGTGGTAGGGCTTGTAAATGTTACTCTCTCATCCACGTATTCTTTGCTCTTGCTCATTTGTTTATTCATTGATTACCAGTTGTGTACTGTGTTTTTAGTCAGGAGCAAGACACAGCCAGCCTTTGTCTGTCTCTGATTGTTACTCACCGTGTCAGTCAAGGTCAGTTTGGTTGCAAGTATCAGAAATACATTTGAGGTTTTTAAAACATAAAGGAGCGTTGTCGGTAGAGAATCCTGGAGGTCCTTTGGAGCCCAGAGATGTGTGATGCCCCTGGGCCTCAAGAGGACCTAGTAGCCAGACCTTCAAGCTGTCCGGAGCCGCGTCCGGCATCACTGCCCTTTGCCTGCACCTTGCGTGCTGTCTGCACACTGGTCCGTGTTTCCCTGCGCTGGCTCCGTGCCTGCTCTGCAGCTTCCGCTTTACGCCTCGTCCTGGGTGAGCCTCTGTGCTTTGGGGCGGTCGGGTCTCAACGGCGCAGTGTTGGGCCTGCACCTGGGGCTGCGGTGCTGCCATCCAGACATGCATGTGAGGGACCTCCTCCTGCGGGGGTGAGTGACAGCTCTTCAGGAGAGCAGGTCCTCCCCAGGCTGACGCGTCAGGCGGTGCGGTACTCCCTGCTCTTACTCCTGCCTCCCTGTCCGCTGCTCTCACCCTGGCCTGGCCTGTGCGGCCTAGACCACACGCTCACCTGCTGTGCCTCGCGACAGTAGCTAGCTGCTTCTCTTGCCCGCGTTCCTCTGCGCTGGAGTGAGTTTTTCACAGTCTGTTATTTTTATTTATTTTTTATTATTATTATTATTTTTTAAGATTTTATTTATTTATTAGAGAGAGAGACAGCGAGAGAGGGAACACAAGTAGGGGGAGCGGGAGAGGGAGAAGCAGGCTTCCCGTCGAGCAGGGAGCCCGATGCGGGGCTCGATCCCAGGACCCTGGGATCATGACCCGAGCCGAAGGCAGACGCTTAACCATCTGAGCCACCCAGGCGCCCCAGAGTCTGTTATTTTTAGAATTCTGGAATCCCAGAATCTTCTAGTTCAGTTCGCATTCAGACTCTGTGATAGCAGTCCCCAGTACCTCCTGACCCAGTATATACCCGTGGAAAAATATCACCCAAAACAAAAGTTTTGTGAACAGTAATTATCTTTTCTACGGGCAGTGTGTACTAGTATTTTATATTCTGTTGCTTTATTTTATTTTTTTAATACATTGGTTGCAAGCCATCAAATTGATGATGGGATCCATAGCTGGATCGTGACCTGAAAATTGAAGACAGTAGTCTGTTCTGCACCATGCCCGTGATGTTCCAGATGCCTGGTAGTTGCCTGTCCCGGGTAGAATGTTTGTCCTCCAAGCGGCCTTTCTCCTTTTTCCTGGCACTGCCAAAAGCCATTTCCGTATGTGGAACTCGGGCCTGCCTCACTGAAGCTTCCTTCCAGTCCCTGTGGTGCAAAAGGGTGCACGAGAGGGCAAGTTCTGGAGTAGGCTGGGAGCCCTAGCCCAGTTCTGCGCCTTCGTTCCCAAGTCCCCATGGACATGTGACTCTTTGTTTTCCCATCTGCAGAAGGAGCTCTTTGTTGCTCCTTAGAGTTGTTCAGTCAGTCATCTGACTGCAGTACATAGACTTTTATATTCTGGGTGCTGTACCACGTGCTGGTTACAAGCAAAGCCAGACACAGTCCCGACTTTCACGGTGTGTAATAGTCTGCCGGGAAAGGCCAGCATTCCTCAGCTCTCACGGACGTATAAACGTGAAGCTCCCCTCGAAGTCTCAGGAAGGAAACCTACCTGTTCTGGGAGTGTGTAGTGGGGAACAGCTGAATCTGGACAGCTTTCGAGGAAGTGATGTTCTGGCTAACGTGTAAAGGGTGAGTAAGTTCACAGGGAAGGTGGTAAGATTCTAGGGAAAGAGACGAATGATCCCAACTGGGGCAGAAAGAAGATGGAGAGTATAAGGAAGGGGATTGAGAACCGCCCAGAACGTAAAGAACCAGGGACCCCTGGTTTGAAAGGTGGGCAGTGGGAAGCCATCAGAGGCTTTGAGGCAGATCAGTTAGAAAGGTCACTGGCTTGGAGCGCCTGGGTGGCTCAGTGGGTTAAGCGTCTGCCTTCGGCTCCAGTCATGATCTCGGGGTCCTGGGATCGAGCTGCTCCCTCTCCCTCTGCCCCTCTGTGCCCTGCGCTTTGCCCCACTTACACTCTTTCAGATAAAATCTTAAAAATCTTTAAAAAAAAAAAGGCACCGGCCGTGGTTGGTGGGAGGAGGCCGCTGAGTGGGAAGGGTTTGCAGGGCTCGGTGGTGCCCTAGCGGTTAGGAGCACGCGCTTTGGAGTGTGAGTGCAGGTGTTTCCCAGCTGGCACTTCGTGAAAGTCCTCACATCTCTGTAAAGCATGGCTGTCCTGTTAAACGTGGTTGCAGTCCTTCCCTTTGCTCTTTGGTGCCCCTCATTTCCCTTCCCTGTGCACCCCGCCCAGACTGACCCTCTCTCCCCTGCTCCCACCCCAGGAGGTGGCCTCGGTGGGACCAGAAGAGGCGGGGCCGACGTGAACATCCGGCATTCGGGCCGGGACGATACTTCCCGCTATGATGAGAGGTAAGATTGGGCAGCTGGTTTCCTGGGATGGGGGTGGTCACGTGGGGGAGCCCGGTCACAAACCTCTGCCCACCTCATCCAGGCCCGGCCCCTCCCCGCTTCCCCACAGGGACCGGGACCGGGACCGCGAGCGGGAGCGCAGGGAACGAAGCCGCGAGCGAGACAAGGAGCGAGAACGGCGACGCTCCCGCTCTCGGGACCGGCGGCGGCGCTCACGGAGTCGCGACAAGGAGGAGCGGAGGCGCTCCAGGGAGCGTAGCAAGGACAAGGACCGGGAACGGAAGCGGCGAAGTAGCCGGAGCCGGGAACGGGCACGTCGGGAGCGGGAGCGCAAGGAGGAGCTGCGTGGTGGCGGAGGGGGTGGCGACATGGCGGAGCCCTCTGAGGCTGGTGATGCGCCTCCTGACGATGGGCCTCCTGGGGAGCTGGGTCCTGACGGCCCTGATGGTCCAGAGGAGAAGGGCCGGGATCGTGACCGGGAACGACGTCGGAGCCACCGGAGTGAGCGGGAGCGGCGGCGGGACCGTGACCGAGACCGGGATCGCGAGCACAAGCGGGGGGAGCGGGGTGGTGAACGGGGCAGGGATGAGGCCCGAGGTGGGGGGGGTGGCGGCCAGGACAACGGGCTGGAGGGTCTGGGCAATGAAAGCCGAGACATGTACATGGAGTCTGAGGGAGGTGATGGGTATCTTGCTCCGGAGAACGGGTATTTGATGGAGGCTGCACCAGAGTGAAGAGGGCCTTCCCCCCCCCCCCCGCCTCGGTTCTGTTTGGACGTGTTCCTGTCCACCCCTCTGCTGTCATCCTCTCCCCCCGACCTTCTCGGCCACCACCTAAGTTTGCCAGCCAAGGGTAGGAGTCTCCTTATTTGTTCTGGCCCCTCGGATTTAAAAATAAAATTAATTTCCTGTTGATAACGAGCACCTTGGTTTCTTCTTCACTGCTCTTCATGTCTTCCTCTGAAGGTCGTCACCTGACTGTTGATAGCCCCACTTTGGTTTGTGTCCCAGGGCCTGCCAAGGACTTGGGCTTTTGACCTAAGGCTGGGGCTACACACACTACACCAGACCTGCTTAAAATGGGATAAGGAGATGCTCTGCAAGGGTTCCCTCCGTTAGGACTTTTGATCCCTTTGTGATTTTCTTCCTTCTCTCTCTCTTTTTTTTTTTTTCCAAATGTCTTCCACATTCCCCGTGGGGCCGTCCCTACCCTGTCTCGGCGGCCGAATGGGGTTCTAGACACGAGATTGCTCAGTGGAAGCTGCAAGTTTGCGTGAAAGGGAAGCTGTCGTCTGCGTTGGGGAGAGCGGGGAAAGGCTGAGGAGATGAACTAGGAGTGCAAGCTGCAGAGGGATAAGATGGGGGGCCGCAGAGCATCTGCACGAGGCCAAGAGGGCAAAGGGCCTGCGGTTGGTGATCGCGAGTTCACCATGAGTATTTTCACCTCATGCCTGCCAATGACTGGAGGATTAACAAGAATCCCAGGAGAGGTTCCATCAGCAGTTGAGATTCCAGCTATTTGCGGACAGAAGATTACTAAGGTGGTGGTGAGGACACTGCAATCTGGTGACCGCTTGAGAAGGAAGCCAGTGAGCCTCGCAGAACCCCAGAGGGGCTTGAGACAACAAGCATAGCAGACTCCGGAATCTCTGCCCAGAACAGCTGCCCTCTGTTTGAGCCCTCGGGATGCCTAGGAGCCGGGCATCTTCTGCCCAGGCAAATACAGGACCTATTTTTGTGTCTGAAAAGTTTCTCAGTCTAAAGGTAAACTTGACCTGATAACCCACAGGCAGCCTGTCCGCTAAACCTGGCACAAGGATTATGCTTTTTAACTACCTCGGTCTACATAAACATGCAAAAATGACAGGCAATGGAGAAAATCCTGCAGCAAGAGACCAGAAGCTAAATGGAAAAACTGGTCCTGGAAGGAAGAATTTAGGGAATAAAAGAGAACTCAATGCCTCTAATTAGTATAGTATATTCTCGTAGAGATCCCAGATAGTGCACCTGGACTTCTGGAATTGGCTGTGAAGAGCAGTGTTTTGGGCTAGCGTGGCACAGGCCCGTTACATAAAGCCTGGACAAAACCTGCAAAAGCAGCTTGCGGAAGGCATTGGGGAGCTTGGCTCGAGGGTGTCTGATGCCGAAGAAAAGGAAAGCACACAGGTGAACTTCATATTTACCCGCCCTTTTTCCTCGAGGGCATTTGCCAGTTTAGTGTGGGGGAAGTAGACTCAGCGGCAGTCCGCTGGGCTGAGCTCACACAGGTTGGACCGCATAGCTGGGACTGGAGGGCCAAATTTCCAGATGGGGCACTGAGCCCCCAGACCTGGCCTCAATCTTCCCTCAAGGCATTTGCAAGCCGCGGAACCGCTTGCTGTGGGTGCAAGACACCCGCTGCCCCAGCCCCGCCCAAGGGCTCATCTGAAAGCCGTAGCTGGAGGCTACTGAGCTGAGCAAAGGCGGCCGCAGCCTTGCAATGGCCATGCTGGAGATCTCCAGAGCTCCACCATATTGGAGTAAGGCCACAAGTGAAACAGATCAAGCATGAGGAAACCTCAAAAGGACCTGTCAGGATTTGTAGGTGATCTCTCTGCTGGGAGAGGACTTAGCCTTTTGGGGGAAGATCAAATTCAGAGCCTCTGTGATTCTTAGTACACAATGCTCAGCATTTACTAAAAAATCATTAGGCATTCTAGAAAGAAGACTTGAGTTGCTGAAAACCAAGGGAAAAGTAGCCAAGAGACCCAGGCATTCTGATGTTGGGAGTTATCAGAGAGTGAAATAACTATAGGAAACAAAGGATGGAGAGCTTTACTAGAGATCTGCCATCTTTAAAAGAAAAAAAAAATCAAACGGAAACTTCAGAACTGAAAACAATAACAAATTAAGAATGTAGGTGCAGTGCGCCCGGGTGGCTCAGTCGTTAAGCGCTCACGTCATGATCCCAGGGTCCTGGGATCGAGCCCCGCATCGGGCTCCCTGCTCAGCGGGAAGCCTGCTTCTCCCTCTCCCACTCGCCCTGCTTGTGTTCCCTCTCTCACAGTATCTCTCTCTGTCAAATAAATAAAATCTTAAAAAAAAAAAAAGTGCTGGGGTGGGGAAAAAGACAAACTTTCTTGAAAGTAAGAGAAACCTCACAATCTTTTAAGGAAGTCAACAGGGAGTTAAAGGAGAGGAAACAGGATCCAGTTCAGAGCAGCAGGGGAAAATCCCAGATGGCAGTTTCTAGAGAGCACTTAGTCCACACTGGAGTCAGAGGACTCAAGTTTCTAAGGAGTTTCACAATAAAAAAGCTTCAGTCGCTGACCTGATGGCATTTATCATTTCACAATGTACACAAATAAAACCATCGTGCTGTATGCACCCTAACTTCTACAGTGATGCTTGTCAATTATTTCTCAGTAAACCTGGCTAGAAAAGATTCAGTAAAATATGTTATGATGGAAAGTTTGAAAAATTGAGAATGTGGAAGAAAAGCAGATTGAAGTTGCAGGAAAAAAGCTGTTCAGGAAAGGCAATGTAATCACAGAACACTGCCTGGGCTCTCTAGTAAACAGTCAGTACTTAGACATAATATGAGCACTTTATTGATTGCCCTAAGAACTGGTACCATAAAACTACCATGGGAAGAGAGCGGAAAGGTTGTAAGAGCAGAAAATCAATATGTAATATATTACTAACATCTAAAATTGATAAATTGAGAAATAACAGATTACTTAGATACACAAGCAAAATATCTTTAAGTTGTTGTCTCTTGGGGCGCCTGGGTGGCTCAGTTGTTAAGCATCTGCCTTCGGCTCAGGTCATGATCCCAGGCTCCTGGGATCGAGCCCCGCATCGGGCTCCCTGCTCAGCAGGAAGCCTGCTTCTCCCTCTCCCTCTCCCACTCCCCCTGCTTGTGTTCCCTCTCTAGCTGTGTCTCTCTCTGTCAAATAAATAAATGAAATCTTTAAAAAAAAAAAAAAAACATAAGTTGTTGCCTCTTGCAGCGGGGGAGAGTTAGGACAGGGGTTGGTGCTTTTCAGTATTAGCCCTTCTGTGTTACTTGATTTTGTTTTCACTGTCAACTGTTGTTGTTAAAATGAGAGAAAAATACTATGAAGGAGAGGGATAGACATACCTGCTCTAGTCCTCTCACTTGGCTAAAGTCCTTTTCCCGATTCCATTCCCCCATCCAGCTAATGGTGCTGGTGGGCAGCAGTCAGACTTCTCCACAGTCTTGTCAACGTTTCCTATATTTCTTTGGCCTCTCTAGAGTGTATCTGATATCACTGCCCACTTCTTTTTTTAAAAGCACTCTCTTAACCTTTCCTCCCACCTGGTTTTCCTCCTACTCTCCTGCCATTCTTTGTCCTCCTACCTTTGAAATGTTAGGAGTTTCAGGGACTCAGTCCTAGGTCCTCTTCGTTGTGTATTATCTTGCCCCCAGCTAATGAACACAGCTAACCACCAAGACAGGTCCAGACATTTCCAAATCTGTCCACCTGTCCTTCCTGTCTCCTATCCGTGTCCAAGCCATCATAGTATTGCTGGGAGAACCTTCTCGCTGGTCCCCCGGCTTCCGCTGTTGCTGCCATCCAATCCAGTCCCCACATCCTAGCTACACGGATCTTAAAATACACATGTGAATATCACATTTTACTCTTAGGAGTTACCACGAAGTCCAAAGTCATCATGTGTATGCCAACACACAAGGCCGTGCATAACCTGTATCCTGCCTACCTTCTCACCATCATGAACCATTCTAGTTTTTACTTCGTGGGCTCTTTCCGCCTGGAAAATGATTCATGCCCCACCTCCTGATGACCTTCCCTCCAAGGACTATGTCAGTGGCCCTCCTGGAACACCACCTCCTCACTCCCAATTTCTTATCACAGCCATAGTTGGTTGTCTACCTCCCCTCTCCCATAGACTAAGTTCCTTGAGAGCAGTGGGCTTGTTTGCCCTGCTCACCATCGTGTCCAGATGTTTAACATAACGTTTGTTCAATGAACGTGGAAAAAAGAGAAAGGGGAGAGACAGATGTGGCGGGCAGGGCAGTGAAACGGAAGGAGGTGCAAACAAGCTGCAAGAGGAGGGGTCCCAAACGGGACAGACGGTTGGCGACTGTGGGCTGGGCAGCCAGACAGGCGTGGCAGCAGGTGGGGCGGCCACGGCGCCGGGAGCCGAGCACAAGTCGAGCCGCGCCCCCGCTGGGGGCGCCCGCCGCCCGGGGCGTGGCCTCGCGCAGCCCCGCCTTCCTCGCCGGAGACCGGGCGGGCGGGCAGCTCGCCGCGGTGGCGCAGACATGGCTGCGCTGGTGGAGCCGCTGGGGCTGGAGCGGGGTAAGCGCGCCAGGGGGCCCTGCCCACCGGCGCGGCCCGCGTCCGGGACCTCGGTCCCCGTCCCTCCCCGGCCAGGCCCCCAGCGGGTGGGCGGGCATATCGAGCGGGGGGGTGGGCGGGGCGCCGCGGTTTGTGCGTTTGGGAGGGTCCGTGGGCTTAGCGGGCCCAGGAGGGGCGCCCACAGCACAGCCCTTCCTGTGTGCGTATGGGGTCCTGGGGCGCAGGGCGCCTGGCTGGCCGCAGTCCCCTTGCCCCCGGCGACTCTGCGGGTGTCCGACTGGGACTCGGCTGTCTTTCCCGGGATCTGTCAGCGCTCGCCCTTACTCGGTTTCTGCCGCATCTCTCCGTGCTTCTCTGCGTCTCTGACTCTGTCTCTGCGCCCCGCCCCCGCCCCGCAGACGTGTCCCGGGCGGTGGAGCTCCTCGAGCGGCTCCAGCGCAGCGGGGAGCTGCCCCCGCAGAAGCTGCAGGCCCTCCAGCGAGTCCTGCAGAGCCGCTTCTGCTCTGCCATCCGGGAGGTGAGAGCAGCGCGGCGCCGGGACACAAGCGGGCGGCCGCCGTCCTGGTCGTCGCCCAGAGCCCAGGGACTACGCCTCCCAGCAGCGCCGGGGGCGGCCCGCTTGGGGGTGCCCGCGCTTCAGCTGCGGGGTTCTTCGGGAGTTGTAGTTTCCTCGGGCTCCGGGTTGCTGGGGGCGGGGCCGATCCTTGGGTGGGAGGGTCTGCGGGCTGGACTCTGGAGTTGAAGGGAGGAGGGGCTGGCTGGTGGTTCCCTGGTGCTGCCGTTGTCTTCACCAGGTGTATGAGCAGCTCTATGACACGTTGGACATCACGGGCAGTGCTGAGATCCGGGCCCACGCCACAGCCAAGGTAGGTACCCCCCATGCCATCACTCATGGTATCCACTGAACTGCCTGGTCTAGCTTAGTAACTTCCTCAAGTCAGTCATGCCTGTTTCTTCCTTCATGATTTTTGCCAAATCTATGTACTAGCGTTACTATTATTTACTGGTATTATAATCTCATAAGTTGTACTTGAATGTCATATAACGGCATCTTTAGCAACTTCAAATGTGAACTAGTGCCGCATACCTGACAAGAAGATACCTTTTGGGGCGCCGGGCTGGCTCAGTCCGTTAGGCAACTACCTTCGGCTCAGGTCATGATCCTGGAGTCCCAGGATCACGTTCCGCATCGGGCTCCCTGCTCAGCGGGGAGTCTTTCTCCCTCTGACTCTCCCCCCCCTCATGTGTTCTCTCTCAAATAAATAAATAAAATCTTAAAAAAAAAAAAAGAAGAAGCAGAAGAAGATACCTTTTAACACCTATACAATGAAATAGCATGAAACACTGAAATCTTATTAAACTATAGTTGTATGCTGTTTCTTGCTGCTTCCTGGAGGCTCTCAGCTCCTTCCAGGCCTTGTTTTTCTCTATTAAAAATCGAGATTGGCAAGTGGTGACTATTTAAGACACACTCACACCAGGTGGAGACATTCCCTTTGACATGTCTGAAGCATCCAGAGTGAATTAAGAGAGACTCATTACAATGCAAGCTTGTGCTGAACTGTGGCAGGTGTCCCCTGCGCGGGGAAAGTGATCTGGCCCAAATTGCTCTCCCTGGCCCAGATCCTCCCCGCTCATCTGCCTGTCCACCATGGAGCGGCCCTCACCTCCCAGTGCTTTCTCTCTCCCAGGCCACAGTGGCTGCCTTCACAGCCAGTGAGGGCCACGCACATCCCAGGGTAGTGGAGCTGCCCAAGACAGATGAGGGCCTGGGCTTCAACATCATGGGGGGCAAGGAGCAGAACTCCCCCATCTACATCTCCCGTGTCATCCCTGGAGGTGTGGCTGACCGCCATGGAGGCCTCAAGCGTGGGGACCAGCTGCTCTCAGTGAATGGTGTGGTGAGTGGGGACTGAGGCTGGGCTCACAGTCTGTTCAAGGTAGCACAGTCCCTGCTTTTGACATTCATTCAACAAGCAACGATAGAGTACTGCGTGCTGGGCCCTGCTACAGACCCTGAGAGAAGTTTGCCTCGGCTCCTATATTCAAGGACTCACTTCTTGGTGAGGGAGAGTGACTGGAATAGTCCCAATCTGGGGAGATAATAATGAGGAAGCACAAAGCACCGCGAGAGCCCGAATATGGTCTGTGGTGTAGATGAGGGAAGTTTTTGCAGAGAAAGGAACATTTGAGTTGGGTTTTGAAGGACGAGGAGGAGTTCTCCAGGCAAATAAAGTAGAGAAGACTATTAGCAGCTAAGGGTGTTGTAGGTAGGGGCTGTGACTCTACACTCCTCCGAGCTGAACAGAAAGGGCTTAGGTCTAGTGGAGGATTGGAGCACATAGTTCCTTAAAATCACTGCGTTTAGAAAGAGATGTCAGCACAGCTGGATTGGTAGTGGGGGCCGGCTACACAGGGCCTGAGGACCAGCCTGAGAAGCTGGGACTTCGTCTAAAGGGTTCTGGGGAGCCATGGAAGGCTGTGAAGAGGAGATGGTTAGGCTCAGCTTGGAGGTGTAGAAGGATCCCTTTGGGACTTTATAGGGGATGGACTGAAGGTAGAGACTGGAGGCCAAAAATTCTAGGGAGGAGGCTAGGTGAAAGTCCACTGGGGAGAGGATGAGGCCTGAGCTGGGGCCAGGGTGGTGGGGACAAAAAGGAGGGAGTCAGCAAGAGGGAGGGGGCTGGAGATTAGCAGGCTTCGGGGACAGAGGGGATAAAGATGGACCTGGAGGTCTAGCTTAGTGAGCGAGGGCAGATAGGGCTTGTCCCCGACGTGAAAAACTTGGAAGTTTTTGAGGGAGGACACTGAGCCAAGAATTAATGACTCTCCCCTGAAGACTCGAGGCCTCGACATCTCAGGCTGGTACCAGGCCCACCACCAGTAGGTCCCATTTCCACGGCTGGGGCTGGGTGTGGGTGGTAGGCCCCAGGCCCAGGTGTCTGTGCACTGCCCTGCAGAGCGTTGAGGGTGAGCAGCACGAGAAGGCAGTGGAGCTGCTGAAGGCAGCCCAGGGCTCGGTGAAGCTGGTGGTGCGTTACACACCTCGCGTGCTGGAGGAGATGGAGGCCCGCTTCGAGAAGATGCGCTCTGCCCGCCGGCGCCAGCAGCACCAGAGCTACTCGTGAGCCCTTTGCCACCACACCCCTGGGGCTTCGCTTGCCTCCTTTATCCCGAGTCCCAAACCAGGCCAGTGATTTCTGGGACCTTCCTGGCTACCCCCAGCCCTGGCTCCTCTCCCTGGGGTTCTGACCCTTGACCCCGACCCAGGCTCTCACAAGCCATTCTGGCTACATCCTTTGGGGACTCCCAGCTCACTGTCATCCCAAGATCTGCAGCCTACTCTCTGGAATCCCTCAATCTGCTTCCCTGGGCCCCTGGCTCTGGAACCCCAGTCCTGGTTCTCTCCCAAGCCTCCCCAGGTCCCCTCCCCTGAGCTTGGCTCCCATCTCTTCACCCTCTTTGCAGGTCCTTGGAGTCGCGAGGCTGAAACTACAGTATCTGGACCCTCACCCCGCCCCCTCCCCTGTACAGTATTTATTGTCACCGGCTCCTTATTTAAAGATCTTTGACCCTCACTGAGTGTCTGTGTGTCTGTCCTGCATCCTGGGGTTAGAGTGTCTTGGGATGTGGGGAAGGGAGAGAAGCTGAAGTCTAGAGCAGGTCCGGAAGAAACCCTTTTCCGAGTCTGAGAGCAGAGGTAGAGACTTTCCCCCAAGGTCTGAAGGCGGAGGCTGGCCGGCTTCCTAGGCATAAGTCCAAGGCGGAGGCTGGGGCCCTGTCTGGGTCCGAGTGCGGGGTCATAACCGAAGACAACGCCCCCTGCCCTTAAAGACAGACCGAGGGCGAAGGCCAAGCCCCTTCTGTAGTTGATCTGACAGAGGAGTCCTGAGAAGCTGCAGAGCCGGTGGGCGGCCTCTGTGTGGGCGGGGTGGAGCGAACCATAAGCTTCGTTCGCCAGGGGAGCCCTGCAGGCCGTACTATCATCAGCGTGGGAGGTGGGGGTGCCGCGTGCAGTTCCCGAGGTGGGCGCAGGGGGTTGCAGAACAAGGTGCACTCGCCGACCCGGCATTCACCCCACCTTCCAACCTGAGCGCGTGTCTCCGGGAGCCGCCCCCGCCTTAAAATCCAACCTTTACTCCCACCTCACCGCCGGTCCAGCCCTCGCGTCCCGTGCGGCGCTAGGGCCGACGCGCGCCACCTCCGGGATCCGGGGTCGCAACTCGCATTCCACGCCGCGCGCCACTAGCTCCAGGTGACATCATCCCCCTGCCGGGCTCCGCCTCCCGCCCCAGCCGCCGCACGCCGCGCGCTTATTGGCCGGCGCTCTTCGAGCCCCGCCTTCCGCTCTCCGCCCGCGCGACCCCTCCCAGTCCGTGCGGAGGCGGGGTTTAGCCACCGGCCGGCGCCGACGACGCCTCCCATTGGCCATTCAGAGCCGTCTGTCAGTCTCCTGTTAAAGGGGCCACGACCGCACGGGAGCTGTGGGGGGGGAGGGAGGAGGAATTTTTTTGGGGGGGAGGTGGGATTTGGGGGGCGCTGGTGGGCACCCCTGGATCTGGCGGCTGCGGCCTCGCGGGGGGGAGGCTGAACGGTGATAGGGGCAGGGGGCTATTTTAGGGGGTAGAGGGCTGTTAGACCGTGAGGGGGAGGGGGGGTCCCCAGCGCCCAAGCCGGAGCCAGAGACGCGGAGCCCGCGCGAGCGGCGGAGACAGGGCTCCGGAGCCACAGATTCGGGCCCCGGCCGCCGCCAGGGGCCCCGCCCGGTCCCCCCACCCCACCCCACGTCCCTCCTGCAGCCCAGCTCCGCCCGCAGCCGCCGCGGACCAGGTAGGTAAGAGCCCGGCCCAGCCCGCTTGGCAGCGCCCACCCCGGGGACCCCTCGCCGAGCCTCCCTCGCCTTCCCGAGATCCTGGACTCCCTTCTTTATCCCCGGGGGCTCCGGAGCCCAGATTTCACAGCCCAACCACAGAGACTCAGGCGTGCCCCTCCCGGCTCTCAGAGTCCCCAACCGAACCCTAGAATCCCAGGCGTACTGCCGCCTTGCGCCTCGTCCAGGGCCCAGGAGCCTGGATTTCCCAGTTCAGCTCCGGCAGCCCCCTCTGGACCTACATCCTCCTCCTCGGCCCATTCCCGGGAGCTCCAGACACCTGCCGTGGCTGTGTCAGACCCCCAGCTAGGGCCAGCTGCCCCCCGTCGGGTGTGCATCGTCCCCTATTCGTGCACCCGGTCTGCCCATCTCCAGCTTGAACAGCCAGCCTCCCCCCTCGGTCCAGGCCCGCTCGGCAGCCGCCCTGGACACAGGCCCGCTCTGGAGCTGTCCATGGTCAGCGCACTCGGCAGCCTCACCTCCCCCACCTCCTGCTGCTGCTGCCGCCGGGGAGGGGGCGCCTGCGGTTCGGGGAATACCCCCCGCCGCGCCTTTGACCCGGAGATACCCGGGGCCCTCTGCAACCCGGGCGCCTGGGCCTCAGGGTTCCTCTGGTGAGCCTCTCGTCTCGTCCTCAGTACCCCAGGTTTCTGGGACCCCAGCTGTTTCTTGAGGAGTCAGGGCTTCTGAATGTTCCTGCCTGGTCCACCTTAGGGACCTTGGCATCCAGGGATCTAGCTCCCACCTGGCTCTGGAAGCCCTGTCGGTGCTCACCCCGCCTGTCTGAAGGCCCCAGCTGGTAGCCCCCACTCGCTCAGGACCTGGGAATCCAGTTTCCCAGCTCTTGCCCCCTTTAGAGACCCAGTTCAACAGCCCCTGTGCCCCTCAGGCAAATATACCCAGCTTCCTGACACCCCAGCACTGCCTGCTTAGGGATTCAGGCACCATGACTCTCTCCCTTTCAGGGGCTTGGAATGCAGTTCTTAAAGCAAATCTCTGGCTTCTGCCCACCTTCCCCCTTGGAGACCTAGATGCTTTGTCTCTGGTCCTGCATCCCCTCAGGGACCCAGGAGTTCAGACCCCAGCTTCCGTGTTGCCCACCAAAACCATCTGCCACAATCCTCCTTCCCAACAAGGACTCAGGCTCCAAGCTTCCATCCCCTGTCCTTTATCTCCACAACTATTCAGGAGTCCAGGCCCCCACCAAGTATCTAGCCTGTTAGCTTTTACTCTTAGGGACCCAGGTCCCCCCAGCCTCACAACCCCCATCAACTTGACATCTCTAGTGGCCTTAACAAACCCCTGCCTCATCCCCATATCATCTCAGGCACTGGGCTCCCTGGGGGTTCTCTTCTCTATTCCCTGAGACCCAGGTTCTTGAGATGTTTCCAGCACCCCATCATGATGTTTCCGTCATGATGTCCCATCCTCTGAGTACACCTTCTCAGGCTGATGAGCCAAACATAGACCCCTTCCTCTAGATGTGTTCTGTGACCTAGGTTCATTAGATGATCTAGAACCTATCCACTATCTTCCATATTGCCAGTTAAACTGTGCCCTTGCAATGCTCTAGATTCTTTCTAAATCTTAGAAATTAGATTCTTTATAATTCTTAGATTCTTTCTAAATCTAAATCTTAGAACACTCTCAGTCAATATCTCTGTTCTGTTTTCACCCACGGAATGTTTTCAGTTCTAGGTTAGATGCTAAAATCTGGGCATGTATTTCCCCAGGGGAATTCAAATGTCTTGATAATGCCCCCAAACCAAATTCTGATCCCACCTTCTCCTCACATATGTTCCAAATTTTTAGAAACCAGTACTTGCTTATTCTCTGCTAAAATTTTATTTTAGGTGTGTTCTAGGTTCCAGCCACATCCTTGGCATTGTTCTAGATTCTGTTCTCCTCTCAGGGGCATTCTACATTCTGTGTAGAATATGTGTGTTCCAATTATGTGCTCTACCCTTTCTCCAAATTGCACTATCAATTTTATTTATTTATTTATTTATTTTACTTTATTTTATTTTATTTTTTTTAAAGATTCTATTTATTTATTTGACAGAGAGACAGTGAGAGAGGTAACACAAGCAGGGGGCAGTGGGAGAGGGAGAAGCAGGCTCCCCGCTGAGCAGGGAGCCCGATGAGGGGCTCGATCCCAGGACCCCGGGATCACGACCCGAGCCAAAGGCAGACGCTCAACAACTGAGCCACCCAGGCGCCCTGATTTATTTATTTTTAAAAAGATTTTATTTATTTATTTGACAGAGAGACACAGCGAGAGAGGGAACACAAGCAGGGGGAGTGGGAGAGGGAGAAGCAGGCCTTCCGCTGAGCAGGGAGCTCGATGCGGGGCTCGATGCGGGGCTCGATCCCAGGACCCTGGGATCATGACCTGAGCCGAAGGCAGACGCTTAACTGAGCCACCCAGGCGCCCCTGCACTATCAATTTTAAAATGTACTTTCTTATTTTAGGTTCCATCCACTTCTACAGTCTTAAATCTAAAGGATTCTCACTGAAATGTAGTGCATCTTCCTTTTTCAGGTACTAGATTCTAGGCCCATCCATTCCCACCTTTTCTGTCCATCTTTTCCCTAATGTGACCTTCGTTTAGAACTTATCTCCTGGAGGACTGTGGGCTTCCTCCTCCATCTGGCACTTAAGCATTCTAAGCATGCTCTAGGCTCATCTCCTCTTTTGGAGTCTTCAGCTAGAAATGTCCTCATTTCCAGAACATCTCTCCCCCCTTCCTTTGCCAGCTCAGTCCTTATGCCAGTAAATTCTCAATTCCCAGCATGCTTCTGAATCTTCCCCCAGGCACTTTTAAGTTCCAGGCAAACTCCTTGCTACTTTCTAGGGTTTTTCCCCCCACCTCCAGGGAATGTTCTGAATTCTAGTGTCTATCTTTTGCCTTCTGTCTGTCACCTAGACACATGATAACACCAAGAGTGTGATCCCTGCTATATTCTTTGTTACACCTGCATCCCTGGTAGCTTCTGAGTTCTAGATGTCTCCTGACTAGGTTTGTCATGTGTTACATTAGGTATGTTCTTAGGTATCATCTTGCTCCCCTCTGTGTTTGGGGTTCTTCAGTGACCCAGACCACTCTTTCATTTATTGGATTGCTTTTGACTGGTTCAGGTTCCAGACCTAGGTTCTAGAATATGCCCCTCTACTTGGCCCTATGTGAAGATTTTACCCCAAGCGCACTGTACCTGTGGAAACACATGTCCTTTCTGCACTCTGTACTGTCTTCATGCCATGGCTTTCTAGATCCTACACCCAGCCTTGCTAAATTTTATGTCCTTCTCAGTGAATTTGAAGTTCTAGAGCAGCTTCTCGGAAACATCCTGTGTTGCATCTCCCGAGTAGGTTCTGGATTTTAGATACCATGTTGTTTTTTGACCTCTCTCCTTATAAATATTGTCTTAAATCTGGCCTCTGAGTGCTGGCAAAGACCCAAGGGTGTAGGCATCTAGCTGCCTTCACTCCCAGGTTCCAGGGCCCTCCATCCCCTCCTCTTCTCATTGAAGTCCAAGACCCCAGTTCCAGGTTTTGGACATAGTGTGCACACTGGGTGGGGCTGGGAACTATTCACTGTCAGAACCGGTTATGCCGCTGCCTGGAGGGAGAGAAGGAAAGGAGGGAATAGAGTGAAAGTCTCTCCTGCTTTCGACCAGGCCAGATGGACCCGTCTGACCTGATGTGTGTGGAGGGAGCGGCTCAGGAGACCTCCCTTCATCTCCGCCCACGGCTCATGCACCTAGATTCCTGGGTCCTGGGGGCCTGGACTCTGGGGTTCTGGGGGAAGAGGGGTCTGAAGACTGGGATTTCTGGGTCTGAGGTTGGAGGTTGAAAACTCAGATTCTTGTGTCCCTGTCTGACCCCCAGGATTGGGGAAGAGGTGGCTGAAGGCTCAGACTCCGGGGTTTAGGGGAGAGAAGGGAATTGGGGACCCAGCCTCCTGTGGCCTGAGGTAGGAGGGAGCTGGATCTTGGACTCCTGGGTTGAGGGAGATGGCTAGCAAGTGGAGTGGCTTTTAGATTCTTTTGGAGCTGGGGTCCAGATATCTGGGACATTGGGGGCAGGAGTTGGGCTGGATAGATGAGGACCATCCCTGTGACCCTGTACTGGTACCAGTGACCTAATTCTGTGGCCCCAGTTCTTTGACCTCCTGAAGGCATGGTTCTCAGCTGGGCTTGTCTTCTTACTCATGCGGTGGGTTAATGGGCATTCCCAGCAGGGTCAGAATAGGTAGACTGATTTTCCCACATTGACTCAGGCAATGGGTCACCTGGCTTTGGTTTCTCTGACTAGGCTGGTCCTAGATTTGCTGCCAGGGCCTGGTGGGTTTCAGTTAATCCTGTGCCATGAGCAGAATGGGTGGGCCCCAGTTTCTTCTGTACAATGCCTGGGTTGCCCCACCTCAGCTTCCACTATGGAGTATCCCAGGGGCCGTGCCTCAGTTTCTCTGCCAGTGCCTCGACGAGGCCGGTCTCTGTTCCCTGCCCCCTCCCCACTCCCGCAGGCCAGCACCGCCGCCATGATGTGCGAGGTGATGCCCACCATCAGCGAGGATGGCCGGCGGGGCTCGGCGCTGGGCCCGGACGAGGCGGGCGGCGAGCTGGAGCGCCTTATGGTCACGATGCTCACGGAGCGCGAGCGCCTGCTGGAGACGCTGCGCGAGGCGCAGGACGGGCTGGCTACGGCGCAGTTGCGGCTGCGCGAGCTGGGCCACGAGAAGGACTCGCTGCAGCGCCAGCTCAGCATCGCTCTGCCCCAGGTCTGGGCGGGACCCGGGCGGGGCCTGCGGGAGGCGGGACCTCGACCGCCGAAGGCGCGGAGAGGGCGGTCCGGAAGGGGCGGGACCTGGCGCGTCAAAGGGAGGAGTGCATGGGGCGGGCGCTTGCCGGTGATGGGCGGGGCCTGAACCTCTGGGAGGGGCGGGATTTAGCGGGGAGGGGCGGGGCCTTCAAACTTCCAGGCCTGTGTAATGAGGGACATGGGGAAAGGATTGATCTAATTGTCCGGATCCTACCCACATCTGGACAGGAGTTTGCGGCTCTGACGAAAGAGCTGAACTTGTGTCGGGAGCAGCTGCTGGAGAGGGAGGAAGAGATTGCAGAGCTGAAGGCGGAGCGCAACAACACGCGGGTGAGGGGCGTGGGGGCGGGGCCTAAGCGGGGTGGGCGGAGCCACGAGGTGTTGCAGCCTGACCCATCTTTTTTTACCCATCTTGCCTTCCTGTCTTCTCCTCCCTGCTTCCACTTCCCGGCTGGTCTCCTCTGGTTCCCTCCTTCCTTCACGTCTCCTCCCTTATCTCCATAATTGTTCTTTTCCTACACCATTCCTTCCTTGACCATGGCCCTACCTCTGATATCCCTCTCTCTTCCTGACCTCTCTCCTTACCCCTTTGCTTGGCTCCACTCTTCCTCCATGTGTCCGCCCCACCTGTCTGGACCACCCTTGTCCTCGACCCTGCCTCTCTTCCCTTGCCTCTTTTCCTTGGCCCGGTGACCTAACCCTGTAGCTTCTCCTTGAACACCTGGAATGCCTG
The DNA here is from genome assembly GCF_964656455.1 of Halichoerus grypus. Taxonomy (NCBI): domain Eukaryota; kingdom Metazoa; phylum Chordata; class Mammalia; order Carnivora; family Phocidae; genus Halichoerus; species Halichoerus grypus. Next base: position 53,886,005 of record NC_135726.1, read on the forward strand.
GTGTCCAGGCACGAGAGGTCACTGCGCATGACCGTGGTAAAGCGCCAGGCCCAGTCCCCGGGTGGGGTCTCTTCTGAGGTGGAGGTGCTCAAGGCTCTAAAATCCCTCTTCGAGCACCACAAGGCCCTGGATGAGAAGGTATGAGAAACAGAAGAGCCTGGATGCAGAACCTAAGCCCGTGGTTGGCTGGGACTGTCCTGGATAGGAGAGATTCTGTCTGTGATTGGTTGGGGATGTCCTAAGTGGGAAGAATGTTGACTGAGATTGATTGGGACGGGCGACTCAGATTGGGAAATGACTGGTTGAAAAACGAATTTTGGTGGGGACTACCGGTGGGTGGGGCTGCCTTGGTACCTGGTTGGAGCTGCACACCCATTATAGGTAGAGGAATGCTAATGTCGGCCTATCAGGCCGTCCCAGGGGTGTTCGGCCTCACGGTCAGCTGTCCTAGATTGTGTCTGATCCCCATCTCACTCTGTCCCGCTCCCATCCGCAGGTCCGGGAGCGGCTGCGGATGGCGCTGGAGCGGGTGGCGGTGCTAGAGGAGGAGTTGGAGCTGAGCAATCAGGAGGTGGGGGCGTGGCCAAGAAGGAGGAGGGACTAAGGAGCTACCAATGGGGTGGAGCTGATTGGGTGGGTTCAGGGAAAGAACGGACAATGGAGGAAATGGTTGGAGGGGGAAAGTTCGGGCTCTAGAGGACACCGCCACAAGGAGGCTAGGGGGAAGAGTAAGGGTGGACTTCTTCACGCTGGGCAGCTAAGGAGAGATGCAATGAAGGCACAGGGTTTAAAGACAGAGTGTAGGATGGGGTGGCCCCAACAGGACCAGTGCCAGTGGGAAGTAGAGTGGGGGCTCTAGGACTCCCTTTGTCCTGATCTCTGTTTCCCGTTCCCAGACACTGAGCCTTCGAGAGCAGCTGTCTAGGCGCCGGTCGGGGCTGGAGGAGCCCGGCAAGGATGGGGACGGGCAGGTGAGAGGCGGAAGTCCTTCGCCCCCCTTGCTCTTCAAGGATCCCCATCCCTGTGACCTCCACTCAGCCCCCTGACTTTGTGATGGTCCTTTTAATGTTTGGTATGATCCTCACTGCCTCTATGACATCTGAAGTCCTAAGACCCTAATTGGCCTTTGACCTCTGATTCAAGTCACCTAGCTAACTTCTGCGACCTCCAGGCTGATCTTTGATTCCCACCCCCCACCCCCCACCCCGCTCCCCTGCATCAACTTTCCTCTTGTATTCTCTCTATATCTCTGTGTTCCCCACTCTGGGTTCTGTCCCTTCTTCTCTCACTGGTCCCACTCCAGCCCCTTGCCAATGGCCTTGGTCCCGGCGGGGATTCGAACCGGCGCACAGCGGAGCTGGAGGAGGCCCTGGAGCGGCAGCGTGCGGAGGTGTGCCAGCTGCGGGAGCGCCTGGCGGTGTTGTGCCGCCAGATGAGCCAGCTGGAGGAGGAGCTGGGCACCGCCCACCGCGAGCTGGGTAAGGCCGAGGAAGCTAACGCCAAGCTCCAGCGCGACCTCAAGGAGGTGAGGCCGGAGCCCCTGGTGGGCTGCCCTCTGTCCCTCCCTCCCCCTAACCCTCCCCGATCCCCCTTTGCCCAAAGTCACAGAGCTCATGAATGGTGGAACCTGGAATCGGTCCACAAGCTGTGTGGACTCTCCTCCTCTCTGAGCCTCAGTTTGCTCACCTGTAGAATGGGATTTATGACCCTTGCCAGAGGGTTGGCACATGACACATACATGGTAGGCGTTCAATAACTGGTCCGAGATATGTTATCATTGGGAAATTCTCTTGTGCTTTTTTTTTTTTTTAAGATTTTATTTATTTATTTGAGAAAGAGCATGAGTGGGGAGGGGTGGGAGGGGAACGGCAGAGGGAAAGGGAGAAGCAGGCTCCCCGCTGAGCAGGGAGCCCAATGCGGGGCTCTATCCCAGGACCCCAGGATCACAACCTGAGCCAAAGGCAGACGCTTAACCGACTGAGCCACCCAGGCGCCCCACTCTTGTGCTTCTAAGTTGAACTCCTTTTTCTGCATTTCACCCCATCCTGGCTTAGGCCCCTTGATCCTAATTCCTATGCCCCTGGGACTGCTGGGAAATTTAGGGTATGGATTCTGGAAGTCATTGGATGAGAAAGAAGAGCGAGCACTTTATTTTTCATCATCCATTGGGATTTTCACCTCAGATTTTAAACCTGGATGGCCCTGTTGGGAAGTGTGGCCCAACGGGCTCCCAGACATAAGTCCATCTTCCACGAAACCCTGGAGCCCTGTCTTAGGTTTTCTGAGCCTGCACTACCTTGGGGCTCTTGGGAGATGTTTCCTCCCATGTGGAAGGGACTTTTGTTTTTCATGAGACCCTAGGGCACTCGCTCTGTGATTCTAAGCCTGGGCTGTACTAGAAGTTGCTGAAAAATCTAAGGCCTGGATTTTTTTCTTTTTAATTTTCTTTCTTTCTTTCTTTCTTTCTTTCTTTCTTTCTTTCTTTCTTTCTTTCTTTCTTTCTTTCTTTCTATTAGCTTCAGAGGTAGAATTTAGTGATTCATCAGTTGCATATAACTGGAATTTTTTTTAGAGGTAGTTTATTATTATTAGTAGTAGTATTTTAAAGATTTTATGTATTTATTTGATGGAGAGAGAGACACAGCGAGAGAGGGAACACAAGCAGGGGGAGTGGGAGAGGGAGAAGCAGGCTTCCCGCGGAGCAGGGAGCCCGATGCGGGGCTCGATCCCAGGATCCTGGGATCACAACCTTAGCCGAAGGCAGACGCTTAATGACTGAGCCACCCAGGCGCCCCATATTATTATTATTTTTAAGTAAACTTTACCCCAAGGTGGGGCTTGAACTCAGGACCCCAAGATCAGGAGTCACGTGCTCTACTGACTGACCCAGCCAGGCGCCCCTAAGGCCTGGATTTTTGAGGGGAGTGGGCCAAGAAGAGTGGAGACTTCCCATCCATGGGCTTCAGGTCGTCCATACGGGGAGGGTCCAAGACAGTAAGCCCTAGAAGCTCATGGGAGGTGAGGTACCACCATTTTAACTCTCGGGTGGTCGGGGTCCTAAGGTTGGCTATTCCTGGGAGTTCTTGGCAGGGGTGGTTCCACCATTCGGACGCCCAGATAGCAGGAGACTTCATTTCCCAGGATACCCTGGGGTGCCTGATCTAGGGTTCTAAGCCCACACTACCCCGGGGCTTTTTGGGAGCTGTCGTCCACGTGACCTTTGGCCACCCCTGCAGGCGCTTGCGCAGCGGGAGGATATGGAGGAGCGCATCACGACCCTGGAGAAGCGCTACCTGAGTGCCCAGCGCGAGGCCACGTCTCTGCACGATGCCAATGACAAGCTGGAGAACGAGCTGGCCAGCAAGGAGTCGCTGTACCGGCAGGTGGGGGCACGGCCAGGGAGGTGACGTGGGGGCGAGGCCGCGGCCTGTGTGACCTAGCTCCTCTCCTTCCCCCTCCACCCCCCACCCCCATCTCCGTCCCCCCTCAGAGTGAGGAGAAGAGCCGGCAGCTGGCGGAGTGGTTGGACGACGCCAAGCAGAAGCTGCAGCAGACCCTGCAGAAAGCGGAGACCTTGCCCGAGATAGAGGCCCAGCTGGCCCAGCGCGTGGCAGCGCTCAACAAGGTGAGGAGAGGCCTGGGGCGGGAGTGTGGGGGGGTGGGGTAGAGGGGTGAGGCCGGGCCTTCAGGCTGGAGGGGTAGGAAACTTGCCGCTGGGATTCTGGGGAAAGGGGCGGGGCCGGGGGTCTAGGAAAGTGAGGGAACTTGGAATGGGGTCAGGGCCTGGAGGTTTGTGGGGTGTTCTCTAGTCCGGACTGACAGGATGGCCTGGAACGCAAAAGAGACAGAACAGACCCCGAGGAGGGGACAGGGCGCGAATCTTAGCGCGGGGTCTGGAGTCTCTCGGGGGAGGAGCCTGGGGCTCGGGGGGCGGGGCCTGGCGCCGAGCCTTGGAAGAGGCGGGGCCTGAGCCTGACTGGGTCCCAGTGGGGCAAAGTCAGATGCCGCTGGCTTCCTGTCCACTAGGCTGAGGAACGTCATGGGAATTTTGAGGAGCGGCTTCGGCAGCTGGAGGCCCAGTTGGAGGAGAAGAACCAGGAGCTGCAGCGGGTGAGGGGGCGGCCGGCTGCAGGGTGGGTGGGGCTTTGCAGCTGAGGCCGGAGCTTAGATGAGGGGGTAGAGTTGGGGGGGCGGGAGCTGAAAGCAGGGGCGGTGCTCCGGGCCAGGTGGGCTTGAGCATCCCTGTCCCGCTGTCCTTTGGGCAGGCCCGGCAGCGGGAGAAGATGAACGATGACCACAATAAGCGGCTGTCAGAGACTGTGGACAAATTGCTGAGCGAGTCCAACGAACGGTTACAGCTGCACCTCAAGGAGCGCATGGGGGCGCTGGAGGAGAAGGTGTGCCCCAGCCCCAGACTTAAGTAACCTCCAATCCTAGACCTCATCTTGCCGCAATCCCGGGGCCCCAGACCTTTCCCCAAACCGTTAGTTGAGATCTCGAATCTGGGCATCTAGAATTTGAATTCAACAGACTTCTCGGGTCTGTACCTGGTCTAAACACCCCAAGAGCCTGGGGCACCCATACCTTGAGTTCTTGGCTTTTCCCCAAGCCTCTGACCCTTTGGACTCTCACACTTTGAAGATTATTTATTTATTTATGTATGAATGTATGTATGTATTTGTTTATTTATTTTAGACAGCAGGGGTGGGGGCAGAGGGGAAGGAAGAGGGAGAGAATCTCAAGCAGACTTCCACTGACCGCAGAGCCCCGATTGGGGGGGGTGGGGAGGGCTTGATTTCACGACCCTGAGATCATGACCCCAGACGAAACCAAGAGTCAGATGCTCAACTGACTGAGCCACTCAGGCGTCCCTGGACCCTCAAACTTTGAATCTTTATTACACAGGATGCTGGATTCTGGGGCTCCCAGGCATTACCTTCCTTAGATGCATCTTTGGCCCCACAAGCCCCATGCCCTCCAGCTCACCACTCACACCCACCTCATTCCCCTGGGGTCACCTTTGGCCAGTCTCTGGACACTTACAGCCCCAGGATATGCCTCTTCCAGGCTCCACCCCCTCACTGCACCCCTGTCCTCCACAGAATTCACTGAGCGAGGAGATTGCCAACATGAAGAAGCTTCAGGATGAACTGCTGCTCAACAAGGTAAGGAGGGGTCTGGAGGAGAGGGCATGGGGGCCTAGGACCAGGGACATGGAGCAGGCATTGCTGGGGGACGGCATTAGCCAGGCTGGGAGGGGCTATTCCTCAGGGACAGGGCTGATTCTGACCTGACACCTCCAACTTCCTCCCACCAGGAGCAGCTCTTGGCAGAGATGGAGCGGATGCAGATGGAGATCGACCAGCTGCGGGGGAGGCCACCATCCTCCTACTCCAGGTGACACTAGTCCTTCTGCCTCACCCTTGCTCATAGGAGCCCCCTTGGCCAAGCTCATCCTTTCTGATCTCCAAGTCTTCCCCACCCCCCTGTCCTCCCAAGGCTTTCACTGACTCCTGTTACTCTTGACACCTGACTTCATGGCCTCTGACCTCTGACTTCAGATCCCTCTCCCAGTCCTCTGACCCCAGGCCTTTTCCCATGACGCCTGACCTCTCTGCCCTTTTCCTGACCCCTTGGTCTCTGACTGCCTTCTCCATGCCACAGGTCTCTCCCTGGCAGTGCCCTGGAGCTCCGTTACTCCCAGGCACCCACATTACCTTCTGGTGCCCACCTGGACCCCTATGGGGCTGGCAGTAGCCGGGCAGGCAAGAGGGGCCGCTGGTCAGGGGTCAAGGATGAGCCCTCCAAGGTCAGCAGCCACTTTTGGGGCCCGGACTGAGCAGGGGGTGGGTGGGCAACAGTAGGAAATGGAGTCTAATACGTGGGGCTCTGGAAGGGGACTGGGCTGAGAAACAGCATCTCCTGGACCCATGTTGTCTTTTTTTTTCCTCCTGCAACTCCATCCTCTCTACTTGCCTGACGTCTCTTCATGTGGATATCCTGCTACGTGGTGAGAACCTTAGCGGAATGATGAGGTGGGGAGAGGGGCGGTGAGTGGGGGATGGGCACGGTGTAGAATCCTAGAATGGGGGTGCAAGGTGAAGAAAGGAAGCGGCCTGGGTCAAGGGAAATGGTAGAATCAGGGGACGGGGTAGAGTCCTGGATAGGGCAGTCAGTCAAGGAAAGGGACTTGTCAAGAGACAAAGCTGGGCTGGGAAAAGTGTGTGGGCTGGATCACAAGGTGAGGCCAGTCTTTGTCAGGGGACACAGGCAGGGTCGTGGAGGGTGGACAAGGTCAGTAGAGGTGAGGGAAGCCCCAGCACCTGACATCCTTCTGTCCCCACACAGAGACAGGAGTGGGAGCGGTCTGCCCCTGCAGGGTCCATGCCACCCCCATTCCCTGGGGAGCTGGATGGCTCAGATGAGGAGGAGGCTGAGGGGATGTTTGGGGCTGAGCTGCTCTCCCCCAGTGGACAGGCCGATGTGCAGACGCTCGCCATCATGCTTCAGGAGCAGCTGGAAGCCATCAACAAGGAGATCAAGTGAGCACTGACTGGCCCAGTCCTTCTCCACCCTGCCTGAGCTGACCCTGTAGCCCCTCTGAAGGCCTGAGCACATCTCCTCTCTTACTATCCTCAAGGAACTCCCCCAGCCCAACACTCCCTCCAGTAACTAGGAATCCTCAAGATATACCCAGAAGTCTCCTATCTATCTAGTCCCTATCCAGTATTCACAATTTCCCAATACACCAATGACTGCATTCCCAAATACCCAAGTTCTCAAGCCAGTACACCAAGAATCCTCCAGCACACCCTGGATGTTATGGCTTCACACAGCTAGTACCCAGAGTCTCCCAGAACCTCAAGAATCTCAACACAACACAAGGTCCCCAATCCCAAACACCAAGAATCTCATCCTAATACTTCAAGAACCTCAATTCAAGATAACAAGAATTTCGACTTAATATAACAAGAATCCTCGATTTATCACGAATCCCCCACTGACATAAGGTCTACCCTGCTTTCCCAGAAATTGCCCTCCTTGGCAATTCTCTAACAACACACTCTCCATGGGAAATATACCAATATGACCACGACTTTCCATCCAAAGTCATTGCGAGTTGAGGTATTGATCCACATACCAGATGACTCCATGAACTTCCCAGATCCTAGGTTGACCTCAGAGTCCCTGATCTCCCCCGATCTTATTATGATCTTGCTCTTTCTTTCCTCCTTGGAATTGGACCTCTTTCCCATAGTGAGCTTTTTTATGACTTTATAGAACCATGTGGTTACCATCATGGGAGCCTTGATGCAGACCCTGATCTTCCTGTTGTCCCTCATCTCCCAGTGATCTCCTGAGCCTATCATGACCCCTTGACTCCCCTTTAACCTGTGAGGCCGTGATGAATCCATCAAGACCCTCTAACCTGATTATGCTTTCCTCAGAATTCTTCCCCACCCTCCCCGCCCCCCCCAGCCTACCTGCCCTTTGGGATCCCCAGACTCTGTCTCCCATTGCTTGCCTCTCTGTTCTCTCACCCGGTCTGCCCCCTTTCCCTCCTCAGGCTTATCCAAGAGGAGAAGGAGACAACGGAACAAAGGGCAGAGGAGCTGGAGAGCCGGGTGTCTGGTTCTGGCCTGGACTCCCTGGGCCGCTACCGCAGTAGCTGCTCACTGCCCCCCTCCCTCACTACCTCTACCCTTGCCAGCCCCTCCCCTCCCAGCTCTGGCCACTCAACGCCCCGTCTGGCACCCCCTAGCCCTGCCCGTGAGGGCACCGACAAAGCTGTGAGTGTTCTGAAGTCTCCTCATTTTGGTGGGGTGGCCTGGGGAGGGGGGAGATCGGAGACAGGGCTCCCCAAGCAACAGCAACAAAAACCCCTCACACCAGTGATTTTCAAAAGCAACCTTAGCTTTTCCTACAAGTTCCAACTTAAAGGGTGTAAGGGGGGAGGCTGAGCCACGGGGTTTCTGAACCCTAACTTGTACTTTAGTCAGATCTGGCCTTTTTTTTTTTTTTTTTTTTAAGAATTTATTTATTTATTTGACAGAGAGAGACACAGCGAGAGAGGGAACACAAGCAGGGGGAGTGGGAGAGGGAGAAGCAGGCTTCCCGCTGAGCCAGGAGCCCGTTGTGGGGCTCGATCCCAGGCCCCTGGGATCATGACCTGAGCCGAAGGCAGACGCTTAACAACTGAGCCACCCAGGCGCCCCCGATCTGGCCTGCTTTTACCTGTTGTGTGCATTAGGTTTCTTCATAGGTTTTGTTTTTTTGTTTTTTGTTTTTTTAAGGTTTCCGTGACTAAACATACACTTGAGAGCTAATATTAGATCCTCGGAATTGATCTTTGAGGAGGAATAAGACATATTAGCCCTATGTTATTGCCTTAAACCCAGTTTTCTGGCTTCCAGAATGTGTAACTCATTAGCTTTCCTATAGTCTGAGCAGATCCCACTCCTGACACCAAAAGCTAGGATACATAAAAACTGGCTGCTCAAGCTCCAGGCGGACTCATTGCCTTTATGTTTCTGCAACTCACCCCTATCTGATCTAGGCTACCTTCAGAAGTGGTACCCAAAGCCAGGGACATCCCAGACACCCCCTGGTAGATATCCCCACTAATGAAGAGCCCCCAGCATGACCCTTCCAATGCATTTCAGCCTCTCTGCCTTTCTGTGCCCAGAATCATGTCCCCAAGGAGGAGGCTGGGGCTCCACGAGCGGAGGGGCCAGCCATCCCAGGAGACACCCCACCTCCCACTCCCCGCTCTGCCCGCCTTGAGAGAATGACACAGGCCTTGGCACTGCAGGCGGGATCCCTGGAAGATGGGGGACCCTCACGGGGAAGGTCAGCAGGGACAATGGATGGGATGGGGAGGGGTTTGCTCGGGAAGATGTGTCAGGGGAATGGACAAGGACTTGGGAGGAAAAGAGACATCCCAGATGGGGTCTGCCCTCACTCCGTCCTGTTCACCCAGTGAAGGCACCCCAGATTCCCTGCACAAAGCCCCCAAGAAGAAGAGCATCAAGTCATCCATAGGCCGTCTCTTTGGCAAGAAGGAGAAAGGGCGAATGGGACCTCCAGGCCGGGACAGCTCTTCTCTGGGTGAGGACCCTGATGCCAACCCTATCTCCCTTCCTCTCTCCCTTCTTTCCTTCCTCTCTTCCTTCCTTCTTCGTTTGCACAAATTCACTTGACATTCATCTGAGTCTTCATTCATTTGATAACTCATAGGATGTGAAAGGGGCAAGCAGGACTTGGTGGAGGTAGAGGGAAGGAAGAGGGACAAGGACAGGGCACTCTGAGGCCTGCCTGGGGGACTGGAGGTGGGGAGCTAAATGAATTTTATGATTGCATTTACCTATTTTTTAAATAGGGAAAGAGAGAGGACCACCTAAAGGCAGGGCAGATGGTGGGCTGGAGCCTGCTTATACTGGCTTGTGAAAGCCAAGAGTTCAATTTTCTGTAGTTTTATGGGCTGCCTGACCTTACATCGGTACCCTGAAATTAATGGAATTCTTTACACCATGGAAATTGGCAAACACCACAAAGCAGGAAATACGCCTTCCCTCCCTCCCTACCTCCATTCCTCCCTCCCTGCCTCTCTCCCAGGGAGCCGGTGGTTAAACAGTTACCAGTATCCCACTGCCACCTTACTGAGGCCAGCCCAGTGAATCCAGCCCCATTTTGGGGATGTCTCCAATTCCCTGCCTGGGAGGTGAAATTGGTTCCTGTTTGGCTTTATCACTCCCTCGGGGCCTCTAAGTCGCTGGCCTCCTTCTCAGCACCCTGGACACCAGAGAGTCTCCTTCCTGCTTGATTCTCTCCAAACTCTGGCCCCTCCCTGCCTTCAGCAGGAACACCCTCGGACGAGACACTGGCCACGGACCCTCTGGGGTTAGCCAAGCTGACGGGCCCAGGAGACAAGGACCGAAGGAACAAGAGGAAGTGAGTGTGTGTGTGTATAGGGTGGGCAGGGGGGGAATGGGGGAGACCACTTACAGAGATTCACTTTTTTTTTAAACCTTTTTTTTTTTTTTAAGATTTTATTTATTTATTTGACAGAGAGACACAGCGAGAGAGGGAACACAAGCAGGGGGAGTGGGAGAGGGAGAAGCAGGCCTCCCGCCGAGCAGAGAGCCCAATGCGGGGCTCGATCCCAGGACCCTGGGATCATGATCTGAGCCAAAGGCAGACGCTTAATGATTGAGCCCGCCCAGGCGCCCCTTTTTTTAAACCTTCTTCCAAGTTTTCTACCTTAATAAAAAGTGCTTTGGGGGCTCAGTTTGGCAGCCCATATACTAACATTAGAACGATCCAGAGAAGATTAGCATGGCCTCTGCGCCAGGATGCCAGGCAAATTCATGAAGCATTCCACTGAAAGAACTGTGCTTTAGAGGGGGTTTGTGGGAAAGGACGGCTGGGGGTCTCTGCCCCTGAGAGCTCCTGCCCTACTAGGCCTCTGTCCCCAGGCACGAACTTCTGGAAGAGGCCTGCCGCCAGGGCCTGCCCTTTGCTGCTTGGGATGGGCCCACTGTGGTCTCCTGGCTGGAGGTACTGGGGTCCAGAAATGCCATGACTCTTGATCCCCAACTCCTGTAACGGCCCTGCCACTAGGGGTCACTGGGTGCCACCCAGCATCCTCTTCCTAGCCTGGGATGGGGGGTGGGGTGGGGGTGGGCGGAGGGGGATGAGGCCCTGGGGGAGGTCAGCCTTCCTGTTGATCTAAACAGCTTCCTCCTCCTCGTGCCCCCACCCCTGCGCCTCTGACCATGCCCCCTCGGTCCTGCTGTCCTGTTGTCTCTCTCTGTGTCTCCCACATCTCTCTCTCACTGTATGGGATTCTCTGTCTGTTGTTTTGCCTCTCTCCCCATCTCTGTGTTTTTGTCCTTCCCCACATTTCTTCCCACGTCTCTGGGTCTTCCCGTGTCTGTCTCCCAATGTCTTTTGCCTCTTTCTCTCTCCACCCCTCTTTCCCCGGTGACTCTGGCGTTACCCTCTGATCCCCCCCGCTTTATTCCCCGTGTCTCCCTCTGACTCCCTCTTGTCTTGTTTGCCTTGCCCCATCTCTATCGCTTCTCACCGCTAACATTCCCACCTCTCCATCTCCCTCTTTCCTTTTCTTTATGTCTCTCCGGTGTCTCCCTCAATATTGTCTCTGCCTCTCCGTGTGTGTCTCTTCCTTCCCTCTCCCCGCCTCCCTCCTTCCTTCTGTCCAGCTGTGGGTAGGCATGCCTGCATGGTATGTGGCCGCCTGCCGGGCCAACGTCAAGAGCGGTGCCATCATGGCCAACCTGTCGGACACGGAGATCCAGCGGGAGATTGGCATCAGCAACCCGCTGCACCGGCTCAAGCTGCGCCTCGCCATCCAGGAGATGGTCTCACTCACCTCGCCCTCAGCGCCCGCCTCCTCCCGCACGGTCAGTGTCTGCAGGCCAATCCCAACCCTTGCTGCCTCGGGGCCCCGCCTCTTGCCCGCAGACTAGCCAATCCTGGGCTCGCTCACTCCAGATCTGTCTCGCAGACCTTCTCCGCCTTGTGTCTCACCTGGATTGGATTATCTCGGGGGTCGTGGCGTGGGGGAGTCCCTTCTCAGGTCTCCCTGCGTCCCCTCAACCTCGGTCTTGTCTTACACAGACAAGACCCCATCTGGGAGAAAAATTCAAAAGCATATGGTTCCTTACAAAGTCCTTGATGAGGGCACCCCCCCTCTCCTCCCCACCCACCTCTGACTCGGCTCCTTGGCTAGTGCTACTCCTTGGCTCCTTTCCTCAGAGCACTTCTCCCCCTGTCTCTCCTTCTCCTCGAGGTCTCATCTCAAATGTCACTGCCTCCAAGAAGCCTCCCTAACTCAACAACTAAACTAATCACTCGCCCCATCACCCCAGCACATTAACACCTAATTTTTCCCCACAGTGTTTATGGCCTTCTAATAGTTTATCCTTTTGTTCCGTGCCGAAACTTCTGTGTGCTATGCCCAGTTCAGCAATTGTTAACTCCTCGCCCGACTTGCTGTTTGCGTGTGTGTGTTTGTGTGTGTATCTGAGACCCTCCAGTGTAATTTGTGGACATCATTACTGGTTAGCCCAAAAAATTACTTCACAGGGCATCTTCTAACAATAAGAACATTCTCCTACGCAGCCACCGCGCCCTTATACCTAGGAACGTGACCATTATTGTCAATTTCATCTCTTCGGTCTATTTTCAAATTTCCCCTCGTGTATCCCAGACCCTACAACTGTGCCTGGCACTCATGAGGAGCTACATAAGTGTCTGAATCAATGTATGAAGTCCTAACTCGTGGGGCTGTTGGGGGCAGGTGCTCAGTAAATGCGAACACACATCCCTTACCCCCCACCCAAACTTTTGTCCCACCCCACTGCTGTATCTGCCACCTCGTTCTGAACGTCACTCTGCATACATCTGTGTGAGGTCAGAGAGGTGATGTTGCGCCCAAGGCCACACAGCAAAATACCCGGGTAGGGCCCCAATTCAAACCTGAGCTTGCCCGACCTCAAAGTCCATGTTCTTTTGCCTGGTATAGAGCAGGTGCTCAATAAATGATCATTCGGTTTTTCTTTCACTGCCTGGCCCAGAGCAGTAACTGGCCTGAGTCAGAAAGCAGAATGTATATAAATGGACCTGGCCTGGGCCTCTAGGAACACCCCTCCCCCATCCAGAAGCCTTCTCTCAACCCCCATAACACCCCTCGCCCCTCAGTCCACAGGAAACGTGTGGATGACGCACGAAGAGATGGAGTCCCTTACGGCCACGACCAAGCCTGTGAGTGACCCCTGCCGGCGGCTTTGGGAGTGGCACTAACTCTCCCTGCGGAGGGGTGGGGGGGCGAATCTCTGGCTGTTCGTCCGTCCGTTCGTCCCTCCCGCCCTCCTCCACCTGCCCCTTAACCCACCCCTTCTCTCCCCTTTTCCCACTAACGGGTCAGGAGACCAAGGAGATCAGCTGGGAGCAGGTAGGGGGCGCGGGGCGGGACGTGGGCGCATGAACAGGTTGTGCACGCTGCATGCACGCCCCTCCTTCCCCAAGCCCCGCCCCCCCTCCCCCCCAGCGGGAGCGTTCCATCATCACGGCGGGGGTCGCTGCGTGGAGCCGTGCTGTGGACCCGTCTCATTGTGGCTTGGTGGGGTTCAGGGGGTTGGGGGGGAAAGCCTGGACTAGTCCATTGTTAGCGTGGGGCTCGGGCCATTCCATTATCGTGGGGTTGCGGGGGCTGTTCCACTGCTGTAACTAGAGGGAGACCTTTTCTCTCTGATTGAGGGGGAGTGGGACTGTTCCAGTGTACTGGGGCCAAGGGGGGAGCATACTGGGGAGGGGCCGCAGGTCCCGCTGAGAAGTCGGGGAGGAGGAGAAGCTACACTTTGTTCTCATAGATGAACTAGGTTGGACTAGGGTCTTGGTTTCCAGTCGGGGGCCGGTGTTGATTGTTTCCTTACGCTAAAGGGAGTGAAGGACTTTGGGCTGATCCAGAATACTGTCCTGGGCCAGATGTAGCATTAGACTAGTATTTTTGGACCGTGCAAGAGTGATGGGCGGGTCTATTATCGTTTGTTGTGGGGAGAACTACACTGGAAGAATCCGTTGTCCTGACTTGGGGGAGAAGCGATGTTGGACTGACCCACTGTTCTGAGCTGGGACAATGCTAGACTAGTGCCTCTCACCCCTTACTGTTCCGGTAACCGAAGGATCTGGTGGGAATGCAGCTTCTGATTCCGTAGCCTGGGGTGGGGTCCTAGATCCTACAGTTCTGGCCGGTGCACAGGTGATGGTGATGCCGCAGGTCCAAGGACCGCACTTTGAGTAGACAAGGGTCTATTCTGTGATTATGAAGGAGTAGGAGACCCCTGGATTGGTCCGTTGTCCTGAGCAGAGATTAACCCATGTCCTTAGGTGGGGTGGAAAAAGAACCACCTTGGGTCAGGGGGTAGGAGTGAACCCTCTCATACATACATGGGAAGGGGTCAGAGGGCCTGACCCTTCCCCCACCTGCCCATGGCCCCAGATCCTGGCATATGGTGACATGAACCACGAGTGGGTGGGGAACGACTGGCTACCCAGCCTGGGGCTGCCCCAATACCGCAGCTACTTCATGGAGTCGCTGGTGGACGCCCGCATGTTAGATCATCTTAACAAGAAGGAGCTCCGGGGCCAACTCAAGATGGTGGACAGCTTCCACAGGTGGGGGCTGCCTGGCCAGTGGGGACAGTCCAAGGGAAAGCCTCACTCCCAGAGAGTCTTTGGCCAATGGGACTGGTGATGGGAACGTCCTGGGACTATCTTTGGCCCTTTAGCCCGGATTCTCAGGAAATCCTGACTTCTGTGCCCCTTCCACCAATGAGATGGCCCGCTAGGCAAAGTCCAAATCCTCAGACAGCTTGGCTCGTTAACCCCATACCCTGTCCACGTTATCCAATAGGAACTGCCTGTTGAAAATACCCCAAATCCTGGGAAGGTCAGCAATCCCGAAAACCGACCCAGTGGGACAACTCCCCAACCTTTCCCAGAAGGACCACAGCCAGTGGGGAGGGGCGAAGCAGCAGCCATTGGGGTTGTGAAGGCTCCTCTGTGACCCCACTTTCCCCACTGTTCAGGGTGAGTCTGCATTATGGGATCATGTGCCTGAAACGGCTCAATTATGACCGGAAGGACTTGGAGCGGAGGCGGGAAGAGAGTCAGACCCAGATCCGAGGTGAGTAGGCGTAGAAGAGTCCCCCGCCCCCCAACCCCCCAAGCCAGGTGGCGGAGTTTGGGGCTGGTGGGGAGGAGGTATGATTAAGGGGGGGGGAGGGGGAGCGCCGGGCCTTTTGCGAGGGGGTGGAGCCAGCACAGGGGGCGTGGCCAGGACAGGAAATGGCCGTGACAGGTGGGCTAAATTGGACCGACCGGCGCTGAGAGTCCCTTCTGTCCCAGACGTGATGGTGTGGTCCAATGAGCGGGTCATGGGTTGGGTGTCCGGGCTGGGACTGAAGGAATTCGCTACGAACCTCACGGAGAGCGGGGTGCACGGGGCGCTGCTGGCCCTGGACGAGACCTTCGACTACTCCGACCTGGCCTTGCTCCTGCAGATCCCCACGCAGAATGCGCAGGTGAGCTGCGGCTCGGCCCGGGGCACACTGGGCACCCCCACCTCGCAGACTGCACGCTGCCACCCTTCTTCCACCTCTCGTCCCCAGGCCCGGCAGCTCCTGGAGAAGGAATTCAGCAACCTCATCTCCCTGGGCACAGACAGGCGGCTGGACGAGGTGGGCGCAGCCCCAGCCCTGGAGGCTCAGCTCCTAGCGGCACCTGCAGTGTCTGAGCTGAAGGAGTGGGGCTTGACTGCCGGCGGGAGGCGGCTGGAGGCGGGACTAGGGCAGGGGCGGGGTTAAAGGCGGAAACCCGAGAGGGGTGGAGTCAAAGGAAGGGGCTGAGTCAGAACCCGGCCCCGGTCGCTCATCGTCGGCCCGGCCCCTGTACCTAGGACAGCGCCAAGTCCTTCAGCCGCTCCCCATCCTGGCGGAAGATGTTTCGAGAGAAGGACCTACGAGGCGTAACCCCCGACTCAGCTGAGATGTTGCCCCCCAACTTTCGTTCGGCCGCAGCGGGGGCCCTGGGATCTCCGGGGCTCCCTCTCCGCAAGCTGCAGCCCGAAGGTGGGCGGCACCCCGATGCGACAGCCCCTCCCCCCTTCCCCTTGCTCCGTGTGGGAAAGGGACCAACTCTACATTCCAGAAGCCTCCCTCCAAGTTCTGAAATGGCCTAGTCCTTTCTCCCCGACCCATGACGAATGGATTGCTCAGTATGCCAACTCCCTCCTCCGGGTGTGGAATGGATTAATCCCGCACCCCCTTTCCGAAGTGGGAAATGAGTTGGCCCACTGTCACCTGTGGCACCTGAGATGAATCCAAGGCTGCGGGAAGGGGAAGGAAGGAACCCGGCGTGGAGCCAAGCGTTGTCATTTCGGGAGGGGAAATCCAAGAGAGGGCGCTTGGGGTTAAAGATCAGAGAAACCCTGCCGTGTGTGTGTGTGTGTGTGTGTGTGTGTGTGTGTGTGTGTGTGTGTGTGACGCGCGCACCAGACCAAACCACTGCTCGCTCTCCCTGTAGGCCAGACTTCTGGGAGCTCCCGGGCAGACGGCGTTTCGGTCCGGACCTACTCCTGCTAGTGTAGGCCTCCAGGTGAGGACTGTGCTGGGCGACCTTGGGGGTTCGGGGCGGCACAATGGATTTTCACTGCTCCACGTACTGCCCCGGCGTCAATGCAGGTGACCTCACTCGGATGGAAGAATCTTCCAGAGGCTGGGCTGTTCCCCCTCCTGCCCAGAGTATGGTCTCGCCGGGGAGAGCGGGCGGGGGAGCTCGCGCCGCGGACCGGACCATCTGTACAGACGAGCGGGGAGTGCGCGTCCCCGCCTCACAAAAGGACTGGGCCTGGACCAAACCACACGAACTGGACTGAGAGGGGGAACGAAGAGGGCAGGAAGAAATCCCGCCCCAAACTTCCGCCTCCCTTTTCTCTACTTTGTAATTTATTGATCAGTTTCCGATGGGAGATGGGTGCCCTTTCCCCGCGGGAAGGGAGCGGGGCTTCCCTCCCGGGCCGCATGCTAGGAGAGGCTGCCCGCTCCCCTTTCTCCTCCCCAGTCGCGGGGCCCAAGTCTTCCTTCTTCGTCCGAAAGGAGGGGAGGGGGGACTCGCTGCTACAAGCCTCGCCCCATGTGCCACTCATCCCCGCCCCGCCGCGTCAGGTCGCCGGTGCCTGGGGTCAGCTGCGGGCGGAGTCCCCCCTTCCTCCCCAGTGTCTCGTGTCCCCGGGGCCTCTCCGCCCCCCGTGCTGTGGCCGTGTCCGTGCCCCGGGGGTAGGGGGTGCAGAACTGCGCTCCCGGTTCCCCTCCGGCTCCGGGGTTTGCATGGGAGAATCCTCTTTCCACGATGCCACTGGGCGACGTGGCGTGGGGGGAGGGAGGACGGTGGGGGAGCCCTCGCCCGAGACTCTTGGTCGGCCTCCCTGCCCCAGGTGTCACTCAGTGATCACGGGTAAAGAGAACTGTTTCAAAAAGCTCCCGTCTTGACTGATTTATTTGTCAGGACCTTAGGAAAACCGACCTCCTCAAGAACCCGGGAGGCCAGACCATTCCTCCCTCAGACCCGAGTCCAAGTCTGCAGTCCCCACCCGCGCCTTCCCTGGTGCCCCGAGAATCCAGCCCCCACGCCTGACAATGAGGTTTCGGGGAGCATGTTTATTCATAACGCAATTCAATAAATACGGCTCGTGGAAATGGGTTGGAGGGCCAGGGAGGTGCGTCTGCGCCGCAGCCGCACCGCTGGGTCAGGGTTCTGGAGTTTCCAGCATGTCCGCCAGGGCTCTGGAGAGGACGCAGAGGTTAGACAGCCCAAGTGCCCAAAGCTCACCCCAGGCGCTTAGATGGAGATGTTAACCTGCCCATTTTACCGACAGGGGAATGGAGTTCCAGGGTCGTCCAATCACTCAGCGGGACCTCGCCTCTCTAAGGGCCCTTAAACTGCCCCCCTCCACACACTTACTGGTACAGGGAGGAGGAGAAATAGTCGACGTAGCTTCCTGTGGGAGAAAAGATAAGAAGAGGCTTGAGCGGTACACCACAGGCGAAATTAGGGGGCCACTGATTCACCGAATCCGGAATCAGAACTAGCTCCGCCCCCCTTTTTCTTAATTCCTTCTACTGGGACTCCTTTCAAGGTCCAGCGCCTCTCTCCTTGCTCCTGGTGTTCCCATTCTCCAGAAGCCCCTTTTCTTCCAGTTCTACCTGCTTTGGCCCCGCCCGTTCGTTTCTAGACCCACCCTTCAACCTTCCACCCCTTGCCTACTAAGTAGGCTTCAGCATCTAGCCCCACCCCTCCCTAGGTCCAGGCCCCGCCTCTCCGCGCGTGCCCCGCCCCACCCGCAGACTCCCAGCCTTGGCCACGCCTCCGCGCCTAGCCACGCCCCACAACCTGCCGGGCCCGCCTGTCGGATTTGGCTCCGCCTCCACGGAGTTTGCCTGGCTGGGCTCCGCCCACGCTCACCTGGAGTGCAGACAGTTTCGCAGACCAGCGGGCAGAGGTAGCAGAACTGGCAGTGCTGGGGGCGGGGATGGGGAGAGAACTATAAGACATGGTCGGGGCGGAGCCGGGATGGGGGCGGGTGCCCGACGGGGGCCCGAGTGGTAGGTTAAGGTCAGAGGCGGGATCGAGTGTGGAGTCAAGGCTGCACCAGGGATGGAGGGTTGGGTCAGTCTGAGGGCAGAGGCCAGGATTTGGGACTGTGGGTGCCCAGAGGGCCCCCGGCCATCCTGGGGCCTGGTGGAACCTGGGTCCGGGGAAAGTGTCACCTGGCACTGGTCGCAGTGCTCCCCCATGTTCTCCTCGTCGCAGTGACAGTTCTCACATTCAGTGCATCTCTGGGAAGGGGAGGATTCTGGTTTGCGGACACGGTTTGGGAGCCACCCGCCAGTCCTCCACCCTGCCCCCTGGACATTTCCCCAACTCCCGACGCTCACTACCTCCCACACTGAGCTCAGCAGCTTCCCCCTCGTTCCCCTCTTGCAAGGTGACACCACATCCCCCTGTCACTGTGGGCTGGGCCTGTGGGTGTTCTCTTCATGCCTTGTCCCTATTCTCCCTCCCCACAGCCTACCAGGCCCCAGCCCCATTCCACCTGCCCCCTCTGCCGGACCCTCCCCTCCATCCCCATATCTGCAGGTACAGCTCAGGCCTCACTCCCTCCTGGACCATTGCCCCAGCCTCCTCCCCAGCTTCCTGGCCTCCAGTCGGCCCCCTACATGGCCCCGGAAGTGCCTCTCTTCACCTGGCACTGCCCCTGCCCCTCCTTTGCTCAGAGCTGTCCCCAGGCACCTTAGAGCCCCAGGACAAATTCCAGGGACAGCCTGGAGGATGGACCTGGGCTGGGCACTCACATTGCAGAAAGAGCAGTAGCCACACAGGGACCCAGGCTGGTAGTTCCCGTACTCCTGGGCACCCTGCGGATCTGTGGGGACAGGAGAGCAGCAGTGAAGCAGGCTGACTCCACTCCTCCCTGCCCCCACCTGGCCAGATCACTTACCCGTGTCCTCGCCACTCTGCTCCTCACTGGAGCCACCTCCAGCCACCTCCCTCCTGGCCAGTGGGTTAGGGATGATGGTGAAGGGGAGCTCCTCTTCCTCCAGCCCCTCCTCCTCCTCCTCTTCCCCCTCCTGGTGGTCTTGGCTCAGTGGGGCATGAACCTCAGCCCTCCCTTCCCTCTTCTCTTCCTCCTCTTCTCCCTCCTCCTCCTCGTGGCTCACGCTGAGGCCGTGACCTTCATCGTCATTCTCTTCATCCTTCTGGTCCAGGCTGCCATGGTGGGTGCCTTCTTCTCCCCGTTCTGAACTTTCATCATCTTCCTCATGGGAGCTCTGGTCCTCCTCCTTCTCCTCTTCCTCCTCAGAATCTCTCTCCCTCAAATGGCTTCTGTCCTTGACCCCCATGTGTTCTGGCGGCTGGTGGCTAATCTCATCTTCCAGGGACCCTCTGTGGCCAGTCCCTTCATCTTGGTGGCCTTGTTGCCTGTGGCTGGGAGCCTGGTGGCCAAGCTTGTCAGAGATGTCCTCATCTTCATCCTTGGGGCCTCCATGGTGGTGATGGTCAGGGACTGCTGACTTATATTCATCTGGAAAGTCCTCCTCCTCAGTGCTCTTGGGGCCTGGGTGTTGCGAGCTTGCAACATGGTGGCTGAACTTGACTGTGATCTCCTCTTCCTCTTCGTCCTCATCTCCAAGGCTATGAGTATGTCTGGGAATCTGGTGCCAGTGTTCGGTGGACACATCTTCATCCTCATCTTCTTCGTCTCCATAGCCTAGGTGTCCGTGACTGGGGATATGATGATGGTGTTCATCTGATACATCTTCATCCTCTTCCCTCCCATGGCCTTGGTGCCTGTGGACCTGGTGTCCGTACTCAGTGAACATATCCTCTTCCTCATCTTCTCTGTGGCCTCGGTGTTCAGGACTGGGGATATGATGATGGTGTTCATCTGAGACGTCCTCATCCTCTTCTTTCCCGTGGCCTTGGTGCCTGTGGGCGTGGTGTCCATACTCAGTGGAGACAACATCATCATCATCATCATCGCCTTCTTCTTCTCTGTGGCCTTGGTGTCCGTGACTGGGGGCATGATGGGGATATTCATCTGAGGCATCTTCATCCTCTTCCCTCCCGTGGCCTTGGTGCCTGTGGGCGTGGTGTCCATACTCAGTGGAGACAACATCATCATCATCATCACCATCACCTTCTTCTTCTCCATGGCCTTGGTGTCCGTGGCTGGGCACATGATGTGGATATTCATCTGAGTCATCTTCATCCTCTTCCCTCCCGTGGCCTTGGTGCCTGTGGGCCTGGTGTCCATACTCTGTGGAGACCACCCCTTCCTCTTCATCTTCATCGTCCTCTTCTCCGTGGCCTCCATGCACATGCCTGATGCTATGATGGCGATACTTGCTGGACTCAACTTCATCCTCATCCCCGTCCTGATGGCTGTGGCTTCTGTGGCTGGGGAAGTGGTGCCCGTGCTCGTCTGAATCATCCACATCTTCGTTCCCATGGCCTCTGGGCCCACGGGCCTGCCGAGCATGCTCTGTGAAGACTTCTCCATCAGGGATATTCTCTTCTCTGACCTCGTGGTCTTGGTACCTGTGGTCTCGGAGCCCATGACTGTATTCCCTGGAGACATCCTCATTCTCATCTCTGTGGCCTCGGTGGCTGTGCCTGGGGTGGCCAAATTCGCCTGGCACATCCTCTGAGGGCCCCACGACTCCTGCATTGTTGTTCCAGTTGCTGGGGCCCGGCCCGGCCCCTCTCAGCTGCTGGGTCATGGCGGGGGGGAGGAGCAGGCTGACCATGGCAGCCCAGAGGAGAGAAGTGTGCAGCCATGGCCCACGGTGGCCCATGGGGACGGACAGGCAGCAGAGCTTCTCCCAGGGCCGGCTCCAGCCAGATGAGTGTTGGGGTCCTTGCCCCTTTTTGGGTCCTTCTGGTTCTTTCTGCCTGTGTCGTTCCCTTGCCGTGCTCCCCGCTGCCTCTGCCTGGCTGCCTTTCTCCAGCCCTCACTGCTGGACACCCCTCAGAGGCAGTCTCAGGAGCCCCCTCACCCCCCTCTGGCCCTCCCTCCCCACCTCCCAGCCAATAGGGTCTCTCTCCTCCCCTCTCTGCGGCTAAATTTACTTTCAGCCCTGAGTTATTCTGGGTCAGTCCCCGCCTGCCCCTCCCCTCCTGTTCCTCCTCGTCCCAGCTGGGGAAGGGGTAGGTGAAGGGATCTCAACTTGGCCAGGAGTGGGGGCCAAGGACTGGACTTGGTACTTCCAACAAGTTCATGTTTGGCAGCTGCAAAGATAATGGCTAGACTTTTAGTGGGCCAAGCTGGGGGGAGCCTAAGGCAACTGTGGGGGCCGGAGGGACCCATCCGGGAGGAGAGACCCCTGCCATGGAAGGATTGGGGACTGGATTCTGGGGAGTTTCTCCCCAGAAGGGGAGCCTTTGCTGAGAGAGTGGATGACAGTATGGAGGCCCTGGACAGGGGTGGAAGGAACTCGCTCCAGCACACGCACCTATGACCTCCTGTCCCTGAACTCGGAGCCAAGGGCAGAAGACCAGGCCAGGCCAGGGCTATAAATACAGCGAGGGGGGTGGGGGCTCAGGTTACCCAGCTAGGCCGCAGCTGTCCCTGTCAGAGCTGCAGGAGACACGTGGCCCTGCCTGTCTGTGGGTCACTGTCTCCCACTCCTCACCCTGTCACTATCGCCCTGGCCCTTTGGGTCCCCAGCCCTCTTTATGAGTGTCCCTCTCTCATTTCTGTCACCCACTGTTCCCAACCACAGGATTCTATCTTCCTGTCACTCTGAGCATCTGCTGTCCACCCAATTCTTTCTCTCTTTCTCTCTCTCTCTCTGAGTCAGTGTACCCCCTGAATCTCTGTTCACCCCCTTTCTGATTCTCTGCCCCCTACTTAAGTTTTTGTGCCAACCCTCCCCCCCCTCCAATGGATTAATGTACCTCTCCCTATCTCTGGCATTCCATCTTGGGTCTCTGTCCCCCTCTCTCTGGATCTCTGTTTCTTTCTCTCTCTGGTCTCTGACTTCCCGTTTCTGGGTCTTGTCCCCCTCTCTCCGGTTCCTTGTCCCTCTCTCAGTCTCTTGTCCATCCTTCTCTGGATCTCTGTCCCCTCTCTCTGGATTTGTCTCTTTCTGGTCTCTGACACCGCTTTTCTTGGTTTCTGTCCCCCCCTTCTCTGAATCTCTGTCTCCCCCTTCTCTGGATCTCGGTCCCCCTCTGGGTCTCCGTCTGGCCGTCCCGTCTGGCCCTTTGCCCCGCCTCTCGCTCTACGCATCCGCAAGACTCCCCGCCCCCCAGACCTTGCCCCGCCCCGGCTGGGAAGTGGCGGATCCGGTTTGTCCTGGGCGGGTCTGGAAGCGGGGTTGGTGGAGGGAATGTAGGCGGCCGGGTAGGTTGCGGAGGCTGCTGCAGCATGGTGGGTCCGGAGAAGGAGCAGGTACAGCGGCCAGACTCCCGGGCTTGGCCTCTGGTTCCCAGAGAGGAGGGTGCTGGAGACCCAGATTCTTGGTTCAGATGAAGGAAGGGGTCGGGGTGGGGGGTCCCGGAGGTTGGGGGTCTCCGGACTCCTGGGTCCTTGGGGACAGATAGGAGGGGGGCTAGGGGAGTCCTGAGGCTGGGGGAGGAAGGCGCTGGGGTCCCGGACTCCTGGGTCCTTGGGGACAAGATAGGAGGGGGGCTAGGGGAGTCCTGAGGCTGGGGGAGGAAGGCGCTGGGGTCCCGGACTCCTGGGTCCGGGGAAGGGTGCGGGGTGGGTGCCTCCGTGTCCGATAGGACTGAGCTGGAGCCCTCCCACCCCTTGTTCCCGTCCTCAGAGCTGGATCCCCAAGATCTTCAAGAAGAAGACGTGCACGACATTCATCGTTGACCCCACAGATGCGGGGTGAGGAGTTCGCCCCTGGGATCCACCCCGGAGCGTCCCCAGAGCGTCCCCGGCCCGCTGACCCCGCCCACCTCCGTCCGTCACCCCCCCCCCCCCCCCGTCACTGCGGACACTTCCAAGGGCGTGCCCTGGTGGCGCTCTCCCTTGGGAGGCTTTGGGTCCGTGCAGACTCTTCCAATTTCCCTTCGGTCAGGGTCAGTGTGAAAGCCCCGGGCTTCGTTCTGTTTCTTTCCTTCCCTGTGTCTCTTCTCTGCGTCTTCTTGCGTCACTTTCTTTTTCTGTTTTGGCTGTTTGTTTTATTCATTCATTCATTCATTCATTCCTTCATTCATACACCCAAGAAGCCCTCATTCAGTGCTCCCAAGGGAGCATAATTATCACCAGCACAGGCGCTGCCAGGGTTCACATGTCACCTGGGACTGGTGCTGTGTGGCTTTGGGTAAATCATTTCACCTCTCTGGGCCTCATCTGTCCCCTGGACATAAAGACAGACCCTACCTCCTGAGTGGGCATTTATTGGGAGGATTTAAACAAGTACCTGCTTGTGAATTTCTGGAATGGGGCCCAGCACGTGGCTGGCGCTGGAAAATGCCTGCAGAGATCACTGGAAGGAAGCAGTGATCCTGTGTGGAAGCCCCGCGCTCAGGCTCGGTGGCCAGGGACACCTGCACGAGTCCCGTGGGGTGTTTGCCTACCTTGAGGAGCTCCCGGCCTTCAGGGACGGTCTCTCCAGTGGATTCTGGCTTTGAAGTTGTTTTCAAGACAATCTTTGGGGCATGGGAAATGTCATCATTCCTAACTCAGTGTGTGCCGTGCACATCCTAGTGCAGTACGTCTTGCAATGATGTCTAAATATAAACAGATTGGGGGTGAGTGCTCTAAACCTTTTTACTGATGGGGAGTGTGGCCAAGGCAGTTGAGGGACCTCTGGTCTGGCGGGAAGAGGACTAAGGCAGAGAGATGGGAGCTCTGAAAGACGGGCAGCTGGGGCCCCGCCTGAGCCCCAAGGAGGCTCTGGCTATGGCTGGGGAGGGGACACAGGGTGTCACTGGTGGCTTCTGGAGGAGGAGGGGCCAATGAGGTGGCATTTAAGGATGAGCTGGAGTTTGACAGTTGAAGGCAGCCGGGGAAGGAAGAGCGTGGATTCAAAGGTGTGGGAAGAACATGTGCAAAGTTCAAGGTGCAGGAGGCCTCCATGGAGGAGGGCGGGCCAGGACCTTGGCCCTGGGGTGCTGGGGAGCAGTGGGAGGGGCAGGATCAGCTCTGGGTGTGGAAAGAGCCTTTGGGGGTTGTGTGAGGATGAATCAGAGTTCGAGAAGCCTCGGAAGAGGCTGGGCTGGGGTCTGAGTGGGACGGGAAGAGGCCTGAGCCAGGCCACCCCTGTGGGGACACAGGGTGGGGACAGGGACAGGAGCTTGGGGACTGCTGGATTTGAGGAGTAAGAGGGGAGTAGGACGGGGGAGGATGGCTCCTGGACATCTGGTCTGGGACCTGAGAGACAGTGGGGTTGTCCCTGAGACAGGGAATCCAGGAGGATGAGCAGGTCTGGGGAATGTTGCCAAGCTTAGCGTGGGCCTTCAGGTATTAGGGGACTTGGAGGGGACTAGGGGATGCTGCAGACCTGGGTCTGGGACTTCTGTCCCACATTCGAGAAGTCTTAGTTGTAGATGGTAACTGAGACTGTGGAAGGAGGTGAAATGTCAGGGGGCAGAATGTGTAAAGTCGGGGCAGGTGCATTGGCAACTCTATGGCCTTTTTTTTTTGCAGGGAAGAGTATTTTTATTTTTTATTGTTTTTTATTTTTAAAGATTTTATTTATTTGAGAGAGAGAGAGCACAAGCAGGGGCAGAGGGAGAGGGAGAAGCAAGCGTCCCACTGAGCAGGGAGCCCAATGCGGGGCTCGATCCCAGGACCCTGGGATCATGACCCGAGCCAAAGGCAGACGCTTAACTGACTGAGCCACCCAGGCGTCCCTGGAAGAGTATTTTTAAAAACCTGTCTCTGAATGCCTCAAAACAAACATGCCACCTCACAAGTCACCACAGTCTCCAGCACATCCGCAGATTTCCACCTGATGCTTCTTTTTTTTCTTTTAAAGATTTTATTTATGTATTTGAGAGAGAACACCAGCGGCGGGGGGGAGGGGGAGGGAGAAGCGGGAGGGAGAAGCGGGCTCCCCACTGGGCAGGGAGCGGGGCTCAATCCCAGGACTCTGAGATCATGCCCTGAGCCAAAGGGAAGGCAGATGCTTAACCGACTGAGTCACCCAGGCGCTCCTCCACCTGATGCTTCTTTCCCTTAAATTATTTGCTTGGGCCCTGGGGCATCAAGTTTGAGACCTATGCAGGGAAGCCACGTGGTCTGGGGCTCTGGGAACACCTTCACTCGAGGGAGGCACAGAGAAAGAGAAAAGCCACCAATGTGGCAGGGACAAGGCAGCCAGGGGAGCGGTGTGCCCTGCCAAGGGAAGGAAAAAATTTTTTAGCATCAGTCTTTGTGCTGTGACCAGTGCCATTTTGTGATAGTCACACGAGACCTGAATAGAGGCCATTGTGTTTGGGGATATGCTGGTCATTGCTGATATTATCGGGAACAATTTCAGCTTCAGCGGCCACACAGAGGAAGGAAAGTAGGAGGTAAGAACTGCAGAGTGGGGAGTCTGCCAGTTCTGTCCACCAGAACTTTCTGCAACGGGAGAAATGTTCTATATCCATATTCAATATGGCGGCCACTGGCTACATGTGGCTCTCGAGCACTTGAAATGTGACCAGAGCAACCTAGGAACTGAATTTTGTAATTGTATTTAGTTTTAATTTATTTAAATGTAAAGAGCCACATGTGGCTAAGGTCGATTAGATTAGACACCTTAGGTTCTGGAACATTCCATGAGGAAGTTTCATCTACAAGGACTAGTGGAAAGTAGATGGAAGGTAATGAGGGGGTCCAGGGATGGGGTTGAGATAGGTGAAAGGATCAAGAGGGTAAACTGAGACATGCCAGCTCCCTGGAGGTGGACTCAGAAATGAGGAAGGATGTGCCCCTCACTGTAGTCACTGGGCCAGGAGAGGGGCTGAGTGTATTCTGTTCATCCTGGGTGTGGATTGATGGCCATTCTTTCAGTGTCTTTACAACTTTTAACAAATCCATGTACCACCGGTGGTATTATTCTGTGAAACTGGTCCTTAAGTTAAGGCTCACTCGGCTTACGTAAATTCAGGTCTCCTCCACTATCTGAAATCCCTTCTGGAATCAGGGACTAAAGAGACGTAGATACATTTTCAAGTAAATTCTTCATTTCCCAAACCCATGTTGCTTGCTCTTTAAAACTCAGAGGCCCATCACTTGTCCATTTATTTAAGGGATGCAAGGGATACTTGTACATTTAAGGGGAAAAAAAGTTTTGTCTATGATTACCATAAATGAAAAAACTTCCTAGAGAAAGAAGCCATAAAAGACCATCACAATGAGAAGCAAACGAAGGCATTTCCTTTCTAACTGGACATTGTTGGCAGCCCAATGTTCTGAGCCTGAGGCCGGCTTCTCTCTTAAAAAAAAAGAGTAGCGAGGCGCCTGGCTGGCTCAGTCGGCGTGAGCAGGCGGCTCTAGATCTCTGGGCTGTGGGTTTGAGCCCCACGTTGGGGTGTAGAGATTACTTAAATAAATAAACTTTAAGAAAGCGCCCAGCAAAGCCTCTCTCCTTGACAGTAATCAGGAGAACTGGAAAAGGCAAGGTTATTTAAAGCTCTGTGTGGCCTTGGGCTGGAGTGGTTTCTCCGCCCGAGCCTGGTATGCAGCCCTCATTTCAGAACGCTCCCTGTGATTTCCCTGAAGATGGCTGTGTTACCCTTGTCTTGATCTGAAGAGGAAATGGGGGCTCAGGGAGGTGAAGCCCAAAGTCCCACAGCTGCCCCCGCCTCTGGGTGCTCTCTGAAACACTCTGGATTTTCCTTTTCGTGGAATCTCGTCTGTTTGGACTGGGGGCAGCCGGGCCGGCCCCTGATGGCTGGTGGCACTTCTGGAATGCGGGCCTCAGTGAGGGTGGGGCCCTGTCCCCTCCCTGCTCCAGCTTCCTCGAACCCCTGTGGCTCCCTTCCACCCCAGTGAGGGGCAGCGCCAGGGTCAGCATGGGCTATGCGTCAGACTGGGGGCGGGGGGCACATGCAGAAGTGTGGGCGCTTCTACAGGATCCTTAGGGTCGGGGGAGGGGGGAAACCCCTGGGGTTCATGCTCCCCTCCCCCCTCATCCCCAGAGGAGCCCTGTGCCAGTGCGGGCGTCCCCGGAGCACCCACCCGTCAGTGGCTGTGGAGGATGCCTTTGGGGCAGCCGTGGTGACCGTGTGGGACAGTGACTTGCACACCACGGAGAAGCCCACTGACGCCTACGGGGACCTGGATTTCCTGGGCGCCAGCCGCAAGGCCAGCAACGTGAGGCCTGCATGTCTGGGCAGGGCTGGGGTCGGCGAGCGGGGCTGCATGCGCCAGGGGCTCCCCGAGTCGGAGTCTGGGGGTGCTGCAGCTGAATGCTGTCTCCCCATTTGCCCATCCCTGTCTTCCCCTCTCCCCGAATCTCTCTCCCTCCACCCCTGTCTTTTCCAAGTCTGTCCCCTTTTCTCTGGGTCTCTGACCCCTTCTCCGTCTTCATCCCTTTCCCCGTGTCCCCTCCTCCTGTGTATCCACAGTTCCTCCGGCTCTCTGACCGCACGGATCCAGCTACCGTTTATAATCTGGTCACCCGCACATGGGGCTTCCGGGCCCCGAACCTGGTGGTGTCAGTGTTGGGGGGGTCAGGGGGCCCCATCCTCCAGACCTGGCTGCAGGACCTGCTGCGACGCGGGCTGGTGCGGGCTGCCCAGAGCACAGGTGACTGAGGTTGGGTGGCTGGCTGTGCCCCCTGAGCCCGGGCCCCTGCCCATCTCCCCCACTTCTCTGGGATGCGGTCTCCCCCCAGCTCTGACCGGGTTTTGGTCTCACTGTCTCTTCTCTCTCTCTGTCCCTACACACCCATGTCTCTGGACCTCACCATCACTCTCTGTGTCTCTGTAGGGGCCTGGATTGTCACCGGGGGGCTGCACAGGGGCATTGGCCGGCATGTTGGTGTGGCTGTGCGAGACCACCAGACGGCCAGCACCGGGGGCACCAAGGTGGTAGCCATGGGCATGGCCCCCTGGGGCGTGGTTCGGAATAGAGACACCCTCACCAACCCTAAGGTGGGACCCAGAGTCTTGGAAAAGGAGGGGGCTGGGAATCCTGGGTCTGGGGGCCCGGACCCCTGGGTCTGAGGGAGGAGGGGCTGGGGGCCTGGACCCCTGGGTCTGAGGGAGGAGGGGCTGGGGGCCTGAACTCCTGAGTCTGAGGGAGGAGGGCACTGGGGGTAGGACTCCTGGGTCTAAGGGAGGAGGGCTGGGGGTCTGGACTCCTGAGTCTGAGGGAGGAGGCCGCTGGGGGCCTGGACCCCTGAGTCTGAGGGAGGAGGCGGCTGGGAGTCTGGACCCCTGAGTCTGAGGGAGGAGGCGGCTGGGAGTCTGGACCTCTGGGTCTGAGGGAGGAGGCGGCTGGGAGTCTGGACTCCTGGGTCTGAGGGAGGAGGGGCTGGGGGCCTGAACTCCTGAGTCTGAGGGAGGAGGGCACTGGGGGTAGGACTCCTGGGTCTGAGGGAGGAGGGCTGGGGGTCTGGACTACTGAGTCTGAGGGAGGAGGCCGCTGGGGGCCTGGACCCCTGAGTCTGAGGGAGGAGGCGGCTGGGAGTCTGGACCCCTGAGTCTGAGGGAGGAGGCGGCTGGGAGTCTGGACCTCTGGGTCTGAGGGAGGAGGCGGCTGGGAGTCTGGACTCCTGGGTCTGAGGGAGGAGGCGGCTGGGAGTCTGGACTCCTGGGTCTGAGGGAGGAGGGGGCTGGGTGTCTGGACTCCTGGGTCTGAGGGAGGAGGGCTGGTGTCTGTCCTCCTGGTCCTGATGGAAAAACGCTCTGGTCTGGCCGCTTGTCCCCCAGGGCTCGTTCCCTGCGAGGTACCCATGGCGTGGCGACTCCGAGGACAGGGTCCAGTTTCCGCTCGACTACAACTACTCGGCCTTCTTCCTGGTGGACGACGGCACCCACGGCCGCCTGGGCGGGGAGAACCGCTTCCGCCTGCGCTTCGAGTCCTACGTGGCGCAGCAGAAGACGGGCGTGGGAGGTGAGCGGCTTCCTCCGCCCGTGGCCGCGGCGCAGGGCTCAGGATCCCCGGGGTCCGGTCTGGTGGAGGTCTGGGGACTGAGGGGCGGAGGAGTTACCTCTGGTCAAGCTCCTTCTCCCACTATTTGCTTTGTCTTTAAAAATCTTTGTCTCGAAATCACACGAAAGCGGATGGCTCGGTGCAGTTTTAAGAAACTGAACCCGCGTGTGCAGGGAGCACCCAGATCAAGACACCTCTCCCCGGCCCCCGGAAGCCTTTCCCTTCCCGCCGCCGGGGGTCACCCGGGGCCTGCGAGTAGGGCGGGGGGGGGGGGGGGGGGGGGGAGGGGTTCTGACCGCGCCTCTGCTGCGTGTGAACAGCATCCTACACCATCTGCCCGTTCTTGACTCTGGCTTGCTGTAGTTGACGTTATTTCTGTGAGATTCACCCCTATCATTGCACCAGTTGTGGTCTGTAAGTAACCCATGGGTCAAAAAAAGAAAAAAAAAGCCAGAAAATATTTTGAACTGGATGGTAAGAAATATAGGACCTACGAGCACTTTTGGAATGGAGCTAAAGCAGTATCTAGAGGGAAATTTGTAGATTTAAATGCATATATCAAAAAATGGAAGAAAGGCTGAAAGTCGATGATTTAAGCCTCCAATTAAAAACAAAACAAAACAAAACAAAAAACCAGAAGGGCGCCTGGCTGGCTCAGTCAGTAGAGCATGTGACTCTTGATCTCCGGGTTGTGAGTTGAAGCTCCACATGGGGTGTAGAGATTACTTAAAAAAATAAAATCTTAAAAAGAAAAGAAAGAGGGGCGCCTGGGTGGCTCAGTCAGTTAAGCTTCTGCCTTTGGCTCAGCTCATGATCTCAGGGTCCTGGGACTGAGCCCCGCATCTGACTCCCTGCTCAGCAGGGAGTCTGCTTCTCCCTCTCCCTCTGCCCCTCCCCGCGCTTGTGCTCTGTCTCCCTCTGTCAAATGCTCTCCCTCTCTCTCAAATAAATATATTTTTTTTAAAAAGAAAGAAAAAAGGGAAAACACCTCCAAACTCCTCTACCTGCCCTCTTTCCCCAAGCTGCATTGAATTTATGTCACTTTCTTTCTTTTTTTTTAAATTTTATTTATTTATTTGAGAGAGAGAGAAAAAGCATGTACATAGGGAGAGTGAGAGGGAGAAGCAGACTCCCCGCTGAGCAGGGAGCCCAATGGGGGACTCGATCCCAAGACCCTGAGATCATGACCTGAGCCGAAGGCAGACGCTTAACTGACTGAGCCACCCCGGCGCCCCTATATGTCACTTTCTTTTTTTTTTTTTTAATTTTTTTATTGTTATGTTAATCCCCATACATTACATCATTAGTTTTAGATATAGTGTTCCATGATTCATTGTTTGTGCATAACACCCAGTGCTCCATGCAGAACGTGCCCTCCTCAATACCCATCACCAGGCTAACCCATCCTCCCACCCCCCTCCCCTCTAGAACCCTCAGTTTGTTTTTCAGAGTCCATCGTCTCTCATGGTTCTTCTCCCCCTCCGATTTCCCCCCCATATGTCACTTTCTGATAGGTTAACGTGGTATTTGTTTTTCCATTTATTCAAGCCTGGTCCTTAAGTAAGGTTTGTCAATTTCCTCATAAAAATCTCATACCTTTCTGGATGAATTAATTCCCAGGTAATTTGTCATTTTTATGAAAACATGGATAATCTAGTTTGGAGAAAAGTTTTTTATTTTTGTGGTTTTTTTTTTTTTTTTTTGGTATCGGTTCTCTTACCAGATTCTTATTAATATTTATTTATTTTGAGTGGAGTCTCTCCAATTTTCTGAGAATCTAAGTCATGTTTTCTTCCAGTAGATACCTTTGTCTCTTCCAGCTTAAAAAAAAATACTAGTTTGCATTCCAATTTTACTTTCTTTCATCATTACATTAGGTCAAAACTCCTGGATGAGTGTGAATAGAAGTAACGTCTTGTTTGTTATTTTACTGGGAATAGAATTAGTAGAAAACTATCTTACATGATTTTGCTTTTAGGCTTTGGAAACATTTTTATTGTATTTAGATAGTTTCTTTCTTTCTTTCTTTCTTTCTTTCTTTCTTTCTTTCTTTCTTTCATTCTTTTCTTTCATTTAAAGATTTTATTTATTTGTTTTTGAGAGAGAGAAAAAGCAGGAGCAGGGAGAGGGGTGAGGGGCCGAGGGAGAAGCAGGCTCCCTGCTGAGCCTCAGGGCACCCGATACAGGGCTCGATGCGGGGGCTTGATGCGGGGCTTGATGTGGGGCTTGATGTGGGGCTTGATCCCAGGACCCTGGGATCTTGACCTGAGCCGAAGGCATATGCTTAACCGACTGAGCCACCCAGGTGCCCTCTTTCTTTGATTTTATTTTTAAGAAATCTCTACACCCAACGTGGGGCCCAAACTCACAACCCTGATCCAGAGTCACATCCTCTACCAACTGAGCCAGCCAGGTGCCCCTAGGTAGTCCTTTCTAGTCCTTATGTCCTTCATTTCTGTTTAAACTTCCATCCTTTCCTGGCTCCTGGGCTGTTAAGCAATTACAGGAATGACTCATGCCATAAATACCTGCTTCATTTGGGAACCTAGGAGTCCAGGCCCCCAGCCCCTTCCTTCCCTGGGAAGTCAAGTATTACTATCTTCAAAATCTGATCCTTCCTAACCTGCTCAAAGATATGACAATTCCCGTGAGCCACAGGACACAGGATTAGGCAGAAGCCAAGTTTGTCCCAGGGACTCATGGGAAATATGGTTCTTTCCCATCTCTGGCAAAGGCTGATGGGAGGTGACCAAGCCCCTGGCTCTCTTCTCCCCAGGGACTGGAATTGACATCCCTGTCCTCCTCCTGTTGATCGATGGTGATGAGAAGATGTTGAAGGTATAGGGTTTAAGTGGGGAGGTGGCTGGGAGCCCTGACTCCTGGCTCCTGAGTCTCAGGGGAGGACAGGGCTGGGGATCTGGACTCCAGGTGGGATGAACACTTGCCTTCCCTCATCTGACGGCCCCTTTTATCCTGTAGCAGGTAGAGAATGCCACCCAGGCTCAGCTCCCCTGCCTCCTGGTGGCTGGGTCCGGGGGAGCTGCAGACTGCCTGGCAGAGATCCTGGAAGACACTCTGGCTCCAGGGAGAGGGGGGAGCAGGCAAGGTGAAGCACGGGATCGGATTAAGCGTTTCTTCCCCAAAGGGGACCCTGAGGTTCTGCAGGCCCAGGTATGACATTGGGGGCCCAACTCTGAATCCTGAGATGGGAGGGAGCTGGGGACCCGGGTCCCTGGGTCTTGAGAGATGAGGATGCTGAGGTCTTGGAGTCCTGGATCCCAGGGAAGAGGAGAATGGAGGCCCAGACTTATGGATTTGAGGGAGGAGAGGCCTGGGGGCCCAGACTCCCAGGTTCTGGGAGTCAAGGGTGCTGGGCATCTAGACTACTAGGTCCTGGAGGGAATGGTTTCCTGTGACTCTGCAGACAGAGTTGGGCTTAGGGTGTGGAATTCGGTATTCTGCAGGTGGAGAGGATCATGACCCGGAAGGAGCTGCTGACAGTCTATTCATCTGAGGATGGCCCTGAGGAATTTGAGACCATTGTTTTGAAGGCCCTTGTCAAGGGTAAGCCGACCCCAAATTCTCCTCCTCTCTCAGCTCAACTTTGGACACCTTTCTTGGCCTGGGCACTTTATCCGTCCTCTCTAAAGTTGGGCTCCTTTTTATCTCTTTTCTTTTTCTTATTCCCCTTGACAGTGTTTCTTGGGGCTTTGCATGGTGCTGTTTGGACAGTTTTCCCAAGATACTTTCATTATGTTCCAACATTGTTTTCTTTCTGTTGGATTCATGCATGCATGCATCCATCCATCTGTACATTGATCTTTCCATCTACCCATTATTCCATTCATCTTTCATTCTTCCATCCATCCAATCATCCATTCATCTTGCCTTCCACCCATCCTTCTACCTGTCCATCCACATATCTATGGACAGTTCCATCCACTCATTCTTCCTTCCATCCATCTTTGATCCATCCATCCATCCATCCATCCGTCCATCCATCCATCCATCCATCCTTCCATCTATCTACCCACTCACCCTTTCTTCCTTTCCTACATAGCTCCAATACATTTTAAGCGCTGAGGGGTAGGGGAGTCAGAGATGAACCAGAGCACCATCTCCCATTGAGGAACTCCTGATATTTTACTACAGGAATGGATGATGAAAACCAAGGTAGGGAGCAGAATGGCCACCTGGTAGAGGCTAGGGATGGGGATCATGTATTCATTCAATAAACATCATCCTAGGCTCCAGAGACTAAAGCAGACCCATTTCTTGCTCTGAAGGACCGCAGATCCTACTAGAGTTTTTTGGACACAACCTTAAGTAAAATTGAAGACCAAAGCGTGGAGGGGGAAACCACTGTCAGTAAAGAGACAAGGAGGAGGTGCTATTTAAATGGGTCTTGAAGAGCTAGTAGAATCTGGACTTAGTGAGATGGGGAGATAGGATAAATAAATGGTAAGGAGGATTCCTAGAACTCTGTGGGGATGAGGGTGGGGAGAGTAGTTTTGGTGTCAGAAGTTTTACAGGGAAAACACCCACTTGGGTAAAAACTCCCAAGAGGCATAGTGTCAGTCCCAGGTCCCCACCCCAATTGTATCCAGCATGTTCTGTGGTGTGACAGAAAGAGCAATTACTTTTGACTTTGGAGTCAGATGAAGCTGAATTGGAATATACCAATTTGGCCCCTCCCTTTCTGTGTGACCTTGACAAAGAGACTTCCCCCACTCTGAGCCTTAGTTTCTTTCTCTGAAAAGTGGAGATGATATCTTGCAGGAGTGTTGTGAGCCTCAGGGACAGCTTATGAACAGTGCCTGGTCTCCAGGGATGGGCCAATAAATGGGAGCTCTTTTTTTTTTTTTTTTTTAATTAAGTAGGCTCCCCGGCGTGGAGCCCAACATGGGACCTAAACTCATGACCCTGAGATCAAGGCGTGAGCTGAGATCAAGAGTCGGATGTTTAACCGACTGAGCCACCCAGGCACCCAGGGAGCTGTTCTTAATAAAATTCCATTTCCTGTGGGGACACATCCCGTAAACAGCAGCGAATGGCAGTCAGTGAGCAAATCTGCTTCACTTCACAGAAGTTAATGCACCAGCCTCTTGGGAGAAAACAGGGCGGCTATGGAATGGGTGGTTTGCAGGGATGGTGTCGTCAGTCTGTTGCCTGCAGAAGTGGAAGCGATCCCGCTCTGCTGGGGACATTGGAGCCGGCTGGGCGGGCTCAGTGATAGCAGAGTTGAATGGATGAGGTTTCAGCAGGTGAGGAAGAAAGCGGGGAGGAGATGCATGCTCCTTAAGAGTGTGGCATGAGCCAGGCACTGTGCCGAGCATTTGGCAGACATTTTGCCCATGATCCTCCATTCCTGCTTGCAGGGGGTGTGGGGCTGGGCAGAGAGGGTCAGAGGGCTAGAGGGATGGGACTTAGGGATTGATGAGCTGGGGGATGTGAAGGAAAGGGAGGGGCAGGGACAGCACAGGGACGGGGGGAGGGTCTGCCTCGTTGCCTGGGTGGACAAAGGGGCCATCCCTGAGATACAGAACCCAGGGAAGGTCAGTTCTGGGGAAAGATGCTGAGCTCCATATGGGACATGGCGAGCGTGATGGATGGGGGCGTCCAGGTGATAAATGGGGAGATGTGTTAAGGCAGCATAGCAAGTGAGATATTATAATTTTTTTTCTTGTCTTGAAACTGTGAGGAAAGTCGGGGAGATCTATAGAATCTTAGAAAAGCCCACTGTGAATTTGCTTCTGGGTTTTGAAAAGAAATATAGGGGTGCCTGGGTAGCTCAGTCGGTTGAGCGTCCGACTCTTGATTTCAGCTCAGGTCTTGATCTCAGGGTAGTGAGTTCAAGCCCTGTGTTGGGTTCCATGTCCAGCATGGAGCCTACTTATAAAATATGTATATAAAGTTATGTGGTCCTAGGCATGTGACTGCCTCTCTCTCGACCTGTTTCCTCAACCACTGGCCTTCGAGGTTCCCCACAGTTATTACCGTTAACAATGCTGCAAAGTGGGTACCATGATTATTCCCATTTTATAGATGAGGGAACAGAGGCTCGAAAGGCCAGGGGCTTTCCTGAAGATACTCCACTGGTATTGGTGGAGCTGGGATTGGAACCCAGATCCGCCTGCCTCAGAGCCCATTGTTCACCTGCACTCCACTAGATTGCCTAGTCCCGCCACTCCAGTTTTCAGAACAACCAAAATGGCCCTCCTTAGTTTTGGAAATCCATGTGAAGCAAGTGGACACAGAAGGAAAAATGGCACAGGTGCTCTGGACACCAGCGGTGTCTACACTTTGCTTGACTTCTCCTTGGAACCTTCTCTGGATGCTTCAGATTTTTCTGGCCCCTCGTTGACCGTACATGTTTGGATCCGTTAATTGTTGCGTCAAAGTTTTAAAGGCCCTTTGCTCTTCCTCGTTCTTTTTAATGACCTCCAGGGCCTTCCGGAGCCCCTCTGCTGTTCGGATTTTTTTCCCATCTCATTTTCTGCTGCTCATTTTTATTCCTCTGTCTTCTCACAAATACACTTATGTTTCTAGGAAATCAGAGTGACTCACATTTGCCGTCCCTTGCTGTGTTTGCCTGCACGCAGACCTTGGCTCAGGCCGCTCCTGCTGCCTTGGAAGTTTCTTTTCTCATCTTAGATGCACACCTCCAAATCCTGCCCATCTTTCAAAGCCCTACCTCCATGCCCGTCCTCTAGGAGGCCCCCTTGGATCACTCCACACCTCTGTGAGTGCAGCCTCCCCTAATCAATTCTGTGCCCACCTCCGAGGGCACCAATCCCTTGGAGGGTAGTTATGTGGTTTCTGGACACATTTCTCTGGAAGGATCTCCTTCAAGGCAGGGGCTGCATCCAGTTTCTTTCTCCGTCCCTCCCATTGCCTGGTCCATAATGTACGTCAGTAAATGTGAAATGGATACCTGATTGCCTTTTCTTCTTCTTGAGGACTCTAGAACGCTGGTCTGCCCTCTGCCCTGAGCTTAATGACCTTATGCTTGCAATAGCCTGACTTCTTAAAGACCCCAGACGCTACCCAACAACACCCCCTTTATATGGGGTTTAAATGTCCCGTATCTCCCATTGAAGCAAAACAGACGTTTATCTGAAATTCCTACCCCCCCCACCCCCGACTTTTCACGCACTTTCCCTCTCACTCTTTCAGCTTGTGGGAGCTCGGAAGCTTCAGCTTACCTGGATGAGCTGCGTTTGGCTGTGGCTTGGAACCGCGTGGACATTGCGCAGAGTGAACTCTTCCGGGGGGACATTGAATGGCGGGTGAGGGGGCAGGGCTGGGCGGGCTGTGGATCCTGACAAGGGGGATGCACTCTCCTCCCTGCCTGACTTCTTCCACATCTGGCTTGGTCTTCCATTATTGTCCAGCCTTCTCTTAATTGTCCATCTCTTCCCATCTTGTTTCCCCTCTCCCCATCCGTCCATTCACCCACGCACCCAGCGACCCGTCACTCCTAGCTCTGTACCCCATCTCTTGTCCTTCACGTCCGACCTCACCTGGCCTTCTGTCTCTGTGCTCATCTCTTCCTGCCAGTCCGTCCACCTGGAAGCCTCCCTCATGGACGCCCTCCTGAATGACCGGCCTGAGTTCGTGCGCTTGCTCATCTCCCATGGCCTCAGCGTGGGCCACTTCCTGACCCCGACGCGCCTGACCCAGCTTTACAGCGCAGTGCCCTCCCACTCGCTTATCCGCAGCCTTTTGGACCAGGTGTCCCACGGCGCAGGCACCAAAAGCCCAGTCCTTAAATCCTCTGCGGAGCCCCGACCCCCTGACGTGGGGCAGGTGCTGCGGATGCTGCTGGGCGAGACGTGCGCGCCGAGGTACAGCGCTGGGGGCGCCGGGGATCCCCACCAGGGAGAAGCCTGCAGGGAGAGCGTAAGGACTAGGCGCGAGCCTGGGGGTGGGAGGACGGATCTGCGGGCAGGCCTGGGAACAGGGTGTGTGCCCAGATGGGGTGGGGTGGGGAGGGAGCTGATGGTTGGGCCGGAGTCAGGAAGGGGCCAGTCCTCACCACCCCCTCAACTCGCCTGCAGGTGGGTCTGCTCTCGAACAGGGCCCACTCTGATCTCATGCTGGATGCCATCCTCGGGCAGGCCCCCTGGAGTGACCTGCTCCTCTGGGCGCTGCTACTGAACAGAGCTCAGATGGCCTTGTACTTCTGGGAGATGGTGAGTGCTGGTTTGATCTCTGAATCTACTTTCTTCTACATCCCTGTCCTTTATCCCTACTGGACCCCAGTGCCTGAGCAGTAAGAGTCCCTGACCTCTGACGTCACTCCGACCCCCACCCCGGCCTCCGTTCCTCTGACGTCACTCCGACCCCCACCCCGGCCGCCGTTCCTCTGACGTCACTCCGACCCCCACCCCGGCCTCCATTCCTCTGACGTCACTCCGACCCCCACCCCGGTCTCCGTTTCTGATCTGTGACTCCAGCTGCTGCTTCTCCTTCCCATCCCCCAATATCATGCAGTTCTCCTAACTCGTGTCTTCCCTTAGCAATGTATACTGGGTATTTTCCCTTGTTCATACATGAGAACCAGTCTCATTCTTTCGGAATGGTTACCTGTATGAGGAAGTTAGACGTTATCCTGTAACTGATGGGGAGTCATTTAAACATAGTTACACTTGTACGCTAGAGGCAAGGACATGGGCTAAGAAGGTAGATCTGGAGGCCTCCAGGCAGCCAAGATCGGGCCTGGACTAAACACCTGGGATGGAGGTGTTGAGACATATTTGGGAAGTTTGAGAAGAAAAAAAAGTCATAGGATTTGAATAGGATCTAAGATATAACCTATTTTTATGCCATAAAAATATCTTGACAGGGGGCCGCCTGGGTGGCTCAGCGTCTGCCTTCGGCTCAGGTCATGATCCCAGGGTACTGGGATCGAGCCCTGCATTGGGCTCCCTGCTCTGCAGGGAGCCTGCTTCTCCCTCCCCCTGCTCTTGCACTCTCTCTCTCCCTCTCAAATAAATAAATAAAATCTTTAAAAAAAAAAGAAAAGAAATATCTTGACAGGACTTCTTCCTCCTTGGGTTGTTTTTAGCCCCTCAAGTCATGGGTTAAATATAGATTATTTTTCATTGAGACAAAATTCATAGAACATAAAAGTCACCATTTAAACCACTTAATATTGTACAACTTAGTAGTCTTTAGCACACTCACAGTGTTGTGCAAACTCTATCTAGTTCCAGAACATTTTCATCATCCCAAAAGGAAACCTTGTACCCATTTAGCACTCACTCCCCATTCCCTCCTTCCCCAGCCCCTGGCAATGACTAATCTGCCCCCCGTCCCTATGGACTTGCCTATTCTGGATGTTGTGGCCCTTTGCACTTGATTTCTTATGCTTAACATAGTGTTTTCATGGGTCATCCAAGTTGTAGCATGTATCTGTGCTTCATTCCATTTTGTTACTAAATCATATTCCATTGTATTGATATGCCAAGCTTTGTCTATCCATTCATCTCTTGATGTCACATGGGTTGTTTGGACTTTCTGGCTATTGTGAATAATAGTGCCATGAACATTGGTGTACAAATATGTGTTTGAGTCCCTGCTTTCAGTTGTTTTGAGTACACATCGAGGAATGGAATTGCTGGATCATGTAACAATTTTAGGTTTAAGTTGTTGAGGAACTGCCATACTGTTTTCCACAGTGGCCACACCATTTTACATTCTCACCAGCAATGCACAAGGGTTCCAGTTTCTCCACATCTCCACCAACACTTGTTATTTTCTGTTTGTTTGTTTTTTATAATTGCCATCCTAATGTGGTTTTTATCTGTGTTTCCTTAATGATTGGTAACATGGAGCACCTTTTCATGTACTTTTTGACCATCTGTATATCTTTCAATAAATGTCTGTTTAGGTCCTTTGCCCTTTTTTTCTTTTTTTTTTTGGAGAGAGAGTGAGTAAGTGGGGAGGGACCGAGGGAGAGGGAGAGAGAGAATCTTAAGCGGGCTCCACACCCAGCAACTCGGGGCTTGATCTCATGACCCTGAGATCATGACCTGAGCTGAAATCAAGAGCCAGACGCTTAACCGACTGAACTACCAAGGTGCCGCAAAAGTTTTTCTTCCTTTTTTTTTTTTTTAAGAGAGGGAGAAGGAGGTTACAGAGGGAAAGGGGAGAGAATCTTAAGCAGGCTCCACACCCATCATGGAGCCCAACGAGGGGCTTGATCTCACAACCCTGAGATCATGACCTGAGCAGAAATCAAGAGTCAGACACTTAACCGACTGAGCCATCCAGGTGCCTCCCTTTGCCCATTTTTAAAATTGGTTTGTCTTGTTTTTTGTGGTTGAATTGTATGAGTTCTTTATATGCTCTGGATATTGATCCCTTATCAGGTATGTGATTTGCAGATCTTTTCTCCCTTGCTGTGGGTTGTCTTTTCACTCAGTTCATAGTGCCCTTTGATTCATGAAAGTTTTAAATTTTGATCAAGTCCAATTTGTCTGTTTTTCTTTGTTTTTGCTTTTGGTGTCACATCTAAGTAACCATCGCCAAATCCAAGGTCATGAAGTTTTATTCCTATGTTATCTTCTGAGGGTTTTATAGTTTTATAATTATATATAATTATTTAATCCTACCTGTTAATCTTATTGAGATTTCCCTGTGTGTGATGAGTCACTTCTCTTTTGCTGATTTCAAGATTCTCTGTTTTTGGCTTTCGACAATTTGATTATAATGTTTTGCAATGTGAATCTCTTTGAATTTATCCTGCTTCCATTTCTTTGCTGTTGGATGTGCAGATTCATGTCTTTCATCAAAATCTGGGGAGTTTTAGTACCCAAAACTTGAAATATCTCTATATATATCTCAAAATATTCTTTAAGTCTCGAAATATTCTTTTCTAGCCCTTTCTCGCTGTCCTCTTCCTTTGGGACTCCTATTATGCATATATTGGTATGGTTGATGGTGCCCCACAGGTCTCTTAGGGTCTGTGTATTTTTCTTTATTCTTGTTTCTTTCTGCACCCCAAACCGGATAATCTCAATTGATCTATTTTCAAGTTCGTGCGTACTTTCTTCTGCTTCCTCAAAGCTGCTGTTGAGCCCTTCTAGTGAATTTTTCATTTCAGTTATTGCACTTTTTAGCTCCAGAATTTCTACTTGGTTCCTTTTTGATAATTTGTCTCTTTATTCCTATTCTTTGTTTAGTAAGACATCCTTCTCTTGGCTTTCTTTCATTTTTGTCCACGATTGCCTTTAGCTCTTTGAGCATATGTAAAGCATCAATTTAAAGTCTTTGTGTAGTAAGTCCAATGTCTGAGCTTCCACAGAGACAGTTTCTATTGATTTCTTTTTTTTTTCTCTTTCTTTCTTTCTTTCTTTCTTCCTTTCTTTCATTATTATTAATTTCTTTTCTTCCTGGGAATATGCCATTCTTGTTTCTTTGCAAGCCTCATAGTTTTTTGTTGAAAACTGGACAGTTTGAATATTATAATGTGGCAACTCTGGAAACCAGCTTACCCCCTTCCTCCAGGATTTGTTGTTGCTTGTTGTGGGTTATTGGTGGTAGTGTTTGTTTAGTGACTTTTGTAAGCTATTTGTGTAAAGGCTGTATTCTTTGTCATGTGTGGCCACTGAAGTCCCTGTTCTGTTAGCTTAGTGGCCAGCTAGTGACTCATCAGAGAATTCCTTAAATGCCCGGGTTGGATAGGGAGAGCAAATGCCCCTGGCTTGCAGACTGGCTCTGTGTTGGATCTGCATTTCACTACTTAGGCAGGCTGTTTACAATTTTGCCTTAGCCTTCACTTCCTGCTTTTGCTGAGGTGAAAGGTCAGCAAGAGGTGAAAGCTTAGGGTTTTCTTTGGTCTTTTCTGAGCCTGCACCCAGTCTTGGTCATGCATGTAGCCTTCTAGTTTCCCTGATACATGTAGGAGCTTTTCAAACCCCTTATTCCTCAGAGTATCTCCTTCCCCAGCCACTTCCCTCCTCAGCTATTCAGTTTTTGCTTAACCCTGACTGTTATTCTCTGCTTCAGGCAGCTAAGGCTAATACATTTGTCTTTAAATGCTTTCAAACACCACCTGGGGAGCCATTTCTGCTTGGGGAAAGCCCCAAGAACAGTGAAACAAAGGCAAACCCTTGAGCTGTTCCTTCAGGGACATCTAAGTCCACACACACAACCACAATTATTTACGAGTAAGATCTGAATTGCCCCCTCTGGTACCAAGGAATGTGGGCTGTTGCCTTCCCGGCTGCCCTTGAGCTGGGGAGTTGACAGTGGTAGTTCAAATGTCACAGTGCTCTTTTACTGAAACTTGGTGTTTTCTTTCTTCGTTGAGCCTTCTCCTATTTGTTGTAAGTTTTATATTCGGTTCTGGAACTCTGAGAAAGTTGACTCTGACAGCTTTTGCCAGCTTATCTGTTGCTTTTGTGGAGAGACAGAGTTTTGAAATTCTCTACTCTGCCATTTTAGGTGACATCTCCAGCTGCTTCTTGACCTGTCTATAACCTCTGATGTCATTCTAACTCTGACCCAGCCCTTGGTCCCTGAACGACCTGACTTTTGACATTTTCACCTGATGACCACCAGCTTCTTCCAGATTCATCTATAAACACTACCTCATCCTTGGCCTCTGATGACCCTGATTCCTTTCTGACTT
Organism: Halichoerus grypus; assembly: GCF_964656455.1. NCBI lineage: Eukaryota > Metazoa > Chordata > Mammalia > Carnivora > Phocidae > Halichoerus > Halichoerus grypus. The sequence continues at coordinate 53,927,836 of NC_135726.1, forward strand.
CTGGTTCTGTCCCTTTCCCTTGACCACAGGCTTGCCCCCTCTCCGCACCCCCTTCTGTGAACCTCTCTGAACTCTCTCCATGACCCCTCTCTCTGCCTCCCCAGGGCTCTAATGCTGTAGCCTCAGCTCTCGGGGCTTGTTTGCTACTCCGAGTGCTGGCACGCCTGGAGTCTGAGGCTGAGGAGGCAGCACGGAGGAAGGACCTGGCGGCCAAGTTTGAGGGTCTGGGTGTTGGTGAGTAAGGCATGGGTGCGTGGGGGTGGGGGGACAGGGAGCTGCCCTGCAGGGGGTTGTGCATCTCCCCACTCCTCTCCCAACCCTGCGCCTTCCCCTTCAATCCCCTCATCTTTCCCCTCACACCATCTCCTCACCGTTTCTTCCCTCCCACATAAACCTCCCGCCCCCAGACCTTTTCGGTGAGTGCTACCGCAGCAGCGAGGAACGGGCCGCTCGCCTGCTAGTCCGTCGCTGCCCGCTCTGGGGGGATGCCACCTGTCTCCAGCTTGCCATGCAGGCTGATGCCCGTGCCTTCTTTGCCCAGGATGGGGTACAGGTGAGCATCTGAGGCGCCAGCATCCCACACAGTTCCCACCTGGAAACTCTGGGAAGTATGGAGGATAAGCCCCTGCCGTTGTGGGCAGTGAATGGTCTTGACCAGCCTCCCCTCCCCGCAGGAGACCACCCGTCCTCCAGAAATTCTCTCCCAGAAGGGCTGCGCTTCCCATAAGAAGCCCCACCCCCTGCCACAGGAAAGCCAGCCTTCCCGCAGCAAAGCCCACCCTCCTAAGAAGTTCTATTCCTGAACAGAAATTCCTGTGATGATAGGAGGTCCCATCTGTCACACAAGAAGTCCTCCCCTCTCCCACAGGAAATCCCATTTCTCCCAGAGGAAGCCCTACGTCATCTACAGGAAGTCCTTCCCACTTCCTTAAGGGGTTCTCAGTTCTAGGTCTCAACAATTAGAATGACCTCACTGAACAATTTTACCTAGTGTTTTGGGCATAGACAAACTGGCTTAGGAAGCCCCCCCTTCCATAGGAAATCCTCTCCTTTGGGAAGCCCTTCTTGCCCCATGTCTCTCCCATCATGTCTGTCCTGACATTTAAAAATTTTTTCTCAGTATCCTTAATGTAAATCTGACAAGGGCGTGATGACTGTCTGGCTCAGTGAGTTACAGCACACGACTCTTGATCTCAGGGTTCAAGCCCCACACTGGGCGTAAAGCTTAGTTAAAAAAATAAAAATAAAAACATTTGACGGGCTCAGAGAGTCCCACCCTCAGTACAGGAAGTCTGCTTACCCCAGCAGGAAGTCCCGTCCTCACTTGTCAGAATGATTTGGCTGGCATTTCAAGTAATTACCCAGAGCTCTTTGCTTTGAACAGTGGTTAAACTCATGGATTCCAGCTTGGGCCTCTTCCTTAACCTCCCGGTGCCCCGTCTGTGAAAAGGGAGAAAATATTATTACCTGTTCTGGGAGTGTGGTGAGGGTTAAGTGGGCTAATCAACGTAAAGTGCTTAGCCTGGTATCTAGCATGTTGTGTTAATAAATGTTGGCTGTTTAACTCTACCAGCTAAAACCTGGGACAGGTCATCCTCACCTTTGACCTCCTTCCCCCTCACCCCGAATAGTTACAGTTGCCATATTGAGCACCTGCTGTGTGTGCTGCAGCTGTGGCCCAGTTCTTGCCTGGGGTCTTTAGAAAGGGTCTGTGGGGGAGATTCAGGCTCCTAATCCTCCTCACACCCCACAGTCTCTGCTGACACAGAAGTGGTGGGGGGAGATGGACAGCACCACTCCCATCTGGGCCCTGGTTCTCGCCTTCTTTTGCCCCCCACTCATCTATACCGACCTCATCACTTTCAGGTTAGTCCCCTGGGGTTAGGTTGGTAGGAGGGGGTTGCTCAGTTTCTCCTTCCTGCTCACTTCTGGCTGCCTTCCTACTTGGTCTGTCCAGTGCTTCCCCTCCGTTTGCTCTCTTTCCCCCTCCCCCAGGCTGAGGGCGTGTCTGGGAGGTGAGCTTTTGTGGGGGCTCTCTGCAGTGTCTCTGGGGAGAAGTTCCTCTGCCCTCTGGCCATGGCGCTGGGGGAAGGTCTCTTTGGGGTGACTCTGGAAAATGCTTCACTGTCTCCCTGCCATGCCTGTGGGTGAAGAAGTTTGGGTCTCTTTCTGAAGAATTCCTCTTCCACTCGCCCCTGCTCCCATTCCTCACTCCGTGCTTTCCTCCATGCCAGGAAGTCAGAGGAGGAGTCCATGCAGAAGGACCTAGCATTTGACATGGATCGAGCCGTCAATGGGGAAGGCCCTGCTGGGTGAGTGAAGCCCCAGCACCATGTGAGGTGGGACACCCTGGGCAGCTTCAGGAGCACCAGGCGCTGGGAGCAAAGCCAGAGGGGAGAAGTGGAGCTTCAGGGGGTGATGGCTTCATGAAATCAATGAAGATACCAAGGAAGTTTCCCAAATGCCAAGCTCGAGGCTTGGGTCAAGGTTTGGTTCTGCCACCAGGGGGTTCCTCACAGGAAACCACTTTACTTCATGCTACACATACTTCCATCTCGATGTAGCAAATGGAATCGGGTGGATTTGGTTCATTTAGGGATCTTTCATCTTTTTTTTTTTCTGACTCCAAGGGCCTTTGCTCTTAAATCTCTATGCTGGGGTACCCAGGCCTAAGCAAATAGTCCATCAAACTTCTGATAATGCCACCGAATGGAGGTACTGAGGGACTTGGCTGTGAGTTGAACAGACCTGGGTTCAAATCTTGACTTTGACCTTAGAAGTGACTTCACCCCAAGCCTCAGTTTTCTTTTCAGTAAAATGAATATATGTGGAAGGTTGTCCCTGTGTTAGGTTAGGTTGGGCAATGCTGCATAAGAAAGCACCTAGGGGCGCCTGGGCGGTGCAGTTGGTTGTGCGTCTGACTCTTGGTTTCGGCTCAGATCATGATCTCAGGGTCGTGAGATCAAGCCCCACATCGGGCTCTGCGCTCAGCGCAGAGTCTGCTTGCGATTCTCTCTCTCCCTCTGCCCCTCCCACTTGTGCACTCTCTCTCTCTCTCTCTCTAAAATAGGTAAATAAATCTTTAAAAAAAAGAGAGAGAAAAAGAAAACATCCTACACTCTCAGTGACTGTCAACAACGAAGGCTTACTTCTCCCGCTCCATTTTTGGCTTGTCTGTGTCTTGGCTCCAGTATGGTTTCCACTTTGGGATGAGTGAGCACCTCCTAGCTGAGATGTTGCTGGTCTCATAGCAGAGGGAAAAGAGAAATGGCAAACCAGGTCCTGGCTCCTACAGCCTCCATGTGGAAGAAACACATGTCACTTGTGCCCACATTTCATTGACAAAAGTGAGGCATAGGGTAGTTCCTCAGCTCCCAATCCTTCCACTGAGAGGGAACCAAAATACTCGGTGCAGAGTAACACAGTGTGCCCCAGGGCCTGGGGGGAGCCGCGGGGGGGACTCCTGGAGATAATGTATAAAATGCATCAGAGTGTCCAGCACATAGGAAGTAGTCAATTAATGGAGTTTATTATTGCTACTGCTGTTATTGATCCATGTCTCATTTATTTTGTTGAATGGTGGGTGTAGGCATCAGGGTCTAAATTGCTGGTAATAGAGAAAGAGAGGAAGAGGCCCACACTTATGTTCATCTTTGTACCCTCCATCTCTACTTTAGGCACTTAGGTGAGAAAAAGGAGGGCCCTGGCCTCCAACATCCCAGACGAAAAATGTTTCTGGTAACTGTTAGAAACATGATCAGAAGCCAGAAGTCTGTAAGACTCACTACATACCTCAAGGAGCAGTCAAATTGAAATATATATATATGCATACATATTTTTCTGAGACAATGCACAATGAATACAATGTATTTGTCAAGATAGAAGAGAAAACTAAGAAAAAAAATTGGGACCACTGAAAACGGTTGGCTAGAAGTCCCCAGTGTCAGGATCAGTCACGATGTCCTTGCCCAGGGAGTTCCCAACTTTTGCACCATGACGATGACAGTGACAGTGACATTAGCTGATGCCACAGAACACTTACAGAGGGTAGCCAGTGCACCGAATCCTTCCGAAAATCAGTTTATTTTCTCAACAACCCAATGCAGTAGGGTCTATTATCATCCCCATTTCACAGTTGAAATCACCGAGGCACTAAGTCACTTGCCTCAGCTCATGTGATTTGTAGGTGGTAGAGCTGGGATTTGAACGCAGATCTTCTTGTTCCCGAAGCTGTGGAGAGCCACCTCCATGGTGAGCTTTGTAAAAGGACAGATTCCTGGATTCTCCCCCAGGGAGGCTCAGGACGGGCCCAGGAATCTGTGCGGCCTGGTTGCGCCTGATTCAAGATGGCGGATGGTGGGGAGCATTGTGACCACACATTTTTGTTCCCAGGGCCCCACAGAGGGTGAAATGCAAAATACCAAGTCTGTTTTCCCTCGACATTAGGGAACTTCCTGTCCTCTCTGCATTGCACTTTCTTTAGCTTTTATAATTCTTTCCTCTTGTTTTCTTGAGAACAGCTTTACTGAGATAAAATCCACATATCATTCAGTTCACCCATTTAAGGTGTTACAATTCAGTGGTTTTTGGTATATTCACAGAATTGTGCAATTGTCACCACAATCAATCTTAAAACATTTTTGTCACCACAAGAAGAAACTCTGTACCCCTTAATGGTCACTCTGTATTCCTCCCTTCCCCCAGCCCTCGGCGGCCAATAATTGGCTTTCCGTCTCAAAGAATTTCCCTATTCCTGACGTTTTGTATGAATGGAGTCATACGCTTTGTGGCCTTCTATGATTGGTCTCATTAACTTAGCGTCTTGTTTTCAAGGTTTCTCCAAGTGGTAGCTCGCATCAGTGCTCCATTCCTTTTTAGTGCTAAATAATATTCTGTTGTATGGATGGACCACATTTGATTTATCCATGGATCAGTTGATGCACATTTGGGTTGTTTCCACTTTGGGGTTATTTTCTTTCTGCTTGGTTTATAAAAAGAAGATGCCTCTCCAAGCCAGTTTATTTTTCCTGTTAGCTTGTTGAGTTTATTATTATTTGTATTATTCATTTTGGCATTTCTGGTTTGAGGTCAGAATGAAGAGTCAGGATGAAATTGGGACAGAGGGTCAGAACTTGGACAAGAAGGGTCAGAGGTAGGAGTGGACCAAGGTCAGAATTCAGAAGCCAAATACGGCTGTTTGCTCTGAGGTCAGATATGAGGAACACTGGGCTGGACAATCTGACATCAGACTTTGTGGGTCAGAAGTTAATATTCAGGCACAGGGCTGTCAAACCTGGGGAGCTGAGGTCATGAAAGTGAGGGGGTCAGAGGTCAGGTAGATGGTCCAAGGTCAGACAGAGTCAGGGGTTGTGAAGGTGAAAGAAGAGGGACCTGGAGTTAGAAGTCAGACCAGGGTCAGAGGGTGGAGAAGGTCAGAGGTGGAAGGTCAGCAGTCTTGAGGGTAGATCTCAGAGGTCAGAGGTTAGATACAGGGGTCAAAAGTCAAGGGGATGGTAGACAGGGGACTTGGCTTCAGGTCAAGCAGGGTTAGAGCTCAGATGTGAATGGTGAGAGGTCTTGATGACGGTGAAGAGGGGCTCAGAGGTCAGGCTGAGCCCTCCTCCCTTGCCCCCCTTCCCCCCCCAGGCTGGCAGAGCCCCCCGAGAAGACGGCCGTGCGGGTGCTGGGGCGGCCCCCACGCAGGGGCTGCTGCGGCGGGTGGCCCCCACGCCTGCGCCGCTGGCTCCAGTTCTGGGGGGCGCCGGTGACCGCCTTCATGGGCAACGTGGTCAGCTACCTCCTCTTCCTGCTGGTGTTCGCCCGGGTGCTGCTCCTCGACTTCCAGCCCGAGGCGCCCGGCGCCCTGGAGCTGCTGCTCTACTTCTGGGTCTTCACCCTGCTCTGCGAGGAGCTCCGGCAGGGCCTGGGCGGCGGCTGGAGCAGCCTCACCACCGGGGGCCCCGGGCCCGGCCCCCAGCAGGCCCCGCTGCGCCGCCGGCTGAGCCTCTACCTCGCCGACACCTGGAACCAGTGCGACCTGGTGGCCCTCGGCTGCTTCCTCCTGGGCGTCGGCTGCCGGTGAGTGTCCCTGCCGCTTGCCACCTCCGCGCCTCCCTGCTGGCCTGGAGCCAACCCCGCTTTTCCCGGAAACACGCACGAAAGCCCCTTCTTGATCGAAAGCACCGCATCCAGATGGTCCCCAAGCAGTTCGCTCACACCTGGGTATCTGGCTTTAGGGACGGCGGGACTAGGGCGAGGGCCTCACTGTTTTTCTAGATCTGCAGGTCGGGCGGGCTTTTCTCTGCTCCCCCAGACCTGAACTCAGTCTTCCCCCAGACAGGGGCCAGCCCGGGGGTAGGGGTGGCGGGCACGCTCACCTTCCCCGCTCTGCCGCCCCCTCGCCCCAGCCTCCAGGACTCCCCTCTTCCCTCCAGTCCATCCCCACAAGACTCTTTTTACTCTCAGAGCTGTCCTGCCCCTGCCTGCTTCCCCGGGCTGCCCAGCGCCCCCGGACCCGGTCCTGGGGGCGCTGCCTGGTGGAGACCCGCCCAGCTCTGCAGGCCTGCGTCCCCATTCCTTTCCCTTTCCTTCATCCAGGCTCCAGCCCCTCCGGGCAGCTTGCAGTTCCTTCCTCACAGCGAGTAATTATAATGATCCGTGTAATTATAACATTGTGATCAGAATTTTTACCAGTACAGATAAGCTCTTATCAAGGAATGGTTTTCATTTCTGCAAATTTCCTCAATCAGTTTTATCTGCAGGGCAGTTAAACACATTTCAGTCATTTTCAGTTTCAGTTTCTGAAATTACTTCAACTTCGTTAATTATTATTTGGGGTAAGTCGTACAACAAATATTTGGCTCGTCATTGGTGTTGTATTGAATGGACCTGAATTTTGCCCAAATCTAGGTTCTGTGTTTGTGAATTTTATGTTGTGGCTTTTATGTAATTCGGGTCCAGTTTTCCTGGGTCAAATTTTATAGATTCACATTTTTTTTAAGATTAAAAAAATTTTTTTTTTTTTTTTAAAGATTTTATTTATTTACTTGACAGAGAGAGACACAGCAAGAGAGGGAACACAAGCAGGGGGAGTGGGAGAGGGAGAAGCAGGCTTTCTGCAGAGCAGGGAGCCTGATATGGGGCTCGATCCCAGGACCCTGAGATCATGACCTGAGCCGAAGGCAGACACTTAACGACTGAGCCACCCAGGCGCCCCTAAAAAAATTTTTTAAGTCATCTCTACTCCCAATGCGGGGCTCGAGCTCACAACTCCGAGATCAAGAATCGCATGCCCCGCCCAAGAGCCGGCGGCCCCTACAGATTCACATTTTACCAGGGAAGCTTGAATGTTCTGTCACCTTTTTAGTCCATAAAAACCTTGACTGTTTCTGCTTAGTTCTTAGCATAAACAAAACCAGATCATCAGGAATTCACCTCAAATATTTTCTGTTGCCAAGACTGGGCTGTGTCATGTTAGTTCATTTCTTCTGTGGCTTCCAGATCATACTTTGTGGTGCCCAGAGAGAGGGCAAAGGGCACGTCAAAATATCCTTGGAAACATGGATGTTTTGGGTCTTGGCATGTCATGTCTTTAAAATTTTGTAGCTCTCAATTTAACCTTTAGATTTTTTTTTCTTTTTTCCATTCTGATGGGTAAAAATGACTTCTTGTCTTAAAATTTATGCATCCCTGACTACTAGTTAGCTTGGGCATCTGTTCATAGCAAATGGCCACTTGTCCTTCTGTCAATGTCTTTTCATAGCCTTGCCGTTTTAGAAAATACATATTCATTTATGTTTGTTGATCTCTTGTATATGCGTACGGGTAGGTGCTCTCCTAACCCTTGGTGTTTTTTGTTTTTGTAAGATTTTATTTTTAAGTAATGTCTACACCCAACATGGGTGAATACTTGAACTCACAACCCTGAGATCAAAAGTGGAACACTCTGCCTGTGCCAGCCCAGGTGCCCTAAATCTTGGTGGTTTTGTTCTAAATCCCTTCTGTCTGCAGCTTCTTTTCACGTTTGTATATTATCTTAAACATTCTTTTCTTCTTTAAGTTTGTATCTGAAACAACCCGAGACTTATAAAAAGTATGGCAAAAACAGTACAAAGAATTCCTCTACATCTTTCACCCAGATCCCCAGATGTCAACATCTTCCATTATCAAAACCAGGAGATCTTAAATTTTACCAGCTGTCCCATGGATGTCCTTTTTCTGTCCCAGGAGCCAATCCAGTTCTTCAATCCTTCTTTGGCTTTTATGATCTTAACACTTTTGAACAGTCCAGTCCAGTTATTTTGTAGGATTTGCCTCCATTTGAGTTTGTCTCAGTTCTCTCGTGATCAGATTTAGGTCATGCATTTTTGGCAGATAGTTTTGCCTTTCTCTGTTGATCATATTTATGTTATCTTTTGATGCATGGAACTTTTCTATTTCAGAGTAGTCAAATTCATCAGTCTTTTCCTGTATTGTGATTTTATATATATATTACTTGTGTAGAAGGCTTTTTTTGTTTTGTGACATCTCATCCTATCAAGCTCATGAAATTCTTCTGTATTTTCAGATTTTAATGTTTTGCCTTTTACTCTAGGTTTTTTTTAAAAAAGTACTTTTTTATTTTATTTTTGAGAGAGTTGGGGGGGCCGAGGGAGAGGGAGAAAGATAAGCTTAAGCAGGTGCCACACTCAGTGGAGGCGGAGGCGGGGCTCGACCTCAGGACCCTGAGATCATGGCTTAACCTACTGAGCCACGCAGGCACCCCTTGCCTTCTACTCTAGGTTTTTAATCCATTCAGAGTTCAAGTACATGATGATGCAAATAGGGATATAATTTTTAAATTTTCCCCATAGGGATTGCCCATGTTACTGGCCATTTGACCTTCCTCTGTGAATTGTGTGTTCTCTTTATCCACTCTCCTTTAGGTCGTTTGTCTTCTGCTTACTCGTTTGCTGGAACTCTCTATATTTTGCCTTTTATAGGTTGGACAAATATTCTGGCAGTTTTTCCAACTTGTTACAGGGGCCTCCCGAATTTTAGCCAGGGCTCTGATTTATGCAGCCATTTTTAAGCGGGTGCCAGCGCCCTGCGCGGCTCACCTTGGCGCTGTGAAATCTGGGTAAACCCGGGTGAATCGGAGGGTCCCGGCTGCGGCCCCTCCAGGGTCACCCGAAGCCTGGTGTTGGGAAGACCCGGGTTTTCCTTTGCACCCCGTGACCCGAGTGACCCCCGCCGCGTCTCCCCGCATCCCAGGTTGATCCCCGGACTGTATGACCTGGGCCGCACTCTCCTCTGCCTCGACTTCATGGTCTTCACGCTACGATTGCTGCACATCTTCACGGTCAACAAACAGCTGGGACCCAAAATCGTCATCGTGAACAAGATGGTGAGGGAGGCGGGGCCGGATGGGCGGGTCCAGAGGAAGGGGCGGGGCGGTGTGGGCACGCGTGCGCAGAGCAGGGCGGGGCGGGGCTTCGGTGGGCGGGGCGGGGCGGGGCCAGACTTGGTCTTCTCTTCCTACCTCGCAGATGAAGGACGTGTTCTTCTTCCTCTTCTTCCTTGGTGTGTGGCTGGTTGCCTACGGGGTGGCCACGGAGGGGCTCCTCAGGCCCCGGGATCGTGACCTCCCGAGTATCCTGCGCCGTGTGTTCTACCGGCCCTACCTGCAGATCTTTGGGCAGATCCCCCAGGAGGACATGGACGGTATGGAGGGATGAGAGGGCCTGACGCCCTCCCTCCGAGTCCCCCCTCCCAGTGCTCCCCGTCCCTGGGTCTCTATACCCCTCTCCTTAAGTCTCTGCGTCTCTCTCTCCAGGTCTCTGAGTAGCCCCTACCCTCCTTCATCCCTATGGGACTCTGCCCGCCTCTCTCTCCCTATTTCTGTTCCCTGCCTCTGGGTCTCTGCCCCCTCCTCTTTCTCTCTCTGGGATTCTGTCTCCGTCTCTCTGGGTCTCTCTCCCCCACGCCCCTCCGAATTTCTGTTTTTCTCTGGTCTCTGTCTCCCTGGCCCCCTCTCTGAGTGTCTCCCTTTACAGTGGCCCTCATGGAGCAGGTCAACTGCTCGTCGGAGCAGGGCTTCTGGGCTCGCCCGCCGGGGGCGCAGGCGGGCTCCTGTGTCTCGCTTTATGCCAACTGGCTGGTGGTTCTCCTTCTCATCATTTTCCTGCTCGTGGCCAACATCCTGCTGCTCAATTTGCTCATCGCCATGTTCAGGTGAGGCCTGACTGCTCTCTGATCTGACCTCACCCAGCTTGACCCTGACCCCAGCATGATTCTTGACACCAGCCTAAATCAATTCTCTCTTTAGTCCCAGAATTCAGACTCTGCTCCTGACCTGGACTTTGGACTCTGATCCTCTCCCTGAGCCCAGGCTGAATATATTAAAAAAAAAAAAGAAAATTTATTGTGGCAAAATACATATAACTTGGGCGCCTGGGTGGCTCAGTCGTTAAGCGTCTGCCTTCGGCTCAGGTCATGATCCCAGGGTCCTGGGATCAAGCCCCGCATCGGGCTCCCTGCTCAGCAGGAAGCCTGCTTCTCCCTCTCCCACTCCCCCTGCTTGTGTTCCTGCTCTCGCTGTCTCTCTCTGTCAAATAAATAAATAAAATCTTAAAAAAAAAAAATACATATAACTTGCCAATTTTAAGTGTACAAATTCAATGGCATTAATTAAATTCATGATGTTTTACAACCATTACCACTATTTCCAAAAAATTTTATCACTCCAAACACAAAAAGTGTGTACCCACTGAGCAAGCAATAACTTCCCATTCCCCACTACCTCCCTAGCCCCTGGTAACCTGGAATCTGCCTTCTGTCTTTAGGAATTTGCTTATTCTAGAGGTTTCGTATACGTGGATTTATACAATATTTATCATTTTCTGCCTGGCTTATTTCACTTAGCATAACGTTTTCAGTGTTTATCCATGTTGTAGCACGGATCAGTACTCTTTTTTTTTTATGGCTGAATAATATTCCGTTGATCAGTCTATCACATTTTGTTATCCATTCATCTGTTCATGGAAACTCGGTTGTTTCCATCCCTTGGCTATTGTGGATAATGCTGCAATGAACATTAGTGTTCATGTACCTGTTTGAGTCTCTGTTTTTCTTTCTTTTGGATATATTTCTAAATAGAATGCCGGGTATGCTGTGGTAATTCTGTTTAGCTTTTTGAAACTGTTTTCCACTGGAGTGGCACCAATTTCTGTTCTCATCAGCGATGGAGGAGAGTTCCGGTTTCTCCACAGCCTTGCCTAGGGTTGTTATTTTCCTTTTCAAAAAATTATAGCCATCCTAGTTAGTGGGTATGAACTGGTATTTGAATGTGGTTTTGATTTGCATTTCCTAATGACTAAAGATGTTGAGCATCTTTCCATGTGCTTATTGGCCATTTGTACATCTTCTTTGGAAAATGTTTATTCAGGTCTTTTGCCTGTTTTTAAATTTGGTTGTTTGTCTTTTTGTTGTTGAGTTATAGCAGTTCGTTGTATATTCTGGATGTTAAACTCCGATCAGGTATGTGATTTGCAAATATTTTCTCCCATTCTGTTGGTTGCCTTTTCCTGTTCTTGATAATCCCCTTTGATGCACAAAAGTTTAAAATTTTGTTATTTGTACACTGGTGTCATATCTAAGGACCAATCACCAAGTCTAAGTTAATAAAGTTTCATTCCTATGTTTTATGGTTTTAGCTCTTATATTCAGGTTGTTGGTCTGTTTTGACTTAATTTTTGTATATAGTGTGAGGTAGGGGTCCAACTTTGTTCTTCTTGCATGCAGAAATCCAATTGTTCCAGGTCTCTGTGTTTAAGAGACCATTTTTTTCCACATTGAATGGACTTGTCACTCTTGTTAAAAATCAGTTGGCCATTGTATTAGTTTCCTGGGGCTTCCCTAACAAAGTACCAAAAAGTGGATGGTTTTAAATAACAAACTTTTCCATCACAGTTCTGGATGCTCTAAGTCCAAAATCAAGGTATGGATAGGATTGGTTCTTCTAAAGGCTGTGAAGGAGAATCTGTTCCCTGCCTCTCTCCTACCTTCTGGTAGATTGCTGGCAATCTTTGGCTTGTAGATGTATCATTGTAATCCCTACCTTCATCTTCATATGGTATTCTCCCTGTGTGCATGTCTGTGTCCAAATTTCCCCTTTTCATAAGGACACCAGCCTTGTTAGACTTGGGACCAACCCTAACAACTTCATTTTAACTTGATTACTTTTGTAAAGACCCTACTTCCAAATAAGTCACATTCTGAGGTACTAGAGATTAGGATTTCAACATATCTCGTTTGGTGGAAAGGGGACACAATTCAACCCATAATACTCATAGATGTATGGGTTTATTTCTGGACTCTCATTTCTGTTCCATTGGTCGATATGTCAGTCGTATGCCAGCACCACACTATTTTGATTTTGGAGCAAATTTTCGAATTAGGAAGTCTGAGTCCTCCAACTTTGTTCTTTTTCAAGATTTCTTTAGCTATTCAGGCTCTCTTGCAATTCCATATAAATTTGAGGATTGGCTTTTACTTTTCTGCAAAAAAGGCTGTCACAATTTTGGGGTTTTTTTTGTTTTCTTTTAAAGCTTTTATTTATTTATTTGACAGAGAAAGAGAGAGCACAAGTAGGCAGAGTGGCAGGCAGAGGGAGAGGGAGAAGCAGGCTCTCCACTGAGCAGGGAGCCAGACGTGGGGCTCGATCCCAGGACCCCAGGATCATGACCTGAGCCGAAGGCAGCCGCTTAACCAACTGAGCCACCCAGGCGCGCCAAGGCTGTCACAATTTTGATAAGAAGTGCATTGAATCTGTAGATTGCTTTGGGTAGTATTCTGATGTTAACAGTATTAAATCTTTGTACTCATGAACACAGGTTGTCTTTCCACTTATTTAGGTGCTCTTTTAAATTTCTTTCAGTATTGTTTTGTAATTTTTAGTGTAAAAGTCTTTCATCTTGGTTAAATTTATTCCTCGGTGCTTTGTTTTTTAAGATTCTATTGTAAATGGAATTGCTTTCTTAATTTCCTTTTTGGATTGTTCACTGCAGGTGTAGAGAAACACAGTGGATTTTTGGTTGGTGATCTTGTACCCTGCAACTTTGCTGAATTTGCTTTTTAGCTCTAGTTAGCTTTCTTGTGATTCTCTGAGATTTTTGATATAGGATCATGTCATTTGTGAATAGAAATAGTTTGTCTTCCTTTCCAATTTGGATGCCTTTTATTTCTTGTTCATGTTTAATTGCTCTGACTATAACTTTCAGTACGATGATGAATAGCTGTGGTGAGAGTGGGCATCCTTGTCTTGTTTCTTATTTTAGCGGAAAGCTTTCAGTCTTTCTTCATTGAGTATGTTAGCCGTAGGTTTTTTATAAGTACCCTATATCCATGTTGAGGAATGTTCCTTTTAATACTATTTTTCTGAGTTAAAATTTTTTTTTTACCACGAAAGGGTGTTGGACTTTGTCAAATGCCTTTTCTGTGTCTGTCACTTGAGATGATCATGTGGTTTTTTTCTCTTTGTTCTATTAATGTGGTGTATTATATTGACTTTTGCATGTTGAATCACCTTTGCATTACTGGGATAAATCCCACTTGGTCATGGTGTATAATCCTTTTAATATGCAGCTGAATTAGGTTTGTTAGTATTTTGTTGAGGATATTTGCATGTGTATTCATAAAAAATATTGGTCTGTAATTTTGTTTCCTTGTGGTATCTTTTTTTTTTTTTAAAGATTTTATTTATTTATTTGACAGAGAGACACAGCGAGAGAGGGAACACAAGCAGGGGGAATGGGAGAGGGAGAAGCAGGCTTCCTGCTGAGCAGGGAGCCCGATGCGGGGCTCGATCCCAGGACCCTGGGATCATGACCTGAGCTGACAGCAGACGCTTAACGGCTGAGCCACTCAGGTGCCCCTCCTTGTGATATCTTTATCTGGGTTGGTAATGCTGCTGGCCTCATAGAATGAGTCAGGAACTGTTCTCTTCAATTTTTTTGGAGAATTTGAGAAGGATTGGTGTTAATTCTTTTTTTTTTTTTTTTTTTTATGTTTCATAGATTTACCAGCAAAAACATCTGGGCCTGGGATTTTTGTTGTTGTTGGGACATTTTTATGAGTGATTTAATCTCTTTATTTGTTATAGGTCTTTGAGAGATTTTCTTTTTCTTCTTGAGTCAGTTAGGTAATTTTTATGTTTCTAGGAATTTGTCCACTTATTTCATTTAGGTTATCTAATTTGTTGGCATACAATTGTGATAGTGTTCTCTTATAATCCTTTTTATTTCTGTAAAGTTGGTAGTAATGTCTCCATTTTCATTTCTGATTTTAGCTATTTGTGTTCAGCTGACTTTTGAACCTGTCTATAACCTCTATCTTAATTCCTGACACCATCCCCAACTTGACCTCTGACATCTGACTCTTTGCCCTCCTAACCCAGCTTCTAAGTGCATCCTGTAATACCTCTGACCTTATTGATTCTGACATCTGCCTGCTGCCTTGGACTTCAAATATATTGTCTAATATCTAACCTTGATCTGCCCTCTTTGACCTCTGGTGACCCTTGACCTCTCTCGTCCCCACAGCCACACCTTCAGCAAAGTACAGGGAAACAGCGACCTCTATTGGAAGGCTCAGCGCTACTGCCTCATCCGGGAATTTCACTCTCGGCCCGCGCTGGCTCCGCCCCTTATCATCATCTCACACGTGCGCCTCCTCATCCGGCGACTACACAGGCGCCGGTCCCGCTTGCCGCCCTCCCCGGTCTTCGAACATTTTCGTGAGAACGGGGTTTGATACAAAAGGGAAAAGCACCGGGGTCAGGACCTGGAGAGAAAGAAGAGCATGGACAGGCTGGGGGAAGGTGTCCGGGAGCACTAGTGGGCAGGGATTAGGCGGTCAGGGGGCCGGTGTGAAATATCAGGGCGAGGCCTAGAGCTGCACGGGGCGAGGTCTGGGAGGGCTCGCGCTGGAGGCCTTGGGTGGGGAGGCTGGGTCTGGAGGGGGCAGGCCCTTTGACTCCGTCCTAACACCGCCCCCCAGGGGTCTACCTCTCGAAGGAAGCAGAGCGGAGGCTGCTGACCTGGGAGTCGGTGCAGAAGGAGAATTTCCTGCTGGCGCGCGCGCGTGACAAGCGGGAGAGTGACTCCGAGCGTCTGAAGCGCATGTCGCAAAAGTGAGGGCGGGTCCTGGCTGGGGGCGGGGCTTCGGTTGAGAGGAGCCCCGGACTGGGGCTAGGGAGGCGCGGGGCTCCAGGTGGAGCCTGAGTGGGGCGGGGCCCCGGGGTGTTGGGGAGGAAGGCGGGCCTCTGGGGGCGGGGCTTCTGAGGTGGGCGGGGCTAGCGGGTGGCGGGAATGGGCCTGATGCCCTCGTTGCCGTGGGTTGCAGGGTGGACGCAGCGTTGAAGCAGTTGAGACAGATCCACGAGTATGAGCAGCGTCTGAAAGGGCTGGAGCAGGAAGTGAGGACTCCCAGACCAGGCTGGGGGAGTGTGGCGGGGGGGCGGGGGTGGTGGTGTGAGGTTCTGGTCTCCTGCCCTTCTGTCCCTCCTGCTCCCCAGGTCCAGCACTGTAGCCGTGTCCTGGGCTGGGTGGCCGACTCCCTGAGCCGCTCTGCGTTGCTGCCCCCAGGGGGGCCACCGCCTCCAACCCTGTCTGGGCCTAAAGGTCAGTGTTGTGGGGTCCACCTGTATCTATCCCTGGCCTCTGTCATCACCACCCTACGTTCTGGGGCTTTTGTTCCTCTATCTCTGAGTGTTTTTCTCCCGTTCGCTGCCCTTCCATTGTCCCTGGGGCACACTCTCCGTCTCCTTTGGGCTTTTCGTCCTTTCTCCTTCTTTTTGCCAGTCTTCCATTTTTTTCTGTCTTCCTCTCCATCCCCACCACCTGTTCTCTCTCCTCTCTTCCCCCCAGACTCAGCCCTGCTGGCAGACTTCAAGGAGTAGCCCCCATAGGGAGTTTTTGCTCCCAAAGTCCTACTGGTCCTTGACCCTTGCACCTCCTGGCCTTGTTTTCCACGCGGGCCCCATGCTCATGGAGGACCACCTGGGCTGCTGTCAGGACCACCTCAGGGAGTGTCATCCATGCGAACCACCGCAGGCCCAGCTCCTCCTAGAACCAGTCCCGCTCCGGGAAGATCAGCCTCTGGAGCCCAGGCATTGCTCTTCTGAAGGCCCTGCCACAGCCCGCTGGGCGGGAGAGGGCTGCAGGGTCTTTGGGATACAGGGATCACAGATCCCATTTGCAGCTCCCCACACTGGGGAAATAAAGCCATTTGAGAGGAGTGGAGTCCGATGCTTGATTCTTGGGGAAATGGTGGGCACCTAGATCCTTTTGAGATGGGGGCTGGGGCTGGGTTTGAGGCCATTGGTCAGTCTGTTGCCGTATTTTAGATAATCTCCAGGTCTGTTCCCCACTCCCAGGCCCACTCTGCCTGTCTGACTGAGGCCCAGCACCTTTTGTCTGCACTGTTTTGATGGTTCTCACTTCAGTGGGACAGAAACCCCAACCGTCTGCACCTGCGTAGTTTCTACTTTCCAGTGGAAAAAGAACTCAGTGATAATAAGTAAATTATTTCCTGGAGTGGGGGTGGGTGGGAGCTATGTACATCTGCTTTGGCAAGAGGGGAACAGATGATGCAAATTTGAGTAGATAACTGCAGAAATGTCTTTAAAGAGTCTAATTAGTGGGAAATTGCAGGCCATACGCACATGGAATTGAGGCAAATATGCATCATTATACATGCAGTTTAACTAAACAACCCATAACAAAGTAAACTGGTAATGACAAGACTGAACTGACAGCAGTTATTAGTTAAATAGCAAGAAACCACCAACAACCATCACATCCCCAAATCACAACCAAAACATCCTTCCTCCAAATTGGAGGAATTCCAACTATCTGCCACTTTGGGTACAGAGTAGCTTTAAATATTGCCAAGCGTTGTGTGGCAACCAGATTTCTCTGGAAGATGTTGAAGTAATTCTCACTAACCCAAGTCATAATAATAATGTAAACGACGATGGTGGCAATATTAATAACAATACTGTTTGACATTTAAAAAATTTCTAATTGCTTACTGCTAGTTTACAGAAATACTGCTGATTTCTTTTGTTTATTGACATGTTCTATGATTTTGCTAAACTCACTTTATTAGTTCTAGTATAATTTTTGCAGTCTTTGGGATTTTCTCTGTATACAGTCATGCTGTCTGTAAGTAGAGGCAATTTTATTTCATTGTTCCAATTTGTATTTTTTTTTATCATGGTAAAATATACAGAATACAAAATTTACCATTTTAATCTGTTGGAAGCATGCAACTCAGTAACATTTAGTACTTCCACAAAGTTGCTCAGTGATTACCACTGTCTCGTTCCAGCAGTGCTCATCACTCCAAACAGGAACCTTGTACCAAGAACTCACTGCTCATTCTTCTCTCCCTCCAGCCCTGGCCACCACCATTCTGCTCTCTAGCTCTCTGGATTTGCCTGTTCTGGATATTTCATACAAATCGAATCATCACACTTGTGGTCCCTTGTGTTTGACTTCTTTCACTTAGCACAATGTTTTCAAGGTTTATCCATGTTGTATGAGAACTTCATTCCTGCCTACGGTTGAATAATATCCATAGTATGTATATATCACTTTTATTTTATCCATTCATCTGTTGATGGACGTTTGGGTGGCTTCTACTTTCTGGCAATTGCAAATAATGCTGCTGTGAACATTCAAGTACAAGTTTTTGCTTGAACACTGTTTTCAGTTATTTTGGGTATAGACCTAGAGTGGAATTTGATATTTCTATGATTAACTTTTTGAGGAACTGCCAAGCTGATTTTCACAGTGGGTGCACCATTTCCTGTTCCCACCAGTGACACAGGAGTTTCCGGTTTCTTCAGATCCACACCAACACTTGTTACTTTTCGTTCTCTTGGGTTATCAATATCCTGGTGGGTGTGAAGTGGTGTGTCATTGTGGGTTTGATTTACATTTCCCTAATGACTGAAGACATTGAGCTTCTTTTCATGTGCTTGTCGGCCATTTGTACATCTTTGGAAGGAATGATGTGTTAGTAATAACCTCCACCCAATCAGTTAGCGAGGGATGGGTGGGGCTTGAATGAAGACAAAAATGAAGGCCCTGCTACCCAAGTCATCAACTGAGGACTACCTGGGCTCAAATAGACATTTCATAGTTTAGGAAAGACACACAGTTGGTCCTGAAGCCTCTAACTATAAAGGAGGTCAACAAGGATCAGCCTTCATGGCTCTTGTATGTCTCACAGGTGGAAAATTTTGCTGAAGCTGATGCTTCATGACCTAAGCATGTTAGACTCCTTGGTCCATGTTCCCCAAGAAGGAAAATGGACCTGACTTCAACTGATAAAGCACACAGTGGGGGAAAGGAAGCCACAGTGACCCTGTTGGGTAGGGGCCTTTGGGTCAATTCAATGTGCCATTTTGGCTTCTATTAAATGTATAATTGATGTGTCGTGTGTCCATACCGTGAATGTCCTCTAAGTGTCAGGATTCTCCCATCCAGAGACTGGAGCATGTGTAGTCCTCTCCAGGATACTGTACAGAAACAATAGCATCCCAAAAGGAGAGAGGGAAGTCACCGTTTCCCTGACTTCATGGCTGCTGCGGGACCCAGGGAGGCCCTTTCCCAGTACAACAGCGCCACCTGCTGACACAACCACCGTAAACACACATTTATGAAAAGGCAGCTATTAATTTGCTATTCAGCTCTCCTTGAAAGAGGAGGCCCCACCCATGGAGGCCTCCCGACTCTCTGGCCTTACATCTTCATTCTGGGGTCAGTCAACTTGAACTTGACAACCAGTAAGGTCTGAAATGGTTAAATGTAAATGGTATATTCAAGAGCACAGCCGCCCTGGTCCTCGTGTTAATCTGTTTTGGAATGGGAAAGTGGCAGGAACCCATCACAAGGAACTATCCCCCACTCCACTGCCTAAAGCAAAGCCACGGGCTCCATGGGGCCTTCAATGTACAAAGGTTCCCCTGAACAACGGGGCCTGGTTCATTGCTGGTTGGGCAAAGTTAAAGGCTACTACCCCAAAGCCAACCCTGGAAGACAGACTGAAGTTTATAGTCAAGGTTTCGGATGGGACTTTCTATTTTCCCTACTCTCCACAAGCATCTGGTATTACTGATTGTTGGAACAGTTTCCTCAAAAATCCACCCAGAATAGATTTCTACCTTTCTCACGTCCTGGTCCACACACCTTAGGCAGGCGGTTTGGTCATTGAATGTGGGTGTTTCCAGAGAGGCTTCATCTCTTCCAGGCTGTCTCCTGGATAGTGATTGAGGCTGAAGGGGTGAGGGAATTACAAAGACTTATTTGGAAAATTAAGGATCTGGCTCCTGGCTATTCTTGGGTCACCCTCGACTGCCTGGCTGGCAGCCTCGCCCAAAGTGGGACAACTAGGGAGTTCAAACCAAATTCTGCTGTAGCCACCAGCATTCTCTTGTTGGCCTGACACGGCCCCAGATCAGGGGTTGGCAAACTGTAGCCTGTGGGATATTCTGGCCCTTGAGCTAAGAATGATATTTACATTTTTAAAGAGTTATAAAAAACAAATAACAAAAAATATACTATAGAGACCATATGTCCTGCAAAGCCAAAAATATTTATTATCTGGCCCCTTATAGGAAAAGTTTGCTGACTCCTGTCTAAGCTGAAGCTACTTGCTGACTATCCATGTGGCTTAACTAAGCCAATGGAATGGCCATCCAGATCAAGGTTAACAACAAAACCCCTCACCCATGCCACAAGCCCTCATTGCAGGGGGGCCAGAGGTTTCCACTTCACATTCACCAAGCCTACCAACCTACCCGCACACAGAGGTCACCTCAAATGTCCTCGTTTTCCCTCCAAGCTTGTGGAAGCACCTCAGATTGGGGAATGGAGGTCAGATGCCAGCACCCTAGCCGCAAGGGTCAAGAAGTGGTTAACCTGGTATGGAAATGAAAAAGAAAAGGATCCCAGACTAGGAACTGGAAGACCTCAATTCTATTTCCACCTTAGTCGCTGACTGGTTACTTGATCTCAAGGCCATTCTTTCTCTTCTCGGAGATTCCTGTAGTATCCACCCCCTGGTGGGTGAAGGAGCCCAGCAAAGGGCCTGTTGCCTTGTCTAAGTGTTAACCAAGGCATGGGGGCTTCTTGCAGCCCCTGGGACATTGTCCTCCACGCCAGGACTCCCCAAGCCCAACCTCACACAAAAACAAAGACCCTAGAGCTAGAGCCCTACATGGTTTAAGATGCATCATCTTCACTGGTTTTTAGCTTACCCTGCCAGACTCTTGGCATACCTGGTTTGTGGTGGCCCGTCCTGCCTCTGAGAGGGGAAGTGACACAGAGGTGAGGGTGAGGGTGGGAAGGGAGACCAGGCCCTCTCCCCGCAGCTCGTTTCCTGAGCCGTGTCATCCCAGACCCAGGGTCCCTGGAGAGCAACGTGGAGGCAGGAAGCCAGGAGATGTGAGTCTCAGACGCAGGAAAGGCCTGCAAGCTTCTGCCTCTGACCTTTTCAGGGCTCTCCAGATTTGAGTTGTAGACACTATTACACTGGGGATGCAGGAAGAAGATTTTAGAATTTCTATTTATATCTACTTTTTAAACAGAAGTAAGCAAAACAAATTAAGCTTTACTGATATTAAGTATGTAGAATGACAGTAGTTCACAAGTAGATTTTCTACATATGTTGGGAATATTTTCTCAAAAAATTGTCACTGATAAGGGAGTGTGATAAGGGATGTTTAGAGATCTCTGAGGTAAATGAAAGTGTGACTGGGCAGGCAGAGATCTGGGAGGTGATTTGGAACCAGAGTGGGTGGTGATGGGAGCTGGCATTGATTCTCAAGGTCATGACCTTTGGGGATGGGGAGTTGCCCAGGAAGTCTCTAAGAGGTGTGGCTTCTAGAAGGTGCCTCCACCTCCTGAGTTGCCTTAACTCCATTTGGTGTTTGAAGAGGCAGGGTGGTTACCTATGTCCGCAGGCAACCCTAATAAGCTCTAAGTTCTCCAAGACTCCTTGGTCCTGAGCCCACAGAAACCAGGTGCTTACCTCATGATGCCCAAGTGGGTGGGCGACTCTACCCCAAGTAAGAATGAAGCATGATAGCCAGAGAGGACCCACCTGCCTACTGCTGCTCTGGGCATGTTCCCCTCTTGGTAGGAGTAGTGAGATGATAATGATGAGACATATTTAGTATGGTCACCAAACCGAGTTAGATTTAAGGGTTAGCACACTTTCTGGATTGAGTAATACTGATTGCTACAAAGTTCCCCAATGCTTTGTTTCAACTCCAGAACAAGGAGGAACGTAGAAACTCTCTGCGTCCCAAAGGGAGAGGAGATTGGAGTCACCAGACTGGACACTCAGTTCACCAGAGGTTGGTGATTTGGAGGGTGTATGTGTAGAAGGAGGCCGACAGAAAAAACACTGTGCCCACAGCCTGTGCAGGGGTCTCAGGGGATTGATTTATTGACTCAGCATTGTTATCCTAGGCCATTCTGAGAGCGTAGCCCTGGAGAAGTTAGCCAGTGATCCAGTTTCGTGGTGGAGTTTGGGGTTTGGGGGGAACACTGGCTGTCTCCATGATAACTTGGGAAGGCTGGGTCCTAGAAAGTGCTATGAAGCCCACCCCCATCATGCCAACATGGTACTCCCTCCTCACAGGGAGAAAGGAGGCACTAGGTCCAGCCCTGTGAACAGCTGAGTTGATTTCTTCATCTGAATTCTCCAATCCCAGAGCAGAATGTTCCACTTAGCAGAACTGGTATTATTCCAGGAGAGGAAAGAGCTCCTGAGTTGTCCATTTCTTTCCAAGGCCAAAAGAGTGGTTCCTAGGCAGAATTTCCATGTGCCCCTCCCCCTCCTTTCCTGCAGAACCAATTATTTCTGTGGCAAAACGGACACTAAGGCCACCAGTTACTGGACAGATTTGCTGCCTTGGAAAAATGGGTGGTGTCACCAGTTACTGAACAGAGTTCTCGTGCCGCTTTTCTTCTTTGGTCCCTGTGTGCTGGTCACTGTTGTCTATGGCTGTTGAGGCCGGGCTCACCTGCCTTGAAGCTGGTAGGCTGAGACTCCTTATGGACCATGTGGATGTCAGGGAGGTAATGACAGGCAGGCTGAACCAGGAAGAGCTCTGGCTGTTCCTACTCAAGGGCAGGCTGAACCGCCATGGGTTCTGGTTCAGCCCCCTAATCAAGGGCAGGCTGAGCTTCTTGGAGGAGCTTTCACTGTTTCCCTCCTGGGACTTCACGTGGCGCTTAGGCAACTGTAACGGCTTGGGGGGCACCAAGGGCATCTTTTTGGACTGTAGCTTTTCAAAGGGATCAGAAGCAATGTGGTCCTGGAGGTACCACCAGTGTTGAAGTGAGTAGACTGGGATCGGCAGGAAGGTGAGGATGCTGAGGAGGGTGACCCAGCCCAGGGTGCTCCGCAGGTAGGGCTGTTTTACCTCCTGGCTCTTGAGGCAGAGAGAAGGGAGCAGGATGGGAGGAGGTGGCGGTGATGGGATTTCAATCCATGTGATGCTGGGGATCAGGTTCCTCAGGGGCTGGGAAGCTGGCTAAAGGGTCCCTGGGGATGGAAGCCCAGGGAGATCTGATCTGGAGATCAGATGAGGGGTGCCCAGAGTGGGGCGGGAGGTCAGGTAGGGGAGTCTCACCATACTGCTGTTCCAGGCAATGTAGTGGGGGGGTTCCGTCTGGTAGAGCTGCATGAGGCAGATGGTGGTCAGGGCCAGCAGCCCGGGCAGGGTCACGTAGCACCACAGGACAGTGAAGAAGGACCACAACGGGCGGCCCAGATCACTGAATATTTCTTCTCTGACCCTGGGGTGGGGGCAATGGGCAGAGATGTCTGGAAGGAGCCCTCCTCTGGCCACCAGGGCCTGGAGATCTTGGGAGGGTGGGTCTGCCAGACCTCTGGTTCTCTCACCAGTTTTCAACTCATAGGGGCTTACCAAGCCCTGCTGGGCCCTCCCCGAGGCTGGGACCTGCACCTGGTCTCCTCATGGGAGCCCCCTGATCCAGGGGAAGTGCCGGGCTCCAGCCCTCTGCCTTCAGAATATCCCATGTGGCCCATGGTAATGGAAGCTGAGTCTCCTGGTTTCTGACTACTCTTTCTGTCAGGACCCACCTGGTTGCCCTCCGATCACTCCCTCCTGCACCCCAGTGCTATTAGCTAGACCCCCCTGCTGTGGGACGGACAGAGGGAGCAGATCATGCCCCCCATCTCCTCAGAGACCTGGGATGGGTCCCTGGCTGGGCAGACCCCAGGGCTTGGACATCACCTCCTAGCTCCGTAGATCCAGGCCAGGGCCACACTCTGGAAGGCCACAATGATGGTAAGGATCAGCGGGACCAGGCAGTCATCAAACAAGGACATTATGTAGCTGCCAGAATGACTGGTGAAGATGAGGCTGCCCAGAAAACCTCCCAAGCAGACGATCACTGTGGCAAAGGCAGGTTTTTGTGTACACACAGGTCTGTGTGTAGGGCTGGGCCAGGGGTCGAAGTGAGCCCAGGAGATTGGGGTGACCTGGGGAGAAGGGTGAGAATCCACAGTACCTGACAGCAGCTTGGGATGCCTCCTGAAGATGGAGATGGAGTTCTGGAGGGGATAGACAATGCCTTCCAAGATCCTTAACAAGGTGTTCAGCCCCATGATGACCAGGGCCAAGAAGAAGAGGATGGCCCAGAAAGAGGAACCAGGGAACAACGAGACGGCTTGGGAGAAGGCTGCGAATGCCAGGCCGGGACCCTCCATGAACTGTGGGGGAGAAGGGCTCTCAGGCAGTGGTGGGTCTGGATGGGGGGAATGGTGCAGTGACCGAGTAGCAATGTCTGTGTCGGACAGAGGAAAGAGACACAGAGCGGTGGGCGGATGGCAGAATGCTGAGTGTTTGCTGAGCTGGGTGAGCTTCACCTCTCGGGGCCTCAGGCTCCTCCTCTAACAAATTGGGATCCTAGGGTTGATGTGAGAATTAAAGTCAAGTGACAACTTAGCAAAGACCCTGGTACATACACAATGGTGGTGGAGACATGACCGTAACTGTTGCCTGCCTCAGACAATGCGTGGGGTGGCCCCCAGGGTCCTCTGGGGGCCTTTGGGAAGCACCCTCCTGTTCCCACAAACGCACCTTTTCCTTCTGTGTCTTGATGCTGCAGGATGGGGTGGAGTGGATGACCTGGTACTGGAGGTGTTGAGGGAGATTGCTGATCCACTCTAGATAGTCCAGGGAGGGCAAGAGTAGGATGTCCTCTGGGGGTTTGGCATCCTGAGGCAGCACGCCCTTTTTTATCAGGTTCATCAGCTTTGAGACGCTCCTGCACGGGAAGCAGAGGCGAGGAAAGGTGGTGACCAGGCTGACTCCCCTGCTCTCCGCAAACCAGGGCAGCTGGGGACTGGAGAGGAAAGTGAGTGGCCCGAGATGAGAGCAGCTGAGTAACAAGGGCCACTGGACATGGCCTGGAAGCTCATCATGTGGACTTGGGGTGAACTGCCCTGGGGATTCCACCTAAGGGGCAGAAGATTCTATATTTGTAGTAGCTAAGATTCCTCAGTGTTATGCAGTGAACAGTTCCCCCACCCCCGGCTAAATTCATATGTTCAAGTCCTAACCGCCCCCCCAACCCTGCTACCTCTGAATGTGAACTTCTTTGGAAATAGGGTTGTTACAGAGGTAATTAAAGATGAGATCATCCTAGGTGGCCCCTGATCCAATATGACTGGTGTCCTTATAAAAAGGGGAAATTTGGACACACACACACAGGGAGAACCCCATGTGAGTGCGAAGGCAGACACCTACAAGCCAAGGAACACCAAAGATTGCCAGCAAACCACCAGAAGAGGCATGGGACCGATTCTCCCCCATCATCCTCAGAAAGAACCAACTCTGCCAACACACTGACCTCAGATTTCTGCCTCAGAACTGCGAGGGGAGAGATTTTGGTTTTGGCCACGCAGTCTGTGGGACTTTGTGATGGCAGCCCTGGAGAACGAACACACTCAGAATTGTCTCTCTTTTTGGACCTAGGTTTAGAGTGCTGTGATAATCAAGCCCGTTCACGATCATTCTCCTCAACCAGTGGAGCAAAGTCTGTTTAAAATTTTCCCTCCTTCAAGTCTGAATTTCACTCTTTCCTTCATGCGTACAGCTATTCACTTTCATGTGCTTGACTAATAACATTAAATATGGGTATTTCTTTGTAAAAAAAGAAATACACAGTTTTTAAAAAGATTTTATTTATTTATTTGACACAGAGAGAGAGAGAGCACAAGCAGGAGGAGCGGTAGAGAGAGAGGGAGAAGCAGGCTCCCCGCTGAGCAGGGAGCCCAATGTGGGGCTTGATCCCAGGACCCCGGGATCATGACCTGAGCCGAAGGCAGACACTTAACCGACTGAGCCACCCAGGTGCCCCAAGAAATGTTTTGTGTGTCATCACTTGAGTGTCATTGTGTTTTGGTTTTCTGTTTCTTACTTTTATTCCCTCAGTTTTTCTGGCAATATCTCTGCAGTGATGAGTTTATGTCTGGTTTGTTGTTCCTGCCTGTTGCCCTCTGCTGCATTTGCAACCCACATTTTATACTCTATTCCCCAAATAATGACCCCACTCCCTGCGATTACAAACATTGCCACAATAACCATCCATTAGCAGGGCTCATGTGAGGACTTCTCTAGGATACACAGTTGGGAATGGGGATCACTGGGCCATAAATACTGTGCTTGCTTAATTTAAGGAAATGCTAACAGATCTCAGCTGTCTTCTGTCCTCCTGATTAGAAAACTTTGATAATCCATACCTCCACTTTTCCTTACCTAAAGAGAGTAACCTAGAGCCTTGCTACTCTAAGTAGAAGCTCCCTGGAGGGGCAGCATCACTTGGGAACTTGGTAGAAATGCAGAATCTTGGGTGCATCCCAGACTTTCTTTTGCTCTAATGCTGATTCATAATGGCCACTGCAGTTTGAGAAGCTCTATATAATCAAGGGCAAGGAGCTCATGCGGCAGTTCTTCTAGGGCCGCACTAATATGATAGCCACTAGGCACATAATTTATGTCAACTAAAATTAATTAAAATGATATAAAATGAGGGCGCCTGGGTGGCTCAGCCGGTTAAGCATCTGCCTTCGGCTCACATCATGATTCGCGGTCCTGGGATGGAGTCCCGTATTGGGTTCCCTGCTCAGCAGGGAGTCTGCTTCTCCCTCTACCCTTCTCCCCCGCTCATGATCCCTCTTTCTCTCTCAAATAGATAAATAGATAAATAAAACCTTTTTAAAATGATATAAAATGAAAAATTCAGTTCCTTGGTCGCATTTGCATTATTTGGCCACATTCACCACATTTCGAATGTTCTAGCTACTTGTGGCTGGTGTCTACGATAGTGGATAGTGCAGGTATAGAAAGTTTCTGGCATCACAAAGAGTTCTACTGGACAGTGCTGCCTGAAGAGCTAATGCTTCTCCCTGGAATCAACAAGGAGCTTTTTAAAAAAACAAACTCAATCTTTATTGAGCTATAATTTAGAGACAATAAAAAGCACAGATATTAAATGTACACTTCAGTGAGTATTGACAAATGACCCAATCAAGATACAGAGTATTTCCACCACCCCACAGAATTACTTTGGGCGCCTTTCCAGGGCGCTCCCTCCATTCCAGAGGCCACTATGGATTTCCGTCACTACACATTCATTTTGCCTATTCCTAGATTTCGTATAGATTCATAAAGTGTGTAGTCTTTTATGTCTGGCTTGTTACAAGCAATATAATGTCTGACATGCATCTGTGTTGGTGCATGTATCCACAGTTCATTCATTTTTATTGGTAGATAGTACTCCACTGGTTGAATAAATATACTAAGATCTGTTATCGGTTCACCTCCCGACAGACATTTGGGTTGCTTGGAGTTTTGGCCATTACAAATTAAGCTGAAAGCAAGATTTCCTGCCCTAATTCTCTCTCCTTTCCTCTCCTTCTGCAATTCCAATTATACATTTATTAGTCCTCTAGGTCACTGAGCCTCTTCTCCAGTTTTTCTCATTCTTCTTGTCCTCTCTGTGCTTCCCTTTGTAGAACTTCTATTTACCCTGTCCTCAAATTAACAGATCCTTTATTCTGCTGGTTCCAACCTAAACTAAATACATCAGTGAAACTTTGTCTTGATCTACTTTTTGAGTTCTAAAATTTCCATGTGGTCCTTTTTTAGATTTTCTGTATCTTCTCTAAAATATCTCCATGGCTTCCATTATATTCATCTTTTCTCTTAAATCCCTTAACATTTATAATGGTTGTTTTAAAATTCTTGTCTGCTAATTCTAATGTCTGGATGATCTTTGGGTCTTTTTTTTTCTCTTGGCTATGGATTATATGGTTTTTGGGATGTCTTGAGGGTTTTTAATTCCATGTTGGACATTGCATAGGGAACAACAAAGGAGAAAGGTATGTTATTTGTTTTATTTTGTGTAGTCTCAATACATTTAAGCCTTTTATTCCAACAGGCAGCTAGAATGAGGGCTATTTAAGAGTTTTCTAAGCACTGAGGCAAGCTGGGGTTGGGGGACAGTTTTAATTAGTTGAGTTTTTTCTCTGCCCTCAAATGGGATTAAGGAGGGCTCACTTTGTCCTCGAGCCATGCCCCCAACTTTCTGCACAACCCCCTCCCCCCGGCGAGGATTAATTTCTTTGATGTTGTCATCATTTGGGTTGGAATGGGCTGGATTGTAGCTGTAGATGTTTTTGGTTTATCTTTGTATTCAGCTCCAGTGGGGCCACAAATCTGAGCACCATGAGACCATGCATGATAGCACCTCTGCTTGCTAGTCTTGTCTCTGTTCCAGTTCTGCCACTTCTTCAAAACAATTCCTGGGAATAGAGAGGAAAACTGTCGGGTCGAGCAATTTATTTGTTGGGGGCTCGTTGTGATTCCAACACCTACTGGCAGCCCGTACTGTGATTAAATGCTTGCATGATTTCTTCTTGTCTGTGCAAGGTCTCTCCATCCATGACAGGCCTGCACCTTCAGCCACGTGCCCCTGGGCCAGGCGCTTACCCCCATTCACGGCTCTTTGCTCACATATGATGAACTCATCACTCTCCAGTATTTAGTTCATTAAAGCTCCTTTGTGTCCTCTGCTTTTCAGTAACGTTACAGGAAAGTATTAGTTTTATTTTTTCCATTTTTAAAATTGCTGTACCAAGGAAGCATGGACTTTTGCAGCCTTCAACATCCTAACTGGAAGAGAAACTCCACCTTGGAGATTAAAAAAAAAAATCCCAGTGCCTGAATGCACCCCAGATCAAGTAAATCAGAATCTCTGGAAGTAGACTCAGGTGTGTCAGTGTTTTCTAAGGCTCCCCAAGTGATTCCAACATGCAGCCGAGGCCAGTAACCTCTGACTGTGGCTCAGAATGCTGTTAACAACCTCCTTTGTGAGTTAAATAATTGATTTTGAAATCTTCTTTGCACCATCTGCAATTTATAGAAGCCTTCAGACAGTCTTGTCTCTGGGACTATTTTCTTATCTATAAAGTGGTGGCTATTAGAATATTATAATTTGGCAGTTTTCTCTGAGAATATGATATTACTACAACTATTATGATTGTTGTTGTTACCATTATTAGTGGAGAGATCTGAGTCTGAAGGCCCATGAGGCTGGGGGATTGCTAAGGTACAGGGAAGGAGACCTCTTGTTGGATCTGCAAGGCTGTTAATTACTTACTTCTCAACACAGGTGGGACCACTGGTAGTGGCCCAGAACCCCAGCACTATAAAGATGATGGATGTGACCAGCAATGAGGTCCCCAGGTTGACGAGAGCCACCAAGGAGGCCATCTGGATATAGTTGTCTTCTCCACCCTTGTAGGAGGAGAAGTTGATGGTGGTGCCCATGCCCAGGCCCAAGGAATAGAGCACATGGCCTCCTGCCTGACGCCACAGGTCCAGAGAGGCCCAGGCTGAGAGCTGTGGATGGGGATGAGAGAGAGACGTTTGGGGGTGAGCTTGAGAGTTGACCCATCGGTGAACTGGAAGAGGGATGAGCTGGGGTGGAGAGCAGAGGGATGAGGGGCAGGCTGGGAGCAGAAAGGAAGATGTCAGAGAAGGAGAGTCAGAGAAGGACTGGGGAGTTGGGGTAGGGAGAAGGTTTGGCGTCCCCAGCCTCACCTCTGTGGTCACCATACGTCTGAGGCTGGCAACTGCGCCCTCCAAGAAGAGGCCTCGGATGAGGAAGCAGAGGAGGAGGATGTAGAGGAGGAATACTGTGAAAATCAGGATCTGGCCAGGTGGGTCAGGACAGAAACCAGAAGTCAGGAGAAGTGGGGAGGAGGGGGAGGCAGAGGCAAGCATTAACAGGGAACGCAGGTCAGCAGGAGGAGAGAAATGGGGATGAGCCGGGTTAAGGTGGCCTGGGTACAACATGAGGGAGCTGTAGGAGGATTATTCTAGGGAGACGACAATGTTGTTTGGGGGAACATCCACCAATAAGCTGCTCAGAGGTGAGGGGTGAGACCCCAAGTAAAGATAGTTTTTAAATGGTAGGGCAGTTGGACATTATTACTTCATAGGCCTGGGTTTTATGGTCTGTGCATGAGTTAAGGCTGCATGGAACAACATCACAGGTGAAGGGGGAGGAACAGCAATTGAGAAGAGACTTTGGGAGGAAGTAACATGGTCAAGGGGAATTTTAAAGTATTTCTGGTTCTTTTTGCTCTGGGATAGGAGGGTAAGGCCCTCTCTCTCAGTGTGCCCCTACTAAGCCTTTAGTATAATCTGCTTTTGTGTGAGTGGTTTATCTTGGAGGTTGTGGAGAGAATGGTGAGGTGAGCCTCCAGGGACACATAGGGTGACTGCGTGAGTAGATGCAGGGGCCAAAAGCTACAGGTAAAGCTAACCAAAATGACCTGACACACACACTGAAATAAATTTTCTGTGTAAAGAGAATACGATCCAGGTGCCAGGGGCATGCATTGGAAGTATGGACTGGAATAAAACGGGAAACTCTGGAGAGGAACCAGTGGCAATTAGCTCCCTCGGGGATGAACAGGAGCTGTCAACATGCAGGCAGGTGCAGAATGCAGGGCTCAGGCGGGGAGGCTGCGGTCTGCTCTAGAAAGTCTCCACTGCCGTGACGTGGGGGTGAGGGATGGTGAAGAGGGAGCTGGGTCAGTACAAGGCCCTCGTTCCTGCCATGGGTGGGAGAGGAGCAGTTCTTTGTGAGAGGAGTGGCTGATGCACCTTCCTCAGGACCCCTGGATGGCGGAGCCAGCAGTCCTGCCCCCCTCCTCTTTATCCCCTACAAGTCTGGGAGACTCTAGGAGTGGGGGAGGGTCATGGGGATTAGAGAAGAGAGGTCAACAGGAAGGAGTTGGACGGTGTCGGGTGGGAAGCCTGAGAATATTTGGATTTGCGAACATGAAGGGGTAGAGGAGTCCGTGGTCAGGGTGGCTTACCGGCATTGAAGTCTTTAGCCCTGTGATCATGGTTAAGAAGAGGAGGCACCAGGCTGCGAAGATGCCCAGGATGAGGTGCAGGACAAGGGCCTCGACCCCTTCTTCAATGTGGCCTGAGGCACTCAGGGTGGTGTGGTACCAGAAGTACTGGTGGGACACAGTCTGAAGGCAAGAGAGGTCTGGGGGGGGACGCAGGTGCTTAGGCACCACCTCACTTGGTATCTTGCCCCTGCTCTTCGCTTCCTCCCCTTGGACTCTCACTCCCTGTCTCTTGCTCCTTGGTGCCCTTGCCTCCCGTGGCCCTGCTGGCCTTCTCTCTCCCTCTCCTCACCAGTGACATTGATGGTCTTCACCAGTGGGCACTGGTTCCAGGGCAGGAAGTTAGCAAAGGAGTTGCCCAGGTAGGAAAGGCTCCAGGTGATGATGATGCTTTTATACAAGCTCATCAAGATGCACACCTAGGGGTGGACACGGTGGGCCTGAGGGACAGGATGGACAGAGACGGGGGACCTGGAGACCACAAGGGGTGAGTTGGGATGCCTCTTGGCTGGGCCCCTCATTCACCAATATGCTAGCGTATCCTATGCCGCCCAGCCAGGGGATGAGCTGCTTCCAGACCCGGATGTTGTCCACACGCAGCCAATGCCCCATGATCATCTCCATGTACAAGAGGGGAATCCCGAACAAGAGGAGCATGAAGAAGTACATCAGGATAAAGCTGCCTGAAGAAGGGAGCCAGGAGCTGTGCTCAGGCAGCCAGGAGTCCTGGCCCCCCTCCTCTTTATCCCCTACAAGTCTGGGCAAACCTCTAGTTCTTTCCTCCCCCCAGGACCCAGGAGTCTGGGCTCCAAGCCTTAACACTCCTTCCTGAAACTCAGGATCCAGGCCCCTGGCCTTACCTCCTCCGTTCCGATGACACAGGTAGGGGAAACGCCATATGCTGCTTAGCCCAATGGAGAAGGCAACCTGAATCAAGATGTTCTTAGTTCTTTTAGTCTGAGCAAAGTAATTTTGGGTCTTGGTGGCCAGAATCTCCTTGCCTGTGAGCTTCCAGGATGGGGATGAGGAACTTGTGGGTTCTCTGGGAGTCTCTTCCTCTGATAGTTCTTCAAGGGACTCCATGACTTTCTTCTTACAGGCCAACTAACTTACAGGGAATCTTGGGGTCGCCAAGAAGAGCAGACTTTAAGGGCTATGTCTCAGATACCAGCCTGTAAAAGTTCATGACAGCAGGGTTTTAGAGCAAACAAAGGGCCAGAATTTAACTCTTGGCCCTTCTCACTGGTTGAACTTTGGGCAAGTAACTTCATCTCTCTGAGACTCAGGTTAGTTTTTTTTTCCTCATCTTACAAGCATAGATGACTTTCAAGATACTTAATAACTGTAACAGTGTGAGCACCAGTCAGAACGAAGGCCAGCCATAACCGCTGGAGTGTCAGCTTAACAGCCCCGGCAGCCCTGTTTGATAGGATTAAAAATGATGTAACGGGAGTGCCAAGGACACAGCAAACACTCCAGCACTCAGGTTCTTTCCTTTGTCCTTCTGGTCTACTTGGCCCAGCTAATGCACACAAAACAAAACTATCACAACCATGGAGCTCTCAAAACACACAGACTCCTCCTGCCTTTGAATCTGCCAGCCCCTCACTCTTCCAGACTCTGATTCAGTAGATCTAAGGTTGGATCTAGAGGATTGGTAGAATTCGAAAGCTTCCTTGGGGTTCGATTTCTGGAAAGGCAGCCTGAGGGCTCTGTGGACCCATTCCTTAGTGAAACAAGCACAACTTGTGACCATTGCAAAGAAAGGAATATTTAAGGTCTTTGGAAATTGTCCTAAGGGCATGCAGCCAATGAAGAAACATTTATTCAAGAAAATCTAGTAAAACTCTCTGAGAACAATGAGAGTCAGTGGCATTGGACCCACAGTCTGCTCTCTCCCTCCTTACTCCTGGCCTAGTGCTATGGAAACTGCACAGGGTTCCCTCTCTCCCCAGATCCCACTCAGAGGCTAGGGAATCTTCCCAGGAGGGGCAGACCACCAGCATTTCGCATTCCTTTTCAGTGACGTGTTACAGACACTAAATTCCAGACATGTGTGGTGTTAGTAAAGGTCAGGAGCCCCCTTCTTCCACTCTGCCCTCATTTCTGGCATGGCATACTGGGAATACTGGGGCCCTAGTCTCCCCCAACCCCAGCTCATTGGTGAGGTGGAGGTTATATGCTAGGAGGGGCAAGTCAGTAAGACCAGAGGCTAATGCTCCACATAGCATCCTGCTCCAAAAGCACTCAGAGAGAAGCAGGCCACTGTTCCCATCCAGCTCTGAAGATCTTGTCCTGGGAGAGAGGCCTTCAGAACACATGGGCCCAGAAGTGCTTCCCGGAAGAACTGACTTTATTTGAAGCAGAGTGTGAGGAAGTTGAATCCTAAGGGCACACTCAAATTCAGTGGAGGTTTTGGTGGTAGCAATTAAGAGGAGGCTGGTAACTTCATGAAGATGCAATAAAGACAAAGTTTTGTCACCAGAAGCCCCGCACCACAGGAAATACTACTTGGGTCTACTTGGCGGATTCCTCTGTAAGAAGGGACATTATCCTAGATGGAAGGTCGGACATGCAGAAAGGAATCGAGAGTAATGAAAACGTAAATCTGTGGATAAAATGGAGACTGCACAGAAACAGTAACAGGAACATCTTACTTGGTTTTAATTAAGTGAAGAATAAGAATTACATGACATCAAAGATTTGGAGGGCGGCAAATGGAACTGAATTGTTCTAAGTACTTTGTGTCGTCTAAGAAGAGGATAAATGTAAAGTGGGGACACAAGCACCCGCAGACCCCACAGTTTAGACATAGGGCTCCGAGCGGCTTCTGACCAGTCATGGGGCCCTTAGTTACTGTTAAAGGAACTTGTAAAATTGCCTCAGGAAATACCATCAAGTTGCCTTTTGAAAAGTCTGTGGGGTGCTGTTCTGCCTGAGATAACAAATCTCACATGCAGTGTTTGCAAGAAAACATAATAATTTGCAGCTTAGCAGTAGCCACAGGATGTAGAACTTCTGCCTCTGTACTCTAGAGATGATGTCACTAATGCAGTCTGCCCAGAGCCATGTCCAGTTCCAGGGCCCTAAAACAGAGCGACCACTGCACAACAGCTACACCGAAACCAGACAGGAACAAGCCAGAAGGGACGGGATGGTCAAGAAAGGGAATGGAGCTGACCCAATCTTTAATTAATCATCATGATCCAAGACCCTGAAACCCTTACCCTGAATTTTCACCCTTTAAAAACCCCTCCTTGCAAGCCACTGGGGAGTTCGGGACTTTTCACCATTCGCTCCTGGTTCTCCTGGGTGGCACCACACCAGTAAATCTTTCCCCACTGCAAAAGCTTGGTGCCAGTTTTTATTGGCTTGCTTAGCATTGGGTGGGCAAACTCTTGTTTGGTTCGCTTACAGTACCAATAAACATTATTTGATAAAATATATGCATATTTGCTATCTAGGGGAACCATTAAAAGAATTATAAAAAAGTATAATTTCTAAGCTATAAGAGAGAAAAAATAGACTAATAAAAACAAGCAATGCACGAAGAATGCAAGGAGAAAAAGTAATATAGAGTAGATAGGACAGGTACAAAAATACCTCATTAAATGATTTAAACCTGAACATATCAGGATTTGTGTTAAATGTAAATGGATTGAATGCTCCAATTAAAACATGAGTTTTCAGACTTAATAAAAAACCAAAATCAGACTAAATCCTGTCTACAAGAGACATCTAAAATATAAGAATTTGGAATAGTTAAACGTAAAGAACATGAAAAATAGTATTCCATGAAAACTTTACCCAAAAGAAAGCTTGTATAGCTTTACTAATATATTAATATATAACTTTTACACATTAAATTATAGTATTAATGTTTATATATACTTAATGTTTATAAATATATTAACATGTATTTAATATTTAAGGTAAAGTTTCCAGAGATAAAGAGGGAAATTTAATAATGATAAGAAGTTTCAGTTGCTGGGAAGACATATGAATTCTAAAATGTTATGCATCTCTTAATATGACCTCAAAATGTAGGAAATGGATAGAATCTACTTATCTTAGGCATAACAGATAAAGAGCAAAAATTCATTAAGGATATGGAAGATCTGAACAACTTAATTAGTACATTTGCACACACACACATAACTATATTCAACAACTGCAGAATACATATTTTTGTTTTTTTTTAGATTTTATTTATTTATTTGACAGAGAGAGACATAGCGAGAGCAGGAACACAAGCAGGGGGAGCGGGAGAGGGAGAAGCAGGCTTCCCACAGAGCAGGGAGCCCGATGCGGGACTCGATCCCAGGACCCTGGGATCATGACCTGAGCCAAAGGCAGACGCTTAACGACTGAGCCACCCAGGCGCCCGCAGAATACATATTTTTAAGAACAGGCTAAACAGGGGCACCTGGGTGGCTCAGTCTGTTAAGTGTCTGCCTTTGGCTCATGTCATGATCCTGAGGTCCTGGGATGGATCCCCGTGTCGGGCTCCCTGCTCCGTGGGGAGTCTGCTTCTCCCTCTCCCTTTGCCCCTCTCTCCTGCTTATGCTTTCTCTCTCTCTCTGTCAAATAAATAAATAAAATCTTTAAAAAAAATAATATGCTAAAAAAAATAAAAAATAATAAAAAAATAATATGCTAAACAATTACAAAAAATCAACCATATTTTCCATAAAACAAATCTCAACAATTTCAAAGAATCACAGTCGCACAGTGTATACTTCTGACCACATTAATTAAGCTAGAAATTAATAATAAAAATTAGTTTTAAAGTTCCCATGTTTGGATATTAAAAACTACATTTTAAAATAACCAATGATTAAAGAATTGATTATAATGGACATCAGAAAATATTTTGAATAGAATGATAATGAAAACGTGGTGGTGGGGGGTACCTGGCTGGCTCAGTCAGTGGAGTGAGCAACTCTTGATCTGGGGTCATGAATTCGAGGCCCACATTGGGTGTAGAGATTGCTTAAATAAATAAATAAATAAATAAACAAACTTAAAAAAAATGGAATGCAGCTAAAGCCAAATATTAGAAATTTTTAAAAACATGAAAATTAATAAGCTAAGATTCCATCCCTAGAAATTAGAAAATAATAGCAAAATAAACCCAAAAAGGAAGAAGGCAGGGAATAATAAGAGGAGAAATTAATAATATGGAGGACAACATAGAATAGAAAAGATCAACAAAATCAAAGGTTGGTTCTTTCTTTTTTTAAGATTTAATTTATTTGGAAAAAAAAGATTTAATTTATTTGAGAGAGAGAGAGAGAGTGTGTATGAGCAGGGGGAGGGGCAGAGGGAGAGGCAGAGAATCTCAAGCAGACTCCATGCTGAGTACAAAGCCCGATGTGGGGCTCGATCCCATGACCCTGAGATCATGACTTGAGCTAAAACCAAGAGTCAAATGCTTAACTGACTGAGCCACCCAGGCGCCCCAAAGGTTGGTTCTTTAATTTTTTTTTTCTTTTTTTAAGATTTTTTATTTATTTGCGAGAGAGAGAATGAGAGACAGAGAGCATGAGAGGGAGGAGGGTGAGAGGGAGAAGCAGACTCCCTGCTGAGCAGGGAGCCCGATGCGGGACTCGATCCCGGGACTCCAGGATCATGACCTGAGCCGAAGGCAGTCGCTTAACCAACTGAGCCACCCAGGCGCCCCAAAGGTTGGTTCTTTAAAGAGACAAATGAATTTGATAAAAATCTCTATTAAGACTTGCCAAGAGGGTGCCTGGGTGGCTCAGTTGGTTAAGTGACTGCCTTCGGCTCAGGTCATGATCCTGGAGTCGCTGGATGGAGTCTCGCATCGGGCTCCCTGCTCGGCGGGGAGTCTGCTTCTCCCTCTGACTCTCCCCCCTCTCATGTGCTCTCTCTCTCATTCTCTCTCTCTCAAATAAATAAATAAATAAAATCTTAAAAAAAAAAAAAAAAGACTTGCCATAAAATAAAGAGAGAAAGCACAAACAACCAGTGTTGGAATAAAAAAGCAGCATCATTATAAATCCTGTAGTTATTGAAAATATAATCAAACACTACAATAAAGAATTTTATGCCAGTAAGTTTTGGGAAAAATAATATTTAATAACTTATGCAAGAAGAAATAGGAACTCTGAATGTTCTATAAATTTAATTTTTTATTTTTAAAATATTTAGTTATTGAAATAATCTCTCTGCCCAACTTGGGGCTCAAACTCACTACCCCGAGTTCAAGAGTTGCATCTCCCCCAACTGAGCCAGCCAGGCGTCCCTGTTTTAGAAAAAAATTTTTTTTTAAAGATTTTATGTATTTATTTGAGAGAGAGAGAGAATGAGAGAGAGCACATGAGACGGGGGAGGGTCAGAGGGAGAAGCAGACTCCCTGCTGAGCAGGGAGCCCGATGCGGGACTCGATCCAGGGACCCCAGGATCATGACCTGAGCCGAAGGCAGTCGCTTAACCAACTGAGCCACCCAGGCACCCTAGAAAATTTTTTTAAAAGATTTTATTTAGAGCACCTGGGTGGCTCAGATGGTTAAGCATCTGCCTTCGGCTCAGGTCATGATCCCAGGGTCCTGGGATTGAGGCCCACGTCGGGCTCCTGGCTCAGCGGGGAGCCTGCTTCTCCCTCTCCCTCTGCCTCTCCCCCCTGCTCATGCTCTCTCTCTCTCTGTATCTCTGTGTCTCAAATGAAAAAATAAAATCTTTAAGAAAAAAAGATTTTATTTATTCATTTGACAGAGAGAGACACAGCGGGAGAGGGAACACAGCAGAGGGAGTGCGAGAGGGAGAAGCAGGCTTCCCGCTGAGCAGGGAGCCTGATTTGGGGCTCCATCCCAGGACCCTGGGATCATGACCTGAGCCGAAGGTAGACACTTAATGACTGAGCCACCCAGCGCCCCTAGAAGTTTTTAATAAATTACTTCTGTAATTAGTTAGTTTGCTCCAAAGAAAATTTCAGGACTGATCTTGCATAAAATCTTCCAGAATAGAAAAAGTGGCGAGACCAGCATAACCTTAATACCAAAATCTGGCAAGGGAATAATGAAAAAGAAAATCACGTATCAGTGTCAATCACGAACACTAATGCAAATGTCTCAAACAAAATACTGGCAAATCAAATCCATCATTGTATAAAAACAATATTACATCACAACTGTGTTGAGTTTATTCCAGTAATACAGGGGGGTTTAGAAGTAAAAATCAATCAGTGATAACATAATATAGGATAAAAATAATATAATTATCTCGATATTTGTGGAAATATTTTATAAAACCCAATAACCATTTATTAAAAAAAAAAAACCAACTTGAGGAAACTAGGACTAGAAAGGAACATCCTTAATTTCATAGAGGTTATTTATTAAAAAAAAAAAAAAAGCTTACAACACACACTGTAGTTAAGGATAAAATGTTAAAGGCTTTTCCTTGGAGTTTGTGAATAAGGATGCCCACTCCAGGGGCACCTGGGTGGCTCAGTCATTAAGCATCTGCCTTTGGCTCAGGTCATGGTCCCAGGGTCCTGGGATCGAGGCCCGCATCGGGCTCCCTGCTCCGTGGGAAGCCTGCTTTTCCCTCTCCCATTCCCCCTGTTTGTGTTCCCTCTCTTGCTGTGTCTCTCTCTGTCAAATAAATAAAATCTTAAAAAAAAAAAAAAAAGGATGCCCACTCCAGTCCCTTCTAGTCAAACTGGATTTAAAGTTTAGGTTGATTGATAGCATTCATGGTTCCAAGTCTTCAGTTTTTCCTATATCCACCCCCT
Organism: Halichoerus grypus; assembly: GCF_964656455.1. Lineage (NCBI taxonomy): Eukaryota > Metazoa > Chordata > Mammalia > Carnivora > Phocidae > Halichoerus > Halichoerus grypus. The sequence continues at coordinate 53,966,114 of NC_135726.1, forward strand.
TTGCAATGTGATTCTGTAGTTCCTCTCACTAATGAGGCCATCACCTACTTTCCTACCCCTTGAATCGGGGTGGTTGTGCCTATTCAGAGCCTAGCCTGCAAAAGGCTTTTCTTGTTGCTGCTTGCTTTCTTACACTCTCGCTATCCCCATGAGGATATACGTAGGCTAATTTGCTGGAAAACGAGACATGTAAATCCGAGCTGAGCTGAATCACTCTAGTGGTCCCAGCATAAGCTAGCCTAGATCAGTCAACAGCCAGTCAACTCCCTTACATATTAGCTGAGCCCAGCCTAATGACTCTTTGAGGTATAATAATGACTCATGAAGTATAATAATAAATTCCTGTTGTTTTAAGTCACTGGATTTTGAGGTGGTTTGTTATGCAGCATTTTGGTGGCAACAGATAATTGGTACAAGGTCCTAGCAAATGCAGTAAGATTTTTTCAAGTGTAAAGTTTGGAAAAGAAGAAATAACAATGTCATTATTTACAGATACAAGTGTGTATGTAAAAAATAAAACAGAATCTCTAAATACATTTTTAGGACTAATTGAGTTTACCAAGGTGGCTGGTACCAGGGTTAATGGAATAGAATTAATAGCATTTCTAGATACTAGCAAAAAATAAATAGGTAATGAAAAAAAATTTAATGTAACATTTATAATAACATTAAGATATTTCAAGTGCTTAGGAATAAATCTAACAAAAGAAAGATGAGACTTCTATGCCAAACCTATAAAGGATTATTAAGAGAAGTAAAAGTGTTTTGTTTGTTTTAAGAGAAGTAAAAGTTTTAAATAAATGGAGAGATATTTCATGTCAACCTAGAGTATTGTGAAAATGACAGTGTTAAATAATTAGGATGGGCAACTGTATTTTCATACGGAAACAATGAAATTTGATCATTATCTTACATTGTACAAAAATTAATTCATGAGATTTAAAAAAGAAAGGCATATTCACAAAGCTTCTAAAGAGGTTAATATGAGGGAGTATCTTCCTGATCTGCAGGTTAAGAAAGATTTCAGAAACAGGACTTAGAAAACACTAACCATAAAGGAAACAACAGGTAAACATTAGAATTCAGAACATCTGTTCATCAAGAGGCCGCATTTAAACTGTCAAAAGCCACAGAGTAGAAAAAATTGGACACACATATAGCTGATAGAGGTTTTTTTTTAATCCAGAATCTATAAAGAGCTCCTACAAATTAATAAGAAAAATATAAATAACCCAGTAGAAAAATCCTCAGGAAATGTAAAGAAGCCTTTCACCAAAGTGGTTCTCCAAATGGCCAGTGAACACATGAAAGGGTTCAAGCTATTTAAACAGAAGAGAAACCACATTGAGGGGCCACTCCATACCAGTCAGACTGGCTAGAACAAAAAGGCCAAGAACACCAAACATCGACAAGAATGAGGAGCCATGGGGGCGCCTGGGTGGCTCAGTCGTTAAGCGTCTGCCTTCGGCTCAGGTCCTGATCCCAGTATTCTGGGATCGAGCCCCACATCGGGCTCCCTGCTCTGGGGGATGCCTGCTTCTCCCTCTCCCACTCCCCCTGCTTGTGTTCCCTCTCTCGCTGTGTCTCTCTCTGTCAAATAAATAAATAAAATCTTAAAAAAAAAAAAAAGAATGAGGAGCCATGGGGAATAGGATACACTACTGGTGGGGCTGGAAACTGACAAAGTTATTTTGAGAGATGCGCTGGCCATTTTCCGTTAAGACTGAAGGTATACCTATCCCATGAACAGCAATTTCACTCCCAGGTATAATTGCAACAAAGCACACATACAGGAATTTCCTTAACAGCACTGTTTGCAACAACCCCAAAAGGAAACAATCCAGAAGTCCAACACAGTAGTGTAGACACACACACACACACACACACACACACACGTATGTAGTGATGTAACCAGTACAAAAGAATACTACACAGCAAAGGAAAAAAAATGAGTTATAGCTACACTTAACAACGTGGATGAATCCCCAAAACTTAACACTCAGCCAAATAAGCTATATCCTGAAGAATACATATCATAGGATTCTGTTTATATCAAAGTCCAAAAAACAGGCAAAACTAAAGTGTTTAGGTTCACACATGGAGGTGGTAAAACCATAAATAAAGGCAAAAAAGGGATGATATTAAGTGTCAGAGTGGTGATTCCCACTTGAGGGGCAGGAGGGATTGGTGTTTGGGAGAGGTGATGTTCTTTTTCTGATTAGGATAGTTGGGATATTTGCTTTATAAGAAGTCATGAGCTGAACATTTCAGTTTTGTATACTTTTGTGAACATGTATAATATTTTATAATAAAAAAGAAAGGTATATAGGTATGCAAGAACATTAACAAAGTCTCCAAAGCCCACTTCTGGTGAAAAGTCACAGAATGTCAAATGTATGATACCATTTATATAAAAAAAAATCCATATAAAGAAAATGACACATTTCTAAGTGTTCATACATATGCATGTAAATGCATAGGGAACTCTTTCTAGGTGCTCTTTCTCACGTAACACCCTCCCTTCTGCCCCTTCCCATCCTCCCTCATTCAGATAACTTCAACTCATCACTAGTGTGTCCTCTCAGATCTAACTTCCTCTGGGAAGCCAACCTTGATCACCTTGGCCACTTCCCTGCTGCATTGCCCGCTATGTAGTTGGAACTCCCCAGGGGTGTCTTGAGGTTTTAACACACCTTACACATAAAAATATCCTTTTGCATGTCTTAGTCCAATGCCCCCAGTAACCCCTTCTGGGGATGTCCTGATTAAAATGCTTCCACAAACTGCTGAAATCTGGAAATGTTGCTATTTTGGTATTCGGATCCCACCTCCCAGGCTTTTTATCTCACTAGAACAGCCTTTCTTTGTCAGGTACCCACTTTCCAATTATGGGTTGGGAAATGTGTGGCCCCCCTGCCAGCCCACTGCCTAGACTCCAGCCAGAGGGGCAGTTACCCTGCCCTGCAAAGGCCTTTCAGCTCCTGTGGGAGCAGTCCTGGCACCAGGATCAGCTTCTGTACCAAAGCAGCACACAATCCAGCTCAGTTCAACCTGCTGACTCAAAAAGACAGCTCAGGGTTGACGCTGTTTGTAAGGTAGGCCATTTGGCCTCTTCTTAGGTTTTGAGGTTTTGGTTGCAAACCTAGGTGCAAAATGTACACAATCTTAAAAGACACCATGATTTTAAATGTTCGCTCTTTTAAGTCTTTCTTTCTCTCTTTCTTTTTCTTTCTTTCTTTCTTTCTTTCTTTCCTTCTTTCTTCTTTTTGCTGGGATTCCCTTTAGGTTTTGGAAGGAGGCACACCCAATTTTATAAATTGGGTGTTATCATAGTATATGTATATATGAATATTTTACACACGTGTATTTCTTACAAACTGGATATTACTAATATATATTATGTACTAGATAATGTTAAATACAGTATATAATATATATATTTATACTCTATGAACATATGTGTATGTATTACTTACAAATTGCAGATAATATTGGAGATTATATATATATCTCCACTATATCAAGAGTGTTTTCCTATGTGATATTCTTTAAAAATATTATCTTTAATGGGTACTTAATATCCCAGCATCATTGTATAAACCTGACCAAGTCTATCATTTGTTCAAATCTTCCTGAGGGGACTCAGCCCTGTTTAGGTTCGCACCAGGGCCCTTCCTCAAGGGCGGCTCCTTCCTGCTCCTCCCAAGTCCTACCCTACCTGCAGCTGCAGTCACCTGCTTGTTACCCTATCAAGGCTTTGTACCTGCAACTCACTCTACTGCCAATGCTCCTTCTACCTTCACCTCCCCCAGAGCTGTCAGCCCAGGTACAGCACTTGCCTGGGATTGTCTGTCACCAGTCCAGCCCCGCCTGGATATGTACACTCAGTCTTTCTCGGCTTCCAGGCCCCCTGCTCTCTCTACTCTCCACTGGGCTCTCAGAGAATCAAAGGAGCAACAACCTGTTTGAAGACCAGCTAAGAAACTCTTTGATCCAGATGGGAGAGTCCCAGGAGTCCACCTCTGGAGCCAGTCAGTGAAGGATGCGCCTACGGCATCCCAACCCCACAGACTCAGCCCAGGTGACCTGCTGGAGAAAGTTGGGGTCTCCAGGGCGGGCCCATCCGCGACCTAAGTAAGGAGAGAGAGAATGGGGGAGGAGAGGGGAGGTGGGGTGGGGAGTGAGGAAGGGGCAAGATGTGCCACCAGACTTTGGCTCTACCAGCTGGGGTTTACTATCCTGCCCATCGGTGTCAGGGGTCCAACCCGCCCCTCCCAGACTCAGGGCATCCTGGATTCCTAAATTCCTGGAAAGAAAGGGAGCTGGGAGGGGAGGCTCTGTGGTCTAGGTCCAAAGGTGGAGGGGGGTGGCTGGGGGTAACAGACGCCTGGCTCCCCGAGAGGTCAGGAGCTAGGGGCCGGGACCACTGCACCCCCCACCTTTACCCGCCACTGACGCGCGAGTCTGGAGAAGACCGGTCGCTTCTGCGGGCGTGGCGGGGGGCTGGGGGTGGCCTGGGCGCGCGACGAAGGTCCGAGGGAACCACCACTATTGGGGCCAGAGGCGATTTTAATATTTCGCTGCAGCCGGAAGGCGATTTAGGCAATTCACCCTGGAAATGCTCACACGGGAGCCCAGCCCCTAGGCGTGCGCACACTGATCCATTTGTCTGGGCTCCGGACCCACAGCCCATAGACCACTGCTGGCGTCTTGGCCCCATCTTCTGCAGGGTGCCGCCTGCTCCAAGGTTCCCGAACTCAGAAACCCGACCATCTGCGTACTTAAGCGTGAAGCCCGCACCTTTCAATTCTCCCCACCCCACCCCCACCCCTTACTCCTTGGAGCATCTTCTCTCCAAGTTTATTCTTCCGGGAAGATCCCGGGATACCTGCCGGATTCGGTGGGCCGAATGAGGTCACCGGTTGCCAAGCAGATTCAGTCTGGCTGGCAGACTTCATGGTTAACACATTTTGTAGACTGAGGGAAGGGGAGAACCTAGCTAGATAGGAACCCAGGGGGCCTGTTTCAGAGTTCATGCTCTTAGTCACTGTTCTGTTCAACATATAGATTCAACACAGTGTAAAGCTTCAATATCTAAAACAGGGTGGTTCTGGAGCAGATTTGCAAGTAAATTAATGGCATAGAATACAAAGTCTAGAGGACCCGGCTACTGATGGAAATCAGGATGTGATAAAGTGGGATTTCAAATTGGTGGGCAAGACATGAATTATTCAGTGATTGGGTTAAAACAGTTGGCACCTTTATAACAAAGAGCTTAATTTCCCTAATATGCCAGGAATTTTTTAAATTACACAAAAGGATCAACAAACCAATAGACAAATGGGCATACAAAATGAACAATTCAAAAGTAAAATACAGACTATCTTATGATCCAGAAACCCCCCTCTGGGGATATATCCAAGGGAATGAAATCACTACTCAAAGAGATTCCTATGGTCATTGCAGCATTATTTGTAATAGCCAAGATATGGAGGCAACCTAAGTGTGCATCTATAGATGAATGAATAAAGAAAATGTTATATGTAGAATAATGGGATATTATTCAGCCAAGAGAAAGAAGGAAATTCTGCCGTTTGTGACAACATAGATAGACTCTGAGGGCATTATGCTAAGTGAAATAAGTCAGAGAAAGATAAACACTGTATGATCTCACATGTGGAATCTAAGAAAGTTGATCTCATAGAAGCAGTAGAATGGTGGTTACCAGGCGCTAGGGAGTAGAGGAAATAGTGAGATGTTGGTAAAAGGGTACAAACTTCCAGTATACAACATGGCAACTACAACATACTGTATTACATACTTGAAAGTTGCTAAGAGAATAGATCTTAAATGTTCTCACCACATAAGAAAAGGTAATTATGTGAGGTGATGAAAAGTGTTAACTCTATTGTGGTAATCATTTTGCAATAGATATGTAGATCTAATCATTGCATTATACACCTCAAACTTACACAATGTTATATGCCAATTACACCTCAATAAAACTGAAGAAATAAAGAACTGGCATATGAATAACAGTGGACCCCAAAGTAAAGAATAGATGGATAAGAGGCAATGAGTAAACTAATACTAGAAGTTAATGTCTTCCATTTAAAAAAAAAATTCTTTTTTACAAATTTAAAGGTTTCACCGGGTTCCAGGCAGTTTTGATGAGGAAAAAAAAAAAAAAAAATATATATATATATATATATATATATCTGGCCATATCCTGGTGAAATCTGTAAACTCCAGAAATTAAGAGAAAAATCTTACAGGCATGTAGACAGAGAAAAACAAGTTACAAAGGAAAAAGGATCAGATTAGCATTGGACTTCTCAGCTTTATCACCAGAAGGCAGAAGAGTATGAGATGACATCTACAGAGATAATAAAAGAAATTGCAACCCAAGAATCCTTTATCCAGCCAATATACCATGAGCTCTCGGTGGGTGGGTGGGGGAGTCTGTTTTTTAACAAGCTCTCCAGATGATTCTTAGGCATACTAAAGTTTGAGAAGCATTGGCTTAAATCACAGAAAAAGATAAGAGAGCTCCTTATTTTACTTTATGAAGTAAAGCATCACTTTAATACTAAAATCTAGAAAAAGATAGTAGGGGAAAAATCCTCTACAACAACTAGATGAACAAACTAAATAAATATTAGCAAACAGAATCCAGCAATTTATCAAAAGGATAATACATTATGACTAAGAAGGATTGATTCCACAGGACTGGTTCAATATCAAAAAATCTATCAACAAGATGAAAATGCACTTGGCAAAATTCAGCAGCTCTATGAATATACTAAAAAATACTGAATTGTAAGCTTCAAATAGGTGGCATTGTGCAAAAAGAAAATAGGTGAACTGTATGGTGTATGGATTATATCTCAATAAAGCTTTTGTAAGAGAAAATTTTAGGTCTCTGAACAAAAGGAAGCTTGGCAGGCAAGGTAGAAAGCCGACGGAATTAATGACTGCATTTTGGGTACTCTATGGAGAGAGGGCAGACAAGGGAGAGTGGAGCTTCCAACTCCTAGTTCACTTTACCGCGGAGAGGTGGAAGCCGGGAGGAGGACCAGTGGGCGGGGCCTAGAAAGGAGGGAAGCCCAATGAGTATCAACAAGTGGAACCACACCCTTAAAGAGAGCAGCAATTTTTAATTCCTCCATACTTAACCTCCTCTTATCAGCAAGAGTGAGGAAATCCAGAGAAAATGACCCCTTGTACAACAGTTCTTTTCTGATGAACCACCCCAAACTTCAAATTTCACCCCCCCTCCACAACCCTCTCAAGGGAAACCCACTCAGAATTATTAGGCAATCAGAAATCCCAGATCTCCAGGCAGTAGCTATCACTTCTTTATGTTGATTCAAAATTTTCAAGGCTGAAAGTTGTTCATTCAATTCTCTTACTTTTTGGAATCTCTGCTGCATTTGTAAAAACCAGATTTTTGTTGAGACTCAGCTTTTGACTTTGTTGATCCTGTTTTTTTGGGGAGGGGGTGTTGTTGCTGAAAACTGGGAACCAAGATTCTATTTTCTATATCAGTATTTCTGTATCAGTAATTTCTGCTGCTTATTTTCTTCCTTTTACTTTATTGTTCTTTTTCTACCTTCTTAAATTGGATGTTTTAGCTAATCAATTTTCAGCCTTCTTTTCTAACAATTTAAAATTTACCAATTTAGTGCATCTGCTCCTCCCACCAAGACTCACACAATGCAGATTTCTCCTAAATGGAAAATAGGTTTGGATGCAGGACAGGCCAAATACACACACACACACCAATTTAGCTCCCTTCCATCATTTTGATATAAAGTTCTTATTGCTTACTTTTATGTAGTTTCTAATTTTTATTATGATGTAGTCCTTGACCCATGAATTTTTTTTTTAAAAAAAGACTTTGCTGTTTAAGATTTTATTTATTTGAGAAAGAGAGTACGAGCAGGGGGAGGGGCAGAAGGAGAAGGAGAAGCAGAATCCCCCTTGAGCAGGGAGCCCTGAGGTCATGACCCCAGCCGGGGGCAGATGCTTAACCAACTGAGTCACCCAGGCGCCCTGACCCATGTTTTTTTTTAAATGTGATTTTAAAAATGTCTAATTATATGACTTTCTTTTGTTGTATTTTCATTGTTCATATCTGACTTAGTAACACTGTAGTCATAGAACATGGTCTGTATGATGATTTGAAATTTGTTGAGGCTTGTGCTATAGGTTACTATGTGATCAATCTTATATTCTGTGTGCTTCAGAAGATACGTGTTCTCTAATTACTGAATACAGTGTTCAACATATGTCCATTATGTCAAACATGTTAACTGTGTTCAAATGTATATACTTACTGTTTTTCTGCTAAAATTGTGTTAATTTTCCACAAAAATGTTGAATTTATCAATTTCTCCTTATAGTTCATCGTTTTATACATTTGAAGCTATATTATTAGGTCCATGCAATTTGTAATCTTTGTACCCTTCTCATAAATATAATCTTTTAACTTCTTTATCTCAAAAAATATTTTATTGCCATAATGGTTTTGTCTTTTGGTTAGTATTTGGCAGGTATAGCTTTCTCCTTCCTTTTACTCTAAATCTTCCTGTGTCCTAATGTTATAGATGTGTCTCACATAAATGGCAGAGAGCTGGATTTAAAACAGTTCAATCTTCAGTATTTGTGGTTTAATTAGTATATTTAGTCCATTTGTAAATAATTGTAATTACTAGTGTATGTGGATTTATAATATTTTATCTTCTTCTTGTCCAACTTTTTTTACATTAATCTTTTATATCTTGTTTTGCATTCTTTTGGGTTGATTTTTCTTTATTTGATTTTTTTCCTCTGCTGATCTGTGAATGCGACAGAAACCACGAGTGCTTTTTTTTTTTTTAAAGATTTTATTTATTTGACAGAGAAAGACACAGCGAGAGAGGGAACACAAGCAGGGGGAGTGGGAGAGGGAGAAGCAGGCCTCCCACAGAGCAGGGAGCCTGATGCGGGGCTCAATCCCAGGACCCTGGGATCATGACCTGAGCTGAAGGCATCCGCTTAACGACTGAGCCACCCAGGCGCCCCCCATTAGTGCTTTCTAATAACTGTGTTCTCTGTTCTTCCGGCCTTTTTGTTCTGGCCAGTGGAATGTGGACAGAAGTCATGTACTCCACTTTCAGATCTGGCCTATAAAATGCATTCTCTTTCCCTATCCATCAGATCGCTGGCAAAAACTCCAGAATCTAGAGAAGGGAAGCGCACCAAGATGAAAGAAGTCTTGGTTCTTTAATGACTGGATGTAGAACACTCTGACCCTTATTCCAGCCTATATTGTACTATATTCTGATGTAAGCAGGAAATAAAATCGGATTGTATGAAGTCACTGAGACTTTGTATTGAAACTGTTAGAGAAGCTATCATTATTTACCTTAACTAATACATAAATTATAGATTGTTTCTTTTTTAGTAGTTACTCTTGAAATTTTAACATGCATCCTTAGCAAAGTCTAAAGATCAATATATTTGTCATCCTGCTGAGAGGAATACTCTATCTCTAGCTAGGTATGATTGTTTCCAGTATTTTTGTTCGTCACTTTTTTTTTTTTTTTTTTAAAGATTTTATTTATTTATTTGAGACAGAGAGAGAGAGCACATGAGATGGGGGAGGGTCAGAGGGAGAAGCAGGCTCCCTGCCGAGCAGGGAGCCCGATGCGGGACTCGATCCAGGGACTCCAGGATCATGACCTGAGCCGAAGGCAGTCGCTTAACCAACTGAGCCACCCAGGCGCCCTGTTCGTCACTTTTTTTAACCTTACAAATTAACCATTGTTATTACTGCTTTATGAAGTCAGTGTGTGTTCACATTTACCCACATTATCATTAGTTTCTTGGCTTGACATTTCTTGTCTCAGGTCTCAGATCTTCCTTCTCAGATCATTTTCCTTTTCCTTGAAGCACATACCTTACCAAAGATTTGTGAGTGGAAAATTGTTTTGTTCACCTGAAAATATCTGTATTTTGCTTTGTTCTTGAGGAATAGTTTTTGCTGGATTTATAATTCTTTTTTTTAAAGATTTTATTTATTTATTTGATAGAGAGAGACACAGCAAGAGAGGGAATACAAGCAGGGGGAGTGGGAGAGGGAGAAGCAGGCTTCCCGCTGAGCAGGGAGCCCGATGCAGGACTCGATCCGAGGACCCTGGGACCATGACCTGAGCCGAAGACAGTCGCTTAACTACTGAGCCACCCAGGCGCCCCTGGGTTTATAATTCTAAATTGACAGTTATTTTCTCACTTCTTGGCAGATACTTTCCCACTACCTGGCTTCTCTTGCCATTGAAAAGAAACCAGCTATGAAATAGTCATTCTTTTGTAAGTAATGTCTTTTCTGCCAGGTTGCTCTTTAGATCTATTTTTGGTGTGCTCCAGTTTCCTTTTATTTATCCTTCTTTGGATTTGTTGTGCTCCCTTGGTGCAAGGATTTCTATCTTTCCTTGATTTTGGAAAGTGTTCAGCATTTTTCTCTTTGCAAGTTGCCTCTTCCCTATTCTTCCAATGATCACTTTCTGGAGCTCCTATTACACGTATGTTAGACTTTCTCCCACTACCCTCCATGTCTCATAATCTCATTTAGTAAACATTTAAAAATTTCTAATTCAACTATAATTAACATACAGTGTTATATTAGTTTCAGGTGTACAATATAATGATTCAAAAATTCTATACAACGCTCATCAAGATAAATGTAATATTGGAGCCCCTGGGTGGTGCAGTCGGTTAAGCATCCGACTCTTGGTTTCTGCTCGGGTCATGATCTCAGGGTTGTGAGATCAAGCCCTGAGTTGGGCTCCATGCTCAGTGCAGAGTCTGCTTGAGATTCTCGATCTCTGCCTCTCCTCCAGCTTGTGTTCCACTCCCCCAAATAAATAAATAAAATCTGAAAAAAAAGATAAGTGTGCTCTTGATCCCCTTTATTTCACCCATCACCCCACTGACCTCCCCCGGGCAACCACCAGTTTGTTCTCTGTATTTAAGTCTGTTTTTTTGTTTGTCTCTTTTTTGTTTGTTTGTTCATTTCTTAAATTTCACATATGGTTAATCTCATATTTTTAATACTGTAGTTTCTCTGTGCTATATTATTGGTAATTTCTTTGATTTGTCTCTTCCTAGTTTTCTTTTTTCTCTCTTTTCTAAAGATTTTATTTATTTATTCGACAGAGAGACACAGCAAGAGAGGGAACACAAGCAGGGGGAGTGGGAGAGGGAGAAGCAGTCTCCCCGCTGAGCAGAGAGCCCGATGTGGGGCTCAATCCCAGGACGCTGGGATCATGACCTGAGCCAAAGGCAGACACTTAATGACTGAGCCACCCAGGCGCCGCTCTTCCCAGTTTTCTAATTGGTTGTTTAACCCATCCATTGATGTTTTTAATCTTCGTGATTTTTTTCATTTCTAAAAGTTCTTTTTGGTTCCTTTACAAATACCCTGATCATTTCTGAGAGTCTTTTGTACCTCTTAATTTCAACTCTTTTTGTCTTTATTTTTTTTTAAGATTTTATTTATTTATTTGACAGAGAGAGACAGTGAAAGAGGGAACAGAAGCAGGGGGAGTGGGAGAGGGAGAAGGAGGCTCCTTGCTGAGCAGGGAGCCCGACACAGGGCTCCATCCCGGGACCCCAGGATCATGACCTGACCCGAAGGCAGATGCTTAACAACTGAGCCACCCAGGTGCCCCTGTCTTTAAATATATTAAGCATATTTTAGTTTATATTATGCACCTGATAATTCCAGTATGTTAGGTCCTTGCAGCTGTGATTCTGCTACTTGTTGTTTCTGCTAATCCTCCTTTAGGGTACCTTTTGCCTTGCATGTTTTATGATTTCTTTTTCTGAGCTCATGTTCATGGAATTCTGCGAGGCTTGGCAGAGGTTCTGTTTCCCCCAGAGATCATTTGTATTTACTAATGACAGGTGCTGGGGGTAAGGTGCTATCCACTAAGCACCTTTTATATTAATCTCAACTTGGGGGGTGCCTGGGTGGCTCAGTTGTTAAGTTGTTTTCTGGTATGTTTTAGGTGTCTTATACATACTATGGTGTGTCTTGTTTGTCTTATTTTGTTGTCACCTTGCCCTAGATGAAGTATTCCTTGGCTCTTCAATTTCTGAAGTTAACCTCTACTCTCTCTCATTCCCTGCCAAATATCCTTCCATCAGGCTCCTAGACAACCATGTAAAAATATATAATGTGTAAAGTTTTAAGTCCCTTGGTAGACTTGGTAATCAACTATTCCAAGTATTTAAGAGATACACAAGGAAGTCACCAATTATTAACCACTTTGCCATAATTAGTGAATCTACTGCTTTCTGAGAAAACTGTCGCTATCTGTTTAGGAAGGACCAGGCAGAGAGGGCCTGGGATTCTAGCATTTGAATTGAACAAAGTCAATGGAAGGCAAGAATGGGAGTTGGGCAATTTTTTATGACAAAAGCAAAGTTCCACTGATGTAGTTACCAGCATCATTTTTACCTTAGTTTCATAGGGATCAGACCTGACACAGACCAATTCCAAGAGGAAGACAGCCTAGGAGAAGTAGGATCAGCAGTCACCATCAACCAAATACTGGAAGTTAAAGAATACCGTTATTATGTGTCTGGTGAGGGCAAGTATAGGAGATGCAGAGAATCGCTGCTGTGTTAACCTCCATCTGGCCAGAAAAAAACTTTCCCAATCCAGGGAAACAAAATGTCTTGGGTCCAGTTACATTAGCAGGTGCTACTTTTACCTTTTCTAATGTCAAGTTGCCAGCCAGAGAGTTCCACTTTGAAAAAGAAGTGATGTTTTGCCAAATAAACCAAGTCTTTATTTCCAAGATGAATTACTCACATGGCAGAGAGGTTTTTCCCTGTTACTTATCCATTTTATTAATCTTCTTTTGAGTTTTCCTCACCTGAAGCCGTGGATAGGACTTCAGTGAGTTCTCTTTAGCTTCAGGTTTGAAGATAACCGTGGCCCCACTGTGAATCATGGAGACTGTGAAATCCACACCAATGAGTGTGTACAAGAAGTAGGCAGGGATAGGCAAGATGGTAATGGTGATGAGGATGATGAGCAAGACCTTAGCCCATGATGGATAAATTCGGATCACCTCATTTGACTGTAGAGAAAGGGAACGTTTAGAATACCCAGGTTCTCTGAAATGGAAGGCTACAAAGGTTGGGGGTAAGACATGAACCAAGGCCAGAGACTAGGTAACTGAATCCCTAAGGGAATCAGGGAATAAGGTGACAGAGTCCTAGAGGCCAGAGGAGATTGAAAAGTCCTCAACCACTCCCTAGGGTAGGGGATTCTGGGGTCTTAGAGGAAGGCTCACAATGCTTGAGTCCCAGGCCAAGTAGGTGATGGTCTTCAGAAACAGATGAAGCAGGGTGCTTACAAACAGGACTAGCAGCACAAATGGAGACAGAAAACACCACAGCCAACGATAGATGGGAGAGATGGGGCGGCCCAACATGATAATCAAGTCTGCAAGGAACCTGGGAGGAAGGGCCACAAGACTTTGGGGGGGCCTGTTCAGGCCTTACCCAGCCTTGGGGAGGGGTCAATCCAAACTCAGCCTGGGAGACAAAGCTTCACATTTCTTAAACCTTTCTGTTCACCTCCACAACCAGTTTTCTTGCCTCTAATTCATCACCTTTCAGTCTGATTTCTGTCCCAGCCCCAGGATCTTAAAAAAAAAAAAATTTCTCTCCTCCATCACCCTCAGGATAAAAGCCAATATATCCAGTCTCTAAATGTAGTTTCTTCATGCCCATATATCCAGGTTTCTTTGGTGCACCTTCTTAACTCCAACATATGTGCACATTGGGTTTCTTTTTTGCCTAGAATGCCCTTCTTTCTTTCTTTCCCTTGACAAACTCCCCTTCCTCTGTCTAGATTCTGTTCAAGCATCCTCTCCTTGCCTTCTTTAGATAACCATCTGTGTTCCCAGAGTGCCCTCAGCTGCCTCTATCATAGGCTTACTATCCTGCCCCCAAATCTACCTTTGTATGTCTTCTTCTTTCAACTCTGAGAGCAGAAACTCAATGTAATTTATCCCAGTATCCTCAGTGCTCACAAGGCCTGCCTGGTCCTTGGGCACACTCTGGGCAATATGTGAGAGTGAGTGTATGATCAGCAAACTGATGCCAAGAGCCACCATCACCTAGAAACACTGCCACATTTAGATTACACACTGTTTCTCAAATGCTAGTGTGCAAACAATTTACTTGGGGTTCTTATTAAAATGCAGATATGGATTCAAAGGTCTGGGGTACAGCCTGAGGGTCTGCATTTCTAATAAACTCCCAGGTGATGCCAATGCTACTATTCCAGAGCCCACTTTGAGAAGCAAGGAATTACATGCCCACGCCTAAAAGCAGGGCTCAGGAGCCACTAGGACTTGATATGGACTGTCCACCACTTTTCCATTCTACACCTGTTTTCTCCAGGAGTCAGCCCGTGCCTTCTCCTTCCCACCTCCCTGGGGGCTCTCCAAAAGCCCTGGGTCAGAGGCCTAACAGTGAGAGCAGGAGGGCCAATACTCCCTAGGGGACCTCACTGTGTGGGTGCATGACTGCAGATTCTGGGCTTGGGGCATCACCTCCTGGCTCCATAGATCCAGGCCATGGCTATGTTCTCCAAGATGACAATGAAGAAGATGGGCAGAGATACCCAGTAATCATCCAGCAGGTTCACATAGTAGCTACCCGAAGGCGTCACGAAAATGAGGCTGCCCAGGAACATAGGCACACAGATGCCCACTGAGGGAAAACATGAGATTGGGATCAAGGTCAGAATTCAAACTAGGTTGTGTAAGAATCCCAGTAGGGTTAAGCTAAACAATGGTCCTAGGTGGGAGTGGGGACATAGGTTAGAGTACCTGTGAGCAGATTTGTATATTTCCTGAGGGAAGAGAAAGTGTCCTGGAGAGGGGTAACAATGCCCTGCATGATCCCCATCATGGTGCTCAGCCCCAGGCTCGCCAGCAACAGGAAGATGATGATGGCCCAGAAGGTGGATCCAGAAAACACAGAGATGATATCGGTAAACGCCACAATGGCCACACCGGGACCCTCCATAACCTGTGATGGGATGAAGGGCAAGAGCTCTGAGCTCACGCTGTGGAATCTTAACTGCATTCCTGTCCCCTCCCCTAGGAAACAATCTATAGCACCATTAATAGACATTGTTAAACTCATCTGGCCTTGAGGCAGGAGGACTTCATCCGACAACAGCTGCTGGTCTGGCAACTCTTTTGGGTTGGTATGAACACGCTTATATGAACTCCAGTGCTTGGTGCTACAGAGGCTACAACTGCCTTATCGCAATAGGGTACTGTGAACCTTGGACCTTGGTCTTGGTTGTCCAGTATGCTGTCAAGAATTGCCTTTCTGGATTCTAGAGACACCTAGGGAGAGCTGAAGTTTCTGGTGCACTGGGGGTTTTGAAGGGAAGATAAGGACCCCATCCCCAACCCTTACCTACCTCCTTCAATTCATGAGCTATGTTGCAATTGGTCATATAGGGTAGGACCGTGTCTTTGATTTGTTTAGGGAGACTCTTGAGCCACCCAGAGTAGATGGAGCTTGGATCATGATACATACTGTCTGGGGGGTGGGCCTCGGCAGGCAGCACCCCAGCAGCTATCAGATACAGCACTGTCTCAGCATTCCTGGGGACAGGTGTAGAATTACATAAAATCATTATGGCCCTTTAAGATAACTTCTCTTATCTTCTACATGAGAAGAAAAACCACTAGTCTAGAGTTTTTGATCTGCACTGAAACCTGGGTCTCCAGGGTCCCAGTGCTCACTGTCTGACACCTACTTTCGTAAGGTGTCTGCCGGAGGCCAGAGAGTTTCTGACTTAAGTGGGGCCCTGGAGGGGCTCTTTCGTACAATGTCATGTAGGGCTTTAGGACCTATACCTCCTACTAGACAATCTTAGGACAATGTTAAAGCTTCTCGGCTTTCCTGACCTACTGGCCTCTCCAATCTCCTAACATATAACTCTTCACCTTCTCTACTTCGGCCACACTCAGTTATTCAACCTGCTCCAACCTGCCATGCTCCCCATCATCTCTGTATCTTTGGCACATGACATTCTCTCTGCCTAGAACCACCCCCACTCTGCTCCTGCTCAGTCTACCCCAATTCTACCACTATACGGTTCTCCATATGCAAATTCCTACAAATCCTCACTCAGCTCCCTGAACCCTATTTACTGCCATGGAAAGCTATTCAAGATCCATTTCCATAAGAGCAAGTCAACAAGCTGCAGAAAAGTAGTATGGTATGATCCGATTTTTTTAATGGTATGTTTTTATATGTAGGTATATGAATGGGAAACAGCTGAAAGACTACTAGCTGTGGTTATTTGTCAGGAGACAGACTGAGCTCGGGATTGCCTCCAGGAGGAAGCATTCTCTGACTGCCCCAGGAAGTTAATAGCTTGCTCTTCTGTGTTTCTCATCATCCTTACTACCAGTTCTCATCTCCTTGTGATTATCTGTTTAGTATCTGCTTCCTAAAAAGACTGTGGTTTTCCTGAGGGCAGGTATGATGGTCTGCTTCACCATTGGCTGTGTTTCCAGAACCCAACACAGGGTTGCCAGATAGATGTTTTATAAATGTCTGATGAGAATTTTGAGAATGAATCTCACAGGAGAAAAAAAATCAGGAATGGGCTATGGGGACTCTGGTGGGGCTATGAGTCCTTTTTATTTTTTTTCTTATCTAATGATTCTGCTGAAGCTATTCTCCTAATTTTCCATGGCAGACCCCAGTTAAGAATGGGGTGAACACAACTTTGAAAACCTCCAAGTTTGGGGCTTTCCTAGTTTAGAAAAGCTCTGAAAGAGTTGGAGAGATTCAGGTGTTTCGAAGGTTCAGGAGGCTCTTGTCAGAGGGTCCCATATTGACTGAGCCAACAGCCCTGAGGGATGGGGGCCTAGACTGGAATTCCGTGAGCTATTTCTAAGACTTTGGTCTTTTTGATGATCTCCATATGAAAGATTGGGCTCACCTCAGGTAACATTTTTCATTGTTCTCTGTGGCCAAGTGGCCCATTACGGCAAATACAAACACCGTGGCAGTCAGTGAGGCTGTCAAGTTGAGAAAAGCCACAACAAAGGCATCCATGACACAGTTGTTGGACCGAGGGATGTATGAGCTGATTGCAGTGAAGCTGCCAAAGCCAGGGCCCATGGATAAAAAGAGCTGGTTCCCTGTCCGGCGCCACACTTCCACAGAGTACAGGGCTGGTAACTGGGGAGAAGTACTGTGTAAACTGGGATATAAAGGGAAGAGGAGTAAACCATGATATGATGGAAGATGAGAAGGTGGTGAAGGAGGGAGCCAGGAGGGCCTCTATCAGACTGACAACCATTCTGTCTCTGATACCCCCATGTGGGTAAGAGGATCAAAGGTCAGGGGACACCTCACCTTGGCAGCCAACAAATTCTTGAGACCAAAATGTGCGCCTTCCAGCATGAGACTCCGGATAAGGAGACAGAAAAGGATGAAGTAGGGAAGGAGTACTGACACATACAGCATCTGAGTGGGAAGTATGATTCAGAAATAGAGGTTAGCAAAGGCAGAAGCTGGGACAGTAGGATCAAAGACTACTGAGAGTCAAAGGTCATATTAGGAGGAGTTAGAAGTTGGAGACCTACAGGCATCAAGTTAGGAGAATATTAGGGGGTCTCAGATAGAAAGGAGTCTATCAGATTATAGGTTAGAGGATGGCTCACCTTCCCAGTGGACTTGGGTCCTTTGATCATGGAGATGCAGATAATTAACCATGTCATAAAGAGAGAGACACTGAGATGCATAACTGGTAGTCCACCCATTTCAACTTCATCTGTGGCCTTCAATATATTCCGGTACCAAAAGTATGTGGTGGGTGTTGTCCGCTCACATTCAGGATCTGAGGTGAACTGGCCATGGAGGAAACTGCAAGACCACGTGCCTCCCTCTTCCAATCCCCCTCCACCCCCTCCTTCCAATCTCCATCATCTTCCTGCTCATCCCTATTCTCTCAACGATCCTCTTCCTTCTTCATTGCCCTATCCTTTTTTCAGCCCTCCCACTTGCCATTTTCTTCCCTCTCTTCTCACCAAAATCACTGGAGTTCCTCAGTAAGGGGCACTTTGACCAAGGCAGTGGAGACTGGAAAGACTGAACCAAATAGAAGAGACTCCAAGCCATGAGCACACTGTAGTACAAACCCACGATGCAGCACACCTAGGAACCATGAAGAATTCTGGAGACAGAAGAAAGGTAGGCCAGCAGAAGGGAGGGGATTTGACCAGAGGACTGGGGAACTGAAGAGACTTGACCCATAGAAGTAAAGTCATGGGACCCATCCCAGGACAAGGAACTGTTGGGGTGGGAGTGGAGCATAAAGGGTAGGCCTGGGCAGCCCAGGACTCCTCACCATGAAGCTGGTATACCCCACACCACCAATCCAGGGGCTGATGACCTTCCATACACCAATGCTGCCCTGACGCATCCTCTGACCAGCTGCCATCTCCAGGAATAGAAGAGGAACCCCGACCAAGAACAGCATGAGCATGTAGATGATGAGAAAACTGCCTGTGCAGGGAGTCAGGAGGAGTTCTCAGAACCACCTGGCTTTTCAGTGCCTGGACTTCCTTGGGGTCTGGCAAAACATGTTCCCCACCAGTGACCTCCCTCAGGGCCACCAGCATCAGGGCTCAACTGTTCCCACATCCCTCATAGTCCCAGGTGTCCCTTGGGCTCCCAGATCCTGGAAGACCCAGATGCCTAGTTTCCACTCCCACCCTGAATCTCAGCCTTCAGCCCCACCATCCTCATGAACCTAAGTGTTCAGATATCCTGCTCCCATCCTAGGTGTTCAGGTACCTGGCTCCAGCGTTGGTGGTATAGTGGTGAGCTCAGCTGCCTTCCAGGTACCTGGCTCCTGCCCTAATCAGGTTCCCAAATCCCCCACCCCTACATATTTCAGAGACCCCAGAGTAGCAGGATAGTCCTCTGGCTCCTCATCCCCTTGTGGGTCCATGATTCCTGGTCCCCAGGCTTACCACCTCCGTTGTGAAAACACAGATAAGGAAAGCGCCAGATGGTACTCAGTCCCACAGAAAAGCCCACCTGGGCCAGGAGGTACTCAATTTTATTGGCCCATGATGGTCGGTCAGTGGGGGCTTCCTCCTTTGGCTCATCATTGTCTATGGTCTCCAGTATTTCATCATTATCTTCATCAGACCAAATGTATGATGACACAGTGTCAGACTTCTGTCCCTCTGACATCGGTTCCTCAGTAATCAAATCAGACTTTAACAGCTGGGAAGCTGAGGTAGTAGTAATCAAGGATTTGGAATCTGAAGGTCTAGAAATCTGGGGTCTCTCATCTTGGGCCTCCGTGTTTTCACTAACAGATGTCATCCCGGGTGGACTCTAGTTCCTGCTTCTGCAGGGATGGGGCTTCCTTCTTTGTTGACCTTAAGGACATCAAGAACTACAGACTTCAGATATATGAGCTAAGGAAAGACAAGACTCATCCTATAAGAACCCCTGAGGCCTCCCAAACCCTTTCATCCTTATGTGGAGAAGAATATATAGTCTCTACCCTTGAAAACATACCAAGAATATGTATGCCTCTAGAAAATAATAATTTTAAAAGAATACTACCAACAATAATACCAAAAGACATAAAATGTCTAGGAATAATTTTAACAAAAGATGAGCAAGGCCTTTACACACACACACACACACACACACACACGTGTACACACTAAAATATTACTGAGAGAAAATAAAGGGATATAACATGTTTGTGAAATGGAAGTATAACAATGTCAATTATCCCCAATTTGATCTATAAATTCAATGCAATTCTTATCGAAATCACATCAGGGTTTTGGGGAAATTGACAAGCTGATTCTAAAATGTACATGAAAAGCAAAAGGCCTAGAATGGTTAATACAATCTTGACAAAGAAGAACCAAATGTAAAGACTAATTATAAAGCTATAGTAATTAAGAGAGTATGGTATTGGCACAGGGATCTATGGCACAAATGGGTCCATGGATCAATACACTGTACTGTTTAATATGGTAGCTACTAGCCACATACAGCTATTTAAATTAATTAAAATTAAGTAACATTAACAATTTAGTTCCTCAGTCATACTAGCCACATATCAAGTGCTCAGTAGCTACATGGCTACCATACTGGAAGGACAGATATCAAACATTTCCATTATCACAGAAAGTTCTGTGGATACTACTGGGAGAGTTCAGAAACACACAAATATAGATGCCTGATTTACAATAAAGATGGCACTGCAAAGTTGTAGAGAAAGGGCATTCTTTTCAATGAACACTGGTTGTTAGAGCAATTGAAAATCTACACAGAGACAAATGAACCCTGGCCTCCCCAACTTCATGTATTAAATAAAAATCTATTCAGATAAGATTGAAGTTCTAAATGTAAAAGATAAAACAGTAACACTTCCAGATGAAAGACCTAGAAGAATATCTGCATGACTTGGGTGTAGGCACAGATTTCTTAAATAGGACATAAAAAGCACCAATCATAAAGGAAAAGTTTGACACACTGGATTAAATTAAATATAGAAAATTCTTCAATGAAAACATTAAATGAATAAACATGGGCGCCTGGGTGGCTCAGTTGGTTAAGCGTCTGCCTTCGGCTCAAGTCATGATCCCAGGATACTGGGATTGAGCCCTTCATCAGGCTCCCTGCTCTGCAGGGGGCCTGCTTCTCCCTCTCCTCCCGGCTCATGCTCTCTCTCTCGCAATCTCTGTCTCTCTCTCTCAAATAAATAAATAAAATCTTTTTAAAAAATAAATGAGTAAACAGACAAGCCCTGGTGCAGTGGAAGATATCTGCAACATATATGGTAGACAGAATAATGCCCTTCTCCAAGATATTCACATCCTAATCCCTAGAACCTGTGAATATGTTACCTTATGTGGAAAAAGTGACTTTTCAATGTGATTAAGTTATTGATCTTGAAATGAGATTATCCTGGATTATCTATGATGGGCTTAGTGTAATTATAGGGTCCTTCTATGGGAAAAAGGGAAGTAGGAGACTCAGAATCCAAGGAGGAAATGAGATGGCAAGAGCAGAAGTTAGAGTTAGATGCACCTTGAATGTGGAAGAAGGGGCTGTGACTCAAGGAATGCTAGCTGGAAAAGGCTAGGAAATGGATTTTCCCCTAGATCCTATGTAAGGAACACAGGAATGCTAACACCTTGCTTTTACAGATTTCAGATTTCTGACCTCCAGAACAGTACAATAATACATTTATGTTGTTTTAAGCCACTAAGTTTGTAGTTGTTAGAGCAATAGTAGGAAACTAACAAAATATATAACCAAAAAAGGGCTGCTTCCCAAATAATATTTATAAAAAAGAAATATGTACAAATAAATAAGAAAAAGTAGACAAGTTAAAAAGTGGAGGAGAGGGAAGAGAAAGCTTGAACAAGCTTACTAATATATTAAAGAAAATATATAAATTGGTAACCATTGGAAATGGTGGTCATTACTCAAGTTCACTGGTCACCAAGAAAATGTAAATAAAACCACAATGAGAATAGATGGATATATATGCAATAAATTGCATATAGTAAAATGTTAATTGTAGAACCTAGGTTGATGGGTATATGGATGGTCACTGTATACATCTTCCAACTTTACTGTATGCCTAACTATTTTTTCATAATAAAATGTTGGGAGGAAACCACAATGAGACCACTATATACCCACTAGATGAGTTAATATGAAAAAGTCTGATTAAACCAAATGATGGCACATGTGGAAACTTCTGGAACTCACATACACAGTTGGTAGAAGCATAGATTGGCACTACTTCAGAAAACTAGTTGGACATATCTATATACTTTAAATATTTTCATATTTTATAATCCATTCCAAAGTGATCATCTAACAGAAGCATATATATAAGTACACCAAAAACCATGTCCAAGAATGCTAATAGTTGTACTATTCATAACTGCCCAAACCTGGAAACAATACAAATCTCCTTCAACAGTAGAATGGATCAGTGCTAGTATATTCATATGATGGGTATGCAACAATAAAAACAGTGAATTGCTGATATGCACAACAACCTGGATGAATCTCAGAAATATTACTTTGAATGAAAGAAGCAAGGCAAAGAAGAGAACATACTATATAATTTCACTTATATGAAGTTCAAGAAGAGGCAAGACAAATTCATGGTGTCAGGAAGCCAGGATAGTGTACTTACATCGTGATAATTTATCTAATTATAATTATGATTTGCACCTACTTCGAATGTGATACTTTAATGAAAGTTTATCTTAGGGGCAACCTGGCTGGCTCAGTTGGTAAAGCATGTGACTCTTGATCTCTGGGTTGTGAGCTTACTTAAAAAAAGTTTATCATAAAAATGAACACTGGAAAACAAACCAACCAAACCCCCTGGATTTCTATATAGTAATAATAAACAGAAAATAGATTTTAAAAAAGAAAGATAGCACTCACACAGCAACAAAAACTATATGGCATCAAGAAATCCACCTAAACATTAAACCAAGACCACAAATATGCAGAAAGATTCCATGTTCATGAATATAAATACTCAATACTATAAGGATGGAATTTCTCCCCAAAATTGATTTATAGATTCAATGCCATTTCAATCAAAATCTCAACATAATTTTTCATGAAAGCTAACAAGATTTTACAATTTATATAGAAGAATAAAGTGCTGAAAATAATGAAGAGACTGCCACTAGTTCTTTGTCGCTGGCCAAGATGGAATAAAATAATGATACATAACCAGTCTCTCTCACTGATAACAGCTAAAATAGAATATAAGAAACAACAACATGAGAGCTTTGAAAAGCAAACTGAAGGGAAAAAGCAGACTGGGGAGTTAAGTTACAACCTGAAAAATGACTTATAATGGGAGGGATGAGTTTCATATTTCTTTCCCCTCCTTTTTCCTGATCCAAGAATAAGCCAAACCAGGAAACTGTGCAATAAGCACCAACAGCAGAAACTCCAGGAGAAGCCTCCTTTTTTCCAAAGGACCAGGAAAAGAAGCTCCTATGCACCAGACACTGTGTGGGGGTGGGGTGGGGTGGGGATACCGATTTTCCCTTCTCACCTCAGAGGCTCACCTCTGAACTACATAAGCAGAGAACAAATGTGAAGAAGTGCAACAAGGTTCTGACAACTGAACAACGATACAAACCACTGCCCAAGTCATAGACTGACCCCAGGGTGGCCCATGCTAATCCAAATAGCACAGCAAAGGCTTTGAAGATTGAACTAAATTGTAACCAACACCCACAGAAGATATGACAAAACCTGCCATCTGAACTTACCCAGGCTGACGGCCTGCTAAAACAAATAAAGCAAACAAAATTCAACATTCTCCACAGGATTTATTTTCTTTTTTTAAATTTTTATTGTTATGTTAATCACCATACATTACATCATTGGTTTTTGATGTAGTGTTCCATGATTCATTGTTTGTGCATAACACCCAGTGCTCCATGCAGAACGTGCCCTCTTTAATACCCATCACCAGGCTAACCCATCCCCCCACCACCCTCCCCTCTAGAACCCTCAGTTTGTTTTTCAGAGTCCATCGTCTCTCATCGTTCATTTCCCCCTCCGATTTCCCCCTCTTCATTCTTCCCCTCCTGCTATCTTATTCTTCTTCTTTTTTTTCCCTTAACATATATTGCATTATTTGTTTCAGAGGTACAGATCTGAGATTCAACAGTCTTGCACAATTCACAGTGCTCACCATAGCACATACCCTCCCCAGTGTCTATCACCCAGCCACCCCATCCCTCCCACCCCACCCCCCACTCCAGCAACCCTCAGTTTCCTGAGATTAAGAATTCCTCATATCAGTGAGGTCATATGATACATGTCTTTCCCTGATTGACTTATTTCGCTCAGCATAACACCCTCCAGTTCCATCCATGTCATTGCAAATGGCAAGATCTCATTCCTTTTGATGGCTGCATAATATTCCATTGTATATATATACCACATCTTCTTTATCCATTCATCTGTCAATGGACATCTTGGCTCTTTCCACAGTTTGGCTATTGTCTCCACAGGATTAAAAAAAAAATTTTTTTTTCTCCACAGGATATTAACGTGATCCTGAGTTCACAACATAATATTAAAAATTCCCAGGATACAATCCAAAACTACTCATCACTTAAACACACACAGAGAAAAATCTGACCATTTCCCAAGGGAAAAGACAATTAACAGATGTCAACCCTAAGATGACCCAGATGATGGAATTTATTATTTTTGAAGACTTCATTATTTTTAAAACTGCATATATTTTAACAGCTTTATTGAGGTATTATAGACAAGTAAGAAATGTATATATTTAAGGCATAGTATGTCATGTTTTGATATATGTATACATTGTGATATGATCACCCCATGAAGTTAATTTATCCCTCACCTCACAGTTATTGTGTGTGTGTTAAGAACATTTAAGATCTACTCTCCTAGCAAATTTCAAGTATACAATACATTATTATTAACTATAGTCACCATGTTGCACATTAGGTCTCCAGAACTCATTCAGCTTATAATGGAAAGTTTGTTCCCTCTGACCAACAGACATCTCTGCATTTCCTCCGCCCCTCATCCCCTGGTAACATTTTTCTACTCTGTTTCTATGAATTTGACTTTTTTTAGATTCCACATATAATTGAGATCAGCAGTATTTATTTGTCTTTCTGTACCTGGCTTATTTTACTTTGTATAATGTCCTTGAGGTTCATCCACGTTGTCAGAAATGGCAGGATTTCCTTCTTTTCTAAGGCTAAATAATATTCCATTGTATGTATATATGCATCACATTTTCTTTATCCAATCATCTGTTGATGGACACTTAGGTTGTTTTCATATCTTGGCTATTGTGAATAATGCTACAATGAACATGGGAGTGCAGGTATCTCCTCAAGATACTGATTTCATTTCCTTTGGACATGGACCCAGAAGTGGGATTTCTGGATCATATGGTAGTTCTATTTTTAATTATGTGAGGAACCACCATCCTGTTTTCCATAATGGTTGTACCAATTTATATTCCATTTACATTACAGTGTATAAGTGTTCCCTTTTCTGTACATCCTTGCCAATACTTGTTATCTTTTGACTTTTTGATAGTAGCCATCTTAAGGGTATGAGATGATCTCTCATGTGGTTTTGATTTGCATTTCCCTGATGGTTAGTGATGTTCAGCACCTTTTCATATACCTATCGGCCATTTGTATGTTTTCTTTGGAAAAAGGTTTATTTAGGTGCTTTGCTCATTTTTAATTTTTTCTTTTTTTTTTTTTTGCCACTGAGTAGTATGAGTTCTTTATGTATTTTGGCTATTAACATCTTATGGATATACAGTTTGCAAATATTTTCTCATTCTATAGGATGCCTTTTATTTTGTTGATTCCCTTTCTGTGCAGAACCTTTTTAATTCAATGCAGCCCCACCTGTTTAATTTTTCCTTTGTTGCCTGTGCTTTTGGTGTCATACCCCAAAAAAACATTGTTGAGACTAATGTCAAGGAACTTTTCCCATGTGTTTTTCTAGGAGTTTTATAGTTTCAGGTCTTACGTTTAAGACTTTAACCAATTTTGAGTTGATTTGTGTATGGTATGAGACAAAGTTCCAATTTCTTTCTTTTGCCTGTAAATATCCAGTTTTCCCAACACATTTATTGAAGAGAATATCCTTTCCCCCATTGTGTATTCTTGGCACCTTAGTTGACTGAACATGTGTGGGTTTATTTCTGGGCTCTCTATTCTGTTCCATTGATCCATGTGTCTGTTTTTATGCGAGTACCATATTGTTTTGATTATTGTAGCTTTGTGGTATAATTTGAAATCAGGAAGTGAGATGCCTCTGGCTTTGTTCTTCTTGCTCAGTATTGCTGTAGCTACTTGGGATCTTTTGTGGCTCCATATGAATTTTAGGATTTTGTTCTATTTCTCTGAAAAATTATCATTGGAAATATAGGCCCTATAAAAATAGGGACTGCACTGAATCTGTAGATCACTTAGGGTTATATTGACATATTGACACATATTATTTGTTCTTAATTCTTCCAATCCATGAACACAGTATTAATTGTTTATGTCTTCTTCAATTTCTTTCATCAATGTTTAATAGATTTCAGTGTACAGATATTTTACCTCTTTGGTTAAATTTATTCCTAAGTATTTTATTCTTTTTGATGTAAATGGGATTGTCTTCTTAATTTCTTTTTCAGATAGTTTGTTGTTAGTGTATGGAAATGCAACTGATTTTTCTATGTTGATTTTTTTATCCTGCAATTTTACTGAATTCGTTTATTAGTTCTAACAGTTTTTTTGAGGAGTAATCTGCAGACAGAGATGATTTTACTTCTCCCTTTCCAAACTGGATACCTTCTTTTTCTTGCTTAATTGTTCTGGCTAGGACTTCCAGTACTATGTTGAATAATAGTGGTGAGAGGTAGCATCCTTATCTTGTTCCTGATTTTAGAGGAAAACATTTAAGCTTTTCACTCTTTAGTATGATATTAGCTGTGGGCATGTCCCATATGGCTTTTATTATATTGAGGTACATCCTTCTATACCTAATTTGTTGAGAGATTTTATCATAAAATGATGTTGAATTTTGTCAAATACTTTTTCTGCATCTATTGAGATAATCATATGGTTTTTATCCTTTATTCTGTTAATGTGGTTATCACGTTTATTGATTTGCATATGTTGAATCATGTTTGCATCCCTGGGATAAATATTACTTGATCATTAAATTCAGTTTGCTAGTATTTTGTTGAGGATTTTTGCATCTATGTTCATCAGAAATATTGGCCTATAGTTATCTTTTCTTATAGTCTCCTTGTCTGGCTTTGGTATTGGGGTAATGTCGGCCTTGTAAAATGAGTCCCCAGTCAAGTCCACAGACAGCAGGTCTGTTACTAGGCACAGATGGGTGTAGCTCCCACTGATCTCTGGTTGCACTTGCACCATGCTCCTGGGTGAGTCGGGTGGGAAGATGGACTCTGGAACTGTGGTAGAGCGGGCTGGAGCTGGGTCACAGGACTGCTTCAAATTCTGCAGTCAAGAACTAGGTCAGTCAGCCTGCCACTGGTGGATGAGAGGGGAATGTCTCTCTCCAGTTCCCTGGGTGGTCAGAACTGCCCCAACCATGGCAGAAAGGGATTGGCACTCAATCTCAGGGCCATTTCAAGGTATATAGCTGGGACTGACTTTAGGGTCTACAGCCAGGACTGAGATTGGCAGGCCTGTATGAGGAGCACAGACAGGCAATGCTGGATCCCTGGGTAGGCAAGACTGAGATCAGGGCTGAAGCCAGGTCATAGAGCTGCTTCAGGATCCAAAGTCAGAACCAAGGTTGGCAGGACTGTTACCAGGAGCATGTCTCCAATAGGGCCCCTGTGGAGGCAGATCTGACTCCAGACTGGCAGTTAGAGTGGGGATGGAGCTGGTTCACAGGGATGCTTCAAGGATCTGCAATTGGGTCCATGGCTAGCAGGCCTGATACTGTGGCACGGATGACCGTGGCTCCTCCTGGAGCCTTGGTGGATGTAACTGGTTGCAGGACTGCAGCCAAGTGGGGCTGGAACCAAGTCCATAAAGAGATGGGGTTATTTTTGTTCTGTACCCAGGACCACATTTGGTTGGCCTGCCATCAGGGCTAGGGCCTGCCTTCTCAAAGCAGTTTTCCTTAGTCCTGGACTTTCCTGGGGCTTCACAACCTCCTACCAGAATCCCAAAGCTCCCACAAAGGCACTTTTGTCTGTGGATGGCTGCCAGATTGTTGTTTGTGTAGGGGGAAGTGAGCTGGGGACCTCCTATTCCACCATTTTGCTTATTAGGAAAAAAAAAAAACTTGACAAAGACAAACTATTATAACCACACTCTTCGTGAGGTAAAGGTGAAAACTCTTGAAATTAATGGAACAATAGAAGTTCTCAGCAGAGAAACAGAAACTATAAAAAAAGAACCAAATGGAAATTTTACAGCCAAGAAGTAAAATAATAGAAATTTAAAAACTCATTAGATGGAACATGAAGATAGATCATTAGAAATGATCCGATTAAAAAAAAAAAAAAAAAAAGATTTACTTTTAAGTAATCTCTACACCCAACATGGGGCTCAAACTCACAAGCCTGAGATCAAGAGTCCCATGCTCTTCCAACTAAGCTAGCCAGGAGCACCAGAAATAATCCAATCTGAAGAACAGAGAGAAAAAAGATTGCAAATAAAATGAGCAGAGCCTTAGGGACCTATAGGACAGTATCAAAAGTCTAAGAATGAGGGAAAAAGAGATTGGTGAAGAAAAAAATATTTGAAGAAATAATGACTGAAAATTCCCCAAATATGGTGAAATATAGAAATTCACAGATTCAAGAAGTTCATCACATCCTAAATAGAAAAAAAACTCAAAGTCATATTCAGGCATTCAATAAAGCTGTTTAAAAAATAAAGGATGGAAAAAGATATCCTATGCAAATATCAAAACAAATCTAGAGCGGCTGGGTTGATAATACACAAAGCAGATTACAGAAAGTAAAAAAAATCCCTAGGGATAAGGAAAG
Organism: Halichoerus grypus; assembly: GCF_964656455.1. Taxonomy (NCBI): domain Eukaryota; kingdom Metazoa; phylum Chordata; class Mammalia; order Carnivora; family Phocidae; genus Halichoerus; species Halichoerus grypus. Next base: position 53,994,786 of record NC_135726.1, read on the forward strand.
ACATTACATAATGTTAAAAAAATCAATTCATAGGGCACCTGGGTGGCTCAGTCGTTAAGCGTCTGCCTTTGGCTCAGGTCATGGTCCCAGGGTCCTGGGATCAAGTCCCGCATTGGGCTTCCTGCTCGGGAGGAAGCCTGCTTCTCCCTTTCCCATTCCCCCCTGCTTGTGTTCTCTCTATTGCTTTGTTTCTCTCTGTCAAATAAGTAAATAAAATGTTAAAAAAAAATCAATTCATAAAGAAGACAAAACAACCCTGAATGTACATACACCTTAAAACAGAGCTCCAAATACATGAAGCAAAAAATTATAGAAATGGTAGGAGAAACAGAGAACTCACAATTACACTTTGAAACTTCAACACTCCTCCCTGAATAATTCATAGACCAAGCAGACAAAAAATCAATGAGAACATAAAAGACCTAAATTAACATTATCAACAACATAATCTAATTTACATATCTAGAATACTTCAACAACAGCAGAATACACATTATTTTCAAATGCATGCAGCATCCACCAAGATCATATCCGCCCCATAAAACAAGCTATAACAATTAAAAAAAATAAAATACACAGGGGCGCCTGGGTGGCTCAGTCGTTAAGCGTCTGCCTTCGGCTCAGGTCATGATCTCAGGGTCCTGGGATCAAGCCCCGCATCGGGCTCCCTGCTCCGCGAGAAGCCTGCTTCTCCCTCTCCCACTCCCCCTGCTTGTGTTCCCTCTCTCTCTGTGTCTGTCACATAAATAAATAAAATCTTAAAAAAAATAAATAAATAAAATAAAATAAAAAATAAAAAAAAAAAATAAAAAAAATAAAATACACAGTATGTTCTCTGACCATAACAGAATTAAACTAGAAATAAAAAACAAAAATACCTTAAAACCCCCACATGTTTGAAAGTTAAACAACACACTTAAATATAACCTATGGGTTAAAGAAGAATTTTTAAGGGAAACTGGAAAATATTTTGCACTAGACAAAAATGAAAATACAACATGTCAAATTTTCTGTATTATAATTAAAGCAATGTTTAAAAGGAAATTTATATCATTAAATGCTTATATTGGAAAAGGAAAAAAAAAAGGAGTAATTCCAACATTCTCAGATAAACAAAATCTAAGGGAGTTCATTACCACTAGACCTGCCTACAAGAAATGCTGAGGAGTGTTCTGCAGAGTGAAATGAAAGGACACTAGAAGTTAATTTGAGCCATATGAAGAAATAAAGATCTCAAAAAAAGGTAAATTATGGGTGATTATAAAAGCTAGTATTACTGTAACAATAGTTTATACCTCCATTTTTTATTTTCTACATGAAAGAGATGATTTCTTTTTTTTAAAGATTTACTTATTTGAGAGAGAGAGCAGGGGAAGGGGAAGAGGGAGAGGGAGAGAGAGAATCTCAAGCCTGACATGGGGCTCAATCTCACAACCCTGAGATCATGACCTGAGCTGAAATCAAGAGTCAGATGTTCAACCGACTGAGCCATGCAGGTGCCCCAAAAGAGATGATTTCAAGAAACCAATACATTTAAAAAAATTATTAGTCTAAAAACTGGTTTTATTGTAACCTATGTTTATAACTCCACATTTGGTTTTCTACATAAGTTAAGATACTAGTGCACTGAAATGAATTATTAGTTTATGTTTGGGGGCACAAAATATATAAAGATGTAATCTGTGACATCATCAACCAAAAAGGGTGGTGATGGAGCTACAAAGAGCAGAATTTTTATATGTAATTGAAAAATTGGTAGGGATTCAAATTAGAGTGCTCTAACTTTAGGATGTTATATGTAATTACCATGGTAACCATAAAGAAAATAGCTATAAAATATACAGAAAATGAAATGAGAATTTTAACATTTCACTACAAAAACAACAACAACAACAACAACAACAACAAATACCAAAGAAGACAGTAATAAGGGAATAAGCATGGAGGAGCTATAAGGCATATAGAAAACAAATAGCAAAATGATAGCAGTAAATCTCTCCTTATAAATGTAAATAGATTAAATTACCTAATCAAAAGACAGATATTTTCAGAATGGATAAAAACACACGGTCCAATTATATTCTGTCTATTCTATCTAAAGAAACTCACTTTAGATCCAAAGACACAAATAGATTGAAAAGATGGAAAAAGATACACCATAAAAATAGAGAGCAGGGGTGGCTATACTAATATCAGACAAAACAGACTTTAAACTGAAAAAGTTTACAAGAGACAAAGAAAGACATTATATATTAATAAAAGGTTCAATACAGCAAGAATATATAACAATTATAAGTATTCGCACACCTAATAAAAGACCATAAAAAATACATGAAGCATAAATAGAACTAAAAGAAGAAAGAGTTCTACAATAACAACTGGGGACTTACATACCCCACTCTCAATAATGGATAGGACTACCATCTGGAAGCAGAGATCTTAAACAACACAATAAACCAACTAGATCAAAGAAGAAATCACAAGGGAAACTATAAAATACTTAAGAGATGAATAAAGGTGAAAACACAACATACCAAAAGTTATGGGATACAACAAAAGCAATACTAAGGAGGATATTTATAGTGATAAATGCTTACATTAACAAATAAGAGGGGCACCTGGGTGGCTCAGTTGGTTAAGCGGCTGCCTTCGGCTCAGGTCATGATCCTGGAGTCCCTGGATCGAGTCCCGCATCAGGCTCCCTGCTCGGCAGGGAGTCTGCTTCTCCCTCTGACCTTCCCCCCTCTCATGTGCTCTCATTCTCTCTCAAATAAATAAAAAATCTTTAAAAAAAAAAAAAAAACAAATAAGAAAGATCTCAAATCAACACTCTAACTTTACAACTTAAGGAACTACAAAAAAAGAACAAATGAAACCCAAAGCTAGCAGAAAGGAGGAAATACTAAAGATCAGAACAGAGATAAATGAAATAGAGAATATAAAAATAGAGAAAATCAATGAAACCAAAAGTTGGTTCTTTGAAAAGATCAACAAAATTGACAAACCTTTAACCAGATGGGCTAAGAAAAAAAAAAAAGAGAAAAGACTCAAATTACTAAAATCAGAAATGAAAATGGGGACACTACAACGTATCATTCTATGGAAATAAAATGGATTATGAGAATACTATGAACAACTGTACACCAACAAACTGTATAACCTAGATGAAATGGACAAATTCCTAGAAACACAAAACCCATCAAAACTAAATCACAAAGAAGTAGAAAATCTGACTACACATAACTAGTAAGAAGACTGAATCACTAATAAAAAAAAACCTTTCAATGAAAAAAAGCCCTGGACTTGATGGTTTCACTGGTGAAATATACCAAACATTTAAAGAAAGACTAATATCCATCCTCCTCAAATCTTCCCCAAAACTGAAGAGGAGAAAATACTTTCTAACTCATTTTATGAGGCCAGCATTACCATGATACCAAAGCCAGACAAAGATACTACAGAAAAGAAAACTACAGGGGCGCCTCGTGGCTCAGTTGGTTAAGCGACTGCCTTCGGCTCAGGTCATGATCCTGGAGTCCTGGGATCGAGTCCCACATCGGGCTCCCTGCTCAGAGGGGAGCCTGCTTCTCCCTCTGACCCTCACCCCTCTCATGCTCTCTCTCTCTCATTCTCTCTCTCAAATAAATAAATAAAATATTAAAAAAAAAAAAAGAAAAGAAAACTACAGACCAAATTCCCTGATGAACATAGACACAAAAACCTTCAACAAAATACTGGCAAACTGAATTCAGCAGCATACTGAAAGGATTATACACGATGACAAAGAGGGATTTATTCTTGGAACACAAAGATGATTCAACACATGAAAATTGATCAGTGTAATGCACCACACTAACAGAATGAAGGCTAAAAATCATGATCATCTCAACAGATACATAAAAATCATTTAACAAAATTCAACATTCTTTCATGATAAAAATTTCAACAAACTAGGATCAGAAGGAAACTACCTCAACATAATAAAAGTCATATATGAAAAGCCTGCAATAAACATTATACTCAATGATGAAAGACTGAAGGCTTTCCAAGATCAGGAAAAAGGAAAGAATGCTGCTTTCACCATTCTATTCTATTCATTCTTTTCACCATTCTATTTGACATAGTACTGGAAGTTCTGGCCAGAGCAATTAGGCAAGAAAAAGAAATAAAAGGCATCCAAGGGAAAGGGCACAGGGTTTGAAACATAGCAGACGACGTGGACCAGCAACAAACTACCAACACCATAGAAGAGCCCCTGGATTTTATTAGGCTCAGCCTGGATGAGTGAACTTATGTGGAAATGAGAAATGACAGAGAGCTTTGAGGAAGATTACATGCCAATGATCAGCATTTAAATATGATATTGGGAGATGTGGAAGAAAACTGTGACTACTACAGAAATTGATGAGGAAACATACAAAGAGATATATAAATCAACAAAATGGAATATTCTCTTTTTTTTTTTTTTAAGATTTTCATTTATTTGACAGAGAGAGACACAGCGAGAGAGGGAACACAAGCCGGGGGAGTGGGAGAGGGAGAAGCAGGCTTCCCGCAGAGCAGGGAGCCCGATGCAGGGCTTGATCCCAGGACCCTGGGGATCATGACCTGAGCCAAAGGCAGACGCTTAATGACTGAGCCACCCAGGTATCCCCAAAATGGAATATTCTGATGCTCTCTGGACAGATGGTGTTGTACTAGTTGCCCTTCCATTAAGAGTTGGCTGAAATAAAGAATTTATCATGTATGGAATATAGGAGACTTTGTATGATTGCCTCTTTAAATGTAGAAGACATTCAAAAGAGAAACCTGTGTAAATTTTGATATTAAGAAATGACTAAGTATTCTCCCAGTCCTGAAATGAATTGATTTGCAGATAACTCAAAAATTCTTAAGCTATACGGCATTTTTTTATTATTTATTATTTATTTTTTCCAACCCTTTCAATAAATATGATCACCAAAAAATAAAAATAAAAAAGCCATCCAAATTGTAAAGGAAGTAATAAAGTTACCTCTGTTCATAGATGAAATGATCTTATATGTGCAAAACTCTAATGATTCTATTAAAAAAAACCTGTTAAAACTAATAAATGGGGGTACCGAGGTGGCTCAATCAGTTGAGCATCTGCCCTTGGCTTGGTTCATGATCCCAAGGTTCTGGGATTGAGCCCCACATCAGGCTCCTTGCTCACAGGGGAACCCGCTTCTCCCTCTCCCTCTGCCTGCCACTCCCCCCTACTTGTGCTCTCTCTTTCTGTCAAATAAATAAAATCTTTAAAAAAAACCCTAATAAATGAATTCAACAAAGTAGCAGGATACAAAGTCAACACTCAAAAATCAGTTGCATTTCTATGCACTGACAATGAACAATCTGAAAAGGAAATTATGAAAACAATGCCATTTACAATAGCATCAAAAAGAATAAAATACTTAGGAATTAACAAAAGGAAGTAAAAGACTTGTGCAATGAAAACTATAAAATATTGCTGAAAGAAATTAAATTAGACATAAATAAAGGGAAACATATCTCATATTCATGAACTGAAAGACAAAGTTGTTAAGATGTTAATACTATCCAAAGCAATCTACAGATTTAATGCAATCCCTATCAAAATCCTAGTGACTTTTAAAAAATACAAACAGAAAATTCACGTGGAATCTCAAGGGGTCTTGAATAGCCAAAATAATCTTAAAAAGGGAGAACAAAGATGGAGGATTCATACTTTCTGACTTCAAAACTTAGTACACAAAAGGTACAGTAATAAAACAGTGTGGGACAGGCATTAAAACAGACACATAAACCAATAAAACAGAACGGAGAGCTCAGAGAGAAACCTTTGCGTACAGGGTCAAATGATTTTTGACAATGCTGCCAAGACCACTTGATGGTGCTGGGAAAACTGGCTATCCACATGCCAAAGAATAAAGTCGGACCCTTACCTAACACCATATATAAAAATTAACTCAAAATGGGTCAAAGACCTAAATGTAAGACCTAAAACTATAAAACTATTAGAAAAAAACAGAGCAAAATCTTCGTGATACTGGATTTGGCAATGATTTCTTGGATATGACACCAAAGGCACAGGCAACAAAAAATATATAGTCTAATTAGATATCATGAAAAATTTCCAGGGCGCCTGGGTGGCTCAGTTGTTGGGCATCTGCCTTTCACTCAGGCTGTGATCCCAGCGTCCTAGGATCAAGCCCCGCGGCTAGCTCCCTGCTCAGCGGGGAGCCTGCTTCTCCCTCTCCAGCTACCCCCCCGGCTTGTGTTCCCTCTCTCGCTGTCTCTCTCTGTCAAATAAATAAATAAAATCTTTAAAAAAAAAAAAGAAAAAGAAAAATTTTCAAATTTGTATATCAAAAGATAATGTCAACAGAGTAAAAATGCAACCCACAGAATGAAAGTATTTGCGAAATCATGTATCTGATGAGGGATTCATATCCAGAATATATAGAGAAATCTACAATCTGATTCAAAAATGGACAAAGGACTACAATGAGATATTATCTCACACACTTTAGTATGGGTACTATAAAAAGAAGGGAAAAAAAGGAAAGAAAAGTAAAGAACAAGTGTTGGTGGAGACGTGGAGACATTGGAACCCCCCCCCGTGCACTGTTAATGACAATGTAAAAAACGGTACAGCTGCTGTGTAGAATACAGTAAGGCAGTTCCTCAGAAAATCAAAAATAGAATTATCATATAATCTAGCAATTACACTTCTGGTTATATACTCAAGGTAATTGAAAGCAGGGTCTCAAAGATATTCTTGTACACCCATGTTCATAGCAGCATTATTCACAATAGCTAGAACATGTAAGCAATCCAAGTGCCTACTGAGGGATAAATGAATAAGCAAAACATGGTATAGCCATATAATGAGGTATTATTCAGTCTTACAATGTTAGGAAATTCTTATATGTGCTACAACATGGATGAACCTTGAGGATATTATACTAAGTGAAATAACGCCAGTCACAAAAAGATGAAGACTGTATGATTCTACCTATATAAGGTACTTAGAATAATCAAAATCATGGAGACAAACAGTAGTAGAATGGTAATTTCTAGGGGCTGTGGGGGGTGGGTAATAGGGATTTATTGTTTAATGTATATAGAGTTTCAGTTTTATAAGATCAAAGAGTTGTGGGGGCAGATGGTAGTGACGGTGTACAACACTAGGAATGTCTTTAATACCACTAAGCTGTACACTTAAAACTGGTTAAGATGGTTTAAGTTTTGCATCATGTGTATTTTACCACAATAAAAAAATTGGAAAAAATGGAATGCAAAATGGTATAGCCACAGAGAGTCATAGTTTCTTTTAAAAGTTAAACATACACTTTCCATATAACCCAGCAATACCACTACTAGGTATTTTCCCAAGAAGTTTTGTTTACAAAAACCTGTATGCCAATGTTTATAGCTACTTTACTCATGATTGCCCAAACTGGAAAAATCCACATGTCCTTCAACTACTGAATAATAGATAAACTGTGGTACATTCATAGAATGCAATAAGCAGTAAAAAGGAACTAAATGTTGATACACTCAACATCCATGAATTTCTTATATATTACACAAAATGAAAGAAGCCAGACTCAAAAGGCTACATAAAGTATGATTCCATTTAAATGACATACTGGAAAAGGCAGAAGCATTGTGATCTTCATCACTGTACTTGATGGAGATTCCCAGAACCAATCACTGGTTGCCTTGGATTAAAGGTGGAGATAGGGTTTGACTATAAAGGGGCAGCACAAGGGAGATTTGGGAGTGATGGAGCTAGCTGTTTTGTATCTTGACTGTGGTGGTAGCTACATGACTCTATGTATTTGTCAAAAGTCCTAGAACTATACACTTAGAGTGACTTTTACTGTATATAAATTTAAATTAAAAAATAATGAAAATCTTGTGTGTCAATTATACTTCAATTTAAAAAAGATTTTAAAATGAAGATATTTTTAAAGATTTATAATCTTCTTTGGAAGATATCAAGATTTATAACAAAGCTACAGTAACTAAAACAGAGATAAATATATAGATAAATGTCAGATATATAGATATGTATAGATATCAGCTCTTTAATCTTGGGATAATTCCCTTATACTTAACTGTATTCTATATATTGTCTGAAAAGATATTCTATATACTGTCTGAAAATTTCACATTTTTGTTTTGTAATATTTAAGCCTTTAATCCATCTTAGGTTGATTTTTTTTAAGGTGCGAGGGGTGAATCTAAATTTATTTTTTAAAAAATATGGATATCCAATTGTATCAGCACCATTTATTAAACAGAATTTTCTTTCCCTACTTATCTGCAGTGTCAACTCTGCCATTTATTAAAGCTCCATATATATGTGGGTCTGATTCTGGGTTCTTTATTCTTTTTCATTGGTCATTTTGTGTATCCTTACATATTTACCTCACTGTCTTAGTTACTGTAACTTTTACAGAGAGGAGAGAAAGAATCTCCAAAACAAGTAAAGTAAAACAATATAGGGATACATGCATAGGGTCTTTCTTTTTTAAGATTTTATTTATTTATTTCACAGAGAGAGAGATAGCCAAGAGCAGGAACACAAACAGGGGGAGTGGGAGAGGGAGAAGCAGGCTTCCTGCTGAGCAGGGAGCCCGATGTGGGGCTCGATCCCAGGACCCTGGGACCATGACCTGAGCTGAAGGCAGATGCTTAACAACTGAGACACCCAGGCGCCCACATGCATAGGTTCTAAAGCAATAAAGAAGCAAGGAAATAATTATCCTAAAAGTCAGAACACTGATTTCCTCTAGAGAGGAGGGAAGAAGTGGTGTTGGGGTATGCGCACATGGGACCTTATGGGATACTGATTCTTGACCAGAGACACATGGGAAATAATTCAGCTTAAACTCCTTAGCAGGTACACTACCTAAGAAGGCTGACTTTTGGAGTAGGATATGAGAGGCAGAAGAGGTTACAGTTAAATCTTCTGTGTCAGCGAATTATGCTGTCCAGGGAGAATTCACATATAAGTCTCCACAAGATAGTCACCATTCAGATTCCTCCTACACACTGGGGCGAACAAGGTGAGTCTGTGTGCCCCAGAGAAGCAGAGCCACCACCAAGGGACAATTATAGTCATGTCTCTAGTAAAGCTGGAGATGTCTCCAGTAAAGTTGGAGATTTCCTTCAATGAAGACTTAGGCTTGAGGAAAGGAGGGGGTCTTAAGTTTGAAAACATTGGAGGACTTGTGGTGAGAAACACAGGCTTGGAAAAGGGGGAGGAGATGAGTCAAAGGGGAAGGAAAAATAAAAGAAGAGACCACCTGTTTTCCAGTTCAGGTCCCTTGAGTCACAAGCCTGTCCAGGAATGGGAATGAAGAAGCTTTGAATCAGATGATACTGGAGTTTTAAAGTAGATGTTAGACTGGATTTTTTTTTTTAAAGATTTTATTTATTTGACAGAGAGCGAGCGAGAGCAGGAACACAAGCAGGGAGAGTGGGAGAGGGAGAAGCAGGTTTCCCAACAAGCAGGGAGCCCGATGCAGAGCTCGATCCCAGGACCCTGGGACCATGACCTGAGCCGAAGGCAGACGCTTAACGACTGAGCCACCCAGGTGCCCCAAGACTGGATTTTTAATGAATGAAAATGATCAGAAGTTAAGGGATCTAGAACTCAGCAAAATAAAGTCAATAATATAAAGGTAGGCACAGAACTTGGGGAAAAACAAAGTCTGTTCATATTTGTGCTCTACCACCTCAGACTATTCAAAGGTTGTGTGTGTGTTTTTCAGATTTATTTATTTATTTATTTGAGAGAGAGAGAGAGAGCATGAGTGAGAGGGGCAGAGGGAGGAGAGAGAATCTCAAGCCGACTGTGCACTGAGTGCAGAGTTCCATATGGGGCTCGATCTCACAACCCTGAGATCAGCACCTGAGCCCAAACCAAGAGTTGGATGCTTAACCCACTGCGCCACCCAGGTGCCCCAGGTTTTTTTTCTAATTAAGGAGAAATAACGTATGAAGCGGAGAATTCTCACACCCAGACCTAAAATAAAATTGTTTTATCTATTTAAAAAATCAACTTCTTAAAAAAAATAAATAAAATATCAACTTCTTGGATTAATCTATCCATTGAACAAATATTTGAATGCCTACTTGGGCCTGGAAGGATATATGACACTGTTCTAGGCATATGGATACAGTAGCAAACAACTAAAATTCCTGCCTTCTTAGAGCCTACATTCTAATAAAGCTTATATTCTAGTAACTTAAAATATCTTATATAGTGGGGAATATTTGAGTGTCTAACATCTGTGCATAAAATCTGGGTAAATGCATAGATTTAGGGAAAAATTACAGAATCTTGGCACACTATTGTCATATTAGCTCTTTAATCTTGGAATCATTCCCTTATGCTTAATAATTTAATTTCCCCAAGAAATTTGTGGGATTATTTCCCCATCTCCATTTGACAGATAAGAAAGCTAAGGCTAAAGAGAGAAAGTGACTTGCTGAGGGTCACATAACTACCTAAGGGTTTGATATAATAAAAACAGATTTCTTTGTCTCCAAATGCTATGTTCTTTCCACCAGGCCAAGAAGCCCCTTAAGACAGAGATTGTAACAATACTCCCATCACTGCGTGGGTCTGGGATTAGTCTTGCTGCCATGGACACCCAAATCAGTGAGAGCACATGTAGGCATTTCCATATTAGATGTCTATAAACCCTACCACACAAAGCCCTAAAACTGAGGTTTTGCCTCAATTTGCCTGCCTAGGCTCTAGGTCCACCTGCCCTACGCCCTAGGTGGTAACACAGAATAGATTTGTTTGGGGATGGGAAAACTGATGGAGACAATGTTGAGCTCATTCTGGGAAACGAGGGTAAGGGCTTATGGCCACCAACTTCTAGCTGAGAAACGAACATCAAGAGCATCAGACCACATGAAAAATAAGTAAATGTAAGATCTGAGAAGCTAAGTAAAAACCCTATAATCCTGAATTTGAATTGAAAAAATGAATATGAATTTATAACATATTTTATCTTAGGAAACTATTTCCTAGCTGTATCTATTGAAAAGGCCCAGAAACAATGACAGTAGCAATGAACACCCCTAGCACAAAATTGTGATCTTTAAATATCATTTCCCATCAAAAGGAACTAGGTATCCTTGGAAAAATAGCTGATTTCAGATCTGGGGTATGAAATGTACAAATAAATCCTGATAAGTAAGGAGAAAGAATCAAAGTTTACTTTGCTTTCCTCATACAAATTGTATACTCAGGTAACAAATGTTTGGTAATTAAAAGTTTCTCTTTCTAGAAGTATTAAGCTAATAAAAAAAAAAAGGAATGATAAAGTTAGAATACCACCATTTTATAATCTCTAATGAGTATGTATACTAGTCAACAACCATCCATGGCTGCTCACATCATTTGCCTCCTGATAGAAGCACATAAATCCATTCACAAAGTATTCTTGCCAGAATATTGACCCTAAAACTAATCAACTTCTTGACCTAACTACCAATTTATAAGAAATCCAGAGAACAGGGAGCGTCTTAAATGACACCACAGGGAAACAATCAGTAAATTCCAGATGGTTAGACACTACAGGACAAATAACCCAGTTTCATCAGTAAATTCATTGCAAGGAGAAAAAGAGAGAGGGAGATCTATAGATTAAAAGGTTCCCCAACGGATACAGCAACAAACTGTAACATATGAATTATATTTGGATGATGATTCAAACAATCTAAAAGAATTATGAGACAGTCTCTCAAATAGTTAAACATAGAGTTGGCATATGATCAAGCAATTCCACTCCTAAGTATATGCCAAGAGAAATAAAAAGATATGTTCACCCAAAAAACTTTCACATGGATGTTCATAAAGGCATTATTCATAATAGCCCCAAAGTGGAGAAACAACCCCAAATGTCCATCAACCGATAACTGGATAAATAAAATGTATATCTTGGGGCACCTGGGTGGCTCAGTTGTTGAGCAGCTGCCTTCGGCTCAGGTCATGATCCCAGGGTCCTGGGATCGAGCCCCACATCAGGCTCCCTGCTGGGCGGGAAGCCTGCTTCTCCCTCTCCCACTCCCCCTGCTTGTGTTCCTGCTCTTGCTATCTCGCTCTCTGTCAAATAAATAAAATCTTTAAAAAAAATAAATAAAATAAAATAAAATGTATATCTTTACAATGAAATATTCAGCAATAAAAAGAAATAAAATACTGATATATGCTACACATGGATGAAGCTTGAAAATATTATGTTATGTGAAAGAAGCCAATCACAAAGGGCTACACATGTTGTATGACCTCATTTATATGAAATGTCCAGAATAAGCACATCTCTTAAACCAAAAGTAGATTAGTGGTTGTCTAAGGCTGAGGTTAGGGGCCAGAGTAGTTGGGGTGACAGCAAAAGGGAGTGGGGTTTCTTTTGAGGGTAATGAAAATGTACTGAAATTGACTGTGGTGATGGATGCACAACCCTGTGATATTACAAGCCACTGAATTGTACACTTTAAATGTTGAATTGTATGGTATGTGACTTATAGCTCAACAAAGCTGTTAAGGGGAACATGGCTGGCTCAGTCAGTACAGCATGTGACTCTTGATCTTGGGGTCACGGGTTGAGTCCCACCCTGGGTGTAGAGATTACTTAAAAAAAAAAAAAAGAGTTTAAAGAAAGCCACAAAGCTGTTTAAAAAAAAAAAAAGATAAAGGGCGCCTGGGTGGCTCAGTTGGTTAAGCGACTGCCTTCGGCTCAGGTCATGATCCTGGAGTCCCTGGATCGAGTCCCGCATCGGGCTCCCTGCTCGGCAGGGAGTCTGCTTCTCCCTCTGACCCTAACCCCTCTCATGTGCTCTCTCTCATTCTCTCTCTCTCAAATAAATAAATAAAATCTTAAAAAAAAAAAAAAAAGATAAAGCTACCAGGAAAAAAAAAAAATGAGACAACCAGGAAAATCTGACTACTGGCTGGGTATTTATTTGATGGTATTAAATAGTGATAATAGTTTTGTCAGTTTTTTTTTTAAGGGTTCTTATTTTTTAGAGATAAATACTGACACATCTACAGATGAAAGGATAAATTTGGGATTTGCTTCAAAATAATGGGGAGGTCTGCTGTGGGAGGAGGGAAAATGAAATCAGACTGGTCACGAGTTGGTTACAAGATAGGTGATGAGTACAAAGGGATTCATTAAGTTATTCTTTTGTATATGTTTGAACATTTCCGAAATAAAAGGGCTAAAAGCCACAAGACAAGAATCTTTATCAGGCTACCCCTGACTCACTGTGGGAACCCCTCTTTCTTCCGGGTCTCCCGATGAAAATTAAGGAAGACAACAGCTATATCTCATACCATTCTTGTGAGGAAAGTAAAGATACGTGTAAGGTACCCTACCAAGGGACAGGGCTCCCTTTTGTCCAAGGCGGGAGAGTCCCAAGAGCAATGCAAAAGAAAATAAGCTCATCACACACAAAGGGGCTACGAAACCCGATTTTGGACAGAAAGGACCCCAGAGCTATGGAGAGAAGAACCTACAATAGGAATCAGTCTTTCTATCTATAGTTAATAGCCCCTACAGCAAAGTGAGATATTCGCAATTCAAACAGCCTTGCGGTTAGGCGCCAAAGGACATTCAACAAGTGACCAGAGAAGATAAAAATTTAGAGCGGGAGGAGACACACCAAGAGCTTCGTTCCACTCCCACCCGTTTATCCTATGCCCGTTCTTGTCAATCCCTCTCCCACACGTTCCATTCCCAAAGCTGAAACTGGACGGGGAGGCAGAAAGGAGGATGAACACCCGCATCCCCCAAAGGAAGAGGGTTTAAAACAGACCACCTGATAATGAGAAGCCGACTGCCTCCTCTCGGATTTTCACCTTACCCGACTCAATAGCACGGGGCTTCCGGCAGACAGACCGTTTGGATAGGGGGCGGGGCGAATGAGAGTGAGGGGCGGGGCTACAAGGTACAGGAGCCAATAGGCGATGACCCGGAGGTTCACGTGCAGCCCAGCCCTCCAATCTTCTGAGCTTGCCCAGCGAGAAACTTCAGAGGTCCAGAAACTTTTGGGACCTCCTCTCTTCCCACTCGCCAGGCCCATCCTCAGAGTCCCAGCAGCCAATGGTTGGGATGTCTGCTTTTTCTTCTTTTGGCACAGAAAGTTACGCAGAGGCAGCCACCCTATGGTAGCTAAGCAATCCAAGATACTGAGATCTCTGAGCATTTAAGGGAAACCCATTCCTTGGATCTTCTGGAATCCCAACCACCTCCCGCCACAGCTCCCATTCCCAGTCGCTAACCGACTGATCCCGTCTCCTTTTGGGAAGTACTTCAGCTCAGTAGTGGAGTTGCCCCTCCCACAAGTTCTGAGAGACCCACTCAGTCATCACCCACTAGGCAAATTCATTTGATTTAGCCCTGCAGTAAAACCTGCCATGTCTCCCACCACACAGATATGGGGCCCTGGCGGGCTTAGCAGTATAGTTTGGTAGTTCTCTAAACTGGTTGTGTGTTGATTCACACACAACCTCTTTTCAAAAATAATTTTTAGACTCACCATAGGATTATCATGTCCCATTAGCAAGTGCATTAATATTCTTTCCGTCATTGCTGAAGCCACCATTTCCCAGGTTTGTCTTGGCTAAAGGCCAATCCCCAGATAAAGCAAGGCTAGTAATAGAGCACCTGAATTTGCCATGGCAAATTCCTCCCAGGGCAGAACTCTGGGCTGGATATCTGGCTCTCAAAAGAAAGAACTTCTGGGAAAAAGACATTTATAGAAAAAAAAAATCTGCTGACACCCAGTACTTGGGAGTCCCAGTAGACTGATTTATTGACCAACAGCATTACTCCTCCAGCTCCCTTACAGGAGCTGGACAGACCAGTCAAGAGGCAGATTTGTTAGGCATTACTGAGAGTGTATATGATGGGCATATATATATATATATATACTGAGAAAGGGGATGGGAAAACATAGTAACAGTGGTAACCAGGGAGGATGGGGTCTGGGAGGGGACTGCAAAGCCAGGCCCCATGAGTCCACCAAACAATGCCTCCAATCTTGGGAGTAAAAGTAGTTTGAGTCTGGGGACATCAACAGTTGAAAATTGGTTGGGCGTCTGCCTTCGGCTCAGGTCGTGGTCCCGGGGTTCTGGGATCGAGCCCCACATCCGGCTCCCTGCTCAGCGGGGAGCCTGCTTCTCCCTCTCCCACTCCCCCTGCTTGTGTTCCCTCTCTCGCTGTGTCTCTCTCTGTCAAAATAAATAAATAAAATCTTTAAAAAAAAAAAAAAAGAGTTGCCTATTATGCTGTTTCGAGGAATGTGTGATGTCAAATGAATGAAGTCAGGCAATCACACAACAGGTTGACCAGCAACTTGATTATCACCTTACAGGATTTCTTCCTTTTGGACCTCTTTAATGGGTGTTGGCTGGATTAAGGGTAAGGACTTGGAGGATGTCACAGGCTTGCCCTGGCTTGTGGAGCTAAAGGAAATCCTTTGGGTGAGGCAGTATACAAAGTATGCGGGGATGGGGAGGATGACAATGAGAAAAAGGGCAATCATCGCAAGCAGCCCCCATGATGGGTATTGTCGAAGCACCTCTTTTGACTGTGGAAAGATGGGAAAGGGGCTCAGGACGTCAAAGTTCCCAGAAAAGGAAGGACTGTAGAAGGGAAGGGTGGAAGGGGAACCAGGGCGGAGGATTAATGAGTCTTTAGGGAGTCAAGGAATGAAATGATAGGGTCTTTAGGCCATGGGTGGATTGAAAGATCCAGCCCCCACTCCTAGGAAGGTCTGGTGTCTGGGGAGGGAGGCTCACACTGTTTGAGTCCCAGGCCACATAGGTGATAGTCTTCAGAGAGAGATTAATCAGAGTAATCACAAACAGGGCTAGCAGCACAACTGGAGACAGAAAGCACCACAGCCAACGAATGATGGGAGAAGCTGGGGGTCCCACATGATCGCCAAGTCTTCAAGGAACCTGGGAGGAAGGGCCACAAGACTGTGGGAGGCCTAGTCAGGCCTCACCCAGCCTTGGGGGTCAAGGCCAGCCCGACCTTAGCATCTTTCAAATATTCTACTTCACCTCCAAACCTCTGCCTCAGCTCAAGCCTCATCCTCTCGTCTTCTCCCTAGTCAGTCTTGCATCCCAACCCAAGAAAAAATTTTCAAACATCCCTCTACTGCTCAAAACCTTTCATGGGTACCCAATGCCCTCAGGATAAAGGCCCAGTCCTTTCATTCATTCCATGAATATGGAAGTGTTTATGATGTGTGAGGGACTCTTCTACATGCTGGGTATCCATACTGAACAATGCAGACTGAAAAAGAAGGTAACACTTGACCCTCAGGGAACTTTTCTTAGTTTCTTCCAGCCCATGAATCCAGCCTCCTCTACTGCATGTTCTCAATCACAATAAATATCTAAGTGGGCCCTTTGGCCTAGAATGCCATTCTCTTTGCCTACCTATTCATCTGTCTGGGCTATGCTCAGCCACTTTCTCCTTTAGGATGCCTTCCCGGTCTTTCCAGGTGCCCCCAGAGTGCCCCTGGCTACCTCGACTATAGATTTACCACCTGGATTGGGATTATCTGCTTATATATGTCTTCCTCTTTGGTCTCTCTGTTTTTTGAGAGGAGGAGCTCACTCTAATTTATTTGTATCCCAGTAACAACAAGGCTTTCTTGACACAGAGAAAGCCTCAAGAAAAATTTTTGAATGAGTAAACCACTCTCACCTGAAAATGCTGCCACCTGAGCCTTCTGCTTCTGAATTATGCCACTTGGATGTCCACACCAGCCTGTTAAAAAGTCAGGCTCAGGAGTCCTTTGTGTTTGATTTGGATTTTCCCACTCTTCCTTGCACAGTTATGTCTACTAAGTCCCAGTCCCTGATTATCTTGTTCCCTCTTCCCTGGTGGCTTTTCCTTGCAGCATTAGAGGACATCTCTCAACCTACACTTCTACCCCCCTAGCCCGCCACTGTTAGCTCTTACTTGGAATATTACAATAGCACCTAACTGTTCTCCTTGCTTCATTCTTGACTCCTCAGAGTCTATTCTCCACACAGCAGTCATACATATTTTAAAAAATAAATCTGATGATGCCACTCCCCTACTCAAAACCTTCCAAAGCCTCCTCCTCCTCTCAAGTTTTGCATAAAAAGCTAAGTCCTGCAATGGCTTAGAAGGTCCTACATGATCTCTTGTTATCTCTCTGGCTTCATCTACCAACATTCTACTCCAACCTCATCTCTTTGTTCCTCAAAAATTCCAGGCATGATGCTTCCTCTTGCCTTGGTACTTAGTGTTTCCTCTGCTTGGAACACTTCCTCAAAATCTGTCATGGCTCCTTCCTTCTAACCCTAACCCTTCATTCAGGAGACTGCTCAAATGTCACCTTATCAGAGAGGTCTTCCCTGCAATCCTAACTAAATTAACACCCATGCATAATCACATTCTTGATCATCTTACTTTACCTTCTTTTTTTTTTTAAGATTTTATTTATTTGTTAGAGAGAGACATAGCGAGAGAGAGAACACAAGCAGGGGGAGTGGGAGAGGGAGAAGCAGGCTCCCCGCTGAGCCAGGAGCCCGATGTGGGGCTCGATCCCAGGACCCTGGGATCATGACCTGAGCCGAAGGCAGACGCTTAACGACTGAGCCACCCAGGCGCCCCTTATTTTACCTTTTGATTTTGTCCTGCCAATTATCAGCACCTGACATTTTTATACGTTCATCTGGTTATTGCCTGTCACTACCACTAGAATGTAAATTACTTGAGGACAGGGATGCTTGTTTTATTCAATAACATTGGTGAGTAAAACAGTGCCTGGCACATAATAAGCACTCAATAAATATGGTAAGTGAATGAATGAACAGGTTTTTCGGAAGGCCCTGAGGTTAAGAGTCCCTCCGTCACTCTAGTTGGGTGACGACAGAGGCAACAAGAAAGGGGTCAACCTTCCCTACAGACCCAAGCTATCACCTCCTGGCCCCACAGGCCCAGCCCACAGCTATGTTTTCAAGTATGATGATGATGGTTATGGGGACGACCGTCCAGTATTCACTCAGCAGTCTGATGCAGTAGATGCCTGAAGGTCGAGTGAAGAAGAGGCCACACAGGAACATGAGCACAAAGACAACCACTGGAGGAAACACTGGATCCGGATCAAGGTCAGAGGTCTGGATGGGTGACAAGGGCTAAGCAGAGGTTATAGACCTGGGCTGGGTAAGAGTCTCAGAAAAGTCAGGGCCATTGGTGGGAGTAGGGCATTGGTCAGAGTACCTGTAAGCAACTTTGAATATTTCCTGGAAGAAGAAAAGGTGTCCTGGAGTGGGGTAAGGATGCCCTGCATGATCCCTATCATGCTGCTCAGCTCCAATGTCAGCAAAAGCAGGAAGAAGAGGATGGACCAGAAGACAGACCCAGGAATGAATGACATGGTTTCAATGAAGGCCACGAGTGCAAAGCTTGGGCCCGCCTTAACCTGTTGAGGGGAGAGAGGGCAAGAGTTAAAGTGTCCTTGAACTTAACAAAAAAAAATACAGACAAGGATACTATCTTCCCTGGAAAACTCTCTAAAATCTGTGGGTCACTGAGAAAATCAGATCTCCAGGCTGACCCTCTGATAAAGAAAACCAGTCCACCTAGCATTATCCACAGATGGGCATTCTGCAAGCTATAGTTCTTTGCATTACCAGGGCTGCAGGTTATCCTGGTGTTTCTTGGATTTTTTTCTGGTGCTAACAAAAGCTGAAATTTGTTTCACTGAAGGCTTTGAGTAACTCTAGACTCTCCTCACCTATTTTTACTGACCTTCAAAAACTGCTTCTCTAAGTTGCATTCAGTCACGTAGCTGACGACCATGTTCTTGATGGGATGGGGAAGGCTGCTGAGCCAGAAGTTGAAGATGGAGGTTGGGTTATCAACCAGGTTTGGAGGGGGCTGGGCCTCAACAGGCAGTTTCCCCAGGGTTACCAGCTCGCAAGTGTTTCAGCATTCCTGGGGATGAGGACATCACACAGAACAATTTGGTTCCTCTTATTTCTAGATAAGAAAGTATACCACTAACCTAGCACTACTGATCTAGGTAAGGTAGAGCCCGAGATAAAACCTAGAAGGTACCCACCCACCTCCAGGATCATGAATTTGTGTGAGCCTGGAGAACTTATGACCATGGAGGAACGCCCAGAGAAGTATTTTATTTCGTCTTTGCGGGGACTCTGCAGTACCTGCTACAGTGATGGGGTCTCTTATTCACCACCTACCCTACCCTTCCCTTCCTCTCTTCTTAGACTAGTAGGTAAAAGACAATCTTCTAGGATTTGCATTACAGAATGTCAGGGAGCACCATTTACTTATATTACCACGTACATAATGCTCAGATGGAGTTGTGCTATGTGAGAGAAACTGCTTTCTTAGACTTTGTGATCTGAGCCCTGCTGACCTCTTTAACTTTACCTTCTTCCCATGACCCTCTGCCCATTTCATGCTCTAATCAGATTCAACCACTTATACTTTCAGGGCTGACCATGATCTCTCATGCCCAAGACCAACCCCACCCCAACTACCATTCTGCACTTGACTAATTCCTAAAAATCCTTAAAAATTCAGCTGTTGCTCTATACAAACTGCAGTGGAAAGCTTGCCAAAACAGTGATAAGAGCAAAATGCAAGGTGCAGGGAAATTATAGTTTGATCACATTTTAGAAAATAAAATGTCTTCTTGGTAATAGGCAAGTTAAATATTTGGATTAACCCTCTCACTATAAATAACTTGAAGCCTGAAAAATATTTTAAAGCTTCTTAAAAGAATTAAAATATTGAAAAAGTGAGGAATTGTTAAGACAAAAATTGAAGTACAGACAAAAACAGTGGGGAAAGGGGACTTCCAAAGCAATTTTTCCCTGAAGTAAAAGTTAAATACAGCAAACTGTACCTGCAGTTTCCAATTTTGTGACCTTTAAGAAATAAAAAGACCATGGAGGTCAGATATAAAGCACTAGAGCCTGCACAAGTAAGAATCAGACTAAAAGGTCTTCCCCTAAACCTTACACTTGAAAGGGCTACACCTTCAGTATAAAAATGAACCAGAAGCTTGCACCCAACCCTTCCACAAAACAGGCAATGCAAAGAAGGTTGCTTCAGAAATGAGCAAAACAATGGGAAATTTTTAAAGTTCCTGGCATGTCATAAGCATAAGCCAGCCCTACCTTGGATTTGCAGCCCAAATATTTGACCCTGGTTGTCTCAAGAACTCAAGCCAAGAACTGAGTTTCAAGTAGTCTCTTTCTAATGTCCCCATGCATCAGGTAGAAACAAAAGTCTTATTTGGATGAATACACCTTCATCCTAGGCCTTACGAATTCCCACAAATAGGGGCGCCTGGGTGGCTCAGTCAATTAGACGTCAGTTCTTGATTTTGGCTCAGGTCATGATCTCAGGGTCATGGGATCAAGCCCCTCGTCAGGGTCTGCACTGAGCATGGGGTCTGCTTGGGATTCTCTCTCCCTCTGCCCCTGCCCCTCCCCCATTCACATTCTTTCTCTCAAATAAATAAATACATCTTTTTTTAAAAAATCGAGAGAGCACAAGCAGGGGGAGTGGCAGAGGGAGAGGGAGAAGCAGGCTCTCCGCTGAACAGGGAGCCTGACACAGGGCTCAGTCCCAGGACCCTGGGATCATGACCTGAGCCAAAGGCAGATGCTTAACCGACTGAGCCACCCAGGTGCCCCTAAATAGATCTTAAAAAAAAAAAAAAAAGAAAAGAATTCCCACAAATAATGATCAAATAAATAAATAGGACATAGAGACAATGAAGTACACAAAAAGAAGACACCATAAGCAATAACCATCAGAAACAACACAGTAAAAATCAACCTAAAGTTACTCCCAAATATTAGAATTATTGAAGATTATAATACAACTGTATTTGCTGTGCTCACACGATAAAAGACGAGCTTAGAAATATTTGAAAGGAAAAAGAAACTATAAATTGGCCATGAGGGTTTTAAAAAACTAAACCGAACATCTTGAAATAAAAAAAATAAAATAACTGAAACTTCCAATTATTAGTGTGAATAATTCTGTCAGCCACAATGAAGTAAAAGGGGCACAACTTACCCTCCCATTGTAAACAACCAGGCAACTGGACAAAATTTATAAAACAACTGTCTTCAGACATTAGATAACAGGCAGCACAAGACTTTGATCCCTGAAAGAAGGGAAACAAATGAGGTGTGCCATACAATGGCCCTGGTTTTCTGCCTGAAAGTACATTCTAGTCTGCAAAGTAGGGAAGATTGCAAGCAAAGTATGGCAGTCTCACTGAGTTGAGGAAACAAAGGAGTTCAGAGAGGCTGAAGCAGCTGGGAGTTCCAAGGAAGGATTCTGGAGGACAGCCAGGTGGGAAGAAAAAGAAAAAGTTTACAAAGGGGTCCCCTTGAGTCTTTGCTGAATTTTAAGATGCATGTGTGTAGGGTGAAAATCCACAAGGCCATGTAAAGAATAACTAGAAAATATCTAAGTTCTGGATGGGGTATTCAGTATGGATGCCAGGAGGGACATGCCTTAGCAATGGGTCTGAAGTATTTCTGGAGAAAAGACTACTCTCGACCCACTCTAATGAAGCTTAAAATCACGACTCAAAAGGGTCAAAGTAAACCATAAGTAACACTGCCTGTTAGGAAAAAGCTCAATACTCACTGGAGGAAGGCAACAAAAGCCAGACACTCAAAAACATAAAATTAACAAAGTCCAGCATCCAGTCAAAAATTAGGAAACAAATGAAAAAGGAAAGACTATTACCTATAATCAGGAGTAAAATCAGTAAATAAAACAATAAATAGTGCAATAAATGACAGAGATGATGGAATTAGCAATCAGATATTAAAACAGCTATTAAAACTATGTTAAAGTATTTAAAGAAAAACATAAACCTAACAAGTAGAAAAAAAAAGATATAAAAAAAAACAGTGGGACTTCTGGAAATTAAAACTGTAATATCTGAAATGAAAAATTCCTGGGGCACCTGGGTAGTTCAGTCGGTTGAGTGTCTGGCTCTTGATTTGGGCTCAAGTCAGGATCTCCGGGTTGTGGGACTGAGCTCAGTGCTCAGCTCGCAGTTGGCTCCCTCCTTCTCCCTCTCCCTCTGCCCCTCCCTCTGCTCACGCACGTGCTTTCAAATAAATACATCTTTTTAAAAAATTCCCCAGATGAGATTAACAGCAGATTAGATACTGTAGAAGGAAATATCAATGAACCCAAATAAATAGCAAAAGAAATTAAACAAAAGGAAATACAGAGAAAAAATACTGAAAAAAGAAGACAGAAACTCAATGACTTATAGGATAATACCAAATACCCTAAAATAAGTGATGTGCAACTGGAGTTCCAGGAAAAGAATGGGGGGGGTGGATATTTAAAAAAATATTGGCCTAAATTTTTCCTAATTTGATAAAAACTGTAAACCCTCAGTTCCAAGAGCTCGATGAAGCCCAAACAGGATAAATAGAAAGAAAACTGAAAGACCTCTGATAGTAACATTCCTGAAAAACAGAGAATTTTTTTTTCTTTCTTTTTTTTTTTTTTTTAAAACAGAGAATTTTTAAAGCAGCCTGGGAAAGAGTGAGACACATACAATGAAACAAAAATAAGAATGAATGCAGGAAAGCCATCAGAAAGTATAAAAGCAAGAGGACAAGAAATTACAGAAAAAACTGTCAAACCAAAATTATACACTGAAATATTCATTTCAGTGTATATTTCATATAAAATACAAAAAGATATTTCATATATTCATATGGATATATGTTTCATAACTAAAGGTGAAGCAAAGACTTTCAGATAAACAAAAGTTGAGAGAATTCATTGCTGGCAGGTCTGCATTACAAAAAAATGCTAAAGGAAGTTCTAAAATGGAAGAAAAAGGATACCAGATGGAAGCCTGGATCTATACAAAGGAATAAACAGTGCTGGAAATGGGAAATATTTGGGCAAATATAAGACACATTTTTTCTCACTTAAATACTTCTTTTTTTTTTTTTTTTTTTTTTAAGATTTTATTTATTTATTTGACAGAGAGATAGAGAGAGAGAACAAGCAGGCAGAGAGGCAGGCAGAGGGAGAGGGAGAAGCAGGATCCCCGGCGAGCAGGGAGCCCGATGCGGGGCTCGATCCCAGGACCCTGGGATCATGACCTGAGCCGAAGGCAGCCGCTTAACCAACTGAGCCACCCAGGCGCCCCTAAATACTTCTTTTAAAGACATTGATTATTTAAAGCAAAAATAGTAGCAATGTATTATATTTATAATGTGCTGAGAAGAAAAATGTGTTAAAATAATACAAAGGACAGGAGGAGGAAATAGGAATACATTGTTGTAATGTTCTTAAATTTTGTGAGAAATTATTTATTATTATTTGAAAGAAGATGGTGATGAGTTAAAGATGTGTACTGTAAGCTCTAGAACAATCACTGAACACATAAAACAAAGAGGTACAGGGAATGATGTGTACCGTAAGCTCTAGAACAATCACTGAACACATAAAACAAAGACGTACAGGGAATAAGCCAAGAAAGGAGATAAAAATGGAATCCTAAAAATCTTTTTTAAAAACTCAATCTAATTAGAAAACGAGGAATAGAGTAACAAAGAAGAGATGGGACAAAAAGAAAAGAAGTACCAAGAGGGTAGACTTAAACATAATTCTACTGATAATTACAATAAACATAAATGGCCTAAACACTCTATCATACTGAATAAAAAATCAAGAAAGAACTATATATGCTGACTACAAGAACACATTTTAATTATAAAGACATGGATAGATGAAAAGGATAAGGATGAAAAACATATGCCACACAAACATAAATCATAAGAAGGATGGAGGGTTATATTAAGACAAAGCAGACTACAGAATAAGTAATATACCAGGGATGAAGAGATACTTCATAATGATGAAGGGGTCAATTCATCTAAAAGATATAACAGCACTAATGTGTATACACCTAGTAACAGAAATTCAAATGGCATGAAGCAAAAATTGATAGAATTGAAAGCAGATAAAACCATACTTACAGTTGGAGATGTCAACACCCTTCTTTGAGTAACTGACAGAAAAAGTATACAAAATCACTAATAATACAGATTGGAACCAAACATCAACCAATTTCACCTAATTAACATTTACAGGATACTCTATCCAATAATATCAGAATGCACATAATTTTAAGGTGCACATGTAATGTCTCCAAGACAGACCACATGCTGAGCCATAAACAACTCTCAATAAAGTAAAGCAATTGCATGTTCTCTGACCACAATGACATTGAATTTTAAATCATTAAATATAAAAATAGGGCTGGTAAAAACTCAAACATTTGGAAATTTAAAAACACACTTCTAGCAATTCCAGTTAAAGCCAACCAAGTTATTTTGTGGATACTGACAAACTGATTCTAAGGTTTACATGGAGAAGCAAAGGACCCAGAATAGCCAACACAATACTGAAGAACAAAGTTGAAGGACTGACATTATCTGACTTTAAGGCTTACTATAAACTGAAACAATCGAGAAATATGGTATTGGCAAAAAAACCCAGACAATTAGATCAATGGAACAGAGAGCCCAGAAATAGACTCACATATAGTCAACTGATCTGTGAAAAAGGAGCAAAGGCAATACAATGGAACAAAGAGTATTTTCAACAAGTGATGCTGGAACAACTGAACACCCATATGCAAAAAAGAATTAGACATAGACCTTACACACTTCACAAAAATTAAAACAGATCACAAACCTAAATGTAAAATGCAAAACTGTAAAACTCCTACAATAACATAGGAGAAAATCTAGATGATCTTGACTATGGCAATGACTTTTTAGATACAAATCCAAAGGTACAGTCCATCAAAGAAATAACTGATAAGCTGGACTTCATTAAAATTAAAAACCTGTTCTGTGAAAGATTCTATCAAGATAATAAGACAAGCCACAGACTGAGAGAAAATATTTGCAAAAGACACATCTGCTAAAGAACTGTTATCCAAAATACATAAAGAACTCTTAAAGCTCAGCAATAAGAAAACAACCTGATTTTAAAATGGGTCAAAGACCTTAACAGATACCTCACCAAAGATATACGGATGGCAGTATGAAAAGATGCTCCACACATCATATGTCATCAGGGAAACACAAACTCAAACAACAATGAGCACTACACTATTATTAGAATAACCAAACCCAGAAGACTAATAACACCAAATGCTGTGAGGTTGTGGAGCAAAAGGAACTCTTATTTATTGCTGGTGGGAATGCAAAGTGGTACATCTACTTTGGAAGACAGTTCAGCAGTTTCTTGCAAAAGTAAACATACTTTTACCATACAATCCAGCAACTGTTCTCCTTGGTATCTATCCTAGAGAGATCTCATGTTCATAAAAAACCTGCTCATGAACGTTTATAACAGCTTTCTTCATAACTGCCAAAACTTGGAAGCAACCAAGATACCTTCAGGAGGTTGGATAAATAAACTATGGCACATTCAGATAATGGAATATTATTCAGTGCAAAAGAGAAAAGAACTATTGGGGCGCCTGGGTGGCTCAGTCGTTAAGTGGCTGCCTTCGGCTTGGGTCATGGTCCCAGGGTGCTGGGATCGAGCCCCGCATCGGGCTTCCTGCTGGGCGGGAAGCCTGCTTCTCCCTCTCCCACTCCCACTGCTTGTGTTCCCTCTCTTGCTGTGTCTCTCTCTGTCAAATAAATAAATAAAATCTTTAAAAAAATAAAGAAAGAAAGAACGAAAGAAAAAAGAAAAGAACTATCAAGCCATGAAAATACATGGAAAAAATGAATGCATATTGCTAAGGGAAAGAAGTTAATCTAAAAAGGCTACATACTGTATGATTCCAACTATATGACATTCTGGAAAAAGCAAAACTATGGAGACAGTAAAATGATAATTGGTTGCCAGGGGTTGTGGGGAGGAATAAACATGCAGGGCACAATTTTCAGGGCAGTAAAAATACTCTGTGTGATACTATAATTATGGATACATGTCATTATACATTTGTTCAAACTCACAGAATGTACAACACCAAAATGAACCCTAATGTAAACTATGGACTTTGGGTAATAATGATGTACCAATGTAGGTCATCAGTTGTAACAATGTACCACTCAGGTGGGGGATGTTGGTAACTAGCGAGGCTGTGCATGTGTGTGGGCAAAGAATATATGGGAAATCTTTGTACCTTCTGCTCAAATTTACTGTGAATCTAAAATTGCTCTAAGAAATAAAGTCTATTAAAAAACATATTTCTAGGGCGCCTGGGTGGCTCAGTTGGTTAAGCGACTGCCTTCGGCTCGGGTCATGATCCTGGAGTCCCTGGATCGAGTCCCGCATCGGGCTCCCTGCTCGGCGGGGAGTCTGCTTCTCCCTCTGACCCTCCCCCCTCTCATGTACTCGCTCTCTCTCATTCTCTCTCTCTCAAATAAATAAAATCTTTAAAAAAAAAAAAAAACATATTTCTAAATAACCAAGGGTCAAAGAAGAAATCACAAAGAAAATTTCGTATTTTTTAATTTAAAGTAAATGAAACCATATATCAAAATTTGTGGGATGTACAGGGAAATCCAAATCAAAACCTCAATGAGATACCACCTCACACCAGTCAGAATGGCTAAAATTAACAAGTCAGGAAATGACAGATGTTGGCGGGGATGCGGAGAAAGGGGAACCCTCCTACACTGTTGGTGGGAATGCAAGCTGGTGCAGCCACTCTGGAAAACAGTATGGAGGTTCCTCAAAAAGTTGAAAATAGAGCTACCATATGATCCAGCAATTGCACTACTGGGTATTTACCCCAAAGATACAAAAG
This sequence comes from Halichoerus grypus, assembly GCF_964656455.1. Classification (NCBI taxonomy): domain Eukaryota; kingdom Metazoa; phylum Chordata; class Mammalia; order Carnivora; family Phocidae; genus Halichoerus; species Halichoerus grypus. Next base: position 54,021,684 of record NC_135726.1, read on the forward strand.
TAGGGACCCGAAAGGGTACGTGCACCCCGATGTTTATAGCAGCAATGTCCACAATAGCCAAACTGTGGAAAGAGCCAAGATGTCCATCGACAGATGAATGGATAAAGAAGACTGGTATATATATACAATGGAATATTATGCAGCCATCAAAAGGAATGAGATCTTGCCATTTGCAACGACGTGGATGGAACTGGAGGGTATTATGCTGAGTGAAATAAGTCAAACAGAGAAAGACATGTATCATACAACCTCACTGATATGAGGAATTCTTAATCTCAGGAAACAAACTGAGGGTTGCTGGAGTGGGGGGTGGGGTGGGAGGGATGGGGTGGCTGGGTGATGGACACTGGGGAGGGTATGTGCTCTGGTAAGCGCTGTGAATTGTGCAAGACTGTTGAATCTCAGATCTGTACCTCTGAAACAAATAATGCAATATATGTTAAGAAAGAAAAAAAGAAGAAGAATGTGGCAGGAGGGGAAGAATGAAGGGGGGGAAATCGGAGGGGGAGAAGAACCATGAGAGATGATGGACTCTGAAAAACAAACTGAGGGTTCTAGAGGGGAGAGGGGTGGGAGGATGGGTTAGCCTGGTGATGGGTATTGAGGAGGGCACGTTCTGCATGGAGCACTGGGTGTTATGCACAAACAATGAATCATGGAACACTATATCTAAAACTAATGATATAATGTATGGGGATTAACATAACAATAAAAAAATTAAAAAGAAAAAAAAATTTGTGGGACGTAGCTAAAGTGATACCTAGAGGGAAATGTATAGCTTTAAATGCTTATATTAAAATCTTTAAAAAAAAATTTTTAAACAAATAAATGCTTATATTAGAAAAAAAGAAAGGCCCCAAGTCAACCTAAGCCTCTACCTTAAAAAGCTAAAACAATAAAGTAGAAGGAAGGAAATAAAGAGCAGAAGTCAATGACATAGAAAATTAATAAACAACAGAGAAAATAACAAAACTAAAAGTTGAACTTTTAAAACTGATACAACCTCTAGCTAAACTGATTGAGGAAAAATAGGAGATGATAGTCACCAACATCAGCAATGAAAGAGGGACATCACTACAGGTCCTTCAAAAGGACAAAACAGAAGTATGATGAACATCGTTCTGCCAATGTACCTGACAACTTAGATAAAATGAAAAAAACTTCCCTGAAACACAGAAATTACCAAAACTAATACATGAAACAGAAAAACAAGGGGCGCCTGGGTGGCTCAGTCATTAAGCAACTGCCTTCGGCTCAGGTCGTGGTCCCAGGGTCCTGGGATCGAGCCCCGCATCGGGCTCCCTGCTCTGGGGGTAGCCTGCTTCTCCCTCTGGCTGCTGCTCCCTCTGCTTGTGTGCACCTTCTCTCTCTCTGTCAAATAAATAAATAAAATCTTTTAAAAAAAAGAAAAACAAAAGAGCCCTACAATCTATTAGATAAACTGAAGTATAACTAAAAACCTTCATACAAAGAAAATTCCATGCCCAGATGACCCACTGGCATATTCTATCAAACTTTTGAAGAAGAAATAACAATCTTACAGCAACTCTTTCAGAAACCAGAGGAAGTGGCAACATTTTATGAAGCCAGTATTATCCTGATGATAAAACCAGGCAAGGACACTAGAAGAAAAGAAAACTAAGTACCAATATCCTTCATCACCCTAGATTCAACATCATTAACACACAGCAGCAAATTTAATCCAGCAATATATAAAAAGTACAAAACACCATGATCAAGTGGGGTTTATTCTAGGAATGCAAGAAAGCTTTAACATTTGAAAATCAATCAATATAATGAATCATATTAACAAAATGCAGGAAAAATATACAATCATCTCAATAGCTGTAGAATAAGTATTTAATAAAATTCAACATTCATTCATGTAAAAACTTGCAGAAAACTGGGAGTATAAGCGAATTTTCTTCACCTAATGAAAGACATTGGGAGAGGGGAGAATCCTACAAACATCATCATATGTAATGCAATCAATGATCTCCCCTGAAAATGGCAAAATGCACAGATGTCCATTTTCACTCCTTCCATTTAATATCATACTGGAGATTCTAGTCAATGCAATAAAGGAAGTAAAATAATTTTTATTTTTTTATTTTTTATTTTTTTTTAAAGATTTTATTTATTTATTTGAGAGAGAGAGAATGAGAGACAGAGAGCATGAGAGGGGTTAGGGTCAGAGGGAGAAGCAGACCCCCTGCCGAGCAGGGAGCCCGATGCGGGACTCGATCCAGGGACTCCAGGATCATGACCCGAGCCGAAGGCAGTCGCTTAACCAACTGAGCCACCCAGGCGCCCCTAAAGGAAGTAAAATAATTTTTAAAAGAGAAGTAGGAAGATGAGACGTCTGGGTAGCTCAGTTGGTTAAGCGTCTGCCTTTGGCTCAGGTCATGATCCCAGGGTCCTGGGATGTGCCCCACATCGTGCTCCTTGCTCAGCATGGAGCCTGCTTCTCCCTCTGCCTCTGCCTCTCTCTCTCTGTCTCTCATGAATAAATAAATGAATAAAATCTTAAAAAAAAAAAAAGATAAGAAGAATAAAAGTCTTCATTCAAATCTACAAGATTGTATATGTAGATAAACTTAAAGCAACAAAAAGATGAGTTTATCAAGATCAATACACACAAATCAGTTGTACCTCAGTATACTAAGCAATGAAGAATTATAATTAAAGTTTAAGGATATTATTTATAATAGAATATAAAACATGAAATCATTAGGGATAAACTTTACAAAATATGTACAAGACATTTTATATGCCAAAACTTACAAAGTATTACTGTGAGAAATTAAAGAACATGTAAATAACACATAGATGGGGCGCCTGGGTGGCTCAGATGGTTAAGCGTCTGCCTTTGGCTCAGGTCATGATTTCAGGGTCCTGGGATCAAGCCCCACATCAGGCTCCTGGCTCAGCGGGAAGCCTGCTTCTCCCTCTCCCTCTGCCTCTCTCCCTGCTCATGCTCTCTCTCTATCTCTGTGTCTCAAATGAATAAATAAAATCTTAAAAAAAAAACACAGAGATATACCATGTTCCTGAATCAGAAGACACTGTATTGCTAACTGTACATTCTTCTCAAAATGATCCATAGATCCAATCAATAATTCAATCCCAATTAACAACACAGGATTTTATTTTTGTTAAAAAAAAAAAAGACAAGCTAATTCTAAAATTTACATGGAGGGTGCGTGGGTGGTTCAGTTGGTTAAGCAACTGCCTTCAGCTCAGGTCATGATCCCGGAGTCCTAGGATCGAGTCCCGCATAGGGCTTCTGGCTCAGTGGGGAGTCTGCTTCTCCTCTGACTCTCTCCCCTCTCATGCTTTTTCTCTCTCTCTCTCTCTCAAATAAATAAAATCTTTGGAAAAAAAATAAAAAATAAAATTTATATGGAGAGCAAAGATATACAATAGCCAAAACAATTATGGAAAATGATAACACAATTGAAGAACTTACACAACTTGATTTTAAGATTTACTGTAATATATTAGTAATCACAACAGGATGGTATTGGCAAATTAACTGACTAGAATAGAGTCTGGAAACAGACCTAAACATATATGGTCAACTGACTTTTAACAAAGATAACAAGGCAATCTGATGAGGAAAAGATCGTCTTTTTCAACAAATGGTGCTGGAACAAATGGGTATCTAAGTGGGCAAAATAATCTTGACTTTTACTCCACACCTTACACAAAAATTTACTTGAAAGAGACGATATGTAAACAAAAAAAGCTAAAACTGTAAAACTCCTAGAACAACATGAAAAAAGACAAATACCACATGATTCCATTTATTATTTAAGGTATCTAAAGTAGTCAAACTAATAGAAACAGAAAGTAGATTATATAAAGTATCTAAAGTAGTAAAACTAATAGGAACAGAAAGTAGAAGGATGTTTACCAGAGGCTGAGAGGAGAGAGGAAAAGGGAGTTTGTTGTTTAAATGGTATAGTTTCAGTTTTGGGAAATGAAAACACTACGGAGATCTATTTCACAACAACGTAAATATATTTAACAGTATTGAACTGTACACTTAAAGATGGTTAAGATAGTAACTTTTATGTTATGTGTTTTTACCAATCAAAAAATGCTACTAAAATGGGCAGAAGACATGAACAAACATCTCTTCAAAGAAGACATACAGATGGCCAATAGACACATGAAAAGATGCTCAACATCACTAATCATTAGGGAAATGCAAATCAAAACTACAGTGAGATACCACCTTACCTCTGTCAGAATGGCTAAAATTAACAACACAGGAAACAACAGGTGTCATCAAGGATTTGGAGAAAAAGGAACCCTCATGCATTTTTGGTGGGAATGCAAACTGGTGCAGCCACTGTGGAAAAAAGTATGGAGGTTCCTCAAAAAGTTAAAAATAGAACTACCCCGTGATCCAGTAATTGCACTACTGGGTATTTACCCAAAAAACACAAAAACACTAATCCAAAGGGAATAAATGCACCCCTATGTTTATTGCAGCATTATTTACAAAAGCCAAATTAATGGAAGCAGCCCACGTGTCCATCGAGAGATGAATGGACACAGAAGATGTGGTATATATACAATGGAATATTATCCAGCCATAAAAAAGAGTGAAATCCTGCCATTTGCAACAACATGGATGGAGCTACAGAGTGTAATACTAAATGAAATAAGTCAGAGACACACAAATACCATATGATTTCACTCATATGTGGAATTTAAGAAACAAAACGAACAAGCAGGAGAAAAAGACAAACCAAGAAACAGACTCTCATCTATAGAGAACAAACTGAGGGCTACAAGAGGGGAGGTGGATGGGGGGATGGGTGAAATAGGTGATGGGGATTAAGGAGTACACTTATCATGATGAAAAAAAAATGCTGGTAATCACTACACAAAACAAAAAAACAAACACAATGAAAAAGGCTGTGTGGTGAAAGAAGCCAAAAACAAGAGGTCACATCATACTGTTTGATTCCATTTATACTAAATGTCCAGAATAGGCAAATCCATAGACACAGAAAGTAGATCACTGGTTGCCAGGGGCTTAAGAGGAGAAGAACAGACATGACAGGTTTCTTTTGGGGGTTATGAAAATATTCTGGAATGAGATAATAGTAACGGTTGCACAGTCTTGTGAAAATACTAATAACCACAGAACTATACTTTAAAATGGTGAACACTAGGGGCGCTGGGGTGGCTCAGTTGGTTGAGCATTTGCCTTCGGCTCCAGTCATGATCTAAGTGTCCTGGGATGGAGTCCCATGTCTGGCTCCCTGCTCAGCGGGGAGTCTGCTTCTCCCACTCCGTCTGCCTCTCCTCCCACTGGTGCTCACTCTCTCTCTGCTCTCATGCTCATTCTCCCTCTCTCTCTCAAATAAATAAAATCTTTAAATTAAATAAATAAGTAAATAAATAAATAAAATTGTGAACTCTAGCATATGTCAATTATATCTTAAAGCTGTTACTTTAAAAAACTACTAGAAAAAAAGGAGAAAATCTTTGCAATCTTGGGGTAAACAAAAATGTTGTAGGGCATGGAAAGTTTGCACCATGAAAGAAACTTTTGATAAATCGGGTATCATAAAAATTACAAATGTCTGCTCATCAAAAGGCATCATTAAGAAAATGAAAACCACAGACTGATATATAATATCCACAATATGTATGTTTGACAAACAACTTGCATTTAGAATATAAAAAGAACTCTTAAAACTCAATAATTACACACACATATACATGCAATTTTGAAAATAGGCAGTGGATTTGAAAAGACACGCCACAAGAAGTGTAAAATGCCAACAGCACTTTAAAAGGTGGCCAACATCATTAGTCATGAGGGAAATGCAAATTAAAATCACAATGACATACCACTACACATCTACTAGAATGTATACAATTTTTTTTTTTTTAAAGATTTTATTTATTTATTTGACAGAGAGAGAGACAGCGAGAGAGGGAACACAAGCAGGGGGAGTGGGAGAGGGAGAAGCAGGCTTCCCGCCAAGCAGGGAGCCCAATGCGGGGCTCGATCCCAGGACCCTGGGATCATGACCCGAGCCGAAGGCAGACGCTAACGACTGAGCCACCCAGGCGCCCCTAGAATGTATACAATTTAAAAGACTGATGTTGTCAAGTATTGGCAAGGATGTGGAGCCACTGGAACTCCCATACCTTGCTAGTAAAAATGTAAAATTCGTAAAAACAACTTTTAAAACAATTTAGCAGTTTTTTATGAAGTTAAACATACAGTAACCGTATCACCCTCTCCTAGGTACTCACCCAAAAGAAATGAAAATATATCCACACAAGGTCTTATACATGAATGCTCATAGCATCTCTACTCATTACAGCCCCAAATTGGAACCAACTCAAATGCCCATAAACAGGAAAATGAATAAACACAATTGTGGTATATTCATAAAACAGAATACTTACTCAGCAATAAAAAGAGAAAAACCAAAATACCTCCAACAATATGGATGAATACCAAAAACATTATACTAAGTAAAGTAAGTCAGACATAAGAATGCATTCACTATGAATCCATTTACTCTAGAAAAGAAAAATATAATCCATAGTGACAGAAAACAGATCAGTAATTGACTGGGGCCAGGCTACAGAAAACATAGATGGAAAATATGTATGAGAGTTCAAGGAGCTGGATGGTATGATGGGAAAATCTAACAAATGGAATGAGATGGACAATGAGGCAGAGGTAATATGTGAACAAATAACAGTGGAGAATTTTCAGAAGTAGTGAAAAAGAGTAATTCACAGATAAAAGGAGCCAAAAGAATCCCAAGCAAAACTAAAGAATTCCCCCTGAGATATATTATAATGAAATTGTAGAAAACTAAATAAAGAGCAGCAATCTTTATTAAAAGGTGCCTGAGGAAAAGACAGGTTACCTTCACACTGACAGGTGAATGCCTAACAGTCACAATGAAAGTTGGCAGACCATGGAAAGAAGAGAGCCAGAAAAGGAGCCCCAAATTCTCTGTATAAGCTCTGTTCTAATCTCCGGGTGACCTCTGAATAACTCCAAGCAGTCCAACGTTAAGATAAAAATGCTGAAGTAAAATTTCAGTTGGTACATACCACAGGGAAGAAAGTTTCCACTTAGAGTTCAGTCAACTTAAATGCCTGCCTAGTAAAACAACCACAACAAAACCAATACACGCTTGAGAAACATAAAAAAAATCCAGAGTCTCCACACCATATCTACAATGTGCAGGATACAATTAAAAAAAAAAACCTCTTGGCACACACAAAGAAAGAGGAAAACATGACTCAGACTCAAGAGAAGATGATGCTGACATTAGCATTAGGGCTGTTGTACTGATACTCAAGGACTTAAAGTATACCTGTAAGGAAATAAAAAATCAAGATCACGCAGAGAAAGAAGATTATTAAAAACAACCAAATGGATGTTTTAGAACAAAAAAAAATACAGTACCTGAAATTTAAAAATTCAGTGAGTGGACTAAATCAGAGGGGAGTTGATGAACTTAAAAGACAGATCAATAGATATTATATAATTTGAAGAACAGGGACAAATCGTATTTAAAAAATATAATGAACAGGGACTTGCAGGACAGTAACAGAAAGTCTAACCTACATACATACAGAGTCCCAGAAGGAGAGTAAAGAATGAGGCAGAAAAAATATTTAAAGGGGGGGTGCCTGGGTGGCTCAGTCAATTAAGCGTCTGCCTTCGCTCAGGTCATGATCTCGAGGTCTTAAGATCAAGCCCCAAGTCAGGCTCCCTGCTTAGCATGGAATCTGCTTCCCCCTCTCCCTTTACCCCTCCCCCTCCTGCTCATGCACACACACTCATGTGCTTTCTCTCAAATAAATAAATAAAATCTTTAAAAAAATATTTAAAGGAAAAATGGAAATCAACTTCTCAAATTTGGTGAAAAATATGCATTTACAGATTTAAGATGCTCAGCAAACCCCAAGCAGGACCAATATTGTTTTAATGGCTGCTTATCAGAAACTACAAAGCTCAAAAGCACACTCTACTCTGCCTATACTGAATACAACTAAAAACCCTACACAGAATACATGGATGAACTCTGAAAAGTAAATAGCAGCAGGCAGCTTGGGGAAGTAAAATAGGATTCAAAGTACCACCAAATTAGCAATGAGTTTCTAGTAACTTTTCCCTCCAGTATCTACTGATCCAGACTCAAAAGCAGCCTGAAGGGGCATCTGGGTGGCTCAGCTGGTTAAGTGTCTGCCTTTGGCTTAGGTCATCATCCCAGGGTCCTGGGATCGGAGCCCCACATCGAACCCCACATCCAGCCTGCTTCTCCCACTCCGTCTACCGATCCCTCGCTCCCTCTAATAAATAAATAAAATCTTTAAAAAAAAAAAAAAAGCAGCCTGAAGCCCAGAAGTGCGTATCAGGTATGGAAGGGAAAAGTTCCAAAAGAAGCCCTCTATTTTTGGTCCAGAGAATTGGAAAAAGGCCTCAAAGTCTCACAGAGAATGGGGGAAAAATCCCCTAATTTTTATTGTTTTCCGTTTTATCACACACACGTCAGACAATCCTAAAGCAACAATGGTGGTATAGCAGTGGTGGCTGGACAAGTACCTGTAATTCTGAGATGGAAACCTTCCTCTGACCAAAGAAACTGTGTTTCCAAGAACAAATAGGGAGGAAAATCCCTGTTGCTTTTTAAAAATTTCTATACTCACAGTGTGTGGCCCTGGAGGCAGGTACAGCTTATAAAATGAGCAGCAGAGTAAGGAAATTATGCCCTAGTTTTCTAGACAGAAAACTGGGTAGTGGGGCTTCTAAGAGCTGGAAAGTGTCAGGGAAATTTCATGTAAGAAGGAGTGATCCCATAAAGTATTAAATGAAATCCTGGCAGCACATGATTGTATCTGACCCTAAACAGCATTCCAAACACTTTGAGAACTGTAAAACAGGATATACCACTATCCAGCTCCCAAACTAGCGGTGGCACACAACCAGGATCGATCCAAACAGCGCCACAAAGACTTCGAAAACTGAACTGACACTGGGACCACAGCTCGCAGAAGGTGGGTAGAAACCTGTACCTTAAATCTAACTGGATCAGGGGTGCCTGGGTGGCTCAGTCGGTTAAATGTCTGCCTTCGGCTCGGGTCATGATCCCGGGGTCCTGGGATCAGGCCCTGTGTCGGGCTCTCTGCTCAACGAGGAGCCTGCTTCTCCCTCACCCTGCTGCTCTGCCTACTTATGCTCTGTCAGATAAATAAAATCTTAAAAAAAAAAATCTAACTGGATAAGTTCCCTCCTAAAACTAAAAAAGAAAGAAAGAAATCTACATTTTCTGAAGAACTTAAATAAATGCAATCTCACATATATTTAAAATAATCAGAATACAGGGGGCACCTGGGTGGCTCAATCAGTTAAGCATCCAATTCTTGATCTCAGCTCAGGTCTTGATCTCAGGGTAGTGAGTTCAAGCCCCACGATGGGCTCCATGCTGGGCATGAAGCCTACTTTAAAAATAAATAAATAAATAAATAAATAAAAATAAAAAATAATCAGAATACGGTACTAATTACCTGATGTATCAGGAGCCAGGAAAACCTTAACATGCCACAAAGAAAAAGATAATCAATACACACCAACCTCAAAATGACAAAGAAGTTTTCATACCAACTTCAAAGCGGCTGTTACAATCACACTCTGGGAAGTCAGAGCAACCCTCTTAAAACAAATGGAAAATTAGACTATCGGCAGACAAAAGATGTAAGAAAGGGGCGCCTGCGTGGCTCAGTCAGTTAAGCGTCTGTCTTCAGCTCAGGTCATGATCTCAGGGTCCTGGGATCAAGCTCCACGTTGGGGCTCCCTGCTCAGGGGGGTTTGCTTCTCCCTCTCCCTCCCCCTGCTCGTGCTCGCTCGCTCACTCACTGTCTCTCTCAAATAAATAAAATCTTTTTTAAAAAAGATGTAAGAAAAATATTAAGTGGAACATTTATAACTAAAAAGCACAATAACAAAAAATTCACTTGATTGGCTAAATAGTGGAATGAAGATGACGGGAAAATGTCAGTGACCTTAAAGATAAATCAATACAAAAAAGTATCCAGTATGAACAACAGACCCAAAAAAGTAGGGGGGAAAAATACAGAGTCTCAGAAACCTATGGGACATTAACAAAGGGTTTATGATCTGTCATCAGAGTCTAGAATGAGAGTTGAAAGAGTTCAGTGCAGAAAAAATATTCAGAGAAATAATGGCTGAAAATTTCCCACATTTGGCCAAAGTCATAAAACTTTAGATTCAAGAAGCTCAGTGAACCACCAACAGGATAAACTCTAAAAAAGCCTATGCCCACACATATCAAAATCAAACAACTGAAAACTAAGCATTAAAAAATCTTGAAAGCAGCCAGAGAAAATGACACACTACATATATGGGAACAACAATTTGAATGACTGTAAATTTCTCATCAGAAATGGCGGCCAGCAGGAAACAGTACATTTCTTAAGTGCTGAAGGAAAAGGACTGTCAACCTACAATTCTTTATCCAATGAAAATATCCTTCAAGAATGAAGGTAAATTAGGGAGGGCAGGTGATATGATGAGCACTGGGTGTTACATGCAGCTGAGGAATTACTGAACTCTACATCTGAAACTAATGATGTACTATTGTTGGCTAATTGAATTTAAATTTAAAAAAAGGATAAACGTAAATTAAGGCATTTTCAGATGAAGGGAACTAGAAAGGTTCATTCCCAACATATAAGAAACATTAAAGGTTTCAGGTGGAATGAAAATAATACAGGAGGGGGGCGCCTGGGTGGCTCAGTTGGTTAAGTGTCTGCCTTTGACTCGGGTCATGATCCCAGGGTCCTGGGATCGAGCTCTGCATCAGGCTCCCTGCTCCGCGGGAGGCCTGCTTCTCCCTCTCCCACTCCCCCTGCTTGTGTTCCTTCTCTCGCTGTGTCTCTCTGTCAAATAAATAAAATCTATTAAAAAAAAGAGAGAAAGAAAATAATACAGGAGGGAAAATTCAAACTTCAGAAATTAAAGAAAACCAACAAAAATGGTAAATATAATAGGGTATTTTCTTCCCCTTAAGTTTTAGAATGTGTCAGCTGAAAGCAAATGTATGTTAATCGGAAGCAAAAGTTGTAACATTGTTTGATGAGGTTTTCAATATAAGTAAATGTAGAACATATGGCAACTATATCAGAAAGGGTTGGAGGACAAAGGGCCCTGTATGATGGTAAGGTTTTACATTCCACTTAAAGTGGTAAAATATTAATTCTAAGCGGACTGTAGAAAGTTAAGTGCACACTTTTGTTGGATTGTCTTCTTAGTGAGTTTCAGGAGTTCTTTACCTATTATGAATATAAATGTACAAATATATACATTCCTCCAATTTTGGGATGTGCATTTTCATTATCTTAATGGGTATACCTTTCAAAGAGAAAACGGTTTGAATTTTTAAGGCATCCAATTTTTTTTTAAGTAGGCTCCCTGCCCCACATGGAGCCCAGTGCAGAGCTTGAACTCACAACCCTGAGATCAAGACCTGAGCTGAGATCAAGTGCCGGACTCTTGGCCGACTGATCCACCCAGGCGCCCTGTGGCACTCAATTATTAACTGTAACAAGGGCTTACCTACTAAGGGGTGATGAGAACTCTAAAGAATGGAGGAACTGCAGATGCAGAGGATGGCAGGCACTACCACCAGGCCTAAGGCAGATCATCTAAGAAAGGAATGAATGTACAAGAGTGATTCCCAGGATATACTATTAAATGAAAAAAGGAAAAGGTTACCTACTGTGTAAGAAAGAAGGGTAAATAAGAAAATATACATCGTTTTCCTTATTTCTACAAACACAGGAAGGATAAGCCAAAAAATAATGAGATTGGTTACCTACAGGGGATGGATGGGAACTGGGTTGAAGTGATGGTGGAGGACTGATACTTCTCTGAGTGTCCTTTTGTATAATTTTGTCTTTTGAAACCATATTAATGTTTAACACTAAAAAGTTTGGAGGGATATTAAAATTCCATATGAACATAACTGTATTTCACGTGAGTAACAATCATACTGAACGGAGGAAAAAGAACTAACCCAAGTAATTTTTGAACACAGCATTTTGACTATAAAATCCAGGATAAAGACAAAAGTTGTCAACCCTGGGATTAGTATGTTTGTTTTTACAATGGTGTGAGCTAGAAAATCTTTTACTATTTGCTGTGCATTCTACCATGGAGATTAAGCAACTGTGTGTGTGTGTGTGTGTGTGTGTGTGTTGAGAGAGAGAGAGAGAAACAGAGAGACAGAAAGAAAAAGAGATCATTACAATCCTAAAAATACTATGGAAAGTAATTTGGCATTATCTAGTGAAGCTACAGATACATGTGGTAGAAACATAGCCGTAATATTTTGCAGCTCCTCCCATCTAGAGGTAAAGTCTATTTTTCCACCCTGTGAATCTGAGGTGGCTTTGTGACTTCCTTTGACTAAAGAAATGTAACAGCAACAACAATGGGAGCATTTCCATGCTTAGGTTTTGACACTTTACTGATTCCATCTGTGTTCTCTGTGAACTGTCATATGAGGAAGCCCAAGCTAACCACATGGAGAGGCCTCCTGGAAGAGAGCGACCCTTGTGGACCCGCCAACTTACTAGAGCACTAGAGTGAGCCCAGCCAACACCACATAAAAAAGAGCAGTGCAGTCCCAGCTGGGCCCAGCTAAATGCAGAATTGTGAGTTAACCTCTGCAAGCCCAATAGTAGAATTTTCCAGCCAATCTACAGAATCATAAGAAATAATAAATCATTCTTGGTTTCAGCCACTTATTTTGGAGTGATTTGTTACACAATAATAAATAACTGTCAACAATCTCACTCATTGATATATACCCTAGACAAATGTGCACATATGTAAGACATCAGGAACATGTATAAGAATGTTTAGAGCAAAACTGTTTTAATAGCCAAAAACTAGAAAGACTCCAAATGTTCAATAATGGAACGGATAAACTGTGGTATGTTCATATACTAGAACATTATACAGCATTAAAAGCAGACTAGAGCTATACACAATATGGATGAATTTTACAAACATATGTTGAATGAAAGAAGGAAAACACAAAAGAATACCAAGAGAATGTACATATAAATGAACAAATTAAACTACATAAATGGACACACTAAACTATATTGTTTTATAGGGGCACCTGGCTGACTCAGTCGGAAGAGCAAGTGACTCTTGATCTCAGGGTCTTGAGTTTGAGCCCCACAGCAGAGATTACTTAAATAAATAAAACTTAAAAAAAAAAAAAAAAAAGCTCTATTGTAGGGGCACCTGGCTGGCTCAGTCAGTAGAGCCTGCAACGCTCAATCTCAGGGTTGTGAGTTCAAGTTCCAAGTTGGGCATGGAGCCTACTTAAAAAAAAAAACAACATATTGCTTTGTATAAGTGTACAAATTAAACTGTATTGCTTAGAGGGGCGCACACAGTTGGTTAAGCGGCTGCCGTCGGCTCAGGTCATGATCCCAGGGTCCTGGGATCAAGTCCCACATTGGGCTCCCTGCAGTGGGGAGCTTGCTTCTCCCTCTCCTCCCTGGCTCGTGCTCTCCGTAGCTATCTCTGTCTCTCTCTCAAATAAATAAAATTAAAAAAAAAAGTTTTTAAAAAAACTATATTGCTTAGATATGCATACATAATAATAAAATATATAGCAAAACAAAGAACTAATTATCATAAAAGCCAGGATAGTAGTTGGGAGGAAAGAGGTTATAATTAGAGATACATAGAGAGCTTCTAGGGTCATTCTATCCTTAACATGGATGGTGTTTATTTTATAGTTTTTTATACTGCACTTTTTGTTTTATGTGTGTTTCTATATGCATGTAATATGTCATAATAAAATGTTTTTAAACATTAAAAAATACCATTATACTCCCACCAGACTGGCAAAAACTTTAAAGTTTGGGGTGCCTCGGTGGCTCAGTCATTAAGCGTCTGCCTTCAGCTCAGGTCATGATCCCAGGGTCCTCGGATCGAGCCCCATGTCAGGCTCCCTGCTCAGCAGGAAGCCTGCTTCTCCCTTTCCCACTATCCCTGCTTGTGTTCCATCTCTCGCTGTCTCTCTCTGTCAAAATAAATAAATAAAACCTTTAAAAAAATTTTTTTAAAGTTTGACCAAGTCTGATCAAACGTGCAGAAAGTAGAATACATGGAATTCTCACACATCACAAACCACTTTGGTAATGAGACAATACACGGTAAAACTGAAGGTGTGTAACCCCTACCCAGCAATCCCATTCCTGAGTATATACCCTCACACATATGCCCATGTATATGCCCAGGTTTATTCTAGAAGGAAATGGTGGTTATCTGCACAGGTTAGGATTACCAGGGACAATTTCAGCTTAGGCATGCCTCCCCTGGCAGTCTCTGACTGGCCCCCTTAGAATTAATGGCTCTGTATTCTGTCTTCCCCATCATCCCTGTTATTAGTTATTATGAGTTTACAACTATCCGATTATGTATTTCCCCCTACCCCTTCAAGGTCAGCCGGTACCAGAAGTACATGGAGGGTGACGTCCGTGCACATTCGGGATCTGGGGGGACCTGGCTTTGGACATACCTGCTAGACAGAGTGACCCCTCCCCTCTTCTTTAGCCCTTCCCCCACTTCCCACTACTCCTTCCCCCTCCCATTTCTTGTTTTTTCTACTATTTTCCTCTTCTTTATCCCTCCTCACTCCTTTCTCCTCTTCCAAATTCCCCTCCAGCTGTTTTCCCCTTCTCCTCTTTCACTTCCTCCTCACCAAAGTCACTGGAGTTCTCCAATAAGGGACATTTTTCCCATGGAACTGGAAAGTGGAAAGACTGGCCCAAGTAGAAGAGGGTCCAGGCATTGACCACATTCAAGTACAAGCCAGTGATGAAGCACACCTGGGGGCAAAAGGGGAGGTGGCTGGGGAGGAAGGATGAGGACAGGCAAAAGGAGGGGATTTGAGAGAGGATGGGGACTTGAAGGGACTCGACCCATGGAAGTGAAGTCATGGGACCCATCCCAGGACAAGGGATGGGGTGGGAATGGGGCATAAAGGGTAGGCCTGGGCAGCCCAGGACTCCTCACCATGAAGCTGGTATACCCCACACCACCAATCCAGGGGCTGATGACCTTCCATACACCAATGCTGCCCTGACGCATCCTCTGACCAGCTGCCATCTCCAGGAATAGAAGAGGAACCCCGACCAAGAACAGCATGAGCATGTAGATGATGAGAAAACTGCCTGTGCAGGGAGTCAGGAGGAGTTCTCAGAACCACCTGGCTTTTCAGTGCCTGGACTTCCCTGGGGTCTGGCAAAACACGTTCCCCACCAGTGACCTCCCTCAGGGCCACCAGCATCAGGGCTCAACTGTTTCCACATCCCTCATAGTCCCAGGTGTCCCTTAGGTCCCCAGTTCCTGGAAGACCCAGATGCCTAGTTTCCACCCCCAGTCACCCTGACCCAGGCCTCCAACCTCACCATCCTCATATTCTGATACCCTGCACCTCTATCCCTCTCATAATCCTAGGTATTTAGGCATCTGACTCCTATTCTCATAGTACCAAGCTTCCAGCGTCTACAGATCCCAGAGACCTTGGAGTTTAAAGCCCCCTGTGGATCCATGATTCCTGGTCCCCAGACTTACAACCTCCATTGTGAAGCCACAGGAGGAAGAAATGCCAGAAACTGCTTATCTTCATGGAGCAGCCCACCTGAGTCAGGATGTACTCAACCTTATTGGACCAGCATGGACGGGTATGGAGGCTCTCACTCGCTTCCTCCTCTGCAACTTGAACCTTCTAAGGTAAGGGTTTCTGGTTCAGGGCTTGGGTAGCCTCCACCTCCAGTACATTGATTGGCCTGCATTGGCTGGCTCTACGCTGGGCCTCACCAGCCTGAATCTCCCAGGCAAGAGACTTCGCCATCCGGGCCTCCGAAGCCCGGGATTTTGAAACCCAGACCATCGGAGGCCAGTTAGCTGTGCTCCTATCTTCCCAAGTCTGGCTTCCGCAGAAAGCCTCAGAAAGCTCTATCTCAGTAGATAAGGCTTTTGTCAGTGAAGATTTTGAAGCCTGGGCCTCTGTCTTCATTCCAGGCAGACTCTCTGGAGCAGCTCCAGCTTTTTCAAAGGGGTACTCACCTTCTTGAGTAGACCTTAAGGACACCAAAACCTAGATTTAGATTCCAGAGTTAAGAAATGACTTCCAAAACAATTCTCAGCATGTCCTTAAAGCAAACCTTTCTGTTCTTACCACCACTGAAATTCAAAGCACACAAAATCTCTTACGTAAGTTTTACCTCTTAGAAATGTTTTGGTGCAAGGGATAAGGGTCGAGATAGCCAAGCTAACAACTGGGAATCACACTCAAAGGTTTCTGAAAACATTGAGGTATACTCCCTACAGAAGAAGTACCCTTTATAGTGGGCTTTTGAATCAAAGAAACAAAATTCGGGGCGCCTGGCTGGCTCAGTCAGAAGAGCGTTGACTCTTGATCTCGAGTCCTGAGTTCAAGCCCTACGATGGGTGTAAAGATTACTACATAAATTAAAAAACTTGAAACAAAAAAAAGAAACAAGGGCCCCCAGCTGGCTCAGAAGAGCATGTGACTCTTGATCTTGGGGTTGTGAGTTTGAGCCCCACGTTGGGTATAGAGATTACTTAAAAAAATAAAATCTTTTAAGAAAAAAAGAAACAAATTTAATACTACATCTTTCTTATAACCTTAGCAATGTTGCTTTATCTCTCTGAGCTTTCTCATCTATAAAACACCAGGTCTTTGCTCAAATATCATCACCTCACCAGAGATGTCTTCCCCACCTGCCTATCTAAAATAGCAGCTACCAGGGCATCTGGGTGGCTAAGTCAGTTAAGCTTCTGACTTCAGCCCAGGTCATGATCTCAGGGTCCTGGAATCCAGCCCTATATTGGGCTCTGTGCTCAGCGGGGAGTCTGCTTCTCTCTCTCTCTCTCTCTCTCTCCTTCTCCCTCTGCCCCTCCCCCCACTTATGCTCACATGCTCTGTCTCTCTCTCTCTCTCAAATAAATAAAATCTTTAAAATTAAATTAAATTAAAAAATAAAATAGCAGTTACCCACCCCCAATATTCTCTCCATTCTACTCCCTTTCATTTTTCTTCATAGCATTTTTCACCTTCGGGTGTGATTATCTACTGATTTTTCATCTAGTTATTGTCTATCTTTGCCCCCCACCCCACCACTGACAGCTCTATCCCCAGCAAGAGGACAGTGCTCTACCTCATATCAGGGGTCACTCTCCTCTCTGTGCTTCTGCCACTCTGACCTTTTACTGGCTCCTCAAATGCTCTACAAGAGAATGGACAAGGAGTGTGCCGAAAAAAAAAAGGAAAAAAAAAAAAGGATGTGGAAGAGGGGAAGAGAGAGGGAACTGCAGTTTTCTTTCAGAGGGAGAAGCATGCCATCCAAAAGCAGAGGCAACAGGCAGGCATCAGGGCAGCACTGGTGGATCTGGGTCACAGGGATAATCAGTTATGAGACATACTGTTTTGAAAGAGTTCTTAGTAGCTCAGGAAATGCTTATAATTAAATGACAAGTTAAAAAAAACAAAACTGAGATGCAAATCTCTGTCTCTAGTTCTATCTCTACTACATTTAAAAGTGCAATGAATAATATTCCATTATATATATATCGCTAAGCAAAATAAGTCCATCAAAGACAAATACCACATAATTTCACTCATGTGGAATTTATGAAACAAAACAGATAAATATAAGGAGAAAAAGAGAGAGGCAAACCATAAAACAGACTCTTATCTATAGAGAACAAACTGAGGGTTGCTGGAAGTGAGGTGGCTAGGGGGGATGGGCTATACGGGTAATGGGTTATTAAGGAGGGCACTTGCTATGATGAGCACTGGGTGTTGTATGTAAGTGATGAATCACTAAATTCTACTCCTGAAACTAGTATTACACTGTATGTTAACTAACTAGAATTTAAATAAAAACTTAAAAATATAGATATTTAGGGGCACCTGGGTGGCTCAGTCGTTAAGCATCTGCCTTCGGCTCAGGTCATGATCCCAGGGTCCTGGGATGGAACCCCGTGTCGGGCTCCCTGCTCGGCGGGAAGCCTGCTTCTCTCTCCCTCTCCCACTCCGTCCCTGCTTGTGTTCCCTCTCTCACTGTGTCTCTCTTGGTCAAATAAATTATAAAATCTTTTAAAAATAGATAGATAGATATTTAGTTGTTAAAAAAAAGTGTAATGAAAGCAAAGGCTGAAAGAAAATATGTCAATACATAGACGATAGATAATAGGACACAGGTATTTTTCTTTCTCTCTGATTTTATTTTATTAAATTGTCTAAAATAAGTATTACCAAAAATCAAGAAAAATACGTATTGATAAGTAAAAGTTAAAAATAAAAAGATAATACTAGACACAGAAGTCAGATTGAAGGAGCTCCTTTCATCCATATATGGGGCAATTAAAGCATCAAAATAAATAACAATATGGGGCACCTGGGTGGTTCATTCGATTAAACAACTGGCTCTTGATTTCATCTCAGGTCATGATCTCAGGGTCGGGGGAGATTGAGCCTGGCGTTGGGCTCCACCGCTCTAAGTGTGGAGTCTGCTTGAGATTCTCTGTCCCTCTCCTTCTGCCCCTCCCCCCCACTCACTCATGCGCCCTCTCTAAATAATAAATAACATAAATAAATAAGTAACAATAGTAACAGATGAGAACCCATAGAATAAAATAGGAATCCATGAATCCATAGTGATATAAATAAGCAAAAGGAAAATTTCTGCCTTACAGCAAAATGCAAACTAATAAATGTATGAAGAATGATGATGGAATTAGAAAGTCATCATCTGGAAACCACTGAGTGTAGTAACTAATTCAAGCAAGAATCATCAACGGCTGCTAACACAACAAACTTTGATGGGGACAAATAATTGCCCAGTATTAATTAACGTATCTCTCCAAAAAAAAATAAAAGTGGTGCCTGCGTGGCTCAGTCGTTAAGCATCTGCCTTCAGCTCAGGTCATGATCCCAGGATCCTGGAATTGAGCCCAATGTCAGGCTCCCTGCTCGGAGGGAAGCCTGCTTCTCCCTCTCCCTCTGCCTGCCGCTCTCCCTGCTTGTTCTCTCTCTGTCAAATAAATAAATAAAATCTTTTAAAAATAAATAAATAAATAAAAAAGAAAGGATAATAAAGGAATACAATGAACAACTCTATGTCCATAAACTTGATAATCTAGATGAAATGGAGCAATTCCTTGAAAGTTAAAATCTTCTGAAACTCACACAAGACGAAATAGACAATATGAATAGGCCTGTCTCTATTAAAGAAATTGAAGGGCGCGTGGGTGGCTCAGTCGGTTAAGCGACTGCCTTTGGCTCAGGTCATGATCCTGGAGTCCCAGGATCGAGTCCCATGTCCGGCTCCCTGCTCAGCGGGAAGCCTGCCTCTCCCTCTGACCCTTCCCCCTTCTCATGCCCTCTCTCTCTCTCTCTCAAATAAATAAATAAAATCTTTTTAAAAAAAAGAAATTGAAAAAAATAACCTTCAAAAAATAATAACTAATGACCTTCCAAAATAGAAAGTACTAGGCTCAGATGCATTCACTGGTGAATTCTATCAAATACTTAAGGAAGAAATTACACCGAATCTCTATAATCTCTTTCAGAAGATAGAAGCAGAGGGAACACTTCCTACTTTATTCTATGAGACAAGCATTACCCCAATACGAAAACCAGACAAAGACATTAGAGAGAAGGAAACTACTGACCAATATCTCTCATGAACATAGAAGCAAAATCCTCAACAAAATATTAACAAATCCAATCCAACAATGTGTAAAAAGAATTACACAACATGACCAAGTGGGACTTATCCCAAGTATGCAAGGCTGGTTCAACATTCAAAAATCAATTAATGTAATCCATCAACAACAACAAGCTAAAAAAGAAAAATCACAATTGTATCAAAAGATGCAGAAAAAATATTTGACCAAATCTAACACGATAAAAACTATCAGTAAACTAGGAATAGAGGGGCAACTCCCTCAACTTGGTAAAGAATATCCACAGAAAACCTACAGCTAATGTCATTCTTTTTTTTAAGATTTTATTTATTTATTTTGGGGGGGGAGAGAGAGAGAGGGAGAGAGAGAGAGCGGGCCTGCACAAGTGCATGGGGGGAGGGGCAGAGGACGAGGGAGAGAAGCAGACTCCCCCCTGAGAGTGGAACCCAACTCGGGGCTTGAGGTGGGGGCTCCATATCATGACCTGAGCTGAAATCAAGAGTCAGACACTTCACTGACTGAGCCACCCAGGTGCCCCTAATGTCATTCCTAATGGTGAGAAACTAGGAACTTTCCCACTAAGAGCAGGAAGAAGGCAAGGATGTCCCCTCTCACCACTCCTTTTCAACATCATACTACAAGTCCTAGCTAATGCAGTAAAACAAAAAAATGAAATAAAAGGCATATAGGTTTGGAAGGAAAAAGTGAAACTGTCTTTATTCACAGATGATATGATCATCTATGTAGAGAAATCAAAAGAACTGCTTTGTCCTGGAACTAATAAGCAGTTAAAGCAAGGTGGTAGAATATAAGGTTAATATGAAAAAGTCAATCATTTTCCTATACCAACAGTGAACAAGTAGAAACGAAAAACATAGTAACACATTAGCCCCCCCAAAATGAAATAAATTTAACAAAATATGTTCAAAATCTATGCGAAGAAAACTAAAAAATTCTGATGAATAAAATCAAATAACTACATAAATGGAGAAATATTCGATGTTTATGGATAGGATGACTCAATATTGTTAAAATATCAGTACTTCCCAACTTCATCTACAGATTCAATGTAATCCCAAGCAAAATCCCCGCAAGTTATTTTGTGGATATTGACAAAGTGATTTTTAAAGCTTACGTGGAGGGGCGCCTGGGTGGCTCAGTCATTAAGCATCTGCCTTCAGCTCAGGTCATGATGCCAGCATCCTGGGATCGAGCCCCACATCGGGCTCCCTGCTCAGTGGGAAGCCTGCTTCTCCCTCTCCCACTCCCCCTGCTTGTGTTCCTTCTCTCGCTGTGTCTCTCTCTGTCAAATAAATAAATAAAATCTTAAAAAAAAAAATAAAGCTTATGTGGAGAGGCAAAAGACCCAGAATAAACAAAATGATATTGAAGAAGAACAAAGTTGGAGGACTGACATTACCTGACTTCAATACCTACTATAAAGTTACCATAATGAAGAAATAAGGTATTGACAAAAGGATAGACAAACAGATCAATGGAACAGAATATAGTCGTCCATATAAACATAGACAATTAGTCTTTGAAAAAGGAGCAAAGGCAATTCAATGGAGCAAAGACTGTCTTTTCAACAAGTGGTGCTGGAACAACTGAATACCCACAGGCAAAAAAAGAATTAGACACAGACTTTACACACTTCACAAAAATTAACTCAAAATAGATCACAGACTTAAGTGTAAAATGCAAAACTATAAAACTTATACAAGATAATATAGGAAAAAATCTAGATGACCTTGACTATATGGCAACGACTTTTCACATACAAATTCAAAGGTACAATCCATCAAAGAAATAATTGATAACCCAGACTTCATTGAAACTAAAATCCTGCTCTGTGAAAGATTCTATCAAAAGAATGGAAGATAAGTCACAGACTAAGAGAAAATATTTGGAAAAGATACAACTGATAAAGGAGTGTTATCCAAAATATGTAAAGAACTCTTAAAACTCAGCAATAAGAAAACAAACAACCTGATTTAAAAATGGGCCAAAGGGGTGCCTGGGTGGCTCAGTCGTTAGGCGTCTGCCTTCGGCTCAGGTCATGATCCCAGGGTCCTGGGATCGAGCCCCGCATCGGGCTCCCTGCTCTGCAGGAGGCCTGCTTCTCCCTCTCCCACTCCCCCTGCTTGTGTTCCCTCTCTCACTGTGTCTCTCTCTGTCAAATAAATAAATAAAATCTTAAAAAAAAAAAAGAATGGTTTAAAAAAAAATGGGCCGAAGACCTTAATAGATACCTCACCAAAAAAGACACTCAGATAGCAGTATGAAAAGATGCTCCACACATCATATGTCATCAGGGAAATGCAAACTCAAACAACGAGATAGCACTACACACCTATTAGAATTACCAAATCCAAAGGACTAATAACACCAAATAACAAGGATGTGAAGCAAAAGGAACTCTCATTCATCGCTGGTGGAAATGCAAAATGCTACAGCTACTCTAGAAAACAGTCTGGCAGTCTCTTACAAAACTAAACATACTCTTATCATATGGTCCAGAAATTGTGCTCCTTGGTATTTATCCTAGAAAGCTGAAACTAATGCCCACTCAAAAACCTGCACATGAATATTTAGTAGCTTTATTCATAATTGCCAAAACCTGGAAACAACTAAGATGTCCTTCATTATGTTGGATAAATAAACTGTGGTACAACCAAGTGGAATATTATTCAGCACTACAAAGAAGTGAGCTATCAAGCCTGAAAATAAATAGAGAAACCCTAAATGCATATTACTAAGTGAAATAAGCCCAACCCATAAACGCTAAATACTGTATGATTCCAACTATATGACATTCCAAAAAGGAAAAAATACAGAGACAGTAAAAAGATCAGTAATTGCCATGGGTTTCTGAGGGAGGGATGAACAGGTGGAACACAGAGGATTTTTAAGGCAGTGAAAAGCTCTGTATGATACTATTATGGTGGATACATAACATTTGTCCAAACCCATAGAATGAACAACACCAAGAGTGAACTCTAACATAAATTATACACTTGGAGTGATTATAATGTGTCAATGTAGCTTCATCAACTGTAACAAATGTACCACTCTGGTGGCAGAGGTTCTTAATGGGAGAGGTTATGCATGCGTGGGCACAGGGGGTATATCGGAACTCTCTGTGCCTTCCTCTCAATTTTGCTGTGAACCTAATACTGCCGTTAAAAAATAAAGTCTTACACATGGAAAAAAAAAATACTGGCAAGCTCCCTGCCACTCCTACCATTTACCAACAAAACAAAAGGAAGTGCCTTCTAGGAGACCTGGTTACATGAACACCAATATCCACACTTACCCACCATCTCCCCATGCCCCCCTAAAAAAACACGTAAATGATTTTAAAATATTTTAAAACATGAGGATATCTGGGGCACCTGAGTGGCTGAGTCAGTTAAGCAACTGCCTTCGACTCAGGTCATGATCCCAGGGTCCTGGGATGGAGCCCCTAGTCAGGCGCCCTGCCTAGTGGGGAGTCTGCTTCTCCCTCTGCCCCTCCCCCTGCTCATGCTCTCTCTCTCTCACTCTTTCTCTCAAATAAATAAATAAAATCTTTTTTTAAAATGGGGATATCTGGGGGCACCTGGGTGGCTCAGTCGTTAGCGTCTGCCTTCGGCTCAGGTCATGATCCCAGGGTCCTGGGATCGAGCCCCGCATCGGGCTCCCTGCTCCGCGGGAAGCCTGCTTCTCCCTCTCCCACTCCCCCTGCTTGTGTTCCCTCTCTCACTGTGTCTCTCTCTGTCATATAAATAAATAAAATCTTTAAAAAAAATGGGGATATCTGCATCATTTCTAAAAAAATTGTTTTCATCTTCATGTCAAAAATGGAGAAAATTCGGGTGCCTGGGTGGCTCAGTCGGTTAAGCATCTGCCTTTGGCTCAGGTCATGATCCCAGAGTCCTGGTATCGAGTCCTGCATTGGGCTCCCTGCTCAGCGGGGAGTCTGCTTCTCCCTCTGACCCTCCCCCATCTCATGCTCTCTCTTTCTCTCTCATTCTCTCTCTCAAATAAATAAATAAATAAATAAATAAAATGGAGAAAATTCTGCTATGTATGCAATAGATAGAACCAAACTGTAGTCACTAAGAGATTAATTCACATCTATCCTTCCTGATGAAGTTGTTCAATGTTTTAGGAAATAAGTTATAATATTGGCAGCTTGTCGGAGAAATAAAAACAATCCCTCTCCAGAGCCCTTCTGCTCCAGTTAACCAACAGCTTCCAAAAGCTGTGTCTCAGAGGGTGCAAAGATGTGCGAGCTACTCCAAAGAAAATGTGAATGAGTTAATAAG
The DNA here is from genome assembly GCF_964656455.1 of Halichoerus grypus. Taxonomy (NCBI): domain Eukaryota; kingdom Metazoa; phylum Chordata; class Mammalia; order Carnivora; family Phocidae; genus Halichoerus; species Halichoerus grypus. Next base: position 54,045,819 of record NC_135726.1, read on the forward strand.
TCTCTCCCTGAGACAAACTGTGCTACCATAGCATTAGGAGGGAGCATTAATTTGAACCACAGTGTTCAGAGATGAAGAAAAAATTAGGTAAAGAAACCAGCCTCCAGGGGCGCCTGGGTGGCTCAGTTGTTAAGCGTCAGCCTTCAGCTCGGGTCCTGATCCCAGGGTCCTGGGCTCAAGCCCTGCATTGGGCTCCCTGCTCCGTGGGAGGCCTGCTTCTCCCTCTCCCACTCCCCCTTCTTGTGTTCCCTCTCTCGCTGTGTCTCTCTCTGTCAAATAAATAAATAAAATCTTTTAAAAAAAAGAAAAGAAAAGAAACCAGCCTCTGGCACAATATCTTTAGTTAAAAGGAAAAACATTGGGAAACATTACAGAGATGAAGAGTTAAGTCTAGTCATGGTCCCACCCCCCTCTCCTCTCCATCAGACACCTAAATTACTCAACAGTAATATAAATCTAGTTAGCAAGCCTTCAAGCTTAAGATCTGTGAAGAGCATTCTACACCAAGAATCAGACGATCAACAGCAATACAAAAAGAAATGTAATGCCGCATAAATTTTAGACCAGAAGCAATGTAGAACTAATCTGTCTTCATTCAAAGACAAACAAAAAGAAAGAAAGATTTGGATCTTAATGCACAAGCACTCTTCCTAAAAAAAAAAAAAAAAAATCAGAGTCAACTAAGACATCAAGCAAAATAATAATTAGGATAGAAATGGCCTGGTGACGGGGCGCCTGGGTGGCTCAGTCATTAAGCGTCTGCCTTCAGCTCAGGTCATGATCCCAGGGTCCTGGGATCGAGCCCCGCATTGGGCTCCCTGCTCCGCGGGAAGCCTGCTTCTCTCTCTCCCACTCCCCCTGCTTGTGTTCCCTCTCTCGCTGTGTCTCTTTGTCAAATAAATAAAATCTTTAAAAAAAAAAAAAAAAAGAAATGGCCTGGTGATAAGCACAGAAAAATACTAATAGAAATCATTTAGGGAGTGTCTACTAAACTTTCTAGCAACAAATATATATATATATATATATTTTTAAGGATTTTATTTATTTATTTGACAGAGAGAGAGCACAAGTAGGCAGAGTGACAGGCAGATGGAGAGGGAGAAACAGGCTCTCCGCCGAGCAGGGAGCCGGATGTGGGGCTCGATCCCAAGACCCCAGGATCATGACCTGAGCCGAAAGCAGCCGCTTAACGGACTGAGCCACCCAGGCGCCCCAACAAATATAATATTTTTAAAACCCTACTCAAACCAGCTACAGCTTTGCATCACAATCATGGTGGATGTGATGGAGTTGCTCAAGTCATGCATCAATGCCAGCATTCTAGCTCAGTTCATCAACTGGCACATTTGCTTTGCTGGGAGTTTGGAAAAGATTCATCCACTGGGAAAAAATGGAACTGCTAAAATGATAGAGCCCCATGATGAAGAAATCTCTGGACTCACGGAATTAGTTGGAAGACTAACAGCCAAAGCAACTATAATGTGTGTGTCTTACGTCCAGTTTTAAAAGAAGATAACCAGCCATCGTTTTGACCTTGAACTTTACAGTGAAACTGTGAAAATTACCCATGAGTTCCCTCAGTTTTTTCCTTTGGGAATTGTGCAATATAATTGATCTTGATTAATTTTTTATGATGGTGAATGAGCTACCTTGAAGACTATGAAAGAAGGACCCTGATTTTTGAGGGAGAGAGTGCTATAGTTTCTAATATTTAATTTGCTCTTTTTTACAATTTCATTTACCTAATTTTAGATATTCCAGTCAGCAGTTTTTGATGGAACTGATGTATTGACAGTTCTCATCTAAGTCCTCTTATAAAGAGTCCTTTCTACAGTATATGGTCAGACTAGATGCAAGGACAAACCAAACTCTGAGTTTGGTTTTCTGTTTTATTAATAAAAATTAAAATGGTACATACTATTGGACAATTCATTCTTACTCATTTAGACATGTATTCAAGCACAAACTTGGAATTTCATAGCTGTAAGGTCAGGTCCTAGACCTACCAAATGAAACCTTGTGTCAACTGTATTAAAGATTTACTTGCCGGGCACCCGGGTGGCTCAGTCGTTAAGCGCTGCCTTCAGCTCGGGTCATGATCCCAGGGTTCTGGGATCCAGCCCCGCATCAGACTCCCTGCTTGGTGGGAAGTCTGCTTCTCCATCTCTCTCTGCTGCTCCCCCTGCTTGGACTCTCTCGCTTGCACTCTCTGTCTCTCAAATAAATAAATAAAATCTTTAAAAAAAAAAAAAAAAAAGATTTACTCGCTACCTCACAATATGCCATATTAATTACTTTTTGACACTCCCCACAAGAAATGATTTTGATGACGGGCACCTAGGTGGCTCAGTCGGTTGAGCGGCCTACTCTTGATCTCGGCATGTCTTGATCTCACAGTCATGAGTTCGAGCCCTGTGTTGGGCTCTGTGCTGGGTGTGGAGTCTACTTAAAAAAAATACATTTGGATGAATTAAAAGAGCAAACAGAGCCCTACATCTTCTGTAATTTGAGAAGTATCTCTTTTGGGGGATTTTAAAACTGAGCATTTACTAATGCTAAACAAGAGATACATGATCATTAAAACAGTTATTGGAATCATTTAACTTTTTCTTCCTTTCAACTGCCATTTTCCTTATGGTAGAATTTCTGTTTATCACCAAGTAATTTGGGGCTTGGATAGGGAGGGAAGTGGCAAGTGTAGACAGAGGGTGATGCAGAATAACTGTGATGAACTGTATAGCCAGTTAGGTTTTATGGCTTGACTCATTACCTTCAGTGAGGAAATAAACTAATTCCAAATGCACTTAGATTGTAAATTATACCCAAAAAATTTATTTTAAATTAACATAACCTTAAATTTCAACTTTCATCATCCCCAAATACTCTGCAAATTACTTAAGCGATATTGCCATAGCCGCTCATAGTAAAGGTTTTTGTTTTAGAAGTGACAACAATTCCTATTGAATTCAATTGAACTGAAATTCAACTGAAATTTAGGAGGGACATCAGCTAGCACCAATAACATATTGTTGTCTTAAATACCAGAGAAGGGATCAATCCTGTTACACTGAAAACTCAGTGTGATTAAATACTAAAAGTGCCCTGCTTGAAACCTTCCATTGAGCTACCATGTTTAGTAAATTGGACCAAATGAATAGGTTATCTTGCTTTCTGTTGAATGAATACTTTCGGTTAATGATTTATAGTACCATATGTCTAGTCCCAAACTCACTTCTCAGCGGCACAACATCTGTACCTGGATGTCCTACCAGCACTTCAATTTGAACAAGTGCATTTGAAATAGTGTAGCTCCCCTGCCATATGTTCCCTGATTTTTTTTGTAATAATTTTACTGAGATATAGATCATATATCCAATTTACCTATTTCAATTGTACAATTCAAGGGCCGTTAGTATTCACAGAGTTGTGCAACCACCATCACAATTTTAGAATATCCTTATCACCCCAAAAAAGAAATTCTGTACCATCTGCTCATCATGACCTAATCCCTCCATTACCACTGCTCACCCCCAAGCCCTAAGCAACCACTACTACTAATCTACTTTCTGCCTCTACAGATATGCCTATTCTGTACATTTCATATAAATGGAATCATGTAATATGTGGTCTTTTGTGATTGGCTTTTTTCACTTAGCACAGTATTTTCAAAGTTCATCTATACTGTAGCATGTTATCAGTAGTTCATCCCTTTTTGTGGCCAAATAATATTCCACTATACCATATGTTGTTCATCCATTCATCAGTCGGTGGACCTTTGGGTGGTTTCCACTATTTGGATATAATGAATAATGCTATTATGAACATCTGAGTGTAAGTTTTTGTGTGTTTTCATTTACCTTGGGTACGTACCTAGGAATGGAACTGCAGTGTCAAATGATAAAAATGTTTAATTTTGGGGCGCCTGGGTGGCTCAGTTGTTAAGCGTTTGCCTTCGGCTCGGGTCGTGGTCCCGGGGTCCTGGGATCGAGTCCCGCATGAGGCTTCCTGCTCAGCGGGGAGTCTGCTTCTCCCTCTCCCACTCACCCTGCTTGTGTTCCCTCTCTCACTGTGTCTCTCTCTGTCAAATAAATAAAATTAAAAAAAAAAAAAGTTTAATTTTTTGAGGAACTAACAAACTGTTTTTCAAAGTGGCTGCACCATTTTCTAACCCCACCAGTAGTATATGAGGATTCTTTCTGTATCCTCAACAACACTTGTTATTATCTGAGTTTTTTTATTATAGTCATCATCATGGGTATGAAGTAGTATTTCACTGTGGCTTTGATTTACCGTTTCTTTTAAGGCTACCATAAGCCACCCATTTGCCCAGAAATGTTTGAATGCATCCTTCCATTGCCACTTCCATGCATCACTGCCATTGTCACTGTAAGTTCAGATGACGGTCATCTCTCACCTGAACTACTACAATAGCCATAGTACATAACTGGACTTCCCTGTTTCCAGCCTCTTCCCTTGACTCAGTCCAAAGAGTTGCATTAAACATCAGTTGTAATCATACTATAAAGCGTGAAAACCTGAGATATATATAGAAAGGGGAAAACTTCCTGCAAAGCATACAGTAGAGAAACCAGGCAAACACTCCCTAAGTTAAGTGATCAGTGTTAAGATCACCAGTGATGTCATGTGGATATCATGCGCCTTTTTTTTTTTAAGATTTATTTATTGATTGATGGGGCGCCTGGGTGGCTCAGTCAGTTAAGCATCTGCCTTCAGCTTGGTAGTGATCTTGGGGTCCTGGGATAGAGCCCAGAGTCAGGGCTCCCTGCTTAGCGGGGAGCCTGCTTCTCCCTCTCCTTCTGCCCCTCCCTCCACTTGTTCACTTTCTCTCTCTCTAAAATAAAATAAATATTTATTTTAGAGAGAGAGAACAGGCAAGGGGGAGAGGGAGATAGAGAATCTCAATCTAATGTGATGTGATAAGAAAGGGCATTCAGGGGCGCCTGGGTGGTTCAGTTGTTAAGCGTCTGCCTTTGACTCAGGTCATGATCCCAGGGTCCTGGGATCGAGCCCCGCATTGGGCTCCCTGCTCAGCGGGAAGCCTGCTTCTCCCTCTCCCACTCCCCCTGCTTGTGTTCCCTCTCTCGGTGTGTCTCTCTCTGTCAAATAAATAAATAAAATCTTAAAAAAAAAAAAAAAAAAAGAAGGGCACTTCAGTTCTGTGGTATTTTTCCAATACCCTTAACTCCAGTCTAATTATGACAAAACATTAGACAAACCGAAATTGAGGGACACTCTCCCAATTATCTGATCAGCACCCTCAAAACTGTGAAGGTTGAGAAAAACAAGGAAACACTAAAAACTCACAGAGCAGAGGAGACTAAGGAGACACAACAACTAAATATGATGTAAGATCATTGACTGGCTCCTGGAACAGAAGAAAGACATCAATGAAAAAACTGGTAAAATGTGAATAAAGCCTGAAGTTCAGTTAATGATAATGTACCAATGCTGGTTTGTTAGTTTTGACAGATGTACCATGGTAATGTAAGATAACATTAAGGGAGACATGAGAATTCTCTATACTATCTTTGCAACTTTTCTGTAAATCTAGTTACTTCAAAATAAAACTAAAAGCTACCAAAAATTGTATGGCTAAAAGATGTCTAAAAATATACAAAGCTTTTATTAAAAATACAAAAATACAGAAAGAAATAAAAGAAAAGTTGAACAAATGGGGTGATACACTATGTTCCTAAGTACACCTCCAGTCTTTGCTATTCCCAGCATTTATATGGAGTATAAATAAAGTGTCCAGTCTTACTACAGTCTTCCCCCAAGCCAAGTAAATAATTTTTAAAAATTAAAAATGTGGGAAAATCTGGAACACTTCTGTTAACTAAGGTCCCATCATCATGTCAAAAATTAAATAAGTTCTTTTTTTAATTTTTTTTTTTTAAGATTTTGTCAGAGAGACAGACAGCACAAAGCAGGGGGAACAGCAGGCAGAGAGGGAGAAGCAGACTCCCCGCTGAGCAGGGAGCCCACTGTGGGACTCAATCCCAGGACCCTGGGATCATGGCCTTAGCCGAAGGCGGACACTTAACCTACTGAGCCACCCAGGCATCCCAAAAACCAAGTTCTAAATAGAACCATATCAAAGTCACTAAGAGGACAACTCACAATTCCCATTCCTCTTACTGTGATTCAGTATTTACATTAGTTTCTTAGAGCTGTCATAACAAAAGTACCACAAACTTGGTGGCTTAAAACTATATAAATTTGGGGCGCCTGGATGGCTCAGTCGTTGGGCGTCTGCCTTCGGCTCAGGTCATGATCCCAGAGTCCTGGGATCGAGCCCTGCATCAGGCTCCCTGCTCTGCGAGAAGCCTGCTTCTCCCTCTCCCACTCCCCCTGCTTGTGTTCCCTCTCTCGCTGTGTCTCTCTCTGTCAAATAAATAAAATCTTTAAAAAAAAAAAAAAAGGATATTTACTAATGATAAAAAAGGTCAATTCATCATGAAGCCAGTATTTATAAAGTTATACAAACATAACAAATCTCAAAATACATGAAGTAAAAATTTACAAAGGCTAAAGGAAAAATAAACTGATCCCACCACCATGGTAGAAATTAACACTCTTTCTCAGTAATTGATGGGAAAAAAGAAGACCAAACTATTAGTAAAGATAAAGAAGACCCAAAAACACTATCAGCAACCTTGCCCTAATTGACACTTATAGAACCCCAAAACTGCAGAATACACATACTTCATCAGTGCCATAGGCTAGGCCATAAAACAAGTACCAATCAATTTACAAGGATTGAAATCACAGAGTCTGTTCTCTGACTACGATGTAAGTAAATTTCAAATCAATAACAATGTGTAAGAAAACTCCAGATACTTGGAAATTAAAGAATATATTATTAAACAATCCATAGGTCAAAGACTAAATCACAAAGAAATTATAAAATATTTTAAACTGAAGGATAATAAAACTACAAAATACCAAAATTTGTGGGATGCAGCAAAAGCAATTTTAGAATTTTATAGTTTTACATGCTGTTATTAGAAAAGAAGTGTTTCAAATCAATGTCATACAAAAAGTTTTCAAGAAAAGAACAAAATAAATCCAAAATAGAAGAAAGGAAAATACAAATATAAAATCAGAAATTATGACGTAGGAAACAAACAATAGCAAAAAGTAAAGAAGCTAAAGCTGGTTCTTTGAAATGATCACAAAACTGGTAAACCCCTAGACAAATTAAGACAAAAAGATATGAAAATCACCAATATCTTGAATAAAAGTGGGGTTATTACCATATATGCTATAAACATTAAAAGAATAAGAAAATATGACAAATTCATGCCAATAAACTTAACAACTTAGGTGAAATGGGGAAAATTTCTTAAAAAATACAACTTAACAAAATTGAAATCAAACGAAATGGGAAATCCGTATAGTCCTATATCTATTAAATAAGTCGAATTACTTATCAAAACCCTTCCCACAGAGAACATTCCAGGCCCAAATGGTTTCAATTAGTGAATTATATCAAATATTTTTTAAAAACCCACCAACCTGGGGCGCCTGGGTGGCTCAGTCGTTAAGCGTCTGCCTTCGGCTCAGGTCACGATCCCGGGGTCCTGGGATCGAGCCCCGCATCGGGCTCCCTGCTCAGTGGGAAGCCTGCTTCTCCCTCTCCCACTCCCCCCTGCTTGTGTTCCCTCTCTCGCTGTGTCTCTCTCTGTCAAATAAATAAATAAAATCTTAAAAAAAAAAAAAAAAAAAAAACCACCAACCTTACATAAGTAATTTCAGTAAAGCAGAAGAGGAAACACTTCTCATTATTTTACAAGTCTACCATAACCCAAATACCCAAACTTGAAGAAGAAAGAAAAGCAGAAATCTTAATTCAATTCGTTCAAAAGTGAACCAAGTTGAGGAAGCTGGAGACATTTATGTAATAGTTGGCAGCTCACCACCTAAGCACAAAGGTTCACTACTACTAGATATTTTGCCCGCAGCTGAAATGTAACATACCTCAAAAATAACACGGAGCACTTCGGACTCTCATAATCCCATGTTTTTAACGCCGATTCTGACTCTTCCTTCCGCTGCGGGGTTGGGGGAAGAAAGGAAAATGGCATTCATGAAAAAGACAGCCACGTTTCTTGAACACATTCCGGAAGGGTCTTCCTTTTTTTTTTTTTTTTAAAGATTTTATTTATTTATTTGAGAGAGAGAGAGAATGAGAGACAGCATGAGAAGGAGGGTCAGAGGGAGAAGCAGACTCCCTGCCAAGCAGGGAGCCCGATGCGGGACTCGATCCCGGGACTCCAGGATCATGACCTGAGCCGAAGGCAGTCGCTTAACCAACTGAGCCACCCAGGCGCCCCGGAAGGGTCTTCCTTAAAACGAGTCTTCTGGCAAACGGGTAACAAATTTGACCCTTCCGTGAGAGAGGTGAGTTTTGGCAAACGGAGATGCTGCGAACTGGCCCCCTGTGCCACCCATACAGCCCCGTGGACCCTCAGCCGACCCTCCGTCCAGGCTGGGCGGCGCTGGTGGGCCCCACGCGTGGCCACCTGCATCACCATTTCCAGCAGCCGCTCTCCTAGGCCCATGCCCTCGGGAGGGGGGGGGAACTCGGGGTCCCCTCGGTGTACCTCCTTCCCCGGAACTACAACCTCCAGGGAGGAAATGGGGGAGCCGGGGTCAGGTTCGTCAAGGAGCAGGAGAGACCTGTCCCTAACAGGCCGAGGGAAGATGGCGCTGGCCCGGGTTTCCGCTGCCCCGGGCGCTTGACCCGCTGGGCCTCCCTGAACGTAGGGAACGCACGGCCGAGGCCCCAAATCAGATTCAGACAGCGAAGGGGCGGAAGCCAGTTTGCTGGGTCCTGGGGGAGAAAAAAAGGAGGGGCCTCTCGGGCCTATTTGAGCCCTCGGCTCCGCAAAGCCCGGGGCGTCCAGGGACCCCAGCCTCAGGAGCGACGCCCAGCTTCGCACACTCTGGATCTATGAATTTCCAGGACTCCCTGGAGCTATCCCCCTCTCCCCAGCCTGGAGGCCCCGTGCTCTTCTGTGAGTTCAGTTAGGAAAAAAATGAACGTGAAGAAGCCTACCGAACAGGCCCCTTCAGGCCTCGTCAGGCTCCTCGCCACTCGCTCCGTGCTCTGCCTCAGGGGCAGCCTTTCCCGCCGTCCCTCTGCGCATGCGCTACCGCCTCGGGCGCACCCTCTACTAACCAAGCTGGGAATTCCTCCCCTCTGCCCCAGCGCCCCCTTCTGCACTGCGCATGCGCGCGCGCGTGCCCTCCGCCCGCTTCCCCACTTGGTTCCGCTCGCGAGCGCCCTGGCCTGCCTACTTCCGTCACTTACCCCTTTAGACCATGCGCCCAACACCCTTCCACCTGCGTGCGCTGCTGAGACCAAGCTTTTAGCCGCATCCCTGGTCTGGAGCATGTGCTTTGCTTCCACTGCCCTGAGTGAGGTGATGAGGGTGAGGTGGGAAGCTTGTTCTTCCAGGTCATTTCTCTTGCTTTCAAACTTTTGGTACTTACTTAAGCTTCCCCTACTACTACCCAGACCTAAAATATGTGTCCAACAAGACAGACATGGGCCTTGCCTTCAGAGAGCTCAGAAACCTACTGGGATTGCAGATGTGAAATATTAATAAAGGGTAACCTCACTAAAATTGAGTCTGGAGGCCAGAAAGGGGAGCTCTCACACCCTGCCACTCAAGTCAATTGTAGACCCAACAGGAAGAAACACCTTGCAGGGGGATACTACTTGACTACCCCACCGGAAGGAAGGAAGGTTTTCTCCTACCCAGCAGGTAGATACTACTTGACTACCCCACCAGGAGGAAGGAAGGAAGGAAGGTAGGTTAGTTGGTTTTCTCCTACCCAGCAGGTGGATACTACTTGACTACCCCACCCGGAGGGAGGGAGGAAGGAAGGGTTTTCTCCTACCCAGCAACACCCCAGCCAATGAGAGACTGTCACAACTCAGCCAATGAAAAGTCACTACACTTCAAACTCCCAGTTTGCTCGGAGATCTGTGTTTACAAAAGCCCTCCCAACTCTCCCCCCTTCCATAAAAGAGTAGTTTTCTCCTTTTTTCTTGGATTTGTCTGTGGTTTTGCCATAGCTTGCTTGTCCTGAATTGCAATTCTCTGTTAGTCCTAAAAAAAAAATCATTTTTTGCTGGTAAAACAACTGATAGTTTTATCTTTAAGGTTAACAGTACTTGATGATCACAAGTGAGATCCAGAGAAGACAAACCCCCCCCAACAACTCCAAAGCTGGCGAGCAAACACATGACAGTACCCACAGAGCCAGTTGAGCTCACAGCTTTCTTGAGGACCCTGGAGTTTGAGGGTAAGTTTTCTCCTGGATTTCAAGCTCCATTCTCTGTGTTTTCAGCTTTCTAGGCATTACTTTAAGTCTGTTTTAAGACTTTGTCCTCGGGGCGCCTGGGTGGCTCAGTCGTTAAGCGTCTGCCTTCGGCTCAGGTCATGATCCCAAGGTCCTGGGATCGAGCCCCACATCAGGCTTCCCGCCCAGCGGGAAGCCTGCTTCTCCCTCTCCCATTCCCCCTGCTTTTGTTCCTGCTCTCGCTCTCTCTTTCTCTGTCAAATAAATAAATAAAATCTTAAAAAAAAAAAAAAAAGACTTTGTCCTCTCTGAGACTACGTATTTGGACCTTGTTCCGACTCTTGTTTGGAACTAGGCTGTTTCCTAGAATTGCAACTGTGTTGTCTAGGAATTTTTCTCTATGCTCTAAAGAGAAACCTCTAAGAAATGGGATTCCCAGTCATCTAAATGCTTTGAGGCCACTCTGTCCCTTCTGGGACCCTGGCTGGTTTTTGGCACACTTCTATCTAAATGGACTGATTGACCAAAAGTATTTTAGAACTCCAATAGCAATTATCAGGAACTTCCAATCTCTCCAAAGTTGTTTTACTCAAAATTAAATTGGAAAACTACAGCTCAAAAACACAAACAATCAAAAACCCAAAAACAAAAACCTGAATGGGATGCCTATTGTAATCTGTACCTTGAGGCTTACAAATGTTTTCAGGATTCTAAATTTGCCTCTTTGCAAAATATTGTTTCTAAATTAACTGAGGTAAATAAACAATGAAAGGAGTAGGAATGTCTTCTCAGGCCTCTTTTTCCTCCTCCCCCCCCCACCCCCTTTTATCTCTAGACACTTGGCAGCCACCTTGTGCCCAGGCCCTGCCTCTGGTGCCTTTTTCCTCTGCACAGTCCCCACCTCCTCTATACCCACTGCTCCCTGGTTCTAATCCTTCCACCGAAACTCCCTTTTCCTCTGAAACTGTCTCCAGCTCCCTCCTCTCCTGAATCTATGAAAACCTGCCTTTTTTATTTTTTTATTATTCTTTTGGGGAGGGTAGCAAAGAGAGAGGGAGAGAGAAAATCCCAACCAGGCTCTGAGCTGGGCATCACAAGCAGGACATGGGACTTGATCTCACAACCCAGAGATCATGACCTGAGCTGAAATCAAGAGTCAGACACTTAACCAACTGAGCCACCCAGGTGCCCCAAGCCTGCCCCTTTTAAAGTTAAGTCTTCTGAGGATCTAAATAAATCCCAAATTTCTTATGTTCCCTGGACTAAGGCCAAACTATGAGCCATAGTCAAAGAGTTTCCTAAAATAACTAGTGGCTGCATAATTCCAATCTCTGCCTCTTCCTTCACCTAGCATTCTCTTCTTCCTGTGTCTTCTGTGTGTCTCTTACAGTGTGGGACAGTTATTAAATTTAGGGCTCACTCAGATAATGCAGGTTGATCTCATCTCCAGATCCTTAATTACACTTGAAAAACCCTTTTTTCCAAATAAGGTCACATCCACAGATTCCAGGACATGGATATATCTTTTTTTTTTAATTTTAACTATTTTTTTATCAACATATAATGCATTATTTGTTTCAGGGCTACAGGTCTGTGCTTGATTCTTTTTTTTTTAATTCCAGTAGAGTTAACATACAGTGTTATATTAGTTTCAGGTGTTCAATATAGTGATTCAACAAGTATAAGTAATGTATACATTACTCAGTGCTCATCATAAATGTACTCCTAATCCCCCTCACCTATTTCACCCATCCCCCCACCCCACCTACCCTCTAGTAACCATCAGTTCTCTATAGTTAAGAGTCTGTTTTTGGGGGTGCCTGGATGGCTCAGTCGTTAAGTGTCTGCCTTTGGCTCAGGTCATGATCCCAGCGTCCTGGGATTGAGCCCCGCATCGGGCTCCCTGCTCGGCAGGAGGCCTGCTTCTCCCTCTCCCTCTCCCCCTGCTTGTGTTCCCTCTCTCGCTGTCTCTCTCTCTCTGTCAAATAAATAAATAAAATCTTAAAAAAAAAAATCTGTTTTTAGGGTTGTCTCTTTTCCTCTTTGTCCGTTTGTTTTGTTCCTTAAATTCTACATGAGTGAAATCATATGGTATTTGTCTGTCTCTGACTTATTTCCCTTGGCATTATATGCTCTAGATCCATCCATGTTGTTGCAAATGGCAACATTTCATTCTTTTTTATGGCTGAGTAATATTCCATTATAAATCTCATCTTCTTTATCCATTCATCTATCGATGGACATTGGGGCTGCTTCCATAATTTGGCTATTATAAATAATGCTGTAATAAACATAGTGGTGCATATCTCTTTGAGTCAGTGTTTTAGTATTCTTTGGGTAAATACCTAGTAGTGGAATTACTAGATCATATGGTAATTTTTTTTTTTTTTTGAGGAACCTCCATACTGTCATCCATAGTGGCTGTACCAGTCTGCATTCCCACCAACAGTGCATGAGAGTTCCTTTTTCTCCACATCCTCATCAACACTTGTTTCTTGTGTTTTCGATCTTAGCCATTCTTACAGGTGTGAAGTGATATGTACTTGTGGTTTTGATTTGCATTTCCCTGATGATTAGTGATGTTGAGCATCTTTTCATATGTCTGTGGCCACCATCTGTATGTCTTTTCTGGAGAAATATCTGTTCATGTCTTCTGCCCACTTTTTTTTTAAGATTTTATTTATCTATTTGACAGAGAGAGACACAGCAAGAGAGGGAACACAAGCAGGGGGACTGGGTGAGGGAGAAGCAGGCTTCCCACCAAGCAGGGAGCCCAATGCGGGGCTCGAACCCAGGACCCTGGGACCATGACCTGAGCTGAAGGCAGACGTTCAACGACTGAGCCACCCAGGCGCCCCTCTGCCCATTTTTAATTGGATTTTTTTTTGGTGTTGAGTTGTATAAGTTCTTTATATATTTTGGATACTATGCCTTTATTGGATATGTCATTTGCTAATATCTTCTCCCATTTAGTAGGTTGTCTTTTAGTTTTGTTGATTGCTTCCTTTGCTGTGCAGAAGCTTTTTATTTTGATTTAGAACCAACAGTTTATTTTTGCTTTTGTTTCCCTTGCCTCAGGAGATGTATCTAGAAAAATGTTGCTAGGGCCAATGTCAGAGAAATTACTGCCTGTGCTCTCTTCTAGGATTTTTATGGTTTCAGAAATCACATTTGGATCTTTAATCCATTTTGACTTTATTTTTGTGTATGGTATGAGAAAGCAGTCCAGTTTTTCCAACACCATTTGTCTTTTTCCCACTGCATATTCTTGCCTCCTTTGTCAAAGATTAATTGACCATATAATCACGGGTTTATTTCTGAGCTCTCTGTTCTTTTTTTTTTAAGATTTACTTATTTATTTTAAGATTGTATTTATTTATTTATTTATTCATTCATTCATTCATTTATTAGAGAGAGAATGAGCATAAGTGAGTGGAGGGGCAGAGGGGGAAGGAGAGAATCCCAAGCAGACTCCGTGCTGAGCACAGAGCCCAATGCAGGGCTCAATCTCACAACCCTGAGATCATGACCTGAGCCAAAACCAAGAGCTGGATGCTTAACCAAATGAGCCACCCAGGTGCCCCACGGCTCTCTATTCTGTTCCATTGATCTATGTGTCTATTTTTGTGCCAGTACCATACTGTTTTGATTACTACAGCTTTGTAGTGTACTTTGAAATCTGAGATTTTGATACTTCTTTTTTTTCGAGATTGCTTTGGCATAGACATATCTTTTGGGGGGAGAGGGGCAGGGTATCACCATTCAACCCACTACAATCAGTACAGAAGCAATTGTAATTATTTGTGTGGAAGATGATGAGAGCCTGGATTAAGATGGTGGCCTTGCAGACAAGTGGGTGGATTTGAAATGTATATTAGTAGTAGAGCATAGAGGACTTAATGATGGCTTAGAAGAGGAGTTCAGGGATGAGGGATGGTGAATCAGTGTCCTGAGATTTGGACTTAGGGCTATATAAACCAGGTCTGGGTTTCAAAAGGCCCTCTCAGGCCATGTGGGGAATGGACTGGAGGGGAGAGACTAAGACCAGGGAGGAGTCTGAGGTTTGGGTCCAGGAGGAAGAGCACATGTCCTGAGCCAGCCCAAGCCATGAGAACAGAGAGAAGTGGAGAGAGCAGAGAATCAAGAGGTAGAAAGGATTGGATTATGGAATGATGGGCTGTATGGGAAAGAGGGAGAGAGGGAATGAGGACATCCACCCAGGGGTTGGCCCATCAGAGAAGAAAGAATCTGTGAACTTGAAGACAGATCTCTTGATATTATCCAGTCAGAGGAGAAAAAAAGAAATAAGAATGAAAATACAGGGCGCCTGGGTGGCTCAGATGGTTAAGCATCTGCCTTCGGCTCAGGTCATGATCCCAGGGTCCTGGAATTGAGTCCCACGTCGGGCTCCCTGCTCAGCGGGGAGCCTGCTTCTCCCTCTGCCTCTCCCTCTCTCTGTCTCTTATGAATAAATAAATAAAATCTTTTTGTTTTTAAGATTTTATTTATTTATTTGACAGAGAGATACAGCGAGAGAGGGAACACAAGCAGGGGGAGTGGGAGAGGGAGAGGGAGAAGCAGGTCTCCCGTGGAGCAGGGAGCCCGATGTGGGGCTTGATCCCAGGACTCTGGGATCATGACCTGAGCCAAAGGCAGACACTTAACGACTGAGCCACCCAGGTGCCCCTAAATAAATAAAATCTTAAAAAAAAAAAAAAAAATGAAAATACATTTCTGAGGATCTAATGTACAGCATGGTGACTATAGTTAATAATTCAGTATTGTGTACTAGAAAGTTGCTGAGAATATCTATTAAGGGTTCTCACCACCAAAAGAAGAAAAAGTTAACTATGTGCGATGATGAACATGTTATCTTGAGCTTGGTTATCATTCCACAGTGTATATGTATATCAAATCATTATGTTGGGCACCTGGGTGGCTCAGTCCATTAAGCGTCTGCCTTCAGCTCAGGTCATGATCCCAGGGTTCTGGGATCAAGACCCAAGTCGGGCTCTCTGCTCAGTAGGGAGCCTGCTTCTCCCTTTCTCCTTGCTCCTCCCCCTGCCCATGCTCTCTCTCTCTCCCTTTCTGTCAAATAAATAAAGAAAATCTTTAAAAAAAAATCATGTTGTACACTTGAAATATATAAAATTATAATTGTCAATTATTCCTCAATAACATTGGAAAGAGAAAAAGAGGAAGTCCAGAGCCAAAAATCAGAATACTATTAATATGAATTGATTTTTGATGACATTAATAAGAAAATAAATTGCATTTGGAGCCTTAAAAAAAAAAAAACAGTGGATGAGATCTCTCAGAAAGAGAAGGTGCTGGGTCTCTAAGGGGCACTGGTTTTCCAGGACCTGGGTGGATATCAGGATGATAGGAACATCCCCAAACATGGAAATCTGACTTGATGAGAGTGGGGGCTGTGGGGCAACAGGAGAGACTTTCAGAGGCTGCTGGGTGTGTGGCTCAGGTCTGGAGACAACCAAGCACTCAGACCTAGATCTAACTGCCAAGGTCCCAGTTCAATCCTGACTCCTCCCCAGCCTCCCCTTCTTGGGGCCCCAGTGCAGATGCAGGAAGTACTGCTTGAGGCTCAGCTTCCTCTCCGGGTGTTTTGGCACAGCCCAGCCACCCCCCTCACTCCCAGGGACCTTCCCACTTGGGGCACTGCAGCACTTTCACTTCCCTCAGGTGCCCAACCCCTGCCCCAGCATATGGGAGCACCGCGGTCTACACTTGTTGCCAAGAACAGGATGCAGACTCTGAGAGAGGGGCTGTGACAAGGTGTGGGGGGGGGGGGAGGGCAATAAGCAGAGAAAGGACCGGCATGCAGAGAGAAGGGGCCAGAAACCCAGAGAGGGAGGAGATAGATGCGTGGGGCGGGGGGGCAGGCAGGGATGGACAGAGACCCAGAGAGAAGGGAACAGAGACCCAGGAAAGGGAGGACGAGAGACTGAGGGCTGGGAAGCGGGGACAGAGAGGGGTGCGGAGATGGCAGAGCTTAGCAGGCAGTGAGGTCAGAGTGTCTGTGAGGTCGGCTGCTGTCCAGGGTTGGCCTGGGGTCCTGGTGCCCAGAGTAAGGGGTACAAGGAGCTCAGGAGTCCCTATGGGAGTCCCATAAGGAGCCATGGAGACCTGGGAGGGACTACCCAGCGTGTCCTTGGTGCCCACAAATTCCAAGGCCCCTCAGGTACTGGTGTGTGTCCCAGTGGGGCAGGTGAGGGAGGCAGGGGGTGGGCAGAGACAGAAAAGAAAGCCACCTCGCCTGTAGAGGGAGGGGGTGGGGCTCCACCCTGGGGACTTCCTCTTTCTCTGTGTTCTTCCTTTCTCCCTCTCTGTCTCTCACAGCCTCTGTCTTTCTTTCTGCCTGTCTCCTCCGGGGCCAGCACCTCTTCTGTTCTGTCCCTCCCACGGCTGCCCACCCCTCTAGGCGAAGATGTCGGCCCAGGACAGCTGCCTCAGCCTCATCAAGTACCTCCTCTTCGTTTTCAACCTCTTCTTCTTCGTGAGTTGCCACATGGCTGCCCAGCCCAGGCCCTGGCCCCCGCCCCTGCTGCAGCCACCTGATCTGATATATACCACCACTACCACCCCACCCCACCCCCGCCTTTGCCCACCGCCATGTTCCCATCTCCTCTCGCCAGGTCCTAGGCAGCCTTATCTTCTGCTTTGGCATCTGGATACTCATTGACAAGACCAGCTTCGTGTCCTTTGTAGGTGAGGGGGCCGGGGCCATTGGGGAGGGCCTCCTGGAGCAAGTGTGACCTGGCCTTCCCCTGTGTGACATCCTGGGATCTCCACTGTCCCAGGCTCTGCTTTACAGCCTGCCACTGCTCTTAGCCTTGGGGTCTTCCTCTGGCGAATGAGTTGTGCATACGAATGATAATAAAAATGGTAATAGCCATTTCTCAGGCACTTCCTACACGGTATAGCTCATGCAGATGCTTATCAGATCCTCCCACAAACCTTCCCCTCTCTTGAGGTTCAGAGAGGGGATGTCACTTACTGGATGTCACACAGCAAGGAAGTAGAAGAGCAGATAGAACACTAATAATAGTAGGAAAGTAATAATGGACTAATAGTCGAGATCCTAATGGTTCATATTTAATAAGTGTTTGTCCTGTATTGAGGACTGCGTTGAACACATGCCTCCCATGTGTCCCTTAAAATAATCCTAGGGAGTAGATATCATCCTCCCCTAGCCCTCAGGGAGGTTTTAGTGACTGATCCAATGCCACAGACCAAGTGATGGGACTGAAACTATTGGGGGTGAGGAGGAGAAGGAGGAGGAGAGACTGAGAGCGAGAGGGAGAAACCGTGACCAGGGAGAAAGGGGGACAGAGATCTAGAGAGAAAACAGAGACCTAGAGAGACTCAGAGAGGACAGAGTCCCAGACAGAGGGAGAGAGAGAATCCCAGAAGGAGAGAAACAGAGACTCAACATGTGGCAGGGACAGACACTCAGAGAAAGAGGCCCCCCAAAATATGCTCCCCAGTTGAGTGGCTGTGTGGGTGGGGAGTAGGGCTCCCTGGAGCTGTGTGCATGAGCCCAATGTCACTGCCTCTCACCTCCCCCAGGCTTGTCCTTCGTGCCCCTGCAGATCTGGTCCAAAGCCCTGGCCACCTCGGGAATTCTCACCATGGGCCTTGCCCTCCTGGGCTGTGTGGGGGCCCTGAAGGAGCTCCGCTGCCTCCTGGGCCTGGTGAGTGCCCTGCCCATATCCCCCCTCCAATAGAGCCCTGGCAGCTCTGCATCCTGGGAGGGGACTCAGTCTGAACTCTCCACTCTGCCCCCCAGTATTTTGGGATACTGCTGCTCCTGTTTGCCACGCAGATCACCCTGGGAATCCTCATCTCCACTCAGCGGATGCGGGTGAGCTTGGCTTCCCCTCCCCACACTCCCCCCCCCAAATGTATGGGGCGGTGGAGGGGGGAAAACAAAAGCAGACACGGGCTGACATGGACAAAGGGAAAAAACAGTGACAGGCAGGGGAAGACAGTGAGAGTCAGAGACCCAGAGACAGACACACAGGAAGACAGAGACAAGGAGAGTCAAAGGAAGATCACGACACGGACGGAGGTAGACATAGTAAGAGATACAGATCCAAAGGTAGACAGAAAACAGGCGGAGAAACAGGAGAGACAGAGACCTAATGAGAGAGCGTGGGAGATAGCGGGGGAACAGAAAGACAGACCATAGAAACATGCAGAGATTTTGAGGAACAGAGACATAGCCATTCAGTGAGAAATTGAGACCGACTTCAAGCCGCTCGCGGGACCCCTTGGGACTGAGAAAGCCCGGGAGTGGCTGGACTGGGTAGGGGCAAAGGGGGGTGGGGAAGCGGGTGGGAATCCAGCCTCATTCTCCGCCTCTTAGCTGGAACGGAGGGTGAAGGACATCGTGATGGAGACAATCCAAAACTACCGCTCGCGTCCGGAGGAGTCGGTGGCGGAGGAGAGTTGGGACTACGTGCAGTTCCAGGTGCGTGAGGCCCCCACCCACGCGGACGCGTATCCCTCCCTCTAGCTCAGGGACTCTGACGAAGCCGGGGCCCGCAGCTCCGGGACCGCCAGGTAACCCTACCCCACCCACCCCACCTCCTGCCAGCCCAACGTGGCCCCGCCCCCAGAAGATAACGTAACCGACTCCAATGTGGGCTTTTCCCCCCAGCTCCCAGAGACCCTGGAGAGGCTCCGCTTTCTGCCCCGACAAGACTTCGCCCTCAGCCCCAAGGCCCTAGCGTAACCCCACTCCCTTAATCCTTAGTCACTGTGGCCCTCACGGGACACGACCCACGTGAGACTCCATTCCCTGGTCATTCACATGGCCCTGCCCTCCCATCCACCTGTCCCCTACCTGAGGCTGAATTGCACTGCCCACCCAATCTTCGGTGCGCAGAGCGATTCTGCAGCTCCTCCCACAGCCCCAGGTGGCCCGTGATTCATCTCTCCCAACCCCATGTTCCCCTAATGTCCCCAAGCCTAGCCCGCCGTCCCCCACCCTGCACCATTTAGCCCTCTGCTCCCCAACACGACCTCATACACATCACCCAGTCCCCTGAACCCCCAAATCATCTTGAATCCCTCCAGTCCCCGTCCCTCTGACTCTTGTCCCTCTTCCAGCTGCGCTGCTGCGGCTGGAACTCTCCTCGGGACTGGTTCAATATCCCCAGCCTCATCAGCAACGAGTCGGAGGTGCATCGCGTGCCCTGCTCCTGCTATAATTCATCAGCGACCAATGACTCCGCAGTCTTCGATAAGCTCTCCTTCACCCAGTTAAGCCGGCTCGGACCACTGGCGCGGCCCCGGCCCAGTACAGACCTTTGCGTGGTTCCTGCAAACAGCAATATCTACAGCGAGGTGGGGACGGTTTGGAGCCCGCTAGAAAGGGGAGGGCCCTGTGAGGGATTAGGGCAGCGGTAGGGGCTTGCTCCCCAGGAGGCGGAGCCGCAGGACTTGGGAAGGGTCTGCAGGGTGGGGCTACGAGAAAGCGGTACATCAGGAGGGGTGGGGCCCCTTAGAAGGGGCGTGGTCCGTAGGGGCGGGGCCTAAAAGTCCTGACTGAAAGGAGGCTGGGACCGCGCGAAGTGGAGAGACTATAGAGAACCCTACTAACTAGGGATGCGGGGCGGTGCCTGAAGGAGGGGTGAGGGCTGGGCTGAGGAGAACAGTGGGCACGGGCTTGAGGGCGAATCCCAGAAAGAACCCTACTTTTAACCTTTCCCCACATTCCCAGGGCTGCGCGCGGAGCCTCCAAAAGTGGTTGCACAACAACCTCATCTCCATAGTGGGCATTTGTCTGGGCGTCGGTCTACTTGAGGTAATTTGGACCCGTCCCCACTCGCGATTGGCCGTACAGTCCGTAGACGGCCCCGCCCCAAGCTGCGCGTCCTCCCATTTTCTGGGAAAGGTGCATGCGTGCTAGAGCGTCAGCCAATCCAGGCTCTCCTGCCCCTCCACTTGGCACGAGGGAGACCCACCCTCTGCGAGCCCTGATTGGTTGCACGCAGGAAGCAGGCGTTCCCTCCCGCTCTCGCGAAGTTCCCATTGGTCCTCCTTGGCGTTCCAGCCCCCTGCTCTTAGCCGCAATACCCCTCCCCTTTCCCCGCAGGTGAGTGTAGCGGGGCTGAGCCTGCTACTACTGCGCTGGGCGCTCCGCGGGGAACGCCAGCTGCAGGTGCCGGGCGCCTGTGATTCGAGCCCCGGGCCTGGCCCGAGTGCTGACGGCGGCGGCGGGCGCTGTGGTGTACTGAGCAGCAGCGGGCGTAGCGGCGGTCTGTGGGGTTGCTGGGGCATGGCGGATGCCTGTCCCAACTGGGGGGACAAGTCCCCACAGGGCAAGCTGCCCATGGCCCTGGGGCCCTGGCCGCTTTGGGATCAAGACGAGGAACAACCTGAGACCGGGAGCGCGGGCGAGGAGGTGGAGGTCGAGGTGGAATTAGCGGCCGAGGCAGAGAGGGAGACCGATGAGCCTCCGGAATAAAGTACCCTGGGCTAGCTCCGGATCTCACTCCTTCCCAGACTCTAAACCTGCGCTAGACGCAGCTGGATACGCCCTACCCCACCCTATTCCCCTTCTTTCCATCTTCCCTCCTCCCCCCGCATCTTTGGTAACTTACCCCAAGCCCCCAAATTCCCATCCCTGACCCCATCTTTCTCAACCTGGCGGAGCTCCCCCTCTAGCCCCACCCTTCTCCGCCGCTCCCATGATCCCATCCCACCCAAATCTCCGCGCTTCATTTTCTTCCCCTGGCGCCACCCCTTTTTTCTCCCTCGGAACCCCCACCATCCCGACCCCAATCCTCCTAGCCGGCATCCCATGGACCTCTCTGACCAGGTCTCCTTTCTCTATAGCTCAGCTTCATGACGCTCTCGATATTCCTGTGCAGAAACCTGGATCAAGTCTACGACCGGCTCGCTCGGTACCGCTAGGCACCCCCCCCCCCGCCCCGTCCCTTCCCAAAGCCCCGCCCCATCCCCTTCAAGTGCCCTAGGGGCTTCCCTGTGGTCTGTAAATATTTGTTCAATCCCCAGTTCGCCCCAACCATTGAGTCCTCCACCTCCTCATTTCCCCGGGAGACCCAGATGTCTGCCTGCCCAGCTGCTGTCACCTCTCCCGCGGGACCTGGGGCTTCCGGCCACCAGCTTCCTGCCCCCAAAGATACCTCATTTCCTTGCCTCATCTTTCGGCTTACCACCTCCCACAGGATTATTTTCGCCCAAACCCCAAATAAATCCCCTGCGTTTTGGTAAAATAGTTTTATCCTCTGTCAAAACACAAACCAACACACTTTGCCGGTGAGGGGAGGCAACACAGTATATAGCCCACGTCTTATTGAGAAGAGAAGATGAAATTTAAAAGCCTCACCCCACAGCTTGCCCAGCTGAGAAAAAGTCACGACCCTAATACCCACTTATAAATATCTCTTGTTATATTAAAAAAAATATTTCCAGGGCCCACCTGGCTCTGCTCCTGCACAAAGGGTTAACCTTCAATATTTGATCTCAAGGTCACAGGGTTGGGGGTGGTAAAGAGAGGCAGATTGGGAAGGGGGGGTGTTGAAAAACAGAGAGACAAACCAGCATACTTTCTAAGGCCATCCAAAACATCCAGAACCAAGTTGTGGGAGGGCACCTGTTAGAGACTGAGAAACCAGTGCTGTACCTCGCGGCTGTCTCACTCCTGTCCCCAGTCCCTGATGCTCTGGAGTGATCTGTCCTTTCAGCTACCACTGTGAGGTCCCGGTATCAGGACCCATCTTTTCAACTCACCACCCAGCTTTTAAGGTCCTCTAACACGGAGCAGCCCCCTCCCCAAATGAGCATGAAGAAAGCTGGAGGTACTTCCTGGGAGGAGGGTATTCCGGGGGGGTGAGCCACTTTTGGGGCCCCCTTTCAGTCCCTGACCAGGCGATAAATGTGGTGCTGGGCCCCCCGCTCACTGGTGGAGACCTCAAAGACGTAGGCGGTGCAGAGCAGCAGCTCCTGGGTGTCTCTGTTTGTCACCACCTGCCAAGGAGGCCAAGAGAAAGGGTTTATGCAAAAAAGGAAGAGCAAGGACCACTGTGTCCTCCCCGAGGTACCATGGGATACCTAGGAAAGAGGTCCCCACCATATCACATTCCCTAGGTAGAGGGGATGCCTGACATGTCCGCTTCCCCATCTGAGCGTTGGCAGTGAGGGGCCTCACATCAGATGGCATATCAAAGTTAACCAAAGTAGGGGCGCCTGGGTGACTCAGTCAGTTAAGCGTCCAACTCTGGGTTTCGGCTCAGGTCATGATCTCATGGTCATGAGATCAAGCCCCACATTGGGCTCTGTGCTCAGTGCGGAGTCTACTTCAGATTCTCTCTCCCTTTCCCTCTCCCTTCAGCTCTCTCTCTCAAATAAAATCTATGAAGTTAACCAAAGTTAAAGGGGATCCCACCATATCATGTTCCCTGGGCTAAGGTTAGGTTCCCTGTGAAGGGGGGGGTCCCCTAAACTGAGGATCCGCCATGGGATGTCCTCCAAGTCAGTTTCCCCAGTGAGAGGGGGATCCCCCTAAATGAGAGTGCTGTAGAGTCCCCACCACATCAGTTTCCTGGGTAAAGGGATCCCCTAAGCAAAGGCTCAGCTGTGGGCTCCCCCGTGTCAGTCCCCCAGGTGAAAGGGTCCCCAAGCTGAGGGGCTGTTGTGGGCACTCCACACATCAGCTGCCCTGCTCGGCCCAGCCCCCATGCCTCACCTGGAGGATGGTGAAGTTCTCCAGGACGCTGTTCATCATATAGCGCTCAGGCAGCTGTCGCAGTTTGTGCAAGAAATTCACCAGGTACTCACACATGGGTGAGCGCAGCAGGCGGTACACAAACCTCCCATCCTCCAGCTGGGCACGCTCCGTCTGAACCGGGATGGGGGCGCAGAGTGGGGAGGACAGTGACCGAGAGACAGGGCTCACCCCAGGCACTGTGTGCATCCCCGATGCCACGCCCACTCCCCACTGCCATCCTTCCCCCATCGCCCCATGCGTGGGACCTGGACCCATGGGTATCCAACTTGGGATCCCTGAGCCTGCAAACCAGGAAGCCCTCCAGCCTCTCAAAACTGTGCTCTGAACCCTCCTCCAAGACCTCTGAACTGCTCTGACCCCCAGGCCCTCAGATACCCTCACACCCTCCAAAGACCCCCCTCCACTAGGTCTCCGAACTCTGACTTCTGAGTTCAAGACCCCTCAGGCCCTCAGCAATCCCTAAGTGTGACCCCTAAGCCTCCTTGCCCTGCAGATTCCTCCATATCCATAAGAACCTTCTGAATCTTAGTGACTGTAAATCTCTGTACCACACATTAGCTTTGAACCCTCAAAATAATCCCTACATGTGACTTGGGAACACAATATCAGCTCTAAGCCCATGTATTAATGAAATCCCCAAAGAGGACAGGATACTCCCCACCCCACCACACAGACACCCAAGTGCAGGGGCTGTTGTGGCTTTGGTCCCTTTAGTCTGCACCCCCAAAGTGGCAGGTGGCTGGGCGCTCACCTGCCCGGAGCTCCACCCCTCCAGCCTCACCTCCACCTTCTCCACCACCTGCTTGCCAAAGGAGCAGACCTTGGAGGAACAGGTGAGGGTCATGTGCTCCAGGCTCTCGTACTGGCTGCTCACTCCGTAGAAGCCACCGCTGCTGCCACCAGTCCCTACCTCCTCGCCACTTGGGCCCCAGTTCAAGTCCGCCTGGAGGATAGGGACGCACAGGTAGGTTCCTTATAAATGGTAGGGACTCTTCTCAAGTGGGAACTCTGCCCCATGGCCTGGTTTCCCCCATAGCCCCGCAGTTGCCTACCTCTCCTCCTCTGTATTCAAAGCCCCATGTCTCCACGGGCCTGTTTCTGGAAAACACCCACCCTTCTATTGGTACTGGAGAAGGCTGGCTCCCTAAAATGGTCCTGACCCTCTCTCCCCAGTAACAGCCCCTCCCCCGCCACCCAACAATTCAACTTTCTTCTCCTGAAGCCCCCAACTCGGGAGTTCAGCCCCTTCCAAGGCCCTGGTTACTAAGAAGGCAGTTTACTCCCTAGCAACCAGAGACTCCGCCCCCCTCCCCCAGGCCTTCAGGACCCTGGTTGCTAAGGCAAGTGGCTACTCCCTAGCAAAGGGGCCTGCAGGGGCCTGGGGAAACCTGACTCCTCTCCAGAACATTCTCCCCAGCCCTTTCAGCCAATCCTTGGAGGTCAGACCCCTCTAAGGCCCCAGTGGCCAAGTGGGCAGACAGTCCATTAGGCCAAGTGGGACCTAACAAAGCCTAAGACCTCATCACACTTGCGGTCTGAGCCCCTTGGTCACCTTTTCGGGAAGCCTACCTCTCTCTCTTCCTAACTTTAGTTGCTAACTCGACCAGGTCACTCTCTGAGATCGTTAAATCTCCTCAGAGGCCTGACGCCATGCATCACCCTGGCAATGGCCACTCCCAGCCTCCCCAGCCACACCCCTGCATCCCTTCAGAGGCTGGGCTTTCTAGGAGTCGTTCTCCAGACAGACCTGGTGAGGCCTGTCTTAAGTCCCAACGATGCCTAAGATCTCAGCGGCACATCCGCAGAGCCATCTTGGGCCCCCACACACTAGAACAACTTATAACCATGGTTGCTACAAGCCCAGCTGAGCCAGTAAACTTCAAGCCCTCAGCAGGCTTCCTTCTTAGACACTAGATCATGCCACAGCTCTGGTTAACAAGCGTTAACACCCCCCTGAACATTCATAACATTTACTGGATCCCTACAGCATCAGCCACTGTAGTGGACACCAAACCGAATGGGCCTAAGAAAGACCCAAGATGGACCCTCTTGTTCACAATTATATACATAGCACTTGGCATAGAGCTGGTATACAGGAAGTGCTCAATAAATGATTGTTTAATAAATAAATGCTTTCACAAAGTCCCTCCCAGGTCCTTCAGTCACTTTTTTAAGGCCAGACATTCTCTAGCAACAGGGCCTGGTGGCACTGTGCTCTCTTCAGAAACCAAACTCTGTGCCTCTATTTGCTAAGGGACGGGAGCCATCCCTTAGCAACAAGGCTTCACGTGGCCGGGTGGGGCGCAGGGAAGTCTGAAGGGTTGCAAGCCAATCCCCAAGGCCACATCAGTCACGCAACTGGTTGTGACAAAGTCTAGTGTGATCTGGGGAGGTCCAAGTCCTATCCATCCCGCCCTGGGGGTAAAACTCCTCAGTGTTCCTTGTTACAAAGCGGGCTGACACTCTGAGCTTGTCTCCCTTAGAGCCAGAGGCCTTAGATGGGAGACCACGTGATTTGTGGGCACTTTGTTTTGGTGGCAGAACTCACCCAGAACTTGACCAGGAAGAAGGCGTGAGGGGGCCCGCGATCGTACAGCTCCCGAAGGCCACCCTTTTTCTCAGGGAATTTGTCATAGATCTGCCGGACGTCCACACTCTCGAGGGGGGGCGCTCCAGGGCTCGGACAGTGCTGACTGATGTGTACGAACAGGTGCCTCTGGAACTGAGAAGGGTGGGCCGTGGGTGAGGAGTGGGATATAGGCTGGACCCCGGGTGCTCACTGCCCCAGCTCCCACTAGCTGTTTCACACTGTCCACCCAGACACTGGGCCTGACTCCCAAGCACTGTCGCCATTCCCTTCTGCCCCACAGCACCTCAGTCCCCAAGTCCTGTCCCCTGCTCTCCATCCCCACAGCCCTGTCCTCTCCACCCTCTCCCCAACCTCCTCCCTGGCCTCCCAGCCTCCAATCTCCACTCTCCAGGTCATCCTTCACACACCCCCAGAGCTGACCGCGGACCTCCCCTGCTCACAATCCGCCTGTGGCTCCCCAGAGCACCCAGGACAAAACCCACACCCCCTCAACCTGGCCCTATACTGAATAGGTGCTCCCAAATGTTCAATCGATGGATGGATGGATGGATGGATGGATGGAATCCACATGGCCCACATCAAGACTCCCTATCTGTCCCCATTCTTACCACTTCTTGTCCATATTCAGAAATCCTCATACCTCTCCCATTTTCTCTGTCATTAGAAATCCTCCCTCCATCCTCCAATGCCCAAGTCTATGCAAATCTGCCTCTTCCTTGAAGCCTCACTTGATCACAATCAGATGGGACCTCTCTTTTCTATAGTTCCCCATCACCCTCAGGAGAAAGTCTAGATCCCCCAGCTTGGCAATGCCAGCTTCTCCTGAACTGGCACCTGCCCAACTGCAGCCTCACCAGCTCCCACACCTTATTTGACTATTTGTTTCCCTGAAAAATTCATGCTGTTTTCATCTCTGTACCTGGCACATAAAGTTCTGCACGTGGCAAACTCCTACATAACCCTCAAAGCCCAACTCAAATGTTGTCATTTCAGGGAAGTCTTCACTAACTTCCCAGGCAGAATGACTCCTCTGGGGACGCCTGGGTGGCTCACTTGGTTAAGCATCTGCCTTCGGCTCAGGTCATGATCCCAGGGTCCTTGGATCGAGTCCTGCTTTGGGCTCCTTGCTCAGTGAGGAGCCTGCCCTTCCCTCTGCCCACACCCCTGCTTGTGCTCTCTGACAAATAAATAAGTAAATCTTAAAAAAAAAAAAAAAAAAGAATGACTGCTCTGTACACCCACGAGAACTTGAGCTTCCCCTATCCCAGCACATACTCATCGTTCAATAGACATCTATTGAGAGACCTACTGTGTGCAGGCACTATTCTGGGTCCTAGGGCTACAAGACAAAGTCCCTGGCCTCATGGAGTCTACTAACAAAGACAGAAAATTTTAAAAATCAACCCATGGATAAAATAAATTTCAGAGGGCGCCTGGGTGGCTCAGTTGGTTAAGCAACTGCCTTCGGCTCAGGTCATGATCCTGGAGTCCTGGGATCGAGTCCTGCATTGGGCTCCCTGCTCAGCGGGGAGTCTGCTTCTCCCTCTGACCGTCCCCCCTCTCGTGCTCTCTCTATCTCATTCTCTCTCTCAAATAAATAAATAAAATCTTTAAAAAAAAAATAAAAAAATAAAAATAAATAAATTTCAGAGTGACGAATGCTATGAAAAAATTCCCAATAAAGAATAGTAAAGCGGTTGAGCATGATGGCAGCTGGTATTTTCCATAAAGTGGTCTGGGGAATCCAATCTGAGAAGATAAGCAAAGGCCTGAATGAATGGAGAGAGACAGTGGTGGTATCTGGGGAAAACATATTCCAGGTGGCAAGAACAGCAGGTGCAAAGGCCCTGAGGCAGGAGTGGGCCTGGTGTGTTTGAGAAAGAGCATGGAGGCCAGTGTGACCAGAGCAGAGTGGGCAAGCATATAAGGGCAGGAGGTGAGGGCAGAGCAGGAATTGGGGTCAGATCATGCAGAGCCTTGTGGGAAACTGACAGGACTTTACCTTTGCTCCAAGTGAGATGAGAGGGTTTCAACTTGGGTTTTATAGGACCACCATACACAGCAATTGGTGTTTATGTGGCTGTGGCAGAGACTGCTAGGTGTTCAGAAACCCCCCCCATTCCTTTTCACACAACTAAACTACACTTCCCAGACTCCTTTGCAGTGAGGTGTGGCCACATGACTAAATTCTGGCCAATGGGATGTGAGCAGAACCTGATAGTTGTCACTTCCAAGACAGACCCCCGTAAAAACTCCTGCACAATTCTTGAGTCTCTCCCTTCCACCATCTGCTGGCCAGATGCAGGGAATCCAGCAGCAGATTCTGAAGCCCTAGAAAACGTCAGAACCACAAAATGGAAGGAGCCTGAATTCTCCGAATCACTGTGTGTAAAGCTCCTAACTGAACAGCTACACTGAAATGTTACATGAGTGAGAAACTGGTGTCATGTTCATTCCCTGAAGATTAAGGTTATTTCTGCTAACAGTCAGCCCACCATGACTAATATGGCATCTGTCTCCGTCCAGGCCCAGGAAAAGCTCAAGTCTAGAAACAAGATCTGTTTTCCAGGTTCCCAGTCTCCACCACAAAGCCTGGCACACGGTAGGCCCTCAAAAATATTTGCTGAATGAACAAGCAATGACCTGGAGAGTTTCTCTGACCTTCCCAACCGTGACCCCACGACCATCCAGTTCCTCCATGCTAGCAGTTCTCAAAGTGTGGTCCCCAGGCCAGCAGCATCAACATCGCCTGGGAGAATGTTAGAAATGCAAATTCTCAAGCCCCACACCAGACCTACTGAATCAGAATCTGAAGGTGGGGCCCAGCAATCTATGTTTCAAAAAGCCCTCCATGTTATTTTGATACATGCTAAAGTTTGAGAACCACTGGTTTATCCTTTCCCTTCCTATCACCCTCTACATTCCAACCCCCTGCCCCCGCTCCCGGCCAGTGACTATTCTAAAATTGCACTCACAGAATCAACGGCATCGGGCGGTTCCACAAAGGCTGAGAACTCCACCAGCTGCAACCGGGCAGTGCCCAGGGCCCGAGCCTGCCAGGCTGGGGGTGATGGGGCAGGTGGGGGCAGGGCAGGGGGTGACAGGGCTTGGGGGGGCTCGTACCCTAGAGAGAGGAAAAAAAGAACAATAAAAATGGCTAACATGTATTAAATACATCAAGCACTCTTCTCTCTTGCCTACCTCCGCTTAGAAGCTAAAAAAGCTAAATACTCACTTTCCCAGCCTCCCTTGCAACTAGAGATGGCCATGTGACACAGTCCTGGCCAATGAGACGTTAGGGGAAATCTGCTGAGGGGCTTCTGAGAAGGAGTTTCTTCCTGAATGAAAAAGACAGAACTTTGGGAGGAGAAAGCTTTTGGCCCTGGCCAAGTCCTGCTTGAGACATGATGCCTGGAATCACAACAGCCATCTTGGGACGATAAGAAAGAGGCCAAGGGACCTATAGAGATGCCAGTCCTGATATTGCTGAGCTGCTGAGTCAGCATAAGAGCACCCCACCTCCAGACTTTTTGTTACGTGAAATCATTAAAGCCTTTATTATTTAAGGCACTATTAATTTGGGCATTCTGTTATTTGCAGCCAAAAGCATTACGAATTGATGAATCTGTGAAACCTGAGAGTTCTCTTTCACCAGTATGAGTTCTTAGGACCACATCAGCATGGACTTCTGGAAGCCATCTTTGCTGCCAGGTGGGAATGAAGCCACCACACACCACAGGGGAAAGCAGAACCAAGCAAAGCTGACACTACCATTTGAGCCCCTGGATCCAGCTGTGCCTGAAGCCGTCAAGTCACCCCTGAAATATCAGTTACCTAAACCAATAAATTCCTTTTTTTTAGCTTGATTTAAGCAAATCATTGAGCTTGATTTCAGTTTCTGCCACTTGCATCTGAAAGAATCTTCATATGGACCTTCCCAGTGTCCTCTAGGCTAGGACGTGGCAGAACACAAACCCAGTGTGTCTGAATTCAGAGGCCATGATCTTAACCACTACAAATTCTATCACTCATCTTTCCATACCCCCTACAAGCCTTGCCTCAGATCTGGACCTCTGTAGAAATGTGTGCCCTGATCAGTGGAAGGTGAAGGAAAGGCAGTTGGGGTTGAGGAGAGAGGGAAGACAAGGAAGATACAGAGTAGACTCTTACCTGGGAGGTCAGTAGATGGGGGGGTCAGTGACAAGGAGAACGGTGTCTGCGAGAATGGCTTCACACTGAGGGAGAAAGGAAGCTGGGGGTCAGCAAGGTAGAAAGGTAACTGTACCAGCTAACGTTTACCAGGGGCCACCACAAGCCAGACCCTTTGCTAGCTAGCACGTAATGTGCAAAAGTTCACTGAATCCTCACAGCCTGGGAGGTTAGGTGCAATTACTGCTCTTCCCATTTTGCGTAGGAGGAAACTGAGGCACATATAGTCACAAAGCTGGGGCACAGGGGAGCCTGGGCTCAAATCCAAGTCAGTCCCAACTACGAAGCCTGGGGTCTTGTTGATGATATTTTGGTGCCTCTCACAAAATGGCAGAAAGAGAAGAGAAACAGGATCTCAGCAGGTGGGGAAAAAAAACACAAAAGAATAGGCAACGTGGGGAAAGAGGAGGATGAAGGGTCAGGAGGGTAGGAGAAAATGACCAAGGGTCAGGAGATGGGACATCGATCCGAAGTTCGGGGTGGGGAAGCAGCACAACAAAATCTAAATGTCCAATTTAGATTCTGTCCAATGCAACTTCCCGCCATGATGGACACGTTCCATACCTGCACTGTCCAGTGTGGTAGCCACCGGCCACATGTTGCTACTGAGCATATGACACGTGACTACTGAGCACAAATGTGACTAGAGTGCCTAAGGGACTGAATTTTTCATCTTTTTTTTAAAGATTTTATTTATTTATTTGACAGCGAGAGAGGGAACACAAGCAGGGGGAGTGGGAGAGGGAGAAGCAGGCTTCCCGCTGAGCAGGGAGCCCGATGGGGGCTCGATCCCAAGACCCCGGGATCATGACCTGAGCTGAAGGCAGATGCTTAACGACTGAGCCACCCAGGCGCCCCTGAATTTTTAATTTTAATCGACTTAAAATTCAGTAACTGTACGTGGCTAGTGACTGAGGTATCGGACAGCACAGCTCTAGAGGCCAATTACCTATGGGTAGCCGAGGGGATGACTGAGACCGAAAGGTCAGAGGCCACGGAGAAAACACTTGGGGTCAGAGGTCAGGAAGAGGTCAAGAGTCAAAAGACCAGGGGCACCTGGCTGGCTCAGTCCATACAGCACGAGACTCTGGATCTCAGGTTTGTGGGTTCGAGCCCCATGTACGGTGTAGAGATTACTAAAAATAAAATCTTGGGGCGCCCCAATAAAATCTTTTTTAAAAATTCTAAAAAATTAAATCTTAAAAAAATAATAATAATAAAATAAAATCTTAAGGGGTGCCTGGGTGGCTCAGTAAGTTAAGCGTCTGATTCTTGATTTCGGCTCAGGTCGTGATTTCATGGGTCACAGGATGGAGCCCTGCATTGGGCTCCCTGCTCAGCGGGAGTCTGCCTGAGATTCTCTCTCTCTCTCTCTCTCTCTCTCTCTCAAATAAATAAATAAATAAAAATAAGCTAAAACAAAATAAAATATTTAAAAATAAATAAATAAAATCTTTTAAAAAATGAAAATTAAAAATATTAAAAAAAACAAAAAGAGTCAAAAGACCAGAATCAGAAAGACACAAACTCCAGGGACCTTCAGACCTCCACTCCCAGGGGCCTTGCCCTAGTACTCGGCATCCCAATTCTGAAATCTAAACTCCAGTACCCTACCCACTGACTTAATCTCTTGTCATCAGGGCTGCTGGCCAAACACCACCTCCTCAGAGAGGCCTTTCTTGATCACTGTCTAAATAGGGCACATACACCTTGTTTTATTTCCCACATTTATTCCCTTTGTGTGAATGTTTATTTGTTTACATGTTTATTGTCGGTCTCCTCCCCGCTCCAAATATGGAAGCTCCATGAAGGAAGGGATCCTGTCTAACTTGTTTAATGCTGTGTCCCAATCTAATGAGACTACCGGGCACTTAATAGGTGCTCAATAAACATTCGACTGACTGGCCAGTGGCTGAATACCTTCTCTCATTTCCTGAAGCTCACCAAATCTTCCTACCTCAGCGCCTTGGCACATGCTGTTTTCACTGCCTAAAATATTCCCAAA
Organism: Halichoerus grypus; assembly: GCF_964656455.1. Classification (NCBI taxonomy): domain Eukaryota; kingdom Metazoa; phylum Chordata; class Mammalia; order Carnivora; family Phocidae; genus Halichoerus; species Halichoerus grypus. Next base: position 54,077,736 of record NC_135726.1, read on the forward strand.
CCCCATTCTTCGCCTGGCCAAGTCCTACTCTGCCTTCAAGGTTACCTCCTCACAGAAACCCCCAGAACTCTCTCCCTCAACCCAGAACCTGGTGCAGTTCTTCACAGCACATCACATACTCTTCAGTTTTGTGTTTAGGCAGGTGATGATTTAATTAACATCCATCTCCCCCATTTGACTATCAGCTCCCCTAAAGGTGGACCCCAGTGCCACTGACCCACCCCTCCTTCCAGCTCAGCCCCCTCCCTGCAAACCTGCAGTTCCTTCTGCCCAGGGGACTTGTTCTGACCCTTTCCTGGGTCCTAGCACCTCACCGGGGAAATTTCTTCTCTCCCTGGAGCCTGGATCCCACAGCATGTCACTTCCCTCCTTCTCTGGCAACACCCTCAACACCACTCCTCACAGCCCTGCTGCCACATTGCCCTCCCAACACCCCGCCTGGATCCACTGGCTCCTCTCTGGGCTGAAAACTGCCCTTCCCATGAGTCTCTGGGGCTTGTTTCTATTCTTCCAGGCAACAAACACATTCTGTCACCCTCAGGGCTCTCTCAGGGCTAAAATGGACGTTCCCATGTACCTCGGGGACCCATTTCCTTCCTTTTGACTCTGAGAGAAGACACCTGCTCTCCCCTCAGGCCCAAGAACACCTCTGCGGGAGGAGAACACACCTTCCCATGAGCCTCTGGGGCCTAGCCAATCTCACTGGGATGCCATTATCCCCACGGACGTCCTCCCAGCCCTGCACATTCATCCAGTCCCACGCTGAGTTCCTTTCTTCCCCAAACCTGCTCCTCCCCCAGGTCACCCATCTCCGGACTGCCACCAACCCCAGTCACCACCTGACCCTGGGCACTGTCCCTGCCTCCCCACTCCTTCTCAGTCCGTGAGGCCCCTCCTCCAGACTCTCGCTTCCCTGCCCCCCTTCCCCCCCAGTATCCCAGGTCAGGCCATGTCCTCCACTCCAGACCCTCACCCCAGCCTCCTCTCTGGGATTCAAATCCAGAGAGCTGGGTGCAGAAGCAGGGTAAGAAAGGTCTATGTAGACAGAATGGGGGGAGTGGGGGTGCTGAGCCAAAACAGAAAGTACTCACTCTGGAACATTCCAGGGGGGACCAGAGCCCCCTGACCAAAACTGGAAAAGCTCAGAAGCCTGGAAAAGACACAGAGAAGGGGGGGCAGGGGTCAGTCAGTCAGTCAGTGCCCCGTCAAAACCAGAGCCCCCCCTTTCCAGTTCTGAGCCCCACAATCCCTCAGCCACCTGAGGACCAGCAGGGCCCAGTTTGGCCTGCAGGGAAGGTGCTGAGATGAGCTGGGCTGAGGACATGGTGGCCATGGTCTGGAAAGCCTTGTCCTTGGAAACCTGGTCCTGGAGGAGAAGTTGAGGTCCATGTTAATGGGGAATCCCAGCCGACACAGCAGGGGTGGGTAAATGCCAGGGAGGGCAAGCATGGGGAGATGCGGAGCTGGGGGGTCAAGGCAAAGGATTGGGGGAGGGCACAAATCCTTCTTCCTACAGCCCCCTGCCCCTCCTGGCCCCCTCAGGAATGCTGGGGTAAAGCAGCGGGTGGGAGGATGGGCAGGGGGACTTACCACATTCAAGGCCTGCCCGTGGGGGTGGGGGAGGGTGCCAAAGGAAGAAAGAAAACATGACTTAGGAAGTGAGGCCTGGATTCTCACCTTCCTGCTCTCCCTACCCCTACAGTTCCACCACCCTGAGCTGAAAAATGGGAGGAAGGGGGAGCAAGGATGAATATGGAACAGGAAGTAGAGGGGCCCAGGCCTAGAGGGAAAAAGGGGTTCTTATACCCAGCATAAAAGACAGTACACAGTATAAGGGTTTCTAGGTCAAAAAAGAGCTGGAAGTGAAGGTTTCCGGATATGCCGACAACAGGAAGTGAGAATTTCAGACCCAGAGGGAATAGGTAGTGAACATTTCCTAGCCCAGACAGGACAGAGATGGGACCATGAGGTCCAGAAAAGACCAGAAGTGAAGGTTTTTTGGACCTGGAGAGAAAGCAGATGGAGGCTTCTGGGTACAAAAAAAAAAAAGGAACAGGAAGTGATGGTCCCCAAATCCAAAGGAAGAGGCAGAAAAGACCCTACACCCAGAGGAGAAGAAAATGAGGGTCTCGGGCCAAGAGGGAACCGGAAATCCAGCAGATGAAGAAAAAGGATGTGAAAATTTCCAAACAAAACAAAGATTTCTGGACACGGAAATGACAGGCAGGCCACATGGGGACTAAAAAATGGGAAGATGAACCAGAAAGAGATGAAGAAGAGGTCCTCATAGCACATGAGGGGAAAGAGAGGACACCAGGAGGAGGAGAGGAGAGGAGAGGGAGGGAGGGGGATGACGGGAGGGGGATGACAGCAGTGGCCAGAGGAGAGGCCTGACACCCTGTCCTTCTTGCCTGTCTTGAGCTAAATCTCTGTCCCCCTCTCTCTACGAATCTCTTCCTCACCCAGGACCTCTATCCACCCCACTTCCTGGGCCACTCACCCCCCACCTGGGATCTCTACTTCCTCATTCTGTCTACGTCTCCGTGTGACTGTCCCCATCTCTGGTTCTCTGTTACCCACTCTGGGCCTCTCTGTCCCCCTTTCTCTGCATTGCTGTTGACCTCTTCTCTGGGTCTCTGTCTCCCCTCTCTCACTGGGTCTCTGTCTCCTTCTCCCTGGGTCTCTGTGTCCCTCTCTCTGATCCTCTGTCCCCCACTCTCATGGTCTCTGCCCCCTCTCTCTGGGTGTCTGCCTCGGTCCCTACCTTGAGCTTGGACTGGATTTCCCTTGATTTCCTTCGAGCCAGAACTTGGATGTGACTAGAGACCTGGGGGGAGCGACAGAGAAGCAGACTCAGGCCATGGCCGCTTGCCCCTTGAATCCCCTCCCCCTTCCCACCCTCCAGGTGGCCCCCAGAGCTCCCAGAACATGAAAGATGATGAACGCACAGAACATACTAGCTATTTCCGGCACATGCTAACACAGACGTGTCCACAGAGGCTGGTCTCTTCTCACCAGTGCTACTGATCTTCCCCAGACCCAGCAAATCCGGGCCTCCTTTCCCTTCCTCATCTTCTTTCTGGATCTTTTCGGCCTCTCTACCTTAGTCTCTGGTTCTAACACAGCTGCTAAGAGATCCAGACCAAAACAGGCACAGTAGAGAATACTCATAGAGGTGCCAACGAGACAGACGAAAGCACCTGAACCAGATCCTCCTTGAACCTGAAGCTGCCCATCCGAGGATGCCCCCCCCCCCCCCGGCAAAGACAAGCCCGCCCCAGAGAGAGGCCCACAAGTCAGTCCTGAGACCTGTTTGCGAGTTCGGGTCTTCCCTGTTCTCAGCTTGATGTAGCGGGCAATCAGCTCATTCCGACCTGAAGGGTCAAAGACGGGACAGAGTTAGACCTTCACGGGACTTCCCAACACACAGGACACCAGGGGAGAAGAGAGAAGCAACAGTTGCCGGAGGTCTGCAAGCAAGCTGGGCTGCAGATCATTGCAGCTCTTCGGGAGAGGAGTTACCACCCCCGCAGGCTTTGGGGCCTGACTGCCTGGGTTCAAATCCCAGCTCCACCACTGCTGTGACCTTAGGCAAACCACTTAACCCTCCTGTGCCTCAGTTTTCTCATCTGTGCAAATAGCAATGACAGCTCCTACCTGAGTCTTAATCAGTGGGGGCCAGGGCAGAAGAGAGGGGCGGACTCACCATACATCTTGCCTTCATCAGACAGGATGATTTTCCGCCGGCCGCATGGCGGGTAGATGGCCAGGGCCTCCTGGAAGCTCTGCTCGATGTCTGGACTCCACACACCTTCTGCGTCCGGACCCCCATCGCCCCCAGCCCCCTCGCTGCCGCCGGTGCCCTCCTCACTTCCTTCCTCACTTCCTGTCCAGCCACTGCCATCGTCCAGGGGGGCCCCAGCCCGGGGTTCCCCCATCTGGGCCTGGAGGAACATAGAGCTCAGCAAGATTCCCCACCCCCCACCCAGCCACCCCCCAGAGAGACTTCAGGGCAGTGAGGGCTGGGAGTTCAGATTGCTGGGTCTGAGGGAGGAGAGAGCGAGGGGGCCCGGATTTCTGGGTCTGAGGGAAGCAGGAGGCTGGGGGCCGGGACTCCTAAGTCCTGCAGGAGGGGGCTGGATTTTCTGGGGCAGCTGAGGGTAACAGTGTCCTCTGTGTTTCCAGGGGAGCTGGGTTGTGGTGAAGTCTTGAAGACCACAGAGTAATGCCTACGGCGCATGAGGGCCAAACCTTTGGGTATGGATTACTGACTTAAAGAAGACTGGAGTCGGGGCCTAGTTGCAGGGAAGGGGGTTGTGGATGAGATCTTCTCAGTCCCACCCCAAGAACAGGTGCTAGGATGTGAACAGCAGCTGCTAGAAAAGAAGGAGGAGGGGCCCTGGCCCTAGTAAGACTGAAGGGGGGGGCGTCCAGAGAGAGGGGGACAGAGATCCAGGGAGCACGAGACAGACTTCCAGAGAGGGGGGGGAAACAGAGATCCAGTGGGGGGGGGGGCCTGACACCCAGAGAGGGGAGGCAGAGAGACCCAGAGAAAGAGGGGGACAGAGACCCAGAGAGAAGGGGAGAGAGACCCAGAGAGAGAAGGGACAGAGACTCAGGGCAAAAACTCAAGCCCAGACCAGGAAAGACCCACAGAACCACAGACTGGGGGGCAGGGGCGCCCTGCCATCGGGAGAGCCAGAACAAAGGGCCCAGGCGTCCCCTCCCCCAGTTTCCCACAACCCCCATCTGGGGAGGGGCTGGCCGGCAAGGGCGCCTCCCCTCTGGCCCTCGGCCCCGCCCCTTCCCTCCCCTCCCCCTGCGCCGTGGGCTCGGATCCAACTCAAGCTCCCAGTGACTTTCCGGAGGCCAGGAACAGGGGAAAACTTTTTCCAATACAGTCAGATCCCGCCTCCCAGGCGGCTCCACGTCTTCCACAGCTTTCCCAGGACCCCAGAGTCCAGGCTCCCATCCCCCTCCTCCCTCGGACCCTGGAGCCCAGGCCGAGACAGACAAAGACCCCAGGCCGAGCCCAGTGGCGCTGAGGCGTTCAGGACCCCCGTAGGCCAAAATCCCAGCCCAGCTCTCCCCATGTGGCCAGACAAAGGGACGGAGGAGCCGGGTAAGAAAGGTCCCCACTAATTTCCCGCCCCAGGCCCCAAACTTCCGAAAAGGCAAGACTGAAGATCCAGAAAGCACTGCAGCCCGCCCTGTGCCACCCCGGAGGCCTCCTTTCTCCATTAGGAGGACCAGGCGTCCACAAATGACACACAGAAACCAATTCGGTTAGAAACACGTACAGGATCCTTTCTCACTTCAAACCCGCACCGCCGCATACGCTCATACCCTCCGGACACAGCCGCCAAAGTCCCCAGCCCTCACCCACTCCCGAGCGCACAATCCCAAACTCAGACCCATCAACAGACACCCCAACTCCGGCGAAAGTTCCAACACCTCACTAAGACTCGGTCACAAGCGCAAACTCGGGCCCCCGGGCAAAAAGAGGGCGGCAAGCAATTCAGAGACGATCCCACAAACACCTCAACTCACAACACGTAGTTTCCCACCCCAACTCACACACCCCAAAGCTGGATCCCCGACTCCCGCCGGCGCCTTCCTACCTCCCGGCCTGGGGCTGGGGAGCCGCGGGCGGGCGGGGCGCTGCGAGGGAGAAAGTTGCCCGGGAGCTTTGTTTGGGAAAAGTGGGAGGGACCGGAGGGGGGGCGGGCCCGGGCGCCGGACACAGGGAAGGGGGATCCGACCGTGACAGTTTGGAGGATTTTTGCTTTGGCAAAGGTGAAGTCTAGCTTGGGCCTGGTAGGAACTTCAGGATTCAGATGCTTGCAACCCTGGGAGAGGAGAGGGATGGGGGATCCGGACTCCTAGGTCCCAGGGCGGAGATTGATGGGGGCCAAGAAACCTGGGTCTGAAGGAGCTGGGGTCTGGGGCCCTGGACTTTTGACTACCCTCTAGTGTGTTTGTATGTTGGGGATGTGGGGGTGATAAGAACACAAAAGAATCTTTTCTGTTCAGCCTCAAGTATATTTTTTGAGGATCGGGGTATGTGAGGATGGGTTTTTGATTTCTAAGACAACAGGGTTTCCTGTGACTTTGCCAGAGTTAAGAGGCGGGCAAGAGGACTGGGAATTTATTGGAGATTCACGGGAGAGCAGACTCTTGCAAACACACGCGCCAGTGGACTGGAGGTGGCAGCTATCCCAAGACCGGGAGAGAGCCTCGGTGCCCGAGCGGAGAGGAGCTACGGCCCGGACTCCTGGGTCCCTCAAAGATGAGGTGTCGGATGTTCAAACTCAGGGAAATAGAAGCGCTTGGGGTCCGGACTTCGCCCTAAGGCGAAGGGAGCCTGGATTCCGGACTCCTTGGAAGGTGGAACATAGGACTGGATTTAGGTTTCCGGAGAGGGTGGGGCTTTTTAGTGGAACCGAAGAGGGCTGTTGAATGCAGTAATCGTTTCAAATCCCGGAGAAGACGAGAAAGGACACGGAGAAACTCAGAGATAAATACAAAACTAAGGAGTGGATGAACCAGAATGTTCGGACTCGGGGACTGGGAGCCTAAGAATGGAACTGAAGGGGCTGGCGGCGAGACGTGGGGCACAGAGGAGTGGCCCAGGTGTGGGGGCACGGCTCTAAGCAAGGGGCGTGGCCATCTGCCATTGAAGTGGGGCGCGAGGGCCGAGATCCGAGAACGCAGGCCACACCGGGGATTCAGGGCCGAGGTCAACCGGCAGGGGCGTGGTCACACGATGGGGGTGTGGTTAACAAATAGGGGCGTGCCTCCGCCCTTAAGGGCGTGACCACCCAATAGCGGGCCCGGCTAGTGGGTGAGGTCAGCAGATGGGGGCGTGGTCAGGTAATAGGGGCGAGGCTAAGGCTCGCGGAGCTCATCCAACGCTCCAGGTATCCCGCCTGGGCTCGAGACCAGAACTGTTTGGATTTAACAGTCCGTGGACCGACGGCTGGAGTCTGAGAGTCCGGTGACCGGGCTGTGGTCTAGCATAAGGCGGGGCCCAGGAAAAGGGGCGGGGCGTGGGAGAAGGTGAGGAATGAGATCTGGGTATGAATGCGGGCGAAGGAGAGGAAAGAGACCCGTTTGTGAGGCAGCTCCCTGAGGAGACGGGCCTGGGAGGAGGGGCAGGGCCTGGCGCGATGGAGGGAGTGGGGCCAGAAGGACCGAGAAGCAGTGGGCGGGGTGTGAGGAATTGCCCGGGCCAGGAATGGGAAAGGGGTGCAGGTCTTGGGTGGGGGCGTGACCATTTTAGAAGCGGGGACTCTGACCCCTACCTATGCCACAGCCTCCCGGCCCGCCCCGCAATGTGGCAACCTCTGGTCCTGCTGCTGCTGGTCCCCTCTGCCCTGGTGCCCCCCTCCAGTGCAGCCCCGATCCGCGATGCTGACGCCCAAGAGAGCTCCTCAGGTTTTCTAGGCCTCCAGAGCCTAATTCAAGGCTTCACCCGGCTTTTCCTGAAAGTGAGCAATGGCAAGGATTGGGGGTAGGAAGAGGTAAAAAGGAGAGGGATGTGGGCAGATGGGGACTGAAGGATGGAAGGGGTTCGGAGAGACAGAATGGAAGACGGGTTGCGGCCAGGCAGAAGGAGTAAGAGAAGGAGTCAAAGGGACCGAGAGAGATCAATAGAGGGTGACAGCAGACCGAGAGAGAGGAAGAGAGGGAGGAAATCAAGCAGAGAGGGAGATGGGACAGCGAGACAAAGACTGGATGGAGAGAGAGACTCGGAAGGAGAAGGGGATGGGGCCATAGAGACAGTAAGACGGGGGCGGGGAGGGAGGAGCAGGAATAGGAAGGTTATGGGACAGATGGGGGATGGGACACAAGGTGACCAGGTTAGGCCCTAAGGGTCAGAGGACAGAGAGAGAAGGAGCTGGGAGGTACTTGGGGCAAGGCCTCAAGGACATCCTGGTAGGGCTGCAGATTTACTTGGGAGTCTTGAGATCCAGCAAATCAATGGTCCCTCCTCTGGCCCCAGGATGACTTGCTGCGGGGCATGGACAGCTTCTTCTCTGCCCCCCTGGACTTCCGGGGCCTCCCCAAGAACTACCACCAAGAAGAGAACCAGGAACACCGGCTGGGGAACAACACACTCTCTAGCCACCTCCAGATCGACAAGGTGCCTGTGCCGGGAAGTCCCTCCTGGAGTCTCCCCATGATCCCTCATGCTGCAGTATCAGTGGGGAGGAGGGCAGCGGAAGGAAGCAGTTTTGCTCTCACTCTCTCCTCCTGATCTCACAGGTGACAGACAACAAAACAGGAGAGGTGCTGATCTCCGAGCAGGTGGTGGCATCCATTGAGCCGGGAAAGGGGAGCTTGGAGGGTGACTGGAAGGTTAGGACATGCCCCTGACAAAATGTCCCATCCCAAACATTTTCTGTAGTCTAGGAGAAGATGAGTTGACACTCCCATTCCGACTGTTCACTTCCTCTCACTGGGCCTCAGTTTTATCATCTGTCAAAGGGACCAACCAGCTCTCAGAAATGAGGGTTTACAACCTCAGAGTATATCTCCCCACTCGCTTAGTAAACCCCAGAGAGTTTTGTAAACCAAAAACTGCTTTACCAAGTGCTGGGTAATCTTCACCCTTGTAAATCCCAAAGTGTGTTTTTATCTCAAAGTACTCTGCAAACCTCCAAGTACTTTTTATCCAAAGAGATAGATCTCTCTCTCATAAACTTCAAAATGTGATCTTTCATTCCAAAGTGCTTTATGAACCCCAAATCCTTTGCATAGCTCACCTTTGTAAACCTCTAAGGGTGATTCTAACCACAAAGTGCTTATTTTCTTATCCTAAAACATTTTAAGAACCCCCAAGCACTTGGCAAACCCATATGGGTCTTCCACACACCCCCCACACCCAGATTTTCTTGCATTTTCGAATCTACAGAACAGTTGAAAAAAATATATAATACAGTAAACCTGTATTCCCTTTTCCATAGAGCAAAGTTTCTTGACCTGGGCACCATTGGTATTTGGGGCTGGATAATCTTTGGTTGCAGGGGCTGTCCTGTGCCCTGTAGGATGTTTATAAGCAGTGCTACCTCTACCCACCAGATGGAAGTCGCGTCCCCTCCCCCACCAGTTGTGACAACCAAAAAAGGTCTCCAGACTTCCGTTGAGAACCACTGGCCTAGATGCACCAGTGGTGAACATTTTACCACATTTACTTTATTTTTACTTTATCATTTTTGAACTATGTGACAGTGAAGTATTGACATCATGGCATGCCACCCTTAAAGCCTTCAGTGGGTATCTCCAAAGAATAATGCATTCTCCCACATGACCACAGTACCATTTTTACACCCAAGAAATTTAACATTGATAATCACACTATTAGAGTTTCTGTATTAGTTGGCTAGGGCTGCCGTAACAAAGTACCACAGACTGGGTGGCTGAAACAACAGAAATGCTGGTTCCCAGTTCTGGAGGCTGGGGATTCAAGGTCAGGGTGTCACCAGGGTTGGTTCTTTCTGAGGCTGTGAGGAAGAATCTGTTCCATGCCTCTCCCCTAGCCTCTGGTGGTCTGCGGAAAATCTGTGGCATTCCTTGAAATGTAGAAGCATTCCCCCCCACCCCCATCTCTGCCTTCATCTTTCTTGGACTTGTCTCCATGTGCACCTCTATGTCCAAATTTCCTCCTTTGCATAAGGACACCAGTCGTATTAGATTACGGCCCACCCTAATGACCTTGTCTTAACTAATGAAATCTGCAATGACCCTGTTTCCAAATAAGATCACATTCTGAAGTACTGGGAATTAGGATTTTACCATATGAATGGGGGTGGGGGCGTGGAGACACAAATCTCCTACAGGATTTCTCAGAAAAATGCAGACTCTGATCCAGTAGGTCTGGATGTCTAATTTGCTAATTTATATGTCTAACAAGCTCCCAAATGTTGCTGATGCTGCTGGTCCACAGCCCACACTTTGAGTAGCAAGGAGCAAACAGACATTCAGTCCATACTCAACTGTCCTGAAAGAGGGACCAAAAGCTGTCCATAAGAGCTGATTTGGTTTTTGACCCGGGATTAAATCAAGGATCACACGTTGCAATTGTGTGCTTTAGGAAAGCCAAGAGCTTTTAATCCCAAAGTGATTTGTACATTTCCAATTGCTTTCTAAACCTTAGAGTATGTTTAATCCTAAAATGGTTTTGAAACCTCGGAAATGTGCTTTCCATCCCAAGAGTATTCTATAAATCTCAGTATTTTAAATTCTAAAGCACTTGTAAACCCCATCCTTTGTAAACCACAAAATGAGCTTTAAACTCCCAAAGCACCCTGTTGGTGGCAAAATGGGCTGAATATGCCAGAAAGGACTTAGCATTCTGGGGTTGTCATTTGGAGTTTAAGACGTCTCCTTGTCCCTCCTCCCCAGGTTCCCAAGATAGAGGAGAAGGAGGCCTTGGTGCCTGTCCCAAAAGCCATCGACAGCTTCCACCCAGAACCCCATCCCCAAGTGGCCTTCTGGATCATGAAGCTGCCAAGGCGGAGGTCCCACCAGGATGTTCAGGAGGGCGGCCACTGGCTCAGTGAGAAGCGACACCGCCTGCAGGCCATCCGGGATGGGCTCCGGGAGGAGACCCACGAAGACAGCCTCGAAGAGGAGACCCAGGGCTCCTCCCACTCCAAGCTGCCTGCCCGGAAGACCCACTTCTTGTACATCCTCAGGCCCTCCCAGCAGCTATAGGGGTGGGGACCAGGGAATGCCTGCATGTACCCCCCACCAGACCCCACCCCAAGCACCATATAGAAATAAAGTTCTTATATCTAGCAGCACTTTCTTTTCAGGATCTGTCCCCAGGCCTCAGCCGACTGGGTCATGGCAAGTCCCCACAACCCTAGCCTTAAGAGTGACATCTGGCTTGTGCCACCGGCTCTTGCCAAGGTCTCCAGGCTCGGTTTTCTCACTCAGACGTCTGCCTGCTCATTGAGCAACTCGCTGACCTTATCACTTCCAGCCCTGTGTGTCCTCCTGTTCCCAACACCCTCCCTCCAACCTCTGTATTTGTTTTCTATCCCCGCCCTGACGAGTGACCACAAACCAACTGAGAATGCATATGTATTCTCCCACATATCTACAGGTCAGAAATCCGGGATGCCTCAGCTGGTCCCCTGCACAGGATCTCACAAGGTCAAAATCAAGGGGTTGGCCTGCTGGGTTCTTATCTGGAGGATGCAGGAAGAATCTGCTTTTTTTTTTTTTTTTTTTTTGTCAGGGGCACCTGGGTGGCTCAGTCATTAAGCATCCACCTTTGGCTCAGGTCATGATCCCAGGGTCCTGGGACTGAGCCCTGCATGGGGATCCCTGCTCGGCCGTAAGCCTGCTTCTCCCTCTCCCACTCCCCCTGCTTGTGTTCCCTCTCTCTCTGTCTCTCTCTGTCAAGTAAATAAAATCTCAAAAAAAAAGATTTTTGTCAGAGAGAGAGCACAAGCAGGGGGAGAGGCAGGCTCCCTGCTGAGTAGGGAGCCCGATGCGGGACTTGATCCCAGGACCCTGGGATCATGACTTGAGCTGAAGGCAGGCGCTTAACCGACTGAGCCACCCAGGTGCCCCTGCACACTCTCATTTTTATCTTTTCATTCCCTGAGTCTTGACTTACATGCTGACTCCATCTTCGACTTGCTGTTTGTCTCTCCCTTTGTCTGTCTGTCTGTCCCTCCATGCCCAACACCTGACACACCAGTTATGTGCCTCTGCCAAACCTGGAAGTTCACAGACCCTGTCTTGGGTGCCCTGTCCACTTTGCCCCCATGCCCAGCATGTCTCCTATTCCCTCCGAGAATCCTCCCTCAAGACCTCTCCCTTATCAAGAAGGCACATCAGGATCCTCTTGGTGCTGAGTCCTGTGGGGGATACAGACATGACATGAGCTTTCTCCCTTGAAGCCCAGGCTCAGGGTCGGATCACCCCACAGACAGACCCAACACACTTAAGAACCTAGAAATGCACAGGCATAAATTAAAAGTGAACTTTCTTTTGAAAATTTAGGTTTGGGGACGCCTGGGTGGCTCAGTAGGTTAAGCGTCTACCTACGGCTCAGGTCATGATCCCAGGGTTCTGGGATCGAGTCCTGTGTCAAGCTCCCTGCTCAGCGGGGAGTCTGCTTCTCCGTCTCTCTCTACCCCTCTCCCCTGCTCATGCTCTCTCTCAAATAAAATCTTTTTTTTTTTTTAAGATTTTATTTATCTGACAGAGACACAGCGAGAGAGTGAACACAAGCAGGGGGGTGGGAGAGGGAGAAGCAGGCTTCCTGCTGAGAAGGGAGCCCAATGTGGGCCTCGATCCCAAGACACTGGGATCATGACCTAAGCCGAAGGCAGAGGCTTAACGACTGAGCCACCCCAGGCGCCCCAATAAAATGTTTTTTAAAAAAAGAATTGGGACTTATACAGCAGCTTTTGAAAAGTACTGTGCATTTTCAGAGAAGTGATAAGACACAGGAAAATGACTTTGAGTTTCTAGGACTGCAAACTGTAGGAAAGCATATATATGGGGGAACCGATGGAGAATAAGGGCTAGTTAATAAAGTTTACTGTATAGATTCTTTCAGTGCTGTGTCTGAGTTGATAAGAGTCTAGAGTTGTCTAGAGTTATTAACTTTTGTCCTTCCTGGTAGAGAGGGGAGGGGAAACACCTTTATGTCCAGCTTTTGGACAAATAGGAGGAGAGTAGAGAGCTTTTCTTGTATTTGCTTCTTCTCAGTTGTCTTCTGCTCATATTGATCCTTATACCATAGTGGTATGTTTTGGGGTGGCATATTCTGCTACCCTTCACTGCATATAAAAATCAAAAATCAATTATACCCCTAAACATTTAGAACAAAAAAATTCAAATGAAATTTTAAAAAATGAATCGTGTTAGCATAAAAAAATAAAACAACCTAGAAATAAACCTAACAAAAGATTTGCTAGGTCTCTAAACAGAAAACTATGAAACATTACTGAAATTGATTAAAGAAAATCTAAATAAATAATTCATACCAACAGTACTCATAATCACCAGGAGGCAGGAACAACCCAATGCCCATCAAGTGAAATGGTAAAATTGTAACATATTCATCACTGGAAAATTATACAGCAGTGAAAAGAATAGCCCACTGCTATGCGATGAATCTCATAATGTTCAGCAAACGAAACCATAATCAAAAGTAGTTACCTTTCGAAGGTAATGATTAGGAGGAGGTGCGAATAAGCCTTCTGGGTTGTAGATAATACTCTCTGGTTTCATTAATGTATTACTCTGTACAAATTTTTTTTAAGATTTATTTACTTATTTATTTAAGAGAGGGAGAGAGCACACATGCAGTGGGAGGAGCAGAGGGAGCGGGAGAAGCAGACTCCCCGCTGAGCATGAAGTCTGATGCAGGGCTCATCCCAGGACCCTGAGATCATGACCTGAGCTGAAGTCAGATGCTTAACTGACTGAGCCACCCAGGCGCCCCTACTCTATACAAATTTAACTGAGCTATAACTTAAGATTTAGCACTTTATGTATGTTACAACTATATATAATTTTTTTTTAATTTTTTAGGTCTTACAAAATTATCCACACCTCAAAAAGGAAGAAAGGAAGGGAAGGAAGGAGGAAGGAACAAGAAATACTGAAGAAATAAACAGAAGGATGAACTTATACTAATAAAGCCAAGAACTCCACCACTAGACAGCCTGTGCTAAGAAAACACTTGGCAAACATTCTTATTAACTCTCAAGACCCCATGAGGTGGGTACTACTTGTTCCCATTTTAGAGAAGAAGTTGAGTTTCAGAGAGGTGAAGTCACTTGCCAAAGTCACACACGCAATGGCACTGGGTTTGTCTGATTCCATATCTCACACTTTTAACCACTCATCACATCACCTGTCAAACAGGTTCTTTGCCAGGCCTTATGACAAGTCACCATCTAATAGCCATAATAATAACAATTCACAGCGACTACCACCTTAAGTCCTCAAGGTAACCTAAGAAGCAATTACTATCTCCATTTCTAGGAAGAAACCTGAGGCTCAGAGAGGGTAAGCCACGATGCCAAGGAAGTGATGGAGCCAAAATTCAAACCCAAGAATGTCTGTCTCCAGGCCCACAGCCTTGTCATCAGTTCTATACTGCCCAGTAGTTAAGAGGCTTGGATTCCATCCATTGGTTCACTCATTCATTCAACACCATTTTTATTTTTTTTTATTTTTTGAGCACTCACACTGGGCCAGGCATCTTCTAGCCCCAAAACAGCCTCCTACTGCATATAGTTCACATTCCAGTGGGGGTGATAGTACACAGATAGACAATATGTCACGTTGTGAGACACCCCATCAGGACCACTAAGAAATAGTAAGTGGTTAGTGAGATTGGGGCCTAATGCAGGCAGTGCGGCAGCAGAAGGTCTCTCTGAGGAAGTGACAGCTGAATGAATGATGGTGGCATGAACGGGAGGATGCAGGATTCCTTTTCTGTGTCTCTGCTAGCAGAAAGACGAAGTGGATGGGACATCTTTTTTTTTTTTTTAAGATTTTATTTATTTAGGGCGCCTGGGTGGCTCAGTCGTTAAGCGTCTGCCTTTCGCTCGGGTCATGATCCCAGGGTTCTCGAATCGAGCCCCGCATCGGGCTCCCTGCTCGGCGGGAAGCCTGCTTCTCCCTCTCCCACTCCCCCTGCTTGTGTTCCCTCTCTCGCTGTGTCTCTCTCTGTCAAAGAAATAAATAAAATCACAGAAAGAGTGAGCACAAGCAGGGGGAGCGGCAGGCAGAGGGAGAGGGAGAAGCAGGCTTCTCCAGGCGCCCCTGTATGGGACATCTTGTGTCCCAAATCCCCATTCTTGGGAGTCGATTTTGGATGTAATTCTCTTCTCTCTAGCTGGGAAAGCTGAGAATATTTTTTCCCCCACTCTCCTTATAGGAATGGATGAAACGGTTTGAGAAAGAATCCTTCAGGGACTCGGAGCCACAGAGGGCTTGGGAGTGGTAGGGCAAGACAGGGTAGGACATCATTGTGACGGTGACGGCCAGCCTGGCACGGAACAGACGGCAAAAAGGGCATGACTTAGTAGCTGATAAGAAGTGGGGATGGACAAGGGGTCCCTCAATCCAAACCTCCCTTGCTTGGGCCCACCGCACCCAAGCTCGAGGCGGGAGAGAAGACCCCAGCGAAAGGGACGCAGACGCCCCCCGCTTCCCCTACCGGCTCTGATTCCTCCGGCTTTGGCCCACTCGGCCAATACGCATGCGCCCGCTCCACCAGGCGGCGTGCGCGCCCGGGTAGCCCTACGCATGCGCGGCCTCGCGGTTGCAGGTAACCGACAAAACTAGAGCGAGCCTTCTCCCGGTGCGCGCCTGCGTCGCGGGGAGGAGCCCAGGTGGGGCGGGGTTTAGACGCTGCGCGCGCTCTCGGTCCCGCCCCAACCCCCCTCTCTCCTCTTCTCCTGGCGGATCCCGCGCAAGTGAACCTTCTTCGCCCGCAACTGCCGTTGGTCAGTCGTGGCCCCCGGCTGTGTCCCGGGACTCGGACGTGGACCCAGGTGCGTCCTGGCTGTGGCGAGGTTCCCCAGAGAAGCCCTGTCAGAGCCCCCGAATCGTGGGGGAGCGTCCCCAATATCAGGGCCTTCCAAATCTTGTTAAAAGTTTTCTAGAAATCCTGACCAGATAGATACCCTCAGAAATACTGAAAAGGACTCAGGAGGAAGTCCAATAGATGACCCCTGAAATCTTGTCAGAATCTTCTCGAAATTCTGTCAGACTTGTCCCTCAGAGCCTGCCAGACTACCCCCCCAAAATCCTGTTACACCCCCGCCCCTCCCCCAAGGTCCTGTCAGAGATCCCCAGAAGTCTCGTCAAACCCGCCAAAACTCCTGTCAGTTTCCCCTCCCAGATCCTCGCAGAGACCTCTGAAATCCAGACACCCCCAGAAATCCAGAGATGCCCCAGAAACCTGGTCGAGACCCTTCTAAGATCCAGACTCCCTTAAATCCTGCCTGTGGCCTCCTCCTGCTGGAACCTGCGCTGTCAAAGACCCTCCCTCCGTCCCTCACCAGGAGTTTACCCCCCGCCCCGCCCCCCGCAATCCCTGTCAGGGGCTCCCAGTGCCAGAGCCTTCCCCACTCAGGCCCCACAGCCATCACCCCCCTCTGCACCCTCCCGCATTGTCCCAACCCTGGAAGGGTCTCTCTTCAAAGGCCACTCTTTCTAGGACGTTCTAAAAGCTGCCAAGGAGTGTGGACCCGGCTGGTGCCAGGGAGAGCAGGCTGGGGGGAGGACTTGGTGAGGAAAGGGGCGACGAGCAGGTGGGGTGAGGACAGACAGGCCCCAGGTGACCCTGTATTGACCATTTGCCCCAGGGTGCCCAGTTCACCCCCGATGGGCATTGTTGTCCAGTGTAATTATTAATAGCACCCTTCTCACTCTTGAAAGTGTCTTGGAGTTGGGACAGTAAGTCATATGGTCAACCTGGTTATAATGGAGGCAGGACAGGTCATTGTCAGGGCACAGAGGAGGGAATCCCTAACTGGTCCAGGGACTCAGAAGGCTCCCCAGGGAGGCTGTGAGCCAGGGCAGGGGCCACAGGTGAGGGTGGTGTGGGAAGACCATGGAAAGATGCAGAGTTCCCATGGCTGTGACGAGGGTGAGGGACCTGGAGGTCAGCCGGTGGAGAGAAAAGTGACAAAAAGAGGCAAGGAATTACAGGGAGCACTGTGTCCCACACCAGCCAGAGGGGCTGGGACTTAGTCCTGAGGGCACTAGGGCTCCATGGGGGGGGGTGTGAAGCAGGAGAGATGAGGCCAACAGTTCCAAATACAGGCTGATAGGCAGAAGGTCGGTCGCCCGGGGCAGTGTGGAAACCCAGAGACAGCAGCTCATTCAGAAACATTTTCCCAGAGGGGACATGTGAGCCAAGACAGGAAGGGCTGGAAAGGAGGGTGTCCCAGGCAGAGACCCGGAGGTGGGAACAGCCAGCCAGTTTGGGGGGAGAGCATGCAGTTCAGAGCTGCTGGAGCTGCAGGTGTGATTTGGGGTGGGAAGGCAGGCAGGGCCAGGCCATGCAGGGCCTTCGATGCCGGGTCCAGGGTCTAGGCTCTGTCCCTGGGGTGCTGGGGAGCAGGGGAGGGGCAGGTCAGCTCTGGGGCCCTGCGCGGATGGACAGGAGGGGAAAGCCTGGAGACTGGGAGGCCGGGGAGGAGGATGAGATGAGGGTCCAGGGGGAAGAAGATGGGGCCTGGCCCAGAGCTGTAGGGAAGGAGAGGAGGGGACAGGGTAGAGTCATAGGGCAGGAAGGACAAGGTTAGGGACTTGACAGGCTGTGGGGAGGAAGGGTGGAAGGGAAGCAAGGAGGCCGTGACCCGCACCCACTAGCCCCCTCTTTGATCTCTGCTGCCCACTCCTCAGCCCCCCCGTTTTCCCAGCCCACACCTCCAATCCATAAAACAGGTCTGAGCGGGAGCTGCTGTGGTCGTGGCAGGGGTGGGCAAACAGGTTCTGAGAACCCAGAGCGGCCTGGGGCACAGGTGGGGCAGGGTGGCTGGTCTGAGGAGGCCATTCCCATTTGTCCTTCCAGGAGCTCTCAGAGCATTCGAGCCTTTGTCAGCCCCTCCCAGTGATGGAGACAGGCTGTTAGTTTCTCCAGCAGCCGCAGAGCGACCAGGGTGGCCCATGGATGTGCCAGAGAGCCGGGCGGGTGGCCCCACTGCAAAAAGTAGGTGGCTGGCCCCCTGTTTGCCCCATGGGAGGATGAGGAGGGAGCAGTGGGTGAGTGGGTGCCAGGTTGTGCCTCGGGGACTTGGGAGAGGTGGCTTAGGGTGTCCCAGCCTCCACCTTGGTGTGCAGGGTGGGTGGGAGTGGGGGAGCGAGCTGTCGTTGAAGAACCTGCTCTGTGCCCACCGGTCTGGACACCGCACCTGGTTTGCTCTGGGGCAGCTAGAGCAGAAACCTTGCACGCGCTGTGCCCTCTGCGTGGAGCACCCTTCCCTAACAACTTGCTGGCTCAGCCCTCACTTCATTCAGATCTCTGCTTCCTTTGAAAAGCTTACTTTCACATTCTCTCCCCTCTCCTGCCTCTCTTCATCTGTTCCTCTGTCTGTTTCATCTCTGTCTCTCCCACTAGAACTTGAGTTCCATGAGGTGGGGTCTGTTTTATTCACTCTGGTATTCCCAGTCCCTAGAGCAGCGCTGTCCAACATGCCAGCCATAAGTGTAATTTTAAATTTTGTTAGTAACCACATTTAGTTTTTTTTAATTTTTTAAAGATTTATATATTTATTTGAGAGAGAGTGGAGGGGGTGGGGCAGAGGGCGAGGGAAAGAGAACCTCAAACAGACTCGCTGCTAAGTGCAGAGCCCCATGCGGGGCTTGATCCCAGGACACTGAGATCATGACCCAAGCTGAAATCAAGAGCCAGCTGCCCAAACGACTGGGCCACCCAGGAGCCCCAAGTAGCCACATTTTTTTTTTTAAAGATTTATTTATTTATGTATTTGACAGAGAGAGACACAGCGAGAGAGGGAACACAAGCAGGGGGAGTGGGAGAGGGAGAAGCAGGCTTCCCACTGAGCGAGGAGCCCGATGCGGGGCTCGATCCCAGCACCCGGGATCATGACCTGAGCCGAAAGCAGACGCTTAACGACTGAGCCACCCAGGCGCCCCCCCAAGTAGCCACATTTAAAAGAAAAAAGAAACAGTCAAAATGAATGGGAACAATAGATTTATTTAACCTAATATATCCAAAATTATATCCTTTCGGTGTGTAATTAATATAAAAATATATCAGATATTCTTTTGTTTTTTCATACCAGGGCTTCAAGATCTGGTGTGTAGTTTACGCTAACAGAGCATCTCAATTCGCACGCGCCACAGTTTAAATACTCAAGAACCACGTGTGGCAAGTGGCCGCCCTAAAACAATGTCTGACTCGTAGGCGCTCAATTATAGTCCTTGATTGTTTAGATGGATGCAGACCAAAGTGGCGTGAAAGCCGGCTTTGGGAGGAAGAAGCAGGGAGACGCTGGGTGGCCCTCTCTGAAATTCACCTGCTAAGTGGGAGAGTTCATTGTGATGGGGGAGGAGGCTCCCACCCTAGGGGAGAGGCAGGACCCCTTTTTCGAGGCTCCCAGCGTCCAGCAGCAGAGCCTGTGTCTTTTCTCAAGGCCGCAGGCCTGGACTCTGGCCTCAGGAGGCTTTCTGGAGGGGAAGGCAGGAGGCAGACACCTGGGTTCAGGGTCCCGAGGGCAGATGGACAGAGTGACTGACATGGCAACTTCGTGGGCACCAGCAGAGGGCGTGCGGCCACCGCTCCCGTGGGTAAGGGCTGAGCCAGCTGTGGGAGGCTCCTGAAGGAAAAGGAAGGACACACCCGGGAGAGATGGAGACAGACAGAGGAAGGCTGGGGGGCGGGGGGAAAGAAGCGGAGACAGTGGGGCAAGGAGACAGAGGCTTGGGGAACGGAGAGCCGCCGAGATATGGAAAAAGAACCCAGAGATGGAGAAATGGGGAGGATGAAAACAGAGAGGCAAGGCTCCAGAAAGAGAGGGATGGGGAGGAAGATGGAGAGGAGGAGCCAGAGAGAAAACCAGAGAAGGGCAGTGACAGAGACACAGAGAGAGGTAGAGACACTGAGGACGGAAATGAAGAGAACAGGAGAAGCAGTGACATGTTCCTGGGGGGTCCCAGGAAGTGACCGTGGACCTGTGCGGATCCCCTGAGCCAGAGGGTCCAAGGCTGAGTCTGGCTCTGCTCTCCCTGGCTGAACAGCCCTGGGGAGTGAGAGCTCTCAAGGCCTGTGAGCTCCCTGGGCTCCTGGTCCTCCTCTATAACCTGGGGAGCACAGCGAGAGGAGATAAAGCCCCAGCAGGGGCCCTCGTGTCCCCTAACTGTGGGTCCCCTCCCCCCTTCCCTAGGAGCATGGGTTCAAACGTTCAAACCTGAGGGGAATGAATTTTAGCTCTCTACAAAGAACCCCAGAGAGTAAAAGGAATTAGATAGAGCGCTCATGGACTCCTGCGGGCCTCAGTCGGCAGAGTGACTCTTGATCTCAGGATCGTGAGTTCAAGTCCCACATTGGGCACGGAGCCCATACTTTATTTTTTTTTTAAGATTTTATTTATTTATTTGACAGAGAGAGACACAGCGAGAGAGGGGACACAAGCAGGGGGAGTGGGAGAGGGAGAAGCAGGCCTCCCGCTGAGCAGGGAGCCGGATGCGGGGCTCAATCCCAAGACCCTGGGATCATGACCTGAGCCAAAGGCAGAGGCTTAACGACTGAGCCACCCAGGCGCCCCACGGAGCCCATACTTTAAAAAAAAAAAAAAAGAGCATTCATATGTTGAACAGGTGACCTGGGGCAAGTTCCTAACTTCTCCATGACTGAATGAATATTCTCATCTGTAATGTGGGGCTAATAGCAGCCACCATGGTCCATAGAAAACCCCCAGAAGAGGAAGGGCATCTACTAACTGCTAGATAAATGTTCAGCTCTGTGATTGAGCCTCCACCACATGCCAGGCCTTGGGCCCAGGGCCTTTCTAGATTTTATCTCACTTCTCCTCTAGGAGGGAGGGAACACCCCCATTTTCCAGAGGAAGAAACTGAGGCTCAGAGAGTCTATGCTCCTTGCTCGGGTTGCCCCTTGGGTCTGTCAGACCCCGTAGCCTCTGCTGGGCCTGCTGCTATACCCAGTTGTTCAAGGGCGGGCAGGGAGCCTGGAAGGTCACTTACAGTCCCAGAGACATGGAGTCCAGTAACTCCAAGGGTGGAGGATCTTCTTCTGTATCTTGGAGCATCTATTGAGTGCTTACTATATGTAGGCACTGTGGATACAGCGGTGGACAAACAGACCCGGGGACATGCACGTTGTATGTGTATGTTGGGAGGGCTGTTCCCATACACAAACATAACACTCCCAGCCCTGGGGGTGGGGGATCACTACCTGCCCATTTTACTGGTGGGGAAACTGAGGCTCTGAAAGGAGAATCGGCTTGCCCACAGTTGTATGGCTGGGCTCTGAGCTCCTAACTGCTCCCCCACCGCCTGCCCTACCTAGATCACCCACCCCCTCTCATCTTGGGCCCCTGGCTGTGGGCGCCAATGACGCCAGCCTCGTTGGGGATTCAGGTAGGAGAGAGACCCGGCCCCCCAGGCGTGCAGGGAGACCAGAGATGCAGCCGGCAGAATCGATCCAGGCTGCCCGCGCCTTATTGGATTGTTCCTGGCTCCCGGGGCCCCCCTTCACCCTCAGCTCCTCCCAGAATCCTCTCTTCTTTGCCCTCCTCCGCCCCTAGCCCCCTCTGAGCAGAGCCTGGGCGGTAAGGGAAGAGATGAGGAAAAGGTGATCTCAGAGCCTTTGTTTGTTATCTGGGCTCCTGAGTGGCTTGGACACAAAGGATTAGACAGCAGGGGGGACTTCTGGCCTGAGGGATGGGGCCCACATCCTCAGGGTATGGAGCTAGGAAGCCACTCAAAGACCCTTACGTTGCTGTCCCCTCCCTGAAGCTTCCTGCTGTTCCCCACCAGCCCCCACTCCAAGTAGCTCAGAATGAATTCCCTCCCCTCTGCAGGAGCACAGGACCTAGGGTCACTCCTTCTCTTCTTGTCCCCCTTCTCACGGGCGGGCTGACCCTCTTGTCTCCCTAGTGTACCTCTGGGACCAGCTGGAGGAGGGGAGTCTGGGGACGCTGCTGAGCTTGGAGGAGCAAATACTCAACTCTACGTTCGAAGCTTGTGACACCCAAAGGACAGGTTGGGGGGTGCAGAATGGGGCCAGGCAGCAGTGGGCCTGGGAGACACAAGTAGTAATAAGGGATGGGGGAGGGTGGCTGGGAACTAGGGAGCCATAGAGAGAGGGATGGACTAGGGCCCCTTCTTGGGGGACCTGCAGGGCGAGGTGGGTGATTGTGGGAAGCTTCAGAAAGGAAGTGGATAAAATGATGGAGGCCATTCAGGGTGAGGACATTAATGGAAGAGGGTAGGACGTGGGGAGAGGTAGGGAGGGCAGCCACTGTGGGCCCGATGGGGTACGGCAGGTCCTCTTTGGTCCACCCTCTGAGTGACGATGGTTGGGCTCTATTTCCAGGTGAAAAGTTTGACTCAGAGGAAGGGAAGGACTTTCCCAAAGTGTCTGGGTTAAGCCGTGGTGCAGGGGTGTCACCAGCCCAGCCACTGGGGTCCTCCTACTTTCAAGCCATCGCCTGCCCCTACCCCCCCACCTGCCCCAGACTCCCTCACAGCCTGCTCTGTCTCTAGGCATTGTGGCTGTGACCCACGTACTAGCCTATCTGGAGGCTGTGACAGGACAGGACCCCCAGGATGCACGCCTCCAAACACTGGCCTGCAACCTGGACCCCAATGGGGAGGGCCCTCAGGCCACTGTGGACTTGGACACCTTCCTGGCCGTCATGCGGGACTGGATCGCTTCCTGTCAGTTGGATGGGTGGGTCTCTGCACTGCCAACCCTCCCCTGGGAAGTCCTTCCTAAGATCTAACCTTACACCTGCTTACTGCTGCCAGCACCCTTTGGGCACAGGAACCTAACTGTGGTTTGAAGGAGGCTGAGGAGGAGAGAAAAGTGAAGAGATGGGGTTGGGGGGATGGGGTGGAAGGTCTGAAGACAGAGTTCCTGGGATGGGGAGGCAAAAATAAAAGGGGCTGGAAGAGGGAGACGTGGGGGTGCTGGGGGGCTGACAGAGGCCCCTCCCCATCACTTCTCCAAACCCAGTCCTTGCCCCTCCTGCTTTTCCATCTGGCCTAGGGCTCTTGCCATCTGGCCTTGCCTTCCTCCCCACCGTGGTGCTCTCAGTGCTCCTGCTCTCACCTGACCCGGCCCCTCCTCCCGCCACCAGCAATCCCCCTGTGTGGCTGGTCAGGATTGGGGGTGGCTGCAGGGGGCTCTAAGCCTCATCCCTTTGATACAGGGGATTAGAGCTGGAAGAGGAGACAGCCTTCAAGGGGGCCCTAACCTCCCAGCAACTGCCATCTGGTAAGACTACTATATATAGAATGAAGCAGGCAGGCCCAGGGTCAGACAGTGGGAGGGACTTCCCACCTGGGGATGGGACCCAGGGGCATTGGGTGGGACCCCTGGAACCTTTGCTCTCTCCTGGAGCTGAGTTTGGCTTTCTAGGCACCTCCATGGCTGCCTCCCCACCTTCTCTGAGCTTTGGGGTTTTTTTCCTTCAGGGTCTGGTTCCAAGTCCTCCCCCTACTGCAGGCCTATCATTGAGGCATGCAAGGCCCTGCCTACCTCTCCTTGTCAGCATCATTGGGCTCCTGCCTACTCTCTAGTCCCTGCTCCCTTGGGCCTCCTGGCTCAGCCTGGAATGTGCTGTGGGCCTGCCCACCATGCTCCTCTGCTCAGATGGTTCTCCCTAAACTTCCCACACCTGGGGAAGCCCCGGGATACCCCAGGCTAAGGTCCCTGGCTGTCCAGGCTCACTCACAGACCTGCATTGCTTTCCTGGAGAAATCTGACCTTCTGATTCAGTTACCTGCCCTGCTGTTTGGTTAGTTGATCCGTTCCCCATTTTATCCCTAGAACCTCACACATAGGAGGTGCTCCGTAAAAAAGTGTTCCTGTTATACCTTACAAAAACAAAACAAAATTAAAAAACAGCTTTTTTTTTTTTTAAAGATTTTATTTATTTATTAGAGAGAGAGCATGAAAGAGAGAGCACATGAGAGGGGGGAAGGTCAGAGGGAGAAGCAGACTCCCCGCTGAGCAGGGAACCTGATGTGGGACTTGATCCTGGGACTCCAGGATCATGACCTGAGCCGAAGGCAGTCGCCCAACCAACTGAGCCACCCAGTCGCCCCTAAAAAACAGCTTTCTTGACATTTTCTTGAGCATCTTCCAATTGGGGGCCAGGGGAGGGGCAGGTCAGCTCCTGTTGAGGAAACACCCCTCTGGGTGGGGGAAGGATAGGACGAGGAGGCTGGAGGCCAGGAGGCCAGGAGGCTGGGGACGAGGTTGTGGTGAGGGTCCAGGAGGAGAGGGAGAAGCCTGAGCCAGGACTGGCCACGACAGAGAGGAGAGTCGAACAGAGTCAGGGAAGAAGGTCAGAGCCAGGACTCTGGGGGTGGGGGGGACTGTGGGGATGAGGAGGAGCAAGGGAGCCAGGACAGCCCAGTGGCTGGGTGAGTTGGGGGGGAGGGAAACCCGGAAGAGGAACAGGTTTGGGGGTAGCTGAGGTGCTGCTGCCCAGGGCTGGGTGTGATGAATTCAGGGCTACAAGAGAGATCCAGCCTGAGCTCAGAGTACCAATGAGCAAGAGGCCTTTCAGATGGTGGATATAATCGTAGCCCAGGAGCAGATGAGATGACCCAGGGCAAATGCGAGGGTGAGGCTAGTGGAGGCCAAGCCCAAGTCCTGGGGCTCCGTGACGCCTAAGGTCACCGGGGAGCCCGCCACCCTCTGTCTCTCTCCCTCCAGGATGCCCAGAAGCCGAGGAGCCAGCCAACCTGGAGAGCTTCGGAGGCGAAGACCCCAGACCTGAGCTGTACCTATGCTCCCCGACCTGCCCTCCCTGCTGCCCATGCCCTCCAGCCTCCCTGCCATAGGGCTCCGGGTCCTTCAGGGGTGGGTGAGGGACGGGGTGGGGGTGGGGCTGTGCTGCTAGCCCCGGGAGAGCAGGGCAGTCTCTGTCCTGTTCCTCTTTCTCCAGAAGAGCCTCATCTCCCCACCACCGCCACTACCCCTCCAAGGGAGGTGGGGGCTATGGCCGGTAACCAGCCCCTCCCTAACCCCAGGCCCGCCACCGCCGACCTGCTGAGCAGCCTGGAGGACCTGGAGCTCAGCAACCGCAGGCTGGCCGGGGAGAACGCCAAGCTCCAGCGCAGCGTGGAGACGGCTGAGGAGGGTTCTGCACGCTTGGGGGAGGAGATCTCGGCCCTGCGCAAGCAGCTTCGCAGGTGGGCTCTCCGCGTGCTCTCCCTGCACCTCCTGCCCTGTCTTCGACCCTGCACTGTCCCCTTCTGCTCTTCCTCTTTCTCTTTTGTGTCTCCCTGGTTCTGGTCTCTCAGCCTCTTGGGTTCAGACTCCCTTCTCTCTTCTTCTCTGCGTCTTCATATCAGCGGCCTATGCCTGTCCCTGTGCTCTATCTTTCTCATGTCCGTCACGTTCCCCCTATTTTAGTCTCCTGCTCTTTCCAGGTCTCTGTCCCACCCCCTTAGTCTTTTAGGTAGAAACTGGGTCTCTGTCTCCTACACTAGGTTCTTTCCCTGCTTTTCCCTCTGGGTCTCTGTGCCCCACTCCCAGGTTCCTGTCAGGATTTCTCTGTTGCTTCCGACTGTCTGAGTGGATCTGTCTCTCTGGTCTCTGTTTCCCTTCTGTGTGGCCCCCCGCCCCACCCCCACTCAGTACCCAGCAGGCTCTGCAGTGTGCCAAGGCTGTGGATGAGGAGCTGGAGGACCTGAAGACTCTGGCCAAGAGCCTGGAGGAACAGAATCGCAGCCTCCTGGCCCAGGCCCGGCAGACGGTGGGTTCTGGGCAAGGGGCACAAAGGTGCCCTCATCTTTCCCCCCTTCTTGGAGTCTGCGCAACAGAGCCTAACAATGGAATGGGAAGGGGCAGAGGTTACCCTGGCTTCCTCCCTGACTCCAGGTCCTGCTTGCCCCAGACTCAGGGTCCAGATCTATTTGCCACCCCTCTCATGACAGAGGGGACAGCAGGAGCCCTCAGGGCTCCCAGACTTGCTCCTCCAGGACCCAGACCCGAGATGGCTTCCCAGGGGTGGGAGAAGGGCAATATGGGGGCAAGGAGGCCCCAGAAGGAGCATTTGTCCTCTCTCTGGGGCCGTTCAGGAGAAGGAGCAGCAGCATCTGGTGGCCGAGATGGAGACTCTGCAGGAGGAGGTGAGCTGAGGCCCAGTGCCCACCCCCACCTCTTCCCCCTTCCCGCCCTACTCCTGCTGCCCCCAAACACCCCCGGCAGCCTGCACCCAAACACCCTGACAGTGTGTAGAGGGAGGTCCCGGAATCCCAATAATGTACAAGTGTCTCTGAAGGTCACATGACGGCGTGTGAGAACTGCCCTGGTTGGTAAGAGTGTGGGACATGGGGCGAACTGCCTGGGCTCACGCTGGGGCTGCCTACATAAGCATGGGCCGGTCCATCTCCTCTCTGTACCTCGGTGTCCTCACCTGTAACAGTGGGCAAAATAACAGAATCTCCCTCATCAGGTGGTGTGAGATTTAAACACGAGGATGCTTGTAGTCTTAGGCATGAGGCAGGACCCACGGGAAGTGCTCGCTGAAAGTTAACCAGTGTTGTTCATATATTAGCATTTTTTTATGGTGGAACACAGGCCTTGAAGTCAGCCCTGAGTTTACATCCCATCTCTGCCACTTACAAGACAGGCCACCTTCAGGCATGTGACTCCCCTTTCTCCAGCCTTTGTTTTATTCTCTGAGAATGGGAGGAGGCTAATTGCTTGGCAGGATTGTTCTAGAAATAAATGACAGTGCTCAGCCCAGGGCTTCGCACGCTGTCTGGAATGGCCCAGTTCAGCTGCATGTCTGCATGTCTGATTCAAGCCCCGTTCCATCTGACACAGAGAAGAGAACATCATCTTAGTAAATCTGGGCCCACCTAGTCCTTTTTTTTTTTTTTTAAAGATTTTATTTATTTATTTGACAGAGAGAGACACAGTGAGAGAGGGAACACAAGCAAGGGGGAGTGGGAGAGGGAGAAGCAGGCCTCCCGTGGAGCAGAGAGCCTGATATGGGACTCGATCCTAGGACCCTGGGACCATGACCTGAGCCGAAGGCAGTTGCTCAACAAATGAGCCACCCAGGCGCCCCCCACCTAGTCCTTTTTAGGTGGAAACTGAAACTCATCAATTGGTGAAACTCGTCACCGCCCCCCTGCAAGGTGGCATCTAAGTTGCTGGAGACACACACAGCATCTCAGTGCTCCAGGAGGCGGCAGTCCTCCCTCAACGTCTATTCCGTCTGCTCGTCACAAGATTGATGTTCATCATCCCATCTGGTCCTCAGCCTTAGTCACCACCACATGCTGGCATCCACTGGGAGGCTGGCATTGCCTCTGGTCTCTGGACATACAGTCCTCACTGCATCTGCTGGCAGTCGCCCTCTGGACCCCCCGACACACGAGGGCCTCTGGGGGCTCTCCCTCAGCCCCTTCCACACCCTTCCAGGGCCACAGAGGAGGCTTAGCTGCTTTCCTGAGACTCTTTGTGGCCACAAGGGGCCTCGCTGGGCCTCTCTGCCTCCTCTCCTCACACAGCCATCTCCATTCTGTTACTCACAGGCCTTGCTGGTTCTGAGACTGAGCTGAGAAATGCCCCCTCTCGGATTCCCAGACATCCCAGGGGTTGCATGGTTCAACTGCATCCTACCTCTAAACCCCTCGCAGCTAACCCGGGGCTTGGGGCTGGCGCAGGGCCTGTTTTCCCTCTACTGCTCTCTTCTTTGACCCTCCTATGCCCCTCCCCCGCCCTAAGGATCTCTGCCCAGTCCAGGCAATGGTACTGATTCTGCCCAATCCCCCCAAATCTCTTTCTCCTACATCTGTATTATGGCTTTTACATTTAAATCCAAAACTTTTCCACTATTGTTCTCTGGCTCTTCCATGAAAATTCCCTCCTCTGGGACAATGGGAATCTCACCACGGGATGGCTGCCACAGTGTGAGGCATGGGGTGCACACAGATGTGACTGTTTTCTTCCAGAACATCTCTTTTTAAGAACAAGGAGAAATTTTCCCTACAGCCCCATGGCAGAACCTCTCTCTTATATCTTATTGGCTAAAGTGACATCATATGATTATAGCCAAACCACTCCCTGGCATGGGTAATCCAACCCCGGATGGGCCAGAATACTTTCAGCTCCAAGGAAGAGAACACCAAAGAAATGGTGGCTTCAATCTGAAGGACATCATTTCCTTAACAAGAGACTTTGAAGTTCTCTGTGTTGGTTTGGTGACTCAGGCTTGTTCATTGGCCTGTGGCCTCATGATCACAGATGGCTGCAACAGCTCTGCCCTCGTGGTCTCATTCAAAGCAGGACAGAGAGGGGCAAGAGGGCCCAGCTAATGCTCCTCTCATGGCTCTCCTTTCATCAGAAGGAAAAGCTTTTCCAGAAGCACCCCCACTATACCCACCACCCCAGCATACCTCTCTTCTATTGCACTGGCAGGAACTGGATCACATGACACCCCCAGCTGCAAAGGAGGCTGGGAGAATATCTGACTGCTCAGCCTCTGGAGTGGGATATGGGAAAGTGAGAGGGGGTGAGAATGGCTGCTGGGTTAGCTAACCAGCCAGTTCTCCCAAATCTGCTGAGATCCCCCTCTTATTCACCCCCCAGGGTGGAGCTAGGACCTGCCTGCCCAGGCGGAGAGTGGACCCCCAACGAAAGCAGAAGGAATAAGCAGGGTGAATTGCAGCCGGCAGTCTCTGCCTCCTCCCAGCCCAGAAGGCCTGCTGCCAGGTCAAATGCCTTGAGCAGCGCCTGGGACATCCTAGGCGCTCGATAAACCAGAGCTATTCTTGGTTGACTCCCCCCCTACCTTTCCCCTCCCCACAGCAGCCTACAGAGCATCTATAGATCGAGTTCTCAAGTTACAGGAGAATAATGCTGGAGTAAGGGATACTCAGACACTCGACTTTCCTACAGAGAATCTACAGACCAGGGCTCGGGTTACTGCAGAAGAAGGAAGGAGACTGAGTAACCAGGTTCCCTGCCTGGTGGCCCAGGACCCAGCCTCCAAATCCCCACCAGGTGGACAGATGTTGACACAGCATTCCTGGCCTGTCCTTCCTCTGCCCTTCACCTGGCAGCCCAGGCCTGCAGAGACCAAGAAGGAGGGATGGCTGATGGAGGACTTGGAGCCCAGCCAGCTGGAGAGAGGGAGGAACTGGCCTTGGTGTCCCCAGGGGCACAGGGAGGAGGGGCGTGGCAAGGGAAGTCCAACTGCCTCTCTGCCCTGAAATGCTTTTGCCCGTGGCCGCTTCACATTGAAGTTAGTGCAAGTTGCTGAGTTTTTGGTGCCTGGAAACTCTAGACTGGATTTGGGGCCATTTTATCATCAGATCCCATTTCATGGCTGGTGTGAGCTGCCCCTCTCCTGGCCCCCTTGTTTTCTTGGATAATTCTCCCCCTGGAGGACTCGGAGCGCCCCAGCACTGCCTCTTCAAGAAGCCCCTCATCTGGGCTCCAGAGGGCCCAGGCCCTAGGCCTCATCAGAGTCTACCTCCCAAGTTGTTATCATCTGCTTCTGCACTGGTCCCCACCTCTAGCGATGAGCTCCCTGAGGCCAGAGATGAAGCTGGTTCCCCATTCTCACCTGGGGCTGCGTCTGGCTCAGAGAGTCTGGGGGTTATAAGTGCAGCATTTGGAGTTAGATTTGGGTTTGAGTCCACTCACTTACCATGTGACCTTGGCCAAGTTTCTTAGCCCCTCCACTCGTCAATTTCCTCTGTAAAATCAGAGGGTGATGCCAATAAAAACATTAACAACCAGACATGACATTCCTCCCAAAGGGCACAATGTGACATGCATAGCAGCACCCGGGAAATCTTCCTGCCAAAAGATTGAACAGGAGCCTGGACAGGGTTCTGGATCTACCCACCAGTTTGGAGGAAATGAAGAGGTTGGAGGAACATGGTGAACGTCCTGTGGAGGGAATGAGAACTCAGGAAGCCAAATCCAAATGCACCAATTCTATGGGACAAATAACCTGATTTCTTCCCCAGAAGATGGGCACCCCAAAAGTGCCTGGCTTGAGACAGGTGGGCGACCACTGTCAGAGGAAAAGAAATGAGATATTTCAATCAAAAGCCACGGCAGACCTTGTTTGGATCCTTATGCAAACAAACTAAATGTGGAAAGACTTTTGTGAGACAACCAAAATGAAAAAAAAAAAAAACAACCACAAATTCGATATGGGATAATAGTAAGGAATTATTACTTTTGTTAAGAGTGATCGTGGTATTGTGAATGTGGTAAAGTAAAAAATTCCTTACGTAGGAAATTAAAATGCTGGAGTCATTCTAGGTAGAAATCACAGGCTACCTGGCATTTGCTTTAGAGTTATCTGTTAAACAAAACAAAACAAAACAAAACCAAAAAAAAAAAACTAACTTGGGAGAATAGAGAAGAAACTAGGAAAATGTAAATAATTATTGAAGTTGGGCGGTGGGCAGTGGGAGTCCATTATACTGGTATTTTTACTTATGTGTGTATGAGAAACATTTAGAACATGAAGTTTTGAAAGTATCTTTAAAACACATATTTTACGGGGTGCCTGGGTGGCTCAATTGTTAAGCGTCTGCCTTTGGCTCAGGTCATGGTCCCAGTGTCCTGGGATCGAGCCTCACATCGGGCTCCCTGCCCAGCGGGAAGTCTGCTTCTCCCCCTCCCACTCCCCCTGCTTGTGTTCCCTCTGTCACTGTGTCTCTCTCTGTCAAATAAATAACATTTAAAAAAATAATAAAATAAAACATATTTTACATTTCCTGAACATTCGGTATGTGCCAGGCGCCCTTCTAAATGCTTTGTGCTTATTAACATACAGTAGCGCGTGTTTGCACGAATGACCACCTGTATGACCTGGGGGAGCGGGGTGCTCAACCTTTCTATGCCAGACTTGCCTTTATCTGCACAATGGGGGAGAAAAAGTGAGGTAACACTTGCAAGGTGCTCAGAACGTGCTCACAGATACTGTTATCAGCCCCGTGAAGTAGGTCCTGTCTCATCTCCATGTTTTACAGACAAGCACCCAGTGACGCATAGAGAAATCACACCTGAGATCTCATAGGGTGGGTGGAGGGATTCAATGGGCCCAGATATATAAAGTGCTCGGCACAAGGCCTGTTGTTGCCCGTCAGGTGTTCAGGAAATGTCGCTGCGCATGCTAACATTGCCGTTGGCTGAAGTGGCCGTTCCTTCTTCCAGAACGGGAAGCTACTGGCTGAGCGGAATGGAGTCAAAAGGAGGAGTGAGGAGCTGGCCACGGAGAAGGAGGCTTTGAAGGTGCCACCCCTCCCTGGTGTCATTTCTACCAGTTTCAACTGCTCCAGTCGAGTGAGAGCTGGGGACTTCATCAAGCCAGCAGGCTCCCAGGGCTCCAGGCAGCTCGGCTAAAATCCCTCTCTGGGTGGCTGATGTCCAGAGACATCGTGGGAGGTTGAGGAGCGGGGCTCGGGAGAGTTGGGTGGGCTGGGGAGGGCAGCACTGGCTGAGGCCTCTCCTGGGAGGCCGGACAGATGGACGGGCTCCTTCCTTGGCAGCGGCAGCTCTATGAGTGTGAAAGCCTCATTTGCCAACGAGATGCTGTCCTCTCGGAGGTGAGTGGCCTGGGGGTGGTGAGGTGACATTTGCCTTCCATGTGCTCCTGGCCATCCCCTGCCCCTGCCCCAAGGTCTGAAAAGGGGAGTCCTGCCTGGGTCTCATCCCTGGATAAGCAGCCCAGAGAGGTCAGAGGGTTCCCCCGGTGTGGCAAGCCTGTCCCTGCAGGATCTAGAAACCTGATGCTCTCCCTCAGGCCCTAGCTCTTCCCCCAAGCTCACCCTGCCAGTCTCCCCTACCCCTGCCTCTGCATCTTTGTGGGGCTGGGCCCCATCTCAGTGGGCTTTGGGCTTCCCCAGCGCACTCGCCACGTGGAGAGTCTGGCCAAGACGTTGGAGGAGTACAGAACGACGACCCAGGTAGCCAGCTGCCCTCCCACCCTCGGCCCCCTGCCTGGCCCCGATCTTCTGCCATCTCTGCAGTTCATGCCTCTTTCTGCCCCTGTCCATCTTGTGGAGTCTGTGTCTCTCTCCTGCCTTTTCACTTGTCCTCTGTTCCTCTCTTTCTCTCTCCCTCTGTATATCTCCACCTCCAGTCTAGTTTCTTTCTCTGTGGGGGTTTTGTCACCGCATCTCCCCTGCTCATCTTTCTGTGTGTCTGCCTTTCTTTGATCTAGTCTGTCTGTCTCCAGGGGTGACTCTACCCTCTGTTGGCCCCTGATCGTTACGAGTCTCCTACACCTCGTGTGTCTTTTGCCTCTCTGTGAATCTGTGTCCATCCATGTCTCTTGTTCTTAATTTTCCTGGCTGGTGGGTTATCTTCTCGGTTCCTGCTGCTCTCTGTCTCTCTTTGGCTTCCTAAGTTTCTGTCACTGCTTTCTTCCCCCTTCCCCCTTGGCAATATGTGTCTGGAGGAGCCCAAAGAAGTCAGGGGAGTGGAATTGACTGTAAGAGGAGCCCAAGGCTGGCAGATGGAGAAGAACAGAGAGGCAGGGGTTCCCCACTCCCTCCTTTGCAGGAACTGAGGCTGGAAATCTCACACCTGGAGGAGCAGCTGAGTCAGACCCATGAGGGGCCGGATGAGTGAGTGGAACCTCAGGGGTGAAGGAGGCAGGAGGGGAGCCCAAAGGCAGGGACCCCCAACCTCCAGCCACAAGGTGGGCAGAGCAGCCACCCCAGAGTGGGTTGACTGACAGGTAGGGGGCAGGCACAGAGAGAGCCTTCCCCTCTTGACCATGTGGCCAGGCTACCGGAAGGGGCCCAGGCGAGAAGAGTGGGCTGGACCAGGCTGCTGCCCCCATCACTGGGCGTGGAGATCGAGGCCATTCGGCAGGTGGGCCCGGCTCCTCGAGAACACCCCAACCCACTGCCCGCCACAGCTCTGACCCAGCCCTGATTCTCACCCTACCCCATCTCCCCGCCAGGACCATCTCAGTCCTTCACCTCATCCCTACCCCAGTCCTTGGTCCTGCTGCCAAACCCTTCCCAGGTCCTGCCTCTACCTGCTCCCCAGCCCAGCCTCACCCCAGCACCCCCCACCGCTGTCTTCTCTCACCCCATGCCTCAGCCCATGTCCATCCCCATCTCTGACCCATCTTGTGCTTTCACCTGGCCCTCCCTGGCCTCAGAAACGGCTTCTCCTCTGCCAGAAACAAGAAGTGGCAGCCGCCACTCTCGCCAGCCCTCTGTGTGGCGTGTGGCAGTGGGAGGAGGTCATCCTTGAGACGGATGAGGAAGTGGAATTTCCGCCTGAAGCCCCAACCGGGGCACAGGTGAGCGTGGGAGGGGCTCCAAGACCACCGGAGTCCAGGAGCTGGGAAAGGGGCCTGGAACTCCATGTGCCATGAGCTTGCTGCCCATTCCACGGGCAAACGTTGACCGAGGGTCTGCGGGACACAGAGCCCAAGCCAAGCAGGACACCATCCCTGTCCTCTGGGGACTGGCCCGCAAGGGGAGTAGACAAGAGCAAGCAAAGCAAACGCAAACTGCACAGTGGTAGTTCTGTCGTTGCGAAAACACTGTCAGGAAGCACTGCATTTACAATGGTCCTGCCGGGGGAAGCTAAGAAATGAATCGTTCCTCCGAACACCATAAAGATACATTAAGCTTTTACTTTTGGGATACAAGGCACCCTTAAGAGCAGCTTAGCAAGCCCACTGTGAAATCTTGAACTCACCCATAGCGGTTGTTTTATGACTTCTGTAGTTACCTGAGCAATATTTCAACATCCGTCAAAACGATCGAGACAACTCATCTTCAATGTCCACAACAGAAAAGTGAGATTTTAATCTATTAGTGCCAGAAGTCTCTCTCTTTTTTTTAAAGAAAATATTGCTAACAGCTCTGTAACTGCATTGTCTTGAAAATAATACTGCTTCAGAATTATACTGTTCACCATTCTTAAAGGAGAAACTCATTTCTTTGCTCATTTTCTCCCTGGGTTGAGAGAAATTTCTGTGTTTCCCTTCAAAACCCGTGCTGTTTGATTTTTTTTTTTTAAGATTTATTTATTTATTCATAAGAGACAGAGAGAGAGAGAGGCAGAGGGAGAAGCAGGCTCCCCGCTAAGCAAGGAGCCCGATACGGGACTCGATTCCAGGACCCTGAGATCACGACCTGAGCCGAAGGCAGACACCCAACCATCTGAGCCACCCAGGCGCCCTGTTTGAATTTTTTTTTAAGATTTATTTATTTAAGAGAGAGAGCGTGAGCACAAGCTGGGGGACGAGCAGAGGGAGAGGGAGAAAGACATTCTCAAGCAGACTCCACGCTGAGCACGGAGCCAACAGGGGGCTTGATCTCATGACCCTGAGATCATGCCCTGAGCCGAAACCCAGAGTCAGATGCTTAACCACTTAACTGACTGAGCCACACAGGCGCCCCTGATTTTTCATTTACTTCCCCCCATATCTCTGCGAGGTAGGCAACCTCACCCCTCATCCTGTTACCTGTGGGAAACCGAGGCTCAGAGAGGTCATCCGTCCCCAGTCACACAGCCTGTGGGCGACAGAGTCACATCCCTCCGAGGAGGTGTGAGTCAGAGTGAATTCCACTGGGAGCTCTCCATGCCTCATCCAGGGGAGTGCCGACCCAGGCCTCAGGGTGCCACCGGCTCCAGGTCCTGGAGCTATGGCTCGGAGCTGCTCAGGGCCTGGTGGGGAGATCGTGCAAACGGGCCATCCCCATGCAGTGTGATGGGTGTGCAGAGGTGGGGGGTGGGCCCTGAGGGAACCTAGCAAAGGGAGGACCTGTGTCAGGTGGGAGACTAGAGAGGTGTCACAGGGAAACTGACACTTGAGTTTATTTCAGAGAAGAGAGAGAAATTGAGTGGTGTCAGGAGAGAGAAACCTTCCTGGCAGCGGAAAGCACACACGCGGGGATGTGGGGCATGAAAGCATAGAACACGCTTGGGCAGCAGAGGGAGTGGCGGGTGGCTAGGGAGCCATGAGGCCCAATCACAACAGGAATTCCCTGTAAATCAAGTGGGGAGATCGTACTTTTCTCCATCGAGCCACAGGATGGCTGAGGGCAGGGAGGGAGCCCAAGAGGAGGGCAGGTTTTAGAAGCAGGTGGTGAATTCTTGCCCGGGAGACCTAACCTTTCCTTTTCCCACAGAGAAACTTGCAGGGAGAACCAGCGCACCCTCAGGGAGGAAGGAAGGAGCGATCGATGTGGTAAGAAGCTTGTTCCTTCCAGAGCCATCCCCCTGCCTTGGGGGGGACACCACATTCTTAGACAGTGTACAAGGACTGGAAAAGCCCTGGGGGGAGTTGCACATCATTCACTCCTTCATTCATTCATTCCCTCCCACTGAAGTGACCCTTGGCCTGTGAACCAGGATGAGCCATCCCCAGCCCTGCCTTCAGTGTCTCCTGGTCTAGAGGGAGACAGACTCTGACCCAGCCGGTTCTGGGAGGGCATCTGGCACTTGGAGCCACCTCGGGGGGGGGAGGCTTCCTGGGGACATGATGCTTGAATGGGGTCCCGTAGGAGCAGTACTCATATAGGAAACTCTTAGACAAGAAGACAGTTGTCTGGCTGATGGGACAGCTCAGTCACTGGGTCACTGTCACTGAACACACCTCTCCCAAGGCCTCCAGGGAACCCTGGGATGAAGGAAACCCAGACCGGCCCTTGGAGAACATCCAGGTAGTTAGGAGACAATCGGGGACTCTGGAATCAGACAGCCTGGGTTCAAATCCCAGGATGGGGGTGGTGTGAGCATCAGTGCCGTGGAGCCCCAGCCCTGTGATTGTTAGGAAGCTCGGCTGCAGGCCTCTGAGGAGAGATAAAGCCCTAGATGTCTGGGCCCAGCCTCCTCAGGCCTGGCCTTGGGGCCTGTGGTTTCCTGTGGTGCCTCCCGCCCCTCCCCTCCCCTCTTTCAGGCTCTTGGCTGAGCCAACTAATGAGGCTGCCTGCCACTGGCCTCTAATTGGACTTGTCTGAGAAAACTGAGATTGGGCAGGAGGGGGGCTCCAGAGCTATGACCTCCCCCTGCATCACCGGGGAAGGGAAGGGAGAAGGGGCTGAGCAGCAGCGGGGGCGGGGGCTGGACATCTGAGTTTCCCGGGAGCAGGGCAGTGAGATCCGCAGACTGGGAAGCTGGGAACGAGGTGGTGAATCCCGTGGCCCCTAAAGGTGACTAGGGGTGAGGGTTTGGATCTTGAGAGGTGCTGGGGGAGGAGCCACCTGGGGTCCAGGTATCAGTTCCAGGGGATGAGACAGCTGTGTGTCTGACTGGGCAGAGGCTGGGGGCTTACCAGTCTAGCTTACTAGCACTTTTTGCGTGCTAGTTGAAGACACAGCTGTGTCCTGAGGGTGTCAAGGTGGCGACAGCTGGATGGCCGGACCCCTGGTCCCCAGTGAAGGTGGTAGCCAGTGGTATGGACATCTGGTCTCTAAGGGGCATCTGGGCTGGGCAGCTTGAGGTCTAAGTCCCCAAATAGGTATTTCAGGGGCTCAGGCAGCTGCAACCCTTGGAGGGGCAGAGGTTGGGGGCTTGCACACTGAAGAGAAATGATTTGTGGGGGGAATTGCTCACACAGTTGGCTTCTGGAATCTCAGTCCTAAAAGAAGACCCAGTAAGATTGAGACTCACTGAAAATGGCACAACGCCCCCAGGCACTAAGTGGGGGGTGGGTCTACACCTGCCCTGGAGTCTTGGGGAGCTCTGAGTCTCTGGTGTTTGGGAGAGTAAGAGAGCAGAAGCCTAGCTCCCAGCTAGGGCATCAGCCAGAAAAATAGCAGAAGAGAAAGCCAGTTTGATTAAGAGACCCTCCTACCCTTTTTGGGGGTCACACACTCTTTTGAGAGTTTGTTGAAAATTCCCCTGCAAAATATGCACACTGACCTACACACAGCAGTTTGCTCATGGGGCTCCAGGACACCCCCAGGCCCATCCATGATGCCCGGTCCCCATTAAGACCCCTGCTTTAAAGGCTCATCCAGGGGCGCCTGGGTGGCTCAGTCATTAAGCGTCTGCCTTTGGCTCAGGTCATGGTCCCGGGGTCCTGGGATCGAGCCCCGCATCGGGCTCCCTGCTTGGCGGGAAGCCTGCTTCTCCCTCTCCCACTCCCCCTGCTGTGTTCCCTCTCTCGCTGTGTCTCTCTCTGTCAAATAAATAAATAAAATCTTTAAAAAAATAAAATTAAATAAAGGCTCATCCAGCTCCACGGTGGGCGAACAGGAGCCAGGCCAAGGGAAGATGCTTAGGGTGATTCTGTTGTCCCCTCAGGTTGCCCAGAAGAGAGGAAGAGGAGGAAGCAGAGCCCCAGATCACGGTAGGCAGTCCCCAGCACCCCTTCCTGGTCCCCACCCACTCCGGGCCCTTGAGGAGGGTGACACAGTGGCGGCTCCTCCCAGCCCTCACCCACACTCCCACTTCTCCTGAGCAGACAGAAAAATCATTTGGCCAAGAGATAACAAGGCCCTTGCTATGGCTAATGAGAGCGGACAGAGCCGTGGGGGGAGGCCTGCAGGCCAGTGGGCGGCCAGAATGTTCCCGGGGGACCCCCCAAGCACATACACAGGGCTGCAGCCGCTAAGGCACAGGCCTCACAGACGTGGCTACACCCCCGGAATGCGAAAATGCACACGCACATGCGCCCACACACAGGAAGGGGCCGGGCCCTCCCCAGCCAGCCCCAGAACTCTCTGGGGCACAGCGCCTGTGACGGCTCCCCCGCCTGGCACCTCACACACCAGCTGCTTTGCTCCTCGAAGCCGCAGGGCGAGGTGCAGGTGCCAATCCCCATTCTCAAGGCAGGCGAGTGGAGGGAAGCTCGGGGAGGAGAGGTGGGGAGCCCGTGGTCCTCAGGGTAGGAATGTGAGAGCCCGAACCAGGGTAGGAATGTGAGAGCCAGGCATCTGGGCCCCTTCGGGGTCCAAACCCTCCAAGATGGTCTCTCTGAGCAGCCTGACCCCAAAGCCCACCTCCCACTCTCTTCCACAGAGACTGGGCCCCACGTTAGTTTCCTCACAGCTGAGTTGACTCCAATCTCTCCCAGTTGTGTTTGTGTGTGTGTGTGTGTGTGTGCACGCACGCGGGGGGTGTTGTTTAAGGACCACGGGAAAGCCCCCCACACACAGAGCAGACGCACAGTAGGTGGCTGTGGTGAAGGGAGGGGCTGAGTCTGGTGGCCCCTGTTATTCTTTATTATTGCTCTTATTGCCATCATCAGCATCCACGGGTGGGAAAGCCCGAGGCCAACAGAGGGGGCGCCCTTTCAGAGGGACATGGGGGGTGAGGTGGCCCCTGGAGGAATACTTGGGGCTTTCATCTTAAAGCACCTGCAGGTTCTGACGCAGGCAGGAAGAGCGCCCACGCTGGACTCGGCCCAGCACAGGGTTGGACTCCTGGAGAAGATGGGGTCTCTGCCCTCAGGGAGCTTAGATGCTTGCAGAATCAGGTGCAAATGGAAATAGTAATTTTGAACAGCTCCCATAATTACTGAGCGCCCACCGGGCACTGCTCCAAGCACCCTCCCGCTTTTTTGCTTTTGACCTGCATTCCCTCATGCAGACTCCCCTTTGGCCCTGTGAGCTGGGGACTGTCGCCGACCCTGTCCAGCAGATGGGGAAAGTGGGGCATGGAGATGCAGGGTGAGCTTCCAAGGGACATGCAGCTGGAAGCCGGCAGGGCTGGGAACCCAACCCGGCAGGGTGTCTCACTGTGTTCCACCCACTTCCATGTGGTCACTTCTGTGCAGTGGCCTGAACCAAGGGCCTTTCACAATCCGGGACCGAGGGTCTCAAGTTTGTCTCCTTTGTCCTTCTAGGCCAATCTCCCCAGCCCTCTGGGGGACCCTCACCCTGAAGACGTTCCAGGAAGCCCTCCTGAGAGGTAACAGGACCCACGGGGACTGGAAGGGGCCTGGAGGCAGAGGCAAAGTCCAGCGTGATTGTCCCGCCCTCCTTTCCGTCCCGCAGCCCTGCCGAGCCCGAGCCGAGGCAAGCCCTGGTGCCTGTGCGGAAAGAGCTGGTCCCAGTCAGGAGGCCGGTCTCGGGCC
Source organism: Halichoerus grypus (assembly GCF_964656455.1). Classification (NCBI taxonomy): domain Eukaryota; kingdom Metazoa; phylum Chordata; class Mammalia; order Carnivora; family Phocidae; genus Halichoerus; species Halichoerus grypus. The sequence goes on from NC_135726.1 coordinate 54,116,486, forward strand.
AGCTCTGCCTGCCCCCGCTGCAGCCCCAGCTGTTCAGGTGCGCCCCGAAGCGGCTCCAGAAGGAGGGTGGCCGTCACGCGTTGGGGCATTGCCCCCTGCTGAGACAGCACCAGCCACCCCCCACCCCGGGGCCCTCCCGAAGCACTGGCCTGCCTCCCACCAGGGTCGCTCGGCTCCCGCTGGCCCCGGCACCCCTCCTGGGCCTGCTGCTGCTCCTGCTGTTCTCCGTCCTGCTGCTGGGCCGGTCCCCGCCCCCCACCTGGCCCCACCTCCAGCTCTGCTACCTCCAGCCGCCGCCTGTGTGAGCCGCTCAGAGCAAGGTGTAGTCAGAGAATTCCCCGGGAATCCTACTGTTATTACCACTGTTGTGCCACCCCGAGCTGGGAGGACCCCGGTACGGGGACCCCAGATACAGTGCTCCAGGATCCACACCCCTGTATTGGGTTTTTCTGTGAAGTCTTTCGGTTCTTTTTTTAACACTGGTGACTACGTTTCTCAGCAATAGCAAAACATTCCCAATAATGGATTAAATACTAAGGGTTTATTTTCCTCCTAAAACAAGTTTGGAGGAGGACAGCTATGGGCCCACAGCTCAGAGTCTCCACAGCCTGGGGGTAGAGGGAGCTGTGATTCTCTATGAGATCCTCTTGGCCCTTCCCTCTGGCTCAGGAGATGACAGGCGTAGCTTCATACGTCACATCTGTAGGAAGAAGGGGACGCATCCCTTCCTTTCTTTATAAAGAAAAGCCGTGGCCTTCCCACAGCCAGCAGCAGACCTGTGTTTATGTCTCATTGGCCAGAAGTGTTTGTTGCACCACTCCTAGCTGCCAGAGAGGCCGGGAGACTGAGCGCCTCTCCCCTCTCCTGGCAGAAAGAGGGAGAGAGACATGTGGGCCGGGCACACATCACAGATGTCCCCTGCAGTGCAAACAGCCCAAAGGAAATGGACCACTGTGCCATTTGCTCACTCATCGCTTACTGCTCATCCTCGTGTCACAATTAGAAGATAAAGCTATGGGGCGCCTGGGTGGCTCAGTCTGTTAAGTGTCTGCCTTTGGCTCAGGTCATGATCTCGAGGTCTCCCCACTCAGCATGGAGTCTGCTTGTCCCTCTGCCCCTCTCCCACTCATGCTTGTGTGCTCTCTCACTCTCAAATAAATAAAATCTTTCAAAAATTCATTAAATTATTTTTTAAAGAAAGGAAGGTAAAGCTGTAGAAAAACAGGCCCTCCAATGCCAGGCTGAAGAGCACTGCTTTTCTCCTGAGGATGATGGGAGCTTTCAGACATCTTACTGCTTGGTTTTTTTTTTTTGGTTATTTATGTTTTAATTGAGATACAACTTACATACAGATAAATGGACAAATCTTAAGTATCAGGTGCATGAGTTTTTGCATATGCAAACACCCACAAAACCAAAACCCAGGTCAAGATATGAACAGTTTCAGCACCACAGAGGCTTCATTGGGAGAGTTTTGAGCAGGGGAGGGTCAGAGTCACCCCTACTTAAAGGCAAATAGTGATAGAGGTAGGTAGCTGTAGGTTCCATGGGAGCCCAGAAAATGCGCTTAACCCCTCTTGGAAGGATAGAGATTTTGTCCCAGTTAGGTAACATCTGTGTGCAGTCTTGAAAGATGAGTAAAGTTTGTTACAGTGGGCAGGGACCAAAGGAGGGTGTCATGGGCAAAGGGAATAGTGTGTGCGAAGACCAGGTGGTGGGAAAGAGCCTCTGTGTGCAGAGGGCCATAGAAAGCACCATGTTGCTGGGATTAAAAAGAAAAAAAAGGGGGTGTGGGGGCCAAGGAAGTATTTGAGGCGACAGAGTTGTGAGAAAAGAGGTAGGCAAGAGCCCATGAAGGGTTTGGAACACCAGCTTGAACTTGATTCTCAGGTGCCCAAGAAAGGGCTATGAGCAGGGAAAGGACAGAATTAGCTCCAGGTGGGGAAGAGAGTTTCTGAGCCTGCATGGGGGTTGAATACAAAGTGAGGCTGGAGGCAGGACGTGGGGAGAAGGCTGGGGCCGTGGTCCAGGTGGGAGAGGATGAGGCCTGAGCTGAGATGGGCATGTGGATGGAAAGAAGGGGAAGGGCAGAGGGAGGCAGGGCAGGAAGGACGGAGCCAGAGATTGATGGCTGTGAAGGAGGTTGAAGAAGGAAGGGGCAAGGACAGCACATGGGTGTGACCCAGTGACTGGTAGACAGTGGAGCATTTCCAAAATGGGAACCCATGAGAAGGAGTGGGCTTGGGGCAACACCGAGCTCATGTGGGATGGGGGGAGTGTCAGCGTTCCAGTAAGTGGCCAGAGCCCTGAGCCCTGAGCCCACAGTCTGGAGATGGGGTTCTGCGTGTTATTACCTGTGATTGACATTTTGGGAATTGCTGAAATTTCCTGGGGAGAGCCGAGGAGAGTGGGGAGGGAAGGGCTTCCAGGCACCATTTTATGAAAAGCCTCAAACGCTAGGGAAGACATCTAGGGAGGAAGTATGGGAGGAGTTCGGGCCAAGACCCAGCTACCAGGCTCTCCAGCCAAAAGCCGGTGAGGCTCCTCACGGGGTTGTTGTGAGGTTCAAAGAGCCAATAGGAGTGCAATATTTAGAGGAGGGCCTGGCATATAGTAACTGCTCCTAACTCTTTAATCCCATTTCTCCATGAGAGTAATGGCGAGGTCTAGATTGGAAGTCACACAGACCTGCGTTCCAGTTACCCTTTTGTCCTTTACTGGCGCTGACACCTTGGGGAAATTACTCTTGACCTTCAGAGTCTTATTTATGAAATCTGGCCGACTCCAGATGGTGTTGAGGAATATAGTTATTCCTTCATTATTCAGTATTTCTGAGTAACAGAGAAGCAGGTCCACCCCCTACAGCCTAAGGGCCAATTAGGGCGCGGTCCGCCTCCCAGAAATACAACTGATGCGAGAGTTTGCCAGTCACCCAGCGCCAGCCCCGCCCCCTTCCCGCGAGCCCACGCGCACAGCCCCGCCCTCTTCTCTAGACCAATCAGCGCGCGATCCGCACGAGCCGCGCCCCGGGCGCGCTCCTTAGAACCCTCTGCTTACCCCTCCGAGTGGGTTGCCATGGTCACCATTGAGCGTTGGGACTGAAGGGCTGGCGGGAGCCGCCAGTGAGAGAGAGAGACAGAGATAGAAACAGAGACCGATTCTGATTGGCTGCTTCTTCGCTTCACCTGCGCCCCAGCCCTGTGCCTCCGGGGGCCTGACGCCTGGTCCCCTCTGTCCTCTCCTCCCGCCCCAACGGTCTCCCGGGAAGGGCGCAGTCAGAAAACCCTGAACAAACTTCTGGAGGCTGCTGCTAGAGAGGCAGAAACCCTTTTCTAACAAAAGCGTTTTGCCTCGCGGGCGCTGTGATGAAGTTGTCTCATGGTGTATCTCGGTTAAACCTCAGATGAGGAAAAAAAGGCTCAGAGATTAAGCAGCCCTTCCCAATACCACACAGCTAGGTTTGGGGGAACCTGGTCTTGAATGGTAGGCACATCTCACCCCAGAGGCAACCCCCCCCCAATCTGTCCACTGCGCCCAGAGAGAAGTCAGGAAGTGAGGAGAGAACGGAAACGGCGAAATTCGGAGAACATGAGAGCTGGAAGAGGGAGAGAGGGAAACAAGAGAAGAAAGAAAAGATATGAGGGAATCAAGCAGAGAAAAAAGAAAGCGATTAGGAATGGAAGGAAGAGTTTTAGAGGCAGAAAGAAGAGTAGGGAGAGGAGCCAGGAGGGTGAAAAGAGACAGAAGTACAGAGACTCAGAGAGATGGCGAACAGACACCCAGAGAGGGACAGAGACCTAGAGAAGGGGACAGAGACTCAGGGAACCAGAGACCTGATAGGTTGCAGGAAACCAGAGAAGGGGACAGAAACCCAGAGAGGAGGACAGAGACCCGCAGGTGGGGTGGGAGCAGAGACGCAGGCGGAGAGGCACAGAGGCCCAGAGCGAGAGGAGGGGACAGAGCTGGGGCCTGGAGGGAGGGCAGAGCAGAAACGCAGACAGAGAATAGGAGTGGAGGGAGGGAAAGATGATTTGGGGGGGGAGGGGGGGAGAGAAAAGAGAGAGGGGACTGAGGGGACGAGATACGCCGGAGTAGCGCCGCAAGTCCCGCCCGCGTATCCCGCACACACACCCTGGGCGCAGGAAGGAGGCGCAGACCCGAGCGCTCTGCAGGATCTTTATTCAAGCGGGGCGGGCGCGGCGCTCAGGGCGCGTCCAGCACCAGCAGCTTGTGCATGTACGAGTTCAGCCAGTGGCGGCGCTCGAGGGCGGCCAGCAGCCGCGCGCGCTCCCGGAAGGCCGCGTCGTCCGCCAGCGCCAGGCTCCGCCGCGACAGGCGGGTGGCCGGTCCCGCCCAGGCCCGGCCGGGGGAGCGGAGGCTGCGAGGAGACCAAGGGAGGCGGTTACCGCAGGTCCCGGACCCCCGCCCGCCGCCTGTACGCCCCGCCGTCTAATTCGAAGCCCCGTCCTTGCACTGTCTGGGGAGTGGCTCGGTGTCTGTCCTCTGTCCCCCTGTCTCCCTCTGTACGGGCCTCTGTCTGTTCACCGGGCTCGAAGCTCCCTGAGTACGGAGACCGAGTCCGATGCCTGCCCCCCCCCCCCCCAGGGCTCAGCGCCCGGCCCGATACACACTAACAACCCAGTAAACTTTGCTCAAGGAACGAATCCGCTCTGCTTCGGCTCCTTGCAAATCTCTCAGCGCCTCTCTCAGAATCTTCTTGTATCTCCTCCTCGTGCTGATTCCCCGTCCGCACTCCAACTCGCTCCACCGCGGCTCTCCGTCCTCCTCTCTCCCGAATGTCTGCGCCCCTTTCTCCTTGGGTCTGTTCCCTCCTCTCCGCATCCCCGGGCCTCCCTGCGTGTCCTGGGCGCCGCTCCTACCTGAGGACCCCGGCGGGGGGCAGGGCGACTCCCGAGGCAGTGCGGTCGCCCCAGGGCAGGAGCAGCAGCAGCAGCAGCAGCCGCACCCGGGGGCTCCTGGGCACCTGGCGGGTCTCCATCCCCTGTGGAGAGACAGGGAAGGAAGAGCTCAGTGAGGCCCACGTCCTGGCCCAGAACCCCGGACCCCGCCACCCACCCACCTCCTGGGCGCGTTTGCAGGGCCCACTACCGCGCAGTGGGCTCGGACAGCCGGGCTGCAGCCCCCTTATATCGCCTCCACAGCCCCCGCAGCGGGCAGTGACGCAGACCAGGGGGCTGGGGGCGCCGGGTCAGCCCCCCCTCCCCTCAGGCTCATTAGGAGCCGCCAGCGGTAATGAGGAGCCAGGAGTGGGGGCCCTGCCTTTGCCTTGGCAGCCACCAACTAATTGGGACCAGGAGCTGGGACCTGAGGGGAAGCAGGAGGGGGAGAGACAGACAGACAGAGAAGTGGACACAGGAGGTGTGTCAGAGGGATAAAAATAGAGGCCGGCAGAGGGACCATCAGAGCAGAAGCGAGTGGCACAGAGAAAGAGACAGGGAAAGCAACAGAGGAGGGACTGGTGGGGAGAAGCAGAGATGCGTAGATGAAGTAACCACGAGAGGGAAGGAAAAGACAGAGTGACAGAGGAAAGGGCCGACGGGGAGAAAGGAAGCAACAGAGGAAGAAGGAAAGGAGAGGAAGGAAGAGAGAGGGGGGAAGAAGACAAAGAGCCAGCTGGAGATGGAGGGAGGAGGCTCTGAGAAAGACATGAGATAGAAGAACAGCCGGCCAGCACAGGGATGGCCAGAGATAAATCCAGGCAGCAGAGAACCAAAAAAGACAGAGGGAGAGATGGGCGGGGAGAGGCGGGTAGGCAGCAGAAGGCAAAGGGTATGGGGGGAGGGGGTTTGAAGGCAGGTAAAGTGACAGGCAAAACTCTGCAAAGAGGGGAAAGACAGACCAGGGCCCCCGCCCCACCCTGCGCATGGGTCTGAGCCTTCCCGGGGAGGAGTTGGGGGGTTTTGTGAAGCCCCGTCCCCTCACACTGGCTCTTAAGAGGGTGCTCTCTACACAGCAGGGGGAGGTAGGCCAAGGTTCCGAAGTCCCAAAGGGCAGTAGCAATCTGGGTATCTGACTGGCAAGACATGGGACCCTGGGCTCCTAGTTCCCCGGAGAGGAGAGGCTTGGGAACCTGGATTCCCTTCTGGGTCTTGAAGTAAAAGGGCACCAGGGATCTAGACTCTTGGGTTTGCATGTAGGAGATGGCAGATGGCCTAGAATCCTGGTTTCTTTCTTTCTTTCTTTCTTTCTTTCTTTAAGATTTTATTTATTTGTTTGACAGAGAGAGAGCACGCGGGCACAAGCAAGACTCAGAGCTCGATCCCAGGACCCCGGGATCATGACCTGAGCCAAAGACAGACACTTAACCGACTGAGCCACCCAGACACCCCTAGACCCCTGGTTTCAAAGAAAACATAGCTTGGTTGGGCCACATCCCTCCACCAGATAGATGATCCAATCCCTAACTCCCTTCCCTATTCCAGAGATGATGTTCTTTATCTCTGTCCCTTTAAGAGCACAAGCCTGTAGCCAGGCTCCCAGGATCCCCAGGGAGGGGGTCAGGTGCGTCACCTGCGCCCCTGGGACCCTACCTCCTGCTGCCCCTCCCAGAGCCATTCTGCAGCATTCACCGATCTCTGCGTCCAGCGCTGCTCACCTGCTGTCATCTTGGACCTCACTGAGCAGGTAAGAGACCCCAGGCCCCAAGTGACCTTGTCCTACCCAGGTATCTGCCACCCCCACCCCACCTGAGCACAGACCTACATGTCTCTGCCCCAGACCAGTCCTGAGAGCCTGGGATCTCAGCTCCATCCTCAATAAACAGGGACCAGAGTCTTGCCCCACAGCTCTCCGGGCAGGCTGAGGAATCCAGAACCCTACACCCCTATCTGCTGAGGGCCCAAGACTTGGAGTTCCCAGTCCCCTAGAGTTCAAGACTCCTGTCTCCTTTCTCCCCTGTAATCCAGCCCCCCTAAACTTTCTCCCTCAAAATTCTAGGCATCTGAACCTTCGGGCCTTTCCTCTCTAAGGAACCAGGAATTTAGATCCACGGTGCCCTCCACCCTCTGGAAACTGGGGTAAACCCCCAGCAGCCTTCTCGCCCAGGTCCCAGGAGTCTCCCTGCTCCCTCAGATCCAGGCATGTCAGGGGCCCCCAGCCCACAGCCATTCCTTCTGAGCCTCCTCTAGTGTAAACAACTGTGCAGTGAAGGTGTCCCCGGGGCCCTCGGGAGGTGGGGGCAGGAAGGGATCCTGTGTCCCCTTGGAGGTCTACACCCTCTGAAATAGAAGTCGAGGAGGTCTGAGGGCTTGGAGAGGTCTGAGGTCTTTCCCAGTTTTTCTGGGACCCCCTCGGGGAAACAGATAAGGAAATTAACTGCGACTCCCAAGAAGCCCCGCGCCTCAGTCTCCCTTAGCTACGGCGGCTACGGCCCCACAGCTTCACGGAGTTGCAGCTGGGTTCCCCTCCTTTCCTGGGCGCCAAGCTGGAAGGGATCTCGGCCCACCTGGGGCGGTGGGCGTGGCCTCCGGGAGTGGGCCGAGGTTCCCGGAAGGCTTCCAACCTTGACCCCTTCCTTCCCGCTCCCCCGCAGCTATAGGCGTCTCCCAGAGCTATGAAATCCCTCAGCCCGATCCTCTTCCTCGTCTTCCTCCTCGCCCGGCTGGGTTCCAAGGCTGACCCTTCGGCCTCGCCGCTTACAGGCTCCGACTTCCCTGAGATGGGCCACCCTTCTCAGACCTCCCCTCCTGCTTCTGAGAATTCCACTGGAGACCTGCCTAACCCAGACTCCCCTGCGACTGCTTATCCCGAGCCCTCCAAATCACCTCATGCAGTTTCCCCTGAGCCCTCCCGCCCTGACTTCACTGAGACTACCAACCATGACCTCCGAGAAACCACACACCCAGAGTCTCCTGAGGGCCCTAAATCTACCTCACTCAACACCTCAATAGCAGACTCCCTGAAGACCCCAAAAATTAACCTCTCCAAAATGACAGATCCAGAACCTTCTGAGACCCCCAAACCTGACCCGACTGATATCCCACACCCAGAATCCCCTGAGACCCTCAAACATAATCCCTCCAAAACCTCACACCCAGAATTTCCTGAGACCCCAAGCCCTGACCCTACCCAAACTCCACACCAAGAATCCTCAGAAAGTCCCAAACTTAACTCCACCGAAATCTCACATGCACAAGTCCCTGAGACCCCACATCCTGACCCCACCAAGACTCTTCACCCCAAATCTCCAGAAACCTATAGCCCTGACATCACTGAAACCCCAAACTCTGAATTCCTTCAGACCCTCCATCCGGACTCTACTGAAACCCCCCACCGGGATTCCCATGTAACTCACAATCCCAGCCCCACTGAAATTCCCCAGACAGAATCCCCCACAACCCAGTACCAAAATGCAACAGAGAACCCCATGACCTCTGACCCTGAGATCTCCACCAGTCCTCACCCAGAAACGACTACACCTTTCAAGGACAAAGCTACTGCCCTAAATGAGTTGCCCCCGAGTCCCAAACCAGAAACCCCTGCAGTGACCCAGCCTGACTCCCTTAAATTGCCCACGTCAGTTTCTCCTGGGACAGTTGAACTGAAGGCCTCCCAGAACTCTAGCCTTAAAGGACCTGATGCCCTTCTTCCCTCAGCCCGGATTGCGGGCCCCCCTGCTCCTCTCTGTTCCCCCAGTCAGCCAGCCCCTGCCACTCCGCGGGCCCCGCAGCGGCGCAGCCGAGGTGAGAGAGTCAGCACTATCATCGTGGTGGAACGAGTGGAGGAGACCGGTGAGGGGCCAAGACCGGACTCCTGGGTCTGAGGGAGGAGGGGGCCAGGGGCCAGGACTCCTGGGTCTCGGGGAGGGCAGACTGAGGACCCGGCTCTCGAGTCTGACGCGGGAGGAGGCTGAGGGCTGGTATGTGAGGTCTGAGATGGAAGGGGGTGGGGGCCGGGACTCCTGGGTCTCTGGAAGTAGGGGCTGGGAGTTTAGATTGCTCAATCCCTGGGCCCTCGTCCTTCAGGCGTGACCCTGGTGGGGCGCCCCCGGGGCGTGGCGGGCGGGGCCCTCTGCCTCTTCCTCGCGGGGACCGGACTGCTGATCGGCATTTTCCTGCTGCTGTGGTGTCTCTACCGCCGGGCGGCTCGACACCGGCCCTTCGCACACCACCGGCTTCCGAACGACGGAGATGAACCTGGTGAGCGACCCTCATTGCGTCCCTCTCCTTGAATGCACGTTTCCTTAACCCGATTTCGCCTGGCACTTTAGGGCACCCTGCCAAAAAGTACAGGTCCCCCACCCAAGGTCAATAGAAGCCCCGACCCCTCCATGATCCTGCCCCCCAATTCTCCGAAATTCCCCGGCGACACACGTCCAGCGCCGCCCCCAGCCCAGCTGGGAATTGCAACAGGCTGGGGGCGGCAGGTCCCCACAAGCCCCGCCCCTTCCCCTCCCCGTCGAGCCCTGAATTCCCCGCCCTCTCCACTGCAGGCCCCGCCCTGCTGCGCCGACGCCACGCCCCCTCTTCGATTCTGGGGCCCTCGCCCTTTAATTTGAAAACCCAGTGCCAAAGAACAGTCGAATCCTCTTTCCCGCCTTCTCCTTGGCCAGCGGCGCAGCAGAGGGGACAGGCCCTGTCTGCCTAGTGATGCCCTCGCCCCTTTGCTCCCACAGTTATGCATTTGGAAGCCCCGAAGGACCCCTACGACCTCTACTTTTATGCCCCGGACGCTTGGGTCCCTTCACACATCGCCACCAAACAGCCGCCGCCCACCCCCCCGCTGCCGCCCAAGCTACCCCCGCCTCCCCGCGGGAACCGCCCCCAGAGCCTGGAGTCGCTCTCCCCCGCCACGCTCCCCAACAACTTCGTGTGAGCCCCACTCGCGTCCTGCCAGACCCGCGCCATCCCCAGACGGAGGAAGGACCCAGAGGTCCTGTCCTCCTGGCGTGCTTTACTGCATAGTAGTCCTCTTGGGTAGGAGGTCCAACATACCGAGATGCTTTCGCTGTGACCGGAGAACACGGTCTGAGGCCGAATAAATCAAGTGTTCCCACGGCTAGACCCCTACTCTGGCCTGCTTCCTGTGAGAGGAGGGGGCTGGGGCCCTGGAATTCTGGGTCTGAGGGAGGAGGGAGCTGGGGGCCCAGGCTCCTGTGACCCCGCCATGGCCAATGACGACGGAGTGTGTACACCAAAGCATTTTATTGGGAGTGAGGCAGGGCAGGATTTACAGTCACAGAGACAGAGACACAAAGACTACCCTGCTCCGGGGAAAACACCCCTCTCCCCCAGCCCCATTCCCTTTCCTGGGATTCTGTGACTCCTCCTGCATATGGTCCCCAAATTCTAAGCCGAAAGAGGGGAGTCTGAGAGGGGAAGGATCCCAGATTTTGAGTCGTTTAGCCCCTGAGGGACACAACAAATGGCCACTGAGAAAACAAGAGTAGTTCGAAACCACCCAGGAGAATAAAGTGCAAGGAATTAGGGGGAAGAGGGGCATCTTGAAACCACCATGGGGAAGTTCAATGATGGTGGCTTCACACCATTGAGTTGATGGACTTGAGCAGCCACTATTTAGACCTGAAAATGTGTCAGAAAAAGTGCACGGGGGTGGAAGGAGGCGTAATGTTAAAACCGCCATCTTGCTTCCCTAGACATTGTGCTAAGCTAGGGAGAAGGTCTTGGGGAATTTGGTGCTTCAGCAGAACCTGCTGGTGGAAGGAGGGGTGCGGGGCGGAGGGGGGGCTTGAAACCGCCATTCTCCCTCAGAAACGCTGGTGAGAATCGATCCCTAGAATGGCGGGGATGGGCGATTGGTTAATCCAACCTGGAGAATGCAAAATGGAATCGGCAGAGGTTTGTAACTTCTAGAGGAAGACCTTGAATGTTTCTGAAAGGCGAGGAAAGCTGAGTAGTCTCGGGGGCTTAGCCCGAGAGTCTCGGGGGTTAAAGGAAAGGGCGGAGGAAGGGTGCCTCAAAACCACAAGAGAGAGTAAAAGATTGAACTGTCCATTCAAATAAAGCCCTGAAAGGAGAGATTTGAAACCACTGAGGCAGAACAAGTGGAGAAGGAAAATCTTGAGGGGAATTTGGGTATCCTTGAAACTGCCAGTCTGCAGCTTCACTACCCCTGAGAGGCGATCGGGAAGGGAAGAGGACTTGACAGCACTGGGGAAGAAGAGGGCGAGTGCTTCTTAGGCCTGCAGCAGGACAGAGAGAACTGGGGTTCCTTGACAGTCACTCAGGCCAGTGATGTGTAGAATGGAGGTCCTGGAAACTGCCATTCAGTGGGAGGCACTCGGTCAGTAGTCCCGGACAGGGGGTGGGGGTCTTGGGGGCTGAACTGTGCTGTGTGTGGCCCCATAGGAAGGAGGCGGGGCGGGGGGAGCCCCGGGGGGCTCAGCCTCATCCTCCATTTCGCTTTCGTCACTGCCAGCCAGCTGGTCATGGCCAACGAAGCCACACTTCTCTTCGCTCATCTCCTCAGGCTCCGCCCACGGCTGCTTCTCCCCGGAAGCGAAGACCCCGTAGAAGATGACACCCCCATAGTGCACCAGGGAGGCAATTAGGAATACGTACTGCCACTCCTCCCGAGTCTGTGGGGGGGACAAGGGGAAGGTGAGGTCAGAGGACAGAGACACAGAAGGTGGAGAGAGAATCTGAGTGCAGAGAAAGGGAGACAGATCCAGCGGGAAGCGAAGCGTTAGGAGACCAGAAGAGGGCAGGGATGGAGCCCAGCGAAGGCGAAGCCCGTCAGGAAGGCCCCATACACAAATTGGGGGGGCGAGTGGGTCAGGGCCGGGGCACGGACCTTGTGCTTAGTCATGGCACCCACGATGATGGGGCACACCATGCCTGACAACGTGCCCACGCCGTTGGAAATGCCCATGAGGATGCTGGCGTAGCGCGGGGCGATGTCCAGGTGGTTCACGTTGAACCCTGGCGAGGCAAGCCAGAAGGCATCACTCCCCACTGAACCTCACTGGAGGGACTCCTGCTGAGCCGCTCCTCCTCCCATCGCAACCTCCCCCGTCCCTCCCGCTCTTTCCAGGCCACCTTTTGCGAGCCTGGGAGGTCCCCTTCCTGAGCCAGGAAGTTCCCTACAGAGCTGTCCCGAGTCCGCCAAGCTGCAGACCCGCGCCGTTCTCACCAGAGATGGCGAAGCCGCTGAAGCCCACCGCGAGGACCAGGAAGGAGATGGCCACGCCCTTGGAGTGCGAGTAGCCGACCACCAGCAGCAGCGTGGCTTCCATGCCGAAGCCTACGGGGGCCGGAGGGCCGTCTCATCTGAGCGCCCGCCGCCCCACACCGCCTCTCCAGCCCGCCTCCCTCCGCCCCAGCCCAGCCACCTCCATGCCTGTCCTTGGCTTTGTGCCGGTTCAGCCTGCCTCGTCCCGCATTCAACCCGCGCCCGCCCTAACCAAAACCCTCACCTCCCTAACGTCCGTGACCACGCGCACCAGAGCCACCACGGCCCCGGCTGGACCCTCCATGGCCCCACTTCCTGACTAGGCCGCGCCCTGAAGACGCAGGGTCCGAGCCCCACCGGTGCACCCCCCACCTTCCCTCGGTTCTCACTCATTAGGCAGCACTCCAGGTCCCCCACTCATAGCCCCTCTTGATCGCCTAGTTCCCGTCCAGCTCCACCCAGTCCCGTGTAGGCCCCGCCCCGCCAGACCCAATCTGGTCTCGCCGGTGCTCCACCGGGATAGTCACACCCGCCTTGCCCTTCCACCCGGTGGGCCTCGAGAGAGCAGCCGGAGATTCTGTTCCATCTACGCCCGGCCTCACCCCGGCTCCGCCTTTCTGGACACGCCCCTGACCCCGCCTCCATCCTCCCGGGGTCCCGCCCCGCCCGGGGCTGTCCCAGACCCCGCGCAGGGCCCCGGCCCACTCACCTCCACAGTTCATCAACTTGCGCACATTAGTGGTGGACATGATTCGGCGGCTCCTCAGGAAGTCCGCGATCTGGCCGCCGATGGGCACGATGATGGTCATGACCAAATGAGGCAACGCTGACACCAGGCCCACCTGCACCAGCGAGCGTACAGAGCGAGCGCTCAGGGGCGGCTGACCCGGCATCTCCACCCGCTTCGTGTACCTTTGGCTCCTCCCTGTCCCTCGTTCCAACCTCTTGGGATCCAGGCCCGGCTGCTCCATCTCCCCCCGCTGCGCCCCCTGCCTTTCCTTCCTGGGCCCAACCTTGCTGATCTCGAAACCGAACACCTCTTCGAAGTAGGCGGGCTGGGAGATAAGGAGCAGGTAGAACGTCCAACTGCGGCAGAAGTTAGCCACGATGATGGCATAGACTGGCATGGATGTGAAGAAGCGCCGCCAGGGTGTGTTAAACTTCTGTTGGGGGGGAGGGTGTGGAGAGGAGAGGCCGCTAAGATAGAGACCAGGGCTGGGCGCTCTCCGTGTCCCTTCAGGGACCCAATTATAGTCCCACAGAGACCCAGGATTCCCGACCTCACTAAAATCTCCAGGGGCGCCAACTTGACCATGTCCCTGTGGGGACCTTGGCAGCCTAGCCTCACAGTGACACTTCAGGGATGCAGGTGTCCCGCCTCTACAGGGCCCCTCAGCTGCACAGGTGTCCGGATCCCACGATGACCCTCAGGAACTCATAAAAGTGAGCCCAGGAGTCTATTTCCGTTCCATTATACCCCCTAATTCTAGCCTCACTCACCCCAAGGTCTAAGAAAATCCCCACATTCAAATCCCGCTTCTGCGGGCTTAACCACGCCCCATAGTGGTTCTGTCCACCTCACCACCCAGCCCTGCCCTCAGCACCTGCGAATCCTTTCTTCCCAGAGCTTTAGCTCCGCCTCCTAGGCTCTAGCCCCGCCCACCGCGCCTCCCCATCCTGTCTCTTCTGAAAGTCTACAGGAACCCACCGCGATCTACACCCTGTGGAGGTTCGAAGCCCCCTTTTCTCCTGCCTCCCTGACTGAATATCTCTCCTTGCCCCCACCACGCCTCCGCCCCCGCAGGCTTGGGCCCTGACCGTGACCGGGTTCATGAGTTTGGCGCTCTCGCCGATGGCGTCCTCTATGTACTTGCGCTCCTCTTCCGAAATGCTGGGGTGCAGAGCTGGGGACTCATAGGAGACGAGCAGCCAGAACAGGTACCAAAAGATCCCGAAGCTGCCTGGGGAGGGTCAGGAGGGGGATGGAAGCGAGGTGACGACCGGCCTCGCTCCGCCCCAGCGCCACCCGGACCCAGGCGTCCGGGCCCCTCACCGTAGACGTAGAACACAGAGCTCCAACCGGAGTACTGCACCAGGACCCCGGCGAGAGGCATCGCGACCACCGCCCCAGCATAGGAACCTAAGGGGGAGGACGCAAGATGTAGACCGGGCTCATCTATCCTCAGATTCGGGAATGGGGCCTCCCAGTCCCTGCCTTTCGGGGACACAGAAGTACAGGCCACAGTCCCTCCTCCCTCAGACCCGCATGTCTGGATCCTAGCCCCTTCCTCTCACCGCAAAAGGCTGTTGTTGCCAAGCGACTCCGCTCTAAGGGCGGGGCCCATTTGCTCCAGATGCCGTGGCAGGCAGGGTACGTGACCCCCTAGGAAGGAGAAAACCAAAGTCAACGAGAAGAGGCGGAGTGAGAACAGGCACAGGGTCATATGGAGCAGGGCTTTACCTCTACCAACCCCTGCAGGATCCTCACGAAGATGACACAGCCATAATGGACTCGGGCAGCCGAGGGGATCAGCATGTTTAGAGTGGATGTAGCCACAATGGCAAAGCCGAAAACCCTGGTAGGAAGAGTCCATAGTACGAGAATAGGGTCTAGCTATCCCGCCAAAGCTGGGATTCTGCTCTGTCTGCCCACGGCGGGCCAGGCCTTGTGGTCCTCCAGAACCCCGCCACCTCTGTAACTCCCACCTTCCACAACCACAAGCCCCGCCTTTCTCTAAGACCCCGCCCCCTAACCCAGGCTCCTCCCATTCCCCCGTCAGCCCCAAAATGCCAGGCCACACCCTCTACGTAGTTCCCGCCCACCTCGAGACCCCAGCCCTGTACCTGTTGGCTGCGAATTTTTGGCAGATAAATCCTCCGGGAATCTGGGTGACAATGTAGCCCCAGAAAAAGGAGCCGTGTATGAGGCCAACAGTCTCTGGATCCCAGTTAAATTGAGCTTTCTGCGGGCCAAAACGTACGTCAAACCAGCGGCCCTGACCCCAGGCTCTGCCCCTCCACCAATCAGCACAGACAGATTTAGTCCCTCAGCCAATCAGCAACAAGGACCCCTCTCGCGCCCAAACACCTGCCAATCAGAGTTCACGCCGTCCTCCTCCCAATTCTGCCCGCGCACGCTGCCGGGCCGCACTACCCCAGCAACTCGGCCTGTCGCTGCCCAGAAACCTCGCTCGGCCTGCTTCCCCGCCTCCGTGCCCCTTCTCCGAATGTCTAGGGGCCCGTCAGTGGGGTGGGAACTCTGTCTCCACTTACTTCTCTTAACCAACCTAAGAAACTGTTTGCGGAGTGACTGGGTGGGGTCTAGTCAGGGACGAGAAGTAGCCAAAGGGGCGAGGTAGGCCAGTGCCTAAGTCAGGAATTTTTCCTGAGGCAGGGGCACGGCCTACACCGGAATTAAAATAGGCAAAAAGTGGGGCGCCTGGCTGGCTCGGTAGAGCATGCAACTCTTGATCTCGGGGTTGTAAGTTCGAGCCCCAAGTGGGGTGTAAAGGTTACTTAAAAAATATTTAAAAAATAATAAAATAGGGAGAAAGTCTGAGATGGGGCGGGCTTTAGGTAAAGGCCAGAGCAGATGAAGCGGGAGGTAGCAGGGACCGAACTTCAGAAAAGTCAGGATCAAACTTCAGGGTGGAGCCCGCGATGGGACTGGGATTAGGATGTGACCGTGGGACAGGAGTGGGTGGCAGGTGGAGCAAAGTTGCTAGGAGGCCTACAGTGGAGCAGGGGCAACACGTAGGAACCCCAGTGCTGGCGCAGAGTCTGCATTTGGAAATCAGGGACCTGAAATAAATAGGGGCGGGGCTTCATTTCGAGCGGGGCACGGCTTTAAGCCGAGAGCCCTGAAGCAGAAGGGAGCCAGCCGCAGGGGGCGCACGGATGGGCGGGGCTGCTCGGCCTGGGCTCCGCCCGGAGGACCGTGACGTCATCAGCGGGAGTGGGCAGGGCGAGGTGGGCCCGCGTGCCAGGCCACGCCCCTGAACTACCTGCACCACCACGTGGCCCCTGCGGTGGGTCGTACTGTTGTTGACCATAGAGACGATGGCCACGCCCAGGTTGCAGCGGATCCCAAAGCTGATGCAGAAGCCCAGACCGCTCATGATGGCGATAATGTAGCGGCGAGGGAGACCGAAACAGGTGCAGTCCACTACCGGCGGGTCCCGGGTCTGCGTCGTCACCGGGCGTCCGTCAGCGCTCAGCTCTAGCGTCTCTGCACCTTCCTGGCGCTTCTCCAGAAGGCTGCGGGGCAGCAAGAGTCGAAGACTCGTAAGTTCAGTCCCCCGGCCCCCTCCTCCCCACGACACAGGAGTCCGGGGCAAAACCTCCTGCTTTTCAAGACTCTAAGGATGCTAAGCCCGCACTCCCTCCTTCCCCAGGAGTCCAGGCCCTAGCTCCCATCTCCCCCCCACACACACACCCAGGATCCAGGAACCTGGACACCCTCTCTCCATACGCTTCAGACCAGAAATTCACGCTGCCAGCCCCCTTCTCCTGCAGACTCCGGTGTGGTGGTCCTCAGTCCCCTTTTCCCCCAGCCCCGTTATCTCTCGACTCAGGAGTTTTAGACCCCAAACTACACTTGGTGATCCAAGAGCCTGTGCCGCCAGCCCCCACCCCGAGGCCCAGAGACTCTTCAGCCCCCCTCTCCCAGATATGAGTCTATTTGAGGAAGCAAAAGGCGCTAAGGAGATGCTTCAGCAAAGGTGTCAAAAGAACAGATGCTTCTCAGCCACGTCTGCTATATATACCGACCGCCCTCCTCCCCTGCCCCCAGTGGCATGCCCTTCCCTGCTTCCAGGCCCCAGGTGTGGGGCTGACATCCAGCTGACTCCCTTCAGCCACCGGAAGCCCATTCCCTGGGGGTGGCGAGAAGTCAGGGTCCCTGGAATCCAGCAGCCCAGCCAGACACCCCTGGGGAACCTTGAGTTCAGGCTGTCAGCTAGAGGGTAGGGAGGGGGGAGTGGCGGGTGATGTCCTGGCAAGGGACAGATGGCCCTGGTAGGGGGATTGGCTCAGTCCCCAGCGTGGCTCTCGCCCCCGCCCGTTCTGGAACCGGGATTGAGCCTGTGATGATGGATAGGGTATTTGGAGAGCCACCTCACACCCAGAGAGTGGCTTCCGGGAAAGAGAGGTGCCCTGAGACAGGTGTGCAGAGACCGAAAAGGAGGGCGACAGAGATGGGAGGGGCACAGAGGCTGAAACAAAAGGGTCCGAAATAGAGAAGGAGGGACAGAGACCCAGAGAGAGAGGGGAGAACAGAACAGACCCTGGGAGGGAAGGGGACAGAAACTGAGAGATGGAGGGGGACAGAGACCCAAACATAGGTGGGGACAGGAACCCAAAAGAGAAGCTATAGTTGCAGAGACCCAGAACGTTGAGAGAAAGATGGAGAGACCGGGGGACCGAGGAGAGACAAGCTGGGGACGTGATTTGTGAGATTCGGCCCCTCTCTGAGGCGGGTACGCAGCCAGAGGATCGGGCTGGATCCCAGGAAGGGGCTAGAACAGATGGAGGCGAGGGAGACTGGGACGGGGGAGGAAAGAACAGCCAGACGGTCTGGGGGGAGGCGGGTGGAAGAGATGAGAGAACACAGCCACCCTCCCCATCCTAGAACTTAAGGAGGTTGGGGGGGCGCTGAGAAATGGGGGTAGGAGAAAGAGCCTGGGGGAGTGGACAGAACCCAGGAGGGGCGAGGAATGAGAGCCAGAGAGAGGGGGAATAGATGCCCCAGAATGAAAGTGCAGGGTGGTAGGGACTGCCCCTCACCCCGCATCAGAACACGCCTGCCAGTGGGATTAGACTTTGACCCAGGCCCCTATCAGACGCTATTCAACCCTGACACTCAGGAGGTGCTTGCAGCCCCTGAAATTTGATACTCGTTGTTAATACTCCAATGTGTCTGATCTCTAACCAAGGCTTTCCAAATGGGGTGTGGCGGGGGCTCGGTCTCCCACATCTAGAAAATGGGGGCAGGGGTAGAATGTGAGGTTACAGAGAGGGAAACTCCAGGTGATACTGATCATTTCAGGATACGAGAACCAAGGGCGCAGAGATGATGTGGCCCAAGTGCTTCCCCCGAAGACAAGAACGGAGAGGGGAGAACCTGGAGGGAGATCCTCCTCCCCTTCCTGGGTGCCTGGAACTCGGGTCTGGGGAGGACTTGAGGAGGAGGAGAAGCTACACTTAGGAAGCAGTTCACCAAAATGAAGAAGGTGTCGCAGTCTCCCTCTCTGGGTCTCTGTCTTTGCTTCTCTGGGGTTCTCTGTCCGCTCCCTTGCTCCCCCAAGCCTCTGTCCCCTTATGTCCCTTGGTACTCTCTTCCCATTGTACAGCTAAGGAAAAACGGAGGTTCAGAAAGCGGAAGGAGCACGTCCAAGGTCACACACCAGAATAGTGATGGGTCCTGATAATTTCCTGGCCCCCCGCATGGCCCCATCCAAGGCCTGGCTCTCAGGAAGGAGGCACCTTGGCTCCTGTCTCTCCTGCATTCCCCTTCCTCCCATGTCCTTGCCCCAAGTCGCTCTGGGTTACCGTCTGTTTCCTGGGCTGACGGAGTTCCCCACCCACTCTAGGATCACTCATCTCATCTCGAGGAAACTGCAGCCTCCATCCCCGGCTTGGGAGGGGCTGGCCTGGGTTCAAATGATGACACTTGTACTTATCCGTGCATTCCTCCCCCTTCTCGAACTAAGCCTCAGTTTCCCCAGCTTTGTCTAAAAGATTAAATGGAATCAGGGTGGTGTTATGTCCGATACGGGGCATTCCTGCCTCTCTCCGACCATCGGAGTGAACCCCAGGGTTCCGACGCAGTGCTCTTCTCAAACTCCAACTCCTTGGTGAGTGTCCTGGTGGGAGCTCTGAGCTCTGGGGTCTGCAGGGGCTCAGGAGGCAGCTCAGAGAGGTGAAGGTAAGGCACAGACAGAGAGAAACCCAGGCACAGATGAGAAGCTGAGAAGCAGGGACTGAGGGAGGGGGCCTGAGGAACACATCCCTCCTGCCACCACCCCCCTTCCAGCCCCCTCCATAAGCACGTCTCTCTCCCTCTCCTGACTTCGCACTGATGTATTTTGAGAAACTCGTGAAAGGAGGCGAGAAAAAGGGTGGGGAGGGGCTGGAAGATTGGGAAAAGAAGGGGTGAGGTTATCTCAGCTCCCCCTCCCCCCACTGCACCATCCTCCTGCCCCCTCCCTTCTGTCCAGCCTTACTCCCATCTCTCCAGTTCCTAGAGGATGGGGGACCTTTGGAACTAGGAGGTGACCTGCAGCGAGCAGGACTAGTGTTTGTCTTAGAGAAGGACTTGCATGGCCTAAGGAGATGGACTGAGGGTCAACTAAAGATGGGGTCAGGGCCAAGGGGACAGGGTACGAGGGAATGGCAGCAGGGGTGCTGATGGGGCCATCTCCTCCCCGCACTGTGGTCAGATATTTTTAGGCTTCTCCGCAGCTGAGTAATTTATCTGACTTGGAGCCAGGGCTGGGGTTGGGGGTGAGAGGCTGGGGGGAGGTGTCCAGACTGCCCTGGGGGACACCCAAGTCACTGGGGTCATCTCCCTGGATGAAAGGAAGTCCGTCTTAGCTCTAGCCTATATCCTTTGGGAAGTCTGCAGTATCCCACGAGCCTCATTTTTTGGCCTGCAACTTCTTTCTCCCCGAGACCCAGGATACCCTGGCTTCTCCTCCCAGCTTATCTCTCCTCAAGGGCAAGGACCAATGGGCCCCAATCCGCTTTAGCTTCAGATTAAACTCTGAGAGATGGAAATTGAGAAGACACGGGGAGATGGAGACACCCAGGGTGGGGGATTAAAAACCCAGAGCGAGGGGGACAGACACCCAAAAGGAAAGGGTCAGAGACCCAGAGAGAGGGCAGCAGAGACTTAGAGAGGCGGGGACAGAGACCCAGAGAGGGGGCAGAGATCTGAAGAAAGAAGGCAGAGTGAAGATAAATGAACGGAAACCAAAAGTGGGGAAGGGGGTCAGAGACCCAAAGAGAAGGAGATATGCAATCCCAGGGAAGAAAGGATAAAGTCTGGGGTGGGGTGGGGCACAGAAAAATGAACGAGATGATGGATGAGACTGGACCAGGGAGAGGGGACGGTCGAAAAAGGAGGGAGAAAACAGGACAGATGGGTGGAACCCCCATCCACGGGTATCGCCCGTCCATCTGTCCGTCCAGGCCCAGGTGGGAATGTGAGTCCTCCTCGGACCCTCGAGCTCTTCCCCGCCCAGGACCCTCACCACGCTCACCGGTGCAGCCTCCCGAGGGCACGACCCGCTAGCTTCCGAAACTCCTCCTGGCGGAACTCCATGGTGGCTGCCCCTGCCGCCGATCCCCCCGCCGATCCCCCCGCCCGCGGGCCCGGGCGGCCGCGTCCGGGTTCCCGGGGTCCGCCCCGGCCCGGCCGGCCCCGCAGCTCCGCTCGGGGGGGAAGGAGGCTGCGTGTGCTGGCTGCCTAGGGGCTGTAGCTGGACTCAGCGTCGGGGGCGGGGCGGGCGGTGGCGATACCCCGCCCATCCTCGATAGACCACGCCTCTTATATTCTAGTCCCGCCCCCTTTCGCAGCCCTCCAGCTAGGTTCTGTTCCTGCCCTTCCATTGCAAGACCACGCCTCTGGGCTCTGAACTGCTCCTCTGAGTTGCATCGCCCCAATTCTATCCCTTCCCGGAGTTACTCCCCCCGTTCCATCCCCCCAGCTCCTTCCATCTCTTTTCTCTCCTCCCGAGTTCTCTTGCTCACCTGAGGTTTCCCTCTCCTTTTTAGTTCGCCCTAATTTCGTCCTTGCTTTCCGTCCCCTACGGTTCCATCTCCTGCGTTCTCATCCTCCCAGCCCTATCCCTGCGAGTTTCTGTGCCCTCCATTTCCACATCCCCCCCCCCCCGATTTCCATCCCCATCCCTCATCATCCTCAGTTCAACTTCCTCATTCAGAGGGTGCTTTTCTCATTCAGGGAATTCTTTACCCCTGAATTCCGACCCCCATTTTGATCCACCCATTGTCCCCTCTAGTTCTTCTCCTCTCCGGTTTCTTCCCTCTTGACTTCCATCCACCTGTTTCCATCTTTCCTTTTTAAAATTCTATCCCCTCCCAGTTCTATTTCCCCTCGGGTCGCATGCCCCTCCTGGTTCCTTCATCCTTGATTTCCTTCCCCTCTGAGTTCCATCCCTGACAGTTATACGCCCGTCCCCAGTAGCGACCCCCATAATTCCCAACCAGCCTGGAATCTATCCCTCCCTTTGAGTTCCGTCCCTACTCTCCCGAGTTCTCTTCCCGCCCCTTGAGTTTGGTCCCCTCCCCTGAGATCCGTCCCTGCCCTAATTTTTGCCCCCTTCCCGTGGAATCGGTCCGAGTTCTGTCCCCACCCACTGAGTTCTTTCCCCGCCCCCTGAGTTGTGTCCCCTCCTGCTCGGGTCTATCCCCGCCCTCTTACTCCATCTCTGCCAGCCCTGCCCCTTTGGGGTTGAACCCGGACTATTTCTCCGGCCCGGGTTCTGCCCCTGCTCCTTTCGCCAGACCAGCTCTTCTCCCCGACGCTCGGTCCACCTCCAGATCCAAGCCCCGGGAGGGTGCTCCTTTCCTCACCGCCTCCCTGAGTCGGGCCGCAAATGCATTTGGGATTAAATTTTCATGAGGTGGCACAAGCCCTCAAGGAGGTTGGGAGGGAGCAGCCGACGAGGCGGGCGGGCGCCACGGACCCGGTGGCCCGGCAGCCACTGCCCGCCACGGCCTCCAGTTTCTTGCCTTGTCCCGCTGGGTCTCTGGGTCTCACAGTTTTGGCTATGTTTGCGAAACCCCCGGGGAGGGGGAGGCTAGGGGCTGGGACCCCAGGGTCTGAGGGAGGAGGGGCTGGAGACCCGGACTCCTGGGTCTGAGGAAGGAGTAGCCCGCTGAGTCGTCCACGAGCGCCACCCTGTGGCGGCAGAATTCCCGGCCCGGGTGCGGAGGCGGCGGCCGCGGCTCCGGGCCAGGTGTGAAGGTGGAGCAGATGGTGAAGAGGAGGGAGTAGGAAGGGGGCCCCAGCCGCTGCCAAATCCCGGGCCTTCGCCGGAATCATCACCATGGAGACCGAAGAAGGCGGAAAGGACCCAGCTCCACACTTTTTTGGGACCTGGGAATGAGTTCCTCGGCCTCCTACGGGGGGGGGGGGGGGGGTCCCCGTGCGAACTACAAGTCCCAGCGGCCACTGGACTTCACTGTTTGCTTCGGAAGAGCCGCGCTCACCGAGGGTCGCTGGGAGTTGTAGTTTTCTGAAACACCAGGCTGAGTCTGCGAGCCGCCCTCTGGTGGACAAGGCGCCACGTTCTCTCCTTCATAGGTCCAACAGACCCCATATCCGAGGTCATCCCCCTACCTTTTCACCTCCTCACCATCTATCTACTCCTGCCTCCCTACCAAATTCAGTCCATTCTAACCACACTGATCTCCTCGCTGTTCTTCCAACATTTACCACTGAGGTTCCTCCATTTACCTATTCTCCTAGCACTCGCTATGGAAGGAGAGAGGTGTCTATCCTACGTTAACTCAACATTCGTTGAGTTCCTTCTAATTCTTTTTTTTTTTTAAAGATTTTATTTATTTATTTGAGAGAGAGAGAATGAGAGAGAACACATGAGAGGGGGGAGGGTCAGAGGCAGAAGCAGACTCCCTGCCGAGCAGGGAGCCCGATGCGGGACTCGATTCAGGGACTCCAGGATCATGACCTGAGCCGAAGGCAGTCGCTTAACCAACTGAGCCACCCAGGCGCCCAATTCTTGTGTTTTTATTTTATTTTTTTATTTTTTAAAGATTTATTTATTTGAGAGAGCGAGAATGAGAGAGAGTACATGAGAGGGGGGAGGGTCAGAGGGAGGAGCAGGCTCCTCGCGAGCAGGGAGCCCGATGTGGGACTCGATCCCGGGACTCCAGGATCATGACCTGAGCCGAAGGCAGTTGTTTAACCAACTGAGCCACCCAGGCGCCCGAGTTCCTTCTAATTCTAAAGCATCATCACACCACAGGGGCATACATTCAATGAAGTAACACTGGATACCAGACACCGCCAGAGGAGGATTCTAACTCAGCTAGGGGAGATCAGAGAAAGCTTGAAGTTTGAAAAGCTTCCCAGAAAAAGCTCACTGAAAGGAATGACTTGGGAGGGGGCGGAGGGAGTGTCACAGGAGAGGAAACAGTACTTGCAGAGTCAGGAAGTGGGACACAGTTTGGTGTGATTGTGACCTGAAGCACCATTCCAAGAATAAGAGGATCGTCAGGACGAGAGGTAGGAGAGGCTAGAGATGACGGCATGTATCAGATTACCAACGGACTCATGAAAGGTCCCCTGGGAGGGCAAGACAATTAGACACTTCCCGGGTTTTACTGGAGGAGATGATACTGAGTAGAGGGAACAGCGGAAACTAAGAGAAGGTGCAACACACAGGTGTGGTCAGGACACCCTTCAGTGTGACGGGATTGAGTGAGAGGAAGGACAGGAATAAAATGAGGCATAGGGATGTCTGACTTCGGCTCAGGTCATGATCTTGGGGCCTGGGATAGAGCCCTGCACTGGGTTCCCTGCTCAGCAGGGAGTCTGCTTCTCCCTCTCCCTCTGCCCCTCCCCCTGCTTGTGCTCTCTCTCATTCTAATTAAAAAAAAAAAAAGGCATCAAGGGGGCCACACCAACATGGCCTGGGGTGCTAGGCTGAGGGGCTGGGACCTTCTCCTGGGGCACTGGGGAGCCAAGGAGGGGATCTAAAGAGGAGAGGGGAGGGTCAGCTCTGGGACGGTGTGGGACAGGAGGGGAGACTGGAGGCCAGGAGGCCGGGGAGAGGATCTGGAGGGGGAGAGGCTGAGGCCGAAGCTGGAGCAGTGACTGCTCTGTGACTCTAGGACCCAGTCCAATGTCCCTCTTTCCTCCCACTCCCCTTGTACTCCTAGCCAGACACAGAACAAAGGCAAAAATCTTTTATTTCAATTTCAGAGAAGCCCCCACCAGTCTCTTCTCTCCACCTGGAAACAGAGAAAGAAACCCAGTCAAGAAGCCACCGACAGAAGGGGCATGGCCACCATCAGTTGCTGAGGAGAGACAGGAAAAACAGAATGAGGATTCAGGACCAGGAGTCCAGGCCCCCCAGTGCCCCCCGCTTCCCTGCACACCTCCCCCTAGCCCCCCAGGTACCTTTCTCTTCCGGTGGAAGGCTGCCTTGCTCTCCTTGGAGTTGATCCGCAGGGGGATATATGCATCCAGATGGTACAACTGCTGGGGGCCCCCCATCACCAGGCGGTTCTCCCCGATCTCCAGCGACAGCCCCAGAGCTCCGTCCTGAGAATACAGTGAAGTAAGCCCAGCCTTCCCTTCCCAGCAACAAGGCAATAATCAGGTGGACCGGGGAGAAAAGCCTCCTGTGTCGGGATACCATATGTAAAGGGTCTAATCCTCCAGGACAAAGATGAGAGACAGTAATTACAAGTCCCCATGACTGAGCACTTACAATGTCCCAAGCACCCTCAGGACAGCTCCCAAAGTGGGCCCGAAGGACCCATGGCAGGCAGCTGTACTCAGGGGGCAGGACTCACCAGGCTCCCACAGGTCTGGCAATGAGCCCCGCTCACTCCCCCTCAGAGACCCCAACCCTTCCACACCTTTCTCCAGCTCTGCTCAAGCGTGCACTCACCAGTTTGGGGAGATCAATTTCAGCCAAGAGGAGGTCAGGGGCTTCCAGCCAAAGGTTCAGGTGAGGCTTCTCACGGCTGGGGAGGAACAAGACCCAAAATTGAGGAGAGCCCACCAGCTCCTTGCCAGGGTTCATCCTTTCCTTTCTCCCGCCTCTGAGCCCTGCTGCCTCGGGGAGCCTTGTCGGTGCGAGTGCTGCTTCTCCCCTCTCTGGGTTCCCAGAGACCCCAGAACACTGCTTCCTATGGGGAAGGAGAAACGTGAAAGAGAGAACCCATGGAAGGCGCACCGTTCCTCAGGTCTCAGGGAGTCAGGAGTACACAGGTTTCCCAGCTCCTGGATCCGAGGACGCTGCTGGGAGCGGATATTTTGCTGGGAGATGGAGCCCAGGAAAGGCCGGTTCTTCAACATGCGCCACTCTGCGGGTAGGAAGCTCGGGGTCAAAGGTGGCACGGGTAAGGGTTCCCTTTGCTTCCATAGGGGTCATGACAGCAAGAGCCTCAGGGGAAAGGACGCGCCCCTCCAAGGATGCCAGGGATCTGGCCACACCCCCAAGCTTGGCTTTAGGAAATCTGCCCACCTTAGTCCTGCCCTTCCCGGGGTATATCCCCCCCCTCCAAAAAATCTGTCCCTGGAGATGCTCCTGGCTCCGCCTCCTGGCTATCCAGACCCCGCCCCTTATCTGGTTTCTGGGTCAGCCCCGCCCACATCCCCAACCTTGAGAAGCCTCGCCTTCTCCCTATAATCCACAGCCTAGGGACCAAGAAAATCCCTGTCCACACTAGCCCCACCTTTCCCAAGGGCTGCCCCCAAGCTGCTCCGGCTCCTCTAGTCCCCGCCAGCCCCGGGCCCACCCCTCACCTGGATTCAACTGCAGACTGTATTTGTCCTCAAGGCCCTCCCTGGCGATGGTGACCACGAGCTCTCGCAAGAAATCGCTGTTCTAGGAGTGAGAGAGGGAGGCTGCGGGAGGGCTCCGGGTGGAGGGAGAGGCTCCGGCCCAGGCCTCACCCGCAGCCCCGCCCCCAACCTGCATCCTCCGGTAGAAGTTGCTGTTGACGGCTACGTCGTAGGCGGTACAACCCTGGCCTTCTGTGGGGAGAGAAAGGGGGTGAGACCCCCAGCCCTCCGAGGGAACCCCACCGCCGGATACAGACAAGGCAAAACCAATAACGGCCAGCAGCCGCCAAGAACCAGAGAGACCCAGAGACAATCAGAAAGTAAGGGCTCAAGACTCGCACTTGCCAGTCTGGAATCATACCAGCCTCGTCTCTTCCTCTCGGGTCCTTTCCCACCATGTCCCAGCGCTGACCTCGCCCCTTCCCTGCACACAGCCCTCCCATGGCTCCCCAGCGCCCCAGATGAAGGTATGTGTCCTTCAGGCGTGGCGTTGAAGACCCTGTGTGGTCTGCTCCTCCCCCCTGGAGATAAGCTCACTTCTCTGTTACTCTAGGACCCAGTCCAATGTCCCCCTGGTCATTGGGGGGATCTGGTCCCTTTAAATGTCTTCCAATCTCTCTTGATTACTGACCAATCCAATTCAATCACTGCAGCCTCTGTACTCCTCTGTCCCCTCTGCCTAGAACCCTCTTCTCTGTCTTGGCCTGATGAACTCCTCTGGTTCCTTCACATCTTATATCTGACACCTCCTCCTCCAGGAAGCCTTCCCAGACCCTTCAGTTTGGGTGAAGAACCCCTATCAGAGCAGCACAAATCATACCATATTGAAACTGCATCTGTCCCTTCCACCCTCAATCTAAGACTAGGAGTGTCTCAAGGGCAAGTTCTGGGTATGATCAGTCCCCAGGGCACTGCCCAAAGCCTGATCCCAGGAGGCTTCAGGGGACATATGTGATTTGAAACACAAGCATATAGAGTCAGAAACTCAACAGAGACAGGTGAGACAAAGCTGAGAGATAGAGACGGGGAGAAGGGTGAGGAAGGAAACAGGAACAAGAGTGAGCGCTGGTCTGGCCAGCTAATGAGGACACCTGCCCAGCTCGCCCTCACCATGGAGTAGGGCAGGGAGAAGTCCAGCCTGGCCAGGTTGGCAGGACCAGGACTGTCCTGTGCAGCAGGTACTAGAGGCCCAGGAAGCTGGGCATATGTCACAGAGAAAAGGATAAGGTCAGGAAGGCCAGATTTCTGGGTCCTGAGGGAGGAGGGTCCTGGGCCCTGGATCTTGGATCCTCGGGAAGAAAGGACCCAGGGAGCTAGATCCTTGGGTCCTCCGAGGGCACTGACTTGCATCCAGCTCGGCATGAGGTTCTCCCAGACTCATGGGGATGCGAAAACCGGCTTGGTCTTCCTCCAGCATTTGAAGCAGCTCATCCTCAGTCACGTCAGCCGGAGGAGGGATGGAAGGAGAGTGACAGATGTTGATGAACACCTTCCCTTCGGATGAGTTGGTCTTTATGCAGAAACCTGACGGAAATGGGTTTGTCCTGAGTATCTGCCTCTGCATGCATCTGGGTTTCCATCTATCCCCTCTTCAGTCTCAGTTCTTCTCTTGATCTGTCCCCTCTTTGGCCCCTTCTCTTGATCAGTCCTGTTTTCTGGGTCTGCTCCCCGCTCCATCCCCTGGGATCTCTGCATCTCTTTCTGTCTTTGAGTCTCTGTCCCCCTAGTCATGCCCGTCCTCCTCCTCCTCTCTTTAGATCTTGGTCCCTTCCCTGCTCTCTCTGGATCTCTGTCACAACCCCCGTCAAGGCCTCTGTACCCCATTATTGTGCCTCTCTCTTGCCTCCTCTCTCTGTGTCCCCTGCCCCCAGCCTCTGTCCACCTCTCTCTAAGACTCTATCCCCCTCTCTCTGGGTTTCTGCCTTTCTCACCAGGTTGCGGTTGGATCTGTGTAGATTCTGGTCTGCTTGTCTGGGCTTGCTGGAGCTCCTTGGAGGCCTGTGTGAAGGAAAACAACAACCTCTGTGCTATCAGACCCTCATTTGTTCTTCAAAGGTTTGTCGAGAAATTTTATGCATATGAGATGTGCACAGAATAGGACATACTATGTCTCTCTCCTCCTTTGAGGACCCCTAATAACAACCCCAACCCCACTCTGCATTTCTTCCAGAGCCTAGCAAACTTGGGAGTTAAGCAACTACAATTCCATGTAGTGCGTTCTGGGAATGTAGTGTCATCTCTGAGCACCCACGGGCGTGCATACACACGTGCGCGTGCGCGCGCGCGCGCGCACACACACACACACACACACACACATATCCCCCGAACACCCAGGGACCCAGGAGCGGGTCAGTCCTCACCTGCAGCAGCAGCTCTTCGAAACGCTCGGTCTCCGCGCCCATCTTCTCTGCCTCGCTTAACTCCGGCACCAGCAGCTTCGAGTCCGCCATGGCCCTGAGGAAGAGACCTAGGCGTCCTCAGTAACCCCGACGTGGGGGGGGAAACCCTGGCCAGGATCCGAACTGTGGGGCCTGCTGCCGGACCCACAACCGACTCCTGACACCCACTATCCTGTATGAAAATCTAAGAATCTGGCCTGAGACTATAATTCCACTCAGACCAGATGCGGTTGTCCAATCTGTTGGGAGCCAATAGTTCCAGATGCTCTCCAAGTCCTATGAGGTAAACATGTAAATGACAGCCACACTTTCAGCCTCTGTAACCAAGGACTTCAGCAGACCACGCTTCCGTCTACCTCGAACGCTCAGACACCAATCCGGCAACCGCACTACGTTCCGACCAATCATAGTCTAAGGCTGAAGCCACGCCTCTCACCTCAACCAATCAAAACTAAATCCTGAACCTAATTTCTGAATGCCACACTTCCTGTGTCGATTAAAGCTATACTTCTCCTCTTTCCAGACCACATCTGGCCAAGCTACTGGACAGCCCAGGCTGGCGCACTTTCAAAACCTTAATTTCAACGTCCATCCTAAAAGACTCCCTTCTGACCTCTGAACTATCGCTTCGTCCCAGAGCTCGATTCGATTCTCTAGTAAATTTACTTCGGACTAAAAGCTGAACTTCCTGCCCTCAGTATGAACAGGGTGGAGAGAAGATACACCAATACGGTCACCCTTCTAAATCTGGAGGCTTGCTAACTATTTGCAAGACACCGCATTTTCTTCCCGTCCCCGACCCCCCCCGCCCCGCCTCGCCTCGCTCTGAGGATTGCGCATGCTCCAAATCACATTTCCCAGCATGGGCATATGGGCGGGGCCATCGTGTCCAAGGCGGGGTTACGCTCTCTCCCGTAGCCCCGCCCCCTGCGCTGGAGTGGGCGGTGCCGCCCTTCGACCTCAAGGTTCTTCTGGGCAGAGCGCCCCGCACTTCTTGGTGGAAAGCGGGCCCGGGCGGGTGATGGCTGCGACGCGTGAAAGGACTAGCGCCCGAGAGATC
This sequence comes from Halichoerus grypus, assembly GCF_964656455.1. Lineage (NCBI taxonomy): Eukaryota > Metazoa > Chordata > Mammalia > Carnivora > Phocidae > Halichoerus > Halichoerus grypus. Next base: position 54,145,656 of record NC_135726.1, read on the forward strand.
TTCAACACGCTGGAGTACGGACCGGTGCCTGAGAGCCACGCATGCGCGCTGGTGAGGGCCTGCCGTTCGGCGCTGCCCATCCCCCTCCCCAGGCCTCCGGGTCCCGTTTGGCGCGCGACTCCCGTGATGCACCGCGGCAGCTCAGCAGCTCCGCCCTTCTCGGTTCCCGTGACTCAGGCCGCCCCTTTAGGACCCACCCTTGAAGGGCGTTCCCTTGATCCTTTGCGGCTGCTGCTTCTTAACCCTTGAGTCTCCCCCTCTTGTTTCGGAGTAGTTCTCGTACCCCTTGTTCCGAACTTCGCGGCGGTGTTTCCCCGATACCTCAGAGCCCCCGGAGGGTCTCCTGTGATTCTTCAGCGCCCCCCACAGAACCTCCCGTGATCCCCAGGGACTCGGAATTCCTGTGGGGGCGCCCTTGATCTTCCAAGGACCCTCAGAATCGCCGTGGACTTCCCGTGATCCCTCAGAACATCCTGTGGCTCCCGTGGCCCACTGAGCCCCACCCCCTGAACTCCTGTGGGGCTCCCGTCGTTCCTCGGGGCCCCCATCAATACTTGCGGGGCTCCAGGAGCTTGGGAACCTCGGGAGAGCTCAGAATTTAAATCACCTACAGCCCCTCAGAATACCACCCTCGTGGGGCTCCCAGGATTCTTCAGCGCCTCTTCAAGTCCTCATGAGGCTCCTGTGATCCCTCGGGGTCCCCCAGACCACCTCTTGTGGTTCCTGTGGATAAGTAGGGTGCCTCGAATATTCTGTAATTACCTAGGCTCCTCCGAACTCCTTCCATGGGGCTCTCCTGATCCCACAGGGTCTTCTAGCACCCAGGAATGAGAAGCTGAGGCTGGAACAATGGAAGAAGATGAGACCAGAGCCTGGAGCGGGCTGTGGAAGTGGATAGATGGATAGGAGGGGAAGAGGCAGAGATACAGGAGGAACGGTGTGAGAGTTGAGAGGGCAAGGCAGTGTCTGAGGTCTGGCTGTCTCTGACCCACCACGACCACCACCAGTGGTGATCCCAGGAGAACTAGGGTTTCGAGGAAAGACCCTGAGCTTGGTTATCACATGGTGCGAGTGTGAGGGACCCGGGGACAGCCTTGGGCTTGTGCAGGCGTCAAACGCTACTTGGGCTCGAGCCTTCAGGTCTGGAGACAGGGACCTGCGAGTCACCAGTGTAGAAAGATAGCTGAACTGTGGGAATGAGGATCTGGGTCAGAGGACAGACAATTCCCACACTTGGAGGTTGGCTAGAGATGGAATATACTGAAATAGCAATAATGTGATCATAGCTTATATTTACTGGGAGCTCTCTGTGTTCACTCAGTGTGATCTCATTTAATCCCCAGAACAGCTGTGAGAGGGGATTATTGTCATTATTTTAGCACACGGAGGCTGAAAGGGGTAAGCAATTTTCCTACGGTCAACACAGTTTAAAAGAGGTGAAGCTGAGATTTGAACCTGAGCCCCCCAGATTCCACAGCCCATGGTTCCCCCACCGCCTCCCAAGCAAAGGTCTCAACCTTCCAATGTGTGGGCCAGACTCGACCAACAAACTGTTTTCTTTGGCCTGTAGTTTATTTTTGAAAATGTGAATTAGTGGTCAACTAATTCCCTGTAAACATCCAGGAGGATTCCAGCTTCTTTTGAAAATAAAATCCCAAAATTTGGCAATGTTTGGCTCACATTCCCTGACAAAAATCATCTGGATTCAATAGTGGCTGTCTTTTTAGGCAAGTGATGAGTTCCCAATCTCCACCAGCCCCTCTTCTCACACTAACATGACTTGCCAGGACCCTGTGGACATTCCTTTAGGGTTTTGTTTTTCTTGGGCGGGGGGAGTTTGCAAACTTCCACAGAGTAGTTAATACTGCTACTTACCTATCCCTCAGCTTCAGGAATCGCCATTTGGTCCAGTGTTGTCTTCTATTGTTTTCTCTTTTTTCTGGAATGATTTAAATTCCAGATGTCATGTTAGCTTCCCAGAAATATTTGAATTCCCATTTCTAGCAGATAAGGACTCATTTCGTAACATAACCACCTAGCCATTTTTTTTTTTTTTTTTTTTTTGGAGGGAGGGCTCGAGCGAGCGTGCAAGGCAGGGGGAGGGGCAGAGAGAATCCTAAGCAGTCTCCACGCCCAGCACAGAGCCTGACAAGGGGCTCGATCTCACAACCCTGGGCCGAAATCAAGTCAGACACTTAAGCGACTGAGACACCCAGGCGCCCCCACCTAGCCATTTTTCACACTTCACATTAGCGGTCTTTTTTTTTTTTTAGATTTTATTTATTTATTTGTCAGAGAGAGAGAGAGAGCATAAGCAAGGGGAGCGGCAGACAGAGGGAGCAGCAGGCTTCCCGCTGAGCTGGGAGCCCAAGGCGGGAATTGACCCCAGGACCCTGAGATCCTGAGATCATGACCTAAGCCGAAGGCAGACGCTTAACCCACTGAGCCACCCAGGCATCCCAGCGGTCATTATTTAATATCATCCAGTGTCCAGCTCATGTTCATACACCCCCAGCTGTTTCCAAAATGTATCTTTCTCTGGGGGTATTTGAATTGGAAACTTCTGACTCACCATTTGACTTCAAAGAAAAAGGAGAAGGGCCAGTTGGCAGGGTAATAGGAAAATCAGGAGAAGTGGCTTTGGGATGCTAAGAAGAGAGCAGTTGTAGAAGGAAAAAGTGGGAAGCATGTCTCGGATTTTGCCAGGATTTAAGGAAGACAGGACCAGGGAGAGAGACGTGGAGCAGACGTGGAGGGCGAGGTGCAGTGGGATTAAGAGGCAATTCTACATAGTGCTGTTCTGAGTGTATAATGGGCATTGAAGCATTTAATCCTCACCGCAGCCCTGTGAAGTAGAGAGGGGCTGTGATTATCCCCATCTTCCAGATGGCTTAGCCAAGCCCAGAGTATTGTAACACCCTAGCTGAGGTTGCACAATAAATACCAGAGCCAAGATTCAAAATCCTAGTTCCAGAGACTCGGTCCCATTTGCAATGCCTGTGTGCTCTGCGTTGGGCTCGGGTAGACATGTCACATCAAATAAGTCTGCACCTGGCAGGCCTGTGTCTTCAGCGGGAGTCCATACTGCTCCCCAAAGTGATGACTGCAGAGGTGGGAGGGAACGCCATCACATGGCCAGGTGCGCGAGCCACCTGGCTTAGAAGCCCCACCTTCCAAAAAGAACCTGATACTGCTTGGGAACAGTGTCACGGGCATTGCCTCCAGGGTTGTGACAAGGTATGTACCCAATCACAGGAACGCAGAGCGATCAGAAAGCCCCAGTGCCCTGGCTTCCCATTGGAGCCTTATGGCGTGTTCCCAATTTTCCCGGTCAGGTGCAGTGGACCATTCAGGAGTCATTGTTGCCTGGTAATGCAGCTGAATTGTCTCAGGTGTCCCGAGAAATAGGAAGTTCACCTGAGGTCATTTCTCCACGGAGGAGAAAGGGTTTTATTAAGCCACATTTCAAAGTCAGTAGGACAGGGGCGCCTGGGTGGCTCAGTGAATTAAGCGTCTGCCTTCGGCCCAGGTCATGATCCCGGGGTCCTGGGATCGAACCCCAGTAATGGCTCCCTGCTCAGTGGGGCGTCTGCTTCTCCGCCTCCCTTTGCTCCTCCTCCTGCTTTGCTGGCTTGCACGCTCTCTCTGTCAAATAAATTAAAAAAAAAAAAAGCAAAGTCAGTAGGACAGCCCTCACATATCTCTGGTGAGAATGTAAAACAGCTTGGTGGTTCCTCCGTAAGTTACTCGTGGAGTTGCCCTATGACCCAGCAATTGCCCTCCTGGGTACAAATGCCTAGAAGAAGTAAAGATGGGTGTTCAAACAAAAACTCGTACATGCATGTTCTGAACGGCACTATTCACAATAACCAGAAGGCAGAAACAAACTGAATGTGCATCCACCGGTGATAAATGGATAAACAAAACGTGGCCCATCCAGACATTGGAATATTATATAGCTGTAAAAAGGAAAGGGGGTTTTTGTTGTTTTTTTTTAAGAGAGAGAGAAGACGGGGAGGGGCTGAGGGAGAAAGAATCTTAAGCAGGCTCCACGCCCAGCATGGAGCCCAATGCGGGGCTCGATCTCACAACCCTGAGATCATGACCTGAGCCGAAATCGAGTCAGATGCTTGGGGGGTTGGGGGATGGGTTAGCCTGGTGATGGGTATTAAGGAGGGCATGTATTGAATGAAGCACTGGGTATTATACGCAAACAATGAATCACGGAACACTATATCAAAAACTAATGACGTAATGTATGATGACAACATAACATAATAAAGTTAAAAAAAAAAAGAGTCGGAGGCTGAACCTCAAAAACAGCATGTTGGGTGAAAGAAGCCAGCCAAAAAAGTCACAGACTGTAAGGTTCCGTTTCTGTGAAATATCCAGAGTAGGCAAATCCACAGAAACAGGAAGCAGATTAGTGGTTGCCAGGGGCTAGGGGCAGGGGGAAGGGAGAGTGACTGCCTAATGTATACAAAGTTTCCTTTGGGGGGAACGGAAATGTCCTGGAACGAGATTGTGGTGATGGTGGCACGTCCTAAATGCTGTTGAATTGTGCTACACTTTAAAATGGTTAACGTGATGAGTTTTAGATTATAATGTATTTTACGTTTGTGGGTTATTTTCCTTCTACACAGGAGAAGAATTAGCGGAGGGGGCAAAGGGGTGCAGGTGTCCCTCTCCCAGAGGATTCTAGGCAGGAATTGACCTCCCCCAGCTGGCTCCCAGACCCCATTCCAAACCGTCTTCACCTCCCACAGGCCTGGCTGGACACCCAGGACCGACACTTGGGTCACTATGTAAACGGGAAGTGGTTAAAGCCAGAACACAGGAACTCAGTGCCTTGCCAGGATCCCATCACAGGTATGAGGTGTCCCCCAGCTGCTAGGGTAGGGAGAGGCGTCTGTACCCCCCAGTTGTACCAACAACAACGCCCCATTCCCTTTGCTTGGGGCCCTGAGGCCAGGGAGTAGCCAGTGGGGGAAGAAGGCCAGGATCGCTGGCTCTTCCTGTTAGCAGTCATCCTAATTATGACTCCAAGTCCCTATGTATGCTTCTTGAAGTCACTCTACTTAAAGATCCCTTCCTTGATTACGGGAGACAGAGCAATGACCAGTAGGGTTATAATAGAGCGGGGCTGGGGACCAGCTTTCCTGCGTTGGGGTGCACCCGGGCTCTGGAAATCTTAGCCCCCTCCAGTTCTGACATGGGCTCCCCCCCTTCCTGTCTGGGGTCCCTCCATTCATCTCCCCAGGAGAGAGCTTGACCGCTTGCCTCCAGGCACAGGCTGAGGATGTGGCGGCAGCCGTGGAGGCAGCAGGGACTGCGTTCGAGAACTGGAGTGGACTCCCTGGAGCCTCTCGGGCTCAGCACCTGCTCAGGTGAGACAGAATGAGAGAGAGAGAGAGAGCACATGAGAGGGGGGAGGGTCAGAGGGAGAAGCAGGCTCCCTGCCGAGCAGGGAGCCCGATGCGGGACTCGATCCAGGGACTCCAGGATCATGACCTGAGCCGAAGGCAGCCGCTTAACCAACTGAGCCACCCAGGCGCCCCTCGCTGAATTACTTGTAGCTAAGGCTTATGGCCAGCATGCCTTCAAGCCTTTAGCAGCTAAAAAATCCATATACCATACACCAGCGCTGGTGATGAGAAAGCTGTTTCTCATCACCAGAATAGCCCCGGGGCTCATTGAGGCTCCATTTTCCTGGCCCCAGTGCCCATTCTCCAGCATACTCTTGGGGCAATTAGAGACAAAGTTTCCATTTTCTTTTCTTTTTTTTTTTTTTTAAGATTTTATTTATTTATTAGAGAGCATGAGAGAGGGGAGTTCAGAGGGAGAAGCAGACTCCCCACCAAGCAGGGAGCCCAATGCGGGACTCGATCCTGGGACTCCAGGATCATGACCTGAGCCGAAGGCAGTCGCCCAACCAACTGAGCCACCCAGGCGCCCCAAAGTTTCCATTTTCTAAAAGAACAATTGAGATTAGAGGTTCAACTTCAATTTCGCAGCGCCTTTGGGGGGTCGCTGGTGGCCACAATCTTCACACGGCCCTTTCTGGTTTTGTGGTTCTCGGACTACATTTCCCATAAAACTTTCAGGCTCTCCATCCCTGGTAAATGATGGGGATGCCCCCAGGAGATCGTAGGGATTGTAGTCCAAGTACAGAGGGGGTGTCCCAGGACTGTGTGACTGAAGGGCAGTGGGAAATGACTCCCCCACCCCGCCCCGGCTTTCCCTACAGACTGGCCAAGATGATCCAGAAGCACCAGCGGCTGCTGTGGACCCTGGAGTCCCTGGTTTCCGGGCGAGCCGTTCGAGAGGTTCGAGACGGGGATGTCCCACTGGCCCAGCAGCTGCTCCAGTACCACGCTGTCCAGGCGTACACCCAGGAAGAGGTGCTGGCAGGCTGGGAGCCCATGGGTGAGAAGCAGGAGTCCTGGCCCCCAGCCCCTTCCTCCCTTATGACCTAGCAGTACGTGCCCCAGTCTCTTTATTTATTCTTACAGGAGTAATCGGTCTCATCTTGTCACCCATGTTCTCCTTCCTTGAGATGATGTGGAGGATTTGCCCTGCCCTGGCTGTGGGTAATTGTTGGGCTGGGTCTGAGGGAGAAGGGGTCTGGGAGACATGGACCCCTGGGTCTGAGGGAGGAGGGGCTGAGGGCCTGGACTCCTGGGTCTGAGGGAGGAGGGGCTGGGGGCCTGGACCCCTGGGTCTGAGGGAGGAGGGGCTGAGGGCCTGGACTCCTGGGTCTGAGGGAGGAGGGGCTGGGGGCCTGGACCCCTGGGTCTGAGGGAGGAGGGGCTGGGGGCCTTGGACTCCTGGGTCTGAGGGAGGAGGGGCTGGGGGCCTGGACCCCTGAGTCTGAGGGAGGAGGGGCTGGGGGCCTGGACCCCTGGGTCTGAGGGAGGAGGGGCTGGGGGCCTGGACCCCTGGGTCTGAGGGAGGAGGGGCTGGGGGTCTGGACCCCTGGGTCTGAGGGAGGAGGGGCTGGGGGTCCTGGACTCCTGGATCTGAGGGAGCAGGGACTGGGGGGCCTGGACTCCTGGGTTTGAGGGAGGAAGGGGCTGGGGGTCTTAACTCCTGGGTATGATGGAAGAAGGAGCTGGGACCCCTGGGTCTGAAGAAGAGCCCTGGGGGCCCAGACTCCAGGGTCTTTGAGCTGCCCCCCTTTTCCAGGCTGCACTGTGGTGGTCCTTGTGCCGCCAGCCTCCCCGACACCCCTCCTCCTGGCCCAACTGGCAGGGGAGCTAGGCTCGTTCCCAGGAATCCTCAATGTGATCAGTGGCCCTGCCTCCCTGGGCCCTGTCCTGGCCTCCCATCCTAGAGTCCAGAAGGTGACCTTCTGTGGAGACGTCGAGGTATCTTTGGGGCTGGGAGGGGGACAGGATGTGGCTGGGAGGCTGGAAGGCCCCTCCCTTGGCTGAATCCGGCGGGGGTCCTGCAGGAAGGACGTGCCCTTCGGCGGACCCTGGCGGGCAGGGGTGCCGAGCTGGGCCTGGCACTGGGGGCTGAGTCGCTGCTGGTGCTGACGGAGGCGGCGGATGTGGACTCGGCCGTGGAGGGCGTCGTGGATGCAGCCTGGTCCGACCGCAACGCGGTAAGGCCCATGTGCCCGTGGGCCCCGAAGTCCTGGGGGTCGTGCGTGTCCGTCTCCAGACCTCAGGGCCTCCTGTTTCTCCATCGATTGTAATGTTCAGCTCTTTGTGTCTCACATTCTCTCTCTGTGGGGCTCCTCATCGCCTCTGATTTCTGAATCTCCACATCCCGGCTCTCCTGTTTCTGCAGGGGGCTCACGTCTCTTGTTCTTAAAGATTCCCTCCACTTTTCTGAGTGTGCATGTCCCTAGTTTTCCAATATCTGTCTTCACTCTGAATCACCACCTTCTGCAATTTCACCTCCTACCTGGATGTGGAGCCCTGGTGAGTCTTTAGGGTCCCCAGCCACTGCTCCTTGATCCTCCTCTGATATGTGTATGTACGTCCCTATGTCTCGGCCTCTGTGGGAGCCTGTCCTCTCAAGGCGGGCCCTGACTTTGCCTGCCTGCCCTGACATCCCTCTTCCTAACAGGGGGGACTCAGGCTCCTCATCCAGGAGTCTGTGTGGGACGAGACGATGAGGCGGCTCCAGGAGCGGATGGCGCGGCTTCGGGGCGGTCGAGGACTGGATGGGGCCGTGGACATGGGGACTCGAGAGGCTGCCGCACGTGACCTGGCCCAGCGCTATGTGCGTGAGGCCCGGAGTCAGGGCGCCCAGGTGAGCAAGGGGCACAGACTCCAGGGTGCCAGGGGAGGAGAGACCTGGAGACCTGACTCCTGGGTCTGAGGGAGGAGAGATTGGGCCTGGGCTCCTTGGTCTGAGGGAGGAGGGGGCTGGGGGCCTGGGCTCCTGGGTCTGAGGGAGCAGGGGGCTGGGGGCCTGGGCTCCTGGGTCTCAGGAAGGAGGGACTGGGGGCCTGGACTCCTGGGTCTGAGGGAGGAGAGACTGGGCCTGGGCTCCTGGGTCTGAGGGAGGAAGGGGGCTGGGGGCCTGGACTCCTGGGTCTGAGGGAGGAGGCAGCTGGGGACAAGGACTCCTGGGTCTGAGGGAGGAGGGGCTAGAAGTGAACTTGCCGATCTGTTTCTTTCTCTTCAGGTTTTTCAGGCTGGTGACAGCCTATTCTTCCCCCCAACTTTGGTCTCTGACCTGCCCCCGGCTTCCCCATGTATCCAGGCAGAGGTGAGCCGTCTAGGGCCCTGGAGATCCCATTCTGTCCACCCATCTGCAGCCAGACCTGAGCAGCAACACTACGCCTGCAGAGGCCCCAGTGGGCTGACCACTGGGTCTGGGTTTGGGGGCTGCTAACTGTTGTAGGCTGCTCCCCTAATGGCTGGGATGTTGGAGAGAGGAGCTGGCCAGGCCACCTGAGTTCCATCATCCCCCTTCCAGGTGCCCTGGCCCGTGGTCGTGGCCTCCCCATTCCGTACAGCTAAGGAGGCCCTGGCCATGGCCAACGGGACGCCCCGAGGAGCCAGTGCCAGTGTGTGGAGCGAGAGACTAGGGCAGGCCCTGGAGCTGGGCTGTGGGTCAGTCGGCACCCGCCGGGGCACGGGAGGCAGCCTGTTGGGGGGGCCCAAGCTTCTGCTCTTCCTCTCAGTCTTGAGGCCTCCATCCCCCTCTCTCCGGGTCTCTGCCCACCCCACCTCCCTGACTCCCGGCCCCCTGCGACTTTGCGTTCTTGCTCACATCCCCTTCTCTCCCCACAGGCTCCGGGTGGGCACGGTCTGGATCAACGCCCACGGCCTGCGAAACACTGAAGTGCCCACGGGTGGCTGCAAGGAGAGTGGGTCTTCCTGGCACGGGGGCCCCGACGTGAGTGCACCCCTCCTCCGCCCCGTCATCACCCCCTTCAGCCACCTTGTGCCCTTTTGACACTGCTCCTCTTCCAGGGTCTGTATGAGTATCTGCGGCCCTCAGGGACCCCCGCCAGGCTGTCTTACTTTTCTGAGAATCTGAACTATGACACCTTTGGCCTTGCCGTCCCCTCAACCCTGCCAGCTGGACCCGAAATAGGACCCAGGTGAGCTGTCCCAGGGGCTGCAACTGTGAGAATCCCTGGGGGTGTGGAAGGGGACAAGGAAAGTTGTGGCAGGCTCCCCGTGGACTGTGGGGAGGCAGTCATTAGAGCTATCTTGAGGGGTCCCCGGGTGCTGCCCAGAATTGCATCCTGGGTCTTGTGGCTCCACACCCAGCCCCTGTGCCTAAGGAGAGTCTCAGTCCTGTTAAATGAAGGACTGTGCTCTCCCAGAGGCTCAGTGGGGTGGAGCATGGGGTCTGAGTGGACCTGACCCCAGGACCCACCCCCACGCCTCACCCTGCTCCAGCCCAGCAACCCCTTATGGGCTCTTCATCGGCGGCCGTTTCCAAGCTCCTGGGGCCCGGAGCTCCAGACCCATCAAGAATTCACAAGGCAATCTCCACGGCTACGTGGCTGAGGGTGGAGCCAAGGATATCCGAGGGGCTGTGGAGGCCGCTCACCAGGCTGCCCCTGGGTAAGGGGAATCATGTGGGAAAACCCAGAGGTCATGGGGCATTAGAGAGGGTGGTCTGAGACCCCCACAGGCTGATGGTGTGTGGGGTCTGGGTCCCGAGGACCAGTGGGTTATGAAGTCCGAGCTCCCAAGGTTGATGGGATTCGGGTCACCCCCCTCATTCCCCTCCCCAGGCAGATGGGCCATGGGGCCTGGAGCCCCATCATAGGGGCTGCCGATAGAGGAAGGACATCTGGAAAGGGCCAGGACCAGGAAGCCGACTCTTGATTTGCACTGTGTCTCCCCACACACACAGCTGGGTGGGTCAGTCACCAGGGGCCCGGGCAACTCTGCTGTGGGCCCTGGCAACTGCCCTGGAGCGCCGGGAGTCTGCCCTCACCTCGAGGCTGGAGAGGCACGGCATGGAGCTCAAGGACGCCAAGGTGGAGGTAGAGCTGAGTGCGAGGCAGCTTCGGGCATGGGGCGCCCGTGCCCAGGCCCAAGGCCATGTCTTGCAGGTGAGAGGGTTCGGTGGGCTGGCAGACAGCTTGGACAGCCTGGGGTAGGGGTTAGAGCAAGGATTTGGGAGTGAGCCAGACTTGGGGAGAGAGAAAGCGAGAGCGAGCGCGCATGAGCGGGAGGGCAGAGGGAGAGAGAATCTCAAGCAGGCTCTGTACTGAGCGTGGAGCCGGACACGGGGCTGGGTCTCACGGCCCTGAGATCATGACCTGAGCCTAAACCAAGAGTCAGACGCTCAACCAGCTGAGCCACCCAGGCACCCCTAATTCCTAGGTTTTAATCTGAGAACATAAAAGCATGTATCGATACAAGGATTTACATCCAAATTTTATAGCAGCATTATTCATAGTAGCTGAAAACTGGAAACAATCTAGCAGCGCCTGGCTGGCTCAGTTAGTAGTGCGTGTGACTCTGGAACTCCGGGGGACTGAGTTTGAGTCACATGTTGGGCGTGGAGTTTATTTTTAAAACAAATAAATACGATAAATAAAATAAAAGGTGGAAGTAATCCAAACATCCTTTGGTAGGTTAATAGATAAACAGAGTGTGCTACACCCATAACAGTAGAATCCTACTCAGCACTCAGGAGCGAACAGGCTATTCCGTGGATGAATCTCAAAAGGACTATGCTGAGTGAAAGAAGCCAAATAAAAAAAATAGTGGAGACTATATGATGCTGTATCTAGAAAATTCTAGAAAATACAAACTAATCTGTAGTGAGCGGGCGCAGATCAGTGGTTGAGGACAGAGAGGGTTCAGATAGAGTCAGGTGGGAAGGATCACTAAGGGGCACAGGCAGATTTTGTCGAGTGAAGTTCATTATCTTGATTGTGGTGATAGTTTCACCAATACGTATAGATGTCCAAACCTACCAAATTGGGGGCATCAGGCTGGCTCAGTCAGTAGAGCATAAAACTGTTGATCTCAGGGTCGCGAGTTCAAGCCCCATGTTGGGCATACTTTAAAAAAAAAAAAAATTATCAAAGTGTACTCTTTTAAAATGCATGCAGTTTGGTTAATGTCAATTATATTCAATAAAGTTTAAAAAAAATTATACACACACGCACACAGAAACAAACCCACCAGCTAGGTTCTAAGCCCTCTACACGCAGTAACTTACTTCGTTCTAACAACAAACCTCTGAGGTAAGCATCATCAGCCTCGTTTGAAAGATGGGAAACTGAGGCCCAGAGAGGTTAAGTACGGTCACACCCAAGGTCACAGCTGGTGAGTGGCGGAGCCAACAGTCTGGCTCGAGTCTGCTCTGCACTATCACCTGATGAATCCTCTTTGGAGTTGTTATAGAGAAGCAGAGGTGGGGAGAGGAGGAAAGGGGCAGATGACGAGGCTCCTGTGCCCGGCCCTTGACTTCCTGCCTGTCCCCACAGGTGGCAGAGCTGAAAGGCCCCGTGCTCCGGCTACGGGAGCCGCTGGGCGTGCTGGCCATTGTGTGCCCTAACGAATGGCCCCTGCTTGCCTTCGTGTCCCTGCTGGCCGCCGCACTGGCCCACGGCAACGCGGTGGTCATGGTGCCCAGCGGGGCCTGTCCCGTCCCTGCCCTGGAGGTCTGCCAGGTACAGTTGTCCGCCTTCCTGCTACTGCTTCCCGAAGCCCCTGGGCCAGAAGATGGATGGAAGGTGCCCCGGGGCCTGCACTTGACCCACCCCCTTGGTAACCGTGGTAACCCCAGTCCCCACCCCCACCCCCAGTCCAAGCCTGCACTGCTCATGGACCCCGGGACCATTCTGTCCAGGCCTTGAGCGTTGGCCAGTCATGACCCGGGTCCCATTCCTTCCAGGAGCCCCAAGGGTCCTCCCCAGATGCTCACTCCTCACCCAGCCTGTTGCTTGCGGGCTCTCTGACGCCCTTTCTGCCCAATCCTCTCTGCCGTCCCCTAGGATATGGCCGCCTTGTTGCCAGCAGGCCTGGTGAATGTGGTGACCGGCGACCGGGACCACCTGACCCGCTGCCTGGCCTTGCACCAGGACGTCCAGGCCCTGTGGTACTTCGGATCTGCCCAGGTACCCTTTGCTTTGCTGTCTCTTCAGCATCTCAAACCTCACCGACAGCCTTGTCCTTTTCTAGAACCAGGGCAGTGCCCCCTAGAGCTCCCGTTGCTAGGGAGGAGAGACTCTTTAGCAACCAGGTTCTGAGATCCTGCCCCTTTAGATCCCCGGTTGCTAAGGAAGGGGATCTCCTTAGCATAACAGCGAGGGCCTCCTATCCCGCCCGGCCCAAGACCTCATCTCACTGGACAACCCGTTGCTAAGGACCACACCCTGGTAGCAGAACCAGAGGCCCGCAGTCCACCCTCCTGATGGTAACAGGGGAACTCCTTGTCACCAAGAACATCAGGCCCCATTCCTTTGAACGTGGGCTGTTAACGGGGAGGAAATCCCCTAGCCACAAAGGTCAGCCTTGTTTCCCTCAGCATCTGGAAGGTCGGCCGACTACACATTGAGCATTGTAGCAGCAGAGCCTAGGTCAAGCCGGCAGGCCCCTCAGTAATAGTCCTTGTTGCCAAGGAAACAGCTGCTTGGCGACCAAGTTGATGGAAGTGCTGATCCCCCTCTTCTCATGCCAGGGCTCCCAGTTTGTGGAGTGGGCCTCAGCAGGAAACCTGAAGCCGGTGTGGGTGAACCGGGGCTGCCCTCGGGCCTGGGATCAGGAGGCCAAGGGGGCAGGCGCAGAGCTGGGGCTGCGGGCAGCACGGACCAAGGCCCTGTGGCTGCCCATGGGGGACTGATGCCCAAGTGCCACCCGCTGCATCTTGGCCAGAGGAGAGATGGACCCTGACAGACACCAGAAGCCTAGAACTTTGTTTTATTATGACTCCCATGCCCTCCAATAAACTCTGACCAACCTTGGCTGTGCTTCTGAGGGGAGGAAGTCGGGGAGTAGCAACTTCTGGTCTGCTTGAGCTCATCCGAGTTCTGAGACTCAGCAGCCGGGTGGGCTGGCTCCAGTACAACACAGTGTTTGTGAAACAGATCAAGGGAACTCCGAGAAGCCCCGGGCAGGGCCCCAGGGCCTCTTGTTTCCCCCCTGGTCTTCTCCATCCTGAGGCTCTCGTTCTTTGACTTTCTCTGCCAATGCGTTGTTTCAGGATCTGTGGTGTGCTGGTATAGAATAAAGCACAGTGGCTCTCTGCAGTAAAATAAGGCCCTGGTAGGTAACATTTGCCAATTCCCTGGTGTAAATGCTCCCACCATGTCAGGTTTCCAGCTCTAGATGAGTGAACAACAAACAGGCTGATAGAATTCCTGAATTTTTTTTTTTTTTTTTTTTTAAAGATTTCTTTTTTTTTTTTTTAAAGATTTTATTTATTTATTTGAGACAGAGAGAATGAGAGAGAGAGAGCACATGAGAGGGGGGAGGGTCAGAGGGAGAAGCAGGCTCCCTGCCGAGCAGGGAGCCCGATGCGGGACTCGATCCAGGGACTCCAGGATCATGACCTGAGCCGAAGGCAGTCGCTTAACCAACTGAGCCACCCAGGCGCCCCAGAATTCCTGAATTTTTAACAGTCCATTCCCAGGAGCCAATCTGAGCGGCTCCAGCACATCCCCGTTTTAGAATCCTTTTGGATGCCAGGAACCCATTCACACTAGCTTAGGATAAGGGGGAAATTTCTGGAAGGCTACAGAGACCTCTTACAGAAAACAGGGCAAGACATGCATCTGAGGGGCCCCAGGTCCTGAGAACCCAAAAGTAGGCAAGAACCAGGACCGGTCCTTTCTCTGTAGGCATGTGACTTCTGGGGTCTTTCTTTCCTTCTTCCTTTTCTTTTTCTTTCTTTCTCTTTGATCTCTGGGGCCTTTCTTTAATTTTCTTTTCTTTTGTAATATATATACCCAACATGGGGCTCGAACTCATGACCCCGAGATCGAGGGTCAGATGCTCCACCGACTGAGCCAGCCAGGCGCCCCATCTCTGGAGTTTTCTATCCCTACCTGCCCCTCTTTCAGCGATGTGACTTTAGGAAAGTTTCTTCACTGCTCTGAGCCTGTTTCCTCATCTGTAAAATGGGACTGATGGTTCCAACCAGACTGGTTGATTCGATGGGTACACGGGACACGCTTTCTGACTGTTCGCTGTTCATTAGAGATTGATTCTGTCGTGAGGCAAATGAGAATAGGCAGCCAGCCTCCTGTCAGGATCTGACTAAGGCTGGGCGGAATAATTACCTCTCCCAGGATCTGGACTTTTGGAGAGGAAAGACAAGAATGAGAGAGCTGGAGGAAAGTCCCTGGAAGGCTCTAGTTCCTGTCTGTGGTTTGACAGTTCCTTGCAGGATTCCATGGGCTGCCTCAGTGGCCTTCTGTTGCTTTAACCAGCCAAAGGCAACAGCCAGCCAGGTGCCCACACCCCCCAGCCCGGAACAGAGGCGAGTGTCCGGCTGCTTCCAGGGAGAGGAAATCTGATTGGCCAGCCTGGGTCAGGCCTCTGCCTCTGAGCCGATCATCTCTGCCTGGGGGGGGGGGGGGGGCGGAGCTCCTGGCCTGTGCAGCGGTCCAGTCCCGGAGCAGATACCCACTGAGCGCTCGCTGTGAGGGAGGTGCTGTTCTAGGTGCTGGGGAGGCAGCTGGCCTCAGGAGCCGATGTGCTGGAGGGCGACAGGTGTATTAGGCTCCTGTCGCTGCTATAACAAAGTTGGTGGCTTAAGTAAAACAACACAAATGCATTATCTTTCAGTCCTGGACGTCAGACAACGAAATGGGTCTCACTGAGCGAAAATCAAGGTGTCAGCAGGGCTGCATTCCTATCTGGAGCCCAAGGGGAGAATTGCTTTCCATGGCACTTGACCTGCACCACTCTTTTTTTTTTTTTAAGAATTTATTTGAGAGAGAGCGCCAGCAAGGGAGGGGGGGCAAAAGGGACAGAGGGAGAAGCAGGCTTCCTGTTGAGCAGGGAGCCCCGATGCAGGCTCGATCCCAGTACCCCGGGACCATGACCTGAGCTGAAGGCAGACACTTAACGACTGAGCCACCCAGGCGCCCCCCCCCGCATCACTCTTCATTGCCAGCGGTGGCCACTCAGGTCTTTCATGGCATCGCTCTGACTGTGATCCTCTCGCCTCCCTCTTTCACTTACAGACACCTCTGTGATGACATTGGACCCACTCAACCCACAATAATCTCCCCATCTCAAGATAATTAACTAAGTTGTATCTGCAGAGGCCCTTTGGCCATGTGAGGGAACATTGACAGGTTCCAGTGGACGTCTTGAGGGGCCATTATTCTGCCCACCGCAAGAGGGGACAGATTGAAAACAAGTGAATAATCGAGAAACATCTGTTCAGCGGGACAAGGGAGCTAAACCAGGCTGAACAGGAAGTGAGGCAAAGAGGGCAGGGAGCAGAGATGGATGTTATAACAGGATGGGTGAGGTTTTGCTGCGGTAACAACCCCCAAACTTCTGTGGTTGGTAACCACAAAGTTCATTTCTTGCTCACACTACTTGTCCATCGGGGGTGGCAGGGGCCCTCTGTTCATCAGAGCCATGCAGGGACCTAGGCGGGTGGAGCCCTGATTCAACATGGCTTTTGCCATTAGAGATCCACTCCCTGCCCCATTAATCCTCACCCAGAAGTGACACTTGTCACTGTCACTCTCATTGGTCAAAGTGAGTCATGTGACCATGCCTGAGTCACACAAGGTGGGGTCCTGGACTCCTGCAGGGAAGGACTGCCAGTGGATGGGGTGGTCAAGAAAGAGATTCAGAGAAGCACAAATGTGGAAGGGACCTTATATTTTCTCATTTACCACCTCAGCCCCCAGTTTGGAGTTGAAGAAATTGAGGCTTAGTGAGGATAAGGGGCTGGCCAAGCTCCCACAGTGACCCAGCCAGGGTCAGAAGCAACACTTGCCAGGCCTGATGCAACAAGATATATCCCCTGGGTCCTCTTGCGTGCCTGGCCCTGGCAGGGCACAGCTGGAAGCCCAAAGAAAGGTCAGACCCAGCATTGCAACAAGCCCCCAGCCTGTGCCAGGGAGACCCATAATCTGTGCAACTATGGAGGGGACACAGGACATTGGGGGACCCAGAGGAGGCCTCGTGCCAGGCTGGATTTGGAGCTGAGGATTGAGGATCTTATCAAGGGTTTTGGTGGGGGGGAAAGGGAGGAGATAAAGAGAAAGTGGGCTGGGGGGGGCAGAAGGGCTGGAAATTTGGGCAATAGGGAGCCACAGAAGGTGTGTGAGCAGAGAGGTAGGCTCAGCTCTGGCTAGAAGACAGATATAAGCTAAGGTGGCATGTACTATAATAACAGAGGAAGCTCAGGGCACTCGGGGCACCCAGAGATGGCACCCTACCCAACCTGAGTGTGTATGTGTGAGGGAGGGAAAGAGGGGTGGTGGCTACCTTCCCAAGGAAGGTGCCATGGGTATTGAGGATTTTTTACAGCTTTATTAAGGTACGATTGACAAGTAAAGATTATACATATTTTAGATGTACAACATGATTTTTAAGTGTACAAAACGTGATGACTTAATACACCTATACATTGTAAAATAGTTACCATAATCAAGTTAATGAACACATCCATCCCTTCACAGTTACCTTTTTGTGCGTGATGAGAACACTTAAGATCCACTCTCTTAGCTCAAACTGGAAACAAAATTCAGATATATCCAAAAGCAAAACAAAGACAAACTTCTAGGAAACTTCATATATACAATACAGTATTGATTTTTTTTGTTTTGTTTAGAGAAATTTTTTTTTTGAGAGAGAGAGAGAGGGAGGGAGCAGGGGCAGAGGGAGACGGAGAGAGAGAATCCCAAGCAGGCTCCACACCCAGTGCAGAGCCCCACGCAGGGCTCGATCCCAAGACCCTGAGATCATGACCTGAGCCGAAATCAAGAGTTGGATGCTTAACCAACTGAGCCACACAGGCGCCCCAATACAGTATTGTTATTTATAGTCACCATGCTGTACATTGGATCCTCAGAACTTACTTTGTGCTTTTTGACCAACATCTCCCCATTTCTCCTACACACACACACACACACACACACACACACACACACACGTCCCAGCTCCTGGCAACCACCGTTCTACTCTCTGGTTCTGTGAATTGACTTTTTTAGATTCCACTTATAATGATACCCTACGATATTCATCTTTCTCTGTCTGGCTTATTTCACTTAGCATCACATCCTCCAGATGTATCCATATCATTGCAAACAGCAGGATTTCCTTCTTGTTATGGCTGAATGGTATTCTATTGTGTGTGTATACCACATTTTCTTTTTCCATTCACCCATCCATCAGCGGACACAAGTCTGATCTTGCTACTGTGAATAAGGCTGCAGTGAGCAAAGAGATACCTCTTTGAGAGACTGATTTCATTTCCTTGGGACAAATATCCAGAAGTGGGATTGCTGCATCATATGGTAGTTCTATTATTTTATATTATGTTTTTTGATGAAACTTCATACCATTTTCCATAGTGGCTGCACCAGGTTACATTCCCACCAGCAGACGCTTAACCGACTGAGCCACCCAGGCACCCCAACACTTCAGTCTCTTTGATGATGGCCATCTTAACTGGTGTGAGGTGATATCTCATTGTGGTTGTGATTTGCATCTCCCTGATGATGAGTGAGTGCACTGAATCTTGAAGGACCATGAGGATCTGATGTGGCTGGAGAGCATCCCAGGCAGAGGGGACAGCATGTGCAAAGGCCCAGAGGTAGGAAACAGCCTGGCGGGAACTTAGTGGTTTGAATGGTCACCCAGCCCCCAAAAGATACGTCCCCGTCCTCACCCCTGGAACCTATGAATGTGGTGACCTTATTTGGAAAAACAGCCCTTGCAGATATAATAAAGTTAAGGATCTCGAGCTAAGATCATCCTGGATTATCCAAGTGGGCCCTACATCTAATGACAAGTGTCGTAAGAGACACCCAGAGGAGAGACGCTTCTAGAGAAGAAGGCCAGGTGAAGACAGAGTCAGGGATGGAGTTACGCAGATACAAGCCAAGGACCCTTGGAGCCCCCCCCCAGAAGTTAGGCTTAGCCCACACATCCAAGGTGGAGGTGAGGAGGCTGTGTCCGAAGGAGCAGTCTCCAAGGCAGGGGCAGAACAGCCGCAGGGGTAGGGAGGTCTGTGTGCGTGGCTCGGGGTGGGGGCGCCCTCTGTTGGCTCCACACGCACCCCTCACCTGCCCTTCCCTCCCCCCCCCCCCCCCCCCCCCCGCCCCGGCCCCCTTCTGTCTCTCCCTTTCCAGGTCCCATTCCACTCCGTCCAGTGCTCGGCGCTCCTCCTTCTGGCGCCTCTGTCCATCTCGGACCGGCCTTCCCCATTCAAGGCGAGGATGAAGTCCCCAAGCTGGCCTCCTCCTTGCCCTGTGGGCATTGCTTCCGGCTGGAGGCAGCTCCCCCTTCGTCGTGTGTCCCGGCTTCGACCCAGCTCGGGGCTCTGGGGGCGCGAGTCCCGCGGAGGCGCCCTCAGCGGCGTGAGCCGCCACCTGCCACCACCAGGTGGCGCCCCTTGCCTCAGCCAGATCCACCCCAGCTCACTGTCGCCCCCCAAAATTTCCTTTCGCTTTCGATCTCTGGCTGTCACCCGGCCTGGCCCCTTCCACGCCCAGCCGGGGCAAGCCTGGTGCGTGAGGAGAAATGGACTCCGGGTCCCCGAGGGGCGGGGCTGGGGTCCCCCTCCTGGCTGAGGGAAGAGGGATGGGGTTCAGGTTGCTGGGTCCCTGGCCTGGGGAGGGTTCCGGGGACCGGACGTCGGTGTTCTTAGAAGGGGAGATGAGTTTTCACCGTAACCGGGGCTCACGCAGGAAGCCCGAGGGAGTAGGAGGCGGAAACTTAGCCACATCAAGGAGCCAAGGGAGGGGTGGGGAGGTAAAGGGGCGGGTGAGGAAGGGGCTGGGGTCTGAGGGTCTGAGACTCCTTCTTCTGTCCCTTCCAAGATCTGGCCATAGGCATGAGGGGCCTCCGGCCGAGATGATAGTGCTGGCGCCAGCCTGGAGCCCAACTGTGCGTATACCTGGGGGACAAGTCGGGGGAAATGCAGAGCAGTACCAAGATGGGTAGAGCTGAGAGAGCAGATGGACAGAGGTGGGGGACAGGGACAGGGGTAAGGGAGAGATGGACAGGGGTGGGGGACTTGCACAAGGTAGGGGAACATGCACAGAACATATACAGGAGTGAGGACATGGGCAGGAGTGGGGGACAAGGGCAGGGGTAGGGGACATGGACAGGAGTGGGGACATGGGCAGGAGTGAGGACATTGGCAAGAGTGAGGGACATGGGCAGGGGTGGAAGACATGGACAGAGGTGGGGGACATGGACAGAGGTAGGGGATATGAGCAGGGAGGGGTGGGGACATGGGCAGGGGTGGGGGACATGGACAGGGGTGGGGGATATGGGCAGGGGTGAGGGACATGGGCAGAGGAGGGGGACATGGACAGAGGAGGGGGACACGGGCAGGGGTGGGGGACACGGACGGGTGGGGGACATGGACAGAGGAGGAGGACACGGACAGGGGTTGGGGACAGGGGCAGGGGTGGGGGATGTGGGCAGAGGAGGGGGACATGGGCAGGGGTGGAGGACAGGGGCAGGGGTGAGAGATGTGGGCAGAGGAGGGGGACATGGGCGGGGTGGGGGACGGGCAGGGGTGGGGCACAGGGGCAGGGGTGAGGGACGTGGGCAGAGGAGGGGACATGGGCAGGGGTGGGGGACATGGGCAGGGGTGGGGGCCATGGACAGGGGTGGGGATGTGGGCAGGGGTGGGGTACAAACGGGGAAGGCAGGACCCAGGTGGAGGCAGAAACAGGAGGGAGGAACAGAGAGGGACAGCCCACAGCCGAGGTGAGCAGGAGCCGAGCCTTGGGCGCAGCTGGGAAATGGGGAGAGCAGCCAGAAAGGGCAGCAGAGAGGAAACCAGGGAAGGCCGGTCCCGGATGGACACAGGAGCCAGGAGGAGGGCTGAGCCCTGGGCCAGAGGGAGTGCGACCTGGAAAGGGAGAAAGGGGCGAGAGACGGGTGGGGGCTGGGGGGGCCCAGGGGAGGGGTGCTCATGGAGCCAACAGAGGGCGCCCCCCCACCCTGTGTCACGCCCACAGACCTCCCTGCTGCTCCTGCTGCTGCTCAGCCCCGGCCTCCGCGGGACCCCCGACTGCTCCTTCAGTCACAGCCCCGTCTCCTCCACCTTTGCGCTCACCATCCGCAAGCTGGTGAGAGCCCTGTCCCTTCCTCCCCGGGGCGCCTTTCTGAGGCCCAGGTTCTGTCACTGGGGCTGAGCCACCCTGTCGAGGTGTCCTTCTTTGGGGGCTCTCTGTCCCCCTCTCTCTGGGTCCCTGTCCCCCTCCCTCTGGGTCCCTGTCCCCCTCCCTCTGGGTCCCTGTCCCCCTCTCTCTGGGTCCCTGTCCCCCTCTCTCTGGGTCCCTATCCTCCCTCTCTGGGTCACTGTCTCCCACTCTCTGGCTCGCTATCCCCCTCTCTCTGGGTCCCTGTCCCCCTCTCTCTGGGTCCCTCTCCCCCTCTCTCTGGGTCCCTGTCCTCCCTCTCTGGCTCGCTGTCCCCCTCTCTCTGGGTCCCTGTCCCCCTCTCTCTGGGTCCCTGTCCTCCCTCTCTGGCTCGCTGTCCTCCTCTCTCTGGGTCCCTCTCCCCCGCCCTCTGGATCTCCATAGTTCTGTTTCCTCCTGTCTTGGGCCAGGCCTGACCCTGTTTTCTCCCGCAGTCTGATTACCTGCTTCAGGACTACCCAGTCACTGTCGCCTCCAACCTGCAGGACGTGAGTCACAGATGGGAGGGGCTGGGGCAGAGGTGGGAAGGACAGACCACCCCTCAGGGGACCAGTTGGCTGACCTGCCCCCTCCTCCCCAGGGGATGCAGGGCTCCCGGCCCCAGCCCCTCACCCTTCCAGCCCCCAGCCCCCTCTGCTGGCCGCCCCCCCAGCTTGGGTTGTCCCTCCCAGGACGAGCTCTGCGGAGCCTTCTGGCGCCTGGTCCTGGCCCAGCGCTGGATGGAACGGCTCAAAGCTGTGGCCGGGTCCCAGATGCAAATCCTGCTGGAGGCTGTCAACACGGAGATACACTTTGTCACCTTATGTGCCTTCCAGGTCAGCCCTGAACTTGGGGGACAAGCTAGGGGAGCGAGTTGCCTTCCTAGGGATTGGAAGCCAAGCTCTGCTAGGCCTTGCTGGAGATTTCTTTTGACTAGCAACCCAAGGGAGGTGGAGCTGGAACCCCGGTCCTCCTGGGGACCCCCTTGCTGAAAAGAGCACTTCTCTAGGCACTGAAGGAGGGCGGGGATCCTGGGCCCAGTGCACCGACTCTGAGTTTATTTCTCAGGCCCTGTTGCTGGGCGCTGCAGAGGGGTTCTCTCCCCTAGCCACCCGGGGGGCAGGGGTCCAAACTCTCTCTCTGTGACCCAGGCCTCACGGGGCCCTGGTAGGCGTTGCCAGGCAGGGAAGGCCCTTGGCCTGAGCAGACTGTGGGGGTGATACCCTGGTGACATCTCCCTCCCCTGCCCCCAGCCCCTCCCCAGCTGTCTTCGCTTCGTCCAGACCAACATCTCCCACCTCCTGCAGGACACCTCCAAGCAGCTGACGGCCTTGAAGCCCTGGATCACCCGCAGGAATTTCTCTGGGTGCCTGCAGCTGCAGTGTCAGCCGGGTAACGGCCCCCAGCGCCCCTCAGCAGCCCCCCACCACCTCTCCCATCCCACAGCCCCTCACCCCCTCTGCCCAGGCCAGCCCAGACCCCACCCTGCTCCCACTGGCTGTGTGACTTTGGGCGTGTTCCCCCAAGTTCAGTCCTCTATCTGGGCCTCAGTTTACCCATCTCTGACAAGGGAACAATAATCCCTGCCTGTTTCTCCAAGGCAGCCCTGTCCGAAAGAGATACAATGACAGTCACATATGTAAGGGCAAATTCTCCAGTACCAAGATTTTTGAAATTTTGTTTTTTTTTTTTTTAGTGAATTCACTTTTTTTCCCGGAATTTTCACATTCGTTATTTTTGTAGCAAATGATTGGTGGTTTTGTTTTTAAAACGTTGTCTTTTGGAATAGTTTTAGATTCAAAAGAGGGTACAAAGAAATTGTATGGGGGGGAGGTCCTGGACACCCTTTACCCAGCCTCCCCAGCCCCAGGGTTGCATTTTGCTTCCCGTTACTGACAGCACGATAGCAAAGCCAGAAATACGAGAGGGGTCCAGTCCGTGCGTATAATCCACAGGGTTTATTCCCATTTTACGAGTCGCGTGCTTGCTCGTTTCCTAGTGCTGGCCATTTTCACACTCGCATGGCCTTCTCCCTCTGTGCATGCCTCCATGTCCAGATTTCCCCTCTTTACAAGGACACCTGTCATGTGGGATGGGGGGCCCACCCTGATGACCTCATTTTAACTTGATTCTCTGTGTAACCCCATCTCCAAATAAGGTCGCATTCCAAGGTGGGGGGGTGGTTAGGATTCCCGTGTATGAATTTTGAGGGACGCAATTTGCTCCATAAAAGTGTATGTGTCTTTGCAATTTTTTCACCTATGTGGCTTCTTGTGATCCCCGCCACAATCAAACTACTTAACTTGACCCCCTTCTAATAATTCCCATCCTTAGCCCCTGGCAACCATGAATCTGTTCTTTATAATGACGTTAATGGACTTCATAATTTTAAAGTTATTCTTAATAACTCATCATTGAGATCACAAATTTAATTTAACCGAATGTCTCCAAAGGAGTACTGTTTGAACACATACCCAATACTGTATTTTAGATTTAATATTATTATTATTTTTTTTAATGCAATCCTATCCCTAACATGGGGCTCGAACTCACGACCCCGAGTTCAAGAGTTGCATGCTACACAGACCGAGCCAGCCAGGCACCCCCATGCTGTATTTTTTTTTACGATTATTTATTTATTTATTTATTTGACAGAGAAAGAAACAGCGAGAGAGGGAACACAAGCAGGGGGAGTGGGAGAGGGAGAAGCAGGCTTCCCACCGAACAGGGAAACCACCGTGGGACTTGATCCCAGGACCCTGGGATCATGACCCGAGCTGAAGGCAGACGCCTACTGACTGAGGCACCCAGGTGCCCTATTTTTATTATTTTTTTAAGATTTATTTATTTATTTGAGAGAGAGAGAGAGTGCCCACACAAGCGGGAAGGGGCAGGGGGAGAGGGAGAGAGAGAATCTCAAGCAGACTCGGTGCTCAGCCCAGAGCCCCACTCGGGGCTCAATCTCACGCCCCAAGACCTAAGCCCAAACCAAGAGTGGGATGCTCAGCTGGCTGAGCCACCCAGGTGGACCCCTGGTACTGTATTTTTAAAAATTAGTGAGATATTTTACATCCGTTTGTCCTCTAAGTCTCTGGGAACCAGTGTGTATTTAACACTGAAAGCACATGGGAATTCAGACTCACCAGAGACCACGTGTCAATAGCCCCACGGGGCAAAAGGCTGCAGGATTGAACACAGCTCTAAAGGATCAATGAGAAATAACGTAATCAGAATATGATGAGAGACTATGCCCTGTGAAAACTTGATTTTTTCAGCATATTAAGGTTTACTTTGGGGCACCTGGGTGGCTCAGTCAGTTGGGCGTCTGCCTTCGGCTCAGGTCATGATCCCAGGGTCCTGGGATCAAGTCCCACAGTGGTCTCCTTGCTCCACGGGGAGCCTGCTTCTCCCTCTCCTGGTCCTCCATTCGTGCTCTCTCTCTCTACAATAAGTAAATAAAAAAAAAAAAAAAAGGTTTACTTTGTGGCCAAGTACATTGCCAGTTTTGTAACTGACCCTGTCTTAGGAGGAAAAGAAAAAAATAGGTTAATTTTCTTGGCAGGATCAGGGTTGAATCTGTGTGTACATATTCTCCCCACCTTACTATGGTATCATTCGGAGGCTTTCTGTCCTTGTATTTGTTACCAGATCTGTCGAGTTCTTTTTTTTTTTATTTTTAGTAATCTCTACACCCAGCGTGGGGCTCAAACTCACGATCCTGAGATGAAGAATCGCACGCTCTACCGACTGAGCCAGCCAGGCGCCCCTGAGAGGGATATTTAAAAACCACCCCCTCTAATTTTCTCACTTTCTCCCCACACTTCCGATCATTTTGCCCTCTGTATTAAGCTTCATTGGTCATTTGTACTTACATTTATGACTCTTCATTCATTTGACCGCATTTTATTAGCTACCTCCTGGGTGCTTGGCATTGTCGACACAGCTCAGAACAAGATCCAAGTGCTTGCACATGTGGGGCTGACATGCTAATTGAGGCGACAGACAATAAACGCGAGCAAATAATTAACAGGAAAATATCTGAGGGTAATGAGTCCCATGCAGGCAAATTACAACAGGGTGATGGAATCATGGTGTGAGGTGGGTGGCTGGAGAGGTACTGAGAGTTGGGAACAAGAGAACAGCCTGTGCAAAGGCCCTGAGGCAGAAGCCTGTTTAAGGAACAGTGAAGAGACACATGTGCCGGGAGTCCAGCAAGCGAGGGGAAAAGAGAGCAGCTGGGTGAGGGTATAGAGGGAACAAAATTGGGGGGGGATCTTGGACTATTTTTTTATTTGTCAATTTGTCATTTGGTCAAATATTTAATGTATGAAATTGAGCTATTATAATATTATTTAACTAGTGCTAAGTAGTAGGTTCGGCCAATAAAAAAGAGAAGGTCCGTGGTGCCCACAGGGAGCTCACAGCCCGCGGGAGGAAAAAGAAGAATAAACAAATCGATATAGAAGCACTAGAAATCTATGTGTCCAATTGTAATAGAAAATGCAAACTGACCAGGTGCCATGCTGTTCTAAGAACTTCCTGTGTGGTCACTCATTTAATTTTTGTGACCACCTTATGTGGCAGGTATAATGAATATCCCCATTTTACAGATGAGAAGACTGAGGTACAGAGAGGTGGGCGGCCCACCTGAGGTCACACAGCCAGCACCGGGCCTGCTTTTGTTTCCTTCCCTTCTCTGGCCCAGCCCTTCTCCTCGGTCACCCAGCCTCCTCTCTCCCCTCAGACTCTTCCACGCTGCTGCCCCCAAGGAGCCCCGGGGCCTTGGAGGCCACAGCCCTGCCGGCCCCCCAGGCCCCTCTGCTGCTCCTCGTGCTGCTGCTGCCCGTGGGTCTCCTGCTGATGTCCGCTGCCGGGTGCCTGCACTGGCGAAGGAGGGGGTGGAGGACGCCCTACCCTGGGGAGCAGGTGAGGCTGCAGGTGGACAGAGGGCATGGGGAGGTCTGCGGGGGTGGCGCTGACCCTGTGGCGACCACAGGTGACCTGCACCTCCAGTCTCCAGGACGGGCTGCCCCTGTGGCTTGTGGAGCTTGGCGAATCCTTCACCAGGCTGAGAACCCTGGACTTTGTTGGGAAGGGGGTGGAGGGGGGCTGAGGTCATGAGGGGGGACAGACTGGAGGCTGGGTGAGGGTCCAGGGAGAGAGGACAAGGCCTGAGTCAGGGCCAGGACCAGCACCATGGGGACAGGGAGGAGGGGACAGGCAGAGTCAGGGGTCAGGGATCAAGAAGGACAGGGCTGGAGATTGACAGGCTCGGGCAGGTGGCACAGATGACCCTGGGTCTGGCCCAGTGGGAAATCTGGGGGAGCAGGGAGATTAGGGAAAGAGGGTGAGCTCACTGGGGACCTAGGGGGCGTGAGGGGCCCCAGGGGAGATATTTGGCTGCAGGAGTCTGCAAGCCAGGAGAGAACCCTCCTGAAGTGGGCGGAGAGGACCACCTTTGCAAAGCCCTCTGGGTGTGAAAAAGCTCTGGGTGTTCCAGTAACTCTTGTGAGCGAGCCTGGGGTGGGTGTGAGTGTGGGTGTGAAAAATCTAGGCCTCAAACACCAAGCAAGGGAGCTGGGACTTCCTGCCCAGGGCAGCAGGGAGCCCGGGGAGGTGAGTGATGGAAGAAAGGAGGCAGGAGGCAGGTGGGCCCAGGAGGGAGGAAGCTGGGGAGGCCTTAGTGGGTTCTTGATGGGCCCAGAGGGTTCTTTTTTTTTTTTTTTAAGATTTTATTTATTCATTTGAAACACAGAGATACAGAGAGAGAGCATGAGCAGGGAGAGAGGCAGAGGGAGAAGGAAAAGCAGGCTCCCCGCTGAGCCAGGAATCCGATGTGGGGCCCGATCCCAGAACCCTGGGATCATGACCTGGGCCAAAGGCAGATGCTTAACCATCTGAGCCACCCAGGCGCCCTGAGAGAGAGAACCTTAAGCAGGGTCCACACCCAGTGGGATGAGATCCCCCGACCCTGAGATCATGACCTGAGCCAAAATTAAGAGTTGGACACTTAACCGACTGAGCCACCCAGGCGTTCCCCAGGATCAGTTTCTAAGTTTAAATGATTTTTCATTTCAGCACTTGTTTTCTGTACAGGAATTTTTATTACAATTTTTTTGGAAAAGGTAATCTGTTGGGAAGTTTTCCTCGCATCCTTGCTCCTGTTCACTCTGCTTTCCTGCTCTCCTAATAAGCACACTAGCAGTTTAAGTTTAAATTAGGTAAAATGTAAAACTCAGCTCCTCGGTTGCCCTGGGCGCATTTGGAGTACTCCGTATTCCCACGTGGCTGCTCTGTGGCTCTGTGGGAGAGCACAGGTGTCATGGTTTCCATCTTTGCAGAGATGGACAGTGATGCCCTAACACATAGCGGGCACTCATTGGAAATGGAATTGTTTTCAGTACTTAGTCTGTGCAGAGAGCTGAGCTTGGTGCTCTCCTCTCCTCTATCCGTGGATCCCCAGACGCCCAGTGAGACAGACACATCTATCGTCTCATTTTACAGAGGACACTGAGGCCCAGCGAGACGAGTCACCTGCCAGAGGACACAGAGCTGGGCCTCGGAGGAAGTCAGCTAGAGACTGGTCCCTTCCTCGACGGCGCTGCCCTGCTCACTCTCTCCCCAGGATGGAGGCAAGGCCAGGCCCCAACGCCAGCCCCGGCCCCACCCATCCCCCTCTGTACAAAGTCCTTGTCCCCAGGAAATTGTATATAAATCACCCTTTTCTACCAGCTCGGGCCCGGCCTGTCTGTAGATGGGACAGGGTGCGGGCGGGGCATTTGGGTGTGAGTCCTGGTTTTTCAGTTAATGCGATGTTTCATCCGGTACCGGTTTTCTGAGACCTCCCGGGGCCCAGAGCCAGGGCGCGGCAGTGCTGGGACCCAGACCGCGTCAGAACCCGCCCTGGTCGGGGCCCCTGATCTATGGGGGAGAAGACACGGGACCCAGGGCGCCTCAGTTCAGCAGGACACACGTTCTACCGGCAGCAGTACAGGCACTCCCGGAGCCCGGGCGGGGGTGGGGGGCTTGGATACCTGACCCAGCCTGAGATCCCGGGAGGCGCTCGGGAGGAAAGGACTCTTGAGCCGAAAAGCCCTGGGGCTGTGACAGGCCAGATTTTTGAAGGTGGGGCTGGAGGGGAGGACATCCGAGGCAAGGGACGCAGCCGAAGCGAAGGCCTAGAAGCCATCTGGAAGTCATTCCCTCACACACTCTTGGATCTCATAGGGAAAACTACTTCCGCCTGTTTTACAGATGGGGACACTGAGGCCCAGACAGGGCCGCGGGTTCGGCCAGGTCACAAGGAGGCAGCACAGGCACCGGAATCCTTTAAGCCCAGACTGAGCGCTTGACAGAGAGCCCACTTGCCCCCTGCGGGCCACCACGTGCCCTGCAGCCGGCTGTCGCTTTAGCGAGTGACGGCTCTTCCCCCCACCGCAGACACCCTGGCAACCCCTAAGAGGGAGATTAGCAGCCCCTCAAAAATATGGCGGCCCAGGCTGGCCAGCCCCGCCCCAGCAGAGCCGCTTCCTACCCCACGTGATCTCTCGCCCCGCACAGCAATGGCTGCCTAAGAGCCGATGGGAAAGGTTGGACCCGGATTGGACAGTCAGAAGACGACCCGCCTTCCAGCGGGGCCCCTCTGCGCACGCGCAAGACACTTGGGCCAATGAAAAGACGGGAAGCTGCCCGCACAGCCCATGCGGCGTCACTTCCTCCGCCCCTGTTTCAAGGGATAAGAAACCCTGCGCCGAACCTTCCTCCTTTCCCAGGCGGCTGTCGAAGATGGCGGAGGGGCAGGTGCGGGCTCCGCGCGGGCCGGGGAGGCGTGGGGCTGGGTGGCTTGCAGGCCGGAACGAGGTTGGGCCCTCTTTCCCCTCGTAGGTGTGTTGTGAAGCCAAAACTCGATAATTGAGCAAAATGAGAAGCTTTGGGCCTAAAAGGAGTGTGCAACGGGGGAATAGGAGATAACTGGGACGGTTTTTTGGCCTGGGGCTGACTAAAATGGGGCAGGATCCCTTCCTTAGGGGCGATTATGGCGGCTCCCAGCACGGGGAGAGTTACTTTAAAATTAGGCCTCGTTTGCCTTTGTCTCGGCCGGGCTTTGGCCGAATCGGGCCTGTGTGTTCCTGGCGACGGGGAAGCGCGCGGAAAACGCCTGGGCTGCGTCGGGGCGATGGGAAACCGAGGACTGGCCAAAATGGAGGGCGCTCCCGCCGTACCCGAGGCGCGCGTCGCTGCACCCTCGTGGGAGTGCTCATCCGTGTCCTGCAGCTCTGGTCCCTTTGGTAGGAGGTCTTACGCAGTGGGGGAGCGTTCCCGCCCACAGGACATCCAGGAACGAATTGCTCTTACCTTGTTCTTTGGGGTGACGGATACTTTAAAGGCCAGAGGACTGACAAAAGGCTCCCGTAACCACCTGGGGGCCCTCGAGGGACACAGCAGAAGCTTAGCTCCGAGTCCCCGGATTCCTCCTCTAATTTCTTGTATGTAAAGGAGGGGATGGCTCGGGAAAGGGTGTCCGTGTGAATAGGAAAGGAAAAAGCACGGTCGTGGAGTCAGGAAGCTGGTAGAGTTCGTGGAACACGTGTTTTCTGCATTTACTGTGTGCGTGACGCAGTTTGCTTTGTATTTGGTGTCATTCGGTGAACTACCATAATACTCCTGAGGCAGATACTGTTATCCTCATCTTCCAGGTGAGGAAGCTGGAGAGTTTTAGCCAAAGTCACATTGTCAGGAAGTCTGGCTTTAGATTCTGTACCCTTCTGCCTTCCGACAATCACAAGTATATAACGAGCACTCGGTAAGAGTGGGGACTTGACTGGTGGTGAAGAAGCTGAGGATTTGGTTTTGAGCGGTTCAGCCAGGGATGCAGAGCTAAATTCAGCATAAGCCACCGCACAGGCTCCTGACTGCTCCGCAGAGCCTCACCCACTCGGAACCTGTTTCCTTTATTAATCATTTTATGCCGGAAACTTTTACCCTTGAGAGTATTTGGTCTGTTGGGATTCCACAACTTTTGTATCAGGGATTATAAATTCTAACTGGATCAATGGATAGTCTTGCCAGCCTTTGTTCAAATCCCAGCTCATCCTCTCACCCTTGAATGTAATCGGGGCTTAAGAATTCTGGCCCTTAAGGCAGTGAGATGTGAGGAAAGGCCTTTGTATTATTCCTTGCACCGAAACAGCCATTTGCTTTCTTGGCCACATCTGTACAGTGGACCTTGGGTCTTAGTTTCCAGGCCTGCTAATGAATAGGAGGCACTCTGGGGGATACGGTGAAAGAAACGAGTAAAAAAGCACGGGTTGCTTAGGGTGGGGAGTCAAAGCTGAGGGTGTGTCTAAGCCTTTTCACTTTATTTCCACCAGGTCCTGGTGCTCGATGGCCGAGGCCATCTCCTCGGCCGCCTGGCGGCCATTGTGGCCAAACAGGTGCTTCTGGGTAAGTCTGCTCTGCCCACAGCTCCCCTGCGTGTGATTCCCAGCCAGCGGTCAGTGATGAGCAACACTCACCATCTTTCGTTTGAGTCTCACGACCGTGAGATAACCCCATGCACCGCTCTGAGACCTTCCAGCTTCTCCCTCTCCTGGGGTCTGGGGCTCCGAGATGGAAAATCCTTTCCTGTCGGGCTGTTAATTTAAGCACAAATCCAGCTCTGCTGGGGCCTTGGCTTTCTTGTGCATTGTGGTCAGCTCCACCAGGGGAAGGAACCCTGTTTCCAATCCTCAGCAGTAACCGGGCAGGTGGGTAATGGCCAGTTTGTAGGTAGAGCCCTTGGGTGGCTTCGTACCTTTGTCCTTGTTTGCCTCACTTTTCTTTTCCTCTAGGCCGGAAGGTTGTAGTCGTGCGCTGTGAGGGCATCAACATTTCTGGCAATTTCTACAGGAACAAGTGTAAGTTAGGATCTGGGAGAAGACCTGGAGAGGGTGGACCTGGGGATTGGCAGCCTTCGTTGGCTCCAGAAGTGAGCCTACTAGTGGTGGGAAGTGCTCATTTGCGTTCCCTAACAGGCCCTTGCGAGTATGGATGTGTGTGTTGAAGAAGTTAGCATGTGGCTGGGGTCTGAGGCCTCGCACCCTCTCTCTCCCCAGTGAAGTACCTAGCCTTCCTCCGCAAGCGCATGAACACCAACCCATCCCGTGGCCCGTACCACTTCCGAGCACCCAGCCGCATCTTTTGGCGGACAGTGCGAGGTGAGCTGGGCCTGAGGACGGCAGGTGGATGGGTGGCCAGTGATGAGGACTTCTCCCACTTGTGTTCGAGTTCCCCGACCATGAGATGACTCCACATGCACTACCATCTGAGGCCACCAGTGTGCCTGGGGGGTGCGGGGTCCCCGTGAGCCCCGCGGAGCAAGCCTGCTGTCCCTCCACCCACAGGCATGCTGCCGCACAAGACCAAGCGAGGCCAGGCTGCCCTGGACCGGCTCAAGGTGTTCGATGGGATCCCGCCGCCCTACGACAAGGTGAGCTTGAGGGCCGTCTGCGCGGCATTTGGGTCTGGCGTCCGTGATGTTGCAGTTGTACCTACATTGTTTGACCCTCATGAGAACAGCACTGGCTGAGACGCTGTTCAGCCAGCCTTCTCCCCTGCCGTCCCTTACTCCAGGGCTCTTAAGCCCCTCTCCTTCTCTAACAGAAAAAGCGGATGGTGGTTCCTGCTGCCCTCAAGGTGGTGCGCCTGAAGCCTACACGGAAGGTAAGTTCCGGGTTTCACTGAGTCGTCTCACTAGGGGGCGAGCTTGAGGCCCGAGACTGGCAGATGATGGTTTTTTCTCACGATGGTCTGCGGATGCCGCTGTGGGCAATGCCGAAAATGCCATTGGCTCAGCTGATGCCAGCACGAGCAGGGAGCCCCCGGGGTGGCTGTGTCTTTAGCTTAGGCCTGCTGGGGAAAGTTGGGTCACCTAGGACAGCTTGTCTGCTCCCTGTCCCACAGCCACCCTGGCTCCGCTTGCTTAGGACTTCTTTCTTCTCCCTCCCCCACAGTTTGCTTACCTGGGGCGCCTGGCTCATGAGGTTGGTTGGAAGTACCAGGCAGTAACAGCCACCCTGGAGGAGAAGAGAAAGGAGAAGGCCAAAATCCATTACCGGAAGAAGAAGCAGCTCATGGTGAGGACGGCCTGGAACCCAAGGGCACCACACTCCTGGGCAGGGCCTTGCGGGTGAACTTTCTGGACACAGTGGTCTTTGTTTGGTCCCGGAGGCCTCTATTTGAGGCCCACCTTGGGACGGGGAGTAGAATTGGGTTCCTGGGATGATGAAGGTTCTGGGTAGCAGCCATTGACCACCATCTGTCCTCTTCACCCCACAGAGGCTACGGAAACAGGCCGAAAAGAACGTGGAGAAGAAAATTGATAAATACACAGAGGTCCTCAAGACCCATGGACTCCTGGTCTGAGCCCAATAAAATTGACTGTTTATTCCTCATGCTTGGCCTGGCCTGCCCTTCCTCCATCGCCGCCCTAGGATATGGGGGACCCCCGGGGGCCGCTGTCTGGAGCCACAGGCAGCCTGGGACTTAAAATGCTGGGAACACAGAAAGGGCTTTAGTCACTGCTGTTAATTAAGAAAGGCCTTCTTAAAAGGTTAAACTCTAAGAGCTTTGAGGCATAATTGCCTGTGACCTACTCATTTCTGAGAGTTCTAAGAAATTGATAGTTGAAGCAACTATTTCACTGTTGGCAAGAGATCTGGAGAATGGAGGGGAGCCCTGTGTCGTGAATGGGGTGTGCTTAAACTTGCCGCAGGCTCGGGTGCTGTACTCTGCAGCTGTTAGGGGGTGAGGATGCTGGGGCCACGCCTGGTGTTACACGGGGCTAGTTCCAGATGCGTAGCCTGGGAAGTACAGCCCCGGGGTCTCAGGCACCGCCTTCGTGCCTTCCCTGTATTTTGTGATCCAAAACTAATAAATTATTTTTAAAGAAAGTTGGTGTCTTTGCAGTGTGTGCTGTGGAGGCAGGCCCTCGGCAAGCAAAGGGGGGCTTGAAAGAAGACTGGCCCTGCTCCAGTCGCTTTCCACAGCGGTTGGATTTTAACCTGTCCTTCGTGGATGAGTTTTTACCTACCGCTCTCCAGGAATTTCCTTGAGAGTCCTGTATAGGTGTATTTCTCAAAACCATCATGGCCCAAGGTTGCTCAGTGGACCTACACTGTCTGATTCAGCTGCAAAGTATGGAATTGTCACCATCTTAAAACCAGTCCCATCATTGTGGGGTAGGTGGGCTATTTTGGTCTTTGCCACACCAGGAGTTCTGTGCGTTGTGTAAAGAAACTGAGACCGGAAATATTTTGCAGGT
The DNA here is from genome assembly GCF_964656455.1 of Halichoerus grypus. NCBI lineage: Eukaryota > Metazoa > Chordata > Mammalia > Carnivora > Phocidae > Halichoerus > Halichoerus grypus. The sequence continues at coordinate 54,178,727 of NC_135726.1, forward strand.
AGCATTAGGCACTGAGGGTGGAAATATGAAATCTAATGCTTCAGAAGAGGAAAGCTAGACTTTTTTTTTTTTTTAAGATTTTATTTTTTAGGGCGCCTGGGTGGCTCAGTTGGTTAGGCGACTGCCTTCGGCTCAGGTCATGATCCTGGAGTCCCGGGATCGAGTCCCGCATCGGGCTCCCTGCTCAGCAGGGAGTCTGCTGCTCCCTCTGACCCTCCCCCCTCTCATTTGCTCTCTCTCCTCTCATCCTCTCTCTCAAATAAAATCTTTAAAAAAAAAAAAAGATTTTATTTTTTAAAGGTTCCTTTGACAGAGAGATAGCGACAGCAGGAACACAAGCAGGGGGAGTGGGAGAGGGAGAAGCAGGCTTGCGGCTGAGCAGGGAGCCCGATGCGGGGCTCGATCCCAGACCCTGGGATCATGACCTGAGTCGAAGGCAGACGCTTAACGAGTGAGTCACCCAGGCGCCCCATTTTATTTATTTGACATACACAGCGAGACAGGGAACACAAGCAGGAACACCTAACAACTGAGCCACCCAGGCGCCCCTAGACTTCAGAGACGGGGAGAGGGTGGAGGGAGAATCATGGGCAGACTTCGCGCCCAGCATGGCCCGAGACAGAGCTCCATCTTGCGACCCTGAGCCAAAATTGAGTCTGAAGCTTACCTCCCTGAGCCACCCAGGCGCCCCTGAGACTTCTTAGATCTGGAAGGGTAAATGGAGCATTGAGCAGGTACCAAGCTCTTCACAATCACCTGTTAACGTGCTGCCTTTTCAGATTAGTGGGCAATAACACTTGTAAATTTCTATTTTTTCTTTTTAAAGATTTTATTTATTTGAGAGAGAGAGAGAGAAACAGCATGAGAGGGGAGAGGGTCAGAGGGAGAAGCAGGCTCCCCGCGGAGCAAGGAGCTCCATATGGGGCTCAATCCCAGTACTCTGGGATCATGACCTGAGCCGAAGGCTTAACCAACTGAGCCACCCAGGCGCCCAACACTTGGAAATTTCTAATTTAGAAGTTCAGTATTCAAATGCCTAACAGCGCAGAGAAAACTAGTTAAATGTGACACACATTTTATTATAATTCACAGGGCATTTTACTTTAATTTGGGGGGCAAATTACAACTCACATGTCCTGTCATTAATCTTCCCAAAATGGCAAAGATACCACAGTGACAAGTTTTCTCTGAGAATCATTTAAGAAATGGGTGGTATCTTTACCCCTCCTGGGGCTCCCCCTCACCACAGGAGCTGCCTCCAGAAGTGGCCAAAATTAAATACTAAGCTTAACAAAACTGCCTGTTAAAGCAATACAATATAGTCCCACCAAAAGCATGATCCCTTAAAAAGATAAATTTGGCTGTACAAACTTATAAAAACATCCCACTGAAAAAACAAGCCATGGACTGGGAGGAAATATTTGCAAATCCTACCTCTTTTGAACAACTTGTTTCCTGGGTATATTAACAAATACAAATACAAAAAAAAAAAAAAAAAAAAAAACGGGCACCTGGTTGGCTCAGTAGTTAAGTGTCCACCTGTCTGCCTTTGGCTCAGGTCATGATCCTGGAATCTCAGGATCAAGCTCCTCACTGGGCTCTGTGCTCAGCGGAGAGTCTGCTTCTCCCAATGCCCCCCCCCACACCCTGCCCATACCCATTCCTGTTCTCTTGTCTGTCTTTCAAATTAAAAAACAAAAACAAAAACAAAAAAAACCTCTTCAAACTCCATAATAAGGAAAATCAAGTAAAAAGTGGGCAAGAATTAGAGAAGTATTTCACCAAAGAAGATACACAAAGGCCAATAAGCACATGAGAAGGTGCTCAACATCGTTCACCATTAGACGATGCAACTGGAATCTCTGGGCATCCCCTTAATCCTTCCTGGAGGGCACACACGGAGGCTCAGAACCTCTGGGTCAGCAGCAGGAACATTTTCAAAGCTCCATCTTGCACCTTGCCCACAAAGCACCCTCCCACAGTGTGTGGGCATGCCTGGCCCATCTCCACCTTATCCTCTAGGAGTTCTAGCACCCTTTCCCGTCCTGGTCCATGGGTGGGGCCCAAGGGAGGGTCTAACTTTGCTAGGCATTGGGGTGCACATGGAAACGTGAGCTTCTCCAGGTCATTTGCATTTCTGTTGTGAAACCCTGGTAAGTATGTCTGAAATCCGGCAGAGGCCAGAAATATTCCCTCAAGTGTTCATCACTAGAGTTGGCTGGAGTTCATTATTGCCCACATCAAGGCTGTCTGATACTGCAGGGCAGAAAATCAATGTGGTAGGTTGTAACCAGCCTTAAAATGATCACGAAATTGAATAGAAACGAAAAGAAAAAAAAATCAGTGTATTGCAGGAAGGAAAGGAGAAAGTTAAGTTAGAAAGCAAGAGGACGGGGGCACCTGGCTGGCTCAGTTGGAAGAGCATGTGGCTCTTGATCTCAGGGTCATGAGTTCAAGCCCCACGTTGGGTATAGAGAGTACTTAAATAAATCAGTAAACTTAAAAAAAATAATAATAAAGCACGAGGAAGGGAGGGAAGAGGAGGAGAGAGACAGGTGTTTGGTCACGATGCGACTGTATTTCCTACTGTGGGTTGTGGTCATTAAAAGCTGTGGACCTAAATATCTCCAAACTGCCCCACCCCTTCACAGTGAAGCAATATATGTTTTTTTGCTTTTCCCTTATCATCAAAATCTCACCAGCTGTTCTGAGCAATTTGCAAAATACTGAGCATTGTAAAAACCAGAGAGGAAATAACACCTAATCTCACCACCTGGAGATGCAAACCACCAGGGCGATGTCATGCATTTCCTTCCAGGCTTTTTTCTAAGTTGCTTTTGTACATAGCTTAGCACACATTGCAAATAACAACTATAGGGCCTGCCTTTTTTTTTTTTTAAACTAAACATCATAAATCCTTATCAAGTTATTCAAAAACTCCAGAAGATTACTTATTTCTTCAAAAAATAAAGCTACTACAAGGTCAGTGGGGGGGAAGACATGGAAGGCCTTAAAACAGAAAAATGAAAAGTCCTTCCCTCTTAACCCTACCCGCAAAGGGACTGAAGCAACTAAAACAATTAAAAATGTTTCATTCAGGGGAGCCTGGCTGGCTCAGTCACCAGAGCAAGAGACTCTTGATCTTGGGGTTGTAAGTTTGAGCCCCACAATAGGTGTAGAGTTTACTGACACAACAATAAAATGTTTCATTCACAATTCACAAAGCTAAAAAAAAAAACTTTCACAAAGCTATTAAGTGTGAAAGAAATTTAAGCAATTAAACTTTCAAATTACTTTTTTGTAAGTTGGTAGCATTTACACTCTGAAGTTAGTACAATTTATTTTTTTTAGTTTTATTTATTTATTTGACAGAGACACAGCGAGAGAGGGAACACAAGCAGGGGGAGTGGGAGAGGGAGAAGCAGGCTTCCCGCTGAGCAGGGAGCCTGATGCGGGGCTCGATCCCAGGACCCTGGGATCACGACCTGAGCCGAAGGCAGACGCTTAATGACTGAGCCACCCCGGTGCCCAAGTTAGTACAATTTAAAGACACCGTATACATATGCACAGCCTTGTCTATAGCAGCAATGTCCAACAGAACTTTCTGTGCTGATAAAAATGCTCTGGGGGCGCCTGGGTGGCTCAGTCGGTTGGGCGTCTGCCTTCGGCTCGGGTCATGATCCCAGGGTCCTGGGATCAAGCCCCGCATTGGGCTCCCTCCTCCGCGGGAAGCCTGCTTCTCCCTCTCCCACTCCCCATGCTTGTGTTCCCTCTCTCGCTCTGTCTCTCTCTGTCAAATAAATAAATAAAATCTTAAAAATAAATAAATGAAATCTTTAAAAAAAAAGAGTATCCAATGATAGACCTGCACCGTTCAATGTCGTAGACGTTAGTTCCACGTAGCTGTGTAAATTTAAATCTAATAACATGAAACAAAGTTAAAAATTCAGGTCCTCAGTCTCATATACACTTGAAGTGCCAGCGGCCACAGAAAATCAGCCAAAGGGTTTTTTATTTTGCTTTTTTTTGTTTGTTTTCACTAAACTATTGTCTGGGGATGAAACAGGGCATAAAGGACAACAAACTTCATTAAACTTGAAAAAAACTCATGGTCAAACCCGCCCCTCACAAAGATGGCGGCGCCGGTGGCTCATGCCCCTAAGACCTTCTGGCTGGCCGCCCCGCAAAAAGATGGCCGCCACCACCACATCCCGTCTGAATTCTGCGGGAGCACAGCCACGCGGTCTCCACACCCCACGTGATCTTAGCCCCGCCGAAACAGGCCCGCCTCCCTATAACTCTCGCGATAACGTAGGCGAGCTCAAGGCTGGCCTCGCCTTCCCAACGTGAACTAGCGCACCCAGCGCATTCATGGCGTGACTTTTGCGGGACGGCGTCCGCCGCTTCCCCACTCCCTGCCCTTGATCCTGTGGGGCGTCCGTGCTGGGTTTGGGCCGCCCGTCAATCACAGTCGCGCCCGAGGCACCGCCCCAAACCGTGCTCCCGCCCCCTTTCGTCACTTCCTCCCCAGCCCCTGTGCCGTCGATAAGGAAACCCGGACGCCCTTCCGGCTTTCCTTTTTTGAGGCGGCCGGGAAGATGGCGGACATTCAGGTGCGGGCTCGGGGTTGGCGCGGATGCTGCGGGGCCCACCCTCGGCCTCAGGGGCGCGTCCGGGAGAGAAGGACTCCGCGCCCCAGTTCTGGGGTTAATGCCAGACGGCCTCGATTTCCCAGGCATTAATTCGGGGGCGCGTGTCTTTGAATTAATCTAGATTAGCGCCTCCTAAATCCCGGGGGCTCCCCGCGTGGGGTTTAGTGGAGGCTCAAGCCTTTTAGGAGTTATCTTCTTAAAACTTAATGGGGTGGTTTTCCGGAGGCCTTGGGCCATCGGGTTAATCCTGTGAGAACTGAGCCCTAAGGGCTAATCCGGGAAGCCCGTGGTTTGGGTATTTATTTCTGAAGTCGTATATATTATATAAGGAGAGAATCCTGGGTGGGTGTCCTTGTGGCTTGGAGAATAATCGTTGCTGAAAGGTGTCCACGCTGTTAGAGGAATGATTGTGTGTGCCTGGGTTTTAAGGAATGAGTTCTGCAGGTGATGGGAGGTGTTTTAGAGCATAAATGCTTAAGAAAACCCTGGTTCAGAATTGAGTCTGAACTCAGAGACTCGGGGTGAGTGTTTTAGATGGTAGTTATGGAGGCTTGGGAGGCTGCCGTTTGGGGAATAAATGCTGGAGAGGATGGGATCTGGGGTTTCTGGGAAGATTTGAAGGCCAGGTTGCCGGCTCCAGGCTCACCAGCTTCCTCCTCCTCCTAGACTGAGCGCGCCTACCAAAAGCAGCCAACCATCTTTCAAAATAAGAAGAGGGTCCTGCTTGGAGAAACTGGCAAGGAGAAGCTCCCGCGATACTACAAAAATATCGGTCTGGGCTTCAAGACGCCCAAGGAGGTATGGGGGCTACTCTCAGAAGGAAGGAGACCCCTGTCCCTGCACGTGTGCACACTCCGGAGTACCTCGGCCACATCTGACTGGCTCCTCCAGGGGCTGGTGGGAAATGTAGTTCGTGTCCCTGAGGCCACACCCCCTGATTATTTCAGGAAGTGCTTGTTCCAAGGCTCCCTCCTTTCTTTCCCTTTTTCAGGCCATTGAGGGCACCTACATTGACAAGAAATGCCCCTTTACTGGTAATGTCTCTATCCGAGGGCGGATTCTTTCTGGTGAGTGAGGGGGCTTGGGTTCAGATTTCTCGGTCTGAGGGATGATGGGCTGGGGAATGCTCAGAATTCCTGGGTGAGGAGGGGGTGGGCAGACTCCTGGTTCCAGGGGCACTGGCAGATGATGTCTTTTCACAATGGTCTTCAGATGCCCACCACGGGCACTGCTGAGAAAGCCACTTGGCACAGCTGATGTCAGCAGCAGGGCTTGGGATCCTTCCTTGGCAGCTCCCAATTCCCAGCATGCTCTGGGCTGCCCAAAGCCCCCCTTCCCCAGGGGGCTGACCTATGATCCATCCCCTCCCCCCAGGTGTGGTGACCAAGATGAAGATGCAGAGGACCATTGTCATCCGCCGAGATTACCTCCACTACATCCGAAAGTACAACCGCTTTGAGAAGCGCCACAAGAACATGTCCGTGCACCTGTCCCCCTGCTTCAGGTGAGCACGGTGGGCCTGCAGGTTCGCAGGCAGAGGAGGGGGTGGCTGCCCCCGAGGCTGAGTGACATGGGGGACCTGGCCGGGGTTAACGGGGCGCCCTGGCTGCTGTGTGGGTAGTAAACTGTTGGAGACGGTGTGAGCAGACTGGTGGAACCAAGCACATGTTCTCAGGAGCCTCCAGTCTGTGTAAAGTGGAGAAGATCGATGGAGGTCTTCTGCCACAAGAGGCCCCTGAGAGGGTTGGAGTGTTCTCTATCCACCTTGGACACAGTTTGTGGTCAATAAATAATGACCGGGGGCAGGTGGAACTGGAAACTGGAGCTTGGGTGGGGTTTGGTGGGGCCAAAGCTGAGAGGCCTCAGGCTCTAGTGGCCTGCATGGGACAGTCCAGCTCGTGACAGCACCTGCCCACGTCCACAGGGATGTCCAGATCGGCGACATCGTCACAGTGGGCGAGTGCCGGCCCTTGAGCAAGACTGTGCGTTTCAACGTGCTCAAAGTCACAAAGGCCGCTGGCACCAAGAAGCAGTTCCAGAAGTTCTGAGACGAGACATCTGTCCACACCCCTGAAGAAAATAAAGTTATTTTCCCAGTCAGGGGCCTGGCCCAGGGTATCTGCTCCTTTGCCAGAGGGATTGTTCCTGGGAATTGAATGGGGTTGATGCGAAAGATGGGGTTCTGTTTCATCCTCTGGACCCCCATGTAAGGGTGGGACTGGGAGCCACATCCTTCCTGTCCTCTCATCTTCGGGTGAAGATATGAACCTGTATTAAGATACTGCTCCCCTCTTTGGGTCTCCTTTTGGTTCATGTCACCTCTTGGTGTCAGAAAGTAAGCCCTTCTACCTGGCGTTGGGGCGTGCCCCCCACCCCCAGTCTCTGGGGAGGAAGTGAGTGAGGGTGTAGCGTCCTGCGTTCTCTCAACTCCGGTCTAGGCCCTCTGGCCTCCTTGGGAGGGGGAGGGTGAAGCAGCCACCTCTGGATCTGGCCGGGGGGGGGGGGAGGGGGGAGGCAGGCGGGGGTGGATGGGCTTTCGGAGTCCTGTGCTGTCTGGGTCTGAACCACAGGGGACTTGACTTCAACCTGGGCTTTCCTTTCTCCCCTGACAGTGGAGGAGTGGGGCAGGGAAGCCAGGCAGCTACCCCTCCAGCTCCAGGCCCCACTGCCCCTTCCTGAGCAAGCACCAGGCCCCTTTGCAGACGAGCAAACTCATCTGAGGGGGCAGGTTCTCCCCTCAGGGAGTAGCTGAGCTTCAGGTCTCACTCAGGTTCTAGAAACTTGCTTTGCCTGAAAATCCAAGGAAGTTGGCTTTGAAGGCACCTGTCATCTCAGGCCAAGCTGGAGCCAGCCTGGGACCCACCTCTGCAGCACCCGGTTGCAGGCTGCTCAGACATGGGTTAGGAAGCCCTTGGAAGGGAGACTGATCAGGTCGGGGTGGCCTTGAGGGGAGGAGAGAAATGGGAACAGGGTCAGGGAAAGAGCTTTCTGACATGGCCAGACGGTGACCTGGACTGTCAGGGGAAAACGTGGGGAAGGGAGAGAGGTTGACCCTAACAGCGGAAGGCATTCTATTAAAGAAAAACGGGGGGGAAAGGAGAGCGACCTTGAGGATCAGTTACAGAGATAAGGACAGAGGGCTCAGCTGGACTCTGAGCAAGGTCAGAGACCACAGGTAGTGACAGATTCAGATTCAGAACAAGACCAGACGGACCTTGAGCAGGAAATCAAGTTCAAGATGATAGAGTTGGGGGTCAGCAAAGCAGCAGGAAGCAGGACTTCTAGAATCTGGAGAGACCCTCACCCGACTTGCAGCAGGCGGAGATGGAGGCACCGAGGAGGGAGGTGCTGGGGTCACCTGCTTACTTCACCCCTCGGGGCCGGTGCTGCTGGGGTCCCCAGGTCCCTGCCCCCCATGCCTGTACCAGGGACCGAGGCACAGCACTGGTACAAGGGTTGGGAGACAGGGCCGAGAGGAGAGAGGAGCTGTTGCCTTCAGGGGCGCTGCCTCTGGACCAGCTCCGTGCCTCCTTTTTACCCAGACCCAGTGAGGGCGGGGGTTCCTGCCAGAGGAAGTGGGGCCGCATCAAAGGGGGCAGGAAGGGGCAGGGACAGGTCAGAAGGGGGCACCGCCCTGGATTTCCAGCCTGCAAGCCCGCCCCACCCCGTGCTAGAGGGCAGGGACCATGCAGAAGGGGACCGGGACCCAGAAAGGGCTCTGAGGCTGCTCCCAGAGCCCCCCCCACCACAGGTGTTTCCGTTTGGGGTGGGGCTGCCCTGTTGACAACAGCAGCCCAGCTCCCCTGTTCCCTCCCAGCGGTCGCGTTAGGTTACCTAGTCACCGGTGGGGCATCTGCCTGGTGTGTGTTGGGGGACATGCCTGGTGGGTCAGGTGGCGAAGACCAAGGAGAGATGCCCTGGGGCCACACCACTTGTGCCTGGAGGGAGGTGACCACCGTGTCTATCCTTTTTAGAGTCAAGTGACAGCCAGAGAGCATTCCTAGGTCCGTCACAGCCTCAGCGCTTGCCCTCAGCCCTCCGCACCGCTCTTCCCTCCTGGCTCGGCCGGCCAGCACCCACCAGACCTGCTCCCTCCTCTGAGCCTTCGCACTGGCTGTGCCCACTGCCTGGAAGCTCTCAGCGCAGGTGTCCACCTGGCTCCCTCCTTCATTGCCTTCAGCTGTAATGCTCACCAGCCTCTTTCCATCTGACAAAACCTCCAGTCCTCCCAACCACCCCTCCTGGCTTTATTGCCCTACAGACAGGTGAAGCCCATTTCTTGTATATTTACATGTTTATTGTACAAATCCTGAGTGATACAGCATGTTTGTTTACCTACTAGCCACCAGAATGTGAGCCCCAGCCCGTGGACAAGTTGTAAGCGTTCCATACGTGTTTAGTGGAGTAAACAGATCCAAGTTAAATCCTCGCATTCTCACAGGGCAGGCCTGAGCCCTGGGTCTCAAGGCCTGGAATAGCCAGAAGCAGGGACCATGAGCAGATGCCTCCAAGTGAAAGCATGATGACCACAGGCACTGTTCTGATTTCTAGCTCTGCTGCTCATTAGCAGGTCACCCCACCCCACCCCACCCCCGCCAACCGCAGAGCCTCAGGTTCCTAATCTGTAAAATGAGTTCTGGCCTCTCTCCCCCATTGGAGGATGAACTATGGTTACGTGTGTTAATGGAGTAGAACTAGTTCTAGTAAATGATACTTCTGATGGAAGTAATTTTTCCTGAGCCCATTAGAGAAAGGCCCTGAGGTAGCTTAGTGTGACAGGCCCTGGGTCCCTTCAGGAAGGCCCAAGGACAAGAGTCTTTGCCAGGGGGCCCCAGAGGTATTCATTATAGGGTTGTGGAACCTGCATCTATTACAGCAAGCCCTGGTGGGCTGGCATGGGACCTTGAGTCTATTTTAGCATGCTTCTAGAATATTCTGTTGAATGCCTCTGTAGGAGGTCCCAGTGGCATTGCTTTTTTCTCAGGGAAATTAGCTGCAGGCACAGTTTCATAGCAGGGTCCTAGATGTATGTCAGCAGGGGTCAGGCCTATTACATGAAAACAGGGCAGCTCATGGTGGTATCACAATGTATCATGGCCCTGCACCACTGTGATCAGCAGGCCTCTGGAATATTCTGATTCTGGCAATCATTGTTGCCTCCCCTGCGGTATTCTACTCTAGCAGGACTTCCAGCAGCAGGAACCTGAAATCATTTGACAGGTCTGGTCCGGAGGTCTGTGAGTAGAGTCTAAGGGAACTTGAATTGTAGTAGCTTCCCCATGTGTTTGAGCCTCCTGCTGCCACATTTTGGCCCTGCCCCGAGCCTATCGTGGGAAATCCCTGGGGATCCAACATTCTGGTAGGTCCCAGCTCTATTCTATATTATCACAGAGGGCTACACTATAGATTCTGCTAGAACGTTCTAACAAGGACACCAAAGCCATTCTAGAAGAGTTTCAGGGGCATATCAAAACAGCCCAGGGTCATTCGTGGTTGCCATCATTCATTCTACCAATATTTACTGTGCTGGCCCCTGGGGGTGCAAGAGGGAACAAGACATATCCAGAGCCCTGGTGTCTGAGATCCCTGGGACCCTAACAGCAGCTGGGAGTCGGCGGGGGCACATTAAGGGGAACAAATGTTAATATTTTGCCCTATCATGTGCCCCATGCTCAACCCTTGACTCGCTGAAGCCTCCCCCTGAGGTTGGCAGGATCGTTATTCCCACTTTACAGATAAGGAAACCAGGGCTCAGAGAAGCGGAGGAAGAGGGAGGTTTAGTTTTGAACTCAGGTGTGATTGCCTCATGGAGTCAGTAGGGGGCACTATGGTGCAGGTGCAGAGGGGAGGGGCACATGTTAAGGCGTGGGGCCGATCAGAGTACACAGTCCCCAGGGCCAACGCGGCTTCGTGGACCTGGTTCAGAAGGGACCCACGCTGGGTTCAATGGTTCAATGCTCTGCTCGAACTGTCTTGAAGTTGGAACAAGGGGCCCCACATTTTCATTTGCCCCAAGCCCTGCAAATTACGTAACTGGTCCTGCCGTGGGCTTTCTCTTCTTTATAGTGGGCCCCTGGGGAAATGATAGCAGGAGCCTAGGGGCTCTGGAGGGCACAGGCAGGATCTTTAGAGCCGGACCCTGGGAATATGAGAAGGGACAGCCAGCAGATGCTGTAAATAGCCCCTGAAGACATAACAGGACCCCAGGACACCTAGAAGGGACTCCCAGTGGGTACTAAGTGACGCTGAGGGCTTTCTCTGTTGTAGCAGGAAGGAGGGACATTATGGGGAATGTTCTGGCAGACTGAGAGTTCTCATTGCCAAGCCCCGGGAGAGGAGATCAGAAGGGGGATATTCTAACAGGGACAAGGAAGGGCGTCCTTCCTGACTGTGGTAGGCTGGATAGTGGTCCCCCAAAGGTGAATGCCCTAATCCCCCGAAACCTGCAAATATATTACTTCCTATGATAAAAGGGATTTTGCAGATGTGATTAAATTCAGGATTTTGAGATGGGGAGATGATCTGGGATTATCCAGGGGACCAATGTAATCCTGAGCATATTTATAAGAGGGAGGCAGGAGCTGAGTGGCTGGCTGGTTAGTTCAGTTGGGTAGAATATGACACTAACAACACCACCATTGTGGGTTTGCAACCTAACAGGCTGAGAAAAGCATTACTTCTCATGTTTAATAAAAATTAATTAGGGGCACCTGGGTGGCTCAGTTGTTAGGCGGCTGCCTTCAGCTCGGGTCGTGATCCCAGGGTCCTGGGATCGAGCCCTGCATCGGATCCCTGCTCAGTGGGAAGCCTGCTTCTCCCTCTCCCACTCCCCCTGCTTGTGTTCCCTCTCTCGCTGTGTCTCTCTCTGTCAAATAAGTAAATAAAATCTTTTAAAAAATTAATAAAAAAAAAAATAAGAGGGTGGTGGGAAGATCAGAGCCAGAGAGAGATTTGAGGACGGATGGCCGCAAGCACACAGAGGTCAGAAAGGAGAGCAGATGCTGTTCTGCTGGCTTTGAAGCTGGAGGAAGGGGCCCAGAGCCAGAGAATGCAGGCAGCTTCTAGAAGCTGGAAAAGGCACAGAAACGGATTCTCCCCTGGAGCCTTAAGAAAGAACCAGCGTGGGGGATTTGGGTGGCTCAGTCAGTTAAGCATCTGCCTTCGGCTCAGGTCATGATCCTGGGGTCCTGAGACTGAGCCCCTCACTGGGCTCCCTGCTCAGCGGGGAGCCTGCTTCTCCCTCTCCCACTCCCCCTGCTTGTGCTCGCTCTCTGTGTCAAATAAATAAATAAATAAATAATAAATAAATAAAATCTTTTTTTTAAAAAAAAGAAAGAGGGCACCTGGGTGGCTCAGTCGTTAAGCGTCTGCCTTCAGCTCAGGTCATGATCCCAGGGTCCTGGGATCAAGTCCCACATCGGGCTCCCTACTCAGCGGGAAGCCTGCTTCTCCCTCTCCCACTCCCCCTGCTTGTGTTCCCTCTCCCGCTCGCTCTCTCTCTCTGTTGAAAAATAAATAAAATCTTTATTATTATTATTATTATTTTTAAAGATTTTATTTATTTATTTGAGAGAGAAAGAGAGAGAGCATGAGAGGGGGGAGGGTCGGGAGGGTCAGAGGGAGAAGCAGACTCCCTGCCGAGCAGGGACCCTGATGTGGGACTCGATCCAGGGACTCCAGGACCACGACCTGAGCCGAAGGCAGTCGCTTAACAAACTGAGCCACCCAGGCGCCCCAATAAATAAAATCTTTAAAAAATAAATAAATAAATAAAAATTTTAAAAAAAGAAAGAACCAGCGCTGTGGACCATTTTAGATGTCTGACTTCCAGAACCGCAAGATAAAAAATTTGTGTTGTTTTAAGCCGCCAAGTCTGTGGTTAAATTATGGCAGCAGCGGGAAATGAATGCGGTGATCCGGGGCCATGGTGGATGGCCACTGAAGCAGGACCCTGGGCCACGTAGGGAAAAGCCTGTGGGAATTTTCCCATAGCCCTAGAGAACACTCTGATGGTTCTGGGGGAAACAAACTAGCAGGCCCTTGGAGTGTTGGGTTTGTTTTTTTTTTAATATTTTATTTACTTGTCAGAGAGAGAGAGAGAAAGAGCACACAAGCAGGGGGAGCAGCAGGCAGAGGGAGAAGCAGGATCCCTGCTGAGCAAGGAGCCCAAAGCAGGACTCGATCCCAGGACCCTGGGATCATGACCTGAGCCAAAGGCAGATGCTTAACCGACTGAGCCGCCTGGGCATTCCCTTGGAGTGTTTTAGCAGAGCCCTAAAGACTTCATGGTAGAGCTAGGAGACATTCTTTTTTTTTTTAATATTTTATTTATTCATTTGAGAGAAAGAGAGCACAAGCAGGGGGAGAGGCAGAGGGAGAAGGAGAAGCAGGCTCCCCGATGAGCTGGGAGCCCGATAAGGGGTTCGATCCCAGTACCTGGAGATCATGACCTGAGCTGAAGGGACATTTAACCTACTGAGCCACCCAGGTGCCCCACTAGGAGACATTCTAATTGGATCCTGGCAGGACCCCAAGGGTTTAGAGGGGACATCCTGTGGTCATTTTGGTGATTCTCAAGGCCACATGAGGGAAGACTGCACCCATTGTAGCAGAGTCCAGGGGACCTTCTGAGTGCTCAGGGGGAGAGTACACAGGTCCTGGGGACATTTTATCAGGAACCAAAGGACTTTTCGGCAGGACCCAGTGAATATTAGAGTAGGGTCCTGAGAGGTGTTGCAATGACAGCTGATGGGACATTGTAGCAGGACTGAGGACACCCAGAGGCGTCAGATACCCAGAGAGGGGGTAAAGCAGGAGCTGAAGGACAGTTGGGCAAAATGTGAGCATTATGGAAGGCCCTAGGGACAATGCACTAGAGTCCCAGAGCGCAGTGGCAGGAACCCAAGGGCTTGTCCCCAGGGCTCTAGTGGCATTATTTAGGAACCTACGCTATAGAGAAGATCCCTGGGGGAGGGGGGTGTCTTAACCAGTAGAGTAGGACCCAGGGGACCTGAAGAGGAGACACAGAGCCACGTAACAAGACCTCAGGGCCCCTTTATAATGGGGTCCCTTGAGGGTCATTCTCTCCTGGGTGAGGGAGGAACAGTCTATCTGGCGAGGAGACATGGGAAGGGCCTGATAGCAAGTCCCTGAGAAATGCAAATGCAGGAGATTTGTTGCTGGCTGGAATGTCTAGAGGGAGAGAAGGGCCTGGGGCTGAGGCCCCTCTGGGGTCACACCAGGGTGAGGGCTCAGGACTGGTTTAGCAGGATCCCAGGGGTGGGGTGGCCGATTCTGAGAGAGAGATTAGCAGAAGCTGTTGCAGACGTTATTGCTGGGCCTCAGGATTCTAGGAGACCCGAAGGGCATGGGGGTGGGGATCTGAGATATCAGAGACCAGGGGCCCAGTAGGGGCCTCTGGCCATGGTCCTGCAGGACACCGGGGACACGGCACTAAAGTTCATTATTGGGGCCCCAGGGCAGTGGTTTCCAGGCTCCAAGGGAAAGTAAAGCAGGGTCCTGGGGGGCACTGTCACAAGACAGTGCCCCCCCCTTTTTTAAGACTTTATTTATTTATTTGACAGCGAGAGCAGGAACACAAGCAGGGGTAGGTGGGAGAGGGAGAAGCAGGCTTCCCGCTGAGCAGGGAGCCCGATGCAGGGCTCGATCCCAGGACCCTGGGATCATAACCTGAGCCAAAGGCAGACACTCAACGACTGAGCCCCCCAGGTGCCCAAGACATTGGCCCTTTTATACCAGGGTCCAAGGAACATCACAGGAGGAACCTGGGGCCTTTATTTTATTATTTACTTTGCCTGTTTTGGGTCCTGAGGCCTTTAAAATGAGAGCCCCGGGGCTGCTGGAATGGTCCCCTAGAGACATAGCCAGATCCCTAGGGACGCAGAGGGGACAACTGGGCACGGCGGGTTCCTCAGAGTATTTTAGGAAAGAACTGAGGGTGCTATAATAGGATTTGTGGGGCATGAACGGAGGTTCCTTCAGCAGCATTAGAGGCCCTCAGGGTGGATCTTACAGGCTCCTCACTAAGTCGAACACAGATTTACCATGTGTCACGGTTAATTTCATGTATCAGCTTGGCTGGACCCCAGGCCCCAGATGTTGGGTCAAACATTACTCTGGATATTTCCGTGAGAGTGTTTTGGGATGAGACTTCCACTGAAGTCAGGGGACTTGGAGGAAAGCAACTACCCTTCCAGAATGTGGGTGGGCTACAGCGCATCAGTTGCAGCCTGAATAGGACAACACGGACCTCCCCTAAGTGGGCCGACTGCCTTCGATCAGATTCCATCTGCAAGATCAGCTCTCCCTGGCTGTCCAGCCGGCTGCTGTGGGACTTGACCTGCAGCTCTTTCCCCAGGCTGCCAACAACCCCTATCATATTTTAGACTTGCTAAGCCAGCACAATCACATGAGCCAATTCCTTAAAATAAGTCTCTTTCTATATATGTACAACATTCCAGTATAATGGAGTTACTGTCGCTGCAGCGTGGGCTGGGGCAGGGGACTGGAGGGGCCCTCTAAGCCTGTGAGCAGTCTATCGTGGGACTGAGTTACTGAGGCCGTATCAGAAGATACTAAAGAAGTGTAAGGGCATTTTAAGGGGACCCTTAGGGGACGGGTTCCAAGGAGGAAATTTAGAAGGTGTCTGGAGAACTTTCACTGTGTAGCAAGAGCTGGTGAAGGGGTGAGAGGTGGGGGAGGTTGTACGACGAGGTAAGAAGGGGACCCCCTGAAACCTCCACATTTGGACTCCGACAGTCTCGGGCTCTCAACTTTGTCATGAATTCGCTGGGTGACTGACACCCTCAAAATAAGAAAACGGAGCAACAGAGAGAGAGAGACCAAAAAGAAAAGAAACAAAGAAAAAAGTTTCAAGAGAGGCAGAGACAAATACTCAGAGAGGCTGGGCGCAGGGCCTGGGGTGTGCCCTGCAGCTGGGGGGCGGGGTTGGATATTCCTGAAGTCAGGGAGCAGTCTCCGGACAGGATGTGAGAGAGGAACTGGGGTCTCCAGTCACGGGAGCCAGCTAGGGCTGCAGGCTGGACGGGAACTTCGCTGCTGTGAGCAGAGCTGGGGCCCAGGCCGAGGGAGGACGGGCGGGGGTCAGGACTCCTGGATCTGAGGGAGGAGCGGTTTGGGGTCCTGCACTCCGGGTCTGAGGGAGGAGTGGTGTGGGGGGCCGGGGTCGGGTGGGGGGGGCCTGGACTCCTCTGTCTGAGGGAGGAGAGGGCTGGGGACTTGGACTCCTGGGTCTGGGGAAGGAGGGGCTGGGGGGGCTGGATTCCTGGTGCTGGGGAAGGAGGGGCTGGGGACCCGGATCCCTGGGTCTCAGAAAGGAGGGGCTGGGGGTCTGGACTCCCGGGTCTGAGGGAGGAGGGGCTGGAGGCTCCGGACTCCCCGGCCTGAAGGAGGAGGGGCATGGGGGTTTTGGACTTCTGGGTCTGGGGAAGGAGGGGTCCGGGGGCAGGGACCCTCGGGTCTGAGGGAGGAGCGGCTGGAGACCCTGGACTCCTGGGTCTGAGGGAGGAGGGGGCTGGGGGTGAGGACTCCAGGCTCTGAGGGAGGAGGGGCTGTGGGTCTAGACTCCCGGGTCTCAGGGAGGAGGGAGCTGGGGGCTTTGGACTCCTGGGTCTGGGAAAGGAGGGGCCCGGGGGCAGGGACTCTCGAGTCTGAGAGAGGAGGGGCTGGAGGCCCTGGACTCCTGGGCCTGGGGAAGGAGGGGCTGGGGGCGTGGACCCCTGGGTCTCAGAAAGGCGGGGGCTGGGGGCCTGGACTCCAGGGTCTGAGGGAGGAGGGGCTGGGGGCCGGGGCTCCCCAGTCTGAGGAGGAGGGGCTGGGACTCGGATTCCAGGGTCTGAGGGAGGAGGAAGAGGCGGGACCGGGCTCCGAGACAGAACTCTCAGCCTATCCAGGCTCTGTAATTAATTAACCCAAAGGGAGCAAATGAAGGGGTGAAAGTTCACCGGGGAGGAGGGCAGGGTGGCCAGCCTCGGTCGCGGAGCCCCGGGGCCCCCCGGCGCGGGTGCGCGTGCTGGCCGAGCCCCTCGGGAGCTGGGGGAGGCGGGGGCGGGGCGGGGGTCGGAGCAGTCACGCTCCCCCTCCCGCCCCAGGTCTCCGGCTCAGGATGGGGGTCCCCCGGCCTCGGCCCTGGGGGCTCGGTTTCCTGCTCTTCCTGCTGCCGACCCTACGCGCAGGTGAGGGGCCGCGGCTGCCGGGTAGGAGGGAGGCGCCGGCGGCCGGGAAGGGGCGAGGGAAGCGAAATCTGAGGCTTCCCTCGGGCGGGCCCGACCTCCTTCGCCGAGCGGCGCTTTATCACTCACTGTTCCTCCTCCCTCGGTGTCTGCGTCTGCGGGCCACCTGTTCGCTTCTCTCTGAGTCTGTCACCCCCCCACTCTGGGTCTGTCCCCCACCCCCCACCCCCAGTCTGTCCTCCACGTTCCGGATCTGTCCTTCTCCTCTCGAAGTCTGCCCCCCACCAAACCTGTCCCCCTCTCTCTGGGTCTTTTCCCAGCTCCTCTCTCTGGGTCTGTCCCCCCCAGTCTGTCCCTTTCCTCTCCGCGTCCCGTGTCCGCCCCCCACCCCCCAAGGTTGTCTCCCTCTCTCTGGGTCCGTCCTTGCTCTTTGGGGTTGAGTCTTTTCACTTTCAGGGTGTCTGTCCTGCTCCCAGTCTAGGGCCTCCCCCCACCTGCTCTCTTCATCTCTGTCTCCCTCCAGCAGACAGCCATTTCTCCCTCCTGTACCACCTCACGGCGGTGTCCTCTCCTGCCCCTGGGACTCCGGCCTTCTGGGTGTCCGGGTGGCTCGGCCCACAGCAGTACCTGAGCTACAGTAACCTGCGGGCCCAGGCTGAGCCGTGCGGGGCTTGGGTCTGGGAAAACCAGGTCTCCTGGTATTGGGAGAAGGAGACGACAGACCTGAGGAACAAGCAGGAGCTCTTTCTTGAAGGTCTCAGAGCCTTGGGGGAAGGAGGTAAGAGCAGGCCCCCCGGGGTCTGAGCGCGGGGGGGCCGGGGCCCCTGCTCCTGGGTCCTGCTCACCTGTATGTGGGCACCCCAGGACCCTACACCCTGCAGGGGCTGCTGGGCTGTGAGCTGGGCCCTGACAACACCTCGGTGCCCGTGGCCAAGTTTGCTCTGAACGGCGAGGATTTCATGAATTTCGACCCCAAGCTGGGCACCTGGAATGGGGACTGGCCCGAGACTGAGACCATCCGGAAGACGTGGATGCAACAGGCCGGGGCGGTCAGCAAGGAGAGGACCTTCCTGCTCAACTCCTGCCCCCAGCGGCTACTGGGGCATCTGGAGAGGGGCCGTGGAAACCTGGAGTGGAAGGGTGAGCGGCCTCCAGAAGAATCCCTCATCCCCATGGATCTCTCCATCCCCACACCCCCACCATAGGCCTCATCGTATTCCCGCAGCCTCTTCCCTGGTCTCCTGGCCTCCACCCTCCCCACTGCAGCTCCTCCCGGACATGTCCCAGAGGGTCTTTCTACACCCAGAGCTGCCCCCGCTCCTCTCCCGCACACAGCCCTCCCCGGGCTCTCAGAGACCTCTGGACACAGCTCAAGTTCCTCAGCCTGGCCTGGAGACCCCAAGCGCCGTGGTCTCTGTCCCTCTCCTCAGCCTCCATTTGCTTCACTCACCCAGACAGGCTCACCCAGAGTTCCTCGAGCCTACACCAGCCCTCGCATTCTCCACCTCCGCCCTTCTCCATCGGTTCCTCTGGTATCGCAGCTGGGGAGATTTTCCTGTGGCCCGTGAGGCTTTTCACTTGCCTCTTTTGGACCCCCACGATGCCTTGCGTGACCCCCATTATAGCACCAAAACACCCCAACTGTACTTCTGTGCATGTCTGGGGGATTCTCAGGGGCTGGAACTAGAGCTCTTTTGTCCTCAGTGTCCCCATCTTGCAGTCACAGCTTCCATCCTGGCCCTCAGTACAGACCATCCTCTACCTAGCAGTCAGAGGAATGTTTTAAAACATAAATGAGCTCCTAGCCTGCCACTGCTTAAAACTGCCCCCATTAACTTTTCTTTAGTCTTACACTACAATGCAACCTCTACTCCGTGGCCTACAATCCCTGCAAGTGGCTGGGCCTGGCTGCTTTCTGTCACTATAACTTCACAACACCCCAGCCATGCTGGCTTTCTCACCCCTTCCTCCAAGTGTCAGGTTCTTTTCTTCCTCAGGACCTTTGCTCCCGCTGTTCCCTCTGCTTGCAGTTCTCTTCCTTGGGATCCTGCCATGACTGGGTCCTTCTCATGCTTTAGGTTTGACCTTGGATGTCAGCTCTTCAGCAGGGCCCTCCCTGATCACCCTGGTTAAAGTGTGCCCCAGTATGACCCCCATTACTGTATCCCATGCCATTGTTTTGTCCATTCATTCACTATAGTGTCTTTGTTTTTTCTTTTTTATTGAGGTGTAACTCACTTACCTAAAGTATATGGCTTGATTAAGTTTAATGGATGCCCATGTACCTGCGTACCAAGATCTAGAACATTTCCAGCACCCCACAAGACTTCCTTGTGTCCCCTCCCATTCCATACCTCTCAAGGGCAACAACTGACCCGATTTTTATCACCATGGCGTTGCGTGATTTTGAATTTCACATGACTGTGAGCATGTGCTCTTTTGTGTATGGTGGTGTAGGCCCCAGATTAGCTTTAGTACGTAGTGCTAAACACTTTTCTCAAGGGGGTTGAACCCATTTCATAATCCCACCAGCTGTGTATGAGAACTCCAGTTGCTCCACAGACTTGCCAAATTTGATATTGTCTGTCTTTTTTTTTTTTTTTTTTTAAAGATTTTATTTATTTATTTGAGAGAGAGAGAGAGAATGAGAGAGAGAGAGAGAGAGCATGAGGAAGGGAGGGTCAGAGGGAGAAGCAGACTCCCCGCCGAGCAGGGAGCCCGATGTGGGACTCGATCCCGGGACTCCAGGATCATGACCTGAGCCGAAGGCAGTCGCTTAACCAACTGAGCCACCCAGGCACCCTGATATTGTCTGTCTTGAATTTGAAGCATTCTGGTGGGTGTGTGGTGGTATCTTATTGTGATGCGTTTTTCAATTCTCTGATGATAAATGATAATCGTATACATGATTTGGCAAAATCAGATCAATGAGGGGGCGTGTGTGTCTCAGTTGGTTAAGCCTCCGACTCTTGGTTTTGGCTCAGGTTGTGATCTCTGGGTTGTGGGATTGAGCCCCACATCAGGCTCCGTGCTCAGCAGGGAGTCAGCGTGGAATTCTCTCTCTCCCTCCCCCTCTATCCCTCCCCCCCAAATAAATAAATCCTTAAAAAAATTCAGTTAAATGAGTTGATGACTAGTGACAGGGTACTTTTTTGCACTATTGACCAGTTGAGCGTCCACTCTTTTGGAGTGGTTGTTTGAGTGTTTTGACCATTTTTAAATAGGAATTTTTATCTCTTTTTCTTATTAGAGTTCTTAATATATTCTGGATATGAGTCTTTTGGCTATGTCAGGTGGTTCTATTGGAAATAACCTCTCCCAGTGTGCAGCTTGTCTTTTCATTCTCTTGATGAAACTTTTTGATGAACAAAAGTTCTTAGTTGTTTTTTTTTTTTAATATTTTATTTATTTATTTGACAGAGAGAGACACAGCGAGAGAGGGAACACAAGCAGGGGGAGTGGGAGAGGGAGAAGCAGGCTTCCCACTGAGCGGGGAGCCCGATGCGGGGCTCGATCCCAGGACCCTGGGATCATGACCTGAGCTGAAGGCAGATGCTTAACGACTGAGCCACCCAGGTGCCCCCAAAAGTTCTTAGTTTTAATGAAGATCAATCCATCCATCTTTTATCTGTAGCTTTGTGTGTGTTCTCTTGAGGAAATCTTTCCTCTCCCAAAGCTATGAAGGTATTCTTCTAGGTCTTCTAGAAGCTTGGTTGATAAGTAACTTTTATATGTAACTGTGAATCCATCTAGAGTTAATTGTGTATGATGGTGTGAGGTAAGGGGTCAAGGTTATTTGTCCCTCGTGGATCTCCAGTTGACCCAGCTTCCTTTGTTGCAAGACCACCATCCTGTCTCCTCCACTGAATTGCAGTGGAGCCTTTTTTCCTAAATTAGATGTAGATGTGTTATTTGTTTTTGTTTGTTTTAAAAATTCACCAATGACGTCACCTGGACCTGGACTTTTATTTTTTGGAAAGTTTTAAATTATGGATTAAAAATTGTTAAATCATTATAGGACTACTCAAGTTTTTTATTTCTTCTTGTGTCAGTTTTGAAAGGTTGCATTTCCTAGGAATTTGTCCAGTTCATTTAAATTTCAAATGCGCTGGTATGGTATTTTTCATAATATCTGCTTACTATCTTTTTTTTTTTTTTTAAGATTTTATTTATTTATTTGACAGAGAGAGACACAGCAAGAGAGGGAACACAAGCAGGGGGTGTGGGAGAGGGAGAAGCAGGCTTCCCGCTGAGCGGGGAGCCCGATGTGGGGCTCGATCCCAGGACCCTGGGATCATGACCTGAGCTGAAGGCAGATGCTTAACCAACTGAGCTACCTAGGCTCCCCAAAGACAGGGACTTTGGTCTGTCTTGTTCACTGCTGTGTCCCGGGCACCTAGAAGAGTGTCTGGCACATGGTTGATGCTCAGTATGTGTCTATTGTAGGAAGGAATGGATGAGCGGTGGATACCCTCACCGTGGATAGGTGGGGTCTCTAGCCCCTCAGGAAGGTCCCTTTACCTGTGCCACTACATCCTCCAGGCTCAGCACAGTGCAGGGCACATGGTGGGGCCTGCTGGGTATGGTGGGAGGAATGGAGGCCTCTGTATGTCCTTCCCCGACCCTCACTAGGTCTGGCCCCAGGGGTTCGTGGGCTTCGGGTTGAGGTCTGTCTGCCTGTTTGTCTGCAGAGCCGCCCTCCATGCGCCTGAAGGCCCGACCCGGCAGCCCCGGCTTTTCTGTGCTCACCTGCAGTGCCTTCTCCTTCTATCCCCCGGAGCTACAACTGCGATTCCTCCGGAACGGGCTGGCCGCCGGCTCTGGTGAAGGTGACCTTGGCCCCAATGGCGACGGTTCCTTCCACGCCTGGTCTTCGCTGACCGTCAAAAGTGGCGACGAGCACCACTACCGCTGCCTGGTGCAGCACGCAGGGCTGCCGCAGCCCCTCACGGTGGAGCTGGGTGAGGTCCCGCTGCGTGATGATACTCCTTGTCTCTGGCTGCCTTTCGTCCTTCCGCCGCACTGCTGCCGGTCCCCCTCGAGTCTGACTGCCTTCCCTCCTGCTGCTGCTGGCCTCACTGAGTCTGCCCACCCATTAACCACTCTGGACAGTCCTCCCTAAGTCTTACCGCCTTCCCTCTTGCTGCTGCTAGTCTGATCATTCGTTGTCTGCTGCTACCAGTCGTCACTAAGACTGACCGTGTATTGCTCAGCCACTGCCGGTCCTCTGTGAATCTGACCTTCTCCTGCTCTGTGCCGGCCCTTCCTCTCCGAGTCACAATACCACGCACCCTGCTGCTACGGGTCCCTCGGCCAGTGTGACTGAGACCCATCTTGCCGTGGCTGGTTCTATGCGCTGTGGGAGCATCCTGCACAGACCTAGAACATCAGCTGACTGGCGTTCCCTCTATCCACACCCATTCCCCCAAACCTGGTGCTGGGATCGCTGAGGTCGGGAGGGACTGAGAACCCCCAGGCTCCTGCCCTGACTCAGATGGGCTGGTGGGTCCCCTCAGCATCTCACATCATTCTCTGGCTGCAGAATCACCAGCCAAATCCTCGGTGCCAGTGGTTGGGATCGTCGTCAGCTTCTTACTGCTCACGGCAGTGGCTGCAGGAGGAGCTCTGCTGTGGAGGAGGATGAGAAAGGGGCTGCCAGGTGTGGAGCCGGAAGAGGGAAAGAACTCAGAGAGAGGGACAGAAACCCCCAAGGAGAGGGAGACACAGACCTGGGGGGGGGCGGATCTAGACAGAAAGAAACAGACACGGCGGGTGGGGAGACTGGAGGGAGGAAACAGAAGCTCAGAGGGGGACAGAAACCTGCGGAGTAGGACAGAGACTGGGAAAGACAGACAGACAGACACACGTGGGGGAGGGGCAGTCAGGAACCCAGAAGATTTCAGAGATTCTCATGACCTCCCCCCCTTTCCTCTTCCCTCAGCCCCTTGGATGTCTCTCAGTGGGGACGATGAAGGGGCCCTCCTGCCCACTCCTAGTGTGCCCAAGGATGCTGACTCTTAGCATATAAATGCATTCTCAGCAGCTGCCTGATGATCATCCTCCATCCTGGCTACCACCAGCTAATGTAGTCAGGTCCCCTTCATGCTGTGAGACCTCCTGGAATCCTGGTATTTCTGAGCCTCCAGAAAGAGTCCTGGGCCGGATGACCTTCTGGATTTCTCCTTCTGTGGCCTGCCTCAGTTTCCCCTCCTGATGATCATGGCTCTTTCCCACCTCCACATATAAACACGAGTTTGGGCCCGAATCATTGTGTTCTTATCATTTCAACTTTTAGGCAGGGGAGGTAGGAGAACACATGTGTGTGTGTGTGTAGGGGGGCGGATAAATAGCCTAAGCCCTGGGCTTCAGATCTCTCCCGAGACTAACATTTGCCAGTTGTGGAATATGCCAATTTTATATACCAAGTCATGTCTGTTTCATTCATAAGTTTCACAGATACTTACCAAATGCCTACACTGCACCTCGCATTTTGAGGAATTCTTGGCTGGAGTCTGACCTGACTCCTTGGGTGGAGAGGAAGAGAAGCATTGTTCCCTCTTTGAGGGAAGGGGTTGCCTCCCCTGGCCCCTTGGTTCCCTTCTTTCTTAAACCATGCTGACAAAGGGAAAGATAAAAATACACCTCCCTGGGCGCCTGGCTGGCTCAGTCGGAAGAGCATGCGACTCCTGATCTTACGGTCGTGAGCTCCAGCTCCACCATCGGTGTAGAGATTACTTAATAAAATAAATAAACTTAAAAATAAAAAGAAAACCCTCCAAAAAAACCCAAACCACCGCCCAAGAGGCTTGGGAAATAGAACAGCTGGAGGTGGTCGGTGGTCCGGCAGGGCGCTGCGATGCCTGCCGGGAGTTGTAGTTCTGGGCATCCGAGTCTCTCCGGGGCCGCCCACCCGCCTGCCCTGGGAAGGGGCGGGCGGAACCTCTGGGGCCGCGCTCTTCTCTGTGGACGTGGCGTGGGACGCCCGCGGCCCTCGTGGAGCTCACCGGCCCCGCCCCCGGGGGGGTCCTTATGAGCGCTCATTGGCTGGAGGGCGGGGCCTCTGCGCTGCTGGAGGCGGGGTCTGGCTGGAGAGCAGCCAAATTGGGCATCTTTTCGGAGAACGCAGAGCGGACTGTGTAGAGAGAAGTGAAGCTGGCGAAACTGGTAAAGGGAGGCGAGGGCGGGTGGCTTGCCCAGGGAGAACGGTTCGGGTTCTCTCGGGTCGGGAAATTGGGTCCGGGCTGCAAATAACGCCTGGGCGCCTGCATGATTGCTCTCTGGCCACGACCCCGCCCCACACTTTGCGTGGGAAGTGCGCCACGTCTCTCCCTTGAAACCTCCCACCAGCGGCTCTGGCACCGTTCTGGGACTCCCTCAGAAGATTCAGTCCCTACCTCTGGTTTTACCTCTGAGAACCCCGCCCCCCTTTTTCCCACCCCCCGGCCTTTCTTGAGCCCTAAACTTTGTGGCCAGCTACCATCTCTCTGTCTTGTCTTCGGTCTCTCCATCCCCACCCCCAATTCTCCTGTCCTGTCTCTGTTCTTTTTCCTGTGACCCCTAACTCCTAGCCTCCACCCCTCCCTAGGGACTGATGATGTGGCGACCATCACTTCTGCTGCTGATGTTGCTGCTCAGGCGCGGGGCCCAGGGCAAGCCATCCCCTGACGCAGGCCCTCATGGCCAGGGGAGGGTGCACCAGGCGGCGCCCCTGAGCGAGGCCCCTCATGATGACGCCCACGGGAACTTCCAATACGACCATGAGGCTTTCCTGGGACAGGAAGTGGCCAAGGAATTCGACCAGCTCAGCCCAGAGGAAAGCCGAGCCCGTCTGGGGTAGGAGAGAGATGGAGGGGAGGACTCAGGGTTGTAATTTTAAACAGGGAAGTGAAGGGAGGTCTCAGTGAGAAGGTAATATTTGAGCAATGTGGCTATATGGGGGAATAGCATTCCAGGCAGAGGGAACTGTAAGTGCAAAGGCCCTGAGGCAGGAGCGGGCCTGATATTTGAGGAACAGTGAGGCCCGTGTGGCTGGAACCCAGTGAACGAAGAGGAGAAGGTGGAAGGTGATGGCAGAGACGGAACAAAGAGGTCAGGGCCTTCAGGCCACAGTGAAGATTTCAGCGTTTCTCTGAGGGAGAGGAGAGCCATGGGAGGGCTCTAAGCAGAGGGAGGACGTGAGCTGACTTAGGTTTCATCAGAATCCTTCTGGTTGCCTTTCGGGGAACAGCCTATAGGGAGCAAGAAGCAGGGAGCTGGTGGAGAGGCAACTGCAGCCGTCCAGATGGAAGACAGGAGACGATGATGACTAGATCAGGGGGAGAGTGGTGGTGACTGGGTCTGCTTTGGGAGACTGTGCACGGATGGGGTTGGGTGAAGGAGGGAGGGAGGAGGAAAGGCAGTGTGAGAGGCTAATGCATTTGGCATAGCATTACTACAACGCCTGGCACTGTTCCAAGTGCTTTACAAGGGTTAATTTATTTAACCCCCACAACCACGCTGCAGGGTAGGTTCTATTATTTATCCTCCATTTTACTGAGGGGTAAACTGAGGCACAGAGAGGTTTGTTTCTTTTTTAAGTGACTTGCCCACGGTCACACAGCCAGCAAGAGGAGGTGGCAGGATTTGAACCTAGAATATCTGGCCGTGGAGCCCACGCTCTTGACAACAGCTTGAACCTCAGGGTAGCGTGTGAGTCCGGGGACTCCAGCTCCAGACCGATCGGAGCAGACACAGCCTGGCGCGGGAGGGGGCGGCGACCTGGGCACGACCGTGTCGGAGTCGACCCTGGGAACTGGGTTGCGGGGCTTAAGGACGGTGACCGAGAGGAGCGCTCCCTGTGGGCTCTGTGAGCAGTTGGGTAAGAATCCAAACCGGTGGCGGGGAGTGGCCGCAGGCGGGGGCCTGGGAGCAGACAGGAGGGGCCCGAGAGAAGGTGCGCGAGGAAGGGCCTTCAGGGGCTTCATAGGCGACGGCACGATGCAGAAGATCCGGCCGGAGCATGGGGAAGGGACTGATGGAGGCCAAGCCCGCAGGGTTGCGGGTGATGGTTCTAGCGCACAGTCCGGAAAAAGTAGGGGAAAGGGGCGGGACGCAGCATAGGGTGGGGCTGGAGGGAGAGGGGCCTGAAACAGGCCCGCGCAGCCAGGCAGGCGGGGCAGGGGGCGGGTTGGAGGGGATGGCCTGAAGACCCGCCGCGCCTGAAACTGCGAGAGGTCGGGTGTGTGCGTGGCCGTGGCCATCAGAGAGAGTCACGGGATAGGGGACCTGTGGGCGAGGGGCGCGGTGTGACACTGCCTCCCTGCCCCCACCCCAACTCGGACAAACGAGAGATGGGACAAGTGAGGCTCCAGGGGCGCAGTCAGGGTGGAGGGTGTGGCCCTGGATTGCCGTAGGTCCTTCCCCCCAACCAGGGCGTGTGGAGGACCGCGGCGCCAGCCGTAGGCCCTCTGGGTCTGGATTGAGGGGCGGAGCGCTGCCCTGGGCGTGGCCCCGGGATTGACAGCTGCCCCCTCCGTGCGGGCGGCTCTGGGACCACTTTATCAACCCTATATGGGGGTGTGTCTCGAGTGGGGGCGTGGTTCCGTGTGAGGGGCGGAGCCTGGGCGAAGGCGGGTCTCCGGGGTGGGCGGAGTCCGGGACTGACGTATGCCCCGCCCCGACTCGCAGGCGCATCGTGGACCGCATGGACCGTGCAGGGGATGGGGACGGCTGGGTGTCGCTGGCCGAGCTCCGTGCTTGGATCGCGCACACGCAGCAGCGGCACATACGGGACTCGGTGAGCGCGGCCTGGAGCACGTACGACACGGACCGCGACGGGCGTGTGGGTTGGGAGGAGCTGCGCAACGCCACCTATGGCCACTACGCGCCGGGTACGCGGCGAGACCCCGACTCCTGCTCCTCCCAAAACACACACACTGTGACCCTGACCTTTCTGACAGCTTCATCCTGAGAACCGTTAGCCTGTGAAACAGAATCCCTAACCTTTGACTTCCAACCCTTGATCAAGTTCTACCCACTTCCAGTACCCCATCACCCCGAAACTCGCAATCCCTGATATCTGGCTTCTCACTCGCATCCACGACCTCCGTTACCGTGACTGGGGGATCCTTGACCAGGGACATCTACCTCCCATGCCCTGTCATCCTGACCGTTGATCTCTGACAGAACCCCAAATCCTGGGGCGCCTGGGTGGCTCAGTTGGTTAAGCATCTGCCTTCGGCTCAGGTCATGATCCCGGGGTCCTGGGATCGAGCCCCGCATCGGGCCCCCTGCTCAGCGGGGAGCCTGCTTCTCCCTCTCCCTCTGCGGCTCTCCCTGCTTGTGCTCTCTCTCTCTCTATCAAATGAATAAAATCTTAAAAAAAAAAAAAAAAGAACCTCAAATCTATTTACCCCATCCCCTGACTGCTTTCCCTTCTGTCTGTCCCCATGCTCCAGCCCTTCGATCCCCACAGCTCTTGTTCTCTCCCTCCTGGACCCTTCCTCCACACTCCTCCAGCCTGTCCCTCATATATCCCCAGAGGGGTCTTTCCACACCCAGAGTTGACCCTGATCCTCCCCTGCTCACAGCCCTTCATGGCTCCCCAGGGTCTCCAGAGGAGACTCCCAGCTTCTCAGCCCAGCCTGGCCCACCCCTCTGGCTTTGTTTTTCTGCATTTTCTGACCAGTCATATGGATCTTCTGTAGTTTCCCTGAACTCAGGAGCTCTTCAAACCTCCACATTCCACTCATACCCTTTCCTTTGTTGAAAACGCCCTTCTCCTCTTTGTCCTATAACCTGAGTCAGTATAACTTACTGCACCAGAGGGTGGCCTTGGGGCCCAAAGGGCCAGTGTCCACTCAAAGTTCATCATTCCTGGCTACGTGACTTTGGGCTGGTTGTTTCCTCTCTATGGGAATCTGTTTTCTCCTTCATAAAATGAGAATAAATGAAAAAACTCTCTTGACTTGCTTTTTTGTGAGAATTAAATGCAATTTTGTAGGTAAAGAGCTTCGCATATAATAAGCTCTCGCAACAAGGTTGCTAATGTATACAAACAATGAATATATATTAATTATTACCAGTTCTGTGGAGGCCTTCTTGCCCTGACTCCACCGAGCTGGATCCTTTGTCTTTTCCCTCAACCTGCCCTGTGTTCCCTCCATTAAAGCACAGCTGAATGAGATTCCCTCCCTTCCCCAGGTGAAGAATTTCACGATGTGGAGGACGCCGAGACCTACAAGAAGATGCTGGCTCGGGATGAGCGGCGTTTCCGGGTGGCGGACCAGGACGGGGACTCGATGGCCACTCGGGAGGAGCTGACAGCCTTCTTGCACCCCGAAGAGTTCCCTCACATGCGGGACATCGTGATTGCGGTGAGTTCAGGCCCGAGGAGACTTCTCCACTTCCCATCCCCCGTCCTGGGACCCAGGCTTCTGATGTCAGGGCCAGCCTTCTAGTGCTTACCTTGGGGGATCCAGTCACCTGGTCTTCTAGCACCTTCCCCAGGGAACCCAGCCCGCAAACAGATCAGTGGAGGGCAACCTCTCTGCTGCCCAACACCAGACCTCCCAGTGTCTGATCTCTCCTGGTCCTGCTTTCCCCTTCATGTGCTCACATTTGGAGTCCGGGCCCTCAGCCTGAAAACACATTCCCCAGAAGTGCCTCGGGGAGCCCCAGTCCTGGCTGAACCCCAGGAAAACCCCAACCCCATACATGGAGTATCTACCCTGAGGCCACTTCCGCTGGCCCATCTTCTTCCTATTCCTTTATAATTTTTGTGCCAATTCCAATTTCTTCTCCATTTTATAGTGGAAGGTTGTTTTTTTTTTTTTTTTTTGAGAGACAGAGAGAGATTGTGAGGGGGGGAGGGGCAGAGGCAGAGGGAGAGAGAGAACCTCAAGCAGATCCACACTAAGCATGGAGCCCCATGCAGGGCTCAATCCCACAACCCTGAGACCATGACCCAAGTGGAAACCAAGAGCCGGATGCGCAACCGACTGAGCCACCCAGGCATTTTAATTTTATTTATTTATTTAAATATTTTATTTATTTATTTGAGAGAGAGAGAGAGAGATAAAGAGCACATACAGAGGGAGAGGGAGAAGCAGACTCCCCACTGAGCAGGGAGCCCAATGCGGGGCTTGGGGACTTGATCCCAGGACCCTGGGATCATGTCCCAAGCTGAAGGCAGATGCTTCACTGACTGAACCACCCAGGTGCCCAAGATTTTATTTTTAAGTGATCTCCAGACCCAATGTGGGGCTCAAACCCACAACCCCAAGATCAAGAGTCACATTCTCCACCAACTGAGCCAGCCAGATGCCCCTGACCTTAATTTTTATTTTTATTTTTATTTTTATTTTTATTTTTTAAAGATTTTATTTATTTATTTGACAGAGACAGAGATAGCGAGAGCAGGAACACAAGCAAGGGCAGTGGGAGAGAGAGAAACAGGCTTCCTGCCGGGCAGGGAACCTGATGTGGGACTCGATCCCAGGACCCTGGGATCATGACCTGAGCCGAAGGCAGACATTTAACGACTGAGCCACCCAGGCGCCCCTGACCTTAATTTTTAGAGCAGGTTTAGGTTCACAGCCATATTGAGCAAAAGGTCCCCAGATTTCCCACATCCCCCTTGCCCCCACACTCACACAGCGTCCCCCACATCAACATCCTGCCCCAGAGTGGGGACACTCATTACAATGGATGGACCTAGACTGACACATCACCATCCAAAGTCCACAGTTCACATAAGGGTTCACTCTTCGTGGAAGGATTTATACCCATTTCTCCCATGCCTAACTTTTCACTAATTATTTTAAATTTCATTTATTTATTTGTGAGAGAGAGAGCGCACAAGCAGAGGGAGCGGCAGGCAGAGAGCGAGGGAGAAGCAGGCTTCCCACTGAGCGGGAAGCCCAATGTGGGGCTCGATCCATGACCTGAGCTGAAGACACACACTTATCCGACTGAGCCACCCAGGCATCCCCACAAATTATTTTTAAAATGTAGTTGTATGTCTAAAACAGCTTAACATACTGATGTGTTTAAATGCCCAAAGGATGCAAAAAAGGTGGATAATCCTCTGCCTTCCTCATCTCCTCGACCTTATTCCCCAACCCCTCTCTTGTAGCTCCATTTCCAGAGCTGGTTTGAGGGTCTATGGCAAGCCTGTTAGGATCAAGGGCTCTGAGGCCAGAAGAAGGCCTGGGTTCAAATCCCAGCCCGGCAGCTTCCTGGCTGTGTGACCCTGGGCAAATTACTTAACCTCTCTGGACCTGTTCCTCGTCTATAAAATGGTAGTACTGATAATTGTTCCTACATCAAGGCTGGTTTTAGGGACTAGATGAGTTAATACATGTAAAACTGCAGAACTGACTGGTGATAAATGCTCATTATGTCACATTACATGCACGCGTCAATATAGCTACACCACTTCTAGCGGTGGAATCACTGGTCCCACTAGGATATGCATTTGCAGTTGTTTTAGATATTTCTCAGGCATTTTACTGACTTGATGTGTGCACCGTTGAGGTGGGGCGTCCAGCCCATTCCAGAGATGACTACGATCTGGAGAGGAGAGATGTCATTAACCCGACCTTCTCGAACCCTCTAGACTCCCCATCCTCCAAGGCCCAATGTCCCTCCTTTATAGCGAATAATGTCATTATACCCTTTACTCTCCTGAGTTGAGTTTTTTTTTTTAAGATTTTATTTTATTTTATTTATTTATTTTATTTTTTTAAAGATTTTATTTATTTATTTGAGAGAGAGAGAATGAGAGACAGAGAGCACGAGAGGGAAGAGGATCAGAGGGAGAAGCAGACACCCTGCTGAGCAGGGAGCCTGATGTGGGACTCGATCCTGGGACTCCAGGATCATGACCTGAGCTGAAGGCAGTCGCTTAACCAACTGAGCCACCCAGGCGCCCAAGATTTTATTTTTTAAGTAATCTCTACATCCAACGTGGGGCTCGAACTTACAACCCCCAAGATCAAGAGTCGCATGCTCTACTCACTGAGCCAGCCAGGGGCCCCCTGAGTTGAAATTATTTAACAGACCCTGATTGAGTGTGTCCTGCGTACCAGGGGCACTGTGGTAACACCTTTACCTGAGTATTAGCTTGATTGGGTCATCATGGTGACCCTATGGGGGTGGGCTATCATCTTCATTTTATTTTATTTTATTATTTATTTATTTATTTATTTTTTTTTTTTTTTAAGATTTTATTTATTTATTTGACAGAGAGAGACACAGCGAGAGAGGGAACACAAGCAGGGGGAGAGGGAGAGGGAGAAGCAGGCTTCCCGCGGAGCAGGGAGCCCGATGCGGGGCTCGATCCCAGGACCCCGGGATCATGACCTGAGCTGAAGGCAGATGCTTAATGACTGAGCCACCCAGGCGCCCCTTTATTATTATTTTTTAAATATTTTATTTATTTGAGGGGCGCCTGGGTGGCTCAGTCGGTTGGGCGTCTGCTCTCTCTCTGACCAATAAATAAATAAAAATCTTTTTAAAAAAAAGATTTTATTTATTTGAGAGAGAGAGAGAGAGAGCATAAGCAGGGGGAGGGGCAGAGGGAGAAGCAGACTCCCTGCTGAACAGGGAACCCGATGCGGTGCTCAAACCCAGGACCCTGGGATCATTACTTGAGCCGAAGGCAGACGCTTAACGTGCTGAGCCACCCTGGTGCCCTATCATCTTCATTTTATAGATGAGGACACCAGGCACAGAGAGGTGAGGGGACTTGCCTGAGATCACCCAGACCAGAAGTGGCCCAGCCCAGATTTGAACCCTGGCAGTTGAATCCATGGTCCACACCAGGGGTCAGCAAACTATCTAACCCGCAGCCAAATCCAGCCCACAGCTTGTTTTTGCAAATAAAGTTTTATTGCAACACAGCCACGCCCCTAGGCTTCCATGTGCCACAACCAGAGAGAGTTCTATCAGTTCAACAGAGACTATATGGCACGCAAAGCCAGAACTATTTCCTCTCTGGCCCTTTATGGAAAGAGTTTGCAGAGCCCTTGTCTAAACTCTCCTGTCATCTTTCACATTCATGGATATCGAGTGTAACCCCCCGACACAGGACTTCAAACCATTACTGTTAGCCCCAACTATACTATAGAAAGGGGAAACTAAAGGAAAGTCACTTATAGGGGGCATCTGGCTGGCTCAATCAGTAGAGCATGTGACTCCTGATCTCAGAGTCATAAGTTCAAGCTGCACATTGGGCATGGAGCCTAATAAAAAAAAATAATGGAAAGTCACTTATAAGAAATAACAAGAATTTTAATATAAGTGCTGTAGTTACCAGGTTTAGCAAATAACAAAGGGCATTGAATTATACTTGAATTTATAACAAATAATATAGACAAATAAATTATTTTTTTTATTTATTTTTATTTATTTTTTTAAGATTTTATTTATTTTTTGACAGAGAGAGAGACACAGGGAGAGAGGGAACACAAGCAGAGGGAGTGGGAGAGGGAGAAGCAGGCTCCCCGCTGAGCCAGGAGCCCGATGTGGGGCTCGATCCCAGGACCCTGGGATCATGACCTGAGCCGAAGGCAGACGCTTAACGACTGAGCCACCCAGGCGCCCCTAAATTTTTTTTTTTAGTATAAGTATGTCCCACACAATATTTGGGACATACTTATGCTTAAAAAAATTATCTGAAATTCAAATGTAACTGTGTCCTGTAGTATAAGTATGTTCCAGATATTGTGTGGGACATCCTTATACTAAAGAATTATTAGTTGTTCATCTGAAAGTTGAATGTAAGTGAGCATCCTGTATTTTTTCTGGCAACCCTTAAATGTTGGAGCTTTCTCTGTGAAGAAGGCATAGTGCACTCTCAGACCCTGCACCATATTACAGTGAGTGAGTTTGAATATAAAAGTGGGGAACAGGGGCGCCTGGGTGGTTAAGCCAGTCGGTTAAGCGTCTGACTCTTGATTTTGGCTCAGGTCAAGATTTCAGGGTCATGAGATTGAGCCCCACCTTGGGCTCCACACTCAGTGGGGAGTCCGCTTACCCTCTCCCTCTGTCCTCACTCCCCCCAATAATAAATAAATAAATCTTTAAAAAAGTGGGGAACAGAAGCTGTTTGCTCAAGAAGTGGGGAGAAAACCAAGAGCAGAGGTACTGAGCGCGTGTCACAATGGTCCACCAAGTATGTCACACTCATGTGTAAAACGGAGCTAGGATCTAGGCTCTGCTAACTGGGAAGACACTTCAGCCCTTGGAGAGTGTGTGCTGTTGGGTGTGAGAAAAGTGTGGGGGATGCAGGACAGGTCTCCTTGGGTGGAAGCAACCTGTGCATCACAGGATATCTGGGTTCCCTGGCCCCCACGCACCAAGGGCAGGTAGGGCCTGCATCATTATACGCCCCAGAAAGCCACCCAACCCCTACCCCCACCCCTACCTGTCGTAGACCCCATTGAGACTGCTCTGTTGCCTGGCCATGCAGCGAAGCCCAATTCCGATTCCCTAAGAGAACCTCCCATCCCAACCGCAGGGGGCCAGCCCTCCTCGGGAGCCAGCCCCAATGCCTCTCTTTCCCCCAGGAAACCCTGGAGGATCTGGACAAGAACAAAGATGGCTACGTCCAAGTGGATGAGTACATCGGTGAGTGGGACCTGATCCCCTCCCTGAGGACGCCTGTCCTCCCCCAAGCAGCCCAATGCATATCCCTCATAGGAGAGCAACAGCCCTCTGAAGCAGGGGCAGGGGCACCTGATTGAATTCATGTAGCCACCAAACATTAATTGAGCACCTACTGTGTGCTGGGCCCTAAACGTATTTATCGATCACCCACCGTGTGTTGGGCCCAGCAAACATTTATTATGTATATTTGTTGGGCATAGCAAATCTTTATCAAGCACCTACTACGTGCCAGGCCCAGGAAACACGTACTGAGCACCTACTGCATGTTTGTGGTTGAGGATACAGCGGAGAATGTCACAGACTAGGTTCCTACCTGGGAGAGTCTGGAGTATCTACAAAATCAGGCCTCAGGGGCTGCAGTGGTTGCGTTCGTTCGGGAAGTCAGGGAGCTTGTCTTGAACCTGCATTTGCACAACAAAGGCTGTGTCTCCTGTTACTCAGAATTTGGGGGGCCCTCGTGATACCCCCAAATTTCCCCTTGGCCCTGCCTCTACCCCTGTCCTCAGGCAGCAAAGAATTTGGTTGAGGGGAAAGCTGTTAAACATGGATATTTTTACGAGTTTGAAAACATTTTTCTATAGCATGTTTTTACGGAACAAACGCGCAGGCAAGACATTTTTATTTAAGCATAATTTATCTTTCTTACATCTGTGAGGAAGATAGAAGTCTTTTTTTTTTTTTTTTTTTTTTGGTCAGAATTCAAGCATCCCCACTGAGTAATTGCAGCAGCTGACACATTGTTACCACACGCTAGACTCTGTTCTAAGTGGTTAACAACTTGTAAATTCCCTTAATCCACATATCAACTGACAAGATGGATATTATTGCCCCATTTCACAGATGAGGAAGCTGAGGCCTGAGGGGTAGATACTTGGCTGAGGTGGAGCAGGATGGCAGTCCACGCCAAGCCTAGTGTCCCACCCTGCCCCCTAGGCTGCTTCCTTTCCCTGTGGGGGAAAAGCAGCTTGCTCATGGGGCTCCAGGACACCCCCAGGCCCATCCATGATGCCCGGTCCCCATTAAGACCCCTGCTTTAAAGGCTCAGTCGTTAAGCGTCTGCCTTCGGCTCAGGTCATGAACCCGGGGTCCTGGGATCGAGCCCCAAGTCGGGCTCCCTGCTCAGCGGAGAGCCTGCTTCTCTCCCTCTGCTGTTCCCCCTGCTTGTGCTCTCTCTCTCTCTCTGACAAATAAATAAATAAAATTTAAAAAAAAAAAGGAGGGGGCCGTAATAGAGCACCCAGCTCATACAATGACATCTAGTCAGCACAGATGCCCCTAGCGGATGAATGCTAAACAGAAGGTGGGAGACCCATACAATGGGATGATATTCAGCCATAAAAAGGGAGGAAGTACTCATAGAGGCTACGATGTGGGTAGATCTTCAAAACCTTATGCTAAGTCACTATGACACCCCAAACTAATGTAACATTGTGTGTCAGCTACACTTTAATACAAAAATAAACACTATGCCAAGTGAAAGAAGCCAGACACAAAGGACCACAATATTGTATGACTCCGTTTACAGGAAGTGTTCAGGATAGGAAAATTCATAGAGACAGGAATTAGATTACCGGTTGCCCAGGGCTGGAGGGGGGGTGGGGGCATAGGAGGTCACTTCTTAATGGGAAAGGAGTCTCCTTTCAGGAGGATGAAAATGTTCTGGATTGATGTGGTTGTTGTACAACATTGTGAATGTATTAAATGCCACTAATGGTGGACTTTATGTTATGTGCTTTTTACCACAATTAAAAAAAAAATTTAAAGCTTATTTATTTATTTAAATCTTTTTTTAATGTTTTTTAAAAAAGATTTTATTTATTTATTTGAGAGAGAGCACAAGCAGGGGAAGTGGGAGAGGGAGAAGCAGGCTCCCCGCTGAGCAGAGAGGCAGACGCAGGCTCGATCCCAGGACTCTGGGATCATGACCTGAGCTGAAGGCAGACGCTTAACGACTGAGCCAGCCAGGTGCCCCATATTTTTTTTATGTTTAAACCTATGTATTTAATCTTTAATTTTTTCTCCACAATTTAAAAAAACCTACACAACTCCCATCTACTCTTGCCATCATTTCCTGTGAGAAATAATGACTTAGGACCATTAGGGAAAAAAAAAAAAGAGGCTCTGCACTCACTGTTCTAGAAGGCTGACTGAGTGTCCAGGGCCTACTCCATCTTTGGTGACATCCTTGTAACAGCTCCCTGGCCTGGTCCGTAAGGGGAGGAAGGCATTCTGTACTATTTATCGTGGTTTTACATCTGGTATAAAAAGACTTTTACACTTTTTTCTTTTAAAGATTTTATTTATTTATTTGAGAGAGAGAGAGAGAGAGCACAAGTAGGGGGAGGGGCAGAGGGAGAGGGAGAAGCAGGCTCCCTGCTGAGCAGGGAACCCAATGTGGGGCTCGATCCCGGGACCCTGGGATCATGACCTGAGCCGAAGGCAGGCGCTTAACCGACTGAGCCACCCAGGCGTCCCGAGGGAGCGTCTTAAAGTGAGGTGAGCTGTCCTAAGGGTGGCTTTTTAGTATCTGCTCACATGGCCTGCGCCCGTGGGGCACACAGCATTTCAGGTGCGTCTCAGGCAAACGAATTGACAGCCCGTCGAGGAAATGATCAATCCATCAAGTCCCTTTCCCTGTAGCAAGGCGATCACCTGTTAGTGCGGTGTCGCTCTTAGTCCTGTTCCAACAGAAGAGGAGACCGAGGTGGGAGAGCAGGTGCAGTGGCCTGGGGGGGGGGCGGCGTCAGGGCGGGGACGGAGCCCTGGGGTGCCCGCCGGCTTGGAACCGTCTGACGTTGCCCCCGTCGCCCGCCCCAGCGGATCTGTACTCGGCCGAGCCCGGGGAGGAGGAGCCGGCCTGGGTGCAGACGGAGCGGGAGCAGTTCCGGGACTTCCGCGATCTGAACAAGGACGGGCGGCTGGACGGCAGTGAGGTGGGCCACTGGGTGCTGCCCCCCGCCCAGGACCAGCCGCTGGTGGAAGCCAACCACCTGCTGCACGAGAGTGACACGGACAAGGTGCGTGCCGGGGGCCGGCTGTGCAGACGGGCGGGACCGGGCCTGGAGCTGCCCTGGGGCCCTCTTGGGCCAGGGACACAGAGATGGAGGGTGGGGGTGGGGGAAAGGGAGGGACAGAGACCCCCGGGGTGGGGGGGGCATACTAAGGGTCAGAGAGGAGTCTCCCAGGCAGGGCCCCCTGTCACCTCTGCTGCCCTCTGACCCTCCCTCCAGGATGGGCGTTTGAGCAAGGCCGAGATCCTGAGTAACTGGAACATGTTCGTGGGTAGCCAGGCCACCAACTACGGCGAGGACCTGACCCGTCACCACGACGAACTCTGAGCCCCCGTGTGCCCACTACAGCCTTGTCGCCCCAGGGGACGACCCGAGGAGGGGCCCCCCATGGTCAGGCCCCTCTCCCCATCTGGACCTGCAGGGTGTGGACGCCCGCACCCCGTGTCCCTCTGCCCCTGAGCTCTCAGGGACCCACCAGGTCAACTTCTCCAAGACACTGCAGTCCCTCCCAGCCCTTCCCACCCTGGCCCCGGGGGTCTCATAGACCCAAAGCGTACGTGAACAATCCGTTTCTCACTGGCAGAATCGCCCAGCCCAGGGCCCCCCATACCCAGCTCGCCTCACCTGAGCCGCACACATACAGCAGAGAAACCCCCCGCCGCCGGCCCCTGACTCGCCCGCCCGCCCGCGGGCACTGCGCCCAGAATGCCTCCTCTCTGCCAGGGAGGCAGTAAACTTCAGTGCTGGGGCCTTGTCTGTGTGTCTCTTAGGGGGTGACAGGGGCCTGGGGGAGGAATTGGGGGCTGCGGCTGGGCTTGCATCAGGCATTTGGAGAAGGGGCTCTGGGTGTTGGCAGGCTTTGAGGGCATTCCTGGGGCAGAAAATAAAACTAGCAGCCTGGACCCAGCTGTGAACAAGCCAGAGAGAAGGCTCTGTCTGCCCTCTGGATAGCACAGGATGGCAACGCTCTGCTGAGTGGCTGGGAGGGGCCGCACTGGTGAGCAGAGGAGGAAGTCAGCCCTGGGGAGCCCTGGTGGGAGAGCCAGCGGGGCGGCGGAAACAGAAGGGGCCCTGAACCCAGAATGTGTCCCGTGTGTGTGTGTGGGAAGACCAGCCAGGAGGCCAATGGGGCTGGAATGGAGTCAGCAAGTGGCGGGGGGGGGGGGGGGGGCGGGAAGTGGGGTGAATGGGATCGCGTCATACAGGGTCTTATGGACAGGTCCTCAGGTCTCTTTGTGGTAGGACAAGGTCACTAGAGGCAGAGACCCAGAGAGACGGGGACAGAATTTACTCTCAGTGAGCTGGGCGTTCTTGGAGGGTCCTGGGGAGAGGAATAGATGTGCGCCATCTTGGGTTATAACAGAGTCTCTCTGCTGCTGAGTTGGGCAGGGGCAGAAGGACAGGATATTATAGGCATTTATTCCTTCTGCAGCCCCATGAGACCTACTCGTTAAAATCTCCTCTAGAGGGGCGCCTGGATGGCTCAGTTGGTTACTCATCTGACTCTTGATTTTGCCCAGGTCATGATCTCAGGGTCGTGAGATGGAGCCCTCCATCGGGCTCCACGCTCAATGGGGAGTCGGCTTGAGATTCTCTCCCTCTCCCTCTGCCCCTCCCCTATTTGCATGTGCACACATGCACACGTTCTCTCTCTCTCTCTCTTAGATAAATAAGGGTCACCTGGATGGCTCAGGGTTAAGTGTGTGACTCTTGATTTTGGCTCAGGTCATGATTTCAGGGTTGTGAGATCAAACCCTAGGTTGGGCTCTGTGCTGGGCATGGAGCCTGCTTGAGATTCTCTCCCTCTCCCTTTTCCCTGCCCACCTCTCCCCCTCTCTCTCTGAAAAAAAAAAAAAAGAAAGAAATAAAAAAAGAAAGAAAGAAAGAATCAGGGTTGGCTTACCAATTACAACAAAGTACCACACTAAAGCAAGATGTTAATAAGAGGGGAAACGGGGTGGGGTAAAGGGGGTATACATGGGAACTCTCTGTACTTTTCTCATTTTCTGTAAACCCAAAACTGCTCTTTAAAACCTTTTTCGGATGCCTAGATGGCTCAGTCAGTTAAGTGTCTGCCTTTGGCTCAGGTCATGATCCCAGGGTCCTGAGATGGAGTCCCACATCGGGCTCTTTGCTCAGTGGGGAGCCTGCTCCCTCTGCCTGCTGTTCCCCCTGCTTGTGTTCTCTCTCTCTCTCTGACAAATAAATTAAAAAAAAATAATAAAGCCTATTAGTTAAAAAAAATCTTAAGCAACTAAAATAGAAAAGAAAATATAAGTCAAGTAATAAATCCCCCATATTTGGTTATTTTTGTTTTCCTTCTTGGGGAAAGAGATGGAAACAACCCAGGGTGAGACTGCAAACCTATAGAACAAAGTGGGGAGAACTGACATCTTAACAATATTATATTTTCCAATCCATGAACATAGTGTATTTCTCTGGAGATACAAATGTTGGCAGTTTCTCAGCAGTGTTTTGTAGTTGTCAGTAAAGGTGTTAAATCTTTTATCAAATTTATCTCTAAGTATTTTCTGGTTTTTGTGGTATGGTAAATGAAGTTATTTTTGTAAATTTCATGTTCCAATTTCTTGCCTCTATACTATAAAATACCATTAATTTTGTGTATTAACCTTGTATCCTGTGAACTTGCTAAATTCATTTATTCATTCTAGAATTTCTATTTTTTAAAAAGATTTTATTTATTTATTTGACAGAGAGAGAGAGCGTACACTCACGCACAAGCAGGGGGAGCGGCAGAGGGAGAGGGAGAAGCAGGCTTCCCACTGAGCAGGGAGCCCGACGAGGGGCTCGATCCCAGGACCCTGGGATCATGACCTGAGCTATAGGCAGATGCTTAACCAACTGAGCCACCCAGGTGCCCCTATTCTATTCTTTTTTATTGTTTTATTTCTATACCAAGATTCCTTCTTATTCAGTAGAAACATTTTCTTTTAGGTTCTTGAGCATAGTTTTAACAGCTATTTTTTACATCTGTGTGTGTGTGTGTGTGTGTGTGTGTGTGTGTGTGTCTTATTCCAGTATATGGGTCATTTTGGTGTTGGTCTCAGGTAACTGCTGGTCTCATTTAACTGCCTTTTCTATTAAGAATGGGTCATATTTTCCTATTTGTTTTTTTTTTTAATTTTGAGTAATGTTAGAGTGTATCCTGGATACACTGTAAAAACTCTGGAGTCCATTATGTTCCTCTGAAGAGCATCAATTACTTTTTTCCTGAGCAGCCCTTTAACTTGGTAAACTCCAACTGTAATCTCTGTAAAACTCTCCTATAAAATTTGTACCTCAAATTTCAGTTCACATTTTTTAGGCTTAGCTGGGCTTTTTGGAGTGTACCCCATGCAGGTGTGGTTCGGGGGTCAGCTAGATATTTGAGCAGAGTTTATATAAAAATATTTGGAGTGCCCCCACCCTGGATCTCTTTTCCAGATTTATACCTTAATTTCCTGTTGCTCTGGTGCTTCAAGCCAGGAAGACTGGATTTTCCCCTGGTGTTTTAGTTTTAGCTGCCCCTCCCAGCACGTACTAGAACCTGCCCCCGTCCCCCCCTTTTTTTAAACAGGCACCGCCCAGCGGGGAACCTGATGCCCCCCGCCTTTTTTTAAACAGGTTCCACGCCCAGCGGGGAACCTGATGTCCCGCTAGATCTCAAGACCCTGAGATCATGGCCTGAGCTGAAATCAAGAGTCTGATGCTCAACTACTGAACCACCCAAGCGACCCATTTCTTTTTTATCAAGTGTCAATTTCCTTCCAGTTTCTGGCTGCTTTTTTCACTTTCCAGTGCCTTTATGTAATTGTTTTCTGTTTTGTGCAGAGTTTATAATTGTTATCTGCGATAGGGTTGGAATTTGCATCCATGGGTGTCTGAATCCAAGCTTATAATTATGGTAATATACTGTCCCCTACTGGCTAGAGGTGGAGACCTGGTTTATGAAAGCGTAGGATAAATTTGTAGATCTCTGGGGGCTGCATGTTTGAAAACATTTCGAATTTTAATTTTTTTCTCTTTTCAAATTTTCATTAAATTCTAGTTAAAAACATTTTTTAGGGGCGCCTGGGTGGCTCAGTCGTTAAGCGTCTGCCTTCAGCTCAGGTCATGATCCCAGGGTCCTGGGATCCAGCCCCGCATCGGGCTCCCTGCTCCGCGGGGAGTCTGCTTCTCTCTCTGCCCTTCCCCCTGCTTGTGCGCTTGCGCTCTCTCTCTCTCTCTCTCTCTCTCTGTCAAATAAATAAATAAAATCTTTTTAAAAAACCATTTTTTAAATTCAAAATAATCAACAAATTACTTGTACAGAACAGCTTATGACAGAAAGCTGTCCAACACCTTTTCACCCTTAGTGCCTCTCCCCAGGTTTTTTTTTTTTTTCTTGGTCTTTTGCACATTTTGTTTATTTTTAAGTTTTGGCGATATACTCATAGGATACAAAATTCTAAATGTACAAGATGTTATATGCTAAACACGAGTCTTTCTTCCACCAAGTTCGCCTCCTCACAGGCAGCCTGTATTTCTTTCCAGGGAGAAATTTAAATAGATTTAGGCAAATATGTACAAACTGTTTTTCTTTTTAATAGAAAGGATAGCAGATGACTAACAATATTTTTTTATCTTTCTTGTTTCACATAACAATTTTTGAATCAGAATGCTCTGATTTTTAACTTTCATAATTTATTTTCTTATTGAGATAATAAAGAATACATATTTAAACGTATTCATTTAAGTAATCTCTTCACCCAACATGGGACTCAAACTCACGACCCCGAGATCAAGAGTCTCATGCTCTTCCGACTGAGCCAGCTAGGGGCCCCAAGAATATATTTTGAAGACTATTTCA
The DNA here is from genome assembly GCF_964656455.1 of Halichoerus grypus. Lineage (NCBI taxonomy): Eukaryota > Metazoa > Chordata > Mammalia > Carnivora > Phocidae > Halichoerus > Halichoerus grypus. The sequence goes on from NC_135726.1 coordinate 54,220,101, forward strand.
ATTCAGTCCATAAAGATTTAACTAGTTTTCCACTGACCAACATGGAGGTTGTTTCCAGTCTTTTCTAAACAGTGTTGCACGGAAGGGTCTAGCATATCTATAATTTTCCATGAGTTTAGTTCCTAGATAAGTTCCTAGAAGTGGAATTTATGAATTTGGTAGATGTTGCCAAATTGCCAAGCACATCTCTTTGTTATTGCTGTGAATTTCAGTAAGTTTTTACGGGGGCATAACATACGTAATGTACACAACTCAAGTGTTTGGTGAAATGAATTTTTATAAATGGTGCATACGCACTTGTAGCTAGTATTCAGGTCAGAAACAGAATACTATCTATCAGTCCCTAGCAGGACCCAGACATGGCCTCCCCAAAGATAACCACTATCCTGATTTCAAACAACACAGTTTTGCTTATTTACTATAGAGAAGTGGAATCATGCTGCGTGGACTCATGTACTGGGCAGATGATTCCTTCCTTTTCACTCCACTGTGCGTGGCCCACAATTCATCTGTTATACTGTTGACAAGCTTTTCCATCATTCCCAGCTACAGGTATTACAAATAGAGCTGCTGTGAACTAACTTACTTTCTTCCTCCCTCCCTTCCTTCCTTTTGGAAAACGCAGCTAGCAAGCCCAGGCTTTTATTTTATTTTATTTTTTAAGATTTTATTTATTTGACGGAGAGAGAGAGCACGTACAAGCAGGGGGAGTGGTAGGCAGAGGGAGAAGGAGTCTCCCGGCTGAGCAGAGAGCCTGACATGGGACTCGAGCCCGGGACCCTGGGATCATGACCTGAGCCGAAGGCGACTGAGCCACCCAGGCGCCCCACCCCCTTATTTTTAAAGATTTTTATCTTTAAGTAATCTCTACACCCAACGTGGGGCTCGAACTCACGAGATCAAGAGTCACGTGTTCTTCTGACTAGGCCAGCCAGGCGCCCCATACTGTGAACCTGTGAACATTCTAGTTGTTTTCTTGAGCGCGGTTGGGTGTGTGTGTCACTGGAGTGAGATTGTGAGGCCAGGGGGTTGGCATATCTTTAGCTTTGACTAGATATCGTCAAATTACTGCTCCAGTTTCCGTATCTACCAGCGTGGTAAAAAAAGTTCCCTTTTCTCCGAAGGATCTTCTGAACTGTTTCTGCTTTTAGTTCTTTCTATGGTGACCCCCACAGTTCTAGATCAGTGTGGTCTAAATCCACATGCTTTTGAGAGCCAGCCTGGGAGAAGCAACTAGGTGGGGTCTCTGATGATGTCAGATCTTCTCTTTCTTTTCTTTTTTCTTTCTTTCTTTCTCTTTTCTTTCTTTCTCTTTCTTTCTTTCTTTCTTTCTTCTTTCTTTCTTTCTTTCTTTCTTTCTTTCTTTCTTTCTCTCTCTCTCTCTTTCTTTCTTTCTTCTTTTCCTTTTTTTTTAGATTTTATTTGACAGAGAGCGCACAAGCAGGGGGAGCAGCAGAGGGAGAGGGAGAAACAGGCTCCCCACTGAGCAGTGAGCCTGATATGGGGCTGGATCCCAGGACCCTGAGATCATGACCTGAGCCAAAGGCAGATGCTTAACCATCTGAGCCACCCAGGCACCCCAGATCTCCTGATTTAAAAAAAAACTGGGGGGAGGTGCGCCTGGGTAGTTGGGTCAGTTGAGCGTAAAACTCTTGGTTTTGACTCAGGTCGTGATCTCAGGGTCCTGAGACAGAGCCCCACGTCGGGCTCCATGCTGGGTGTGGAGACTGCTTGAGATTTTTTTTTCTCTCTCTGTCTCCTTCTGCCCTTCCCCCCTCCTCTTGAGTGTGCACGCTTTCTCTCTCTCTCAAAAAAAAAAAAAAAAGAAAAAAACTGAAATGCAACTGACATACTATAAAATGAACCCTTTAAAGTGTAAAATTCAGTGATTGACAAGGTTGTGCATCCATCACCACTAATTCTAGAACATTTTCATCCCCCGCACCCCATAGTAAACCAGGACCCTTAGTCCTGGTTTAGTCACTCCCCATTCCCTCCTCCCTCCAGCCCCTTGGCAATCACTCATTTACTTCCTGTCTCTATGGATTTGCCTATCTGTACATTTTATATAGTAGGGATCATACAGTAGGTGACCTTTTGTGTCTGGCTTTTCACTTGGCATACTGTTTTTCAAAGTTCATCCACATCGTAGCAGGTATCAGTACTTCATTTTTATGGCTGAATAATATTCCACTGTGTGAACATGCCAGGTTCTGTTTGTCCATTCATCACTTGATGGACATTTGTGTTTTTTCTACTCTTTGGCTAATGTGATTAGTGCCTTCATGTAAGTTTTTGCATGGACAGGTTTTCAGTGTTCCTGAGTATATTCCTAGGAGTGGAATCACTAGGTGGATTTTTAAAAAAGATTTATGTTTGAGGGGTGCCTGCCTGTGGCCCAGGTCATGATCCCAGGGTCCTGGGATGGAGCCCTGAGTCAGCTCCTTGCTCAGCAGGGGGTCTGCTTCTCCCTCTGTCCCTCCCCTCTGCTTGTGCTCTCTTTCTCTCTCTGATCTCTCTCAAATAAATAAAATCTTAAAAAAAAAAAAAAGATTTATTTGAGAGAGGTGAGGGAGGGGCAGAGGGAGAGAGAGAGAGAGAGAGAATCTCAAGCCGACTCCCCGTCACCCACCACACAAGGAGCCCAATGAGGGGCTCGATCCCATGACCCTGAGATTATGACCTGAACCAAAATCAAGAGTTGGATGCTCAATCGACTGAGCTACCCAGGCGCCCCACTAAGTTCATTTATTATTTTATTTCATTTTTTAAAGATTTTATCTATTTATTTGAGAGAGAGAGAGGGAACATAAGCAGGGGGAGTGGGAGGAGAGCAGGCTTCCTGCTGAGCAGGGAGCCCGACGCAGGGCTTGATCCCAGGACCCGAGCCAAAGGCAGACGCTCAATGACTAAGCCACCCAGGCGCCCCTAAGTTCATTTTTTAGAGAGAAATGGAAATCTACTCACATGAAATCCCCTTTTAAAAATTTCTAAATTTGTTCTTTAACTCACACAGTCTGCTTTTTGGTTACAGTTCTATGAATTTTGATGAATCAGTCATGTAACCACAATCAAGATACAGTTCTGTTGCCCCTCCCCCAAAGTCTCTTGCTCTCCCCTCCTTCCTAGGCCATCCCTTCCTCTCCCTTGCCCACCAAGGATTTGCTCCCTGTCTATGTAGTTTTCCCTTTCCAGAATAAATCTCCCTATTTAAAAACCTTAAGAATTGCAGGGGCGCCTGGGTGGCTCAGTTGGTTAAGCGTCTGACTCTTGATTTCGGCTCAGGTCATGATCTCAGGGTTGTGAGATCGAGCCCTGCATGGTGCCCTGAGTTGGAGCTTAAGATTCTCTCTCTTCCTCTGCTCTTACCCCCCTGCCCCCCGTCTCTCCCTCTCAAAAAAAAAAAAAAAAATTTCAGTTTTCTTTTTTTTTTTAAGATTTTATTTTATTTGAGAGAGAAAGAGATCATAAGTAGGCAGAGCAGAGGGAGAGAGAGAAACAGGCTCCCCCGCTGAGCAGGGAGCCTGATGCGGGGCTCGACCCCAGGACCCTGGGATCATGACCTGAGCCGAAGGCAGACACCCAACCGACTGAGCCACTCAGGTGCCCCAGAATTTCAGTTTTCTATGTGCCCTCCGTGAGCCAGTTGAGGCTGGAGCCCCTGTAGGAACACCCCGCTGGAGGTAAGCCCTGCCTCCCCTTTCTTGCTCTCAACTTTAGACCAGTGTCTACAGAACCTCTGCTGAGAAAAGGCAACCTTTTTTTTCCACTTCCTTCTCTCCCTTCTGCAGCTGTAGCTGAAGCTGTGGTCAGACTCTTGCTTTCTCTCCTTGTCACCTTCAAAACCTCAAAGGAAACTACTTTCTTGGAGCAAGGACCTTGACACGCACCCCATCGCCTCCCCACAAAGGGTGTCTCAAAGGGCCTGTGAATCAGTGGGATTTGGATTCCTTGTGGAAACAAAGGTGCAAGATTGGGAATCCTTGAAGCTTTTATTTGGGGTGGGGGGTCGTCTGAACACACATGAGCAAGATTGGAGTCCTTGAGGGGGCTGAGAGAGAACTGGAAGGACCCAGGGGTGGTTGTGGGCTCTTGAGAAAGAGGCTGAGGACTGGGGGCATTATTTAGGGACTAAGGAAGGGGGTGACCTAGAACACTCTAGGTAGAAAGGATTGGGTGGGAGTTTAAGGGGGAGAGGTCTTTTTTTTTTTTTTTAATAATCGTAGGGGACTTTGAGAGAGAGATAGCAACAGAGATAGAGAAAGTAGGAGCAGGGAGGAGAGGGAGAAGCAGGTTCCCCACTGAGCAGTGAGCCCAATGTGGCACTCGATCCCAGGACCCTGGGATCATGACCTGAGCCAAAGGCAGACACCCAGCCGACTGAGCCACCCAGGCGTCGGGGGGAGAGGTCTTTGGGGTGACAGTGTGGGACTACCTGGGGGAGGAAGGGTAGAGAGGATGGGAGGAAGGGCAGGGCTGGGGGTGGGGAGGTCTCTGGAGGTGGCTGACTTCTAAGTGAATTTGGCTTCTGCTACAGCTTTGAGCAGTGTGACTTTGGGCAAGTGTGTTTTCTCAGACTCAGTAGGCTGTTCTGTGAAATGGGTACAAGCATCCCTCTCCCAGGACTCAAGAGAACCATAGATTGATAGGCCCAGACGTCAAGGGCTCCTTGAATGGCAGCTGCAACCAGTTTCCAGGGATTGGGGTCCCAAGAGTAGGGTGTGAGGGCTCTTAGGGACACAGAGAAGGTTCTAGAAGCATTTAGGGCAGCAAATTCTGGGTGTGTGTGGGGGGTCCCCAGAGTGCAAGGGCGACACCACCCACCTCCTGCTACAACCTTCCTCTGCAGCCGGATGTACCAGGGGCTTCAGCAAAGGGCAGTGAAGGATACTTCCTGGTCCTTTGAATCGGGTCTGGGCATCAGATGAGACCTTTTACTTTTACAGAAGTGAAAAGGTAGAGCTTGTTCACCCAACAGAACGGTATGTGCACTGAGAGGTCACGCTGGTTGAAAACACTTGTGTGTGTACTATGTGGAGAAAGATCTGGAAGGACAGAACCTAGGTATCGCTCAGAGAGGCGATCCTTGGAATGTTAAGGCTTGATCTTTGTGATCTTTGCTTGACCCTATGCTCTGCCTCGCACACGGCCCAGGGTTGCTGTTGTGAGTCAACAGTCATTAAGAACAAAGCTCCGAGAGCCCCCCCTGTGCTCCTAGCCAGGCCTACTGCAGGCAGGCCCGCCAGGCCCCAGGCTCTGCGGCCTCCTCACCCCTGCAGGCTCTGCTCCTCACCCCTGCCAGGTCCTGTGCCCCCGGCAGCCTATGCAAGCCTCTGGAGGAGGGCTTTCTTCTTGGTCTTGGCCTTCTGCCGTCAAGTGTCAGAGGGCAGGGCTCCTGCCTGCCTTCTCTAGACTGGGAGCCTGCTGCTCGCGCTCACCGCATCTGGCTTCCTTTGGCTGTCTTACCACACTTTACTTTGAGAGACACCTTCCAGAACGTCTCACGGGCTTCGAATGCGGCGTAACTCAAAAAGATGCGAGGGGGTTTCTACGGAGCCTGTTCAAGTGGCGCCTTCGTGTGCACGCGCTTCGGACTCCGACTTCTGGCTACTCTCACCCAACGTTAATGGGGCGCGTGTGCGTTCAGGTCAGGTTTTACTCCTAACGTCACACCACCCTTAAAATGAGCCCTGGCCTTCGGGCTCCGGCCGCTGCAGCAGGCACACGCTGGAGGGCTGCCTGGGGGGCCCCAGGGCTCCAGCGCAGCCTAGGAAGGCACCACAAGGCCAGTGAGTCCAAGCCCGTTTATTTGGTCTCCCGTGCACTCAGGCCTGCATCACCGGCCTCGACTTCTCAGCCTGCAGCTTCACTCCGGAGCCCGCGAAGCCCGTGCCGCCCTGGGGAGGTGGGGGGACAAGGCCAAGGTGGGGGCAGGCCGGGCTGCAGGGGCGGTGGGGGGGGGTCCTAAACCCGGTAAGGTGACGCAGGACCCCGGGGCAGGCTGGCCTCCCGGGAGGGGCGGGGTCCCGGGGGGGGCGGAGGGGAAGGAGAGGGGGCGGGGCCTTGCAGAGCGCGGCCGGGGACGTGGGTCGCTGCTTACCCGCTGCAGCACGATGATGTCGCGGTCCGTCAGCTTCTCCCCGTTCACGGGGTCTACCATGTCTTTCCGAATCAGCTTCTCCACGCACTCCAGGGTGACCACGGCCCCACTGCGGTGAGCGTGAGGGTCGGGGGCACCGATCAGAGGCCCCGCCCCGACGAGGGAGGGCCACCCCCCCGAGCCCCGCCCCGCCCCGCCCGGCAGGTCCCGGGATCCTCCCCCTGGCGACTCGCGTGACTCACGAGGGCCGCAGCACGGCGCAAGGCGTGGCGTTGCTCAGGCTGTCGCGGGTCACAGCGCACACGTAGCGTTCACTGCGAGTGATGAGCCCCACGCGGTCCACGGAGCTGTCGAGCGGCGTGAAGCGCACGGGGGTCAGGTCCGACATGCGCAGTGGCTTCCCGGACATAGGGCAGGTCACGGTGCGCGACTGCGCGCGACAGAAGGGAGGCAGGGTCAGCAGGCGGGGCTGGGGCCAGGTGTAGGGAGGATGGGGGGGTCTCAGGCAGGGAAGGGGGTTGCTCAGGTGCTGGGGATGCTCACAGGCTTCTCCAGCTTGGTGGCCTTGGCCTCGGGGGTCAGGGACGGGATCCAGAAGCTGGGCAGCGCTTTGTCCTTGTCCTTGCCTGTGGGGCCTGCACTGGACCCAGGTCGGGCATCATCTGCAAGGGGAAATGGGTTCGGATGCCACACCCGGGGAAGCACCCGGTCCCGCGGGACCCCCACTCACTTGCAAGTCGGCTCCCCCTCACCTGGGCTGTTCTCCGAGGCAGCCTTGGGCGTGAAGGGGTTGAGGGGCCGGCTCACGATGGCTGCCTCCTTCTCTAGGAAGCCCCGCACCTGGTCCTGGGCCGCAGCCCGCTGCAGCTCTCTCTGCTCCTCACGCCGGGCACCCCGCTGCTTCTCATAGGCCTGTGGACAGCCAGAAAGGAGTGGACTATGCGTCTCCCTGTGGGTTGTGAGTCTGAGGGTGGCTCTTCCCATTTCACAGGTGGGTAAACTGAGGCCTACAAAGGGGACAATCCTGGCACTGTTCGTAGAGGCTGGGGACTGCCAGGGTGTGAACCTTTAATATGCTGTGATCTATGGTGTGGCTCTGCTACCCTTGCTTGTCCCTTCCCCTACTGCAGGGCAGGTCGCTGGTTTGGGATTCAGTGGCTTCTCTGTTCCTGGGCAGCAGAGTGGTCAGCAGCTTGGCAGGAGACAGATGGCCAGACTTAAACCTTGCCTCTGTCACTGATGAGCTCTTTGGCTTCCAGTAAGTGCTGTGACTTCTCCTGGTCTCAGTTTCTTCGTCTGTAAATCGGGCTAACAACCGCGACCTACCTCGCAGGCTCTCTGGGTTATGCAGGATGAGTTTTGGAAACGCTTTTTTAAAACCTTGCCTGGCACATAGCAAGCGCTCCATAAATGCACCTGTGGGCCATGTTATATTTTACAGTGTACGTACGGTAGACCCTGTCCGGCCCTGGAGGCGAGTTCCAGGAGAGTAAGAAGCAATTGACATTCACCGAGCCTTGACTGCGCGGGCCGTGTGGGTGTGCGCGTGCGCGGACGCAGGGACGTGGTGCTCAGCTGAGACTGCCCTGAGTCCCCCAGCTGAGGGAGGAGAACACTGAGGGTGACTGGTGCTCAGGACGGCCTCTGGCATGGTCACCGTGAGGAGGGAGCACCCAGGCAGCCACTAGACCATGCAGGGGGTCATGGGCGCAGGGGAAGCCCCTCGCTCAAGACAGAAGGCTCAGCAAGAATCTAGCCCGCCGCCTTTCTGGAGCTCTGTGAAGCCTGGCCAGAAAAGCAGGGAGGCAGGCCAGCTGTGCCTCACACACAGTGATAAACGGGGTCCCTCCTATCCATGAAAATAGTTCACCCATGGAAGGTGGGCGCGGCTCCAAGTAAAGGCCTTGAGAAATCTGACCTGTGGGCATCTACCGCATGCCCTGCAGGCGCTCTCTGATTTGACTCCGTTGGCCCATTTTGGAGCTACTGAAACGGAGGCCCAGAGAGATGAGGTGACATCAGTTAATTCAACAAGTATTCATGGAAAACCTAGGGCCAGGGGGTGGGCAAGAGGTTTGTTCCCTGCCCCTGGGGCCTGCCGTCTGGCGGGGGAAGTGGGCACATGTTGGCCACATGCAGAATCACACCCATGACAAGTGTCAAGAGAAGAGGTGTCAAGGGCAGACCCTGGGGGCCCTGGACTAGCAGGAGGTCAGAGGAGGCAACACCTGGGCTGATATCTGGAGGAGAAGAATTTAACCACAAGTGGGAGGGGATGGTGCACCAGGCAGCAGGAACAGCCCGGGCAAAGGCTCAGAGGGAAAAGGAACTCAGAAAGGAAGCCCAGACTGGCTCTGCTTGTGAGCTTGTGAGCTCACACCCTGCCCCTGCCCCCTCCCCCACCCCCGTCACCTTCATCTGCCGGGCGATCTCCTTCTTCTGGTGCAAAATGTACTCCAGAATTGCCTCCCGCTCATACAGGTAGCCATCCGGGCTGTAAGGACAGGACAGGGTGAGAAGTGTCAGCTCCCTGCCCTGGGCACCCACTAAAGCCTCTTACAGGGAGCAGATCACTCAGTGCTCAGTGCACCCTGAGGTGGACCAGACCATTTCCATTTTCCAGGCTTTATAATCTGCTCTGACATGCGTGGGGCGGGGGGGCGGAATCTTGTGCTGTAGAGGGTTAACTCAGCGGGCCTGGGTGATCCCATCCCTGCACCTTCCAAACAAAGGACTGGCCCTTGACCAGCTCCCAGGAGGGAACCTTGGAGCTCCTGGAATCTGCTGCCTGATAAAAGTGTCTTAGTTCACCTGGGGCAGGGGTGGGAGGTGGAGGTGGGGGCTTGGGCCGTGTGGTATCAGACCTCCAGAGGGGCTGGAGACCAAGGTCAGCCCCACGGAGGTCAGCCATGCCTCCAGGACCAGCCTCCAATAAAATCCCCGGACACCGGACACCAGGGCCTTAGGTGGGCTTCCCCGCTGGGCAGCACTCTGGCCTCTTGTCACACCTTGTTGCTGTCCCTGGGACTCTGTCAGGAGAGGATGATTAGAGGCTCGCTCCTGGTCCCTCCCGGGCTCTGCCCCATGTTTTCCCCCTTGCTGACTTAATGTCCCTCTTCCTACTGTCACAAGCTGTCACTGACTAGAACTACCTCCCCGAGTTCTGTGAGTTCTTCTCATGAACCCCTGAACCTGAACGTGGCCTCAGGGACCCTAGATGGGGCTGGTCATGCGGGGAAAGACCCACCCGGCCGTCACTATCTCTGTAACACAGACCCGCACACCGAGCCCATATTCAGTCACTAGACTAAGCACCTTGTACCCACGATCTCCCTGAAGCCTCCGCCAGGCCGTGAGGCAGGTAACAGTGAGCGTCTGCACATGAGCTGTTATTATGCGCCAGGCAATGTTCCAAGGGCCCTACCCTCTATTACAAATGTATTCTTTTCCACACCCCGTGGAACACGTTAGGATCACGCCCATGTCTTGGATGAGCACACTGAGGCTCTGAGAGGTGGAGGGGCTTGCCCAGGGCGCCCCAGCTGTGCAGGCGGCCAGACCCACGCACGCGGCCCCCTCCCTGCAGCTCCCCAGCTCACGTGACGACAGGGTCATGGCAGGGCTGCAGAGAGAGGCAGCAGCAATCGAAGTCCTTGACGGCATCGCGGCTCAGGCGAATGTTCTGGGTCCCGTAGCCCGAGGCCGCTGGGGACAGAGACAGACAGAGGGATGGAGGGCCAGGAGATGTGCCCCGTGCCGAACCCCAAGAGAAAGGCACAGAGAGAACTTGGAGGCGGGGTGGGGAGGGGGGACACTCTGAGAAACAGGCAGTCAAGCGCTTGGGCTGTGTGTCTGTGTGTCTCTGTGTTGGGGGCAGGGGCATGACCCACAGGAAGGTGTCCATCCAGAGGGTAAGTGACAGACAGGCCCTGTCACTGAGATAGCTGGGTAGAGAGGCTCACGGCTGACTCCCCTCCGCCCCTCTGGCTCTATGACCAAACTCAAGGGCCTGTATCTCCCTGGGCCTCAGTTCTGCCGCGACAACAGCGATTCCTTCCTCAGTGGGTGGCTGGGAGTCTTAGATGAGGTCACGTACAGAAGTGCCCATCACTGGGGCGGGGGAGGGCTGCGGGATCACGTGGGCTGTTCCTCATAAGGTCATGACCATCAGTCGGGGGTGGGGGGAGAGACATGGCCAGAAGGCACAACCAGAGGGGCAGAGGGGGGATGGTGACTTCAAGAGACATTTGTCCCCCTGCCAAACCCAATACCTGTGTCCTTCTTCTTCTCGTGGTAGGTATAGACAGCTCCTGCCGTGCAGTTCTTGCCATGCCGTGTCATCCTGAGGGAAGGAGGGGATAGTCACAGGGCTGTGGTGGAGGGAGTCCATAGGGAGGACGGGGCCCTCAGAGCTGATCTGACCCTGCCCCTGCCAGATGGGAAAACTGGGGGTGGGTCAGGGGAGGACATTACTATTTTTTTAAACAAACTGCTAAAGGGGCAGCAGAGCAAGACTTACGGGCTGTTTCTTCTCTGATCTGCATTTTATTTATTTAATTATTTTTAACGATTTTATTTATTTGATAGAGAGAGTGTGCGCACGAGTGGGGGTAGGAGCGGAGGGAGAGGCGGGCTCCCTGCCCGATGTGGGACTCGATCCCAGGACCCTGAGATCATGACCTGAGCCGAAAGCAGGCGTGTAACTGACTGAGCCAACCAGGCGTCCCCAGGGGAGGACAGTCTTACACACATGAAGTGGTTACGAAGATATATCTATACACTCCAAAAAGGAAGATGGCATTTTACTTTGAAAAAGACCTACACTTTGCTTGTAGAAGCAGGCATCGGAAGGGGTGCACGTTGTAAGTTACTCTGAGGGGGTAGAGGGAGGGTGATTTGAAATCCAAAAAAGTTCTAGCAGCAGATGAGAATGGGTGCAGCTCCTTACACACATCGGGGAGGTGAGGGGCCTGGAGATGCTCTGTTCGGGGTGTGTGTGTGCTTTGTGGATGCCTACAGGCTCACACAACTTAGTGCAGTACTCTTTCTCCTGGGTGGGTGAGATCATCTGTAAGCAAAGGCGAAATCCGCATTCTGCTCGAATTGTTGCCTAACCTTACCAATTACACTGGAATAAATTCACATCTTCAAAACAAGCATCCTAGCAGAGCTAGGTACACGGAACTCTGGCAAATCAACAAGAAAAAAAACAGCTACCCCAGCAGGAAAAGGAGCAGAAGACGTGAACAAGGGGCAATTTATGGAAGAAGCAGCTCAAAGACTAACGCGTGTGTGGGGAGACACTCAATTCTCCTCAGATGGAAACAACAGTGAGATAGCACTTGACAGGGGCACCTGGGTGGCTCAGTTGGTTAGGCGACTGCCTTCGGCTCAGGTCATGATCCTGGAGTCCCGGGATCGAGTCCCGCATCGGGCTCCCTGCTCAGCGGGGTGCCTGCTTCTCCCTGTGACCCTCCCCGCTCTCATGTGTGTGCTCTCTCTCTCAAATAAATAAATAAATCTTAAAAAAAAAGAAAAAAGATAGCACTTGACACCGATCATCAGGCTGGCGGGAGAAACTCTGAAAGCTGGGTAAGACCAGGACTTGGTGAGGACGTGCGGTCGGTCACAGAACCCTTAGGCATTGCAGCGGGGAGAGTGGACAGGGCCAGCCTCCCAGAACTCAGGCTGGCGGAACTTTAACAAAGTAAGCGCAGGCGACTCTGCACTTGGGTGATGTGCCCCGAAGACATCCTCAGAGACATCCGCAAGGGAGCATACCCACAGATGTCCACAGCGGTGTTACTTACACCGGAGGGGAGTCAGAGGCAACTGGATGTCCCTCCCTGGGAGAATGGGTGCTGACAGCCCATCCTCGAGACTACCCAGCTGTTAAAATGCAACCCATTGGGTGTGTGCAAGGCATCATGGGTGGATGTTAACGCAATACTGGGTATAAAAAATAAGGGAACCAACAGTAAGAAATGAAACAGGATCGCTGCCAATCTACACATGCCTATGATGGTACTTTTTTTTTTTTAATATTTTATTTATTTATTTGACACAGAGAGAGAGAACGGGAGAGCACAAGCCGGGGGAGCTGCAGAAGCAGAGGGAGAAGCAGACTCCCAGCTGAGCAGGGAGTCTGACGTGGGGCTTGATCCCAGGACCCTGGGATCATGACCTGAGCCCAAGGCAGATGCTTAACCGACTGAGCCACCCAGGCGCCCCAAGATGGTACATTTTATTGTATTTTATTTTAAGATCTTATTTATTTATTTGACAGAGAGAGAGACAACGAGAGCAGGAACACAAGCAGGGGGAGTGGGAGAGGGAGAAGCAGGCTTCGCACTGAGCAGGGAGCCAGACGTGGGGCTCGATCCCAGGACCCTGGGATCATGACCTGAGCCGAAGGCAGATGTTTAACGACTGAGCCACCCAGGCGCCCCAAGACGGTACATTTTAAAGAAGACCATACAAACAAGAGGGTACGCACTGTGCGGACGGGGTGGGGACCAACCAGGGGCTGGAGATACCGGAGGGGGCTACAGGTTATAGGGATCAAGGATTGGGCAAGATGACCTTCAGCCTGGCCTTGAGTCCAGGGTTGGCCATTTCCTTTCTCTGAGCCTTGGCTTAATTTGGCAAAAAGTGGGGATAACCATGGGATCTAGTTGACAGGACTGGACTGCCGTGAGAAGTGCATGAGTCCTGCTCAGAGCCTGGCACACAGGGGTGTTCGGGAAATATTCTCTCTAGCCCTCTGGCTGCAAGAAAGGTCCAGAAGGCTGGCGTGGGGGTGGGGGCACAACCAAGGGCTCCCCAAATGCAAAAAGAGCACCTCTGTCTTTATACCCCTCTTCTGGTCGCCTTCGGAAATTTGTCTTTCACATCCAGAACTCGAACTGCAAACCTCTCTCTGAGCCGTGGATCTCGCTCTCCCCCTACTGGCGTCTTCCCTCAGAAACCAATTTCTGGTCTTCGGTATATTGACATAGCATAGAGGCACAGACCTTAAGGATGCAGCTTGATGCGTTTTGACAAATGTATATGCCCTCATGACCACCACCCCAGTGGAGACACAGAACATTTCACCCCAGCGGCGGTCACCACTGCTTGCAGGAGCTAACCTTGGTGAAACACCCCAACGTGACCCACAGAACCTCCTCCGACTTTCCCTCACCCTCCGAGGTTTTGGGCAAACGTCCAGCACCTGCTGTCTCCCCCAGCTCACCTGCCACCAGCCCCTCCCCTGGGCCCTCTGGCTTCCGCCCCAGCCCCCACAACTGCCACTCACGGAGGTCGCGCTGACCTCCTCCTGGACAAATTCTCCACTCTATTCTTAGTTGTCAACTGCCGTGACCCTCTGCGGTACTTGGCACCGGGCTGCTTGTCCTGTGGCCAACAACAGGGGTTTCTACACTCTTTGGCTTCATGGCCGGGGACATTTTCTCTCCAAGAGTGAGAGGAGCTGCTACGGAGGGAGCATCTTTTTTTTTTTCTACTTGGCCAGGCAATAATGGCAACAGTCCCCCACCCCATGCCAACTTTGCACCCCCATCTCATAGATCGTCCAACCTCAACCACTTTCTGAAGTCTATCCCGTCACCATCTCCATTTGGCACATGGGCAAATGGATGCTTCGAAGCAAAGTCACTGCCCAGGGCAGTGGTTCTCAAAGTCAGGTCCGGGGACCCGGGGGGGTTCCCTAAGATGCTTTCAGGGTGTCCACAAACCATTTCCGTATTAATACTAAAATGTGTCTGCCTTTGTTACTCTTATTCTCTTACAAGGGTACAGTGGCATTTTCCGGAGACTGTGTGACACGTGAGGATGTCACTGCTCTGATCACTAACTGAATGTGTGCTTGTGCGTCCTTGGGTTTAAAAAATTTCAGGGGCACCTGGCTGGCTCAGCTGGGGGGAGCATGTGACTCTTCATCTCAGGCTCATGAGTTCAAGCCCCATGTTGGGGGTGGAGCTTACTTAAAAGAAAAATCTGTTCATTATGCTAAGTGAAAGAAATCTGGCACAAAAGGCCATATATTGTAGGATCCCACGGATACGAAACGTCCAGAAGAGGCAAATCCACAGAGACAGAAAGTGGATTGGTGGTTGCCACGGGCTGGGAGAAGGGGAAATGATGAGTAAACACTAACAGGTACAAGGTTTCTTTTTGGGGTGATGAAAACGTTCTGGCATCAGTTAAGTGGTGATGATCGCACAAAATAGTGAATATACTACTTTAGATTTTTTTTTTTTTAAAGATTTTATTTATCTATTTGACAGAGACACAGCGAGAGAGGGAACACAAGCAGGGGGAGTGGGAGAGGGAGAAGCAGGCTTCCCGCTGAGCAGGGAGCCCGATGCAGGGCTCGATCCCAGGACCCTGGGATCATGACCCGAGCCGAAGGCAGACGCTCAATGACTGAGCCACCCAGGCGCCCCACTTTAGATTTTTTTTAAAGATTTTTATTTTTAAGGAATCTCTACACCCACCATGGGGCTCAGACCCACGACCCCGAGATCGAGAGTTGCACGCTCCACCATCTGAGCCAGCCGGGTGCCCCGTGAATATACTACCTTAAATGGATGAATTTTGTGTTATGTGAATTATATCTCAACAGAAAAAAATTTTTAGCATCAGTTTTAATTTCTGATACAGCAAATATTGATAGGTAGAACTCACAAAAACGAAAGTTCTCGGGAGTCCTCAATGACTTTTAGGACATTGAGACCAAAGAGTTTAAGAACCACTGGCCAAGGGCTGAAGGGCTGGCAGGTGGCAGGGCCAGGATTTCTCTGGAAGCTGAGCTTTTCACCCATCGTGCTGGGTTGTCTCCTCATCAAGGCCAATTTCAAAATGGAAAATAAGACTACCACCATCTGCTGTCACTAGTGTTTCAGAGAGAAACTATCCAAAACCACAACCACTCATCATCATGGCCACTTTATAGGGGAGAAGACAGGCTCCCGGGATCCCCCCCAGCTAGGAACCGACAGAGCCGGGATTCGAACCCAGCCGCCTTCTTGACCACGTGGCAACTGTCAGTCCTCCCAGGAAGGTCACCATCTGAGAATACAGGCCAACCCGTTCCCTTTCTGTACGAAGCCTTCAAACTCCAGAGTGCATTTTCCTCTTTCAGCCCACTTCAATTCAGACATGAAATTTTCACGGGAGATACTTGACCTGTATTTAGATTTTGTGATTTCCTGCTGCAAAGGTACATCCACATACCCGCTTTGTGCCGAGCGTACTTAAAAGTTTTCCAATAACTCAATCAAGTGTTAGTGCTTAAATTTAAATTAATTAAAATGAGGGGCCCCTGGGTGGCTCAGGTGGTTGGGTGGCTGCCTTTGGCTCAGGTCACGATCTCATGGATCCGGGATCGAGACCCACGTCAGGCCTCCTGCTCAGTGGGGAGTCTGCTTCTCCCTCTGCCTACTCCACCCCCCCCGCCCTCAAATAAATAAATAAAATCTTGAAGGGCCTTAATTAAAATAAAAGAATTAGAAAATCCAGTCCCTCAAACTAGCCACTTTATCAAAGTGCTCCGCAGCCTCTTGGGATAGCGACTCCAGCTCGAACAGCACCGCGCTGAGATCGGACTTTAAAAAAGCACGACCAGGGCGCCTGGGTGGCTCAGTTGGTTAAGCGACTGCCTTCGGCTCGGGTCGTGATCCCGGAGTCCCGGGATCGAGTCCCACGTCGGGCTCCCTGCTCGGCGGGGAGTCTGCTTCTCCCTCTAACCCTACCCCCTCTTGCGCTCTCTCTCTCACTCTCTCTCTCAAATAAATAAATAAAATCTTTAAAAAAAAATAAAAAAGCACGACCAGAGGGGCGCCTGGGTGGCTCAGTCGTTAAGCATCTGCCTTCGACTCAGGTCATGATCCCAGGGTTCTGGGATCGAACCCCGCATCGGGCTCCCCGCTCAGTGGGAAGCCTGCTTCTCCCCCTCCCACTCCCCCTACTGTGTTCTCTCTCTTGCTGTGTCTCTGTCTGTCAAATAAATAAATAAAATCTTTAAAAAAATAAAAAAAATAAAAAAGCACGACCATGATACCACTGACCCACTAATGATTCCGTAACATCATCTACTATCTGTTTGGTGTTCAAGTCACTGATTCTCTCCCAGCTGTCTTTTTCTGCATCCTGAGCCAGTGGTTCTTAACCTTTTGGTGGGGCCAGAGATCCCTTTGCGAACCTAGAGAATGCTACACACCCCTCTCCCGAAAATGGTGTGTGTCAGGCCATTCCAGGCCTACGGAGGCTTCTGTGTTAAAGGAAAACCAAGGGGCTAATTACACTCAAGGAAATCAAAGACAGAAATAGGACACAATGTAAGCAGTACAGAGAGAGTTCCCTAAGGGCAAAAGTGAGCATCTGAGACTCTCTATTAACAATGGCTGATGTTTAGGGGTGCCTGGGGGGCTCCGTCGGTGAAGCGTCTGCCTTGGGCTCAGGTCATGATCCCAGGGTCCTGGAATCAAGCCCCACATTGGGCGGCCTGCTCAGTGAGGAGTCTGCTTCTCCCTCTCTCACCTGCTCATGCTCTCTCTCTCTCAAATAAATAAAATCTTAAAAAAAAAAATGGCTGATATTTAAACAAACAAACAAGGCTGACATTTATTTAAGACGTTCGGTGAACCCAGCCCTTTTCTAAGCATTTTACACATATTAACTTCACTGAATCCCACAACCACACAAATGATTGCTACAAACAAGGAAACTGTCTCAGAGAAGGTGCTCATCCTGCAGCTGCGGTATGACCCAGGCGTCTGAGTCCGTGGCCTTGACCCTCAGCCTGAGGCACTAGGCCTGACTCTCAGCGTGGAGCGGGACAGCTAGTGCATGCCTCGTCCTTCCCCCGGAAATTCTGTCCCCTTTTTCCTTCTAGGCTTCATCAAGGAGACCCCTCCTGTGGGAAGCTTATCTCTCCAGGCTGAATTAGGTGATCCCTGTGCTCTGAGTTACCTCCAATATAGCTGCTATCCCTCAGTATTTCCCTCTCCAGGCCAGGAGCCTCTGGAGGGATGGGCCTGGGAAGGACTCTAGTCTGGGTCCCAGCACTGCCTGGCACCTGGGCAGAGCTGGGGGCTCAGACAGGTCATAAAAGGATCAGTTAGCTGCTGCCAACTCTTGCTCTCAGGGTCGTGGGTTTGGGCTCTGTGCTGGGCATGAAGCCTACTTAAAAAAAAAAAAAAAAAAAAAAGAGGGGCGCCTGGGTGGCTGAGTTGGTTAAGCGTCTGCCTTTGGTTCAGGTCATGATCCCAGGATCCCCTGCTCAGCGGGAAGCCTGCTTCTCCCTCTCCCATTCCCCCTGCTTGTGCTCGCTCTCTCTCTCTCTGTCAAATAGATAAATAAAAATCTTTTTTAAAAAATGTTAAAACCATTCTTAATTTGTAGGTTATACAAAAACAAGTGGGGGTTGCAAATCATATATCCAATAAAGGAACTGTATCTAGAATATACAAAAAAACGCTACAACACAATAATAAAAAGACAAATAACTCAATTTAAAGATGGGCAAAAGGGGGGGCGGCCTGGCTGGCTCAGTTGGTGGAGCGTGTGACTCTTGATCTTGGGGTTGTGAGTTCGA
This sequence comes from Halichoerus grypus, assembly GCF_964656455.1. Lineage (NCBI taxonomy): Eukaryota > Metazoa > Chordata > Mammalia > Carnivora > Phocidae > Halichoerus > Halichoerus grypus. The sequence goes on from NC_135726.1 coordinate 54,237,800, forward strand.
GCCTCGTGTTGGGTGTGAGATTACTTAAAAATAAAATCTTTTTTAAAAATTATTTGTTGCGGGCACCTGGGTGGCTCAGTTGGTTGAGCAACTGCCTTCGGCTCAGGTCATGATTCTGGAGTCCCGGGATCGAGTCCCACGTCGGGCTCCCTGCTCAGCGGGGGGTCTGCTTCTCCCTCTGACCCTTCCCCTCTCATGCTCTCTGTCTCCCATTCTCTCTCTCAGATAAATAAATAAAATCTTAAAAAAAAAATAAAAAAAAAATAAAAAAAAATAAAAATTATTTGTTGGGGCGCCTGGTGGCTCAGTCATTAAGCATCTGCCTTCAGCTCAGGTCATGATCCCGGGGTCCTGGGATCGAGCCCCACATCGGGCTCCCTGCTCAGCAGGGAGCCTGTTTCTCCCTCTCCCTCTGCCTGTGGCTCCCCCTGCTTGTTCTCTCTCTGTGTGTCAAATAAATAAAATCTTAAAAAAAAAAAAAAAAGGGGGTCAGAGAACCACAAGTGTGGAGAACCTGGAACCCTCAATGCACTGACAGTGGGAATGGAAGCTGGGGCAGCCACTTTGGAACAGTCTGGCGGTTCCTCAAAGGCTGAAACACAGAGTTACCGTTTGACGCAGCAATTCCACTCCCAACGGACATGAAACCACGTCCACACAAAAACTCTGGACACAAATATCCATAGTATTCAGAAGAGCCAAAAGGTGGAAACAACTCAAGTGTTCATCAACGGATGAATGGATGAACAAACTATGGTATACCTCAGACAAAGGAATAGTATTCAGCCATAAAAAGCATGAAGTACTGATACGTGCTACAGAATGGATTAACCTTGAAAACATTATGCTGAAAGAAGCCAGTCCAAAAAAAAAAAAAAAATTCCATTTATGTGACATGCCCAGAATAGGTATATCCATAGTGACAGAAAATAGAGTAGTGGATATTAGTGCTGGGGTGGAGGGGAGAGTGGGGAGTGACGGATAATGGGTCCTGGGTTTCTTTTTGGAGTGATGAAAATGTTCTAGAACTGACTGTGGTGATGGTTGCACAACTCTGTGTTTATACTAAAGACCACTGAGGGGCGCCTGGCTGGCTTGTAGGTAGAGCATGCGATTCTTGATCTTGGGGTCATGAGTTCGAACCCCACGTCGGATGTGGAATCTACTTAACAAACAAACAAACAAAAAAACAAAAAAACACAAAAAAACCCCACTGAATTGTATACTTTATTTTCTTAAGATTTTATTTTTAAGTAATCTCTACACCCAAGGTGGGGCTGGAACTCATGACCCGGAGATCAAGAGTTGCACACTCCTCCAACTGAGCAGCCAGGCACCCCTGAATTGTAGACTTTAAATGGGTGAACTATATAAATAAATATAAATAAATCTGATTTCTGTTTAAAAAAAAAAAAAAAAAAAGGAAGTCAGCAGATTTTGGGTTTGGCCTGTTGACCCCTGGCATGGAGAAATAAGTAAAATGAGGTTACAAGAAAACAAAAAGACAAATTCATACCCAGAGGGGATGATCAACAGAATAAGTGATCCAGTTTCTTTCTTTCTTTTTTTTTTTTTTTTAAGATTTTTTATTTGTCAGATAGAGCGAGCACAAGCAGGGGGAGTGGCAGGCAGAGGGAGAAGCAGGTTTCCCGCTGAGCAAGGGGCCCCACGCGGGACTCGATCCCAGCACCCTTGGGATCATGACCTGAGCTGAAAGCAGAAGCTTAACCGACTGAGCCACCCAGGCGCCCCTGATCCAGTTTCTTTCATAAATCAATTATGCCAAGAAGAATAAAGGGTGGGGTGGAGGGGACTATTCTAAATTAAGAGGAATTTAAGAGACATAATAGCAATGACTTGACTGGATTCTGATTCAAACAAATGAAACTTTTCTTTTAAAGGCATTTTTGACACAAGAAGATTTGGTTATTGACCAAGTAATAGGTAATATTCCAGAACTTTTGCTTTTGGAAAGTGTGATGATGGTATTGCGGTCCTGTAAATGTCCCTTGTTTTTCCAACATGCATCCTTAAAGCTTTAGGGATGATATGTCACGATGAGTAGGATTTGCCATATATGCATATATTTATGTATTTATACAAGATTTTATTTATTTGACAGAGAGAGACACAGTGAGAGAGGGAACACAAGCAGGGGGACTGGGAAAGGGAGAAGCAGGCCACCAGCCGAGCAGGGAGCCCAATGCGGGGCTCGATCCCAGGACCCTGGGATCATGACCTGAGCCGAAGGCAGACGCCTAACGACCGAGCCACCCAGGCGCCCCAAGTTTGACCATTTTCATAATAGAACATTAAAGTGAAACCCTTCGAGGCCCAAGTTCACACCGACCCAACAGCACCGTGGGGATGAGAACCCAGGTCGGCCGGCGCCAGAGCTCCACGGAGGACAAGGTCAAACCCTACACCAACTCGGAGAAGGAACGGGCTGTCAAAAAGGTGCAAAGGCGGCGGTGGGCGGCTGCACAATCTCCTCCGCCCTCCCCGCCACAGTCTGGGAAACTGAGGCAGGAAAGGGGGGGTCCGTCTTCCTCAACTCCCACTCCTTAAACCCCACCCCCACCCCCCGCAAGAGTCCCAGTCTCCCCTCCCCCTGGGACTCCCGTTCCCTCGTCCTCTACCGTGAAATACCAACTCTCAGCCGAACTGGCGGATGGAGGCTGAGCTACCTCCAGGGGATGCTGGGAGATGTAGTTCAGCTTCAAACTTGGGGGCCTGGAGTGCTCTATTAATGATTGACAGGGAGTCGGGAATTCGAAATCCTGTCCCTGTCTCCCTCAGGACCCCAGGAGTCTAGCCCGCGGGAAGGCGATCGCAGCAACGTTATCCCGCCACCGCCTGGAACTCACCTTACAAACGACTCCTCGTTCCTTCGTTGTTTCTTCAACTGTGCCCCTACACCGGAAAGGAGGGCTGTTTTCCCTCTCCGCTTCGCCCACTTCCGCCCGGCAAAAGAGACGGGAAGTAGATCTGCCCCGAGTTGCCGAGATACCTCGTCGGACTTGGTAAGTCCTCCCTTCTTCTTTCCCTCCCTCCGGAAACGGGAGTAGCAACTTGAAGGTTCCGGTTAGTGCAACTGGCGTGAATATGGGGCGCGCTTAGTATATACTAGGCATTTCCCCGGGCGGGCGATTTCCTGCTTAGGCCCAGGCTTCGCGTTTCTCCAAGTCCGAATTTAAGGATTAGCCACTTCATCCAGAGATTGGGAAGCTCACTCCCCCAAGTCCATCAGTCACTGACTGCATGTTGAGAGACAATTGAGAAGGGACAGTTCCTCTGGCCCCAGCTTATGAGCAGAGCAATTGAGAAATCAGAAGTCAAAGTCCTTCAAATCACCTCAGGAAATAGGAATTGACTACAGCATCGTCCACCTACCCCCAGGGACCAAGGCATACATACATTTCCCGCCAGTTTTTAGCTATCTAGCTATCTGGAGACCTAGACATTTATTTCCCGAGCTCACCCAGGGAAGGTTCCATCCCAGGGAGGCCAACAAGGGAAGAGGTACATATCCAATCCCCTAAGTGCCCCCACGGTGTCGGTGTCGGAGACCCTGGCTTCCCAGGGGGTCTCTGGACCTTAGGCCCTTCATCCTAAGGTCCCTTTAAATACTTTGTCCCTTACCTGAGTCCCGCCCAGGGCAGGTAATCACAAACCCCGCCCCTCTGCCAGAAACCAGGATCGTCTTGATTACCGGGAGAGGGGAACCCCTCCTTCCTCTCCCCTCGCCTCTCCCCTGTCCCCCATTCACAGCTGGCTGAAGCTGGCAGAGGAAGCCCCGATTGAAGAAGAAGGGAAAGTGCTCACAGGTCTGGGCAGGTAAGTGAATGTCCCCTGGAGGCAGAGCCTGGCTTGGGGACCCTGGCCTCCTGACTCCCTGCCCCTCTGGGACTCAGAAGTTCCCATCCCCCAGCCCCAGGAGTCCAGGACCTCCACTCCCTTCTCCCCCTGGACCCGAGAATATAGGCTCTTTGCCTCTCCTGTGATCTTTGATCTATGTGGGTGGATGTGGCAATGGGCACAGGGAGAGGCAAGTATAGGTGGAAATTACCAAGAAGAAAGGAATCCTGATCACTGATGGACATGTTTATGAGCACCTACTATGTGTCAAGATTCGTGTTGGGATGGGGCGCCTGGGTGGCTCAGTCGTTAAGCGTCTGCCTTCAGCTCAGGTCATGCTCCCAGGGTGCTGGGATCGAGCCCCGCATCGGGCTCCCTGCTTAGCCGGAAGCCTGTTTCTCCCTCTCCCACTCCCCCTGCTTGTGTTCCTGCTCTCGCTGTCTCTCTCTGTCAAATAAATAAAATCTTAAACAAACAAACAAACAAAAAAGATTTGTGCTGGGTGCTGCAGACATGGTAGAGAAAAAGATAAGCTCCCTGCTCCAGTCTCTGGAGGCACGCTGTTTTCACTCAAATCATGCTTCTGAATCTTGCAAATTGTATTACCTTGGGAAATTCTTTTACCTCTCTGTGCCTCATGTTCCTCATCTGTAAAATGGGGATAATAATAGCAGTGCTGTGAAAATTAAACTGAGTTGCCACAGGGACCTGGCCCAGAATACAGGCTACGTAAGGGTCTGCTATGATTATATGATTATTATCATGGACCATAGAGTCCAGTCGGGGTGACCTTGCCTCATTCCCCAGGGGCTGAGGCACTTGCTATCTCTCCCACTCCTGGTCTCAGGTGTTCATAAAATATGAGGGGCTACCCCTCTCTGCCGCTGCTATACCTGGGATTGACCACCTGCTTAGACACCTCACCCAGTGGGGAGCAAGACCAAGGTGAGTGTTTGAGGGACGAGCTGGTGTCCAGGCACAGACCTCCATCCACCTTCCCCTGACTCAGGAACCCTTGCTTCTAGTCCCCTCCTCTCCCAGAACGCCATAGTTCTCCATCCCCTTAGGTTCGGGTTCCTCCATGTTCCCCAGGCTTAGGAACTCCCCATTTCTCTGTCCTTCATGTCCTTTGGGCCCAGGAGTCTTCCTGGACTCCCCAGAGGCCCAGAGCTTTCTAGGAAGCCATAGCCGGATTCCACGAGCCAATCACTGGGACCTGGAGCTGCTCACGCCAGGAAACCTGGAACGGGAGTGTTATGAGGAGCGGTGTTCCTGGGAGGAGGCGAGGGAGTATTTTGAGGACAATACTCTGACGGTGAGAGCCACTCTAGGTCCTGGGATGTCCTGGCCCACAATTCCCTCTACCCTGGGTCTCAGAAATCAGGGTGGGTTGGTTTGGGGGGTATGGAATCTCCCCGTTGGCATGCTGTCTTTCCACCTGCTCGACTTCCATCCTTTCAAGGAGCGCTTTTGGGAGAGCTACATCTACAATGGCAAAGGAGGTGAGTTGGGGCGGGAGGGCGGGGGCTCTTGTTCTGTGCAGCTAAGGCAGCCCTTTCCCCTGGAGGTTGAACCAGCATCCCCTACCCCAAATTTGCCTCCTCCAAATTCAATGCTCCCTGAGTATCCTGGAGGTGGTTATTAAAAGAGTCCCCTCCTTTGAGACTAGAGCCCCTGCCTGAGGAACCCACCACACCTTATTTGGAGGAGGTCTCATGTCTTTAGGAAGAAGGAAGTGCAGGTGGAGAGGGGTTACAGCCCTGGGGCCTATGAGACCTCAGGCTCAGAGGCCCCCACCCACCTGAGTCCTTCTTCGGAGTCCAGAGCCCCAGCCCTTCTGCAGCTTGGTTGCTAGGGGGACTGCTCCCTAGCAACGGGGCCTGGCCACCCCAGGCCAGGCTGTGGAAGCCTGTGCATCCTCACCTTCCCAGGCTGCCCGCCCCCAACCCTTCCTGTGAGTTCTAAGGCCCCACCATGGCTGCAGTCTTGTTGCTAAGGGGGACTGCTCCTTAGCAACCAGGCCTGGCCAGGCCGGACCAAGGAAGCCTGCAGCACTCACTACCTGGCTGGCTTCCCCTCCCCCACAGCCCCATCCCGGCCTTGGCCTGGTTACCAAGGAGGCCTCCCTAGCAACCACACCTAGCCAGGCTCAGGACCCAAGGCCCACTGCCCAGGGAGGAACCCCCTCCCTGCACCACATGCCCCATCCCCTTGTGGCCTGGTTGCTAGGGGTGGATGCCCCTTAGCAACAAGCCCTAGGTCTGGGCTGGAGTCCTCACATTGGAGCCTGGTTGCTAGGGGAGGTAACTACCTCACTGCAGGCCTAGTAAGGCCTGGTGGCTCCTTGAATCCACCTGAAACATGTCAGAACCCGGAGGGCCCGCCTTCCCAGCGCAGCTCTTTGCTAAGGGGGCTGAAAGCCTGGGGTTTACTGTTTGAGCAAAGCTCCCGACCCAGTGCTAAAGGAAGTTTCCCCAGCAGCAAGACCCAGGAGGGCCTCACCAAGCTGGTGTTCTCCCTGTGTCTGCTTCCCTTCAGATAAGTGGCCTTGGATTGCTAAAGGCCTAGGGTCCTAGCAAAGGGCCCACCTGAGTTCTAGACACCCAAAAATCTGTTAGTTGGCAGGGGGTGATCCCGAAATTCCTCCATTGATAAATGAATTTTTCATAGCCTTCTGGTCAATTCAGAAACCTTCCTGCGATTCTGTTCTTCCTTCAGAGTTGAGGTCTGGTCCCTCAGTGGCCTGGATGTGGTAAAGGGACTATGTTTCAGAGGCGGGGAGGGGTGCCAGATAAAACATAGGATACCCTCGGGCGCCTGGGTGGCTCAGTCGGTTAAGCGACTGCCTTCGGCTCAGGTCATGATCCTGGAGTCCCGGGATCGAGTCCCACATCGGGCTCGCTGCTCAGCGGGGAGTCTGCTTCTTCCTCTGACCCTCCCCCCTCTCATACTCTATCTCATTCTCTCTCTCAAATAAATAAATAAAATCTTTAAAAAAAAAACAAAACATAGGACACCCTCCCCATCAGTTAAATTTGAATTTCGGGCGCCTGGGTGGCTCAGATGGTTGAGCGTCTGCCTTCGGCTCAGGTCATGATCTCAGGGTCCTGGGATCGAGTCCCGCATCAGGCTCCCTGCTCCTTGGGAGCCTGCTTCTCCCTCTGCCTCTCTCTCTCTCTCTCTCTCTCTGTCTCTCATGAATAAATAAATAAAATCTTTATAAAAAAAAAATTTGAATTTCAAATACAAATAAATTTTTTAGTATAAGTATATTCTAAATACTCCAAGGGACATACTTACACTATAAAATATACATTGTGTATCTAAAATTAATGTTTAATTGGTGTCATATATTATTATTTGCTAAATCTGGTAATGCTCAGTGTGGGGGCCTCTGCAGTTGCCTACCTGAGCTCCCCACCCCCAACTTCAGTGTGTCCATTGCCCTCTTAGCAGATGGATTTTGCTTAGGAGGGACTTGAGCCACGCTTTGTCCAGGGAGGGGCCTCTGTCACCATGGGGATTCCGCCACCATATTTTTTTAGTCCCAGGTGAAGTTATCATAGACCCTTTATGTGTTTGATCTCAATGAATTTCCATAGCCCATGGGGGAGGACTTATTGTTCCCATTTTACAGAGCAGCAAATGGAGGCTTAGAGAAATGAGTGGGTTGAGTTGCCTGGGGTCATGCACCTAGGAAGTGGCCCCTGCCGTTCTGCTTTGCTTCTTGGCCTGTACTCTTCCTTCAGGGGGAAGGCATTGGGTTGTCGGGGTGAGTGACAGCCCCTGACACAGTGCCCCCCACCCCCCCCCCACTGCAGGGCGTGGACGAGTGGACGTAGCAGGCCTGGCTGTGGGGCTGACGTCTGGCATCCTGCTCATTGTCCTGGCCAGCTTGGGAGCCTTTTGGTATCTGCATTGCCGACGGGGTAGAGGCCAGCAGCCCTGTCCCCAAGAGTAAGGAGGATTCAGAGAGAAGGGGCCTGGGGGCTGGAAAGCAGGGTGAGCAGAGGAAGTTGGAAGGGTGGACCTAAGGAGAGATGAGTCAAGGATTGGGACAGGTGGGCACTGAGGAAGGATCTGGGGAGACTATCAGGTGGAGAGTCAGTCTGTGAGAACGTGCGGGTACGGTTATTGCCGTTTGTCTATGTCCTCAGTACCCGGCACACAGTAGGAGCTCAATCAGTATTTGCCGCCTGTCTCCATGGTACCCGGTTTATGTGTGATCATCACTCTGTCTGCATTGTATCTGGTGAGGCTGCAGCGTGTGGTCTCTGGGTGTCTGTGATATGTCAGTTTCCGTGGTGACAGGCACACGTGTGTGTGTGTGCGCCTTCTGAGTTGTCTAGGCGTGTCTTTCTCAGTGGCAGGGTCTAAGAAAGTGCTTGAGTGTCAGTCTTCAAAGTATGGTGGGTCTGGGGGTTTTTCGGAAGGGTTTGTTGTTAGGAGTGGCACCGGGAAATTTGTGACTGGGTGTATCTCTGTGTTGTGTCTGCTTCTGTGTGTGTCTGCCTGTCTCTCTGCAGGGCTTTTTCTCCATTGCTCTCGTGTAGCTGGAACGCATGTGTGTCTGTGAATAAGAGTATGTCTCAGCAGTTAATCTCTGTCTGCCCCTCTCTGTTCGTCTGCCTGTCACTCTGAGGTGCTTTTCTGTGTGCCGGGTCAGGCTGAAGGTGACCCTCTTTCCCCCGCTCTTTCTCCCTTCCATTTGTGTCCCCATGCCACCCTCAGAGTCTCTGTGTCCCTAGGTCTTCCCGCCTGCCTTCTCCCCAGTCCCTCTATCCTGTAGGTTTCCCCGGCTAACCGTGTACTTTCTGTCCCCAGGGCTGAGCTCATTAATTCCCTAAGTCCCCTGGGCGACCTAGGCCCACCGACGCCCCTGCCTCCACCCCCACCCCCACCCCCAGGCCTCCCCACCTACGAGCAGGCTCTGGAGGCCTCTGGGGTGCACGACCTACCTCCGCCCCCCTACACCAGGTACTGGGCTGGGCTTCTACCCGGGGGTGGGGAGCAGAGGGGAGGATGCTGCGGGAGGAGGGGCGTGGGCTCAGGGGCGGGACTTGGAATTTTGAGCTTATTATCCGGGGCGAGGCTTGGAGCGTGGGGGCGGGGTCCTATGCAATTATCTGGGGGCGTGGCCCAGTGTTGTCCGTGTGGAGCTTTACCGGAGGGTGGGTCTTACGCCCAGAGGGTCTGCGATTGGCTGAGACGCCCGCGGGCGGGTCGGAGTGGTCTAGGTTCAGGGAGGGAAAAACAGCCGGGTCTTTGACTCCCCGTTGTGCCCCTCCCCTTGCAGCCTCAGGAGGCCTCGCTGAGGAGCTGCTTCGGAGCCGAGGTTCCCCAGATTCACAGCGGATTCCAGAGCCCCCAGGCCTCTTAAACTACATAGCTGAGATCGGGGAGTGGTGGGAGTGGGGGTCGTCCGGCCCGAGGCCTACCCTGGCACACGTGTTTCCGCCGAGGACGGATACGCGCATATCCCCGGCCAACGTGTTCCCTCGTCCCGGTTACTCGCGGGCTCCCAGGCTTTCCTGACTTGGGGGGGGGGTACCCGCCATTCCCGCCCCCGGGGTAGGCGTGCGTGGAAACTCGGACCCCGGCGCGTAGGCCGGGTATACCCACTCGCGTGAGTGAGCAGGTGTGACAAGGCCATCGCCCTACAGTGCCACGGGCCACGCACACGCAGGGCCCTGCTTATGCACACGCATGTTTTCGTGCGCTCCCGGTGCACGCTCGCAGGCGCTCTGGAACCCGGGGAAAGGGCGGGGGGCATATTTGCAAACGTGCTTTTTAGGGGAGGGCTCGCGTTGCACCGGGAGACTGGAGTTGAGCTCCTCTCGTAAATGAAAATGCTTTGTAAAAGAGACAAAAAGTGAAACAACGCAAAAAAATAAAAATCCAATAAACTGAATTGCATTCCCGGGCGCGTCTGCGCGCGGCGGAGTTGGCTTTCTGTACAAACGCTGCGCCCTACACCCCCAGGCCCTGCTAGCGCTCAGTATCTCTCTCTCTCTCTCTCTTTTTTTTTTTTTGCATTTGCACGGGATTGTGGGAGGAAGCGGAGCGCAGCCAGACACCCCGCCGCCCGCCCCCCCTTCCCCTCCCCCCTCCCCCAGCCGCCTTGTGCAAAGATGGCTGCACCGTGAGCGCAGAGGAGGAGGAGGCGGCGGCGGCGGCGGCGAGAGAGCGAGCACCCAGCGCCCGCACCCACCCCGGGGCCGCCCGGGACGCCCCCTCCTGAGCGCGCGCCCTCCCTTCTCTCTTGCAAGCGCCGGGGCAAAGGCGGAGACAGCGGGGTCCCTCCTACCCCCCTTTCCCTCCAGGGGGAACCCCCCTTCCCCCCTCCTTGGCTCGGCGGCTGCACCCCCCTCCCTTGCCCGCCCCTCCGCCCCTCCGCCCCTGCCCCCTCCCTCCCCAGCCCGGGGCCTTCCCGGGCCTTCGGCGGCTGCAAAGAAAAAGAGAGAGAGAGAGAGAGAGAGAGAGAGGGGAAAAAAAAAGCAGCAGCGGAGGGAGCGGCGGCGGAGGAGAGCGCGCGCGCGCCCCCTCCCTCCCTCCCTCCCTCCCCCTCCCCCCAATTTCCACCGCGGCCAATTCATGGACAGGAACTACCCCAGCGCCGGCTTCGGGGACCCGCTCGGCGCCGGGGCGGGATGGAGTTACGAGAGGTCAGCGAAAGCTAGGTAAGGAGCCGAGGGTGGCCTGGAGGAAGGGGCCAAGGGGTGGGGGCCCAGCCGGGCCGGGCCTGGCCCGCCTGGCGAGGCGTGCATCGCAAACTCCCCTCCGGCTTGCAAGGGAGCGGCCTTCCTCGGTTTGCAACAACGCCGCCGCCCCAGTTTGCAAATTGCAAACTCCGCCAAAGCCAGCTCCGGCATGCAAAGGGAGAGATGCAGCGGGAAAATGGGGGTGCAAAACAATTTCGGACGGAAAGGCCCTGGGAAGGTGGGAGGGACTGGCGAAGCAAGGCCTGGATTTCCCCCCATCCTTGGATTCCCGGCTTGCTGATCCCTCCCCCCTGCGCCCCAGGCTCTGCTCTTGCAAAGGTGGGATGGAAAGGAGAATTAGAACGCAGACCTGGGGGGCGCCCCCCCTCCCGTCCTATTGTTCCGGGACTGCGCGAGGCCGCGCCACTCGGCCTCCCCCCCCGAAATTCCGCGCGCAGAGTGGGCACAGGGCCCCGCCCCCTTTCCAAGCTGGGGTTCTGTGTGTGTAGGGGGGGTCCTGGAATCTGAGACACGCCCCCTTTAGCTCCCCCACCCCCAAAGGCAGAGAATCTTAGTTGATGGCGAGGAGTGGAGTATTTGACCTCTTGAGTCCAAGCCATGAATCGGGGCCGTTGCATGGGAAGATTCAGATGTTTCCCTGGTGTGTGGTTGTGTGTGTGAGCGTGGGCCCTGTTCGTGCTTAGTTGGTAGCCTGCTCACCTGCGAATCAGCCCCTTTCCTGCTGTTTATGTCCTGCCCTCACTCTTCACCTGTCCCCAGCCCTGCGCCCCCTGGGTTTCCCAGCGTGGCTGGGCATGACCCCACATGTGTTAGGCTTTTTCATTTGGGACGTAGCGCTCTGTATGTCTCCTTCCCCACGGGTGAGCTGGATAGTCGTTTGCACACATACCTGGGTTTGCAAGGGCTCATGCATTTGAACCTCAACCCTGGGGGATGGACGTTATTCATGTTCGCACTTGTACCTGGTACTTTCCCCTAGTCCTATCCCTTCCCCACCCCCCATCCCAGCCGTTTGGGGAACAGTCTACCTCCTGCTCCCGACTCGGTTTGCATCACTCCATGAGGTTCAGGGCCATGTGTTCCCACGTGTGTGCAGTAGAGTGGGCGTCCTTATGCACCTCTCAGGTTGGCCCCAGGGCCTTGTGTCATCCAGGGGGTGGTGGGCTCTGTAGGAGGTCCATGCCTTTCACATTTTTAACTTGAGGCACTTTCTCCGACTCTTCACCCTCTTCTGTTTGTCTCGTCGCTGTGCATGGCTGTGTTTGTAAACGTGAGACTATCTGGGCTCTATTTATTGGGGCTCGAGTGGGGAATGTTTCATGACTCTTTTCGTTGGGTACCCCGATTCCCTTGTCTTCTTTCCTTTAGGGCCCAAGGTTCCTTAGGATAACCCCCAGTCAGCTGGAAGATTCCCCCCCACATCCCGGGGGATTTGCTGAGTTCCATTCTCCTAGGGCAGCCTCGGAGGACACCCTAACATCTCTCCCTTCCCCCCAGCTTGGTCTATGGCAGCTCCAGGACCTCGCACCCCGAGACCGACATCTTACACCGCCAGGCCTACGCGGCCCCCCACCCACTGCAAAGCTATGCCACCAACCACCACCCGGCAGGTACGGCCCCCGTCCTGCCCCGCCTGGGCTGGCCCTCCCTCCGAGGCAGCTGGTTGGCTGCTGAAAGTTCCACCCCTCCTAATTGGCCGTGCCCTGTGTCCTGGCCCGCCCCTTGCTACCTCTCCTCTGATTGGTTGCCTCTGTGGCTGCTGGTCCCTGCTTAATTTCACGCTGGATTCGTCCACCCTTGTCTCTGGCCCCGCCTCTTTCGCTCCAATTGGCCCCGTCCCCTCAGCCCCCAAATCCCACCTTCTCTTCCAGGCTTTTCCTCCTCTCTATCCCACCCCAGTCCTTTCCCTCTGGGTTTGCCCATCCTCTTGGCTCCTTGGTTATGTGAATTCTTTCTTCCTGATTCCTTTTTTTCCTGATTGGCTCTAAGTCTTTGGGCCTTCCCTTTTTTTCCTGGGTTTGCCCACCACCTTATTCTTCTTCCTGTAGTCCTACCTCTAGCGCTTCTGATTGGCTCCCTTCTTCCTCGTTGAACCAGCAAGATTATATTGTCCGATTTGATCCTTAACTTTCCTGGTTGGCTCCTTACCTTTTTTATTTCCCATTTTTTTTCCCCCGGGATCCTCCCACTTTTAATCAACCCCTTTCGGCCTGTACTCCGGTCCTTGTAAGTGGCCCCAGGTACCCCATCCCTTCCCCTTCCTTGCTAGAATTGCCCAAATCCTTTTGTGTTTCCCCTGCCCCCCCCCCCCATAAGAACTCTGTCCTGTTGCACCCACTTCCTTTGATTCTGGGTTTTTCTACTCCTTTGCCTACCTTTCCTTTCCTGGGCTCCCTGCCCTTATGATTGGCGTACACTTCATCCTGCTTTTTGGCTCCCTTTTTCCCCTTTGTTGTCCTCGGCCCTGTCTCCTTAGCTTGGCTGTGTCCACTTTATCCTCTTTGAATCTTCCTCTTTGCTTCCTCCAGCCCTTTTCCCTGACCCAGCTTACTTTTGGCCTCTTCCTTTTCCCTTTCAACTCTGCCTTACAAGCCCACTTAGCTGACTGTACCCCCTTGTCCTTGGCCAGGCCTCTCTGGACTCTTCGACACTGGCCTCCACCACGCGGGCTCAGCAGGGCCCGACGCCTCCGTCATGAACCTCATCTCAGCCCTGGAGTCCCGGGGCCCCCAGCCTGGCCCCTCTGCCTCCTCTCTCCTCTCCCAGTTCCGCAGTCCTTCCTGGCAAACAGGTAAGCCCAGCGCCGGCCCAGGAGGGCCAGGGTGGGGCTGGCATGTGGTCCGCCCTGACCTATGGTCTTCTCCATCGTCCCCAGCCATGCACACGCCAGGCCCCACGGAGCTCTTCATTTCAGGCGCCCTGCCGGGTTCCAGCACCTTTCCATCCTCCTCTGCCCTGTCGGCCTACCAGCACCCGGCTTCCTTCGGCAGCCGCCCCTTCCCAGTGCCCTCGTCCCTCAGCCTCCAAGACCCCCCATTCAGCCCCCCAGCTAATGGGCTCCTGTCCCCTCATGACGTGTTGCACCTGAAGCCCTCACAGGCACCCACAGTGCCATCCTCGCTGGGCTTTGAGCGCCTGGCGGGGGGCGGTGTCCTGGGGCCCGCTGGTCTCGGCCCGGCCCAGACCCCTCCATACCGCCCCGGCCCCCCAGACCCCCCCCCACCTCCCCGCCACCTCCCGACTCAGTTCAACCTGCTGGCTTCCTCTTCCGCCGCTGCCGCCGCCGCCGAGCAATCCTCCCCACAGCTGTACAACTTCTCGGGTGCCGCCCCGGGCCCCCCGCCACCCGAGCGGGCCCTGCCCCGCCAGGACACCGTCATCAAGCACTACCAGCGGCCAGCCAGTGCCCAGCCCCCGCCGCCCCCGCCACCAGCCCATGCCCTCCAGCACTACCTGAGCTGTGGAGGCAGCTATCCCTCCATGGGGCACAGGGCTAACCTGGCCTGCAGCCCCCTGGGTGGTGGGGAGCCCTCCCCCGGGGCTGGCGAGCCTAGCAAGGCCGGGCCCAGTGGAGCCACGGCTGGGGCATCGGGCCGGGCTGCGGGCCCCGAGGCGGCTGGAGGAGGTGGGGCAGGGGGTGGCGGTGGAGGTTACCGCCCCATCATTCAGTCGCCCGGTTACAAGACGGGCAAAGGCGCCTACGGAGCAGCTGCGGGCGGTGCCAACAGGCCCCCACCACCCCGTTCAACGGCCACGCCCAAATGCCAGAGTCTGGGTGGGCCAGCAGCGGCCTATGCCACCGGGAAGGCCTCTGGGGCTGGTGGGGCAGGTGGCCAGGCCTATTCCCCTGGTCAGCCCCAAGGGCTTCTAGGACCCCAGGCCTATGGGCAAGGGTTTGGAGGGGGTCAAGCCCAGGACTTGAGCAAAGGCCCTAGCTACTCAGGGGGGCCCCCGCAGCCCCCCAGTGGTCCCCCACCTCCTGGCCTAGCCACGTGTCAGAGCTACTCCCCGGATCAGCTGCAGGGGCAGCTGTATGGGGTTCAGGGCGAGCCATACCCAGGCCCAGCTGCCCACTCCCAGGGGCTACCCACGGCCAGCCCCTCGCTCAGCTACAGCACTGGCCATTCCCCAGCGCTCTCGGGTCACGGCGGTGGCTGGGGGCCCAGCTCCCTGGGGGGTGGCGGGGAGGCCAGCCCTTCTCACATCATCCGCCCACTGCAGTCACCGCCTGCCCCCGGCCGCCCGCCTGGAGTCGGCTCTCCAGGAGCCCCTGGCAAATACCTGAGTTCGGTCCTGGCCTCAGCCCCGTTCCTGGCGCCTCCAGGAGCCGGCAGCTACGCAGCCGGAGCAGGTGGCTACAAAGGCAAGGGGGATGGCTCGGAGCTGCTGGCTGGGCCTGGTGGGCCTCCTGCCGAGCGCACAGAGGATGAGGAATTCCTCATCCAGCATCTCCTGCAGGCACCTAGCCCCCCGCGGACCTCAGGGGCAGATGGCTTGGTGGGTGAAGATGGGGCAGCGGATGCTTCCAAGGGACTTGGGGGTAGTGGTGGGGCCGGGGGTCCACCGGGCACACCCTACGAGCTGGCCAAGGAAGACCCCCAGAGGTATCATCTACAGAGCGTCATCCGTACCAGTGCCAGCCTCGATGAGGGCGCCACAGCAGCCCTGGAGCTGGGCCTGGGGAGGCTGAAGGAGAAGAAGAAAGGGCCAGAACGGGGCGGCGAGACCCCGGAGGGGCTGGCCACCTCAGTTGTCCACTATGGGGCAGGTGCCAAGGAGCTGGGGGCCTTCCTCCAAAAGAGCCCACCACCCCCACCTCCCACAGCTCAGCCTGCCCAGCCCACACCCCACGGCCTCCTCCTGGAGGCTGGGGGCCCTGACCTCCCACTGGTGCTGCCTCCACCTCCCCCCCCACAACTGCTCCCCTCGGTCCTCAGCCATGCCCCCAGCCCCTCTCCCAGTGCCCCAAAAGTTGGCGTTCATCTCCTTGAGCCAGCCACCCGTGATGGAGCACCCCAGCCGCCCCCGCCGCCGCCCCCGCCTCCGCCCCCCATGCCCCTCCAGCTTGAGGCCCACCTCCGCAGCCACGGCCTGGAGCCTGGTGCCCCCAGCCCCCGCCTGCGACCTGAGGAGAGTCTGGAGCCGCCAGGCGCCATGCAGGAATTGCTTGGGGCCCTGGAGCCGCTGCCCCCGGGGCCTGGTGACACTGGCGTGGGCCCACCTAATACCGAGGGCAAAGATCCCTCCGGTGCCTACCGCAGCCCCAGCCCACAAGGCACCAAGGCCCCCCGCTTTGTGCCACTCACGTCCATCTGTTTTCCTGACTCCTTGCTCCAAGATGAGGAGCGCAGTTTCTTCCCCACCATGGAGGAGATGTTCGGTGGAGGGGCAGCGGATGACTATGGCAAGGCAGGGCCGCCCGAGGACGAGGGTGATCCCAAGGCGGGGACTGGGCCGCCTCCAGGCCCCCCTGCCTATGATCCCTATGGGCCCTACTGCCCGGGTCGGGCATCTGGAGCCGGGCCCGAGACGCCGGGCCTGGGCCTGGACCCCAACAAACCGCCTGAGCTGCCCTCCACGGTCAATGCCGAGCCTCTGGGCCTGATCCAGAGTGGGCCACACCAGGCGGCCCCACCACCCCCACCACCCCCTCCACCGCCACCGCCTGCCTCAGAGCCCAAGGGAGGCCTGACCTCGCCCATCTTCTGCTCTACCAAGCCAAAGAAGCTGCTCAAGACGTCCTCTTTCCACCTACTACGGCGCCGTGACCCACCCTTCCAGACGCCCAAGAAGCTGTATGCCCAGGAGTACGAGTTTGAGGCGGATGAGGACAAGGCCGATGTGCCCGCTGACATCCGCCTCAACCCTCGGCGCCTGCCTGACCTGGTGTCCAGCTGCCGCTCCCGCCCGACCCTCTCACCCCTGGGTGACATCGACTTCTGTCCACCTAACCCAGGCCCCGATGGCCCCAGGCGCCGTGGCCGCAAGCCCACAAAGGCTAAGCGCGATGGCCCGCCCCGGCCCCGGGGTAGACCCCGGATCCGCCCATTGGAGGTCCCCACCACTGCTGGGCCAGCCTCAGCCTCCACGCCCACTGAAGGGGCCAAGAAACCTCGGGGCCGGGGCCGTGGTCGGGGCAGGAAGGCCGAGGAGGCAGGGGGCACACGGCTGGAACCCCTAAAGCCACTTAAGGTGAGGGGGACTGGGATCGGGATGGCTAAGGTCTAGAGAAAGCAAAGGTTTTGGACTACAGTTCTGGGGCGGGATGGAGGCTGTGGTGTATATTCTTGAACCTGTGAGGAAATGAACCTGAGTGTTGGGATTCTAGGCTTCCACCATCAGAGAGATCGGAGAAGTGAGACTTTGGGGGTCTAGAGGGAGGCACAGGGTATTGGAGCTTGGGTTCTTAGGTTCTAGGTCTTAAAGGACCCGCAATTGGGGGTTTCTTCGATTCCTGGGTCTCATGGGAGGAGGGTCTGGAGGCTGGATTCCCGGGCTGGAAGCAAAGAGGGATCAGTGAGTGCTGAGGGAGGAACTCCAGTCCTGTCATTCTGGAACCCGAGAGAAGGGATCTGTGGGCTTGAATTCTAGGGTTCTACAGGCTGAAAGGGAGAATTTGACCTAGGTCTTAAGGGAAGGTTGGGGGCCTGCACCTCGGCCTCTGAGCTGGGAGGGGACTTGGGGCCCCAGACTCGTGGACCCTGACTCCCCACTTCCCCGATATCTAGATCAAGCTGTCTGTGCCCAAGGCCGGCGAGGGTCTGGGAGCCTCCTCTGGCGATGCCGTAGCCGGTGCTGACCACAACAGCCTGGACTCCAGCCTGACCCGGGAGAAGATTGAGGCCAAGATCAAGGAGGTAGAGGAGAAGCAGCCAGAGATGAAGTCCGGCTTCATGGCCTCCTTCCTGGACTTCCTCAAGTCGGGCAAGCGTCATCCGCCGCTCTACCAGGCCGGCCTGACGCCCCCACTCAGCCCCCCCAAGAGCGTGCCGTCCTCCGGGCCGGCCCGTGGCCTGCAGCCCCAGCCTCCTACCGCCCCCGCTGTGCCACACCCGCCGCCCGCCAGCGCCTTCGGGCTAGGGGGTGCGCTGGAGGCGGCCGAGAGTGAGGGGCTAGGGCTGGGCTGCCCTTCGCCCTGTAAGCGGCTGGACGAGGAGCTGAAGCGCAACCTGGAGACGCTGCCCTCCTTCTCCTCGGACGAAGAAGACTCTGTGGCCAAGAACCGGGACCTGCAGGAGAGCATCTCCTCAGCCATCTCGGCGCTCGATGACCCACCCCTCGCTGGGCCTAAAGACACTTCCGCCCCAGATGTGCCCTCCTTGACGACTGAGGCTGCGGTGCCAGGGCCCCCCCCTCTCCCGGGGCTCCCTAGTGCCAGCAGCAATGGCACACCCGGTGAGCTCTGGGAAGATGATTTGGGGGTGGGATGAGGCTTTCCCTGTTATTCAGGTCACTGGGTACGGTTGTGCAGGTCGTGCACTGTTTTAAGGGGCATCATTCACATTGTAGATGAAGTAGATTTGTGTGTTTACAAATTGAGGGCAAACAGGTGTTGTGAGAAAGGTATCATTTTCTAATCTGTCCACAGATGCTAAGTATGCTAAGATGCTCCAAGGTGGGTACTGGAGAATGCTGGGAGACAGAGCAGGTTATAAGTGATGGGGACAGGTGGGAGACAGGGTACTGAGAGAGCTTTAAAAACTGGCAGGGGTTCGGGGGCCCAAGAAGGAGCTAGGATTTAGAGATGTATGGCAAAAGACAGAAGGACGTCTGGGGGGGGTATAGGGAGAGACTGGAACATTGATTAATTGGGTCTTGCGGGGGGTGAGAGGGAAAGGCTGGGGGTGCGGCAGGGTCTGGATGGTGTTCTGTCCTGAGAGAGGCTTTGGAAAAATTTTAAGGTGCTTTGATGGGGGAATGGGGGCATTGATTTGGAGAAGGGCATTTGTGGCAGTTAATGAGGGGGCTTGAGGGCTCAGAGGCATCCTAGGGAATGGAGGGGACTTCTAGGGGGTTGTAGGAAGGTGGGAAACAGGGAGCAAGGGAGCGAGAGGGTGTGAGGCTGAAGCAGAGCTGAGAAATGCTGGGGGCTTCTGAGCAGAGTGTCAGGATTTGCTGAAATGGGAGCGAGAACCTTGGAAGGGTCAGGAAGGCTCATAGCTGAGGACACAGCAACAGAGAAGAAGCAGTTTTAGGAATCAGGAGGAATTTTAAGGCGTTAGAGGGGGACTCTAGAAAAACCCATGGGGAGTTAGTGGGAAGCGGAGGAGGGCATGAATGATCCCAAGAGTAGAGAGCAGTCTGAGGAAAGGGCAGGGAAGATCTTGGATGGAGGAGGACAAGACCCCCCTGAGCAGGAAATGAGGAGGTAGAGATGCAGAGGGAATGATTGGGGAATTGGGAAGGAAGGTAAAAAATGGGAGGTGAGAGCCAGCAAGGGCTTTGAGGGAACTAAGAGGTGTTACAGGACTAAAAGGGGCAACAGGATGAACATTCAGGGATTCAGAATTACCACTGGAGCTGGAAAGGGGTCTCAGGGAGGGACTTTGACAGAGCAGAAGGGCTTTGGGGGAGTTGAGGAGCTGTTGGCATAGGAAGGGACATTCAGGGACAAGAGAAGAGGTGCTAGGGATGGTGAATGGCATTCAGGAACTAGGAGCTGTGTCGGGGCAGGGCAAGGAGCTTTGTAGGGACTTGGGGCAAGAGGCAGCTGAGGGATGAGGAAGGGGTGGTGGTGGCACAAGGGACAACTGATTTTGATGGAAGGACATTGGGTAATGGTATTAGACCACAGTAAGGGACAGAAAGGGAGAGTATGTGGAAGCCAGGAAAAAGATGGGGAAGGACAGAGCGCCGTGTTTGGGTGGGAAGGCTTATTAGGACATTGGAGAAAGAAGTTAAGGGAACATGGGCTTCCTGTGGCTGGCTGGGGACAGAAGTAGTATGAAAAGTAGAGGGGAGGGCGGCCATGCCTGGCTGGCTCAGTCCGTGGAGCATGCTGTTCTTGATCTGCGGGTTGTGGGTTCCAGTCCCATGTTGGGTGTAGAGATTACTTAAAAGCAAAATCTTAAAAAGAAGACAGAAAAAAATGTCCGGGAGGGGACAGGGGACAGATGAGCAGGGTCAGGGCAACAGCAGAAGAGTAAGAAGTGGAGATGAGTGGGACTTGGAGCAGAGATGGGTGTTGGGGTGTTAGGTGAAGGAGAACTCCGGTTGATCGGAAGGGGTGTGGGGGTGCAGAGCAGGAAGAGGGCTGTGTCGGGCCCCTGGGGAAGAGGAGCCTGAAAGGGCTGGGAGCAGCCCTTGATCCACACTGACCGCAGACCCGAGGGACCCGCGTAATGGGGGGCAGAGGGGGCCTCCCCGCGCCAGAGTCCGCCCTGATGCCGCTCTCGCCCCCAGAGCCCCCGCTGCTGGAGGAGAAGCCCCCGCCCTCGCCGCCTCCCGCCCCGACGCCGCCGCCGCCGCCGCCGCCCCCACCGCCCCCGCCGCCGGCCCTGCCCTCGCCGCCCCCGCTGGTGGCCCCGGCGCCCAGCTCGCCGCCCCCGCCGCCCCTGCCCTCGCCGCCGCCCCCGCCGGCCGCCGCCCCCGCCGCCCCCGAGGAGCCCGCCGCCCCGTCCCCCGAGGAGCCCGAGCCGCCCGACGCCCGGCCCCTGCACTTGGCCAAGAAGCAGGAGACGGCGGCCGTGTGCGGGGAGACGGACGAGGAGGCGGGCGAGAGCGGCGGGGAGGGCATCTTCCGGGAGCGCGACGAGTTCGTCATCCGCGCCGAGGACATCCCTTCTCTCAAGGTGAGTCCGCCGCGTCGTGTCCGAAAGCTGGGGCGGGGGATTCGGCTCCGAGCGGTGACGAGCGTCTGCTGGATGACGGCCCGGGGGTCCTGAACTCCCAGGCTGGTGGGGCGCGAACGTGCGGAGGCCGCGCGGGCCTCAGAGCTGCGGTGTGTGTCCTGTCGATGAGGCAGAGGGGTTGTTAAGGTTCACTGCGGATACTCTGGGTGCCGGGCTTCCAGCAGGGAACAGGCCGCTGCTCGTCCCAGTGAAGCTTCTGATTGAATCGCACAAGCCAGGGGAGGCAGGCGACTTCGCAGCGCATGGCGTAATGGTGGAAACGTGAGGCGTTGACAAAATGCACTTATGAACACACACACGCGTGTAATCTGTAAATGTAATAGCCGGCGATTTGGGACTGTCAGGCCACATCTTAAACTTTTTGCAGATCGGCCCATTCCCTACTTAAGTGACTCTACTGCCGGGGTTGGCAAACTGGTCTCTGTGGGCCAAATCCAGTCCCCTGCCTCTTTTTATAAATAAAGTTTTATTGGCACGCAGCCCATGCCCATGAATTTACAAATCCTCTAGGGCTGCTTTCCCCATACAATGGCAGAGTGAGGTAGTTCAGGCAGAGCTTAGCTGACCCACCAAGCCAAAAAAATCTTTCTTCTTTTTTTTTTAATTTATTTGACGACAGCAAGAGAGGGAACACAATCAGGGGGAGTGGGAGAGGGAGAAGCAGGCTTCCTGCTGAGCAGGGAGCCCGATGCGGGGCTCGATCCCAGGACCCCGAGATCATGACCTGAGCCGAAGGCAGACGCTTAACAACTGAGCCACCCAGGCGCCCCCCCCCCCCAAATCTTTCTTATCTGTTCCATTATGGAAAAAGTTTGCTGAGCTTTGCTGTACTGGGTTCATTGGATAGATAGATTTGGATCAGAGGATTAATAGTATAGGTGCGGGACAAGGGTAGGTGACATTAGATGCTCATGTAAGGTTTGTCCCAGAACATGAGGCTGAGCAAGCACTTGGTAGGTCAGCAAGCCATTGTCACCTTGATGGTGACACCAAAGACTAGGGCCTTTCTTCATATTAGTCACTTTCATGGACTGAGTATTGACTATGGGGGCCAAGAACATGTTTGGCCCTTGATGTACATTATCGTGTTTAATTTATTCTCTGGTGGTGTTTCTTCAGACAGAGGTATTGTGGGATGAATTAATTATAAGGTTTAAACAGCTATCGTTATGCTTTGCTGCTTCGTGTGTTCTGTGAGGTGAAATTAGTGTGTCTTTTGCTGTATGATTTTTAATCCGTCTTATTGTGGAAGAAGCAGAGCAACTAGAATAATGGGACTGTATGTACCCATTACTCAGCTTCCACCATTGTCCCCTCCTGGCTAGTCCTGCGTCCTCTCTGCTCCGGCACATTCGGCCCCCTGCCCTACCCCACCAATTCCAGACATCATGTTCTGTTATCCATGCCTTGTCATTTTTTTAGCATGGTGGTTGCTTCATCCAAAAGAACATTGATAAAAGGTAATATTAGGGAATTACAAAGGAAAATGCTAGGGTGATTGCTCATGTTCCCAAACCCAACCAGCAATCGTAAAATTCCCTGGTCCCTCCTCTGGCATCCCTCGTGGTCTTTCTCACTTCCAAATGTCTTGTGTACATTATTTCATTTTTTTGGAAAAAATGTATTTTAGGGAGAGAGTGCACAGTGGGGAGGGGCAGATGGAGAGGGAGAGGAAGAAAGAGAATCTCAGGTAGACTCTGCGCTGTGTACGGAGCCCAACACTGGGCTTGATCTCACGACCCTGAGATCATGACCTGAGCCAAAACCAAGAGTCAGACGCTCAACCAGCTGAGCCACCCAGGCGCCCCACATTATTTCATTTTAACTTGGTGACTTCTGAGGCTGATTTGATCCTCAGCTGGGACAGGCGAGGAAGATATTGAATGAACGGCAATGATAGGAGCAACTAGCAACTCCTCAGGATGGGATTTGGGACCTATCACAGTCAGAATTCAGAATTTAGCTTGATCTTTTTTTTTCTTTTTTTTGTTTTTAATTTTCTTTTAAGAGATTTTATTTATTGATTTGACAGAGAGAGCACAAGCAGGGGAAGGGCAGAGGGAGAGGGAGAAGCAGGCTCCCCGCTGAGCAGGGAGTGCGAGGCGGAGCTCAATCCCAGGAACCCGGGATCATGACCTGAGCCCCTGAGCCGAAGGCAGAAGTTTAACCAGCCGAGCCACTCAGATGCCCCTTGTTCTTAATTTTTTTAACATAAATAAATTTTTTTTTTTTTTTTAAAGATTTTATTTATTTATTTGAGAGAGAGAGAATGAGAGAGAGAGAACACCTGAGAGGGGATAGGGTCAGAGGACGAAGCAGACTCCCTGCCGAGCAGGAAGCCCGATGCGGGACTCGATCCAGGGACTCCAGGATCATGACCTGAGCCGAAGGCAGTCGCTTAACCAACTGAGCCACCCAGGCGCCCCAATAAATTTTTTTTTAACTGAGCTTTATGCCCAACATGGGGCTAGAACTCACGACCCTTAGTCAAGAGTCACATGCCCTACTGACTAAGCCAGGCACTCCCCCTTTTTTTTACTTTAATTGTAGTAACCTTTACATACCACGAAGTGTATCATTCTAACCATTTTTAAAGGTACCATTCGGTGGCATTGAGTATATTCACATTGTTGTGCAGCGTTCACCGCTGTCTCCCAAGTTTTCTCTTTATTTTTTTAAGATTTTTAAAATTTATTTGGGAGAGAGGGAGAGAGCACGAGCGGAGGGAGGAGCAGAGGGAGAGGGAGAAGCGGACTCTGCTGAGCAGGGAGCCTGACGTGGGGCTCGATCCCAGAACCCCAGGATCACGACCTGAGCCGAAGGCAGACGCTTAACCGACTGAGCTCCCAAGGCGCCCCCAAGTTTTGTCTTTATAATCACCTCTCATGATAGGGATTACTCTTCCCGTTTTACAGGGAAGGAAACTGAGGCACCAGGTACTAAAGCAGCCTTCCTAGACTTTGATGGCTCGGGACCCGCACCAGCTCCGTTGGCCCCAGGAGCCTGGGCTCTCAGCACCCGGTTCAGCCTTTCCCTGTGTACATTCTATCAAACGTTGACAATGACAGTGGCAGATGCAGGGGGGGCGCCCAGCACTGGGCCGAAAGAACAGGGCTTTTACAGATGAGGAAGTTCACGTTCAGAGAGAGGGACTCATTCGGCTGGTGGGTGCTGAGCTGGGATTGGAGCCCCAGCCATCCAACACCCCCTCCCAGGTGGCACGGGGCCGGGCAAGGACTCACATGCTTAAAATACAACACGAGTGTGCATTACAATGGGGGGACACACAGCCCCAGGACTGAATCACTCCTGCAGACGTCGGAGACCCGTTGGTGGGCTTGGAGTCAGGGCAGGCTGGCGGCATCGTGGCTGAGAGCCCAGCTTTGGCCTTAACCTGACTGGTTCAGATCTCTGCCACTTCTGGGCTGGGCTGGGGTCGACCCTTCCTGACCATGAATTTCCTCATTTGCAAAATGGGGGTGATCCCGTTAGTACCTCCCTCAGGTAACGGGAGGATCCAGGCATAAAGCTCCACGGGACTGTGGGTCACACACGGTACGTATCCCTTACGCTTTGCTTTGGTTACTCATCTCCACAAAGCTTGGCAGTTTTTTTTTCTGTGAAGGGCCAGCTAGTAAATTTTTTAGCCTTTACAGGGCACAGGGTCTCTGTTACATCTTCTTGTTTTGTTTTTATGATCCTTTAAAAATTAGGAACCGGGGCGCCTGGGTGGCTCAGTCGTTAAGTGTCTGCCTTCGGCTCAGGTCAGGATCCCAGGGTCCTGGGATCGAGCCCCGCATCGGGCTCCCTGCTCCGCAGGAAGCCTGCTTCTCCCTCTCCCACTCCCCCTGCTTGTGTTCCCTCTCTCGCTGTGTCTCTCTCTGTCAAATAAATAAATAAAATCTTAAAAATAAATAAATAAATAAAATAAAAAATAAAAATTAGGAACCGTTCTTAGCTTATAGATCTGTGAAAATGGGCAACAGGCCATAGTTTGCTTCAGAACAGTGGTAGTCCAATAGAAATATCATGAGCTGTATACATCATTTTAAGCTTTCTTGTATCCATGCTTAAAAAAAAGTGAGGGGCCCCCGGCTGGCTCAGTCGGTAGAGCACGTGACTCTTGATCTCAGGGCCTTGAGGTCGAGCCCCACATTGGGCGGGGAGACTTCTTAAAAGAAAAAAAGAATAAAAATAAAGTTTAAAAATGGGTGAGATTAGCCACAGGAGTGTATTTTCTTTAACACAGCTTATTTAAAAAAATCATTTTAGCATGTAATCAACACAGAAAAAGCTAACGAGATGTTTTACATTTTTTGCATATCAAGCCTTTGGAATCCTGTGTGTTATTTTATACTCGTGGAACATACTCAGGCCAGCCGAATTAGCACAAGGCTGGCCCCCTCTCTACTTCGGCTTCCCCATCTATAAAATGGGACTGATAACATTAACTCCCAGTTCTTGGAGATGTTGAAGATTTAGCAAGATGTAAGCGCTGAGCTTGTAAGAGTTTGTTGGGTGGAGAAAAGTAGGGGGAGGGCGGTCCAGGCGGGGGAGCAGAGTGCAAAGTTTGTGTCATGAGCAAAAACACGGCGCACTTGTGATGTGTAGGGGTTCAAGGGGTTGAGTGGCTGGATTGTGAGTGCTGAGCCTGGGAAGGTGAGCAGGTGCCAGGTCATGCTGGGGTGAGCTCAATGGGTGCCTGCTTGAGAGTCCACTTTGGGTTTTCTGGAAGCGGGTAGGGCCCCTGGCTAGTAGGATGGTGGCTGGGGAGGTGTCTAGGCCTGATGGCAGTCTGTCTACCACCTTAGTCCTGTGACACTGATTCCACTGTTAATGGACCATGAAGTTCTTTCTTTCTTTTTCTTTTAAGTAGGCTCCACACCCAGCGTGGAGCCCAGTGTGGGTCTTGAACTCACAACCCTGAGATCAAGACCTCAGCTAAGATCAAGAGTCAGATGCTTAATGACCGAGCCACCCAGGCGCCCCAAAGCTTTCTTATTATCATCCTGCTAGGTGTTTCTAGCTCATTCTCATCCTGCTGCTTACTGCCCTGGTCTCTGCTTCTCAAGAGTTCAGATTCCCAGAAGAGAATCTGATTGGTCCAGCTCAGCATTTGGGCCCAAGATAGGATTAGTGATTTGCGTGTAGATTCGCTGCCTGGTCAGGTCTCCTCCAATCAGCTGTGGCTTCCATTGGGCAGGGGCGGGAGAAGTGGGTGTGGTCCATGATAGGATTCCTGGTTGGAGATCAGGCAAGGATGATGCCAGGGGTTGAGCCCCATGACGGCAGAGAGGAAGAGTGGTTTTGGGAAAGCCACCAAGTTCGGTTGGGGTGTGGTGAGCCAAGGGGCCTGCGTCCAGCTAGGGAATCAGCCAGCGCTTTCGAGGAGGCCGATTGGGTAGTGGAAGAGACAGAGGGGGTGGTCTTCCCTGGCTGGGAGGGATGCTCTGATGGCTTTCTCACAGGCTTCTGAGAACTAGAATGGGGAAGATCATGTTAACATTGAGAGGCAAAAGCACCCATTTGTGGGGGTGTCGTGGTACTGCATTTGCAAAAACCTGGAGAATCAGGAAGTCGGGGGTTCATCTGCTGAACTTGGAGGGATCTGGATGGCCTGCTCGGCAGGGACAGGAGAAGAGAAAGGAAACTGAGGCCAAATCTGGCTGTGCCAGATTGTGGAGCCTGCACTAGGGGCCCTGGAAGGTTTTGGAGCAGAGCAGGATGCGGTCCAATTCTTGGGCCTCTGACCTGGCTCCCCAAGGTCACCAGGACGGAGGCCTGGGAACCATATGGTAGCCTGGAGAAAAGGACTTGGGGCCAGGGCACCTGCATCCCTGTCTCATTCTGCCTCTTGTGACTTTAGCCAAGAGCCTTTTTAGACCTCATTCTCATCAGGTTATTGTAGTCCCTTCTTTGCACTCCCCTAGTTGATCTGAGGGACACACAAAATCATGGACGTGCAAACCACTGACCCAAACTAAGAGTAGGCAGTGGATAGCTGGCACACAGACCCAAGTGTTACAGCTCCTGCCAGTGGCAGACATCATTAATTGATCTCAGCACTTCTGCTGAGCCTGGTTCTGCGCTATGACCAATCTAATTGGAATTGTCATCTGAATCCTATTTATCACTTGAGTGTGATTTCTTTGAATGTGAGGGCTAACTTCCGTTCATCTGTGGGTTATCACGATACCCAGTGCACATTTTCTGCTGCATCTTTTTTTTTTTTTTTTTTTTTTTGAGATTTTATTTATTAGAGAGCGAGAGAGCAAGAAAGAGAGCGGGGGAAGGAGCAGAGAGAGGGACAAGCAGTCTCCACACCGAGTGTGGAGCCCCATGCGGGGCTGGATCCCACGACCCTGAGATCATGACCTGAGCCAAAGCCAAGAGTCAGACGCTCAATGGGTTGAGCCACCCAGGCGTCCCCGTCACACTTCCACGCTGTCCCGTGTCATTGCTCAGCCCCCTCACAGAAGACATTGCCCTTTCAGGACTTAGGTGTCGCCTCTTCCAGGAAGCATTCTTGGATTCAGTTTGCATTTGAGGTCCTTCTTTTAGGCTTCCACAGTGTCTGGGGGTCTGCCGTTAGCGTGTTCATTACTTGTGTTGTCATTTCTTTGGTGTCGTGTCTGGCCCTCCTGCCGCGCCCCTCGCTCTCCCCAGATTAGACGCTGGGTCTGACCCACATCCTTCAGTTTGCATTATCCAGCCAGCGGGTCACACAAGTCTCGGGGTGGGGAGGTTGTCTGAGTGTTGGGGGAGTGGAGATGGGGGAGCCCTCTATCACCGTGTCTTACCCTGTTGTGGAGAGGGGGATGAATTAAGTGGTCTCAGGTCAGCTGTCACCTGTTCTTGGCACAAGCCACAGCCTCACCCTGTTTTGTTTATTTGCTTGTCTACTTTGTTGCTTGGCTGCTTCTGTAATGAGGACCCCACCAAGGGCCCTGTCAGTCTCGTTCACCACTGTGCCCCCCACCAGCACAGCATCTGGAAAGTGGTGGGTGGGCGCTCAGGAGTTGGCGTTACTTTAACTCCACCGGCATTGTAACAACTAAAACTTTGTAGCACAAGAAGGAACAGCTTGTTTGGGAGTCTTGGGTGAGCCTGGGGGTGGGGGAACGTGGCCAGCCTCCAGCTGCCTCCCCAGGGCTGAGAACGTCCTGGGGCCAAGAGAAATGTGCCGGCCAGGGTGCGCACGGTGATGACAGTGCCTTTTCTCGAAGGGGGTATCGAGGGAGGACACGGGGCCCGGAATTGGGGGCAGGAAGGGCAGGAGCGAGGGCTGACTTTGCTGGCCTCACTGCACCCCTCCTCAGCTGGCATTGCAGACGGGGCGGGAGCCCCCACCCATCTGGCGAGTGCAGAAGGCCCTGCTGCAGAAATTCACTCCCGAGATCAAGGATGGGCAGCGACAGTTTTGTGCAACCAGTAATGTAAGCCTGCAGAGGGGAATGAGGAGTCGGGGAGGCCTGGGGGGGGGGTCCCCCTCATGCGTGTACTGGGATTCACCTGCCGTCCGGGGGGTGTCCCAAAGGGAGGCTCCACCTCCAGGAGGCTTCTGTGGGGGGCCCCGGGGCAGGGGGGGAGTCTCGGGTGTCGGGCTGCCTGGCTGCAGTAGATGGATTTCCTCGTGTGCCTCTTTCCTTCCATAGTATTTGGGGTATTTTGGGGACGCGAAAAACCGGTATCAGCGCCTTTACGTAAAGTTCCTGGAAAACGTCAACAAGAAGGATTATGTGAGGGTCTGTGCTCGGAAACCCTGGCACCGGCCCCCAGTGCCCGTCAGGTACCCTGGGGGCCAAGGGGCAGGCGGCGGGCGGGGTTGACGGGCACGGGGCTGGAACGTTCAAGAGAAGAGGTAGAGGTGGGGAGAGTGGACACAGGGTGGGGGACAGAGACCCAGAGAGAGAGAAAGAGACCCAGGTCTGGGATGGGGGGAGACAGAGGCTGAGAAGAAACAAAGGTCAGGAGAGGAAGCTGGTTCTGTGCTCAGAGCTGTGGGCTTAGATGCGGATCTGCGGAGAATTTGGGTTTTTTCGGGGCTGCTGACTGCATACAGTCCCTTCCACATTCCCTTCCAGGCGCTCTGGGCAGGCCAAGGGCCCCGTGTCTGCTGGGGGCAGCTCTGCACCTCCTCCCAAGGCCCCGGCACCACCTCCTAAGCCCGAAACCCCTGATAAGACGATATGTGAGAAGCCCCCAGAGCAGACGCCTGAGACCCCTGTGCCTGAGCCCCCTGCTCCTGAGAAGCCATCCCCGCCTCGGCCCGTTGAGAAGGAGAAGGAGAAAGAGCGGGTGACACGAGGGGAGCGGCCGCTTCGGGGCGAGCGGAGCGCAGGCGGGCGGCAGACTCGGCCTGAGCGGAGCCTCACCACGGGACAGCCCGCCACCTCCCGGCTGCCCAAGGCCCGGCCCACCAAGGTGAAGGCCGAGCCGCCCCCCAAGAAGAGGAAGAAGTGGCTGAAGGAGGCGGCGGGCAATGCCTCGGCGGGCGGGGGTCCACCAGGCAGCTCCTCGGACTCAGAGTCATCCCCGGGAGCACCCAGCGAGGACGGTGAGGCTCTCGGCAGCCACGGGGCGGGTGGGGAGGCATGAGGAAGTGAATCCTGGGCATCAGGAGGAGGCATGGGCGAGC
The DNA here is from genome assembly GCF_964656455.1 of Halichoerus grypus. Lineage (NCBI taxonomy): Eukaryota > Metazoa > Chordata > Mammalia > Carnivora > Phocidae > Halichoerus > Halichoerus grypus. The sequence goes on from NC_135726.1 coordinate 54,266,869, forward strand.
GCAGTCCACAGTGTTCCGGGTAGTGTCGGCGAGACAGCAACGAGAATTCGGAAATTAAAATGATAGCGATATTTGTCAGTCACGTGGCGCCTGAGATGGCTGTCTTCTCTAAATTCTGTACCCAAATTAACTTGTGTGACATTCATAGCAGGCTACAAAGTAGATACCGTTATTTTTAAATTTCTTTTTAAAATTGTTTTAAAAGATTTTATTTATTTGAGGGGGGAGAGCACGAGCAGGGGGGAGGGGCGGAGGGAGAGGGAGAAGCCAACTCCCCACTGAGCACGGGCTCGATCTCACATCCTGAGATCATGACCCCAGCCGAAATCGAGAGTCGGATGCTCAACCGACTGAGCCACCCAGTGCCCCACGGGTAGCCGTTTTAACAGAGACTAAGCGTGCAGGCACTCAGATGAGAGAGTGAGTTCTCTTCCCATCAAAGCCCAACGTAGGGGGCGCCTGGGTGGCTCAGTCGTTAAGCGTCTGCCTTCATTAAGCGTCTGCCTTCGGCTCAGGTGGTGATCCCAGGGTCCTGGGATCGAGCCCCGCATCGGGCTCCCTGCTCTGCGGGAAGCCTGCTTCTCCCTCTGCCACTCCCCCTGCTTGTGTTCCCTCTCTCGCTGTGTCTCTGTCAAATAAATAAATAAAATCTTTAAAAAAAAAAAAAAAAGCCCAATGTAGGTGGTGGTTTCTTAGAAAATAAGAGGCGGGCACCTGGGTGGCTCAGTTGGTTAAGCGACTGCCTTCGGCTCAGGTCATGATCCTGGAGTCCCGGGATCGAGTCCCGCATCGGGCTCCCTGCTGAACAGGGAGCCTGCTTCTCCCTCTGACCCTCCCCCCTCTCATGCTCTCTCTATCTCATTCTGTCTCTCAAATAAATAAATAAAATCTTTAAAAAAAAAAAAAAAAGAAAGAAAATAAGAGGCTCTTCTCAAGGTTGTCCAGGGTCTCTGTTTCCTTTCTTCTTGTTGCTGTGCCTTCCGCCTGCATGCTGTCCTCAAGCACGTGGTCAGAGGCCGCCCAGTAGCCCCAAAGCCGCAGGCCTGCCAGTGGGAAGGGACTCAGGGGCCAAGGAATGGCTGGACCTTCCTTTTATTTATTTTTTATTTTTTTTATTTTTTTTAAGTTTTTTTATTTATTTGAGACAGAGAGAATGAGAGAGAGAGAGAGCACATGAGAGGGGGAAGGGTCCCTAGCAGGGAGCCCGATGCGGGACTCGATCCGTGGACTCCAGGATCATGACCTGAGCCGAAGGCAGTCGCTCAACCAACTGAGCCACCCAGGCGCCCTGGACCTTCCTTTTAAATTGCCGGATCTGGGCGTGGCCCATATCCGGTCTCTCCTATCCCATTGGGCAGAACTCGGTCACATGGCCACACCTAGCTGCAAGGGAGCCTGGGAAATGTAGTCTTTTAACTGGGCAGGGTGATGTTAAATCAGGCCAGGTGGAAGCTGCAGGTCATGAAGGTGCCACAAGGGAGGAGATTTAGCAAAAGGCCCAGATTTGCAGGTCTTTCCTTCTCTGGCCCTTTTCCTTTTTCTTAAACGATTTACAAACTTAAGTTTAATTAACACACCATGTAGTTCACCTACTTAAAAATATAAAATTCGGTGGTTTTTAGTGTAGTCCTAGAGTTGTTCATCCATCTTGGCAGTCAATTTTAGAACACTTTCAATACCCCAAAAGAACCCCTGTATCGATTATCACTCCCCTCTTCTGGACATTATACATAAGCGAATCATACAACATGTAGGCTTTTGTGATTGGCATCTTTCACTTAGCGTAACATTTGGGGTTTAGCCGCCTGGTAGGTGTATCAGGACCTCATTCCTTTTTGCGGCTGAATACTATCCCACCGCACGGATAGACCACGTTGTATGGGTCCATGCACTAGTTGATGGACTTCTGGGTTGTTTCTACTCTTCAGCTGTTGTGAATAATGTCACTGTGGGCATGCATGGAGAGCTCTGAATTTCCTGAGCGCTGGAAATGGGGGGAACTGAACTCCACCCTCTTCTGGGAGCAGTTCCCCTGCCAAGGGCCAGTATGGGTCTGGGTCTGTCTCCCCTCAGCCCATTCGACCAGGAGTGAGTGGGTGTGACTCATGCTAGCTGACCTTAAGGCTTCCCTCAGCCCAGGAACCCTCAGAACTAACCCTCTTCCTTGTCTGAGAGTGGTGACCCTCCGTGTGCCAGAAGCTGACGCTCTCTCCTTCCTTAAATTCGTAATAGAAGTTCTAGAAAGACACTGTGGTGACTGTCTTCTCTCTTCCTCTAGTCCACTTCCATTTGGCTTCCTGAGCCCCGTTCTGCACTTATTTATTGAGTACCTACTTCGTGCCACAAACGAGGTTCCAGCAGTGAACAGAATAAACAAAAATATGTATCCTCATGGGAGCTTACGGTCTAGCTGGGGGAGTCCATCAGATAAACACGTTATGTAACAGAACACAAAACAATGTGAAAAATGGTCAGTGTAAGGCTGGCCAGGCTTAAAGGCAGTTAAGAAAAGCACTTCCGGTACAGAGGCTCCAGGTGGTATAGAGGGGGGTGTTTTCAGGGGATGGGGGAGTTGGGGAAGGCTTCTGGAAATGACATTGGAACAGACATCCGAGTGCAACAGGGTTGGGGTTGGGTGACTAGGAGAGAGAACATTCCAGGCTGGGCGTGTCTGGGGATCAGGAAGGAGGCCAGTGGCTGGAGCGAGTGAGTAAGAGGAGAGGGTGAGAAGTGAGGGCAGAGAAGGAACAGGACCAGATCTTGGAGGGACAGGAGGCCTGGAGCTTTGTGGTCCCACTGGAAGGATTTTACCGTGAGCGAGACAAGAGCCATAGGAGGGTTTGGGCCAAGGCCTGGTGGGGTCTGACTGCCACTGCCAAGTGGTCACTCCGGTCCTTGAAACGGCTGTCACCAAGGACCCTCCACGTGGATAAGTCAAATGGATATTTCTCATGCCACTTCCTGAGGGATATTTTAGGGCCGTTCATGGCTGTCCTGCTTCTTTTTTCTCCCTGATGTTCCTTCTTGGGTTTCATGTGAGTGTCCCTCAAGTCCTGACCTTGGCCTTGTGGCTTCACCTCTCACTTGGCAGGCCCAGCTTCCCAGTGAGCCTCGCTAGTTTCTTCCCCCTGGCCCCCATCCAGGCCTCCCCCAAACCCCCTCCCTTCAGATCACACTGAGTTCCTTGTCCTAATTTCCATATCTCAGGGGCAGCCCCACTGGCTACTCAGTCAGCAGGCCAGATCTCCAGGCACACAAGCCTTTGCTCCCTCACCACCAAAGCTGGGAAGTCCCCAGCTCTGGCCCTCCTATTCTCCTGCTCCTCCATTTCTGAATCTTGTCCCTATGGCCCTGCAACATTCTCATCCTTTCTTAGGTGGTCCATTACCCTGGCCTCTGGTATCATCCCTCCGATCCGTGCCCTACATGGCCTCAGAGGGGTCTTTCTACACTTAACCCTTGCCCCTCCCCTGCTCACACCTCTTCCATGTCTCCCTAGTACCCACCACAGGTTTGGGGACAACAGGTGGACGAGGCTCTTATCCTCTTCACCTCCCACCTCCTCCCACAGTTTTGCTCTCTGTGATCTGATCTCTCCGAGTGGCTTCACTGGTTTGGAAACCCAGTTATGCTGCTTCTTTAGACTTTATTGAAGCTACACTGAACTAGTCAAACATGAAGCTCACTGGCCTGGAATGCTTTTTTCCCCATCAGTCAAGATTTAGCTCTTGGGTGACCTTGAACCAGCCTTTCCTGGCTTGCCAGGCTGAACTCGTTACCATCAACGCCCGTGACGCCCACCCTTAGAGCATACTGGGCTGGGACGCGTTGGTCTCCAGCGGACTCAGAGCTCCCAGAAAACAGGGATTTCTCTCCGGCCCTGGTACTTAGAACATTGTCTGCCACCCAGGCGGCCTCAGATGAAGTTGGAATCATGAGCTCGTGTCCCATTCTCCGCCCCCCCTCCCCCCCCCAGAGCGGGCAGTCCCCGGGCGTCTGCTGAAGACCCGGGCGATGCGGGAGATGTACCGGAGCTACGTGGAGATGTTGGTGAGCACAGCACTCGACCCAGACATGATCCAGGCCCTGGAGGACACCCACGGTGAGCCGAGGCCTGGGGAAGGAGGTTCCCCCACTCCTCCTCTGAGCCCCGCCCCGCCCCCCGCAAGGTGGGGCTTCCGCTCCTCTGACGCCCCCTCCTGGTCTCGCAGATGAGCTGTACCTGCCGCCCATGCGGAAGATCGATGGCCTCCTCAATGAGCACAAGAAGAAAGTCTTGAAGCGGCTGTCACTGAGCCCAGCCCTGCAGGTGCTTGTGGGCCTGGGCAGGAGGGGTCTGGGGCCCAGCGGTCGGGCATGGGAGCGATGGGTACAAGTCCGCCACGGCCGTGCCCGCAGAGCATCGGGCCCTGGAGGGGGCAACCACTGGAAGGGTATGGCTTGGCCAGGAGCAGAGTTGAGGGCGGGGCTCCCGCAAGAGAGGGTTTCTGCAGACCTAGATGGCAGGGACTTGATGGGTGTGGAGAGGTCGTCGCGAAGGTCAGGGCTGGGCAGCTGGGAAAGCCCAGCAGAGTTTATGGAGTGCAGGTTTGGGGACAACAGGTGGACGAGGCCTTGCTGGGGAACGGTGGTAAGCAGATTCTGATGGCTTCTCTGTCGTAAACACGGGCTTCTTAGCATCTCAGCCTTCACAATTAAGTCATCTGTATGATTGCCTGTCTGGAATAGCCAAGGTCTCGGGGATGGAATATTTGGGCAGCTCTGAAAATTCTGATGGGGATCGTTGTGTGGGGCTGAGAATTTGGGGGTAGAATGTTAGGGCAACAGAATTCTGGGATGGAATGTTAGTCTGGCCGTAAAATGTCTGGGCGGATATTGGTCTGGTTCAGAAAATTCTTGGTGGGATGTTAGTCTCTCAGACGATACGGTTCTAGCACTCTGGGTGGGATGTTAGGGTAACTGAGAATTCTGGGATTGAGAGTTAGTCTGGCTCTGAGAGATCTGGGTAGGATACTATGCCAGGGTTTAAATTTCCACAGTAGAATATTAGGATAAGTCTGGGAATTATGGGATGGAGTATTAGTCTGGTTTTAGCATTCTGGGCTGGAGTGTCAGCCTGGCACTGGGGATTCTGGATTTTAGGATATCTCAAAATTTTGAGTAGGATGTTAGGCTGGGGCTGAGAATCCCGAGTGGAATATTAGGGGTCTCTGAGAATCTTGGGTGGGCCACAAAGCACATTATAAGGGTCACCAGACAGGCCTAGGCTCCTCTGTCCTTTGAGAGACCTAAGATTCCAGAATATCTCCTGATCTGCAATGTGAGGGAAACTGAGGCATCTGACAACTCGGGGGTCTGAGAACTGAGTGGTGAGTTTGGAGAGTGTGGGTCCAGGGGGACGTCCCACTGACCGGTTGGCTTCCCGCAGGACGCCCTGCACACGTTCCCCCAGCTGCAAGTGGAGCAGAGCGGGGAGGGCTCCCCTGAGGAGGGGGCCGTGCGGCTGCGGCCGGCTGGGGAACCCTACAACCGCAAGACGCTCAGCAAACTCAAGAGGAGCGTGGTCCGAGCCCAGGTGGGGCCGGGGATGGGCGGGCGGTGTGGACGCCTGGGGAGAGGAGCTGCCCCGCACTGGGCAGTGGGGTGAGGCTTCTCCGCTCCATCTGTCCAGGAGTTCAAAGTTGAGCTGGACAAGTCGGGATACTACACACTCTACCACTCACTCCACCACTATAAATACCACACCTTCCTGCGCTGCCGGGACCAGGTAAGCCCACCCGTGGCGCGTCTCGCCCTGGGCTTCTGCCCCACAGGCTCTGCTCTGGACCCCAGCCCGTCCTCCCTCAGACCCAGGAGTCCTGATCCCCAGCCCCTCCTCCCTCAGACCCAGGGGTCCTCATCCCCAGTCCCCTCCTCCCTCAGACCCAGGGGTCTGGCTCTCCCAGCACCCCCTTTCCCTGGAATATTGATCCCTAGACCTCCAGGCCCTGGTGGCCACCCACCCCAGCTCCCTGTTTAACGCCCTGCAGACCCTGGCCATCGAGGGCGGTGCTGAGGACCTGGGTCAGGAGGAGGTGGTCCAGCAGTGCATGAGGAACCAGCCGTGGCTGGAACAGCTCTTCGACTCCTTCAGTGACCTGCTGGCCCAAGCACAGGCCCACAGCCGCTGCGGGTGACCCTGCCCAGCCTGGGGGAGCCACCTCTTCCATGAACAGAGAATTGGGACAGAACTGTGTCCTCAGGAGCTAACCCCCTGGGCCCCGTCGCCAGGGAAGGGGGGGGTCATTGGTCAGGGTGTGTCCATGCTGCCCCCACAGGGCAGGGTTCAAAGTTCGACTCCTCCCCTCTCCCACGCCCCCTCCACTCCCTCCCCAGCCCTCCCACTGTCCGGTGTACAGAGAAATTATTTATATATATGTATAAATGTCTATTTAGTAACGGTTTCCCTCCCCACCTTGCCCCAATCCTCTCTCCACGGCCATAGCCCCGCCCCCTCCACCTTGTACATAATGTATAGGAAAAGTCTATGTATGGTTGAGGGGGGCGGGGTGGCTTCAGAGAGCTGGGGGACCCCCTCCCCCCCAACCCCCCCTCACAGGCCAAGATCTTTGCTAAAGGCCATTCCCTCCCCAGGGCATTCGGCATCGGGTGGGAGGGGGAAAACGCATCTTGTTAATTATTTTTAATCTTATTTATTGTACATACCTGGGGCGGGGGGCTGGGGAGGTGGAGGGGGGAGAAGGGTCCCCTCCCTTTGGCCCTCCCGTTCCTTTTCTACTGCGATTGTCTGTGTCTGCCCCCCCCCCTCCCGCCACCGCCCCATCCCCTTGTCTTCTGGATGTGGTTCTATTTTTTATCTGTCTCCTCTCCCCTCCCCCCCCCAACTCCTCTGCTCCTACCTCCCGACCACCCTTTGTCTCTTGCTCTTTCTTGGGCTTCTGTACAACTCAACTTGTATACACTGTGTACACACAACCAGCCAAACGAAAACCCAACAGCAAACACTTTATCGGCCGGCTGGAGTGCCTCTGTCCTGCGGCGGCTGGGGGGCCCCAGGGGTGGCAGAGCAGATAGGGTCTGGAACGGGAACTTGGCTTCTCTGGAGCCCCTGGAAGCGGCCGGGCTGGGTCGTTGTATGCGTTACATCTCACTGTGTAAAATTAGCCGCCTCCCCCCCCGCCCCGGCCCCAAAATTTAGTGACTTAAAACAAACGTTTATCCTCTGGTTTCTGAGGATGAGGAACTGGGGAGCAGGTCAGCTGGGTGGTCCTGTCCCAGGGTCTGTTGTGAGGGTCCACTCAAGTCAGCCAGAGCAGCGGCCCTCCGGGGATTGACGGGTTGTAGGACCTACTTTCAAGGTGGCTCACTTTTATTTATTTTTTTTTAAGATTTTATTTATTTGAGAGAGAGCACGAGAGAGAGGGGAGTGAGGGGCAGAAGGAGAAGCAGACTCCGCGCTGAGCAGGGAGCCCCACACAGGGCTTGATGCCAGGACCCCGGGATCATGACCTGAGCCAAAGGCAGACGCTTAACCGACTGAGCCACCCAGGCGCCCCAAGGTGGCTCACTTTTAAGGTGTGCAGATTGGCTGCGGGCTGGAGGCCTCAGTTCCTTGCCATGTGGACCTTGCCATGGGGCACCTTGAGTGTCTGCACAACATGGCAGCCGGCTACCCCCAGAGCAGGGGATCCCAGGGAGAGAGCAAGGAAGAAGCCTTGCAGTTTTCTGTCCTAACACACCATTGCCTCCTACATACTGTTCATGGGAAGGGAGTCCTTGCACCCAGTACCCACTCAAAGGGGGATTTAGCTCTGCTTCAAGGAGGGAAAAGCACAGGAATTTTTCGGTGTGTTTTTAAGCCGGTACGGGCTGTGCCAGGTGTCAGGAGTTGACCAGCTTTTTCTTGGCTGCCTAACGTGGACTTGAGGGTGGATCTCTTGTGTTCTTGAACCCTGGAACTACAAGGTCACGAGCAGACGGCAGTTGAGATGTGGATAGATTGCTGTGTTCTCGAGACTTGCTGCTTAAAGTGTGATCTGCTGCCCTTGGGAGTCTGTCCGTTTCCCCCCCACACACAAGAGCTTGTAGAAATGTAGACTCCAGGGCTGAGTCTCAGATCTGCTGAGTCAGAACCCACTTTTTAGTAAGATCCTGGGAGGATTCTAATACACACTCAAGTTTGAGGAGCAGCGTTCTAAAATAAGACTTAACAATTTGGAGGTCAACTGGAACCCAGCGTGTAAGAAGTGAGTAAGCCGTTGTCACTCGAGAGCCCGGACCCTTGTCAAGAATGGACTATTGGTATTCTAGAACCCTGGCTTCAGCACTGATGGTGGTTGGTCGGTAGGTACTGACCCGGTGTGAGATTTAAGGGTAGACCATCTGCATTCTAGATAGATTCCCTTCGTCGTGAAATTGAGGAAGAGCCCCTGTTGTTCTATAACCTTGGATATTGTCTAGACCATCACCAATGTGAACGACTCCAGAATCCTGGTTTTACAGTAACATTTAAGGATCTTAATGGGAGAGTCAGTGATGGACCATGGGCTTTCTAGAATCAATGGAGTTCGGAGGGGTGAGGATGGACCTTGGTGTCCTCGTACCATGGCCTGTGGCACATTGGGGTGCAGCCTCTGAGGCGGTGGCATGTTCCAGGCTCTGGGCTGGTGTGTCCACTTGGAGCCAAAGGTGCCACGATCAGCGTTGCCTCAGATAGGAGCTCTGCTAGGGAAAGTGGGTGGATTGTTCAGAAGGTGGGCTGCAGGCCAGCATCCTCCCTTTGGGGGCGGGATAACCTTGTGGTTGGATTTTGGAAGTCAACTGCCCAAACTTGGATCTCCGCTCCAGCACTTGACCAGGTGAGTTGGATACCAGCCCGAATCCTCAGCTTTGTCGTTCGTAAAAATGGGCTTTTGTCGAGATGAAGGAAAACCGAATGTTTGAAGCACTTAGCGCCCGTTACCCATAACAGGAGGCCCCAAGAGGATTGTTGGAGGTCCAAGAGATGGCAGAAGGGGGAGAGGGTGGCAAAGATGTTTTAAGAGGGACATCAGAACCCCGAGAGACTTTGAATCGTCGGCAGGGCCCGCCAGAGCCTCGGGGAGGACGGGAACCAGAGAGGCGCACACATACCTTGGGAGATGCCAAGGAGGCCACGCCAGCCTCTTCACTGTTGCCTGATGAGCTGGGGATAGGTGGTGCTCGCAAACCATCCAAAAATGGCCTGCCAGTTGTCGTGTGGGTTTGTATGTGTGCTTTTTTCTGGGGGTAAGCGGTAGCTTTTGTCACCTCTGCAAAGCACATCGTTGTCCTTAAAGAAGCAGGGTGTCCTAGGCAAGAACTTGGCGCCGATAGACAATGCAAAAAAGACTAAGGCCTGCTAGGGCTGTGATGATGGGGACCCAGGGAGGGAGAAATTGGCATAGGTCTCCACAGACTCCCAAGAGTGCCTCACCTCCGGCTGGGGTTAGGTAGAGAGGTCAGACCTGGTCTGGAAAGTGATAGAACCCGCCCCCCCCTTCCCTCCTTGTCCGGCAGGGCTTGGGTCCCTGGTGAGCTGAGGTCCTGGGGCTAGAGGGAGTGAACCTGCAACACAATACTTGGAGCCATGCTTATTCCCAGGGCGGAAGGTTGAACACAGGCCAAGGATTCTGTGATAATGAAACCCGGAAAGGGATATTTAGCTAATCATTGTTCTAATCTGGAATACAGAGGGACATTCATGGTTCTGGGGCAGGAGAACAGTAGGGCCTCCGTCACCGATAGAGAGCACTTAGTATACTCCAAATGCTGTTTGTCTTCTGGGTGCAGATTGGTTCTTAAAGGCCTCTGGGAAGTAGCGCTATGATCACCCCCATTCTACAGCTGGGAAGACAGAGGCACTTGCCCAACAGCTCTTGAGTAAAGGCGGCAGAGCGGCTGCCAGGGGCCATCATCTACCCTCGAACCAGGAGTGGGTTCTGGGGTGGGTGGGAGGGGAGCCGTTTGGGACCGGGGGCCCAGAGGTTCTGTCCAAACGTAGCAGACATGGAGGTAGGAGGAGTAGATCATTGATTGGTGACGGTTACAGGTGGAGATCAAAGTTCCAAGGCACGGGGACTGAGGCTGAGGTTTCTGGCCTGCTGTGTTGACTAGGTGTTGGGGTTCAGGGTCGCCTGTCAGGCTTGGGAGATGGACGAGGAGTGGTCTCCCAGTCTGGCGCCAGCATTCCAGGTTAGCAAGGACATTGCAGAATTGGTCCTGGGTGGACTATGGGGGTAATCCAAGCGTTCCCAGACAAGCCAGTTAGGAACTATTTGGGGGTGGCCTTAAGAAGACCCACACGTCAGCCCTTCCCAGGAGAGAGGCTCAGGTGGAATGTGTCTACACTGGCCCCAAGTTGGATTAAGACTTTGCACTCAGCTGTCAGCGCAATTGGGAACTTTCTGGAAATGAGAACTTGCCAGCCAGCCTCTTGGACACCATTCCGCCCACCTTGTCCCTTCACCCTCCTGTAGCCAACAGGTCTTTCTCAATATATATTGGAGGTGGGAAGGGGGCAAGCAGGGGTTGTAGCAGGGGCCTGTTTCCAAGATCCTGGGACCCTTCTGGAACACCACTATCCAATAAATTTAAATGGCCACATGTAGCTTCTGGCTACCTTACTGAACAGTGCAGTTCTAGAACTTACCAGCAAAGAAAAAAAATTTAGATGTCAAACCCCATCCCAGCAAAATGCCCACCCAAACACAAAAGGGCAGAATGCCCCCCACCCTTGAAGGCGAAGCAGGGGTCCAGACACCTGGCTTGGCTCATTCTCTGGCGCAGCCCACCCCCTCCTCCCCACCAAGCAAAGGGTTCTAGATCCGATGGTGGCAGGTGGAGTGAGGCTTTTACCTGTGTGTGCCCTGAGTTCACCCACCGCCCCGGAGCCCTTTTCCCTTTTCAAGAAGCACTTTCTGACATTGGCAGTGATGTTTATTTCCCTGGGGGTGGAGAGGGGATTATATACAGCAGTGACCCGGATGCCCGGGAGCCCCTCACCCCAATAAGGGGCTTGGGTGGGGAAGGGAGGCATTGGCAGAAGGCACACAGTGGCGATGTCCTGGAGGAGGCCAGGAATTCCGGGTGGGGGTGTAGTGTATCCTGGGAAACCCAGATGGGAAAACAGGGTCGGTGAGCGCTGCTGGTCCCCAGAGCTCATGCTGGTTGCTCCTCTCGCACCCCCCGGGGCTACAGGAGGACGCAGGGACAGCCTCCGTCTTTCTTCCTGGGGGCACTGGGTGCGCTGGGCGGGAGCTCTTGTTCCTGATACTTCCTGTGGGAAGAAGCTGGTGAGTTTGGGTCTCGGGCTGGGGACAAGGACAACGAGAAGGGCGCTCTGCTCACCGGACGGCCCGCACCAGCTGCTCGAAGGCCTCGTCCACGTTGAGACGCAACTTGGCTGAGGCCTCGAAGTAGGCCACGTGGTGGGAGGCACCAAAGGCAGAGGCTTCAGATCGGGGCACCTGGGAGGGGGACAGCGGGAGGAGTCAGGTGTCTGTACTCAGGGTGGGGCCTAACCATGGCAGGCAGAAAGACACACTATGCTCTAATGGGGGTGACCTAGTGTGGGGGTCAAGTGAAGAGGAAAAGTTCTAAGGAGATCATGGGGAACATGCCAAGAGGGTTTGGCTCCATTAAGTAAGGAGTCAGGGAAGGCTCTGTAGACGTTTGCCCTTCTGAACACCAGATGACTGAGTTCCTCCCGCAGAGAAATCAGGGTGTTCCCCGCAACAGAGGGCTGGAAACCCCCAAAGGCTTAATCGGAAAGTTGAGTTCTGTGTGGAAATCACAGACACTCTGTGTATAGGAAGTGGTGAGAGCAGAGAAAGGAAGGGACAAGACATGGTGGGAATTAAGTGTCAAGTGCAGGAGCTGGAGTTCTCGGGGGGGGGGGCACGGGGAGCCAAGGGAGGGCTGTGAGCAGGGAAGGGGCAGGGGCAGTGGGGGGCCCGAGTGGGAGGTTGACTGGAGGTGGGGATGGAGCAGAGTTGGAGCTTGTCGACCTGGGGATGGGCGCAGGTGCCCTCGGTCCCCTCCAGCCATCTTTTCTGGGAAGTCTTACGTGCAGAAGATACAATTTGGGGGCAACACATTTAGATGTGTGTGACAACGGAGGGCGCGGGACCAGGGAAGCCAGAGGAGGGTGCTGATGTGAGGAGATGCACTGAAAGGAGCCTCCCAGGCTGAGATGGGGGGAGGGGGGGTGGGGAGAGTGTCCCAGACCTGGCGCTGTGTCTCCAGATCTGCCTTGTTCCCAACCAACACGATGGGGAAATCGTCTCGGTCCTTGACTCGGAGGATCTGCGTGAAAAGCTTGCCCACCTCGTTGAAACTGCAGATGAAGCCAGAGGCCTGAGGTCTAGCCAGCAGCTCGGCCCCGGTCCGCCCTGCTCGGCCACCCTTGGCTCCTCTCACCTCTGCCGGTCGTTAATGGCAAACACCAGCAGGAAACCGTGGCCAGCGCGCATGTACTGCTCCCGCATGGCACCGAACTCCTCCTGGCCTGCTGTGTCCAGGACTGCAGACAGGGGGAGAGGGGCCGCTGTGGGGATGAGGCTCCCTGCCCCCCAGCCGCTCCTGGGAGCCCTCAGCCCCACCACCATCCCCCCATCCACTCCCTGCCGCCCTCACTGTCCAGCCGGGCTGGAACACCATCCACCGTGCAGATCTTCGTATAGGAGTCTTCAATGGTGGGGTCGTAGTCAGACACAAAGTAGGACTGGTGGGACAGGGAGAAGACACTGTTACCACAGTTCCTGCAGTGCCCCAGGAGAGGTGATGTAGCCCTGCCCCTGGGCTCTGCCTCCCCCACTTCTTTCTGGGTCCCTGCTCCCCTCTCTGCGGATCTCTGTTCCTTCCTCCCACCCTACCTAGTCTCCTTTCTCCGAGTCTCTCCTGGTCCTCTCTCTTTCTGGTATCAAGTACATCTCCCACATGGTGATTACGTCCTGGCTGTGCGGCATTGAACAAATCACTTCCCCTCTCTGAACCTCAATTTCCTCATTTGGAAAATAAGGATAAAAATAGGACTACACTTAATCCAGCGTTTGTGAGATTCGGGGGAGATCCCTGTTAAGCATTTAACATATAGCTTGGATATAGTAGGTGCTCAGTTATTGGGAGCTATTATTGTATCTGAATAGCTGCCTGTTTATCTCTCTCCCTCCTCCTCCTCTTCCCTCCTTTTTTCTCCTTCTTCTTCCTCCTCCTCCCTCTCCCCCTCCTTCTCCGGCAGCTTCTAGTGTCTCCTCCCAGGGGAAGGTCCCAGTTCCAATCCAGCAGCAGAGAAGCTGCCCCGCCCGCAGGCTGGGCCCCTCCCTTCCTGCCTGGGTCAGGCCAGCCTCCAGCCAGGCCTTTGGCCAGCTTTGGGTCTGCCCCTGGGTGCAAGGGGCCCAGGGCCGGGGCCTTTTTCTTTATAGGCAGGGGCTCCCATGCAGGCACTGGCTGGGGTCTCTTGAGGGGTCTGGGACCGAGGGCCCTCTGCAGTAGCATCTCAGAAGCAGACACCTTTCTAAGGTTTCTCTAAGGTGGGAGGGTTTCCCTTGGGAATGGGCTGGAGGTTTCCTGGGCAGGGGTGGATTTTCAGGAGAGAAGGGGTGATCTGGTAGCTGGGGGTCTGAGAGCTGCATCCCATCTGTTAGGGGAGAGGTGCTAGGTGAGGGCTTGTCCTGAAGGGAGGGTGCAGGGACCGCGCCATGGGGGGATTACGGGCGTGTCTTCAGAACATAGCTGGAGAATTTTGGGGTGAGAGCTGGGGAGAGCCCCAAGGTGCACATTTGGGAGGTTTATCATAGAATATAGGTACGTGTCTAGAGAGTCTCAGACACCCTGAGATGCATTTATAGGGTCAGAGAAACTCCTAAAGAGTGGGTCTCTCTGGGGGTGTCAAGAATCTGGGGGCTTCTTCATGGAGGTGATCTGGGGGCTAGCCGAGGTTTCTGAGAGGTGCTCAAGGAGTTAGAGTGGAAGAAACTCAACATGGAGGAGTGGGTGATTTTCCCTGGGGGAGGGTGGAGGTCTGGGTCTGGTGGGATGGGGGATCCCCAGGACAGGACGTGTGGTCTTAAGAATTCTCTGGAATGGCCAAAGGGCGGATCTTTCTGAAATCTCTTGGGTCTGAGGGTGCCTCTCTCAGGACCAGATGGTACTGGATGGGCCCCAGGCAAAGTCTGGGCACAATTTCTAGATTCTGGGGGAGGTAAGTATCTAGACTAGGGTAATCTCCCAGTTAGGTTTTGGGTGGCTCAGAGGGGAATCTGGGATCTGGGGAGATGGGGCTCAGGGTAGGGGGAAGTGACACCTGGGGGTGGGGGCCTATGAGAATGCTTAGGGTCTAAATGGGGTGACTTCTGGATCTAGGGCGCTCCCAGGAGGTGCTCAGGGTCAAGTCAGCAGGGAAGCGGGGTATTGGGTACTGGGAGGAGGGATGGTGGGTCTCAGGATGCGAGTATAGGTCCCTTGTGTAGGGGGTGGAGGCACTGGAGGGGGGGCTCAGGGTCACAATCTGAGAGGATTTTTTAAGATCAGAAGGTCTCATAGGAGGGTCTCAGTGATGGATCGAGGGGGAAATCGGGGTCTCAGGGATCTCCCGAAGGGCTCAGTTCTAGGTCCCGGGGGCACCCCCCCGGGGTGAGGGCCCACTACCTGGATGAACTGGATGGTCAGCGCGCTCTTGCCCACGCCGCCGCCGCCCACGACCACCAGCTTGTGTGTCTCGCTGGGTGGGGGGTCCCCGGGCCCCGGCCCCCCGCCCCGGGGCCGCCCCCGCCCTGTCCCGGACGCCGCCCCGCTGCTCATGTCGCCACCGCTGCCGCCGCTACCGCCTTGGGGGGAGCCGGGCGGGGCCTAGGGGCGGGCCCCGCTAATAAGACTACTGCATAATCATGAGCTCCGGAGAGAAGGACTGGAGTCTCGGGACACTTAGGAGGCAAGGCCAGGGAAAAGGAGGAGCTATGCTAATAAGGGAAGGGGAAAAGCTTTCGTTGTGAAGGGGAATTCCGAAAGGGGCGGGAATATGCTAATATCAGGACTATGCTCACCCCGAGCTGCGCCACGCGCTCTCGGCAGGCGGGCCGTCCGTGGGCGGGACTATGCTAATAAGAGCTCTCGCTCTTTCGGCAGACGGGTCCGGAAAATCGTTCGGGGAGGTGCTATGCAAATGAGGATCCCCGAGACACCACTTCTCAGGGCACCATCCCCGAGACCTCGTTTTAGTAGGCGGGGCTCATCGACTCGCGCGCGGCCGTATATAGGCGCGCTCGGAGGAAGGAGCCGGTCTTGAGGGGAAGCTCCACCTCCGTCCTGGGATCCTAGCCAAACTTCCGACCCGGGCGTCTAGGCTGGGAGCTGGAGTCTCCGCCCGCTAAGGGACCCAGGCTTCCGGTTCCCGGAGTCCCAGCCAAGCGGAAGACAGACTGGGAGGGGAGATGGGGCCCTGGAGGGGGACAGCGGGGTAACGGGACAGGGAGGGGCCGTGAGATCACTGCATTCCTAATCCCTGAGCCAGCTCCCCCAAACCGGGGTGGCTGGGTCATCACTGAAGGGCCTAGGGCCAGGATTTCTGGGTCTTGAAGGAGGAGGAAGCTGAGGGCCCAGACTCCGGGATCTCTCGGAGAGAATGAGACTGGAGGCCTGGATTCCAGGGAATCAGGGAGTCTTTACTACTAGGTTCCGTAAAGGAGGCAGCTGGGGGCCCGGACTCTTGAGTCCAGGGGTTGGTGGGGCCGGGGATTCAGAAATCTGGATCTGAGGGAATTCGGATTGGGAACCCGAAGACTTGTGTCTGTGTGAAATACGAGTTTGAGACCAGGAATGGAAGGATGGAGGAAGAATGGGCATGAGGGCCCGACTCCTGCTTGTGAGGAAGGAGGGGTCGAACTCCCAAGTTCCAGGGAGGAGGAAAAAGGGAGTCCGGACTCCTGCTCTCTGAGAGGAAATCGAATTTGGATTTTTCCATCCTAAATGAGGAGGAGGTTGTAGGGTCGGGCTCGTTGGTTCTAAATTTAGAGGGGACTTAGGAGACCGGGATATTCTGGGATCCCCAGAAGCTGGGCGGCGCAACCCCCAGTCAGTCCAGCTTTTTTTCTACCGCCCACTTTTCGGAACTACAATTCCCTTGCAGCGGCCCTGTGCAGTGCTCTCACGTCACTTCCTGTTCCGCAGCTCTCTCCGCACGCGCGCAGGGCGCCGTGGGGCCTTGTCGCGGGCTACCGCAACCCCGCCCCCTTCACCTCTCACCTCCATGCTGTCCCCGCGCGACGGAGGCGACGCGCGGACTACGCCTCCCGGCGTCCGTCGCGCGCGCCCCTTCCTGTGTGCCCCCATTGACTTCTGGGAAACTGAGTCCGGAGACTTCCCACGAGCCTTCACGGCACCGTGCTCGGTACTTGAAGTCCCGGCAAGCTCGGCGGCGTTTTAGCTCCGCCCCTCTCCTCCCTCTGCTCGCGAGCCCCCCCAGCCCGCCCCGCCCCGCGCCGGGGCCGGAGCCGCAGCCCGAGCGGCGGGGTAAGATGGCGGCGGCAGTCTGGGCCGCGGGGCTCGGGCCTATCGGGGTGGGCGGGGCGGAGTCGGGTCGCTAGTTGTCCCGGGGTCCTCCCCACACGCCGCGGGGCCTTGGAGGACTTAGCGGGGCGGCCTCTGGCCCGGCAGCGGCGGCGGAACCTGGTGCCGAGCGGGGGGCCTTCTCAAGGCCCCGGGACGCGTCTGTGGGTTCCGGGGGGCATCTACGGGGCGTCCCCTTGAGGACTGGGGACGTCCACCGGGCTGGACCGGGACTGGAGCCTGCTCTCCATCACTTAGCTGGCCTGGGTCATTTCTATAGGCACTGTTGATCGTCTTTATGGGCTGACCCGAGGTTAGGGTCTGTTTATAGGGTTCTGGGGCCATCTTGAGATCTTGAGATATGTCCCAGGGTGAAGGAGGTCTGCAAGAGCTGAGGAGTATCTGCAGAGCCATCTATAGCACCCGGGGTATGTCTCTTAGGGCTGGGAGTGTCTACATGGGCTGACTTGATGCGGCTCACCTACATGGGTCTGGGGCCATTTAGCGGGCCTGGAAGAACTGTTTGAGGGCTAGGAAGTCTTTTAGGGCCACCTAGAGGGGTGGGATATGCCCACCAAGGGAGGGAGGCAAATAGTGAGGTGTGCTGTGAGGCCTGGATGGGTCTCTAACGTCTGAAGAGTGTCTAATCTGGGTGACAGGAGGCAGGGGGCAGTTAGAAGGACCTGGAACCATCTAGGTGGCTTTCAGTGTGACTGCAAGAGTGCAGTCTTTATGCCTAGAGCAAATTCGAATGCCTTTTGGGGCTGGATAATCGCGTGGAGAACAAGACAAAGGAGAGTATTGGAAAATTTGCCCAGCTCAAATGTACTTGCACTTTATAATGTAATTCAGATGAAAAAATGTTTTTAAATTCTGCATTGCCCTGGAGCTATAGAGATTAGAATTAGTCCACATTAGTGTGGGGAAGTCTGTAGGATCATCTAGACTCATTTAGTGTAAAGCTTTTCAAATTCTTTTGACCTTGATCTACAGTAAGAAGTACATTTTTTATTGAGACCCATTGCATACTGACATATGTATTTAATGCCAAAGTCCCATTAATTAATATTTCCACTTACTCTTTGTGATGTACTGTGAAGAATTTTCTACTGCGTTCAGTTTATTTTTTTTAATAACAAGCTATTTGTGAACCACTATACTGCTATCAGACTGTGGTTTGGGAAACACTGATCTAGAGAGACCTAGCAATGTCGGCAGAATGTCTTTTCATGTTGAAAAGATCTAAGGAGACATGGGTGTGTCTGCAAAGCCCAGGGCATGTCTAAGTGGGCAAGGGAGCATCTTCATACACCGCAGAGGGCTTGGAGATCTCTGTGTCTGTACTCAGCAGATCTTGATTAGGCTTCTGTTACGTGACAGTCACTGTTGAGCGTAGCATGTGCTTCCCCCAGAGGTGCTGGAGAGCAGGTCCAGGCCTGGGAACTGTCCATAGGGGTTTATAGGCAGGACATGTTAGTGGAAGTTAGGGAAGGAGCCACAGGCTCGTGGCTGGGTTCTTTGGCGTAGCTTGGAAATCTGTGGCAGGAGAGAGACCAGGACCAGGGTGTTTGCTTTGCAGGTATGCAGCTGGGAGAGTGGCCGAGATAAACCTGAAGGCTAGTGATGCTAATTATTGTTACTTTGTATTGAGTGCTTGGACTGTGCTGATTCTGTGGCAGAAGTCAGTCCGCTTTCAATTCTCACAGCCCTTGGAGGTAGATATTCCTATTGTGCCCATTTCCAGATAAGCACAACGAGTCAGGGGTGGGGGTGAGGGCTTACAGGTCTCAAAGCTTTCTGGGAACTCTGAGACTGGATATTGTTTTCAAAGTAGCAGATTTGATGGTTACAGGGAAGCCTGCAGCTGAAATAGTCATGCTTCCAGAAGCCCTAACCCAGGCACCCACCAGTGTGAAAGGTAGTCTCTCAACTTTAGTATAATCTAAGAATTTCTGTGAGGTCATGAAAGCTTGAGCCGTGCTTTCATCCAATGGACAGATAGGCCATAGGTGGATGCCCTCTGTGGGGTGGGGTGGACAGCATGCCTTTCTGAAAGCAGTGTTTTCAGTTCAGTACTGGTTTTGTACATCGCTCTATTGTAGTTCCATCTTTTGCATATAAATACAATTTTTTGGTTCCGCGCCATCGAGGAGAATTGATGCTCTAGGCAGTTGTGTGGTATTTGAGGTACACCCAGCCCACTGGCACATATCTCAGTTTGGGAAAGGAGGGTTTGCAAGACTATGGGGCACGGTATTTGAAATCACAACTCAACCAAAAATAAATATCTTGGCGTTGGGTTGGCTCTTAGGAGGGTGGGCAGTAAGGTCTTAAAGCTTGGCCGTGGGGGAACCCCTGGGCACTTGGGAGTGCCATGTTGAAACGGGAGGCTGGGAAGGCCTACAAAGGAGGCAGCTGAGGTCCAGGCAAGGGAAGAGAGCCCACTCTGGTCCCTCCGATGGCTGCACTGGGCCTGAGGCTCAAGGCCTGGAGTGCGGTGGTAGAGGGAGGGATGCCAGAGAGGATGCTGATCAAAGCAATGTTGGCGGCCCTTGAGGTCTTTGCATCCATTTCCTGCTTGCCTCCCCCGCCCCGGCCTCCACTCCAAACTCACCCCCTCAACCGCCAGGTGACCATGGAGGAAGAAGATGAGTCTCGAGGGAAGACAGAGGAGTCGGGCGAGGATCGGGGCGATGGTCCACCGGACAGAGACCCCACGCTTTCTCCTTCTGCCTTTATCCTGGTAAGGCTGCTAGACACCTGGGGCCAAGGGAAGGATGGGCTGCAAGTTCAGATTTCAGGGCCCGATTCCTGGGCCCTGGGGGGGAGGAGGGGCTGGGAGCCTGGACTCTTGGCTCCTCTGAAGGGTTTGAGTTTGGTTATAGGGGTGTCTGGAATGGCTGTCTCCCAGGAGCAGAGCTTGTGACCATTTGCAGGAGTCCCCTGACTGCCCTTTCTTTCCACCCCCTTCACCCTTCACCTTTTCTCTAGCGGGCCATTCAGCAGGCTGTGGGAAGTTCCCTGCAGGGGGATCTGCCAAATGATAAAGGTATGATGGGTTCTGGTTCTTCTTAGCCTCCTATCCCATCTCTGTGTTCTTTATCCTAATTTCATTCATAACCGCTTTCCTGAGGCCTCCTGCGTACCACCCTCGTGCTGGCACAGGGAGCCAAAGATGGGTCAGACCCCACGGCTGCCTTGGAGGGGCTCCCAGTCTGGTGGAAGGGAGACCCCTTCAGAGCGCAGAGGTAGCCCGAGGCACCGTGAGAGGGCAGGAGGCCCAGTTAAGGGAGTGTGTGGGGGCGTGGGGTCTGGGAAGGCTTCCTAGATGGGGAGACAGGTGAACTGGTCTCTGAGGATGTGTTAGGGTCGTCCGGTAAAGAGGAAAGCCTGGTAGGCAGAGGCAGCCCGCAGGCGCACAGCACCGGGCACCTTGCGGGACTGAGCCGTGGTTCTTTGGGGCTGGTGGGCATGGGGCTGTGAGCAGGAGGCAAGGCAGGAGCGCTCCATGGGGACTGGGTCACAGCAAGGTTCTAATGCCACACTGACTTGTCTGGACATCATCCTGAGGGCAGCTAGGAGGACAGAGGGGTGAGAGTGTTGGCACCTCAGAATGGTGTTGGGGATGTCCTTCTGGGACCCAAGTTGGGGGGTGGTGGATGGAGGCAGGGCGAACAGGCAGGCGCTTGGTTCCCTTGTCAAGAGCTAGGGCAGGCTCCTTTTTCCTCTGCCCCACAGAGTCTCTGTCTAGTCCCCTGTTTCCAACCCCCCGTGCAAATCTCTCTCCAGATGGCTCCCGGTGTCATGGCCTTCGATGGAGGCGCTGCCGGAGCCCACGGTCAGAGCCCCGTTCCCAGGAGTCAGGGGGGACTGACACGGCTACTGTGAGTAAGAACAGGGGGCTGGGGGCCCAGACTCTGGGGGTTGGGGGAGCTAGGTCAGTGGAGTCTGGATCCTGGGGGTGGGTTTGGGGACCCAGATCAGCAGCAGTAGTGGAAGGGCTGGGGGCATCATCTGTGGGGGTGAGCCTTGGGTCCCTGAGGCAAGTCAGGATGAGGGAATTGGTGGTATCCCTGCATTTTCTTGGGGTTTCAGATGTTTGGGTTCCTGAGAGTTTAGGGGCTGGGGAAATGGGATTTGTGGGTCCTTACATGAGCAGGGACAGGTTGGAGCCTCTCCTGGCCTATTCCAGGTGTTGGACATGGCCGCAGACAGCTTCCTCACGGGGCTGGTGAGTGTTCTGGATCCCCCAGATACCTGGGTTCCCAGCCACCTGGACCTGCGGCCTGGCGAGTGAGTAGTTGGGCAGCTGGAGTGGGAGAGGCCTTTGGTGTGGGAGCTGGAAGCTTCCCTCGGGCTCACTCACCCCCTTCTGCCCTGCAGAAGCGAGGACATGCTGGAGCTGGTGGCCGAGGTCCGAATCGGGGACAGGGATCCGATTCCTCTGCCCGTGCCTAGCCTGCTGCCCCGTCTCAGGGCCTGGAGGACAGGCAAAACGGGTATGTGGGGCCAGGGCGGAGCTGAGCAGGCGGCCTCAGAGTTGTGCGGGAGTCAGCTGTCGTTGGTAGTAATAGTAGCGATCGTGTCGTTTAGACAAAACCTTTAAGCCTTTGCCTGTTAGACCAAAATAAAGGCTGTGCTTACGGACAGACACACGTAAAGCAAACACTGACGTGATCGCCAGCACGTGCGAGGCACTCAGCGTCCCGGGCTCCACGTGGTACTGGAACTGCAGTGGGAATTCAGCTCCCTGCGAGCGGGGGGCTCTTAGCTCTGAGTGTCAGATTCAGGGAGTCTGAGGTGTGGGGCCTGGGAATTTGCGTGTCTAACCAGTTCGTCGGTGATGCCCCTCCTGCTGGCCCCTGGAACCCTGGTGGGAGCCCCAGGTTTAGACTTCGCTTCTGTACAAATGTCCACAGTTGGGAGGGATGGCGAGGAGAGGAAGGCTCAAGGAGCTCAGGTGTAGCACGAGGGCAGCCAGGAGTGCTGTTCTGCCGTGACTGTGGCTCTCCCACGCCTGGCCAGTGTATGTTTCCCTTCACCTTTTTTCACAGCCGTGGGTTGACTTGGCCATTTGGCTCAGGGAACATTGTACCTGGGGCCCACCACACTCTTGGGGGCCCACAAGAATATCTTCATTTCTTTTCAAATTAGAAGCCATAGAGGATAAGTGAACAAAGGGGCACGGTAGTGCCCTAATAAAACTTTATTGACAAAAACAGATGGCCTTGGGGATTTGGCCCCAGGCCTTCAGTGATACAGATGTATCTGGAACCTAAGAGCTGTTTTGCCGGGGGGATGCTGGGGTTATGTTTTATTTTCTTATCACAGATGGTTTTCTTCCTCCATTTGGAAACTATTAAGAACTTAGGGGATAAAAACTCTTCCGTAATCCTATGTCATATAAAAATTATATAAAGTAGTGGCTGTCTTGCAGTTCCAGACTGCTCCAGCCTGTGGACTGTTTTCTACATCTGGTGGTGGTAATAATTCATAAGCAGGGTAGCAAGAGCTCATGCTCACTGAGTCCTCGTGGTGCCGGGCGCAGTCTAGTTCGTTCCACAGAACTGCTCATCTAGTCCCCTCGTCCTCGTGAGGTGTGAACACTATCATCACCATCCTTCTCTGCTTTCTTTTCTTTCTTCTTTTCTTAGATTTATTTATTTATTTTGGAGGGGTGGGGAGGGGCAGAGGGAGAGAGAGAATCTCAAGCAGGCTCCCTGCTGACCATGGAGCCCAACGCAGGGCTCGATCTCATGACCCTGAGATCATGACCTGAGCCAAAATCAAGAGTCGGAGGCTTAACCGACTGCACCACCCAGGCGCCCCCTCCTGCTTTATCTTCTTCCTCAGCCCTCAGCAGCTGGCGGGCTTTCTGTGTGGCTCATTGAGATTTCTCTCCCTGCTCGATGGGAGCTCCTTGAAGGCAGGGACTTTGTCTCTTGTGTTCACTGTTCTATTCCTAGTACCCCAAACCGTACTTGGCACAAGATAGGTGATCAGTAAAAATGTCCTGAATGAACGTGTGAACCCCCATTGTAGAGATGAGGAAACCAAGGCAGGCAGCAGTTGAGGTCCTTGTCCTTGGTCACGTCACGGGTGAGGGCTCAGAGCCTGGGATCAGGTTGAGAGGCGACTCTGGGACTGCTCTCTTCAGCCCCGGCTGTCCTGGCACCGTCCACCTGACCGTGCTGGCGTCCTGGCCGTCGCAGGGTCCCTATAGTATGTGGTTGGGAGGGGGACCTCGGCACCCGTGTGTGTGTCAGGCGGTGCAGCCCTGGTCGGTTGTCTCCGCGCGTGGGATTTATGGCGCTGAGACCATGTCCTCAGAAAGCCCGGTCTCGGGAGGGCAGAGGAGGTGGCGCGGGAAAGCACGATGCCTGGCCGGTAGGACGGTGGCGGACACTGGTGGTTCCTGTCGCCTGTCAGTGGTGTCTCTGAGTCCTGAGCAGGTGCAGCCCCTCGGATGGGGCTCGTCACAGAGTGACGTACGTTGGGTGAGGACGCTGGCAGTCAGGGCTCCCCAGCTCTGCCACTTCCTGGCTCTCGAGAGGGAGTTGTCACCTTTGCAGCTACACGCGATGCCCTCCGTAAAACAATAAATTTCCACCAGAGGCAGCCGGGGCAGCGGGCCAGAGCTCGGCCTTGCAGGCGGTCTTGGGTTCAAATCCCGGCCGCCCCGCTCTGGCCCGTGGCTTCTGCGGTAACACCAGTCAGGGGGTTCTTGGGCTGCAGGCCAGTGGACGTCTCAGGGTACGGGAGCACAGGCTCGGTTGACCGAGTTTGCGCCCCAACGTCTCCCCGCTGTGGGCCCTTTGGGAAGATCCTGCAGCTCCCTGAGCCTCAGTGTCCTCCGGTAAGGACGTAGTACCTGCAACGGGGCTGTGGGAACGTGCTGTGAGTCGAGCCGAGTAAAGTGCTGAGAGCCGTGCCTGCTGGCGCAGCGAGGGCCACCAGAGGGGGGCAGTGGCTGGGGTGGCGTCCTGCCTGCAGGCCCCTGTGCAGGACAGCAGGAGGAGGGTCTGCACCTGACCACGGTTCTCGTCTCCACCGTTCCTTTGCAGTTTCTCCACAGCCCCACTCTTCTCGACCCTCCTGTGCCCGCCACCTCCTCACCTTGGGCACCGGAGACGGGGGCCCCGCCCCGCCCCCTGCCCCCTCCTCTGCGTCCTCCTCGCCCTCCCCTTCTCCTTCATCCTCCTCCCCTTCCCCTCCCCCACCTCCACCACCCCCAGCACCCCCGGCCCCACCTGCGCCCCGATTCGACATCTATGACCCCTTCCACCCCACCGATGAGGCCTACTCCCCACCGCCTGCTCCGGAGCAGAAGTACGACCCCTTCGAGCCCACTGGCTCCAACCCCAGCTCATCAGCGGGGACCCCCTCGCCTGAGGAAGAAGAGGAGGAGGAGGAGGAAGAGGAGGAGGAAGAGGAAGAAGAGGAAGAGGAGGAGGAGGAAGGCTTGTCTCAGAGCATCAGTCGCATCTCTGAGACCCTGGCGGGCATCTATGATGACAACAGCCTGAGCCAGGACTTCCCAGGTGACGAGAGCCCCCGCCCGGACCCCCAGCCCCCACAGCCAACGCCAGCCCCGGGAACGCCGCCCCAGGTGGACTCCACCCGGGTGGACGGAGCCACCCGCCGGCGTGTCTTCGTGGTGGGGACCGAGGCGGAGGCCTGTCGGGAAGGCAAGGTCTCGGTGGAGGTGGTGACAGCCGGTGGAGCCGCCATCCCGCCAGCCCTGCTGCCACCAGGCGACTCAGAGATTGAGGAGGGCGAGATCGTCCAGCCCGAGGAGGAGCCCCGGGTGGCGGTGTCCCTCTTTCGGGCCGGCGGTACCCGGGCGGCCCGCCCCCCTCCTGCCGTCGCGGCGCCCCCCGCCGCCCAGCCCCCGCCCCCGCCGCCCGCTCCCCGGGCCCCCGAGGGGGACGACTTCCTGTCTCTGCACGCCGAGTCCGACGGCGAGGGCGCCCTGCAGGTGGACCTAGGCGAGCCGGCCCCGGCCCCGCCGGCCGCCGACACGCGCTGGGGCGGCCTGGACCTGCGCCGCAAGATCCTGACCCAGCGGCGGGAGCGCTACCGCCAGCGCTCGCCCTCCCCGGCCGCCGCCGCCGCCGCTGCCGCCGCCGCCGCCCCCGCGGGCCCCCCCACCCGCAAGAAGTCGAGGCGGGAGCGCAAGCGGAGCGGCGGCGAGGCCAAGGAGGCCGCCTCGTCCTCGTCGGGCGCGCCGCCGGCCCCACCGGCCCCGGCCTCCCCCTGGGACTCCAAGAAGCACCGCTCCCGGGACCGCAAGCCCGGCTCGCACGCCTCGGCGTCCGCCCGCCGCCGCTCGCGGTCCCGCTCGGCACGCCGCCGCTCGCGCAGCGCCGACCGCCGCCGCGGGGGCAGCCGCAGGTCCCGGTCCCGGGAGAAGCGGCGGCGGCGGCGGCGCTCGGCCTCCCCGCCCCCGGCCACCTCCTCCTCGTCGTCCTCCAGGCGCGAGCGGCACCGCGGCAAGCACCGAGATGGCGGCGGCAGCAAGAAGAAGAAGAAGCGGTCGCGGTCCCGGGGCGAGAAGCGGTCTGGAGACAGCGAGAAGGCCCCGGTGCCCACCCAGCCGCCCTCCGGCTCCAGCTCCTTGGGTGGAGAGCGCGACAGCCGCCGCCGGGGGGCTGTGCCACCTTCCATCCAGGACCTCACGGACCACGATCTCTTCGCCATCAAGCGGACCATCACCGTGGGCCGGCCTGACAAGTCCGACCCCCGAGGCCCCTCACCGGCCCCGGCCTCGTCGCCCAAGCGCGAGGTCCTGTACGACTCAGAGGGACTGAGCGCCGAGGAGCGGGGTGGCAAGAGCAGCGAGAAGGACCGCCGACGCTCCGGGGCTGCTTCCTCCTCCTCTTCCTCCCGGGAAAAGGGATCACGGCGGAAGGCGCTGGATGGGGGGGATCGGGATCGGGATCGGGACCGGGACAGGGACAGGGACAGGTCATCCAAGAAGGCTCGGCCTCCCAAGGAGTCAGCGCCCTCCTCGGGGCCCCCGCCAAAGCCACCGGTCAGCAGTGGCTCGGGCTCGTCCTCCTCGTCGTGCTCCTCTTCCTCCCGGAAGGTGAAGCTGCAGTCCAAGGTGGCGGTGCTGATCCGTGAAGGTGTCAGCAGTACCACGCCAGCCAAGGAGGCGGCGTCGGCCGGCCTGGGCTCCATCGGGGTCAAGTTCAGCCGCGACCGGGAGAGCCGCTCCCCCTTCCTCAAGCCCGATGAGCGGGCCCCTGCAGAAGTGGCCAAAGCAGCTCCGGGCAGCACCAAGCCCAAAAAGACCAAGGTCAAGGCCAAGGCTGGGGCCAAGAAAGCCAAGGGGACCAAGGGAAAGACCAAGCCATCCAAGACCAGGAAAAAGATCCGCGGCGGGGGCAGCGGTGGGGGCAGCGGCGGCCCTGTGACGCTGAAGAAGTCCAAGGCGGACAGCTGCAGCCAGGCGGCGGGGGCCAAGGGGGTGGAGGAGACTTCCTGGTCCGGGGAGGAGCGGGCAGCCAAGGCCCCCAGCACCCCGCCCCCTAAGGCAGCCCCTCCGCCCCCCGCGCTCACGCCGGACTCGCAGACCGTGGATAGCAGCTGCAAGACACCCGAGGTCTCCTTCCTTCCCGAAGAGGCCACCGAGGAGGCTGGGGTCCGAGGTGGGGCAGAGGAGGAGGAGGAGGAGGAGGAAGAGGAGGAGGAGGAAGAGGAGGAGGAGGAGCAGCAGCCTGCCACCACCACGGCCACCAGCACGGCTGCAGCCGCCCCAAGCACTGCCCCTAGCGCGGGGTCCACAGCTGGTGACTCGGGGGCAGAAGATGGGCCGGCCACCCGTGTCTCCCAGCTGCCCACGCTGCCCCCGCCCATGCCCTGGAACCTGCCTGCTGGTGTGGACTGCACCACCAGCGGCGTCCTGGCCTGTGAGTGTGCCCTGGGGCCGGAGGGGGGGGCAGGCTGGGGCAGGGACAGGATTGCGAGGATGAGGTCGCAGGGGGACAGACTTGGAGGCAGTGGAGATGCCTTGGAAGGGGTCGGTATGTAGTGTCCCAGGCTGTGAGGGGCTTGGGTGGGTGAGGGCTGGATCAGGACCTGTCCAGAAGGCTCGTCGGTGTCTGGGTGTGCTGGGAGAGGGCAGGCAGATGAGTGCAGGGGTGGCTAGCCCAGCACAGACTGGAGGGGTAGGCTGTGTCCTGGGGGCCGCCTGGAGGCGGACTAGGATAAGCGAGGTGGTAGAGGGACCAGAAAGAAGAGGGTGAGGGGGGAGCAGTGTCCCTTGGGGGATGGCAGTAGGCCACAGGGGGCTTGAGACAGAATCTCATCTCTGCCACCACCTTGTCCCTGAGTGACCCGGCCATATTGCCCCCTGACCACACACAAACCTTAAGTCCTAAGAACGGGGTGGGGGGTTGCAGAGTGGTTCTCTCAGTGGCTGAGGCCTCCTTTTCCCAGCTCTGAGCCCAAGACCCATGGCCTCACTAGGGGCCCAGGGTGGGGGATGGCAGCAGGTGGCCAGGTGACGCTCACCAGCCCCTCTCGTGTCAACTCCTGATCTCCTTTTCCTCAACTGTCCGCCTCTTGCAGTGACTGCACTTCTCTTCAAGATGGAAGAAGCCAATCTGGCGAGCCGAGCAAAGGCCCAGGAGCTGATCCAGGCCACCAACCAGGTGGGCTCCCCGGGGGAAGAGTCCCCACAGTCCCTTCTCTTGTCACCTGACTTTGGTTAGGGGAGGAACTGCAATTCCCAGCAGGCCTTGGGACAAGGAAGGGATTGGCCAGAAGAGGAGCCTCTGGCGCCTGGGACTATTGGGAAACCGGGGCGGGAATAATGGAGGTGCGTGGTCCCCCTTCCCCTCCCCCTCCCTTTATTCATCCTCTCTCCAACCTCTTCCCACAGATCCTCAGCCACCGAAAGCCACCCTCTACTCTGGGGGTGACACCAACTCCTGTGCCCACGTCTCTGGGTCTGCCCCCTGGCCCCTCCAGCTACCTGCTCCCTGGCAGCCTCCCCCTGGGGGGCTGTGGCTCAACCCCTCCCACCCCCACTGGGCTGGCTGCAGCGTCCGACAAGCGAGAGGGCAGCAGCAGCTCCGAGGGACGTGGGGACACAGACAAGGTGCGCTGGGCTTGGGGGAGGTGGGTGGCTGGTGGCAGCTTTGCAGAGAACGGGAACAGATGCTGAGACGCAGGGGCCCAAGGAGGACAGGAGACTGATGCCAACAGGCGGGAACTTAGAGCAAACCAAAGTCATTAAATTGTAAGGAACTCAACTTTCCCTCAAACGGATGAGCGGGAGATGGGTGCTGGGCAGATTTTTTTTTTTTTTTTTAATTACGTGCAAATAGAGAGGGGGAGAGGTACGGAAACACGACATAAACACACCTACGTGCCGACACGCGTCCGCGCGACTGTGTACTTCGTGGTTACCCCTGTCCCTCCCTCCCGTCTTTCTGGGTAAGAGGGAGGGTGGTTTCCAAAAGGAAGATCAGGCATCTGTTGGAGGGCAGGAGGGAGAGTGGTTGCCGGGCAAATTCGGACAGGTTTTTCTTCAGCTGCATCTGGCTCCTGCCCGTGGGCCTCAGGGCAATTTTCCTTTCGGTCACGTCTGGATGTTTTCCTGTCCTGGTGCAACAGCCCGTTGCCCGGAAGATGGCATTGCCCACCTCTTAGTTCGTGTACATTTTGTGCGGGCAGTGGACGTGTGGTTCCTGGTCCAGGGCCACCAGGGAGGGCCCAGGGTCCAGCCTAGCGGATGCTCAAGTGACATTCAGAGGCCCAGCCTGGCCTGTGGTCTGGGGGGACCGCAGCAAGGGGAGTGCAGGGCAGAGGCTGAGCTGGCAGGCAGGGGAGGGGAGGCCAGGGCTTCTGCAGCAACTCATCTGGCCTTTGCTGTCCCTTCTTCCCGCCCTGTTGCCACCTGTGCCAGTATTTGAAGAAGCTGCACACACAGGAGCGGGCGGTGGAGGAGGTAAAACTGGCCATCAAGCCGTACTATCAGAAGAAGGACATCACCAAGGAGGAGTACAAGGACATCCTGAGGAAGGCTGTCCACAAGGTGGGGCCCGGGGGGGGACAGGTACACAGAGGTGGGGAGAGCATGAGGAGAGACGGACACGCGCAGACCGATGCTACACAGACGGGGAGCCGGGAGTGGCGGGTCTGTCTGGAAGGCGAGGAGGGTGACAGGATCTGCTCAAGCCCGCCGCGGCCTGTCCTGCTGGCATCAGGGGTACAAGTAGGGGTGTAGGCCTGGAATTGGGGGAGAGCAGCTCCCATCCTAGTTGCAAGCTGTGCTCAGCAGTCCAGGTGGAGGGGACCCTGGGGGTGACCGCAGCTGCCCCTCACTCCCTAGATCTGCCACAGCAAAAGCGGGGAGATCAACCCAGTGAAGGTGAGCAACTTGGTGCGGGCCTACGTCCAACGCTACCGCTACTTTCGCAAGCACGGCCGCAAGCCAGGCGACCCCCCAGGGCCCCCACGACCGCCCAAGGAGCCCGGGCCCCCTGACAAGGGTGGCCCAGGCCTGCCCTTGCCCCCTCTCTGAGACCCTCAGCCACCCCTTCCCTTCTTCGCCTCTTTGGAATTCTGGACGTATTTATGGCTCCACCTCCCCACTTCCCTCCCCCCATCAGTGGGATGATTGGGGGAGGGTTGCTGCAGGGAAGAGGAGAGCCCCCTGCCCTGCCGCGCCCTGTGCCCCATGCCCCCAAGCCTGTCCCCATTGCCCCTCCCTTCTGTTTGTGCCCCTCCCCCAATTTCATTAAAGATTTCATGAAATGTTAGCCCTCAGCCCCATGATTTTAGCCCTTTCTTTTCAGAGACCGGTTTGGGAAAGGGTTGAGAAGAGCTACACGGGCGGTCTGGCCCGAGTCCGAGGGTGCTTAGCAGGCGGTGACTCGCGGCAGTGCATCTGCCTCTCTGGGCCTCAGTTTCCTGATCTTTGAAGTGGGTGTTGGAGGGATGAAGACCCAGGCAAGTGAAGCACTTAGAAGCATACGTGGTACATAGTCAGCCGCTGCTCTTGACAGAAAGTGGTGGTGGGTGGGGTGTTGGGGTCCCAGGTCCCACCTGCTCAGGGTCTTCTAAGCTCAGGGTACCTGGGTGCTATCGGTCTGCCCTGGAATTGCCCCAGCAACACGATCTTTGTCCCCCATGGAGTTGGATTCTTTTTTTTTTTTTTTTTTAAGATTTTATTTATTTGATAGAGACACAGCAAGAGAGGGAACACAAGCAGGGGGAGTGGGAGAGGGAGAAGCAGGCTTCCCGCTGAGCGGGGAGCCCGATGCGGGGCTCGATCCCAGGACCCCAGGATCCTGACCTGAGCCGAAGGCAGATGCTTAACGACTGAGCCACCCAGGCGCCCCTGGATTCTCTTTTTACCAGTGCTATGAGGCTGGGGTGATCTTATCCACTCTCCTGGGGTAGAGAGGGAAACTGAGGCACAGAGCAGCAGGGGCCACACAGTGAGTCAGGGCCACACTGGCCTCCATCAGGCCCCATTACCCCGAACCCAGACCTAGTGAGGAGAGGTGGTAACACCGGGGTCGCTGGGGTGGGTGGGCTTTAAGGCTGGGGCACAGAGCTCTTCTACAACTGCCTGTTCCAGCCCCGTGCAGAGGGGGGCCCATGGCCTGGGAAGCAGGACTTGCCTTGAGGTCGCCCAGCAGGAGCTGGGAGGGGACCTAAGCCCCCCTCCCCCACCTGACAGGATGATCCAGGTGAAAGGCTCTTTGCCTACTGGACAGTGGCCTGAACTGTCCATAGACAAGCCAGGGGTTCTAGATTCTGCCCCACGGCCTCCCTTGGAGAGCAGCAACCCTGGAGTCAGACTGGATTCTAACCCATCTTGTGTTTCCTGCTTTGTGACCTTTGCTCTTCTCCTAGTGTCAGTTTCTTGGTCTGTAAAATGGGGGTGACTGTCCCCTCCTCACCAGGTCCCTGGGAAGAGGTAAGGAGGTGACACGTATCAGCTGCCCCCTGCACAGTGTCTGGTCGTCATGCAGTGAGCATCTGGGCTGTGGGTTGCTTGCACAGATGTGTAAGCTGAGGTCCTAAGAAGGAATAATGCCTAGCCTAGGTCAGGGCTAGCCTGGACCTAGCTAACACCCAACACCAGACACACAAGTGGTGACAGTGGCAAGAAACAGTTTATTGGCCAAGGTGAAGGCACGAGGGGGCAGCACCCGTGAGGAGTGAGGGGTCAGACCTCAGTGACCTAGAAATCCATGTCCTCGACCAGGTCCTGGAGGTAGGCCTTGTACTGGTCTGAGGTGAGAGTGAGTGGGTAGCTGTTGGAAATGTGCAGGTCCACAGTGTTCTCCAGTGAGGAAGCGCCCCCTGACCGTGCCATGTCCAGCAGGGCCCTGAGGCATGTGGGAACAACCTGCGGGAGGTGGGGGGAAAAACAGGAGTCAGGGGAAACACTCAACACTATTTACTGGCAGGGGTGGGGTTGAGTGGACTACAACTCCCAACAGCCCCCACTATAACCCAGGATGAACCATTAGGCCCAGGGCCGCTGGGAGTTGTAGTTTTCTCCATAACCACAACCACCAGCAGCCTGGGAAGTTTCCTAGGGCTGAGATGCTGGAGGGGTTCCCAGAAGCTAGGGCTGAGCAGCTTGTGGTCAGAAGGACTCCTAGGAGCTGTAGTTCCTCACAGAGGCTGCTAGGACTTGTAGTCCACTGACTTCCACATGGCTTTGAGAGTTCAAAACAGGTTCTGGGGGTGAGGCCATGAGAGGGACACCCAGAAGCTCCTGGGGATGAGGAACTGGTGGTTGCAGAGACTCTTGGAAGTTGTAGTTCCTCAGAGGGGCTTCTGCAAGTTGTAGTTCCTCCTCCCTTTGTTAAGATCCACCCCTTAGCTCCAGGAGCCCAGGACTGCAGCACCTTGACCATCACGAGCTTCTTGGTCCACGGCTGGTCCTGGGGCCATGGCTCCCCCACGCAGAACCAGAGGGTGTAGCGTGGTGAGTGTCGGCTTCCTTCGATGAAGGCAATCAGATCTGGGGGCCCGAGATCCTAGTCAGTCATGGGAGGAGGACCCCCCACCACCACCACCTGCCCCTCCCTGTCCCCCAAACCTATCAGCCTCACCTTCTCCTCTGACCCGAAGCCTGACATACCTACACCACCA
Source organism: Halichoerus grypus (assembly GCF_964656455.1). Lineage (NCBI taxonomy): Eukaryota > Metazoa > Chordata > Mammalia > Carnivora > Phocidae > Halichoerus > Halichoerus grypus. The sequence goes on from NC_135726.1 coordinate 54,298,561, forward strand.
TGACCAGATGGCTGCTGACCTAGGAAAAGTCCCGGCACAATCTTAAATGCTTTTCCTCCCATCAGGGTGGGGCTGGAAGATCTGCACCGCTCCCCTGTTTGGGATAGGAAGGAGTACACTCCCCACAAGGATGGTCCCTGATTCTGGAGTACAAGGTGGTTGGAGTACAAGGTGGTTGGCAGTTGCTACTCTTTAACCCCCGAAGGCCACGTTCTCCTGATAGTAGCCTAAAGGACTTCTCTCTCCTGCGTCTGTCTATCCACACTAATAACTGATAATAACGAGGACTATGGCAGTTAATTCCTCGAGCACTTTCTGCACACTGGGCCCTGTGCCTCCTACCAGCTCCAGCAGAGGAGACACTCCTCGGGCAGACTCAGAGCAGTCCCATCTTTTGCCCCAGGTTATAACACTAGCAAAGCAGCAGGGTCTGAATCGGAACTCAGGTCTGGAGGTTTGAAATCTTTCTTTTTTTTTTTTTTTTTAAGAGAGGGAGAGGAAGAGAGAGAGGATTTTTTTTTTTAAAGATTTTATTTATTTATTTGATACAGAGAGGAAGCATAAGTGGGGAGGAGGAGGGTCAGAGGGAGAGGAAGAAGCAGACTCCTTGCTGAGCAGGAAGCCCGATATGGGGCTCGATCCCAGGACCCTGAGATCATGACCTGACCTGAAGCCAGACGCTTAACCGATTGAGCCACCCAGGTGCCCCAAGAGAGAGAATCTTAAGCAGCCTCCACGATCAGTGCAGAGCCCAACCTGGGGCTTGATCTCACGACTGAGATATGACCCAAGCCGAAATCAAGAGTCAAACGCTTGGGGCACCTGGGTGGCTCAGATGGTTAAGCATCTGCCTTCAGCTCAGGGCATGATCTCAGGGTCCTCGGATCGAGCCCCATATCAGGCTCCTGGCTCAGCGAGGAGTTTGCATCTCCCTCTCCCTCTGCCTCTCTCCCCTGCTCATATTCCCTCTCTCTATATCTCTCTCTCTGTCCCATGAATAAAAAAAAAAAGTCAAACACTTAACCTCCTGAGCCCCCCAGGCGCCCCCAGTGACCGTGACCTACTCTTCCCACAGCAGAGCTATAAGGCCTTGCCTCACTCACCTGACATGAAGGGCCTCAGGTCGAACACGTCTCCCTCCTCATCCTTGGGGACCTCGCCGCTGGGTCCATGACCGCTGTCAGGGAGGAGCTCCTCGCCCAAGGCCCAGTACGTGTGGCAGTGCCCCAGCCTCCGGGCCCAGAGCCGCTGTCCTGCCCTGCACACAGCTAGTCCCCCGCCCAGGTAGCTCAGCACACGCCTCACATAGCACGTCACGCCCCTGTCTGTCAGTGACACCCCAGGGTCTGGCAGTATTATTGGCTGTCCGGGCAGCGTCCTGTCCCCTGCTTCTGATGCTACCAGCCGTAGGCCCCTCGGGCAGAAGACAGTCTGCTGGAAGACTTGGCGGCCCCGGTAGAAGGCAGTCACCTCGAACTCCCACTCTGAGCAGTGGCAGAAGGGACATGAAGGGGGAGCAAGATTGAGAGAGCATTAGGGGGCACAGCGCCCCAGCACCTCCCACCCCACAGCTGGCACTCACCTTCCTCAGGCAACAAGAGCTGCCTCAGTGGGTTTTCAGGGGGCTCCGAGTTTGGGCAGGGAGCAGGGATGTCTATGGTGGGGCTCAGCAAGAATGGAGGGGTCTGCTCAGGGACCAAAGCCAGGCTCGAGGGCCCCCCATCTGGGAATGGGGCCAAGACCATGTCACCCAGTAACTCTAGTATATCTTCCTGGAAAGAAGAAAAAAGAATAGGATCTGGACATTTCCATAGCCTTTTCTAGAGACTTCATGTAGACCAAGGCCTTGGGACCCAGGGAGGAGTCAGACCTGAGCTTTGCCCTCAAGGGGCTTCCTGTAAGGGGGGATGGGGGGTCTGGAGACAACCGTGGGCACAGACAGCAAAATATATGCTCTCCTATATGCTGAGTGCTACTGTTGGCCCCAGGGGAGCAGCTAATTCCAGCCCAAGGATCTGGCCTTGTGCAAGCAAGACCTGGGCAGAGAGGGCTGGACACAATTTCAGAGGGGACTTGCCCTGGCACAGACATCAGCAAGATCAAGGGTAGGGTGGTTCAGGGTTCCCAAGAGGCTAAAGGTACTCTAAATAGCAACGGAGGCTATGAAATTCTGGGAAGGTGTCTTAGAGTACTAAACGCCCGGTGAAAGTTCTGAACTTTCTCCTGAGGACGCTGGAAGCCATGGAAGGGCTATGAGCAGGGGGAGGGTCAGGGTCAGCTCTAGATCAGTTGGGGGACAGCCTGCAGGGGAGAGGATGGAGGCTCAGGAAGAAGACTGGGGTGATGGTCCAGGGGGAGAGGGGGATGCCTGAACAAGGCCGTGGGGACACAGAAGATGGGTCAGACTGAGGGCAGGAGGGTTGGGGTGCATTCTTACCTGGGTATCCGAGGTACTGCATCTGCCATTGCCCTCCGGAGAGGTGTCCAACTCAGGTAAGTTCCCAGCTCCTGTCGAGGAAGGTGGTGAGTGGAGTAGGGTGCTGGGGACGCTCAAAATCCCATCCCTCCATGTGAAGCCCCACTTCTGGCACACCTGAGATCACAAACTCATAGACCTTGTGCGGGTCCTGGGGGTCCTTGCTCCGATCCTCCGCTAAACGCAACCCCTCCTTCCGGTTCAGGGCGGATCGGAAATTCCTCTTCCAGGTGGGCAGATCAGGTTTATCCTTTCCAGGAGTGTAGGCACCGCTGGCCTCGGCCCACGCCTGGGGATGCAGTGGGTACCAGGATAGTGAGGAGGATGACTAAGACCGCGCCCCAAGGGTTCGCTCCCCTGGCACGTTCTAACTCGGCACGGATCCATCCCCAAACTCTCGGCTTCTCTGCATCCTAAGGCCCCCTATCTTCACCTTTTGAAAAGCTTTGCTTTCTAAGTCAGCCTTCCAGGTCCTACTGGGTGTCTAACTCCGCCACCAACCTGCCCCAGGACACCTTCCGTAGTAACCCCGCCCCCTCGCACTCTAACTCGGCTTACCACCACTGCCGTATCCTCATTTCGTGAGAAATCACCTCAGCTTCGGGGCCACGTCTCGCCTCTAAGGTTCTGAGACCCGCCCCCAGAATTCTAGGACCAAGAGACCCGCCCCCTGCGAGCCCAGAATGCCCAGTTTGCATTTCTTTCTAGTTCTAACGCCGCTTTTCCGGTTCTTTTTCCGGAACCCCGCCGCTCCAGCCTTGCCTGCTATCCGACACCAGTCGGCTGCTCCTACTAACCCTGCCCAGTCTTGTCCTAACTCCACTCACCTCCACCTGCCGGCGTCCCCGCCTGCCAGCAGCACGCGTGCTAACCTGGCTTTCTCGGCTCCGCCCCCCGCAAGTCCACCCCTCCCGGCTGTTAACTCAGGGTTCCCCGCGTCCGGGAAGCTCACGCACCTGGAAGATGCCGAAGTCCTCCTGCTGGGCATCCTGCCGCAAGCCGTGCTTCCAGGGGATGCGGAAGCGCGTGCGGTTCTCGTCCAGCCAGGCTACCCCCTCCAGCTGCCCCAGGTCCAGCTGCGACACCAGCCAGGGCAAGATCCGTGGCTTTGGGGTTCCCATGGTCCGGCCTGCGCTTAGAGGGCAGTTCGTGGGCGCGGATGGCTTCATAGGCCCACCCGGCCCGAGGGTTCCGCACCCAGACCTTCCTCTCTGGGGGACGCAGTGCAATGTCCCTCACTTATGTTTTCCTGGGGTATAAAACAGGACACCTCCTCTTTTCATCCTCCAGACAGGTTCCCCCAATTCATCGAGGACTTCCTCCCCAATGCATTTGAGACCCCCCTTCTTTCCCCACCTACTTCTGTGCAGACCCTGTAACCTTCCCAATTCCGCCAGTGTAGATCCTTCCCTCTTCCGTTGTAAACCCTTTTCTCCTCTCCCCTCCCCCACATCACCCAATGCAGTTACCTTCACTTCCAAGGTAGAGCCTCCCCTAGTTATTTCAGGGCAGACGTTATTCACTTGTAGATCTCTACCTCCCGCACTTATCCGTGTTGTAGACCCCTTCTACAATTCCCCCACAGAAAAGCCCCTCACCCATTTCCACCGTAGACCGTCCCATCCACCATTCCCCCCCAGCAGCCTGCCTAGTGTAGGGCGCGCGCGCACACACACACACACACACACACACACACACTTTATAGAGTGGACTGCCTCCCATTTTCAGGGTCCACTCTTCTCTCCCTTAGATCCCCCAGTGCAGACTCCTGCCCTCCCCCCACTCCCCGCTACTTTTCCTGGTTTTTTTTTACAGCCGACCTCCAGTACCGGCCATTGCTTCACTTTTTCCCCTCGTTGCTTCACTTTCCCTAGAGTACACAGTGCCCCTCTGGACTCAGGGCAGACCCTTTCTTTCTCGCGCTTCTCGGCCCGGACGCCACCAATTCCCCAGATCCTCCCTGTTACCTACGTAGAGGGTCGGGGCGCGCAGGGTGCTAGGACCCACCCCTGCCTTTTGGGGTCCGATAGCTCTCGAACTTGCAGCTGCACACCCTCCTTCCTGTCAGCTGAGCTTCAGAGCAATGCGGTCTTCTTTTCTACCGATTTCACGAAATAAAAAAACAACTTTATCTGCGGTGGGTTGATAGACTTCACAGCTAAAGAGGCGGCACCGAGAGCCCGGACGCCCTCCCCCCATGCCCTTTTTAGGCCTTCCGGCCAACGGCATGCTGGGAAGTCACATGCAAATTAGATGGGCATCCAGCGCTCCGCCCCTCCCACAATAGGGCCGTCACCAACTCGGACCAGTGCGCAGGCGCGGGAGAGTTGCTCTAAGAAAAGTTTTTGCAAGTTTAGTGAAGGAGGAGGGGGTGGCGGCTCCGGCCCCAGGTAAGCCGGGCTTTTGGGAGGGCTGGGGTGAGAAGGGAAGAGGCCGGGATCTCGGGGCCGGCACCTCAGTCCCGCTTCCCCGACATCCATGCGCCCCGTGTCCCCAAGATTCCAGCCTTGGTCAGATAAGGGAACTACACCTCCCAAGCCGGCTGCGCGGCTAGCTGGTGCGGACCGAGGGGAAGGTTTGCCGTGAAGCCTGCTGGGATTCGTAGTTCCCGGTTCTCTAAGAGCTTGAGCAGCTTGGCATATGCCTTCAGAATCCAGAAGTCGGAGCCCCAAGTCCCCTTCTCTCTCAGACTCAAGAATTCAGATCCCCCCAACCCTCTTCTCCGAAAACTCGAGTCCAACCCCCAGTTCCTTTCTCCCTTAGACCCCGGAATCCGGGTCCCCAGCCTCTTCCTCTCCAAGGATCAAGGAGTCTTCGTCCTCATCCCTCTTCTCCCTCTGAGGACTCAAGAGTCTGGGTTCCCAGACCCTAACTCCCCAAAAGGACTTAGGAGTTCAGACTATCAGCCCTTTCTTCCCTTGGGGACTCACGGTTCCTGGCCCCCTCCTTATTCAGGGACTAGGCATTTGGGCCCCAATCCTCCACCTCAATTCAACCCTGGGGTCCATCCCCCGGCTCCTTTCACAGGTGCCCCATGGCAGGCTCGGAAGAGCTGGACCTCCGGGAGGACACGGTGAGAGTCTTAGCTGCCTTCTTTAGGCGAGGTGAGCCTGCTGGGTCCCCCATTCCAACCCCACCCAGGTAAGAGGAGTTGCCCTCCTCCCTCAGGGGCCTGCATCTGGGGTAGGGCCCTCTCTAACTCTCGTGCCTGGTCTCAGTCTGTCTGCGTTCCCCTCTCTTTATATCTGGCTCTTTTTCTCATCCCTGGGGTTGCAGCGAGAGGCCCTCAGTGGGAGGAAAAAGGGGCTGCTTGCAAAGGGGCCTCTGGGGTCACTCTCTGAGGTCCCCTTCCCCAGGAGTCCTGCCCAGGAGGAGCCAACAGATTTCCTGAGCCGCCTTCGAAGATGTCTTCCCTGCCCCCTGGGGCGAGGAGCAGTTCCCCCTGAATCCCCTCGGCCTTGCTCCCTGCCCCTCCGCCCATGCTATGTTTCAGAGCCTGGTAAGAGATTTCCCTAGATCACCCATGAACTTACAGGGCCAAAGCTTTGATTCTTTTTTTTTTTTTTTTAAGAAGCTTTGATTCTTAAAAGCATAGAAAGGATAAGGAGCTAGCCCAAGATCACTCAGCTAAGAGGGGAGCTGAGTGTGGACTACCCTCACCATTCTCTGCTCCCCCCACCCCCAGTTACATTGCTGTCAGTTCTGTGAGCTGGCTTCACAGGGGGGCTTTTGGTCCCTTTCTGTTTGTTATCTCTCTCCTCCCATGCATGCTTCCCGACCCCTGGGACTTTGTGGCTACCACTACCCCCAGTAGGGAGGCAGGAGATCTGGTTTTCAGTCACAGCTCCCTGGCTGTTTGGTTACATGACTCTGGAAACTCCTTTTCTTTCTTGCTCCTATATTTCTCCAGAAGCAAAGTAGGGATGTGTGCATGTGTGTGTGTGTGGGGGGTGTCCTTGGACTTGATCAAGAGTAACCAAAAGGTTTCCTCTCATATGTGAGCCTTGATAGACTAGTAATGGCTACCGGGAGTGCCAGCTTGAAAAGGATTTCACAGCTGGGGAGAAGAGTTCTGTGATCAGTTGATGATGCCTGAAACCAGCAAGGGATAGAGTGGTAATAGTTGGAGTGCCCTGTGTTTGCCTTTCTTGGATAGGATCATCTTCAAGGTCTATTTCAGCTCTAACATTCTAACTCTAGTTTGAGGGACACAATAAAATGGAAAGTATTAAGGCCTTTTACCAAGTGTGCTCACTGGGCCCCATTATGAAATGGAAATCATTGCTACCCGGCAAGGTGGTTGTGACAAGGGGACAATCCATAACTTCCCAATGTCCCAGAGACCCATCATTGGCTTTTTTCACCCAAGGCCCAGCTACTCCAGATTTCTATGCCCTGGTGGCCCAGCGGCTGGAACAGCTGGTCCAAGAGCAACTGAGATCCCCACCTAGCCCAGGTGAGATACCGAGGGGCCCTGGAGAAGGATGAGGGCAGAAGGGTGGGCAGGGTTCTGCCCCCAGCTGAATTCTCTTCTGCCCCCCAGAGTTACAGGGAGCCCCACCCACAGAGAAGGAAGCCCTACTGCGGAAGCTGGTGGCCTTGCTGGAGGAAGAGGCAGAAGTCATCAATCAGAAGGTGACAGGCAGTCTGTTCCATCCCTTAGCTAGGATAGGGATTGCGGATTGCTGGGCACTGGGATCAGAACCTGGATCTGCATTCTCATTAGATGGTCAGGTGAGGAGAGGGTGGGACTCGGCTTCTATGAAGGGTTTGTAACGGGGTCCAAGCTCATTCTGCTCCCAGCATCACAGGCCAATGAGCCGAGAGGCAAGATGTTGGGGTAAGGAAAGCAACTTTATTTGGAAAGCCAGCACACCGAAGAGATGGCAGACGATCGTCTCAAAGAACCATCTCCCCCAGCATGAGATTTGAGCTTCTTTTATGTTAGGAATGGGAGAAGGGGGAGGGGATTGGAGTAAAAAAGTGACTGACATCTGTAGACAACAGAGGAAGGTTGTGTAACTTCTTTTGTCCTTGGTCAGTTTTGTTTGTTTGTTTGTTTTTAAGAGGTTTTGGGGCACCTGGGTGGCTCAGTCGTTAAGCGTCTGCCTTCGGCTCAGGTCATGATCCCGGGGTCCTGGGACCAAGCCCCCGCTTAGGGCTCCCTGCTCAGGGAGTCTGCTTCTCCCTCTCCCTCCGTCTGCTGCTCCCCCTGCTTGTGCTCGCTCTCTCTCTTTCTGTCAAATAAATAAATAAAACCTTTTAAAAAATAAAATAGAGAAGTTTTATTTATTTATTAGAGATTTTATTTATTTGAGGGAGAGAAACAGAGAGCACGAGCAGGGGGGAAGGGAGAGGGAGAAGCAGACTCCAGGCTCAGCGGGGAGCCTGGTACGGGGCTTGATCCCAGGACCCTGAGATCATGACCTGAGCGGAAGGCAGACCCTTAACCGACTGAGCCACCCCGGCGCCCTATCCCTGGTCACTTGATCTTTGTGTACAGGTCATGTGTCGTTCCTATAAATCTTACATAGAGCATAGTCATTTCTGTAAGTACTTCCTTATCTCCTCTGGTGAGGTAGATTTCCGGTAAAAAAGCTGTTTTTGAGAATCTTAGCTGTAACATTCCTACGTACAGGGCTAAGCGGAAGTTTCTAAACTATAGGTCCCAGCAGGAAGGGAAATAGAAGCAGTATGGAGTCAGACGTGCTAAACTTCTCCGCTACAGGTTGAACGACAGAGTTATGGTCAGGGTAGTAGTACCTTAAACCCTGGCTTGCAGTCACCGTAAGAGGGGCGTGGCCTAAAGACAAGGGGTGTGGCCACCCAAAACATGATCTGGGAAACTGACTGGGACCAGTTGAGGAATCAGGGACTGTAAGGTGGTGGGCGGGGGTTTGGTTTGGAGAGGGCTGTCTAAAATCTGAAGCCCTGGTTAACTATATAGGGGTATGCCTTAGAATGTTGGGGGAAATGAACTGCCGGTGAAGGTCTGGCCTATGACTCGGTCCTGGAACTGGATTGGCTCAGAAGCTTGGGCAAAGTGTATGATCCTATAATATCAATTGTACGGTGGAAGGCAAGGTTGTTGTAGGCACTGGCCTGGTCTCGGAGGCGCTCAGGGAACCTGTAGGGGGCGTGGCTATAAGATCTGTATTCTAGAACTCCGCTAATTAGGGCTTGGCCCTCATTGGCTGTCGGCCACCTTTCTAGGAGTAGTTTGGCGGAGACCACAGATTCTGGTTTATGATTGGCTGGTGTGATGGGTGGGGCGTGGCTTTGAGCCTCAGTGTCAGGACTGCTTCCACCAGGAAGCCACGCCTCCTAGCCTCCTATTGGCTGGCTACGGAGGCGTGGGGGAGGCCGACCCAGCCTCTTCTCTTCCCACCTCACAGCTGGCCTCGGACCCCGCCCTGCGCAGAAAGCTGGCCCGCCTCTCCGCGGGCTCCTTCGCCCGGCTAGTGGAGCTGTTCTCCAGCCGGGAGGACAGCCCTCTTGCCAGCCGCCCACGCCCCACCTTGCCCTGCCCTGGGCCCCCGCCGCCTTCCCCGGAGCCCCTGGCCCGTCTGGCCCTGGCCATGGAGCTGAGCCGCCGCGTGGCCCGGCTGGGGGGCACCCTGGCCGGACTCAGTGTGGAGCACGTGCACAGCTTCGGGCCCTGGATCCAGGCACACGGGGGCTGGGTGAGCTGCCAGAAAGCTTCTCTGGGCCTCCCTTTACCCAATTGTAACTTGTGTCTGTGTGGTGGTGGGGGGGGGGGGTGGCTTCTTCGGCTTCTTTTCAGGCATGACAAATATTCTCCCAGCCCAATCATTCATCTGTTTTGTGTTTATTGAGCACCTACTGTCCACCAGTAGGTAATCAGTGCAGACGCTATGCTCGGCTTAAACCATTCTGATATACACTGACAGTTATGAGTGGGAAACAAGGGAGACCCCTTCCTGGGCCTCGGTTTCCTTATCTGTCAGGTGGGGAGAGTAGAAGTACCAATCTCAAAGGGTTATTGTAAAGATTAAAATGGGATCATCTCTGTAAGTCCTTGGCACCCTGTGGGCATTGGCGTGATTATCTGGTGCCTTCTGCTTCTCTTACACTGCCTGCCAGAACGCGCTTGCCCAGGTATCCCCCTGCCTCGCTTCCTCTGCTCCATTCAGGTGTCACCCCCAGTGAGGCCTCCCCTGGTCCCCATTTAAAACTGCAGCCACCTCCATACCCTCCTGCCCACTCCCTTTCCCTCTTCATTGCTTTACTTCCTTCCGTAGCACTGCACCTGCTAACACACAGCTTCTACCAGATGGTAGGATTGACTCGTTCTACTTATTATTTCTTTTTATTTTTTGTTTTCTCTTGCCCCTGACCTATCAGCTTCACAAGACCAGGGAGTCTTACCCAGCTCGCTCGCTGCTTTAAATCCAGTGCCAGGCTCAGAGCTGGATTGGGCTCCCGTGTACTGGCAGTGTGACCTTGGCAACGTCCCCAGCTACCTGAGCACCAGTTTCCCCCCGCCCAACGGGCACCTTTCACTTACCTGCCTCGTCTCTGTGGGGATTCAGGGACAGAAAGATCTATGCCATGCTCTCTCAGGATGTAACCGTTGCTTCACAACCTGCCAGGAGCTGGCCAGGTGTTTGAGGAGCAGAGAGGAGGCCAGTAGGGCCGAAGCAGGGTGAGCGAAGAGGAGAGGGCCAGAGACACGAGCAGGAGGGGCGGGGCCTTGTGAAGGTAAGAACTTGGACTCTGACCCTGAGTGAGCCCAAGTCCCTAGAGCTCTCTGAGCAGAGGCCGACGTGAACTGATTTAGGTGTTAGCTCGCGCCCTCTAGCGGCCTCGTGGGGCAATACTGTAGAGGGCGAGGCGGAAGTAGGGAGTTGGGAGGTGTCTGCTCTTTCAGGGAGATGAGGGTGGATGGGACCACGGTGGGGGTATTGGAGGAGTCTCCCAGTTAATTTAGAGGTAGAGCTGACAGATTTTGCTTATGGAGTGGATTACGAGTGCTATTAATGAGTGCTAATGAGGGGAAGACGGAAGTCAAGGATGCTGGCCTGAGCAGCCGTAGGGATGCATGTGGTGCTCCCTGAGACAGGGAGGAGCAGGGGGGATGAGGAGCATGTTTGAAGAAGAGTCAGAGATGAGTGGAAGTGGTCCAGTTAGGGGAGAGATGCCCTTCAGACCTCAAAGGGAGATGAGGAGGGGACAGTGGATATGCGTGTCTGGAGCTCAGTGCAGAAGCTTGTTTATTTGTGGGTTTTGTTTTGTTTTGTTTTTTTGGCCACGTGCACAGCCAAGGACTTTTAGTGGAATGATTCCATCCATTTAAACCCCACAGCAACCTTATGGGATTGGATGTTATCCCGATTTTATGGAGATTGAGGGAAAGTCCCTCGTCAGAGGATTGGACTCAGGACTTTGATGCAAAGCCAGGGCTCTTGATCGTTAAAACTCCAGGACCCTGGTCCCTGTCTCTGAGTCTCTGGTCCCTGTCTCTCTATCTCCCCACCACTGGTGCTCTGCCCTCCACCCTGGGGCTTTGGCTCTCCTCCCTTTTTCCAGAACTCTGTCCCCATCCACCCATGGGGCTCTGATTCTTTGGATCCCTATCCCCCTACCCGTAGCCCTGTCTCTGCTGTCACTGGGCTGGTGGAGATGCCAGTGTGAATGGAAGACAGGCTCTTTCTGTGAATGCTCACGAGCTCTTCCACTTTTCCCCTCCAGGAGGGCATCCTGGCCATTTCACCCGTGGACTTGAACTTACCCCTGGACTGAGATCTTCTTCAGAAGCTGCTACAAGATTAGACCCCCTGTCTCTATGCTCTTTGTGTGCTTTTCCAAGCCTTCCTATTCCACTCAGGGTTGTGGGGTGGTGGCTGCCCTCCCTGTTTTTGCCAAAAAGAAATTGTTTAAAATTTTTTCATATTAAAAACTTTTTCAGGTATTGAATTGTTTGTCCTTTCTCTCAAAAACTAAAGTTCTAAGGGGGCGCCTGGGTGGCTCAGTTGTTAAGCATCTGCCTTCGGCTCAGGTCATGATTCCAGGTCCTGGGATCGAGCCCCGCATCGGGCTCCCTGCTCCGCGGGAAGCCTGCTTCTCCCTCTCCCACTCCCCCTGCTTGTGTTCCCTCTCTCGCTGTCTCTCTGTCAAATAAATAAATAAAATCTTAAAAAAAAAACAAAAAACTAAAGTTCTAAGTAGGAGATTTGGCTAAGAGATCTCTCTCTTTCTCTCCGGTTTATGAATTGAGGAAAGAACCAATTCATTGATTCTAGAAATACTTATTCGGAGCACCTTCAAGTGCCTGTCATTTGAACATACAGCATACTTGAGGATATCTGTGGATACGATTCCAGCTAATCCCATTTTTTTTCCTGTTGCATGATTTATTTATTCCAGCTTATCCTGTGTTGATGATCATGAAGTCTTTCTAGCTAGTTCCAGAAGAAAGCTATGATCTTCCTGCATGGGGCATCCAGAATACCACGCTCTTCTTGTTTTTCTCCTCCCACTGCTCCTTCTGAACCTTTTTGGCTGGTTACTCCTCATCTATATTTAGACCAGAGGGTAGTCACTTTTTAGGGCTATCGACCCCTTCACAAAATTATGTCTGTAAACACATAAAATCAGATGCACAGGATTACAAAGGAAGCTACTTAACAGTTGATCTTCATTATTCATGGATTCCATATTTGTGAATTTGCCTACTCACTAAAATTTATTTGTAGCCCCCAAGTTAACACTCACTGAGCTTTTGTGGTTGTTGGTAGGCATGCAAATGCTCAGAGCAGCAAGATTTGACTCACCCAACATATACCTTTTCGGCTAAGATTGAGCAAGAGGACACTCTGCCTTCTTGCTTCTGCTCTCATACTGCAAATAAGCATCCTTTCCTCGAACTATTTAGTGCCACATTTCTTGGCATATTTGTACTTTTATTTTAGAGAGCACGTGAGTTGGGGGAGGGGCAGAGGGCGAAGGAAAGAATCCTCAAGCAGACTTCCTGCTGAGTGCAGACCCCAATGCAGGGCTTGATCCCAAGGCCCTGAGATCGTGACCCAAGCCAAGACCAGGAGTCAGACGCTGAACCGACTGAGCCACCCAGGTGCCCCTGATTTCATTGTTTAAAATGACCCCAAGAGTGTTCCTAAGTGCAAGAAGGCTGGGATGTGCCTTTGTTAGGATAAGCTTTGTTCAGGCATGAGTTCTAGTGCTGTTGGCTGTGAGTTCAGTGTGAACAAATCACTATATATTCAATAAGGTGTATTTAAACAGAAACCACATAAAATAAGGTTACGTATTGATGGGTTGACAAAAGTTGCAACGAGGCTGGCAGGAAGCCGACCCTGTATTTCCTCCAGGAACAAAAGCTCTGTGTTCACTAAGTTGGTGTCCACAGTGACTTTATAGAACAAAACTACCACAAATAATAAGAATCGGCTATATTTTGAAGTAAAGATTTCATGGGGCGCCTGGGTGGCTCAGTTGGTTAAGCGACTGCCTTCGGCTCAGGTCATGATCCCAGGGTCCTGGGATCGAGCCCTGCATCGGGCTCTCTGCTCGGAAGGAAGCCTGCTTCTCCCTCTCCCACTCGCCCTGCTTGTGTTCCCTCTCTCGCTGTCTCTCTCTCTCTCTCTGTCAATTAAATAAATAAATAAAATCTTAAAAAAGAAAAAGAAAGATTTCAATATTAACATAAAAGTTACTGGTATAATAATACGTGTCCTTCTTCATTAACACACTAATTAAAAAGACCTACGGTGGGTCTCATAACCATGTTTCCTAAGTAGAGCAGGAATGACATTTTGAGGTGTATTAGTTATTGCTGTGTAACAAATCACACAAATTTGGCAGCTTGCATACACATTTATTTTTATTTTTATTTATTTATTTATTTGAGAGAGAGAGAGAGGCAGAAATAGCGACAGAGAGCATGAGCGGGGAGGAGAGGGAGAAGCAGACTCCCCGCTGAGCAGGGAACCCCCCCCACGTGGGGCTCCATCCCAGAACCCCAGGATCGTGACCTGAGCCAAAGGCAGATGCTTAACCGACTGAGCCACCCAGGCGCCCCACAATACACATTTATTAATCACAGTCTCTGTGGGTCAGGGATGTGGGTGCAGCTCAGCTGAGTGCTCTGCTTAGGGTCTCACCAGGGTGTGATCAGAGTCCCAGCTTCTGTCTCATTGGAGGCTTGGGGGTCCTTTGCCCAGTGCATATGCTGTTGGCCGAATTCATTTCCTCGCCACTGTAGGACTCATGGTGGGGACGAGCAGGAGAATCAGTGTGGCCTCAGGGAAGGGCTAAGGCCCCTTTTAAAGAGCTTACATCTGGGGCTCCTGGTAGAGCATGTGACTCTTGATCTCGGGGTTGGTTGTGAGTTCAAGCTCCAAGTTGGGTGTGGAGTTTACTTTAAAAAATTAAAACATAATAAATAAATAAATAAATAAAAAATAGATAAATAGATAAATAAATAAATAAATAATAAAGGGCTTCCATCTGATTAAGTCAGGCCTCCCCAGGATAATCTCCCTTTTAATTAAGGCTAACGGATTTAGGGCCTTAATTACATATGCAAAATCTCTTCACCCTTGCCATATAAGGTAGCCTAGTCAGAGTGATACCCATCTTTCTTGTCATATAGGTCAGCCTGCTCCTTTGTATATCACGCTAGGGGCAGAGATCCCGGAGGCTATCTTAGAATTCTGCACATTGGGATGCCCGGGTGGCTCAGTCGTTAAGCATCTGCCTTTGGCTCAGGTCATGATCCCAGGGTCCTGGGATTGAGTTGTGCATTGGGCTTCCTGCTCAGCAGGGAGACTGCTTCTCCCTCTGCCTGCCGCTCCCCCTGCTTGTGCTGTCTCTCTCTCTGACAAATAAGTAAATAAAATCTAAAAAAAAAAAGAATTCTGCCCATCACATGAGTATTGGCAACAATTCGTGTGACATGCAAGCATCTGTGATTTATGTTGGGGACCAGGCCACAGGAACTAATGCTACTTTGATACTTTGATGTGTTGCCCATATTCTTAATTGAAGGAAGGACAAATTTCCAGTTTAGGGAGAGATGTCAATCTCTCCCATCCTAGTTCACAACGCCTGAAATTTTTTTTTTAAGATTTTATTTATTTATTTGTCAGAGAGAGAGAGAACAAAGCAGGGGGAGCAGCAGGCAGAGGGAGAAGCAGACTCCTCACTGAGCAGGGAGCCCGATGCGGGGCTCAATCCCAGGACCCTCGGATCATGACCTGAGCCGAAGCTTAACTGACAGCCACCAGGCGTCTCCACAACGCCTGAATTTTCAATGTGACCCAAGTCAAGAACCTGCTAGAAGTCCGTGTGCCTTCTGTAATCATACCAACTCCCCAGTGATCTTGTCCACTCCGTGGTCTGTGACCTAATGCAGCACTGGCCAATACAGGGTATGAGCCATATATATCAGTTAGAATGTTACATGCTAGCGCTGTTAAAGCAAAGTAAAAAGTAACTGGTAGGGGTGCCTGGGTGTCCTGGCTGCTTAAGTGTCTGACTGTTGGTTTTGGCTCTGGTCATGATCTTGGGGTCCAGGGATCGAGGCCCGTGTGGGCTCTGTGCTCAGCAGGGAGTCTGCTTGAGATTCTCTCCGTCTGCCCCTCCTGCTCCTGCTCTCTCTCTCTCTCAAATAAATAAATAAATCTTAAATAAATAAATAAAAAGCAACCGGTGAATTAATTTTAACAACTTTTATCCACCCCATGTATCCAAAATAAAATCAATTCAACATGGAATCACTATAAAAATATTCATGAGATACTGCAGATTCTTTTTTATTTTTTTATTTGTTTATTTTTAAAGATTTTATTTATTTATTTGAGAGAGAGACAGTGAGAGAGAGCAGGAGCAGGGAGGAAGGGAGAAGCAGGTTCTCCGCTGAGCAGGGAGCCGGATCCCAGGACCCTGGGATCATGACCTGAGCTGAAGGCGGGTGCTTAACCTACTGAGCCACCCAGGTGCCCCTGTAGATTCTTTTTCAACTATGAAGTCTTCACCACTCGGAGCACATCTCATTCAGACTTGCCACAGTCCAGTGTTCATTACCCCACGTCGGGAGTGGCTGCCATCTTGGAAAATGCATAATTTGACACTGACAAATCTCCCATCTCTGACTTCAGCTCAGACCTCTTCCCTGGACTCTGTATGTGTGTATCCCCCTGCCCAGTGCCACCTCCTTTTCAATCACATTAAGTTATTTCCTAGTGTTAAAAAGATATTTTGTTGGGCACCTAGGTGGCTCAGTCAGTTAAGCATCTGCCTTTGGCTCCCCCTCCCTCAGGGTCCCTGCTCAGCGGGGAGCCTGCTTCTTCCTCTGCCTGCCACTCCCCCTGCTTGTGTGCGCTCTCTCTGTCAAATAAATAAATAAAATCTTAAAAAAAAAAGATAGTTTGTTATAATTTTTTGTTCTTAGTAGCAGCACAGAGCAAAAGTAATTGATTGGGTCCAATACATGGAAGTGAGGGGAAAAAGGGTTAAAAAATCTTGCTGAAGGGCGCCTGGGTGGCTCAGTTGGTTAAGCGACTGCCTTCGGCTCAGGTCATGATCCTGGAGTCCCTGGATCGAGTCCCACATCGGGCTCCCTGCTCGGCGGGGAGCCTGCTTCTCCCTCTGACCCTCCCCCCTCTCATGTGCTCTCTCTCTCTCTCATTCTCTCTGTCTCAAATAAATAAATAAATAAAAATCTTTAAAAAAAAAAATCTTGCTGAAATATTTGGAAAAGAGCTTTAGGACCCACATAGCCTATAGTGTAGAGGTGAAGATGTGGACTGATATTTGATCAATTGGACTTCATCAAAACTTAAAATCTTGGGGCACCTAGCTGGCTTAGTCGGAAAAGCATAGGACTCTTGATCTCAGGGTCCTGAGTTCGAGCCCCACGTTGGGGCAGAGATTATTAAAAAATAATAATAATAATAATAATAAACTTAAAAAAAAAAACCTTAACACCTCTGCTCTTCAAAAGACAACATTAGAAAACTAAAACTGAAAAGACGGGTCACAGATTGGGAGAAAATATTCAAAGTAGATATGCCCGACAGAGACCTGCATCTCTGTCTCTATTAAAAAATGTTCACAGGGGCGCCTGGATGGCTCAGTCGTTAAGCGTCTGCCTTCGGCTCAGGTCATGATCCCAGGGTCCTGGAATCAAGCCCCGCATCGGGCTCCCTGGTTGGCAGGAAGCCTGCTTCTCCCTCTCCCACTCCCCCTGCTTGTGTTCCTGCTCTCACTATCTCTCTGTCAAATAAATAAATCAATTAATTTAAAAAAATGTTTACAATTCATGAGTAAGAAAACAACACCATTTGTAAAACTAGGCAAAAGACTTGAACAGATTTAATAAAAGAAGATCTACAGGGCGCCTGAATGGCTCAGTTAAGCGTCTACCTTCAGCTCAGGTCGTGATCCCTGGGTCCCTGGGATCGAGTCTGCATCAGGCTCGCAGGGAGCCTGCTTCTCCCTTTGCCTCTGCCTCTCTCTATCTCTGTCTCTCATGAATAAATAAAATAAAATCTTAAAAAAAAAAAAGATCTACAGATGGCCAATAAGCACATGAGAAAACGCTCAACATTAGTGGTCAGGACAATGCAAATGGCAATCACAATGAGACACCTCTTCATACCCACCAGAATGGTTAAAATTAAAGACTGCTTGTAACAAGTGCTGGTGAGGATGTGGAGCATGTGGGGCTCTTCATGCATCACTGATGGGGATGCAAGATGGCAGAGTGCACCGGAAAACTTTTTGGCAGTTTCTTTTTTTTTTTTTTTTAAGATTTTATTTATTTATTTGACAGACAGAGGGAGAAGCAGGCCTCCCACGGAGCAGGGAGCCCGATGCAGGGCTCGATCCCAGGACCTCGGGATCATGACCTGAGCCGAAGGCAGACGCTTAACGACTGAGCCACCCAGGTACCCCTTTTTGGCAGTCTCTTATAAAATTAAACATACACCTAGCATCCAACCCAGCCATCTGCTCCTAGGTTTACCCAAGACAAAAATGTACATCCACAGAAAGACTCATACATGAACATGGGATAGCCACTTTATTTATAATAGCCCCCAAAAGTCCAGAGTATCCATCAACAGGGCAATGGATAAACTGTGATACATCCATACAATGGAATTCTCAGGAATAAAAAGGATCGCACCAACGTTATATGCAACAACTTGGAAGGAATCTCAAAAGCATTGAGTGAAAGAAGAAAGACACAAAAGAGAACATACTGTATAATTCTTTTCATATGAAATTTTATTTATTTTATTTATTTATTCATTCATTCATTCATTTATTTAAGAGGGGGAGAGAGAAAGAGAATCTCAAGCAGGCTCCACACCCAGTGCAGAGCCCAAAGCTGGAGGCTCAGTCTCACCACCCTGAGATCATAACCTGAGCCAAAATCAAGAGTCAGACGCTTAACCGACTGAGCCACCCAGGTGCTGCCCCTATGAAATTTTAGAAAAGAAAAAGCAGGAGCATCTGGGCGGTTCAGCTGGTCAAGTGTCTGATTCTTGACCTCAGCTCAGGTCTTGATGGAAGCATTATGAGTTCAAGACCTACGCTGGGCTTCGTGCTAAAGAAAACAAAAAGCTCCATCAGAGTGACAGAAAACAGAAAGCGATTGCTTCTGGGGTGGGTGGTAGAGTACTGACTGGAAAGAGTCATGAGGGAATTTCTGGGGTGATGGATATATTCTACCAGTTGCGTTCATCTTCATTCAGTGACAGATGTCCTCGACTCAAGATGGTTCAACTTACAGTTTTTGGTGTGAAGTGGTACACTTCGTAGAAACCATACTTCCGATATGAATTTGGATCTCTTCCTGGGCTCCTGATACGCAGTATGATCCTCTCTCATGTTAGGCCAGAGCTCACAGCCAAGCAATCGGAAGGGCAAACAACTGATACACCTATACCCATTCTGTACCCGTACAACCATGCCACAGTGTTCAATGAATTACACGAGATGCTCAACACTTGTGTTGGAGGATACGGCCCAAGTGTTCCACGCATGGCTAAGCTATGGTTTTCGGCTGGTTAGGTGGATTAAATTTACAATTTATGATATTTTCAACTTAGGACGGGTTTATTGGGGGGCGGAGGAAACCCCATCATAACTCAGGCAGATCTGTAGTGGCTTTTTCTCCAAGAGGAGAAAAGCTTCCCGGAGCAGGGAGCACCCAAGCTGTGCCCTGACTGATGCATAGGAATTGGCAGGCCAAGGCAGGTGAGTGTTCCCAGCTGGCGGAGGGACCCGGCAAAGGCCAAGTGGCTTGAGTGGGGTTGTCGGATTTAAAGAACTCGGAACAGTTAGGTAGAGGGCTAGGTGGTTCTATGTCTTGAGGCCTGAGTCCTATTACTGACTTGTGTCGGACCCCAGACAGGCCCTCCTCTTCTCCGGGCCTCTCACTTCTCCAGTCTGTCCCTCAGGTAAATGGGCACAAGCTCCCTTGTTCCTTCTGAACTCCCCTCCGGCTGGGAGAATCCACCGAATGGCTGAGGAGTGACTATTCTTGGAGCCAATCGCTGGAGCCTAAAGGCCGGCCTTCCTCCCTCCTCGTGGGCCAATCGCCGCGTTCTCCTTGAGATCAGCCGCTAGACGAGGGCTGTCTAAAGGCTTCATGACGTCACATTCAGGATAAACCAATAGCAGCTACAAAGAGGCGGGTTGTTTTGGCGATGGACAGCTCTCTTTCAAGATGTCCGCTTAGCGCGGGGCCCGCCGGGAAGCTTTGAGGCGGTGCTGGGGGTACAGGGGCGGGAACTTCTGGTAGACTTTGCCCAATCATCAGCCGCGGTTTTTGCGACAGACGGGCAGTCTTTCCCATCCCCGTCGACTTAAGGGGGCGGGGCTCCGCACACCAGACTGGGCGGGCCCCTCAACTTTGATGGGCGTCTTCTTTGCCCAATTGATAAACGATATTCTCAGACGGGCCGCCTCCATTGCCAATGAGATCTCCTGGCGGGGTCGTTGTGGGCGGGCCGTGGACCCTCCGGTATAAGGCGGTCCCGGGGGAGTGCGGAGAAAGGGGGGGGTCTCGGCGGCAGGAGGAGGAGTAGGTGCGGGTGAAGATGGCGGCAGCCGAGGCCGCGAACTGCATCATGGAGGTGAGCGCCTGGAGCGCCGTCGGGGGTGGGGGGAGGTTTGGGGGTCGATGTTTTATGCCGCCGTCGTGGGGAAGGGGCTCCGAATGGGCGGATTGGGGATGAAGGCTCTCAGCCGTACGGAGGGGACGCCGCATGCTCCGGATCCCGGGATACAGTCTGAGGTGCGGGTTTCCTAGCTTTCGGGGGCCTGCGGCACCGGGTCGAGCTGAAGGTGTCGTGCCCCCTCCCACGTGGAGGAGG
Source organism: Halichoerus grypus (assembly GCF_964656455.1). Classification (NCBI taxonomy): domain Eukaryota; kingdom Metazoa; phylum Chordata; class Mammalia; order Carnivora; family Phocidae; genus Halichoerus; species Halichoerus grypus. The sequence continues at coordinate 54,318,403 of NC_135726.1, forward strand.
GCTGGGGGCGCTTCCGGCCTGCCCCCCACGTGGCCGCGGCACTGTGGGTGGGGAGGGGGTGTGCCGTGCCCGGTGGCCGGGCGGGCTCCACGTGCGGGACAAAGGCCCCGCCCCCGGCCGGGGGAGGGGCGCCCCGGGGGGGGGCGGAGAGGAGGCTCCGACCCTCCCTCGGAGGCCCCCTGTCCTCCCCGCGGGGATCGCGACGTACCCCTCGGGGTGTACGTGCATCGGTCCCTCCGAGAAGTAAAGAGTCTTTCTGGAGGGACAGTGTATCTCGACCCTCCAAAACCCCGTTACCGATACCGGGGCATCTGTTTAGGCTTCGGTCCAGGTTTCGTGCATTCCTGGGTTGGGATTGGAGGAAGAGGAAGAATTGGTTCCCTCCGGGCCGCCGTTTTCCTGTGCCTGGATTCTCTCCTGCCCGGGGCTTTGGGAGCTGGGGGGATGGGGCATGCCTCTGTGACCTCCCTCTGGGTGGTGGGGGGGCCTCTAGTTGAAGGAGATCCTTCCCGATAAGGCGTCGTGCACCCCCTTGTGGCCATTTTTGGGTGTGTGGGAGGGACATCTTTTTCATGGGGCGTGTCCCAAAGCCCACCTCCCCTTCGGAGCCCTCCCGGGCGAGGGGAGGGAGAGTCTCTGCTGGGAAGAGGATGTGGGGAATATAAACTACGAGCTTTACCTCCTATTGGAGACCTTTCTTTCCCGGGCGCATATGCGAAGGTGGGCGACCTCCCCCTTCCTGCAGCCCTGTTTGAGGGTCCTGAGCCTGGAGGCTTGAAATGGTTTCCTGAGAGGTTTGGTTCTTGTGCAGCCATATGGGGTTGGCTCCGGGGCTGTTTCAAGACCTCTTGGGACTTGCCTGGTCGTGGTATTAGTGGTATTGAGAAATGGGTCCCAGTGGGAAATCCCCTTACCAGTCACCCTTCTTTGTAGGTGTCCTCAGTGGCTTGGGAGAGTGGGGGCGGGGCTTGGAGCTCCGTGGGTCATGTCTGTGACTTCGTGCTTCTTGGGGCCCGGAGGGTGGTCACATCTGGAAGGGATGTAATCTGATGGGGCCTGCATACTGCCTCCTGTTACCTTGTAGCATTGGGGGGCAGGCAGCTCCCGGGTGTCACGCCAATGACTCCCCCCCACCTTGGCTCTCTCCTGGACCAGGGTCTGTATGGGTGGAGGAAGTATCTTTCTTAGAGCTTGCCTCAGGACTTGGCCCCACGTGTGGAGGGGTTTGAGGGTCCAGAGTCGGGCCTCCTCCCTGGGACTCCCCCTTCCTGGGAAGAGGGGGCTAAGCTAGGAGGTCGGCTCGGGCTGGTTCTGTTTGGGGCTTCCTGAGTCCAAGGCAGGAGCTAGGGGTCAGGGTGCCACCCTGGTGGGGGTGCCTGTGTGCCACACCTCCTTCCTGGGGTCCTCTCAGACAAGAGACTTGTTTGCAGAGGCGGCAGATGCCCAGTGGGTACATCCTGCCAGTCCCCCCCGCCAGCTACTCACGGCACCCCAGGATGGGGATGTGTGTCAGGAAGTGTCACCTAATCTGGGGGGATTAGATGATGAGGGGGAGCGACAGCTGGTGGTGCGTGTGTACCTGGCGGGTGCCAGTTCCTGTGGCCTGGATGGGGGAGGTGTGTGTGGTCAGGTGCCTGGTCAGAGAGGGACGGCGTGGGGGCAGGCCACCATCTCTCCAGCCGTAGCTGGGACAGAACCCCATCTCTTCTCCCCCCACTTCTCCCACCCCTTTTAAAAACAGCCCTGCCTCTTTACTTGCTCCCTCTGCCACCACTCCCTGCCAAGGAAAAGGAAAATTGCAGGAAACACCCCCTCCCCTGTGAGCTGGGGTCCCCTGGCCTGGCCCTCCCCTAGCCACTCCCAGTAGCTAATCCTGTCTCCCTGTTACTCTCTCCTAGAATTTTGTAGCCACCTTGGCTAATGGGATGAGCCTCCAGCCGCCTCTTGAAGAAGTAAATATCCTTTTGTGAGACCCTTCCCCACATAAACATATCTTGCCACATATCAGGCCCTTTCTAGCGGTCTAACCATGATTCCTCTTGCTTCAAACCAGTTTACCCTGTGCCCCCAAAACGTTAGTACAAAACCCCTCCAGGTTTGTGGCTCCCATCTGGCCTCCCCAAATACTGTGGCTACTTCCTTAACTACATTTCCAGCCCCCCCCTTTGCCCTTCCCGTGTCAGCCCCAATTCTGCCTTCCCCTCCCCTCCCCAGCTGTGGGCTGAGCTAGAGACGGGGGCAGAGAGACTGGAGAGATGGTAGGCGTGGCTGGGGTATCGGGGTACTCCCCTGGATGGTGCTCTGGGGAGGGGTCCTGGAAGAGGAAAGTGGGGTTGTAAGGTTTTGGGGTTTGGGGGGAGGCAAGATGGCAGACGGGGGCTGTAGGGTTGCCCTGGTATGATTTTGGGGGGGTGTCTATTCTCCAGGGAGAAGTAGGGACCTGGAGGTTTAAGAGGCCTTAGAGAGCCCCCAGATTTGACCCATGCTCCCATCCACCTCCTCCCAGGTCTCCTGTGGCCAGGCAGAAAGCAGCGAGAAGCCCAATGCTGAGGACATGACGTCCAAAGATTACTACTTTGATTCCTATGCTCACTTCGGCATTCACGAGGTGAGTGTGAACAGCTCCTAGAGCTGCTGAATCTGGAGGGGGTTAATGTTTGGGAGGGCTGGAACTTAATTTCCCACGCATGCGCCCTGCTCCCCTGGCAGCGTGCCTGGCCGCCCCTCTGGGTGTGAGGCACACACCCCGGGGTCGCCTCTCCCAGCCGTTGCCGTGGAGACGGAGCTTAGCCTGGCGCTCTCGGGAGGCTGGGGTGGGAGCGCGGGCGAGCCTGCCTGAAACTTCAGCCGGAGGTCAGGGCCTGCCGGTCTCTGCCGCCCTCTAGTGGCTGGCGGTGGGACTGCCCCCCAGCGGCTCCCGCCTGCTGTGCCCGGGGCTTCTGGACCCTCTCGCACCGAGGTCCCCGAAAGCGGTGGGGATGCGATTCTGAGCACTTTTTTCCCTTTTTTTTTTTTTTTTCCCCTTTTGCTGAGGCCTCTTCCAAATTGTGGTAAAATATACATAACAAAATTTACCTTTAAGTGTACCGTTTAGGGGCACTAAGTGCTGGGTCCAGCCGAGGATCACTGGGGCTCGGGAGGCAATGGGAGAATCAGGCCAAGGCGGGAGGGAGATTAGTCCATCCGGTCTGACTTTACAACTAGGGAAACTGAGGCACGTGGGAGGGAAATGACTTGTTCCAAGGGGACTAAGGAAGTGGGAGGACTGAGCTCTAGCTCTCCAAACCGCCAGTGTGTCAGAGGCCAGGGCACCCCATGTTCCAGCTGGGGACGTGGGCCCCCTCATGATATGCTTGTGCCTTGCGCCCCTACCTCCCCCTCCAGGAGATGCTGAAAGATGAGGTGCGCACCCTCACATACCGAAACTCCATGTTTCACAACCGGCACCTCTTCAAGGACAAGGTGGTGCTGGACGTGGGCTCGGGCACAGGGATCCTCTGTATGTTTGCTGCCAAGGCTGGAGCCCGCAAGGTCATTGGGGTGAGTGTCCTGGGCAGGCGGGCGGGCCAGGGCCTGGGGACAGAGAGGGGCCCCTCAGGGCTCAGGGATTGGATGGAGGGGACTGGGGGCGGAGGGTGGGAGTGGGGGGGTCTCACCCTCCCTTCTTCCTGGGCCCCCAGATCGAGTGTTCCAGTATCTCTGATTATGCGGTGAAGATCGTCAAAGCCAACAAGTTAGACCATGGTGAGCCCAGGAAGAGAATGGGTTTGTGGGGATGGAGTGGGTGATTTCCCGCTTCCCCGGGGCCCTTGGCAGTGGGGTGGGGGTCGTCACTGAGCACAGATTCAGCTGTTCCTCCCGCCACGGGCTCTGAGTTGCCGGCAGCCTGAGAATCCCTTCTCAGAACTCACAACGGGCGGTGACAGGGCGCGTGCTGCCGGTTGAGGAATCGAGTGGCAAAGTCACGAGCTTAGTGCCTCGCTCGTCAAACACGGGGGCAAGAAGCAGTCTTTAGTTTGCAGAGGCATGGGGTTGACACCTGAGGGCCCGTGGTGAGAAGTCTCTCAGCCGCCCTTCTAAGCTCAGCCCACATTCCCTTCCGGAGAAGTCTACACCCACAAGCACGTACACGTGTAAATCTTTTCACGCTCACATGCATGTCTTAGACATAAATAGCATTTCACGCGAGCCTTTTGCCCTTTACTTCTTCCACCTGCTCATCGTGTAGTTTCACACATTTCCAGATGTGAGAGGCTCTTGCTCTTTTCGATGATCTTGCTCTTTTCGATGACGGCCATCCCCTGCACGTACCCCAGCTCTCTCAGTCGGGCTCCTGGGGGTGGGCATTCCAGCAGCCCCTGAGACGTTCATCCCCTAGCCCGCACCGTCATCTCATGTATGAACTAGTGTATCTGGGAGGTCAGGTTATCAAAGGAGGGTTGCTCGGGTCAAAAATGCCGGTTGTGTGGATGTTGCCGTGTGGCTTTTGAGTTCCCACCTGTCGGGTTCCTGGGGCAGAGAATGAGGGAAGATGGTGGGTTTTCCGGATGTGGAGGCTCCTAGCATTTTAGACACTGAAGTGATTTTTTTTTTTTTAAGATTTTATTTATTAATTTATTTAGAGAGTACGGGGAGGTGGGGAGAGGGAGAGAATCTCAAGCAGACTCCACACCAAGCGTGGAGCCCAACACAGGACTGGAGCCAACGACCCTGAGATCATGACCTGAGTCGAAACCAAGAGTTGGATGCTCAACTGACTGAGCCTCCCAGGCGCCCCCGAAGTGATTTTTTTTTATTTAAAGATTTTATTTATTTATTTGACAGAGAGAGAGACAGTGACAGAGGGAACACAAGCAGGGGGAGTGGGAGAGGGAGAAGCAGGCTCTCTGCCAAGCAGGGAGCCTGATGCGGGACTCGATCCCAGGACCGTGGGATCATGACCTGAGCCGAAGGCAGACGCCTAACGACTGAGCCACCCAGGCGCCCCCGTAGTGATTTTTTTAAAAGAGATTTTATATATATATATATATAAAGAGAGATTAGTGTAATGAGCCCCCAGATACCTACCACTGAGCTTTAAATATCTCCATTTGAAGCAAATTTCAACCGTGATGTCATTTCTCCTATAAATCCTACTGTGTGTGTCTCTCTCTAATGAAGCCTTTCAAAAAACATGACCATGCTGTTAACAACAAAGTCTTATCATCCAATACCTAACCCATACATTTCTGCTTCTGCCTTAAAAATATCCAGGGTGATGAATGAATTTTAAAACTGAGTTAACAGGGGCGCCTGGGTGGCTCAGTCGTTAAGCGTCTGCCTTCGGCTCAGGTCATGATCCCAGGGTCCTGGGATTGAGCCCCGCATTGGGCTCCTTGCTCCGCGGGAAGCCTGCTTCTCCCTCTCCCACTCCCCCTGCTTGTGTTCCCTCTCTCGCTGTCTCTCTGTCAAATAAATAAATAAAATCTTTAAAAAAACCAAAACAAAACTGAGTTAACAGAGGGGCACCTGCGTGGCTGGGTCCATAGAGTGTGTGACTCTTGATCTCGGGGTCGTGAATTTGAGCCCCATGTTGGGCATAGAGATTACTTTAAAAAAAAAATTATAAAAAAACAAAACCAAAAAACCCTGAGTTCAGAGAATGTGGCTTCAGCTGGCAGAGTTCTTTGAAGATGCCCGAATGCAGCTCCCAGCCTTTCCTGGAGGAGACAGGGGCGGCTCCAGTGGGGTCCCCAGGTTCTGGTCCCCCAGGGGAGGCAAGCGGACGGGTCTCCTCGGGGCCAGTTGCATGTGCCTCTCTCTGCCCCCGCAGTGGTGACCATCATCAAGGGGAAGGTGGAGGAGGTAGAGCTTCCGGTGGAGAAGGTGGACATCATTATCAGCGAGTGGATGGGCTACTGCCTTTTCTACGAGTCAATGCTCAACACCGTGCTCTACGCCCGAGACAAGTGGCTGGTGAGGCCCCCTGCAGGGTGGGGGCAGCTCACACAGGCTCACACAGCCTGGGCTCCTTCGGCCACGTGTTGAGCACCTATCAATCAGGGCCTGGGCAGAAAACCAAAAGCCATACTAGATATTTCCCCCGCAGGGGACTTCATGCAGGGGACTGACTGCTCAGATATGGGAGGGCCCAAAGCCAAAATGGGAGGTAACAGGCACCAGGAGCTAGACAGTGACAAGGAGACAGTGTCAGGAGGTGTCTGGTGCTGGGGTGCTGGGAAGAAGACTATAGCAGGGCGAAAGGATGGGGAGAGGCCAGAGGACCACAGTTCCAGGTGCTCAGGGAGCAGGCTCCCCAGGGGGCGGTGACTGAGACCTGAACAAGGGGTAGGAGCTGCAGGAGATCTGGGGCAAAGATCATCTGGGCAGAGGAATTGGTGCAAAGGTCCTGGGGCAGGAGTGTTCTTACTGGGTGTTGAGGAACAGCAGGGAGTGGACTGAGGGTCTGGAAGAACAGTACAAGGGAAGGGGGTGGAGGGGCCTGAGCATCCCCGTGGGACTTTAATTTTCGTCTCTGAGGAGCCAGGGAGAGTTCTGCAGATTCTTCAGAACCTGTGAAGGACAGGCCTGAGACTTAGGTGCTCCTGGATGCCACCTTGCAGCCGTGTGGGGAGTAGATGCGGGCGTGAGAGCAGAAGCGAAGAACCAGTGAGGAGGCCATTGTAGGAGTCCAGGTGGCTCAGACCAGGGTGGGGATAGCGTGTGTGGATAGAGACCCAAGTTGTCAAGGTTTGGGGGCAGTGTTCCAAGCGCCCCCCCAATCGTTCACATCCTCCCCTTACCCCTCGGCAGGCCCCCGATGGCCTCATCTTCCCGGACCGAGCCACGCTGTATGTGACAGCCATTGAAGACCGTCAGTACAAAGACTACAAGATTCACTGTGAGCTCGGGGGCCCCCCCCCCAGGAGCTCGGGGGGCGGGGCAGGCTTGGCCTGGGCGCCCCTGATGGGCTCACCCCTCCTCCCTGCCTGCCTCCCCAGGGTGGGAGAACGTATACGGCTTTGACATGTCTTGCATCAAAGACGTGGCCATCAAGGAGCCCCTGGTGGATGTGGTGGACCCCAAGCAGCTGGTCACCAACGCCTGTCTCATAAAGGTGAGGGGGGGTGTGGCCAGGTGGCCCAGGGTTGGAACCAAGGAAGGGCCACGACATCAGGTGGCCCAGTGTTTGCCCGAGGCCTGGGAGTCTGACCTGTTGGCCGGAGGCGGCGCTAGAGGCCTGGAGAAGCCACTTCAATCCATTAAAAAGCTTCATGAGCCCAGCCCCGTGGGCGGTTCCAGGTGCCACTGGGAGCAAGACCAGACTGGCGGGCACTGCTCTGGGGGATGCATTCCAGGGGGGCACCCCTGAGCTGGCCAGCACTCCAGATGCAGGAAGCTCAAGGCCCTGAGCAAGTTGATATGCACTTGGGCCACTGATGAAGAATACCATGGCAGCGATCGGTTCTTGAGCCCCTCGGTGTCCGCACACGGAGCCGGACACTGGGGTGAGCCCTAGCATTGCGCTGGGCTGCGAGAGGCGGCCCAAACCTGGTGGAGGAGGAGGAGGAGGAGGGAGTCTGGAGCGAGTGAGGACAGGAGCTGGGAGGGCGGGCGCCAGGGAGCTGTCGGGGTTTTGAGCAGGAGTTTGACATGAGCTGATGGACAGTGTTTTAAAATCGTCACATTGGCTGATAGGTCGGGTAAGGAGCTGTGGCGGGGGAGGGGGGGTGGGGGCAGAGGTAGGGAGCTCCGCAAAGAGGCCCCCGGGCAGGGTGAAGGCCGTGGAGAAGAGGCAACGGGCAATTCTCTGAAGCAGAACTAGTAGCTCTAGGAAGTGGAACGACCGGGGTGGGCTTTGGCCCTGGGAGAGAAGGCGGCAGGACCGCAGCGTGGCTCCCCCAGGCTTTCCCGCCTCCCGCTGGGCTGCGTGTTGGGGAGTGGGGCTCACGGGGCCTGTCCCGCAGGAGGTGGACATCTACACTGTCAAGGTGGAAGACCTGACCTTCACCTCCCCCTTCTGTCTGCAAGTGAAGCGGAATGACTACGTGCACGCCCTCGTGGCCTACTTCAACATCGAGTTCACCCGCTGCCACAAGAGGACGGGCTTTTCCACCAGTGAGCACGGGGGGTGGGCAGGAGCCAGCAGGGGGAGCCAGGGGGCCGGCCATGCCTCCGTTTCCCTACCCGTGAACCAGTAACCAACAGTTCCTCTCCAAGGCTTGATGAGGGTGAAGGGATTCAGGGATGGTGGAGGCTCAGCAAAGGTCATGGAGGGGCCAGACAAAGGGAAGGGCCAGGCCGAGGCCCAGGGTGGGGGCTGGACAGGAGGCCTGGCGGCTGGCCGCATCCCGGCTGACCCGACTGCACCCCCAGGCCCCGAGTCCCCCTACACACACTGGAAGCAGACCGTGTTCTACATGGAGGACTACCTGACCGTGAAGACAGGCGAGGAGATTTTTGGCACCATCGGCATGCGGCCCAATGCCAAGAATAATGTGAGGCGCGGCGGGGGCGGCGGGGGGGGTTGGGCTCAGGAGGGGCATTGCTGCCTGTTCTGGGGCCCCAGCAGCCCTCTGCTCGGTTGAGTCTGCGACCCCTGGGGAGACCCCAGCTGGATGGGAGGACAAAGGGTATGGAGCCTGGAGTTCGGGGGCGTGGGCCTGGGCTAGAAGTGTGGATCTGTGGGCGCGGGGCTGGGTGATGCTCAGGGAGCATTGCCGGAGTGGGTGTCCCAAGGCCACACCTCTCTCAGAGGACATTTGTCATTGTCTGGAGACCTTCTGGGCTCTCACACCTGGAGAAAGATGCTAGTAGCATCTAGCACAGGACAGTGAAGAAGCCTCGACTGTGACCACCAAATGTCAGGAGTACAGAGCTTGGAAAACCCGGGCATAAAGAGACCGAAGGAGAGGCCCAGAGGGGCGGGGAGGAAGCCGGGAGCCTGGGCCGAGGTGGGGGGCCTGAGGGCAGAAGTCTTCAAGGTTATTGGCGATTTGGGCCCAAGCCTTTCCAGGGAGCGCTGGGGGGTGGGGAGCACGGAGCGAGGCCTGGCCTCCAGGAAGCCTGGGAGCCGAGGACGTGGGGACAGTGGGGTCGGGACCATGAGTGTTGCCGTGAGGGAGGAAGTGTGCTGGGGGAGAGGTTTGCTTCCTAGAAGAGGGAAGGAGTAACTGCTTTACTGATAGGAATGGTTCTGATGTGGGAACAACCCTTAAGCGAGAGCCAGAGCTGCTGAGCTCTGCCCTGGAGGGGCGGGCTTGGCTGGGCTCCAGGTGCCTTTGAGGGTGTCACCCGCGGCTGGGAGTCAGGGCTGAGGGTGGGACCAGCAACGTGGGGTCCCCCAGCCTGGACGTGGGGTCTCCGGGGAGTGTGGGAGGTGGCTGGGGGCGCATCCCCTGCGGCCGCTCCCTGACTCAGACGGTTCCAGATCTCTGCCTGTCCCATGTGCAGCCCCCCTCATCTGCCCTCTCCCCACAGCGCGACCTGGACTTCACCATTGACCTGGACTTCAAGGGCCAGCTGTGCGAGCTGTCCTGCTCCACCGACTACCGGATGCGCTGAGGCGGCCCGGCTTCTCCCACCCCGGCCGGGCCGGCCCTCCACGGGCCCAGGGGCTGCGGCGTTCTTAGGCAGTTTGGGGGCTCCCCCTTCCTCTCCTTCCCTCCCTCAGAAGGGGGTTCTAGGGGTCTGGGCTGGGGCGGGGCACATCGTGACTGTGTTTTTCATAACTTATGTTTTTATATGGTTGCATTTACGCCAATAAATCCTCAGCTGGGACGGCTCGGCTTCCTGGGGGGCAAAGTGGGGTTGGGGTTCGGTCTGCAGGGGCTGCGGTGACAGCCTGAGCAGCGGGGGGTGCTGGGATGGCACCTGCTGGTAGCTGTAGGTCTCTGTCCCCACCTCTGTGTCTCTAGGTCTTGCTCCCTGGCTCTGGCCTCTAGTCTCTGTTCCCCTGTCCCCCCCGCCAATCTCCCTCACTCATGCCCCCTGAGGCCCTGTTCCCTCTTGTCCCCATTGGGCAGAGCTCCTGTCCCCAGTTGCCCTGCTGGGCTGGGGGAGGGTTGGGGTGTGGGTTCCCAGCAGAGCTGGGTCCTTAAGTTTCCCAGAAAGTCATCTTCCCCTCCCCCCCAGCGCACACATTGTTCCACTGTCTGGCTGTTTTTTCCTGTCCAGGACCCTCCAAGGCCAGGCCAGGGCTGACTGGCAGTGACTACTGCCCTGCCCTCTGCAGGTGGGGAAACTGAGTCATGGGGGGTATATTAAGGGCATAGAATTCCTTGTGTGTCTGCTTCCTCCCCCAGCCTAGCTTGGGACTTGGAGGTGGGGGACAAGGGTGGGGGGGTGTCCTACCTTAGGGCAGCAGGGCCTCCCCGCCTCCCGTCTTCACAGAGATGGACTCAGAGGCCCCCCGACAGCTCCCCAGGGGCTGTGTGTTCACCCTCTGCTGCAGCCGTGGCATCTACACCTGACCCTTCCTCACGGCCTTGTGCACAGAGTCCCTGCTCCCCCAGGGTGCTCTCCGCAGGACCTGCATCGCCTAAGCCACCGTGACTTTCCTTTCCGCGGCCCTGGTTCCACCTGCTTCGGTACAGAGGGAACCCCAGGCCTGGTGGCACTTCGCACCCGTCTGCACCTAGTCCTCCTCCAGGATGGTGTCCGCCCGCCGTGCTAGGGCCCAGACTCCCTCTGTCTACAGCCCGACGCGGCTCCGCTCGCTCCCCGCATTGCCCAACCCACGAAGGAGCCTGGCCCGGGAGACCTCATGGTCCCCAACGGGTTGAGGTTGAGGTTGAGGTCACAGGAGCCCAGCGCCTCCCTGCCCCCACCCCTTTCCTGGAAGCCCTAAGCTGTGTCACCACTAGCAGGTGTCAGCTGCCCCGCCCCTCTTCCCTCCGCCTTAAAGGGGTCCCTCTCCCGAGGCCTCCCAGGGTCATAGCTCCGCCGTGTGACCGCACCCGCGAGGGCTCAGAAGCCAAGGAGCAGGACGTGGGGATCCGGGTTCTAAGCCTCCCCTTCTGGCGTGGTGTGGCCTCCTCGACTCTTGGCCGCAGTTTTCCCCGCCTGGGCAGTGGGGACTGGCGCCCAAGCGGGCCTCCAGGGGACCGTCGGACTCGGGAAGGGGGCGGAGCCGCACCCCGGAGGGGCCACTTCAAGGCACATGGGTTTCGAGGACCACTCCCGGCCCCACCCCACGATGACTTTCCACATCCTCCTGTTGCTTCTCGCCTCCTCCGTCCTGGGGGACCCGGACTCCGTGGGCAGGTGAGCAAGGCGGGTGGCGGCGGGGACAGGGCAGGAAGAAGACCGCGAGGAGCGTGCGCCCCCTTCAGGCCACTGGTTCCCGCGTCGGTGGAATGATGATCTGTAAGCGCGCCTCTGCGGTCGCGGAGTTCTGGGTGTCCCGACCCCACCGAGACCCCTTTCTCGAGAGGATTCTGTTTGAACCCGGCCTTCTCCCCTGCTCCCTCCCCAGGCAGCCCCGGCACCGCAGGCGCCTCTGTTCCCTGGGCACATGCCAGACCCACCGCCTCCCGGAGATGATGTACTGGCTCCGCTCCGCCTCCATCAAGGAGCACTCGGGGAAGGCGGGCCGCGAGCCCCAGGACCCCCACAGCTACGGGCGCCGCCGGCGGCGCGAGGCCAGGGTCCTGCTCCGTCTCCAGGACCCTGGCCTGAAGAAAAGAGGCCAGCGCAGTGCCCAGCTTCCTGGGTGACGTCGGGCACGTCCCTGGCCCTCCCCTGGCCTCAGCTTACCCATCTGTGTATTGGGGCCACGACCCCAAGTTTCTTTTCCCCTAACTCCATCTCCTGGGCTCACTCAAAAACTGTCTCCCCCCGCTGTGATCTGGGCTGGACCCAGGGGCACACCGGACCCAGCATGTACAAAGAATACTAACGTCCAGAGCCTAATAAAACGAGTTTCCTGTTTCAGACTCTGCTTGTCTGTGCCCATTCCGGCCTCCCAATCTGAGCCCAGTCTCTAACATATTCTTCCCCTTTATCCATGCACCTTTTCCCACACGGAAGTCCCCCTGACTGTCTAACTTGAATCCAATCCGCTGTAGCTTCTCCTTCGCACCACTCAGTCCGTGCAGCTTGCATTTTCCGTGGGCGGTTTTGGTGGGCTGACCCAACCCCCAAGCAGCCCTCCCTCCTCGGGATGGTAGAACTTTGATTCGCTCTGGCTCGATACCCACGCGCGTGACTTTACGTGTACCCAAAGGTGGGCTGTGGGTTCCAAGCCGAGCCTCGTTTTGCAGAGAGGAAGGAGAGTGAGACAAAGCGGAGTGGGAAGCCCAAGAACCTGGGGTTCGGAGGAGAGGAGCAGCTTAGAACCCGGGAAGCCAATGGTGGAGAAATCGGGCGGAGTAGAAAAAGACTGAGGGCTGGGGATCGAACGGAGGGAGAGGATTGGACGCCGGGATTCGAGGGGGCGGGGATAGAACGCAGAGGGTTGGAAGGGGGCGGGGATAAAACCAGAGACTCGAATACCCGGCAAGGCACGCGCGAGGCAGAAATCCGGGTGCCTGGATGTTGGATAATCGGGGGCGACCAGGAGCTCCGGAGGCCCGACGACCAAGTCGCGGACTCGTCGCCCTGGGATTGGACATATGCAAGTGGGAGCCTTGGGTCTGGCGCTCTAAATCGAGGGTGGGGGGTGTGCTCGGGCTTGGTCTCCAGGATTGGATCGGCGGACCTCTGACTCAGCGTGGTAAGTATTGGAGGGGCTCGAGCTCCCGCGGGGCCTGGAGGCCTGTGTCTTGGGTTGGGCGTGCGGGTCTCTCCATCACTTGTCCTCGAAGCTCGCATCGGCTCACAGCCTCAGCATCCCTGGCTGTGAGGCATGCGCAGTAGGGTGCTCCCTCCCCCATCCCCTCCAGCCCCCGGTGCGGGGGAGGGGACGCTGGGCCACCCGAGAGCGGACGAATTTATAGACATTACCCCCCTGCTCCTCCCCCGCCACTCCTCACCCACCCCATCCCCCCACCCCATCCCCCTGTCGCCCTGGCATGGGAAGCGGAAATGGGGCGGACGGTGCCAACGTCCGGCAGGTGTTCGTTTCAAATGGGTCTCGGACTAATGTTTTTCTCTAGACCCCGCAACTCAACCCTGGACCTGTTTCCCGCCCCCAACCCTGAATGTTGAAAGTCCTTCATGGGGAGGGGCGCACTGCCTTGCACCTCGTTCTCAGCAGAACCGCAAAAGGAATTAATGCGAGTTGTCCCTCCTGCCTCTCTATGCGTTCACAGAGGTCCCCAAGTGACGTCCCTCCAGCACCGGAGGTGTCTGGCCAAGTCCTTCAAGACCCCTCAGGTGATTAGGGAAGGGTGAGCTGCCGTCCTATATTCCTGGGTCTGTAGGAGGAGGGGGTTGGGGGCCCGGACTCCCGGGTCTGAGGCTGGGGACCTGGAGAATGACCCTCTGTCCACCTCCCAGGGCTCTAGGGTGACATGGCTGAAGCGCACCAGGCCGTGGGCTTCCGACCCTCGATGACCTCGGACGGGGCCGAAGTGGAGCTCAGTGCCCCCGTGTTGCAGGAGATCTACCTCTCCGGACTGCGCTCCTGGAAAAGGCACCTCTCCCGTTTCTGGGTGAGGAGAGCCACGACTTGGTTTCCTTCCAGGAATCCAGTTAGGTGCTTCAGGGGTGCCCGAGGCCCACTCCGGCGTGTGGGTGATTCCTTCATGGGATCCTATCACCCCCTTCTGGGAATTTTGCTGTCGACTTTCAGAACCCCTTAAATAGCCATTTCTGGGTTCTCGGAGGCTCACTTGGGAACCCTCAACCTCACCTACTGGGAACCTCTATTCACCTCTTAACACCACTTCCTAGACCACTTCCCTTTTTCCTCACACCCCCCAAACCCAACTTCCACCCAGTTTCTAGAATTCAGACCCCATACCCCATGGTGCTCCCCTCCCCCTTTCGTCTCTAGGTTCTAAACTGGGTGCTCATTTCAGAACACTGTGACCCGATCAAGATCTTGGTCAGCCCGCACCCCAATCCTGAAGGGCCCTTCTTCCCCCAGCCCATGCCCCTGGGTCTGGGGGCCGCCTCCTTGCCCTCACTTCTGAATCCCCAATCCCCCTCTCCGGTATGCAGTGCACCTTCCCTATGGTTCCGAGATGTGAACCTCCAAATGTCTATATCCACACTTCTCCATCACTATAGACCCTGCTGTCCCAGTCTGGGCTCGTTGCCCTTGCTCTAGAATGCCCATGCCCAACATCTAACCAGAGCCCACGCCTGCCCCCAGGGTCACCAGTTCTAGAACTATGGCCCTGCGTACATCCAGAGTCTCCCTGTCTGTGAACACAAATCTTGAACACTTGTGGGGTTGGCCAAGCCTGACTTTGAATCCTGGCTCGGCCACTTACCAGCTGCGTGGCCTTGGGCAAGTGCGCCTCTCTGAGCCTCAGTTTCCCCACATGTCAAACGGGGGTGATGATAACACCTCCCTCACAGGACAGTCGCGAGGACTAAGTGAATTCTTCTTACATGTAAGCACTGAGCGAACCGCCTGGCCCATGTCAAGTGCAGAGTAAGTGTTAGCTTTTGATAATATTGTTCTTGATTCATTAACCAGATATCTATGGAGCATTTATTAAGGGCCTGCCACTGCTTGGGACACTGGGGACATGACAGGGAGCAAGACAGAATCCTGCCCTTGTGGAACTCTTGATTCAGTAGGAGGAGAAGGCAATAAGGGGACACATAAGCAAGATGTGGAGTATGTCAGATCACGTGACATGTGCTATGGGAGAACAGTAAGGCCCGCCGGGTGGAAAGAGGGAGCCTGGGGGTGTTGTCACTAAATAAGGGGGTGGCCCGGGCCCCGGAGGATCTCCTGAAGCTGAGATGTTTGAACAGGCTGGATTGAACCTCTATAGCCTTATGAGTTATTAAAATAGAGAGATATCTGTTCCAGTGGATAAATAGCCACTACCCCAGACCCCCAAAGAGTTTCTGTCTGGTTTTTTTTTTTTTTTTTTTTTTTAAAGATTTTATTTATTTATTTGAGAGAGAGAATGAGAGACAGAGAGCATGAGAGGGAGGAGGGTCAGAGGGAGACGCAGACTCCCTGCCGAGCAGGGAGCCCGATGCGGGACTCGATCCCGGGACTCCAGGATCATGACCTGAGCCGAAGGCAGTCGCTTAACCAACTGAGCCACCCAGGCGCCCTGTTTTGTTTTTTTTTTTTAAGATTTTATTTTCAAGTAATCTCTACACTGGACATGGGACTCGAACCCACAACTCTGAGATCAAGAGTCACACACTCTACTGACTGAGCCAGCCAGGTGCCCCCTGCCTCCAAAGAGCAGGGGAACCCCCTGGGCCTCAGGCTAATCCATCAATTAAAACATTACCATGTGGCCATTAGCCTGTGGTTAAATACATAAATACACATATACATACACATAAGTGTGTGTATTAAAAATTAAGATATAGTTTCAGAAAAAATGCACAGAGTTTTAAAATATACCGTCCTTGAATTTTTTTTTTTTTTTTTAAAGATTTTATTTATTTATTTGACAGAGAGAGACAGCGAGAGAGGGAACACAAGCAGGGGGAGTGGGAGAGGGAGAAGCAGGCTTCCTGCCGAGCCGGGAGCCCGATGTGGGACTCGATCCCGGGACTCCAGGATCATGACCTGAGCCGAAGGCAGTCGCTTAACCAACTGAGCCACCCAGGCGCCCCTCGTCCTTGAATTTTGACAATACCCGTGTAACCAACTTCCTATCAAGACAGCCTGGCCTGGACCATTCTAGAATGTTCCTTTGAGCCCTTTTCCGGTGCACGCCCCCCCCCCCCCCACTCAAGGCAGCCACTGTTCTGATTTCTATGCTTGTAGGTGGATTTTGACTAGTGCTGCATTGTTGACTATTTTGACCCCTAGTTTTGAGTCCCCCCCCCAGACCCTCTCATTAGTGTAAATTGGTAATTGTAATAATGATCATTCTTGCCTTTCTATCACATAGCCACCTCTCTCCCTGTTGGACACCTGATGCTCTTATGTCTTCCTCTTCCATTGTGGACCCCACGGGCCACTGCGAAGTCTCGTAGCTCCCGGAACATGGTCCCAGGGTGAGGGCTGTGCCCTCAGCAACCACAGGGCTGAAATTCCATAATTTCTTCATTTATAAAACAGTATCCCTGACAGTCCCTCCCTCAAGAGATTGTTGCAACCATTAGTGGTTTTAGCAGAAGGCCTGACTCACAGAAGGGACCCGTCCAACATCGCTGTTTTACGATCCTGGTGGTTCCACACAGGTGCTGTGTGCCCTCCGGCATGTTCTTAACTTCTCTGGGCTTTTGCTCCCTCATTTCTAAAATCGCATTAGGTAATATTTAGTGTATCCTGGGCTCTACACTCACCAAGCCCTTTAAATGTATTGCGTGTGAACGACTCTTGATCTCGGGGTCCTGAGTTGGAACCCCACGTTGGGTGTAGAGATTATGCAAAACTAAAATCTTTTAAAAATAAAAATAAACCTATTGCTCACTTGATCCTCCTTATAGCCTTCTAAGGTAGACCTATTATTAGTCCCACTTTACAGATGAAGGAACAGAGGCCCAGAGAAGGGCATTTTCACTTTCCCATGGTCACGTAGCTGCTAAGAGGCAGAGTTAGAATTAGTCTGGCTGTGGAGCCCACGCTCATGCCTGCCCTCCTGGGCGGGACCTATGCCATGGGGCTGTCGTGGGTTACGTGCAGTGGGTCATCTGGGCCAAGCAAGTGGCACAGCATCCATGGGGGTCATTCATCAGCAGGTCAGAGGGATTCCTGAGTTGGTCTCCAAATGCATACAAGATGTGGCACCTTGCAGTGCATCCTGTTGCATTAGGGTCCTGAGGCATCTGGATGATTTGAGGGGTTGACATTGGACCCTCTGTGGCTTTGGACAAGTTCTTCCAACCTCTTCTCTTCTCGGTTTTCTTCACCCGTGCAATGGGCATAATGGTATTTACTGCTACCTTACTGAGCAACAGGGCAATGAGATGATTTATTGATGCACCTGGTCCTTGGGAAGTGCTCTGGAGACGTTTCCTGTTATTACAAAGCCCCTGTTGTACGACAATCCAGAGCACCAGATAAAGGAGCCAACAGCTTCTCTTAAAAAGAAATCATAAACAACAAAAGCACCACGTTTGCCTGTAAGCTTTTCTGGCCAAACCAAAGATCGTGAAGTGAATAAATCCCCAACAAGAAGCAGAGTAGCAATAGAAAGGGTCATTGTAATCATGTTTATTGAGCGCCTACTGTGTGCCTGGCTCTGAGCTGTGCAATTCGCCCTCCTCCCAGCCCCCTTGGCTTTATTTTTCTCCATAGTCCCTAATGCCAACTGTCACACTACCCTAAATCCTTTTGGGTAGCTATTGTCTCTGTCCCCCAGGAGAGCAGGACTCTTGCTGTCCTCTTATCACTGCTGTAGGACTGCAATCAGCATTTGTGGAAGGACATTTTCTCATCCCACCCTCGTGACAGCCCTATGAGCCCTGTACTGGGATTGTTCCCATTCTACAGATGAGGAAACTGAGACAGAGAGGGGAAGCCACTTGTTTGCGGTCGCTTAGCTTGTTAGTGACAAAGCAGGGATTTTAAGCCCAGGGCTCCAGAGCCCAAGTTCTAAACCATGATCTCTGAGGCTTTCCTGTTGGTTAAATGTGGGGAAAAAGAGAGAACGTGGTTTCTTGAGCCCTGATGCCAATACTCCCCCTAACAGTAGCTCTTATCGTGCTGTGTGACCTTGAACCTAAGTGTTCTTTTGTAAAATGAGATCACCTAAGGACCCACCTCACAGGGCTGCTGGGGGGATTTTGAGAGCTCATCCTTGTAGAAGGTGCTTGGTCGTGAGACTTGGTTAAGTGTTAGTTATCTCCATGGCACTTCCCTGGGAGTCTGGTTAGTAGCCCAGGGCTTTCCTTCATTCCATGGCCGTGTAGTTCTAGAAGGCCTACCGAGCTCCAGACCCCGCTGTATATGGGGGATCATTTTGCCTGAAAGTAAGCGCCTCCAGAGAACCCTCCCTGACTCCTTCAATTTGAGCAACCCGCCTCTGCAGGGCTCCTGAGCCTTGCTTTATGTCCGTTAGCACTCGCTTCATTCCTGACTCACCTCCCTGAGGGCAGGACCCAGATCTGTCTGGTCCCCACTGGGTCTTGAACACCCAGCTTAGGGTTCAGCACACACTGGGTACTCTGTCAATATCTAAGAATTGTGCTCAGAGGAGGGATAATTGATTGAATGGGTGCCCTTTCCTCCCCACAGAATGACTTTCTCACTGGTGTGTTCCCCGCCAGCCCCCTCAGCTGGCTCTTCCTCTTCAGTGCAATCCAGCTCGCCTGGTTCCTCCAGCTGGATCCTTCTCTAGGACTGATGGAAAAGATCAAAGAGTTGCTGCCAGACTGGTGAGCTCCCCTACCTGAGCTGAGTAACCTCCCTAATGCCTCTTCCTCCACCCAGTGAGTTTCTCTATCAGTGTGGCATGCCTGCTAAAGAAAAGTAACCTCAAAATAAATAAATAAACAAATAAATAAAAAAGAAAAGTAACCTCTGAGATTCACTTTGGGTCAGATTAATAAAGGTACAGCACGAGTAAAATGGAGGTGATTTCCTCCCTTTCTTGCTAAGAGGGACACTGACAAGCTAGAAAATGTCCAGATATGGTTACATATGCACTGACAAAAGTAGGAGCTCTGCTGGGCCCCGGTTGTGTAGTCTTAGGCAAGAGACTTCACCATTCTCTTGTCAGTCTTCATTTATAAAATGTAGGTAATAATAATTGCTTCCCAGGGTGGTTGGGAGAATGAAACAAAAGCATGCACATGGAAGGGCACCCAGCTGGCTCAGTAGGTGGAGCATGCGACGCTTGATCTCAGGGTCATGAGTGCGAGCCCCACGTTGAGCATGGAGCCTACTTAAGTAAATAAATAAATGAATAAATAAATAAAATCCTTTTTAAAAAAGCATGCATGTGATCCATTCAGTACAGGGCCAGGAGGTTACTAAATGAGAGTGGTTGTATTATTATAATTGTCATTTTGGAGAAAGTTTTGGAAGCCAGGTGCAGGTGAAGTGACAGGTTCTAATGGTTCTAATTCTCGGCTTAGTCCTCCTGGGGAAGAAGGTTCAGGTTTTGTACAGATAGTCCCAAAGGACAGACCCAGAATCAGAGGTAGGAATTTCCAGGAAGGCTAGATTTATCCAGTGTAGCGAGGGGAAGTAACTCCCCCCAAGTCCTCCAGGTGGGCCTTGCTCGCACACCTGATTGCCACTTTGCAAACATGTTGATCTACGGTAGTTTTCGATCAGCGGATCAACGTTTTCTTAAACCTGAGTGTGTATTGGAACCACCTGGGAGGCTTGTTAAAACACTGATGGCGGGGCCCCACCCCAAGAGATTCTGTTTTAGTAGCTCTGGGTGGGGCCTGGGGATTTGCATTTCCAACCAGCTTCCAGGCCCTTCGGATGCTGCTGGGCCAAGGGCCACACTTTGAGAACCACTGCTTTAGAGTATAATTTGATGCTGGGAGAGAGAAGTGTGTCCCTTCTTCTTCTTCTTTTTTTTTTTTTTTTAAAGATTTTATTTATTTATTTCAGAGAGAGAGAGCATGTGAGGGGAGAAGGAGCAGAGGGAGAGGGAGAAGCAGACTCCCCACTGAGCAGGGAGCCCGACATGGGACTTGATCCCAGGACCCTGGGATCATGACCTGAACTGAAGGCAGACGCTTAACCAACTGAGCCACCCAGGCGCCCCAAGTGTGTGTCCCTTCAAAAAAAAAAAAAACAAAAAAACCCAGCTCCCACTTATTAAGTACCTATCAATTTCCATGGGAAGTGATTTTAGGAGCTTTGGTGTCCTCACGAACCCAGGGGAGGAGGGGTGGCATAGAGAGAGGATCCATGCCTACTTTACAAACGAGGAAATGGGATTTCCATGACTGACTCCCATTCTAGAAGATATGCCCCCAGTCAAAAGACCAGGGTTAGAGAACGATCGGAAGAGCAGCGGCTGGGTGGGGCCGGAGGGGAGGGGCGTTCTGCGGCCGGGAGACCCAGGCCCGTTTTCTCGTTCACTCCCAGGGGTGGACAGCACCACAGGCTTCGGGGAGTCCTGGCGGCAGCGCTGTTTGCGTCGTGTCTGTGGGGGGCCCTGATCTTCACGCTTCACGTGGCCCTGAGGCTGCTTCTGTCCTACCATGGCTGGCTCCTTGAACCCCACGGAGCCATGTCCTCCCCCACCAAGACCTGGCTGGTATGTGAGGGGCAGAGCCCTCCCTGCTCAGGCCCTCCGGGGACCCACTTCTCTGTCTCCTTCTCTCTGGTCTCTGCCCCCACCTTTCTGGGACCCTGTCCACCTCTCTCTGGTCTCTATTCCTCCTCCTGGGTTTCTGTCCCCACTTCCTCTGGGTCTCTACCCCATTCTCTCTGTAGGTTGCCACATCACCCCCGACCCTGGTCCGCGACCCCAGTGAGGGGTGTAACGACCCACTAATTCCTGCTTCCCTCCAGGCCCTGGTCCGCATCTTCTCCGGCCGCAAAACAATGCTCTTCAGTTACCAGCGCTCCCTGCCACGCCAGCCCGTGCCCTCGGTGCAGGACACCGTGCGCAAGGTGGGCCTGCCTGGGACCTCCACCGGGGGTGGGGTGGGGCGGGCGGGGGCGTGACCTACCCTCTTCTCCTTGCCCCTCAGTACCTGGAATCTGTCCGGCCCATCCTCTCCGACGAGGACTTCGACTGGACGTCAGTCCTCGCGCAGGAATTCCTGAGGCTGCAGGCGTCGCTCCTGCAGTGGTACCTGCAGCTCAAGTCCTGGTGGGCGTCCAATTACGTGAGTCCCACACCCGGATCCGCAAGGTTCTGAGGCTCCTTCCTAACCTGTAGGTCTAGGCCCCGCCCCCCGCCCCGCCCACGCCCCCCGCCCCCAGGCCCTGCGGCGCGCGGACATTTTTGAGCCCCGCCCCATGCTCTATATTCTGAGCCCCGCCCCCACGCTCCCATAGTTTAAACCCCCCCCAGATGCTCCGACTTGCTGCTCCTACTCTCCAATATTCTGAACCCCATCGTCATGTGCCTACATATTGAGCCTCCCCACCCCATGCTCCGACATTCTGAGCCTGACTTCAATACTCTAAGCCCCGCCTCCAGGGCCTGCCCACATCCACAGCCCCGCCCCCAGCCCGCCAGGATTGGAACCGCAATTCCAGGATTTATCCAACATTTCAGCCCTCCCCTGGCAGGAGGCAAAAAACATTTTGAGCCTCCGCCCCCAGAGTTGTTCTTGTTTTACCCCCTCCTTCTGCGCGAGGGCACCTCCCCCAAATGGGCTTCTGAGTTGAGGAGCTAGGCCTTTGGTAGTACTCTGACTTGAGTTTCTTGGGAAACTGAGGCACAGAACAAGACGGCAGTTCACCCAAATCAGGGCTTACAGGCCTTTTATTATGTAGGAAGTTATAAATAGCTGGCGGGCAGCGTGGGATGAGATGAGGGGCAGGTAGCAATAAAGACACATAGGGTGGTGTGAGTGTCTGGGGGGGTGGGACGGTCTGACTGGATGAGAGGAATAGGTTTCCAGGAGGAGAAGT
This sequence comes from Halichoerus grypus, assembly GCF_964656455.1. Classification (NCBI taxonomy): domain Eukaryota; kingdom Metazoa; phylum Chordata; class Mammalia; order Carnivora; family Phocidae; genus Halichoerus; species Halichoerus grypus. The sequence goes on from NC_135726.1 coordinate 54,339,974, forward strand.
TCTTAGGGCTGAGCCCTGAGGGTTGGACAGAACTCGAACCTGTCAGGTTGGTAGGAGGGAGAGGGCTGAGCAGAGGTGAGGAAATAAGGAGGTTGTAGGGCATGTGTTGGGAACAAGGAGGGCTTTCCTCTGGCTGGAACAAAGGATTGAAGGGTGATCCTCATGAGAGGTGATGGTGGAGTGGTGGGGAGAGGCCTGAACTCCAGCTGAGGACCTTGGACTTTTTCTAGGGGGTGCCAAGGAGCCATGGGAGGATTCTGAACAGGGGAGGGTCAGGATCAGCTCTGCCGTCGGGGAAAGACTGGAGGGGAGACACCGGAGGCTGGGAGGCTGGAGAGGATATTAGGGTGAGGACGGGGGAGAGGAGGAGGCCTGACAGGGGGGATGAGACAGAGTCAAGGCAGGAGGGTGGGGCTGGGACTGCCACGCTGGGGGTGGGGAGATGGTGAGGATGGCACCCACGGGCCTCACCTGGTGTGGGAGGGACTGCAGGGCTCTCTCTGAGATGGGGAGAAGGGGAGCAGCTTTGGGGTGAAGGCACTGAGCTCCATGGGGGTTCCTGGGGGGTGCAGAGGAGATGCCCTGGGGCAGCCGGATCCCTGAGTGAGGGCTCAGGAAAGAGGCCTGGGTGACAGCAAACGGGACCTTCAGCTGCAGAAGGAAATTGAAACATTGGACTTGGAAGGGAAGAGGATCTGGGACAGAGAGCCCCAAGGGGCAGCAACATGGAAAGGTCAGTCAGACAAGCTCCGTGGAGGGGACTGAGTCGTGTTTGGAGGGGTAGGAGGGAAGCCAGGCCTTAATTTTTACATTTTTTTTTTCCTTCAAGCTGTTGGGCCAGATTCTGTGCCAAACATATGTTCATGCATGCTCGGACACACACACACACACACACACACACACACACACACACACAATGTATTTATTTCATTGTACCTGTAAGGTTCTGCCAATTATAACATACCCCATTATCTTAAGTACAACAAAGGAAAAAAAAAAAAAAAAAACGAAGGCCAACTAAAGTCTGACACAGTGCTGTCTTATCACAGACTTTTTAATCTATATTTTTAATTTGTTACATAAATTTTATATATTGTATGTAATTTTAAATTGTATAATATATAGTATGATTGGATATTTTATAACTTATAGAAATATATTTAATATACCATGTAAAATATATGTAACATATAGATATACATAATTTTTATTGTGGCAAAATGGACATAATATAAAATTTACCATTTTAACCATTTTTAAGTATGCAGTTCGGTGGTATTAAGTACATCCGCAATGTCGTGGAACCGTCACGACAATCTGTTTCTAGAACTTTTCATCCCAAACAGAAACTCTGTACCAATGAGGGAACACATCCCCATTCCCACTTCCCCAAAGTACCAGGTAACCTCTAGTCTACTTACTACCTCTAGCAATTGACCGATTTTAGATTTTTCGTATAAGTAGAATCATGCACGATTTGTCCTTTTGTGCCGGATTCATTTCACCAGGTATGATGCTTTCAGGGTGCAGCCATGTTATAGTGCACATCAGATTTTCATTCCTTTTATTTATTTTCATTTAAGATTTTTATTTATTTGAGAGATAGAGTACAAGTGGGTGGGAGGGTCAGAGGGAGAGGGAGAAGCAGACTCACTATTGAGCAGGGAGCTCGATCCCAGGACCCTGAGATCATGGCCTGAGCCAAAGGCAGACGCTTAACCAACTGAGCCACCCAGGCGCCCCATTTTCATTCCTTTTTATATTAACATTCTGTTGCAGGGGCGCCCGGCTGGCTCAGTCAGTGGAGCATATGACTCTTGATCTCAGGGTTGTGAGTTCAGGCCCCATGTTGGGTGTAGAGATGACTTAAAGATAAAATCTTGGGACGCCTGGGTGGCTCAGTCAGTTAAGCGTGTGCCTTCGGCTTAGGTCATGATCCCGGGGTCCTGGGATCAATCCCCGCATCAGGCTCTCTGCTCGGCAGAGAGTCTGCTTCTACCTCTGCCTGTGCTCTCACTCACTCTCTCTCAAATAAATAAAATCTTAAAAAAAATAAAATAAAATCTTAAAAAAACAAAACAAAACAGGGGCGCCTGGGTGGCTCAGTCGTTAAGCGTCTGCCTTCGGCTTAGGTCATGATCCCAGGGTCCTGGGATCGAGCCCCACGTTGGGCTCCTCGCTCTGTGGGAAGCCTGCTTCTCCCTCTCCCACTCCCCCGCTTGTGTTCCCTCTCTCGCTGTGTCTATCTCTGTCAAATGAATAAATAAAATCTTAAAAAAAAAAAACATTCTATTGTATGGATAGACCACACTTTGGTTGTCCATTCATCTGTTGATGGACACTTGGGTCTCAGTGGTATTTTTTAAATCTCATATGAGATCATTTCACATATATTGTTGGGTGCCTAGCTTTTTTCAGTTGGCAGCGTGTCTCGGTGCTTGCTCATTCTGTGGCAGTAATATAGATGCGCCTTATTCTTTTTTTCTTTTTCTTTTTTTAAATTTATTTGACAGAGAGAGACTCAGCGAGAGAGGGAACACAAGCAGGGGGAGTGGGAGAGGGAGAAGCAGGCTCCCTGCTGAGCCAGGAGCCGGATGTGGGGCTCGATCCCAGGACCCTGGGATCATGACCTGAGCCGAAGGCAGACGCTTAAAGACTGAGCCACCCAGGCGCCCCTGCGCCTTATTCTTTTTTAAGAGCTTGGTAGTATTCCAGAACATGAGTGTAGCACGGTTTAGCTAACTGATCCCCACCTGATGGACTTCTAGGTTACTGCTAGTTACTGATCACGATGGCCTCCTTCACTGAGCTCCACCCTCCCCGTTTGACACAGCAAAGTCTTGGGGGTCTTGCCACTCCCATTGCCCCGCCCCCCCGCCACCTTGGCGGCAGCTGCCCCAGCCTCACATCTCTCTGCCCCACTCCTAGGTCAGTGACTGGTGGGAAGAATTTGTGTACCTGCGCTCCCGGCACTCGCTGATGGTGAACAGCAACTATTACATGATGGTGAGGGGGGAGAGCTGGGGAGGGGCTGTGTTCATAGCTCCCCGGGGCTAGGGTTGGGATGTCTCTGTAGGAAGTGGGGTTTAGGGTCAGTGACCACAATCAGAGTCTAATTCACCATCTCACTGCCTGTTGGGGTCAGGATCTGGGTTTGGGATCCGGGCCCCCGATCAGGGGGCCAAACCTGACCCCAGGCGTTTTGCCGTCCCCTTGGCTGGCCCCCAGGACTTCCTGTACGTCACTCCCACACCAGTGCAGGCCGCTCGTGCTGGGAACGCAGTCCACGCCCTCCTCCTCTACCGTCACCGTCTGAACCGCCAGGAGATCCTGCCTGTAAGAGCCCCCCCCACCCCCACCCGTGGGCTGGGGACAGAGCCCCCCTCCCCCACCCCCACCCGTGGGCTGGGGATGGAGACTGTGGTCCTGTGGCCGTGTGGCCAAGTGGGTCCTGGGAGGCAGCGTCCTCTGGAGCCCGTGGTCTCTTGCAGACTCTGCTGATGGGAATGCGGCCCTTGTGCTCTGCCCAGTATGAGAAGATATTCAATACCACGCGCATTCCCGGCATCCCAAGAGGTGAGATTCCTCTTGCATCCTCACTGACAGAGGCGTCACAGTGTAGTGGTTGAGAGCATGTTCTCCTGGGCTCGAATCCCAGCGCCATCACATCGCTCCCTAGCTGTGTGACCTTGGGTCGTTTACTACCCTCTCTGAGCCTTAGTTTTCTCATCTCTGAAACGGGATAATAGTGGTACATAGGGTGGGGAGGATTAAATGAGTGTTTAGAACAGTGCAAGCCGGGGCGCCTGGGTGGCTCAGATGGTTAAGCGTCTGCCTTCGGCTCTGGTCATGATCCCAGGGTCCTGGGATCGAGCCCCACATAGGGGGCCTGCTTCTCCCTCTCCCTCTACTGTTCCCCCTGCTTGTGCTCTCTTGCTCTGTCAAATAAATAAAATCTAAAAAAAAAAACCAAAACAAAAAACAGTGCAAGCCATATAGGACGGGCCTAATAAATAGTTCTTATTTTTAAAATTTATTTTAGAGAGGGGCACCTGAGGGGCTCAGTTGTTAAGCATCTGCCTTCGGCTCAGGTTATGTCCTGGGATCGAGCCCCGCACCAGACTCCTGCTCAGCGGGAAGCCTGCTTCTCCCTCTCCCACTCCTCCTGCTTGTGTTCCCTCTGTCACTGTGTCTCTCTCTGTCAAATAAATAAATAAAAAATCTTTTAAAAAAATTCATTTATTTATTTTTTAAAAGATTTTATTTATTCATTTGAGACACAGAGATACAGAGAGAGAGAGAGAGAGAGAGAGAGAGAGCATGAGCAGGGAGAGAGGCAGAGGGAGAGGGAGAAGCAGGCTCTCCGCTGAGCCAGGAGCCCAATATGGGGCTCGATCCCAGGACATGACCTGAGCCGAAGGCAGACGCTTAACCATCTGAGCCACCCAGGCGCCCCTAAAAAAAAATTTATTTTAGAGAGAGAGAGAGAGTGTGCACTGCTAGCAGGGGGTGGAGCAGAGGAGCAGAGGAGGAGGGGGGAGGGAGGGGGAAAGAATCCCAAGCCGACTCCCTGCTGAATGTGGAGCCTAGAGCAGCTGGATCCCAGGACCCTGAGATCATGACCTGAGCCGAAACCAAGAGTCAGACACTGAAGCGACTGAGCCACCCAGGCGCCCTAAATGGGGCTTATTCCTGCAGTGTATCTGACCTTCCTGCCCCCCGCCCTTCTGCCCACCCCACCCCTAGACCATATCCGCCACCTCCGCGACAGCCGACATGTGGCCGTCTTCCACCGAGGCCGATTCTTCCGTGTGGGGACCCACTCCCAGAGCGGCCTGCTCTCCCCGCGGGCCCTGGAGCAGCAGTTCCAGCGAATCCTGGACGACCCCTCCCCCGCCTGCCCCCAGGAGGAGCATCTGGCTGCCCTGACCGCCGCACCCAGGTGAGAGTAAGAGGTCAGGGGACCCGACGGCGCAGCCAGCCTCTGGAGGTCGGGGAAAGGCAAGCTGGGGGGCCAGGCAGAGGCTGGGCAGGGTGTGTGGGCTCAGGCACGTGTCCCAGCCCCCCCCGCCCCCCCAGGGATGTGTGGGCCCAGGTGCGGAGTTCCCTGAAGATCCAGGCCGAGGATGCCTTGGAGGCCGTGGAAGGAGCTGCCTTCTTTGTATCACTGGACTCGGAGCCTGCAGGGCTCACCAGGGAGGACCCCGCAGCTTCACTGGATGCCTATGCCCGGGCCCTGCTTGCTGGCAGGGGCCATGACCGGTGAGTCAGCCGCTGGACTTGAACCTCGCCGCAACCAATGACCCCAGAACCCGGTATCCAGAGCTAGGAGTCTGGACACTAGACAAGCAGACCCTGGACCCCAGATCTGAGGACCACCAAACCCCAGACCTGGACCTTCAAACCTAGAGACCCCCAAAGCCAGAACCCCAAGCCTGGGGACCTCAGGCTCAGAACCACAGAATCCTTAGATTTTCATGCAGGCACCCCAAACCCAGGACCCCAGACCTGGGACTTCCTACCTAGAGATCTTCAGACAATTTCCTAGATGCACCCCAGGCATCACTCTGATTTCTGAGGTTCCCAGAAGAGTCCCCCTAACCTCTCAGCTCCTTGGGAACCTTGACCTTTTCTTGGTATGTTCCCTCAAAATCTTCCAATTTCCCAAGCCTTAGACATGCCTCAGAAACCATCTAGACCGCCTGGTGGAGACCCCCAGCCTCTTAGAGAGCCAACCCTGGTTCCGGAAAAATCCATCCACCCTGACACTCCTACGTCCCACAGAGAGCACCTGAGTTCACTCTTGGCCCCTTGGTGACCACTTTGAATTCTCCCCCTGCAGCTGGTTTGACAAATCCTTCACTCTAATTGTCTTCTCCAATGGGAAGCTGGGCCTCAGCGTGGAGCACTCGTGGGCCGACTGCCCCATCTCAGGACACATGTGGGAGGTAGGATGGCCAGCCCACCCCCGCCCTGGGGACCATCGGCCCCATTTCCAAAGATCTTCCTCTCCAGGGCCTTACAGTCAGAGGGAAGACAGAGGCTCAGACAGGCAAAGACCGGACCGGAGTCGCCCAGCAAAGAAAAGGGGGTCTGGGATTATGACCTTTTTTTTTAAAATTTTAAGATTTTATTTATTTATTTGACAGAGAGAGACACAGTGAGAGATGGAACATAAGCAGGGGGAGTGGGAGAGGGAGAAGCAGGCTCCCGTGGAGCAGGGAGCCCGATGCAGGGCTCAATCCCAGGACCCTGGGATCATGACCTGAGCCGAAGGCAGATGCTTAACGACTGAGCCACCCAGGCGCCCCTATGACCTTCTTTTGATGGATGGGCAGTTGGGGCTCAGAGAAGGGAAGTGATTTGCCCAGAATCACCGAGCCAGGAGTTGTAGAGCAAGAATGTGATTCCAGAATGCTGTGTGACCTCGGGCAAGTGACTCCCCTCCTCTGAGCCTCGATTCTTCCTTCATCAGATGAAAGGGTTGGATTTTCTTTGATCTGGAAGCTCCCATCCAATCCTGGGAACCATAGCATCTCTATTTTCTCTATTTTATTTAGTCCCTAAATCATGGAGGGTGGTGCCTATACCCACCAGGTTCCCACTCTTCCATAGCGTTACACGAGGTGTTGGATGGGGCCCAGGGTGGGATCTGGTGTGTATGAGGGGAAGGGAGGCCCCTTTCAGATCTTAGGAGCAGCCCCGGGTAAGTACTGACTCTTCTGTGCCTGTTTCACAAATAAGAATTGTCCCCCTTTGATGATACTGGTGAATGATACTGTCAATTCAGTTGAACCTCAGACCCCTCAGACCCTTATTGTCAACATGAGGTCTCTGCACATTGGCTTTGAATGAAGAGATGTCACATAGAATATGGTATAGATCAATGGAAACTCCAAGGCCCCAAGTGAGGTGTTCTTCTCCCGATATGTTTCTAACATTGCAATGGGGATGTGATTCCCTTCTTCCTAAGTTATTGTGAGAATTAAGTGGAAGGCTGGCGGGCGGTAGGTCCTCCATCAACGCTGATTTACACTGTTTAACGAGGGGCACCTGGGTGGCTCAGTCGGTTAAGCATCTGCCTTCTGTTCAGGTCATGATCTCGGGGTCCTGGGATCGAGCCCTGCATCAGGCTCCCTGCTCAGCGGGGAGTCTGCTTCTCCCTCTGCCCCTGCTCGTGCTCTCTCTCTCAAATAAATAAAATCTTTTTTTTTTTTTTTTTAAGATTTTATTTATTTATTTGACAGAGAGACACAGCGAGAGAGGGAACACAAGCAGGGGGAGTGGGAGAGGGACTGCCCCCACTTCCCCCACCACCAGGCCCCAGAAGGGACTTATGAAAAGAAGTCCCTGGTTAGATGGCTCTCAGCCCAGAGGGAGGAAGGGGCTCTGACAGCCTCTGTTTGTACACAGTTCACTCTGGCCACAGAATGTTTTCAGCTGGGCTACTCGGCAGATGGCCACTGCAAGGGGCATCCTGAGCCCTCACTGCCCCAGCCCCAGCGGCTGCACTGGGACCTTCCAGAAAAGGTGAGACGGGGCTTCGGGGCCTCTCCTCCAAGTACCCAAATCTCCCTGGCTGTGACTCGAAACTCATCCCCACCCCCAAACTTAACCCCAACCCCATCCATCCCCAACCCCATCCATCCCCAACCCCAGTCCCACCTGACCTCCATCCTTAGTCCAGCCCTTCAGGGACATGTTTGTTCATTTCTGCACTCCACCCCCACCCTGACTCGGTTCCCACCTCCACTTCCAGCCCCACTCCCAGCTCTAACCCTACCCCATCCGTAACCCCAGCCATCCCTCCCTCCCTCCTCCTCTGGCAGATCCGTCTGTCCATCTCTCTAGCCCTGAGGGGAGCCAAGACCTTGTCTGGAAACATTGACTGCCACGTCTTCCCTTTCTCCCACTTTGGCAAGAGCTTCATCAAACGCTGCCATCTCTCTTCAGACAGCTTCATCCAGGTGGCCTTGCAGCTGGCCCACTTCCGGGTCAGTTGGGGCCCTCAACCTCAGCCCCTTGCCAGGACTTTGGTTCCCCTGGGCCTGCCTTGTCAGTCCCTTTAGTGACTCTTCCTGGTCATTGCCCTTGTGGGTCTGCCATCTTGATTTCTCTCTCCCAACCGCACATTCCCCAAGCAGGAGGATGAGGGAGGTCTACACAGAGGCGGGTCAAGTCTGTGAAGATTTCCAGAGACCAGCTGACAGGCTCCTCTCTTCCTTGTCCCCCAGGACAGGGGTGAATTCTGCCTGACTTATGAGTCGACCATGACTCGCTTGTTCCTGGAAGGCCGGACAGAGACGGTGCGGTCTTGCACGAGGGAGGCCTGCAACTTTGTGAGAGCCATGGAGGACAAAGAGAAAACAGTGGGTGTAGGCCTCGTTTGAGGCTTTGGTCATTTCCATATACTTATTCCTACATTTGCAAATATTTTTGGAGCACCTTCTGAGGACCAGGCCCCACGATGGGCATTATGGACAAAGGAGGAACCAGACCTGGTCTCTGACCTCAAGGAACTCACTGGTGGGGAGAGACAGAGATATTTCAGCGTAGTGGGATACATGCTTTAATGGGGGTCACAGAGGGCACTGGGGGGTACCCAACAGGGATCCTTGATTCCACAATGTAGCTCTCTTTGATTATTTAACCTCTATGTGACCTTGTGACTTCCATTTGTACCCTTCCATGTAGTACCTATATAACCTCTCTACTCAGAACCCCCTGGGTACCTCTGTTCCCCCACCCCCTACCTATTTTGGGTCAATGGAAGGAGTTGGGGCCCTATATCAGACAGACCTGGGAACCCACCTGATTCTGCTTTGCTGTGTGACCCTGGGCAAGTGACTTCCCCTCTCTGAGCCTGTTTCCCCTCTGTAAAATAGAATTGATATCTCTGCCTTGCAGGGATTTTGCAAGCTCCTTTGAGGCCGGGGGTGTGTGACAAGCCCCAACAGTAAGCCCACTTCCTGTCTTTCCATGACCTATGACCTACCCGGGGGAACCCAGGAACCCCAGCGCCGTGCTCTGTTCCGCCTGGCGGTGGAAAAGCACCAGGCTCTGCTGAAGGCAGCGATGAGCGGACAGGGAGTCGACCGCCACCTCTTTGCGCTCTACATCGTGTCCCAATTTCTCCACTTGCGGTCGCCCTTTCTGGACCAGGTTGGGGTGCAGGGAAAGGGTTAGAGAGGGAAAAGGGGAACCACGGGAGGAGACGGGTACTTCAGGATAAGGAGGGTGAGGTTGGAAAAGGGAGGTATTAGGGGCGCCTGAGTGGCTCAGTCCTTAAGCGTCTGCCTTCAGCTCAGATCATGATCCCAGGGTCCTGGGATCGAGCCCCGCATCGGGCTCCCTGCTTGGTGGGAAGTCTGCTTCAACCTCTCCCACTCCCCCTGCTTGTGTTCCCTCTCTCACTGTCTCTCTCTGTCAAATAAATAAATAAAATCTTAAAAAAAAAAAAAAAAAGGAAAAGGGAGATATTAGAGGAGAGAGTTGGTGGGGGGGTGGAGAGGGAAAAGGGGGAAAGAAGGGAGAGGGGCGGGGTCAGGGAGAAGAGGAGGCGTGGCCAGGAGGGCGGTGAAAGGAGGCGTGGTCAGGAAGACCTGAGAGAACGGCGGGATCAGGCAGAAGCGGAGAGGTGTGGTCCGAAAAGGAGGAGAGCCGAGGGGCGGGTGTCAGGGAGGGGAAGGACAGAGAAACCAGAGAAACCGGGCGATTTAGAGGAAATAGGCAGTCAGGGGAGGTCAGAAAGGGCCGGGGTTGCGTGGAACTGAGCCAAGGGGCGCGGACGGGTGGGTCTGTTCGTCTTTACTGCATACTTGACCATCTCCTGTCCCTCAGGTTCACTCGGAGCAGTGGCCTCTGGCCACCAGCCAGATCCCTGTTCAGCAAATCCACCTGTTTGACGTCCACAATTACCCTGACTATGTTTCCTCTGGTGGTGGATTCGGGCCTGTGAGTGGAACTGGGCCTGATCCCACCTCCCTGGACCCTGGGCCCTGAGGGAGGAGGGTGTTGGGAGTCTGCACTCCGGCCTAGTGGGGGGCGGGGGTAGGAGACTGGAGGCTATTTGGTTCCCCTCCCTCTGTCCCTCTCCAGGCCGATGACCATGGTTATGGCGTTTCGTACATCTTCATGGGGGATGACACCATCACCTTCCACATCTCCAGCAAAAAGTCTAGCACAAAAACGGTGAGACAGAGTTGAACACACACCCCCGCACCCTCCTCCCTCAGGACCCAGGGATCTGGACTCCTGGCTCCCTCCTCTCCTACAACCAAGGAGTCTAGAATCCCAGCTCCCTGCTGCCCCCACGATCCAGGAATCCTAGTCCCCAGCCCCCTCCTCCCTCAGACCAGGACATCGGGGATACCAGCCTTCCTGTTTTCCAGCACCGAGACCCTCTCCCAGCTTCTCCTGGACATGACGTATTTCTCCTTCTAGGACTCCCACCGACTGGGGCAGCACATTGAGGATGCACTGTTGGATGTGGCCTCCCTCTTCCAGGACGGGCAGCGTCCTAAGCCCAGGTGCAGAGGGTTACAGGAGGAGGACTCGGGGCACAGGGGTGGCTCTCTCCCCTGCCACAGGAGGGGCTCCAGGGCACCCACGAAATCTACCAACTTTTGACCCCTCCCTACAGGGAGCTGGTCTCCCCAAGAACTAGGGAGAGGGTCTCTACAACTGGGCTGGTGCAGGACAGAGGTGGCCTGTTTGGGTTTGGAAAATCCCACATCTGGTCCAATAAAGATGCATAAGCTGGGCGTGTGGTGTTCGCTGTGCTGTTGGGCTGGGCAGGGGTGGGAGAGGTGAGGGTCAGGGTGGAGGAGGAGAAAAGTTCCCCTCCATCCCCAGGCCCAACCATGAATTCTCAGTTACAATCAGTTTCAGCTACAACCCCCAACCCTGCTCATTCTGTTGCATCCCCAGCTCCAGTCACACCAAACCTAACCATCCAAGGCCCACCCCAGTCACACAACCCCCAAAACTCTCATTAGTCCAGTTCCTGTCGTCCCAATGCCACCACCCACCCCAAACATAAAGATCGACACCATTCCACCCACCCTAGTTGACACCCCTCAAATGAACCCCTCAAGATTCTTATTCCTCAACCCAAACCCCAGCCATTTCAACCCCCACCTAGATGATGGGTTCAGCTCCCATAACCAGGAAATGCACTACCTAATGTTCGCCCCTCACCACTGTCGATTCCAACAACGAACGCCTCCAAAACACCACACCCCACTACACCTAACAACTCAACCACAATTCGGAATGTACGACCAACACAAAAATGCCCAACCCCAAACTCCATCACCCCACCAAAACTCCCATCCCATCCCCACCATAACCCAAACTTAAATTTGACCCATAGTTATGACTTTAAACACCACACTCCTTGATCGCACCCCCACTCTACCCCGACTACACTTACAACCCCCACCAGTTCAACTGCAGTCATATCAACACCAACCCCATCTAACCACACCGAAACCCCAATGATCCAATCCACCACTGCCATGATTCCCATACTCCATGATACCAAGCTCCGTTGTTTCTGCCAAGTCAAGCATAATAACCCAAGCCCCACAACACATTAAAATCCTGAACACCTTAACTGCCACGAGCCCAACCTTCACACCCAACCCACTAACTCTAGTGGTTTTGAAAAATGTCCACAAGTGGGGCACCTGGCTGGCTCAGTCAGGAGAGCGTGCAACTCTTGATCTCGGGGGCATGATTTCAAGCCCTGTGCTGGAGATCGAGTTTACGTAATTAAAAAAATTTTTTTCCACAAGTACTTTGACCCTCTTCCCTCCACAAGGTGGACCTTCATCCTTCTTCCCTTGAGTGTGGACTGAAACTAGTGACTCTTTTCCCCCAAGTAAAAGAATATGGTAGAAGTGATTGTGACATGAAAGACATTCTGGCTTCCTTCTCGCTCTCTCTGAATCACTTGCTCTGTGGGAAGCCATCTGCCATGTCGTGGGAACACTCAAGCAGCTTGTGGGGAGGCCCACGTGGTGAAGCACTGAGGCCTCCTGCCAACCACCAGTGAGGAACACGTGAGGGAACTATTTTTAAAGCAGATTCTCCCACCCCAGTCAACCCTTCAGATGACTGCAACGCAGTTGACCTCTTGGCTGTAACCTCGTATAAGACCCTGAGCCAGAGTCCTGACTTGCAAAAACTGTGAGATAATAAATATTTGTTATTTTAAGCTGTTATGTTTTGGGTTCTCTTTATATGCAACAGTAGAAAAGTAATGCAAACTCCAAAGACCTCAGCTTCAACCCCATATCCCTAACCTCATCCCATTTCCAAATCCATTCCTATGGTGGACAGAGCCCAAGGTGACCCCCAATGATCTCCCACCTCTTGATGTCCACACCTTTGTGTCATCCCTTTAAGTGTGGGCAGACCTGTGGCTTACTTCCAGTCAATAGTATATGGCAAAGGTAATGGCATGTCACTCCCTTAATCTCTCCATGGGGTGAGAGATTATCTTCGCTGGCTTGCAGCCATGTAGAGAAAGCCTCCTTTCCAAAGAACTGTGGGTGGCCTCTAGAACTTGAGGCCCACCACCAGCCAACATCCAGGGAAGCTCTGGAGCCCTCAGTCATACAGCCAAAAGAAAATGAATGGATTCCACCAACACTCTAAGGAAGCTTGGAAGTGGCTCTCCCCCCTGTAGAGTCTCTGATGAGACCACAGCCCTGGACATCACGTGAATTCTATCCTGGGGAGACCCTGAATTGGAGAATCTTTTTTTTTTTTTTTAACTTAAGATTTTTTTTTAAAGTAATCTCTACACCCATTGAGGGGCTCGAACTCATAATCCTGAGATCAAGAGTTGCATGCTTCACTGACTGAGCCAGTCAGGTGCCCTTAAAGTGGAGAATCGAACTAAACTCTGTCTGGACTTCTGACCTATGGAAATTGTGAGATAATCAATGTGTGTTTTAAGCCTCTAAGTTTGGGGTAATTTGTCATGCAGCAACAGACAATGAAAACAACCCCCCGTTTCATCTCCCACCAAACCATACCCCCTTCCTGTGAGAGAATATATTCTGTTGTTCAAGCCACTATATTTATGGTACTTTGTGATGGCAGTGTAAGAAAACTGATATAAGGGTCATTATTCAGCCCACTGTACTGAGTTTGGTCATTGTACTATGTTAGGCAAGATGTTAACATTAGAAGGTGAGTAAAGGGTGTGCAGGAACCATCTGTATTACTGTTTTTTTTTTTTGTTAAAGTAGGCTCCAGGGGAGCCTGGGTGGCTGAGTCATCTTTAAAAAAAATAAGTAGGCTCCACACGCAAGGTGGGACTGGAACTCACGACCCCGAGATCACAAGTCACATGTTCTACTGACTGAGATGGCCAGGTGTCCCTGTACTACTTTTTTATTTTTTTATTTATTTTTTTTAGATTTTATTTATTTATTTGACAGAGAGAGACACAGTGAGAGGGGGAACACAAGCAGGGGGAGTGGGAGAGGGAGAAGCAGGGTTCCTGTGGAGCAGGGAGCCCGATGCGGGGCTTGATCCCAGGACCCTGGGATCATGACCTGAGCGGAAGGCAGACGCCCAATGACTGAGCCACTCAGGCGCCCCAATGTACTACTTTTTTAAAATAGACTTTATGGGGGGGCCTGGGTGGCTCAGTTGGTCGAACATCTGACTCTTGGTTTCGGCTGGGGTCATGATCTCAGGGTTGTGAGATTGAGCCCTGCATTGAGCCCCCCATCAGAGTCTGTGCTCAGCAAGGAGTTGGCTTGAGATTCTCTCCCTCTCCTTCTTCCTCCCTCTCTGCCGTTCCCCCTGCTTGCTCTCTCTCTCTAATAAATAACTAAAAAAATAAAATAAAATAAGTCTTCATTTTTTTTTTTTTTTAAAGATTTTATTTATTTTATTTATTTGACAGAGAGAGAGATAGAGAGAGCAGGAACACAAGCAGGGGGAGCGGGAGAGGGAGAAGCAGGCTTCCCGCCGAGCAGGGAGCCCGATGTGGGACTCGATCCCAGGACCCTGGGATCATGACCTGAGCTGAAGGCAGACGCTTAACGACTGAGCCACCCAGGTGCCCAATAAGTCTTCATTTTTTAGAGTAGTTTTAGGTTCACAGAAAAATTGACGAAAGGCACAAAGAGTTCCCATATGCCTCCTGCCAGCCTCCCCCCCCCCCCCCCGTTATCTCCATCCCCCCACCAGAATTTGCTACAGTTCGGGAATCTACATTGACACCTCGTTGTCACTTTTGCGACTTTCTCCAATCCAAAATTATTTCAATTTTTTCTTAAGAGAAGGCTGGGCTTTTATTGCTGAATAGGCTACTTGAGAGGGACAAAGTGGCAGGAATGGGGCGGCTGAACAGCAGGCCAGCTGTGTTTCATAGGTTTGCAGGTGATGGAGAACTCGCCCAGGTAGTGGCCAGTCATCTCCTACTTGATTCCCACCTGGGGAAGGTCTTGCCCTCGTAGACACCCACCATGCTGCTCACCGCCTCAGGCAGGGCGATTACACCCCGCAGGTGCGTCGCAACCACGTGCGGGTTCTCCGGAGGACAGCCTCCCTCTTGGCCTTGCGCAGGCGCTTCAGCAGTCAGCGCCACTTCCCGCGCAGGCCCCGGGCGCGGGGCCGGTGCGTCCCGTGCGTCCCGTGCGTCCCGTGCGTCACGTACGTCAGGTGCTCGTGGGCGGGACAAGCAGCCAGCGGAGGTCCACACTCCTCTACGTGAACTCGCAGGAGGCCTCCGCTCTTCCACTTTCGCCGTAGTTTCAGCTCTTCGGAAAGGTAAAGTGACCATTTATATATTTATTTTTAATTTGTTTACAGGTTTATTTATTTATTTTTTTGAGAGAGGGAGGAGGGGCAGAGGGAGAGGGTGAGAATTCCCAAGCAGACGCCCTGCTGAGGGCGGAGCCCAAGGGGGGCTCATCCCAGGACCCCGAGATCATGACCTGGATGGAAACCAAGAGTGGGTCGCTGAACCGACTGAACCACCCAGGCGCCCCTAAAATAACCATTTTTAAGGTTGTTGGAAATATGTGCAAAGGGCTTCTCATGACAAGGCTAACAAGTGTGGATCAGAGGATCATGCAACAAGCATAAATCTTGTCAAAGACCAATTCATTCATGTATTCGTTCAACAAACAGTATTAAATGTCAAAAAAAATGTATAATTGTTTTTATTAATTTTTTAAAAAGATTTTATTTATTTGTCAGAGAGAGAGGACAAGCAGGGGGAGTGGCGGAGGGAGAAGCAGGCTCCCCACTGAGCAAGGAGCCCAATATGGGACTCGATCCCAGGACCCTGGGATCACGGCTCATGCCGAAGGCAGACACTTAACTGACTGAGCCACCCAGACATTCCTATATAATTGTTTTTAAAGTTCCATCCTTGACTGGGCATTTGCTATTAAGAAATTACATTAATTCTTTATGGGTGATAATGGCATTGTGGTCATGTTATAAAGAACCCTTATCTTTGGGGCGCCTGGGTGGCTGAGTCGTTAGGCTGCCTTCGGCTCAGGTCATGATCCCAGGGTCCTGGGATCGGGCCCCACATCCGGCTCCCTGCTCAGCGGGAAGCCTGCTTCTCCCTCTCCCACTCCCCCTGCTTGTGTTCCCTCTCTCGCTGTCTCTCTCTGTCATATAAATAAATAAAATCTTAAAAAAAAACAAACAAACCTTATCTGTAAGGAAATGCACACTGAAGTATTTAGGGATGAAATAAGATTATATGGATGAGCTTCGCAGTGATCCCGCGGAGAGGCATTACATTGTTGTCTATTGCGGCTGTAACAAGTTGCCACAAATTCAGCACTTTAAGTAAGACTAACTTATTATCTTACACTCTGGAGGCCAGAAGTTCATTATGGGTCTCACTGGGCTGAAAGCAAGGCGTCAGCAGGGTTGAGTTCCTTCCTGGAGGCTCTAGGGGAGAATCCACTTCATTGTCCTTCTCTAGAAAGCCTCTAGAAGCCGCCCACACTCCTGGGGTCCTGGCTGCTTCTTCCCTCTTCATGGCAGGCATTGTTTCCTCCGATATGCCTTTCTGTTCTAGTCACATCTTCCTGTGACTGACGCCTGCCATCATCTTTCACTTACAAGGACCCTTGTGACTATTCGGGGACCACTTGGAATATCCAGGAATAGCTCCCTATCCTAAAACCAGCTGTTGAGAAACCTTAATTCCTTCTGCAACCTAATTCCCTTTTGCCATGTAGCAGAACACCATCACAGGTTCCGGGGTTCAGGACGTGGACATCTTTGGGGGGACCATTGTTCTGCCCACCACAGGGGCATCAGTGAAACAAGCTTGGACACAAGTTGACAAGTAGTGAAGCTAGGGGATGGTCATTGGGGTGGGGACTTCATCATATCATTTTACTTTTGTATATGCTTCAAATTTCTGTAATGAAGAGTTAAATGAGTAAAAATACTGCCCAGACTTTTTCTACCTCTGTCAGCTGATTTTAGGGAACCCCTCCTCACTTCAGCCCTGTTCAATGTAGTCTTAAGTGTCGGCTCAGGGACAGGGGCTAGTGCAACGGTGGTGAATGTCATGGGGGTCTAGCCCACCTGCTGATGCAGTTTATTTGTGTCCTCTGGCTCTGCTTGTCTGATCTCAGGTCCATCTTCTCTGATCCACTCCACCTAAAATGCTTGAGGGGGTCCAACAGAATGAGCTCATGATCACAAAGCTACAGTAATCACAGTAGCATGGTACTGGCATAAAGGAAGGCATGGGAACCGATGGAAAAGAATAGAGAAGTCAGAAATAAACCCTTGTACATGTAGTCAAATGATCTTTGGCAAGTATGCCAAGACCACTCAATGGGGAAAGGACAGTCTTCAAAAATGGCATTAGGAAAAATGGATATCCACATGCAAAAGAACAAAATTGGACCTTTTCCTTACCCCATGTACAAATATTAACTCGAAATGGACCAAAGACCAAAATGTAAGAAATAAAACTATTAAAGCTCTTTTTTACAAAAGATGTATTTTTTAAGGTAAGCTCCACACCCAACATGGGGCTTGAACTCACAACCCCAAGATCAAGAGTTGCATACCCCACCAACTGAGCCAGCCAGGCATCCCTATTAAGTTCCTAAAACACAGAGCAAAAGCTTCATGACATTGGATTTGGCAATGACTTCCCCAATGTGACAGCAAAAGCACAGACAGCATTAAACATAGATAAAATAAATAAACAGATGAAAATAAAAAAAAAATCTGCATCCAAGGACACAGTCAATAGAGTGAAAAAGCAGCCCACATGCTGGAAGAATATATTTGCATGTCATCTATCTGATAAGGAGTTAACATCCAGAACTCCTACAACTCCATAAAAACAAAAAACAAATGACCCCATTCAAAAATGGGCCAAGGACTTGAATAGACATTTCTCCAGAGAAGATACACAAACGGCCAATAAGCACATGAAAAGATGTTCCTGGTGGTTGCCAGGGCTGGGAGGAGGGAGGAATGGGGAATGAGGCGGTTTTGTTTAATGGGCACAGAGTTTCTGTCGGAGATAATGAAAAGTTCTGCAAATAGAATAGACTGTGGCGATGGTTAGACAACATTGGGAGAGTAATTAATGCCACTAAATTGTAAATGTAAAGATGGTTAAAATGGTGACTTTTATGCTCTGCTTGTTTTAACCACAATTTGAAAAGCCAGTCATTCCATTTGGTCATGATCCTGTGACCTGGATTGGGTTGGGCTCAACCGTCTTGCAGTGGTCACCAGTGTGGCTGCATTGAGCTGGAGGGTCCGCTGGGACATGGAATGGCTAGGACTCTCCCCCTTCATGGGATCTCTTCAAGAGATCTCCCCAACCAGGCAGCCTGACCTGTTTTATGGTAGCCCAGGGCTGCCCAGGGTACAAAAATGGAGCTGCCAGGCCCTCTTAAGCTTAAATCTAGAATAGGCAGAGCATCACTTCCATCTTGTCCTGTTGGTGAAAGGAAGTCATGAGGCCAGATTGAAGGGGCGGGGCCTACAGAGGGTGTGACCCATGGGATTTATGACTCATTGGGCCTCTAATGAGACAGACTACCATAGCAGCTAACTTTGCTGTTCCTGCAGCGACCTGCTCCCTAGATTCCACCTTCAGGATAGTCAGGGGTATCAGCTCCCCTGGAGGGGATGCTTCAGCAGTGTCTTTCCAGGAGATTTTCCTGAAGGTGTAGCCCAGAGTCCACTCCTCCAACCCTTCCTGACATTTTCCGTGTTTATTTCCTGGTATTAACCCCTTCCTATTTAGGGGTGCCTGGGTGGTGCAGTTGGTTAAGCCTCTGACTCTTGGTTTCGGCTCAGGTCATGATCTCATAGTCGTGAGATCGAGTCCCGAGTCAGGCTCCACACTCAGTGCCGAATTTGCTTGAGATTCGCTCTCCCTCTTCCTTTGCCCCTCCTGCTCACTCGCGCTCTCTCTCTCAAATAAATAAATCAATCTTTAAAAAAAATCCTTCCTGCTTAAAACAAAGAAAACAGCCTCTGTTACCTTCAGTTGAATTTTGGCTAATAGGCAAACATTGCCACAAGGGCTTACTCCTGGTGGGGAGGGAGTATATTAGTGTTCTGGGATTCTTGTAACAAAGTACCACAGCTGGGGTGGATTCAATAACAGAGCTTTTCTCAAAGGTGGAGAGACTAGAAGTCTGGGATCAGAGTGCAGAGTTTGGTTCCTTCTGAGGCTGTGAGGGTGAATCTATTCCCTGCCTCTCTGAGCTGAAGGCAGACACTTAACCAACTGAGCCAGCCAGGCGCGCCCCCCCACCCCGCCGCCTTTATATACCTTTTTAACAATGAATGATAAACTCTAAAGAAGCCACAGGACAACAGAAAAAGGGTTTTAGGATGGGGGTGGTAAGTTGTGGGGAAGTGACTGAGAAATACGCAGAGAGAACTAATGGAAGATAAGGATTATCTTAGAAATGTTTGTTCGCAGAACCCTCTGGGTGCCAACTTCGCATCCTCTCCATGGCCTTACACTCCCCCAGGAGGGGATTTATAGGAGTCCTCATTTCTTAGGAATTTTTGCTTGTGGTCAGATAAAGGAAGCTCCGAGAAGTCTTCTTTCTGCCTCTGTTGATTCTCATTTGCCTCCAGCTCAAAATAATTCTTATGCCAAAGTGGTATATTTTGGGGTGGCATATTCTGATCCCCTTCATTGGCGCAGAGCTCCTAAAAATCCCCTTAAGAAGGAGGGATGCTTGGGTGGCTCAGTCGGTTGGGCATCTGCCTTCAGCTTGGGTCATGATCCCAGGGTCCTGGGTTCGAGTCCCACATTGGGCTCCTTGCTCAGCGGAGGAGTCCACTTCTCCCTCTGCCTGCCACTTTCCCTGTTTATGCGTACTCTCTCTCTCTGACAAATAAAATCTTAAAAAAAAAAAAGACGATTACTTGGAATCTCCTGAATGATAAAAATGTTTTGGGCATACCAGTGAGATAGGTCTTGGCTGAGGGGGCCTCTGGGTACCTCCCAGATGGGGGCTGGTCTCCAGAAGGACCAGGCCATGATTAGATTGTTGGGACTTTCACCCCCACCCCGTGACCTCTGGTGGAGAGGTCAGGAGAGGGACAGGAGATGAGAGTTCAATCACCAATGGCCACTGATTTAATCAATCATGCCCATGTAATGAAATCTCCATAAAAAGCCCTAAACAACAGGGTAGGAGTGCCTGGGTGGCTCAGTCGGTTAAGCATTGGACTCTTGGCTTTGGCTCAGGTCATGATCTCATGGGTCGTGAGATGGAGCCCTGCATCAGGCTTCACGCTCAGCAGGGAGTCTGCATGAAGATTCTCTCCCTCTGTCCCTCCCCTCACTTGCACACACATGTGCTCTCTCTCTCAAATAAATTTTTAAAATCTTAAAAAAAAAAAAGCCCGAAACAGCAGGGTCCAGTGATTTTCCTAGTTGACAAAAACATCAAGGTGCCTTGAGGGTGGTGTGCCTAGAGAAGGCATGGAAGCTCCAAACCTCTTCCCCATACTTTGCCTTACACCTCTCTTCTGTTTGGCAGTTCCTGACTTGTATCCTCTATAATAAACCAGTAATAGTAATGAAAGTGCTTTCCTGAGTTTTGTGAGTTGTTCTAGTAAATGTATTTAACCCTGAGAAGCAGGTGTCATGGGATCTCCTGAATTTGTAGTTGGCTGGGCAGAAATGTGCATAGCCTGGGCACCCTATTTGCAGCCAGCATCCGAAGCAGGGCAGTCTTGTGGAACTGAGCACATAACCTGCGGGATCTGGGTTAGCTCTGGATCGTTAGCGTCAAAATTGAACTGACTTGTTGGACATTTAGTTGGTGGCAGAGAATGCCAGAATTAGTTGGTGTGAAAAAAACATGATGTATTTGATGTCAGGGGAGGAAAAAAAACCTTTCAACCCTCAAGATTTTGAATAATTTCACTATTCTTGATTACTTTATGATAACATATTTGTTAAATATTACTATTTATGAAGTTTTAATGTTTCTCATCTTTCTAATCTTTGAGGACGATGCTGATTAGTGTTACGTGATAGTTTAATATATTGGCTTTAGACCCATCTTATTACTCTCCTATAGAAAATAAAATATTTGCTTCTCTCATCTATTTCTTCAGAAGATCTTAAGAGTAATTGGGTCAGATCTTTTAAAAATAATCTCATTGGAATTTTGATTGAACTTGCACTAAAACCACGATATAACTTGGATAGAATTCACATCAGTATAACATTCAGACTAGCTATCCAGGAAAACAATTAGTCTGTCATGCCTTCAAGTACTCTTTTAAAAGTATATTTGGGCCTTAGGGATATGAAAATGGATTACTCATAGTCACGGGTCCTTGGCACACGCTACTGTTATGTGTGCCAGTTACTAAGCTATTATCTCTTGGCTTCAAATCCATTCCCTGGTTCTGAGCTTTGTGCATCTGGGATGGCCACTCTGCGGCTTTGCCCATGGGCTGCTTTGGACTCTGCCGATAGGGGGCGCCAGAGAGACTCTGGAAGCCTGGAGGAAGCAGAAGGGACCGTGCTCCTTCCTGTTTGCTCTCTGCTTCTTTCCTGTCCCTTGCTTGTTCCCATCAGCATCAGCATTACCCAGCACAGCTACTTCACCCTGGGGTGAGACAGTTCCTTCCTGTAGCAGCTGCTGGATAGAGTTTGCAGTTTTTCCAAATCTTGGACACCCTCAGAGACCAACACCCTTTCACCAGCATGCTTCGCGAGAAGGTCCCAGCCCTTAGTGGTCCTCTGAGCTCAGACCCGCCTGCACTAGCCGAGCAGTGCCCTCTCCTCATTACCTGAATACATTCATCGCCAATGGACCCCTCATCCAGGTCTTTAGTTTCTTTTTTTTTTTTTAAGATTTATTTATTTATTTATTTGAGAGAGCGAGAATGAGAGAGAGAGAGTATACGAGAGGGGGGAGGGTTAGAGGGAAAAGCAGGCTCCTCGCTGAGCAGGGAGCCCGATGCGGGACTCGATCCAGGAACTCCAGGATCATGACCTGAGCCGAAGGCAGCCGCTTAACCAACTGAGCCACCCAGGCGCCCCAGGTCTTTAGTTTCAATAATTCTAAATTTTATCCTCTGTTTTCTCTGTCCCAGGGGCTGTAGCTGCTCCCTGTACTTACTACTACCATGATACCATTGGGTTCTCTCCTTGCCTTTCAGTTACCTGCTTTGCCAATCCTTTATACCTAAATAATATTTATTTATCTGAAATCATCTCTGTTACAATCACTGGTATGATTTCTGTCTCCCAAGTATACCTTGACTGGCACCAATATTTGCAACAGGAAGCAGATTCTCAAAAGTAGGATTTGAGGGATGGTTTCATCGTTGTTTAAGGGTTGGACACAGTGATGAGCTCCTTGCCAATGAGAAATGAGACGCTAGTGATCCACAGTATGCAGTGGCGTCAAGGTTAATGATATATTATCACCTGGGTTGACTTTGATGAAGTTCCAACTGGAGTGAGTGACTTGGGAGACCAAATGGCTGCTTCGATTGATCATTATGGTATTAATAATGGCCACAAGGGTATCAGTATTCAGTGGCTTCTTCTGAGTGCGCCGACGTGCTCACTGAACAAACATTATAAGCTCAGGTCTTTAGACTCTCAGCTCCAATCACACTCGGAGAACCAGATAGCTTCTATGGAAGCCCCAATAAAATTTTATATTTCTTGTAAATACAAGGTTAGCATTGTTGAAAATCCAACACAAATTGTAGCTGTGTGTGTTGCAGACGTAGTCCATTGAACTTAAAGCTTCTCCAAGTCTCTAATATAAAGGTTTGGGCATTGAATGGGAAAGAGTGGGATCCTGAGACTTAGAGTGGGGACGTCTAGTTGGACACAGGTAAACCTGAGAATCTTGAACTTTCTCTGTCCTACTTTTCTTTCTTTCCTTTTTTTTTATTTTTAATAATTTTTTTAAAGATTTTATTTATTTATTTAATTGACAGAGAGAGACAGCAAGAGAGGGAACACAAGCAGGGGTAGGGTCAGAGGGAGAAGCAGGCTTCCCGCCGAGCAGCAAGCCCGATGCGGGGCTCGATCCCAGGACCTTGAGATCATGACCTGAGCTGAAGGCAGTCGCTTAACCAACTGAGCCACCCAGGCGCCCCTGTCCTCCTTTTCTGCACTGGCTACCAACTCATTTCTCCACTCCCCTTTGTGGCAAAGGTCATCAAAAGAATGATCTATACCTATCATCGCTAAATCTTTGCCCCCCATCCTTTCTTAAGCACAGATTACCTGGGGCGCCTAACTGGCTCAGTAGAATGTACAATTCTTGATCTTGGAGTTGTGAGTTTGAGCCCCACATTGGGTGTACAGGTTACTTAAAAATAAAATCTTTAAAACAAAACAAAATAAAAACACAGGTTCCCAACCCCCCCCCACCCACTACCCAAAAGTTCATTTTACACAACTTCACTTTTACCAAAGACCCACATTGGTACCTACTGACGCTAATCAAAAGACATTCAAAGAGGGTTTTCAGTCTTACAGAATGCTGATTGCCTCTGTTTTACGCCATTTCTGCTCATGAAAGGTTTCACACGAACGCTCTACTTTCAGATAGCAAGGGGAATCTCTACACTCTTCCAGACTTGCCCCACCACCACTCCACTGAAACTACTAAAAATGTTTAAAGATTTTATTTATTTGAGAGAGAGAGGTTGAGGGTGAGAGAGAGATCACGAGCAGGGAGGAAGAGTAGAGGGAGAAGCAGACTCCCCGCCAAGCAGGTAGCCTGATGCAGGACTCGATCCCAGGACCCGGAGATCATGACCTGAACCAAAGGTAGATGCTTAACCGACTGAGCCACGCAGGCGCCTCTGAAACTACTTTTGTTGCTCAATCCTGTGATTGGTTTATTGGTGCTCATCTTAGCTGGCCTGCAGAAGTAGTTGATTACTCTTTCCTTAATGGTAACTTTCTTTTTTAAAAATTGAAAAGATTTTTATTTATTTATTTGAGAGAGAGAGTGAGCAAGGGGTGGGGGAGGGGCAGAGGGAGAGTGAGGATCTCAGGCAGACTCCCCACTGAGCAAGGAGCCAGACCCGGGGCTTGAACTCATGACCCATGAGACCATGACCTGAGCCAAAATCAAGAGTTGGGCACTTAACCAACTGAGCCACCCAGGTGCCCCTGATAACTTTCTTCACTGGCTGCCAGGACATTACCTTTGGGTTATCTTCCTGCTTCACTGGTTACTCCTTTTCAGTCTTCACTGAGAGTTCTTCCACTTATCCCAGGCTTCTGAATTTTGGAGTGCTCTAGGGCTGAGGTTTTTGTTGTCTTTCTTATTAAAAAAAAAATGTAGATTGCTTTTTTCCTAATAGTTTTATTTAACTACTACCTCTATATCAACAGTTTCCAGATTTATATATCCCAACCTCTCTGCTTAACCCAAGATCCAGCAGCCAGGGCGCCTGGGTGGCTCAGTTGGTTAAGCATCTGCCTTCAGCTCGGGTCGTGATCCCGGGTCCTGGGATCGAGCCCATGTCCAGCTCCCCATTCAGTGGGGGAGCCTGCTTCTCTCTCTTCCTCTGTCTCTGCCCCTTCTCCCCGCTCATGCTCTCCCTCTCAAGTAAATAAAATCTTCTAAAAAAAGACT
The DNA here is from genome assembly GCF_964656455.1 of Halichoerus grypus. Taxonomy (NCBI): domain Eukaryota; kingdom Metazoa; phylum Chordata; class Mammalia; order Carnivora; family Phocidae; genus Halichoerus; species Halichoerus grypus. The sequence goes on from NC_135726.1 coordinate 54,364,108, forward strand.
CAATAGCCTACTCAGTGTCTCCTTTTGGATGTCTAGTAAGCATCTCAAACAACATTCACACACCAGTTCTTGTTTGACATCTATTTCTTTACCTTTTTCATTATCTGCCCTGTACCTCAGAGGGTGACCCTAGAGGCTCTGTTCCCCAGCCCTCCACACCAGCCAGCTTCCGCTGGCTTCAAACAATGAGAGGCCCTGGCAGGAGAGAGACTGATGTGATGGAGAGATGACAGGACTTTTCTTCTACTCTCTCTCTGCTTCAGGGTTGCTTCTCTTGAAGTGGCCGCAGCTCTTACTTGACAGACCTGCTGTGGTTCCTGTTCCATCAGGTGACCTCGGTCCCTGGACATCACCACTTCCTCCATTTGCCCTTCCAGCCTAGGAGTGGTTGTGGCTTCCTCCTGATGCTGACCTCTGGCTTCCCTCACCATCCCCTTTTGGCCCCTCAGGTCTTCCATCACCCATGCATCCAACCCCTACATCAAATGTTCAAAGTAGTTGCTGTTTATTGGTTCGTTCTCGATGGCTGTAGTTGTTCTTGGTGTCCAGAGTGGCTTCAGGAAACGGATCCCCCAACTGGGATTCTGGGATTAGGTTGTTCACCCGTGTGAGCTTTAATGAGATGATACCTTTGCAGGTGGAAAAGGGGAGTACAGTTACCTCTAGAATACATCGTCTCTAGGAAGAATGTAGAAGAGGCTTGGGGGTAGACGAATGTGTTGCAATGCAAACAGTTCTTTCACTCATTAACCACGTATCCTTATGTAAATAACATCCTTTCTGGACTTTCTTTTTTTTTTAAATTTTTTTTTAAAGGTTTTATTTTTAAGTAATCTCTACACACACAACATAGGGCTCAAACTTACAGCCATGAGATCAAGAGTCACATGCCTTACTGACTGAGCCAGCCAGGTGCCCCTTTGGCCTTACTTGTTCCTCTGTATCTTAGTCAGTTCTGGTTGAGATAACAAAATACGATGGGCCTGGTGGCTTAAATAACAGACATTTATTTCTCACAGTTTGGAGGCTGGGAAGTCCAAGATCAAACTACTGGCAGATTTGGTGTCTGCTTTCTGGTTTGCAGATGGTTGCCTTCTTGCTGTATCCTCACATGGTACAGGGGGGGAGAGAGAGAGGGAGAGAGGAGAGATTGTGTCTCTTCTTAAAAGGGCAGCGATCCCTGGGCACCTGGCTGGCTCTGTCAGAGGAACGTGCGACTCTTGATCTCAGGGTTGTGGGTTTGAGCCCCAAGTTGCGTATAGAGATTGCTTAAAATTAGAATCTTTAGGGCGCCTGGGTGGCTCAGTCGTTAAGCGTCTGCCTTCGGCTCAGGTCATGATCCCGGGGTCCCGGGATCGAGTCCCACATCGGGCTCCCTGCTCAGCGGGAAGCCTGCTTCTCCCTCTCCCACTCCTCCTGCTTGTGTTCCTGCTCTCGCTGTGTCTCTGTCAAATAAATAAAAATCTTTAAAAAAAAAAAAAATTAGAATCTTTAATAAATAAAAAAATAATAAATTTAAAAATACATAAATAAGTAAAGGTACCAATCCCATCATGGGGTTTCACCCTTATGGCCTCATCTAAACCTCCCAATGGCCCCATCTCCAAATGCCATCACACTGGGGATTAGGGCTTTAACATATGAATTTTGGTAGATACAAGCATGTAGTTTGTAGCACTCTGTAAAATAAGAATAATTATTCATTCTCTGAAAGTTTTTAGACCCCCTAGTTCCCATCATATTGTGGGTACAAATGAAGCCACATTAATAAATCTCAAATCTGCGAGCACTGAATCTATAAATCAACTGGGGAGAAGTAACATCTTTATAGTAATATCTTATAAGCCATGAATATAACTCCCCATTTATTGAGGTCCTTAACTTTTCTCAGTTACGTGTTAGTTTTCTGTAGAGATCATGACATACCTTTTGTTAAATTAAAAGATTTTATTCATTTATTTTAGAGAGAGAGAGAGAGAGAGCACGAGTTGGGGGGGAAGAGCAGAGGGGGAGGGAGAAGAAGGGGGAAAGAATCTCAAGCAGACCCCACACTGAGTGTGGAGCCAGATGCGGGGCTTGATCTCATGACCCTGAGATCATGACCTGAGCTGAAACCAAGAGTCAGACAATTAACTGACTGAGCCACCCAGGCACCCCAGATTCCTAGAATGTTTTTAGCTTTATGTTACCTAGAAAGAGTACCTTAAAATTTTATTTTCATTTTCTAACTTTTTATCACTGGCATACAGAAATAAATTGATTTTTTTTTTAGGTTCGCCTTTTAAAAAAAGATTTATTTATTTTAGAGAGTGGGAGAGAGGTAGAGGGAATGAGAGAGAATCTCAAGCAGACTCCCCACTGAGTGAGGAGCCAGACACAGGGCTCTATCCCATGACCTTGAGATCATAACCTGAGCCGAAGGCAGACGCTCAACCGACTGAGCCACCCAGGCGCCCTATTTCATGATAATTCATTATACACTTTTAATTTGTGAACTTTTCTGTTTATATTATACTTCAGTTAAAAGTTTAAAAATAATATTACTGTGGTGGTTTAAAATATGTCAACAAATTGACATGCTCTCCAAAATATATCTGCAGGGGCACCCGGCTGGCTCAGTCAGTGGAGTGTGGGATTCTTGATCTTGGGGTTGTAAGTTTGAGCCCCACATTGGGTATAGAGATTACTTTAAAAAATAAAATAAAATCTCTTTTTTTTTAAAGATTTTATTTATTTGAGAGAGAGAGCGCTTGAGAGAGAGCACAAGTGGGGGAGGGGCAGAGGGAGAGGGAGAAGCAGACTCCCCACTGAGCAGGGAGCCCAACGCAGGGCTTGATCCCCAGACCCCAAGATCGACCTGAGCCAAAGGCAGATGCTTAACCAACTGAGCCACCCAGGCGCCCCATAAAATAAAATCTTTTTTTTTAAGTGTCTGCAAATTCTTTGACATGCCCCTTGAGTATGATTAGGGCTTAGTGACTCAATTCTAATGAATATAAAAAGGGGAAATGATAGTATGCAACTACAGAAACTAGGTCATCAAAGGCACTGTAGCTTCCTGCTTGTTCTCTCTTAGACTGCTTGCTCTTGGGGCAGTTAGCTGCCATGAGAAACTGAGGCCTCCAGCCAACAGACAGCAAGGAACTAAGGCCTCCAAACAAGAGCCATGTGAGTGTGCCATCTTGAAAGTACAACTTCCAGCCATAGCCAAGTCTTCAAATGACTGCACCCCAGCTGATATACTGATTGCAACCTCATGAGGACCCTGAACCCAAACCATCTAGCTAAGCCACTCCCAGATTCCCGACCCTCAGAAATTGTGTGCGGTAATATATGTTTATTGTTTTAGCAGCTAAGTTTAGGGAGGGATAATTTTTTACACAGCAGTAGACAATATAATTATCTGGTAAAAAAAAAAATCACTCTGGGGGCATCTGACAGCATGTGACTTTTTTTTAAAGATTATTTGAGAGAGGGAGAGAGCACGAGTGGGAGTGGCAGAGGGAGAGGGAGAGAGAATCTCAAGCAGACTGCGCTGAGCGCGAAGCCTGGCACAGGGCTCGATCCCATGACCCTGAGATCATGACCTGAACCAAAACCAAGAGTTGGATGCTTAACCGAATGCACCACCCAGGTGCCCCAAGAGCATGTGCCTCTTGATCTCGGGGTTGTGAGTTTAAGCCCCACCTTGGGTATAGAGATTACTTAAATATATTACTTAAATATTAAATAAATTTAATATATAATGTCATATATAAATTTAATAATTTATAATATATAATTTAATACATAATATATATGAATATTATATAATATATAAATCACTCTAAAAACATTTGGATTGGGGCACCTGGGTGGCTCAGTCGTTAAGCGCCTGCCTTCAGCTCAGGTCATGATCCCAGGACCCTGGGATCGAGCCCCGCATCGGGCTCCCTGCTCCACGGGAAGCCTGCTTCTCCCTCTCCCTCTCCCCCCCGGCTTGTGTTCCCCCTCTCGCTGTGTCTCTCTCTGTCAAATAAATAAAATCTTAAAATAAATAAATAAATAAAAACATCTGGATTGACAGACCCAAACTGTACCACAGAACCTTATTTCTACCCCCTCTTGACTTTTCAAAGAACTGTACCATTATCAGCACCTCTCTAGAAACCAGGACACCCCATTGGCCGAGGATTGAGTCATAGCGAGCAGAGGCTGGTGCGTGGTGTGTGTGCACTTTATCAGCCCCCCCTTTGGTGCCAAAAACGAGACAGAATTCATGCCAGCATGAGAGGCCATTTATTGTTCAGGGGTTGGGCCCCCACGTTTTGGGGGAGTCCCCCCACTACTTCCTCCCCTCATTGTCCCCGTGGACCCCTCAAGTGGCAGGTTGCTGAGCTGATCATGGAGGGAGCACATCTTCAAGTGTAGATAGTCCAGAGTGGCCACCTTCTCCCTGTAATGACAGAGAGTGGGGAGCTGGGACTGATGAGGCCAGATGCCATGGGGCTGGAGTGAAGAGGGTGACTCAGGCCCTTTCCCCAAGACCTCACCCTCCTCCCATGCCCTCAGCCTCCTTCCTCACTCCGGCTTCATCTTGTCCGTCAGCAGCAGGTTCTTGGCCCTCAAGGCTTCGTCTTGGGCCAGCCGAAGGGTGGAGCTCAGGGCCTCTGCCCTGACTTGTTTGGCCAAGGCCTGGCGCTCCAGCTCCTAGGGAGAGGAGTGTAGGCGCGGCTGGGCTTGCCGGACTGGGCTGGGGGTGGAGGGGGAGCTGGATCGCGGAGGGCAAGGGGCATGGGGCCCATGGGACCCACGTTCCTCCCCCAGGGCATCCCATCATACTTCGGGGCCTGAGACTGACCCCAGCATCCCACAATGTGCTGGCTTTCCAAATTCCCATTGTGTGCTAACCCTGTGTCTGTCCCACTGTGTGTCCCCTAATGTACTGGCTTTCTATGTCCCAGCAAGCACTAAATCAGCACCTAACATATTGTCCCCTAATGCCCATGAACTGTCATGCATTTGATATGTGTCTGGGCCCCAGTGTCCCATCATATCCCATTATGTGGTGAACTTCTACATCCCCTAATTCGTAAGACCCCACATCTCTTCATCTATGAGACCAGCATCTCAGTTAACAATAATAGTCCACAGAGCCCTGGTTCCTTATATTCCCCAGTGTCCCAGGCATCATGTCCTATCATGTGTCAATCCTAGAGCTCTGCCACATCAGTGTCTGTCTCACTTACTGCAAACTTGGACCCCATCATACATGAGGCCAGTATCCCATAATACATTAGATATCTATGTTTCAGAATGTACACAGGCCTCAAGTCCCATCAGCTACTGGGCGTGAGCCTGGGATGCAATGCCTCGTGAAGAGCTATAGCTCCAATTCCCATAATGCATTAACTTCTGATGACCTCTCTTTGCTGGGTCCCCTGTCTAACCTCAGTGATCCCATATTGCCTCTCTTAAGGTCTATAGAAAATCAGGCTTATATTCCATGAAGCTATAGACTGGTGTCTGTTTCCTGCACCCCACAGTGCACCAGATCCAACGTGTCATCGTGCTTTGGGCCCAAGGCCATCACCCCGGGTTCCATAATGATTGACCTATGACTTACCACCAAACTGCTTCCCCATCCCCCCCATGCTGCCCACAGCTTACTGCTTCCCGTCCTGCCACACACCAACAGTATCCTTGTGTCCGGGGCTCCCCTCCCGCTCCCCTGACAGAAAAGTGGGCCATGATGGCCTATGGTTCCTGGTACCAGAATCTTCTTGTGTAGCCTCTGGCAGCTGGGGCAGGCGGGAGCCAGGCCCCTCTGCTTCACCTCGTCCACTAGTGGGGTCAGTGCGCGCTCCAGCAGCTGCTGCAGGGACTCTGTGGACAGCTGTGACCCCTGGCTGAGGGAGGGGCCATCACCAGGTGTAAGAAGCCTAGTACCAACTCCATTCACAGATGCCCCATTCCCAGCCGCCCCGCCTCCACCCAGATCCTGCCTCCACTATGCACCCATGCAACCTTCCCACCATGCACTGGGGCCAACCTACAGTGCATCAGGTTTCCTTTGTTTTCACAGTGTGAGTTCCTACAATGCCTGGGGATTCCCACTCCCAAAGGGTACCAGACAGCCCTTGGTTCATAAAAAAAACACAAAAACAAAAACAAAAAACATTTCCCACAATGAACTAGTTAAACGTGATCCCATATTGTACTGGAAGTCCCTCACTTCCCAATACGGACCAAGCACGGTACCCCTTGGTTGTCCAAAGCACCAAGGTCTCACCTTTCCCACAGTGCACGGAGAAACCCTGCCTCCCACCAAGTGCCACATCCCAACCTTCCCACAATGCACTGGAAATCCAGGATGCTCGAAAGGTATCAAAACTTGTGTTCCAGAAGACACTGACTTCACTTTGTAGGGAGGGGGGAAAATCTGGCTGCCATAACGCAGCAGGACTAGCCTGTCCTAAAATGCATGGGGATAGCCTATAACCTGAAGTGAACTCCGCTTCCCCCCTCCGCCTCCACCCCCTACTCTTGGTCGGTGCCCCATCTTCAATGTGCTGTCAACATGACCCAGAATGCACCAGGCCCCGCCAGGCCCCATCCCCTTACCTGGCATAGCGGGCACAAGAGCCTTGGGGCGGCCGATCCAGGTTCATGGAGATGTCAGACCCTCTTCGAGAGCTCTGAAATTGCCGCCCCAGCTCCTCCAGAATAGATTTCACTGGGCCCAGTCCCTCCAGGTCGCTCCTCAGTGAAGCCACAGACACTGCTGATCGCTCCACCCTGAGGTGTGAGAGTAACCCGTGCTGCGAGGTCGCCTCTCCAACAGTAAAGTCCTCTCCGCACTCCACCCATTATCAGCCCAGCTCCTCTGTTCGCATCTAGTCGGCAATACTCCCGCCACGCCCGCCCCTCTGTGCTCTGATTGGCCCTTCCTTTGTGTTTTAAGTTCTGGAATGCCCCTCCCTGTTCTCTCAATGGCTTTCCCCGTTCTGACTTGGCTCCTCCCTTTGTCCTTTTAAGGTATGGAACTCGACCCTTCTCTAATTGGCCCCGCCCTTCAGTCCTTATTGGGTATAGCACGCCCCCTACCTTCTTTTTTTTTTTTTTTTTTAAAGATTTTATTTATTTATTCATTAGAGACAGAGAGAGAGAGAGAGAGAGAGAGAGAGAGAGGCAGAGGGAGAAGCAGGCTCCCAAGGAGCAGGGGGCCTGATGCGGGACTCGATCCCAGGACCCTGAGATCATGACCTGAGCCGAAGGCAGACGCTTAACCATCTGAGCCACCCAGGCGCCCCGCCCCCTACCTTCTAATTAGAGCTTCCTCCTGCCAGTCCACGGTCTCTACCGCTAGGCCCCAGCTGATTGGCCCATCACTTTCCTTCAAGGCCCCGCCCCCCACCCCTGGCCGCTCCCTCGCCTTGGTTCTTACATGGTGCACAGCTCGTCCGCCCGGCCCCGCAGCTCCTGCAGGCTCCGCGCCGCCTGCGCCTGCTCACGCTGCGCCCGCTCCCACTGGCCCAGGAAGCCGTCGAGCCTGCCACCCAGGCCCCCGAGCAGCCGCAGGGCCTCCTGCACCGCTCCCTCCTCCTGATGCCAGCGGGCAGTCAGCGAGGACACCTCCCTCCTGGAGAGGCAGAGGTAAGGATCCGGTCAAGGCTCAGGTTTGGACACGTCCCCGGCAGCCCCGCCCCGCCCATGGCTCTGGACCCATCCAGCCCCCAGATTCTCCTGTCCTGTCCATTTCTTGTAATCCTCCCACGTCCTACAGAACCCTGCCTCTATCCCCTTATCCGGTGTCCTGGCCCTTCCCTGGTCTTGCCCCCCAGCTCCATATAAGTTCCACCAGACAAAAAGGCACCGCTCACCCCAACTTTGTCCCCTTGAAGTTGGAGCCTCCGAGGACCTGTCGCCTACCCAAACCCGCCCACCCTAGTTTCACCAGACGCGGACCTCCCTTCGGCCAACCCTATACTCAAACTCAGTTCTTTGAAGTCCGGCCTTTCCAGGTCACCATTCCCAACGCACTCCCTCCTAGGCTCTTTGAGGCTCCACCTCCTAGGCCCTGTCCCCAGAGATCTTCGAGGTTCCACCGTCGGACCCACCCATTTTAGCTCCTTGAGGCTTCACACCGCCCCCCTTTCCCACTCGCCTCAGCTCCTCAAGGCCAACGGAGACCTTCTGTATCTCCTGCTCGCTTATGATGGGGCCCTCCCCTGCCCGGGGCCCCATACCCCAGCCGCCTGGGGCCATGCTGCGCGGTCGTGGGGGTTCGTCGGGGCTCCCTGGAGGGCCAGAGCAGCCAGGGGACTGGGTGGTGGGGCCCAGGCCGTGCCGAGAGAGGCCAGCGTCCAGCTTCTGCTCCAGCTCTTGCAGCTCGGCCTCCTGCCTCCGCGGCGTCTCATCCTGCAGCTGCTGCTGGAGGGAGCGCAGCTTCTCCTGGGCAGGGAAGGAAGGCAGGGTTACAGCGTCCGGCCGCTTGCCGCCCACAGCCACCTCCACCCTCAACGCTGCCCATCGAACCCCCGAGATTGGAAAGCAGATGGATGTGGAATAGAATATCGGGAAGTCCCGCTTCAAGTCTAAATGGACTCTTGACTGCTGTTACTAGGGAGGCTGGTCCCATTTGAAGCCTAGCTGGAGGCCGATTCACTTTAACCTCCGAATGCCTGCCTCCAGGTCTCCATCCAGACCTCCACCCCCACTCCAGTTCTCCGTGCTGTCAAATTCCAGTCCCTCCTGTTTAGGAAGGACAGTGGAAGATTTTCCAACATTTTGCTGGGAAGTGAGTGGGAACGTGGGCAGGACAGGCATTCCTGCTCAAAGTCCAACACGAATCCCTCACCGAATGTGACTGTGCATGGAGGAATATGACCATGAATGTGAAGGGGCGAGTGTGGTGGTGGGGGTGGCAGGGCGGGAAGTCCCACCTGAAGTCTACCTCAAGTACCTCGTGCGTCTGATCCTCTTCCCCAAATCCCCTCCTCACCTCCAGCAGGGCAGAGTTCTGCTTCAGGACGTTGGTTTTTATTTCAGCATCTTGCACCGACCAGGTCACCTTCCGGCAGTTCTCCTGGGTCAGGACACCGGGGCGGGGACCCTGCCTTCCCATTCCAGTTCCGCCTCCCAACCCCTACCCTCGCTAGTTTAATACAGGCTCCAACCCCTCAGACAAGACACACCCACTTCTTCCCCGGAAGCCTGCCTTCTGCTCATTGGTCTGTCCCTTATCCACCTGGTTCCCTTGACGTAAGGGAGGGCTTCCTCCTTAGACCCCCTCCCAGGCTACTTGTCCACTTCCACCTCGCTCCGGTCTATGACTCCATGCCTCCTCACATTTCTTCCCGCCCTCACTTCTTCCTACTTCCCCTCCCTTCTCCCCACCCCACTCTTGCCGCCCAGCCCCTCACCTTGAGTTGACTACAGTACCCTTCTAGTTCTTCCGCTTCTTGTCGCCTCCTTTCTAGATTCTCACTCAGCACAGAACACTCACTCTGGCGCACAGAAGGGAGGAGAGGTTAGCCAGGTCACAGGGAATACCCCCTGGGGAGGAGAGGCTGGGCCCGGGGAAGGTCCCTTTCCCTTCTGAGCCTCAACCATCCAACCCGGGCAGTGGGTACACTGGGTTGGAGGAGAGCTGTAAGAGGGGAACGTGGCTGTGGAGGAAGAAGAGGTGTTTGGGGGGGTCCCCCCACCTGCAGCGTCTGCACGTGCTGGTTAACCCTGGTGGTCTTTTCCTTCAAGCTGGTGATGGAGTCTTTGGCACGGACCAATCCACTGTTGACCCCACTCTGGGGAAAGAATGGGAGAAGGTGGGTCAGTGGGTGTGTGGGAGCAAGAAAAAGGTCCAGAACTGGGAGGAGGCCCGGTTTACACCTTGATTCTGCCCTGGAATGGCTGTGTGACCTCGGGCCAGGGCTGCACCTCTTTGATTCTTGGTATTCCTGCCCCGTAAAACCGGGGGGTGGGCTCGTTTTCTGCTGGAATGGAAGGAAAATAAGTAGGATCCAGGAGGGAGTGGGAGGTCGGGGGTGCACTCAGACACATGGGAGGATGGTCTCAACCAAACAGAGATAAATGCCCCTGGGATCCACAGACATAAATAAGATAAACTGTTAAAACACATGCTGTCTTTCACTCCGGGCACTGGAAAAAAATTTTAAGATAACCCACTTTCCAGATATAAGCACTCACTACACACCAGGCCAAACACACACATTTTCCCTTTTATTCCTCAAAGCCACACCTCTTGAGGTTATTTGGCCCATTTTGCAAATGAGGAAAATGAGGCTTAGAGAAGCAAGACCCCTTTACACAGCCCATGAGATGGCCTTGTTGGAATTGAAACCCAGAGCCTTTGTTTTAAACCATGACACCACACAGCCTCTGATCATCCCCACCTTATATCGCCAGCAAATGCTCTGTGACTCATGCCAAGCAAACTGTGGCTCAAGGGGGCTGCATGTGGCAGGATCCACTCTCTGCTCTTTCACGTTTACAGAGGAGTTAGCCCGGCACATGACTATACAGCCAAAGACTACATTTCCCACACTCCCCCGCAAGTAGGTGTGGCCATATGACAAAGTTTCAGCCAATGGGATGTGAGTAGCAAGATGTAGGCAATTTCTAAGTCACGCCTTTATTAAAGGAAAAGAGGGGAAATGTCCCACTTTCTCTCTTCTTACTGGCTGGAATGCAAAGTTGATGGCTAAAGGCTGAGCAACCATCTTGGACCAGTTGGAGGGCGCAACAAGATAGAAGCCTGAATCCCCAACACTGTGGAGCCCGTGTACTCAAATTCCAATCACTTGTGAAGACAAGTGAGAGAGAACATTTTCTATCTTGCCTAACCGCTGCTATTTTGTGTCTTTTTGTTACGGCAGCCAAACTTGTGACTTAATATCTGAACCGCCAGATCACAGGAGGCTGTAACCTGCTGCATTTCAAGAGCAAGCCTGCTATGCTTGTTGAGACTTTTATGTGAGACAACTATCTTACTTTAGCCAGTTACTTTGGTTTCCTTCAGAGTTGCTGAACTAATAACACAAAAAGAGAAAAGAGAGGACAGTTTCCTCCATTGTAAGATAGGGACAGCATCACGTTTCTGGAATGATTGCTCTGGAGAACAGGTATGAAAAGAAATATGGTATTAAGGTGACGTAAGTAAAATAGTGGAACCCCAAAATTCCACCCCTCCATAAAAAAAATGAAAAAACTGCCCAAACCTGTAAGAGTCAAGTAATTGGGAAGACACAACCGTTATAAATATATATTCACCAAACAGAGCTTTAAAATGCATGAAAAGGGGGCACCTGGGTGGCTCAATCAGTTAAGCGTCCGACTCTTGGTTTTGGCTCAGATCATGATCTTATGGGTGGTGAGATCAAGCCCTGTGTCAGGTTCTGCACTCAATGGGGAGTCTGCTTGAAGATTCTCTCCCCTGCCCCCCGCCAGTGCACACACACACACACGCTCTCTTTCTCTCAAATAAATAAATCTTTAAGAAAAAGATTCTCTCCCTCTTCCTCTGCCCCTCCCCCCGGTCTCTCTCTCTCTAAAAAAAAAAAAATCTTAAAAATAAGTCAATATAGAAAGAAATTTGGGGAACTAACAAATCTAGGGAAACTAAACACACTCATAAACAACCAATGAGTAGAAAAATGAAAGAAAAAATATTAAACACTTTGGGATAAAGGAAAGTGAAAACACAACATCCAAAAACTTATGGATGCAGTGAAAGCAGTACCTTGAGGGAACTTCAGAGCTCTAAACACCTTCAAAAAAGAAGAAAGAACTCAGAGCCAATAACCTAACTTTCCTCCTTAAGAAACTAGAAAAAGAAGAGCAAGACAAACCCAAAGCTAGCAGAAGGAAGCAATAAAGACTGGAGTGCACAAACACTGAAATCGAGAATAGATGAAATCAACAAAACTGGAAGCTGGTTTTTGAAAAGATCAACACAATTTACAGATCTATAGCAAGACTGACCACGGAAGAGAAGACTCAAATTAATAAAATCAGGAAGGAAAGAGGGGACATTGCTACCAAGATTAGGGAAAGAAAAAGGACTATAAGAGGAATACTATGAACAGGGCATCTGGCTGGCTCAGTCAGTGGAGTGTGCAACTCTTGATCTCAGGGTTGTGAGTTCAAGCCCCATGTTGGGTGTAGAGATTGCTTAAAAATAAAATATTATTGGGCGCCTGGGTGGCTCAGTCGTTAAGCGTCTGCCTTCGGCTCAGGTCATGGTCCCAGGGTCCTGGGGTCGAGTCCCACATCGGGCTCCCTGCTCCGCAGAGAGCCTGCTTCTCCCTCTCCCGCTCCCCCTGCTTGTGTTCCCTCTCTCGCTGTGTCTCTCTCTGTCAAATAAATAAATAAAATCTTTAAAAAAATAAAATAAATAAAATAAAATAAAATATTATTTTATTTATTTTATTTTTTTTGTATTTTAGAGAGAGAGCACAAGCGGGGGGAGGAGCAGAGAGAGAGGGACAAGCAGACTCTGTGTTGAGCATGGAGCCCAACGTGGGGCTCAATCCCACGACCCTGAGATCATGACCTGAGCCAAAATCAAGAGTTGGACGCTTAACCGACTGAGCCACCCAGGCACCCCAAAATATTTTTTTAAAAGACTACTATGAACACTTGTGTGCCATCAGATTTGACTATTTTGATGAAACAAGGAAATTCCTAGAAACACACAAACTATCAAAAGTGATTCAAAGAGAACTCGGACATCTGAATAGACCATTAAGTAAAGAAATTGAGTTAGTTCCAACAAAGAAAAGCCCAGTACCAGATGGCTTCACTAGTGAATTCTACCAGTCATTTAAGAAAGAATTGCTATCAATGCAACTCCAACTCTTCAAAAACAAAAATAGAAGAGGAGGGATCAGTTCCTAACTCATTCTATGTGGTCAGTGTTACCCTAGTATCAGAACCAAAGACATTCCAAGAAAATAAAACTAGAACCCAATATCCCTTCTGAATACAGCCACAAAATCCTCAACAAAAGTCTAGCAAACCAAATCCAGCAGCATAAAAACAAGAATTTACACCATGACCAAGTAGGATTTATCCTACAAATGCAAGTTTGGTTAACATATGAAAATAAATTTTTTTTTAAGATTTTATTTATTTGAAAGAGAGAGAGATAGTGAGAGGGAGAACACAAGCAGGAGAAGTGGGAGAGGGAGAAGCGGGCTTCCCGCCGAGCAGGGAGCCTGATGCGGGGCTTGATTTCCAGGACCATGGGATCATGACCTGAGCCGAAGGGAGATGCTTAACGACTGAGCTACCCAGGCGCCTGAAAATAAATTTTTAAATCCATATGAAAATCAATGTAATATATCAATAGAATAAAAGAAGAAAACACACATAGTCATGTCACTAGAAATAGCATTTGACAAAATCTGACACTTTCATAATAAAAACATTCATCAACTGGAAATAGAAGGGAACTTCCTCATCCTGATGAGTGGCTTGTACAAATAACCCCCCACAAAATACTGTGTTTTGAAATATGTCCACAAATTCTTTGACGCCCCTTTAAAATGAGGAGCCTTATCCCCCTCACTTGAGTGTGAGCTGGACTTAGTGACTCTCACACCTAGTAAACAGAATCAGGCAGAAGTGATGGTGTGTGATTTAAGAGACGAGTTCATAAAAGGAACCATGGCTTCCTGCTTGCCCTCTCTTGCTCTGGGGAGTAACTGCCATGTCATAAGCAGCCACTTCTGGGGAGGCCCATGGGGCCAGGAAATGAGTCTCCCACTAAGAGCCGTGTGAATGTGGATGAGCAACCTCCAGCCCCAGTCAAGCCTTCAGATGACTGCAGCCCCTACTGAAAGTTTGACTCCAACCTCATGAGGGATCCTGAGCCAGAACCACCCAGCTAAGCCATTCCAGGTTGTTTGGTTGAAGTTTGGGGATAATTTGTTTCACAGCAATAACTAACCAATACACAAAGTGGTATTTTTAACCTAAGACCCAGAGGGTCTTGGGCTTCCTGTAGCCATTCTGGGAAACAAGGAAAGCAGGTCCTGGGGTCAACTCAGTTCTCCCACTTAGTAGTTGTAGGATCTCAGGGAGAGGGTTTCACCTCTCTGCACATCTGTTACCCTCCTGTCACATGGAGATGGGGCTAATAGCTAACCTCCCAGGGCTGCTGTTGGAAGGAACACAGGCTGGCTCAGAAAGGCTCTTGGTCAACACTTCTTGAGAAGGGGCAGTTTGGGTCCCTGGAGGTGAGTTTCCGCTTCACTGAAAGCAGATCAGGGGGTGGTGAAGGCAGAGCCTGTCAGCCCTGGCTGAGAAGTGAATGGCATGATGGTGAGGGGGGAGCCAGAGATGGGGACAAATCCCTCCATGGCCACCTGTAGGCTGTAACTCAGCAATCTAACCCCCCACTCTGAGCCTGCTTCAGTTTCCTTTCTCATAAAATGGGAATGATGATACCTTGGCTCAGATGGCAGTGAGGAAGGGTCAACAAGATGGTATGATCGATAAGGCAAACTCAGTGATTAGTGTCAGAGTTGTTAAAAATAATGACAGCAGGGCAGGAATTACCAGGAAGGGGCTTAGCACCAAGATTTTACAGCAGCTTCCAGGAATTATGCAGAGAGCAAGAGAGGTCCCAAGCAGAGGTCAAAAGCCCTGCCCTGTGCATCTTTGCTTTGATTCACTGACCTTCTCAAAAAGCAATACCACCATCTCAGTTCCTCCTCTGGCCTCATAAAGGTGTCAAAGCTTAAGACAGGAGCCAAAACCGTCTGCTTCGTGTTCTCCTGCTGTTCTCTGTCCAGTCTGGGACTTGTCATCTCAACCACGGTCCCCAGGCATCCAGTTCTCTTCCCTCTCTCTAGTTCTCTGTCCCATGTCTCTCTGGATCTTTGTACCCCTCCCTCTGGTCTCTGTGCCCCCCTCCCGGATCTCTGTCCCCTCCCTCTAGTCTCTGCCCCGCGCCCTCTGGTCTCTGCCCCACCTCCCAGGTCTTTGTCCCCCCCCCCCGTCTCTACCCCCCTCTCCCTGGGTTTCCACCCCCTCCTCTCTGCCTGTCTCCAGCGTTCTCTCCTGATGTGGCTCAGGTGCCGAGTGCCAGGATGTGCTCTTGCTGTCCACACTCTCCCTGCTCTGCACATACCCCTGGGTGTTAGCCATCATTACTTTTCCATTTCACAGAGAAGGAACCTGAACCCCCTTGGAGGCTGATGCATCCCTGCAGCCCCAAAGCGAGCTCTCCTCTGGGTGTCACGATCCACTGGGGAACATGACTCAGAAACAGCTCTGGTGGGAGGCAGACTTCTGCAGGTACTGTCTGAGCAATGCTCACAGAGAAGGAAGACACCATTCTGGCGGGGGGAGATGTCTCTCTGCCCTGTTCTCTCCATCTGGCCCTTCTAACCTGGACCCTAGCGCAGTCTCCTGTCCCGCCTCCCTGCCTCCCTGCCTCCAGCCTCCATCTTCCAAACATCCCCACACCAGCTGCAGAAGAGTCTTCTAGGGAAAGAAAGGACCTTTGCTCGCACATCACCTGGCTTCTAGTCCTCGCCCTGTCTCTCACAGGCTCTCCTACCTTGCAAAGGTCACTCCACCTCTCTGTGCCTGTTATTTTTGTTTTCATCTTTAAACTGGTAATTATACCAGTTCCCTGGCAGAACTTCCAATGGAAGAAAAAGAGACCCTCCCCACAGGGACGTGACACAGTGTCTGGCACATAGTGGGTGCTTAGTAAATGGGACTGGAGTCAAAACTCCCAAACTACCCAGGAACCCTCAGTGGCTCCCCATTGCCCTCAGGCACACACCCACATTTCTCAGCCTGTGTGGCCTCTGCCTTCCCCACTCAAGCCTTGTCTCTCTGACACACCACACTCCAGCCCCAGAGACCAGTTTGTAGTTACTCCCATTCTCCAGGCTCTTTTAAACCCCTGTCCTTTTGCACTTAACTGTTCCAGCTAGCTAGAACACCATTCCTTGTCTTCTGCTTGGGGAATGCCTTCCTTATCTTCAAGATCCAGCCTATGTGTTGCCTTTTCTGGAAAGCCTCCCTTGGTCATGGCCAACTGGGCCAAGGCCACCCTCTTTAGTGCTCCCACAGTGACCTCTGTTGCCCCCCAAAAGCACCCAGGGTGCCCCCCCATCTCCTAAGACTGCCTCCACTCCTTATAAGCTGCGTGACCTTGGCTGTGCTATTCAACCTTTCTTGGCCTCAATATCTTCATCTGTGAAATGGGAATAAATAAAAAACAATAAGCAACACTTCTTCTGGGCTCACGGCCAGCTACTGTGCTAAATAAACCTTTTACATGAAGGAGCACCACTTCATTGTCATGACAACCTCATGAAGTGGGTGTGGTTACATCCAGAACCCTGTCTTGCTCTATTTCCTGCTCCTACACCAGGGCCCGGTGCATCGCAGGTATTCAAGACGCATTTGTTGGAAGAACAAACGTGCATTTCTATGTTACGGATGGGGAAACTGAGGCTCCCGGAACATAGAAAGTGCTCAGTAAATGCTACTGAATCTTATTAGCATCATTACGACCATGGTTATTATTCATATAATTCTCAGAGTCCGTGTCAAGTCCAGTTCAGGGCCTGGCTCAGCGGAAGCCTGGCCGCAATAGAGGTTGGCAGGGAAGTTAAAGGATCAAACCGTAGCACTCCATGCTCTAGCCAGGAATTCTCTAAGTTCCCCCTAGATCTTGCTCACCTCCCAGTTTTGCCTCAGATGCTTAGGTGGTCCCCTCGGAGAACTCCTACTACACCGTCAAAGCCCAGGTCCAACACTGCTTCCTCCAGGAAGCATTCTCTGATATTCCCAGCCTGGTTTGAGTGGCCCTTCTCTGGGAAACCCAGTGTTACCTCAATTATGGAAATTTATCACCGCGGTCTGTCTCTGTCACCCCCACCAGACCAGGACCTCCTCAAGTTTGGGAACCTGGCCTGACTCCTATCTATGGCCCCAGCCTCACCCAGGACATGTGGAAAGGAGTGGATGAACTAAAGACCAATTCCTAGGCAACAAGCATCATTCCACCCAGGATGGAACTGAGTCATGGCTGGCCGTTCGGGGAGAAGGAGGCAGTTCCTGAGGGTCACCAGAACCTTCTCATTCCAAGTCAAGAAGACACCCCTCCCCCCCATCCTTAGTATTTGCCCACCACCAGGGCGAAGACCCTCATCTTCCCCAGCCAGGGCCCCTCACCAGTATTTCCGTGATGTCTGGGTCATCTGAAGCCCAGGGTGGGGTGGGGGAGGCAGGGGGCACCGGCAGCGCAAGCAGGCCACTGTCCTCCGTAGTTGAGTCTGTCCCTGAGGAGTCCGTGGGCTCCATGGCAGCCAGGTTGAGTAGTGACACATTGGTGCAGGCTGAGGACCGTTTGAGGTTCAGGCACCAGTGCATTGGCTCGTGGGACATCCGAGGCTCCACCCTGGGGAGGAGAAGCCAGCAGGGGGCTCAAGGTGCAGGCCCAGGGGGTACGGCCCCTCCCACCTCCCTGTCTCCACACCCCCTGCTCTGACTCCTACCTCACCACCCACTTTCTTCCTCCTCCGTCCCCCCTGCCTAATGTCTTCTTCCTTCTCCATCCACGCTGCCTACTTCCTTCTCCCTCCATTAGTCCTCCCTCCTCCTCCTGAGTTTTTCCTTCCCCACTGACCTTTTCCTCCCTCCCTTCATCCCCACTACCTTCTTTCTCTCTACCTCCCACACTCTGCCACCACCCTCTTGTCTGCCCTTCCTCTGCCCTCTCCTCTGCTTCCCCTCCCCTTCCTCCAGCACCCACGGTGGGACTCGTGCTCTGTTGGAGGCAGTGATGGGCGCTAGGACCGTCCCCGACAGGGTGCGACAAACCCACCCGTGGAACGACACGGCCTTCTTTTTCTTCGTGATCCCCTTGGCCGGGGTGGTCACCCCCCCAGGAGCCTCGGGGACCAGCTGGGAGCGGCTCTCGACCCCTGCAGGGGGGTCCCCAGCCTCATGGATCTCTTTGGACTGCCAGATTGTCTTCACCACCACGCTCGCCATGGCGTGTGGGGGACCCTGCTCCCAGGGCCTCCTTCCTCTGAGACTCTCCACCTACTCTGACCAGGGACCCTCAAAGTCCCTGTCCCCACAGCCTGCCTCATAAAGGACCCAACCACTGGGCCCCAGTAAGGGGGGGGGCATAGGAGTAGAAAAAGGTACTGGCTAGCGCATTCCCCCAGGGGGTTTCTGGGAACACCTACTAGTTCTTTCTTTCTTTCTTTTTTTTATTTGACAGAGAAAGAGAGAGAGAGCACAGGCAGGTGGAGCGTTAGGCAGAGGGAGAGAGAGAAGCAGGCTCCCCGCTGAGCAGGGAGCTCGACAGGGTGCTCAATCCCAGGACCCTGGGATTATGACCTGAGCTGAAGGCAGACGCTTAACGTACTGAGCCACCCAGGTGCCCCGAACACCTTCTAGTTCTACCAAATATGTCCCTTTCATTAGAATTGCAATGGATTTATTCATTCTAGTCCAGAACTTACAATGGTTGGGCCCACTGGTTCTTGGGAGGAGTTTAACTTCCCTTCCCCTGAGACTGTGGGGTCACCCAACCCCCATTCCCCCATTCATACTTGATTCTTCATGTAGTATCCTAGACTTGGCACTTTCTGGGATCTGGGGAGACCATGGTGAATGAGGATTGAGTCCCAGTACTGGAGGATCCAACATTTTGGGTTGGTGGGGAGGGGGGGGAGCAGGCAGACAACAGACAGAAACAAACCAAAATACCGGATGTTGGTAAGTGATACAAGGAGGATCAACACCAGGGGAGGGTGGCGCCTGGGCTCGTGGAAGCCCATCGATTTGCCCACTTGGGATGTGAGCCCTCTATTGCGTGTGGCTCTTGCCTATTAAAAAAAGAAACTAAACAGACATTGAACTATAGTCAGTGATAGGCATTTTGAAGGATTTGGGGTTGTAGCAATTTCCTGGGGCTGTCATAACAAAGTCCCACAGGCTAAACAACAGCCATTTATTGTCTCCCGGTTCCGGAGGCCAGGAGTCCAAGATCAAGGGGTCGGCAGCTGTGAGGGGGGATCTGTTCCAAGCCTCTCTCCTTGCTTCTGGTAGCTCAGGCATGACTTGGCTTATAGATGTTCCTCTCCTATGTCTTCACCTTGTCTTCTCTCTGTATATGTCTATCTCTGCATCTAAGCTTCCCCCATTTTAAGGACATGGTCTTGGGGGCGCCTGGGTCAGTTAAGCGTTTGACTTCGACTCAGGTCATGATTTCAGGGTCCTGGGATTGAGGTCCGCTTTGGGCTCCACATTCAACAGGGAGTCTGCTTCTCCCTGTGCGCCTCCCCCTGCTCGTGCGCGCGGGCTCTCTCACTAAAATAAATACATAGGGCGCCTGGGTGGCTCAGATGGTTAAGCGTCTGCCTTCGGCTCAGGTCACGATCCCAGGGTCCTGGGATCGAGTCCCACATCGGGCTCCCTGCTCCCTGGGGAGTCTGCTTCTCCCTCTGCCTCTCTCTCTCTCTCTGTCTCTCATGAATAAATAAATAAAATCTTAAAATAAATAAATAAATACATAAAATCTTAAAAAAAAAAAAGGACATGGTCGTAGTGCCTGGCTGGCTCAGTAGGAGGAGCATGTGACTCTTGATCTCAGGGTCATGAGTTTGAGCCCCATGTTGGGTGTAGAGATTACATAAATGCATGAATAAATAAACTTAAGAAAAAATAAGGACACGGTCATCTTGGATTAGGGGATTAGGGCCCACTCACATCACCTCAACTTAACCTGATCATCTGCAAAGACCCTATGTCAAAATAGTCAAATTCACAAGTCCTGCAGGTTTAGGACTTCGACATGGCGACGGGATGATGTTAGGACACAACTCAACCCACAACAAAGATGAGCTGCATTGATGTCTGAAACTTATCTTTTGTACGCATCAAAACACGAAATGGATCAATGGAAGGAGGGAGGGAAGGCCAGATGGAGAAGTATGTGCTAGATCAAGTGGAGTACGATGTTAATCATAGAGTGGAGGTTGAGAGGGAGGTTATTTGCATGTTCACTGTACGGATGTTTCCACTCTCTGAATATTTAGAAATTTTCATAATAAAATGTTGGGGTAGAAACTTGGTGATGGGCATGAAATGGTCTGATGAGGACAGCTTGCTTTAAAATAATCCAGTAGGGGGGGTGCCTCGGTGGCTCAGTCGGTTAAGCCTCTGCCTTCGGATCAGGTTATGATCCCAGGGTCCTGGGATCAACCCCCCCATCGGGCTCCCTGCTCAGCGGGGAGCCTGCTTCTCCCTCTCTCTCTGCCTGCCGCTCTGCCTACTTGTGTTCTCTTCCTTTGTCAAATAAATAAAATCTTTAAAAAAAAAAAATAGAAAAAAAATAAAAAGTGCCCTAGTGTGTGTGGGGGATGGACTGTGCGTGGCCAGGATGGAAGCAGGGAGAGTCGTGAGGGACATCACTGCAAGATTCCGGGTAAGAGATGATGGTGATGGTGGTCTGCATGGGGTGAGAGAGTGGCGACAGAGGGAGCTGGCTGACTTCAGATGTGTTCTACCCTTAGTTTGGGGTGAGGGACAGGGAGGGCTTCTGGCAAGAGTGCCTGGGGGAATCATGGAGGGCCCATTTGCCCAAATGGGAAGACTGGGGATGAATCCAGTTTTTCTGGAGAAAATCAAGAGTTGGTTTGCTGAGGCCAGATTCTTAGAAGTTATTGCTGGTTCAGTCCATGAAATCCTTGAGGGCCCCTGGGGTTTCCTCTTAATGCTCCATCTTAAAGCCAAAAAGGGTCTGCTCAAAGCTCATTAGACCCCCCCATATGTGGACTTGTTCGTAGTCTGGTCTTAAAACCTAACAGTAGGGGCGCCTGGGTGGCTCAGTCCTTAAGCATCTGCCCTCGGCTCAGGTCATGGTCCCAGGGTCCTGGGATCGAGCCCCGCATCGGGCTCCCTGCTCCACGGGAGGCCTGCTTCTCCCTCTCCCACTCCCCCTGCTTGTGTTCCTTCTCTCCCTTTGTCTCTCTGTCAAATAAATAAATAAAATCTTAAAAAAAAAAAAAGGCTTGGGAAAATTAAAATGGCAAATATGTTGCAATGACAATATTTGGGTATATTAGGTTAAATACAATATATTATTAAAATTATATATTATTAAAATTAATTTCACCTTTTTGAAAACTTTTCTAAAAAATGTGGCTGGAGTAAATTGAAAATTATATATGTGGCTCCCACTGTATTTCTATTTGTAAGTACTGCTCTAATTCAACAGGGTTTAGCACATGAGTTCCTTGGGGGCATGGGGGGGGGGCATGTGTGCCCCCACACAGGATTAAACAATCCCAGGTTTTCCAGAAGGTTAAATTGGCCTTCCCAATCTGACTCCCTATTAGAACTTTGCTTTAGGCCCAGTCTTAAAAATTAAGTTTCAGCTACCTCATGGGCTCTGGAGTTGGGTGTGTGTGGCGGGAGGATTGAGTTCCCCCACCTATCTATGACACGACCTTATTTCTTTTCTTTTTAAAAGATTTTATTTATTTATTTGACAGAGAGAGAGGTAGCAAGAGCAGGAACACAAACAGGGGGAGTGGGAGGGAGAAGCAGGCTTCCAGCAGAGCAGCAGGGAGCCTGATGCGGGACTCGATCCCAGGGTCCTGGGATCATGACCTGAGCTGAAGGCAGCCGCTTAACGACTGAGCCACGCAGGCGCCCCTACAGGACCTTATTTCAGGACATCCTTCCCCACACACACTGACAAACCAGAGTTAACTCCATCTGGCCCCAGGTGGCTCTGGGTGAAGGGTGGAAGGTGGTGGGTGACAGCGAGGTGGAAAGTTGAGGCAGGGAAGACACACTTAGACACACTTTTCCTGTTCTTGGGACTCTCCATGTCTCTCATCATCACATCCCTCAAAAAGAGGACAAGTTCAAACCCCATTACTAATATATATTTTTAAAAGTATTATCCTTAGGGAGAAAGTTTCTTTTTTTTTTTTTTAAGATTTTATTTATTTATTTGACAGAGAGAAACACAACACAAGCAGAGGGAGTGGGAGAGGGAGAAACAGGCCTCCCATTGAGCAGGGATGTGTGGCTGGATTAGGGGCTCCATCCCAGGACCCTGGGATCATGACCTGAGCTGAAGGCAGACGTCTAACGACTCCCATCCAAGAGCCCTGGGAGAAAGTTTCTTCCCCATGTCATGAGTGGGCCCCTCCAGTCCTTGTAATGCTTAATGTATCTTTCCATGAAAAGGACTTTTTCCAACTCACATTCCTATTAATTGTTTGTTGTTTTTAACGGGCTGCTGTCTGTTCTTTAGAGGAAGACAGCACCCCCAGCCCATATTAGGAATGGACTCTCCTGGTCACTAAAACAGCTGAGCATGTCCTTCCTCCTAGAACCCAGAATGATTTCCCCAAGACCCATGGAAACCCAAATGGACAACCGATCCATTAAACCCGGAAGGCATGCCTCGGCTCTTGTCCTGGTCCCCATCCCATCCCTACCCTCCCCCCTCCGGGATTCAGAGTGGAAGTTCACAGGATCCAGGACGCTCCCTTAAGGCTCGTTCCAAGAATACTAGACTTCTGAGATTAGAAAAGTGATGTGGGGTTTAGTCCCTCTAAATGACAGAAATGGACTCAAGTTCCCTTTGCCCCAAATTTCTCAGTAGCCGGGGGCATCATAGTTCCTGAGGCTTTGCCTTCCCCAAAACCAGTCAATCAAAGAGGGTCTAGGGGTGCTAAGGGTGGTGGTCCGGCCAAACCAACAGATTCATCTATTCCTTCCTTTTAACCAGCGTTCTTCAGTACCAGGTCTCATTTTTTAAAAAAGATTTTATTTATTCATTTGAGACACAGAGATAGATAGAGAGAGAGAGCATGAGCATGGGAAGAGGCAGAGGGAGAGGCAGGCTCCCCACCGAGCCAGGAGCCCAATGTGGGGCTCGATGTGGGGCTCGATCCCAGGACGCTGGGATCACGACCTGAGCCAAAGGCAGACGCCTAACCATCTGAGCCACCCAGGTGCCCCACCAGGTCCCCTTCTTGTTCAGGAGGAACTCCAAGTTTGGTGGAGTAGCGATTCACGATTTTGATTTGATAACTGTAGAATGGCGTTATGGTTACAAAAAAAAAAAAAAAAACCAAAACCAAAACCAAAAAACATTGTATATTGGAAAGTGGTTAAAAAACAAAATATAGTTTAAATCCCCTCTGTCATTCTGAGCTGTGTGACCTTGGGCAAGTCATGCAACCTCTCTGGACCTCAGGTTTAAGGTCTGCCTAATGGGGCTAGATTTAAATTACTGTTTCCTCGGTTCTGAGAAATTAGGTTTCGACATCTCAGCCGCTAGGCACGGGAGGGGGAGGGGTAAGGGAAGACTTCCTGGCAGATTTAAGGAGCCGGGGGTGGAAGAGAGGAGGGAGAAAGGGAAACAGAGGGACGCTTGCGCAGTAAACACCTCACATTTTCTTGCCCCTCCCAACCACTTCTCTGCAGCAGGGAATTGCAGGCGACGCTCCACCTATCCTAGCCCAGCTGAGTGACAACCCCCGTTTCCCTTCCTTCTCTACCTATGATCTCCCTTCTCCCGCCCCCACAACCGCCCAGTCGGGGGCGGGAATAGAGCAAATCTGGCGAATCCGCGGCGCCTGCGTGGGCTATCTGCCCGCTCATTGGTCATGATCAACGCAAGTCCCGCCTGCCCGAGCCCACTCCCCCGCCTTCCTTCATGTCAATCCCTCCCTTCGCCGGATCCAATTAGCATCGGACCCGGCCGCACGGAGGGGGCGGTCCCACCGCACGTACCCGAACTCCTCCCGTCTCTCGGGCAACGCCCCTTCCCCCCCCTTCCTACGAACGGAAATAGCGGGCCACTGGGCCAATCGTAGCAGCGTGCCTTTGTCCAGCGGCCAATGAGAGAGGAAGCGGGGGGTGAGCCCGAGTCTGAGCGGCAGTAATCCGAGCCAATGGGAGGCTGATAGCTCAGGACGGCGGACGGGAGGGGAGGGGCCGGGGGCGGAGCCGCGGCCTGCCGCCCGCCCGCCCGCCCGCCCGCCCGCTCGCCAGCCCGCCCTCCCCCCCGGCCGGCTGGGCTCCTCCGCGCTGCTTGGGGTCTTTTCCTCCCGGTCCCCGCCTGCCAGCCCCCGCCGCGCTGTGCCCTGCCCGGCCAGGCCTGGAGCCGACACCACCGCCATCATGCCGGCCGTCTCCAAGGGCGATGGGATGCGGGGGCTCGCGGTGTTCATCTCCGACATCCGGAACTGTGAGAGCGCGGCCGGGAGACACTGGAGGGAGGGGGAGCGTGGAATTGAGGGGCTCGGGGGTTACAGAGGGGCCCGGGGCATAGAAAGCCATTGCGGTCGTAGAGGGAGAGGATAGAGAGGCCCCGGGGGGAACTTTAGGGTGGGGGGAATGGAGAGACTTAGGGTGTCATAGAGTGCCTCTTGAGGTGACGACACGGAGTGGCTAGAGGCGTCCGGGAGGGTCTTAAAGGAGAGGAGGCTAGTACAGTCTCAGGGCTGGGGACATAGAGGTGTCCCCCGGGAATGATAGAAAGGCTTGGGGAACCTATTAGCGACGGGGTTAGAGAAATCCCTGATGTCGATAGAAAGGGAAGGGGGTGCATGGGTGCGGGGGTACCCTGTGGAGCGATAGAGTGGGAGAGAGCCAGAGGGGACCGGGAGAACGTATAACACAGGAAGCATAATGGGGCCAGGCTTTGAGGGCCTGGCTGAGGGGGTGTCAGAGAGGGGAAGGGGCTAGGTAGGTCACTGAGGCTCCTGGCTAGTGCACAGAGAGGGCCTGGGAGTAATAGAAAGTTCCGGGGGGTTGGGGAGGAGAGATGGGAAGGTGGGGGACTATAGCGGGACCCTGCTGAGGGACAGAGGGGCTCCAGGATGGAGGATGGCTTAGGAGACATGGAGGGCAGTGGAGAGTGGGCTAGAAGGGTCGCTAAAGGGAGAGGAGGAGTCAAGGAATCCAGAGGAGAGGTGCTGCGGGTGGAGGGTCTTGGGAAAACCTGAGACAGGAAGCTGGAGGCCTGGAAAGAAGAGATTACAAAGTGGGGGTTTGGGGAATGTGCCAGAAGGGGGAAAGCCCGGAGCTCAAAGAAGGGCCCAGGGAGCCTTAGGTATTTGCCGGGAAGAGATCTGGAAAGCTGGGGGTTGGGGAAGCCTGGTCCCAGAGAGAGGTCAAAGGTCAGGGATCACGCCAATCTGAATCTGGAGCCCTCTCCCACCTGACCACATCAATATGGGGACAGTGATCATCAGCAGGAAGGATTGTCGTGACGAGGAGAGACCTGGTGCCAAGTCAGCTCCCAACTCCTGGGAGTGGGTGTTGGTGTTTGGAGCTGCCAAGAGCTTCGGAAGCTATATCTGCACGGGCTCTAGGGTCAGCAAGACCTGGGTTTGAGTTGGGGCACTGTCACTCCCTAGCCATGTGACCTTGAATGGGGGACTTCACCTCTGATTTCCTCATCTGTCAGGAGGGACTGCTGATTGCACCTTCCTGATGAGGTTGTTGTGATAACGTCTGTGACTGAGGCCTTTTGCACATTCCAGGCACTGGACGGTCTTGGCTGTTGTTTTTGTCATTCGCTGGATTTGACACATGGCCTCTGTTAGATGCCCAGAGATTATCTTAGAATTTAGTAGGTCTGAAAGGACCTGGCACGTAGTAGGTGCTCAGTGAATGAGAGGGGTGGAAGCCGTTGGGTATCAGGTGGAGGAGAGATGTTATGGTTGTTATGGAAAGAGGTGAGCAAGGAGGGGCTGTGGCTTAGGTGGGGGGCCAGCTGTTAGGAGTAGGTGCGCCTTGCCCCTGATGCCTACCAGTTATGTGAAGCGATGTGACTCTGGGCAAGTCATTTAACCTCTCTGAGGCTCAGTTTTCTCTTTCTTTCTTTCTTTCTTTCTTTCTTTTTTTTTAAAGATTTATTTATTTATTTAGAGAGATCACGAGTGGGAGGGGCAGAGGGAGAGGGAGAGAGAGAATCTCAAGCGACTCTGCACTGAACACAGAGCCTGACGCGGGGCTCAGTCTCACAACCCTGAGGTCATGACCTGAGCGGAAATCAGGAATCAGGAGTTGGCTGCTCAACCCAGGCGCCCCTGAGGCTCAGAGTTCTTGTCTGCAAACTCCCCTGTTAATAGCATCTTGTCTCTGAAGGTTCATTCATTCATTCATTCAACAAATAGTTTTTTGTTTTTTTTTTAAGATTTTATTTATTTATTTGACAGAGAGAGACACAGCGAGAGAGGGAACACAAGCAGGGGGAGTGGGAGAGGGAGAAGCAGGCTCCCCGCGGAGCAGGGAGCCTGATGTGGGACTCGATCCCAGGACCCTGGGATCATGACCTGAGCCGAAGGCAGTCGCTTAACCGACTGAGCCACCCAGGCGCCCCAACAAATAGTTTTTGATCACTACTTTTTGACACTGTACCCAGGACTGGGCTACAACAGTGAACAAGAATCCCTGGCTCGGGAACACCCAGGCCATGAGGGACATAGAAAATAAACACAGAACGACAATAAATGATACCATGTCAGAGGGTGACTGGTAGTGTGAAGGAAAGGAAGGAAGGAAAGACGAGGAGGGATCAGGATTGAGATGGTGCTTGGGTAGGCCCTCACCAAGGAGGTGACATGTGAGTAGACTTTTGAGTTAAGTGAGGGAACAGGCCCTGCAGATTTTGGAGGGAAGGGTGGTCCAGGCAGAGGAATGGTATGTTCAAAGGTCCTGGGGTTGCAGCATGTTTGGCATGTGTTCCAGTAAGAGCCAGGGGACCCATGTGGCTGGAGCTGAGGGGGAGAGGGCAGGAGATGAGGACAGAGAGGGGACAGGGATGGTGAAGGGCTTTACGGGCCTTAGAGAGCACTCTGGCCTTTCTCTGGGTGAAATGAGAGCGGCAGGAAGGTTTAGAGCACAGGAGGGACGTGAGCTGATTGATGTTTTAAAATACTTCCTCTGCTGCCATGAAGAGAACAGACTCAGGAGGTAGGGGCAGAAGCAGGCAGATCATTAGGGGCTGCTGCAAGCATCCGGGTGAGAGATGGTGCTGGCTGGAGTGGGGTGAGAAGTGAATGGTGAGAAGTGGTTGGTTTGGGTACAGATTTTGAAGGATTTGCAAGGGGACTGGATGATGGGGGTGGGGAAGGAACGAGAAGACAGGTCGGCATCACTGCAGGACCCCTGAGGGGAGACTCTGACTTGGGGCCAGTGGAGGTAATTTGGCCACATGAATTGGGGCTAGAGAATCAGGGATTCCTCTTGTTCTTCGTCTTCTCATCAAGTAAATGTCAAATGGCTCATGTGTTTCAAACCTTATAGAGGGTGCGGGGGACACAGTGGCGAACAGGACAGGTCTGTCTGTGTCCCTGTGGAGCTCCCAGCCCCATGAAGGAGACAGGTACTGCATAAAAAGTGTAGCCGTCCTTCTCACAAACACGTGTATACAGATGTTCATAGTAGGGTCAGTCACCATAGCCCCACAATGGAAGCAGACAACCCAATGTCCATCATCGGGTGAATGGATGTACAAAATGGGGTCTGCCTCACAATGGAATATTATCAAGCCGTTAAAAAGAATGACACACTTGGTGCACCTGGGTGGCTCAGTTGGTTAAGCATCTGCCTTCGGATCAGGTCATGATCCCAGGGTCCTGAGATCGAGGCCCCTGTTGGGCTCCATGCTCAGCGGGGAGTCCGCTCCTTCCTCCCCCTCTGCCCCACCCCCTGCTTGTACTCTGTCTCTCTCTCAGATAAATAAATAAAATGTTTAAAAAGCCGGGGTGGGGGGCACCCTGGGTGGCTCAGTCAGTTAAGCTTCTGACTTTGGCTCAGGTCATGATCCTGGAGTCCCGGGAGGAGTCCTGTGTCAGGCTCCCTGCTCAGCAGGGAGTCTGCTTCTCCCTCTCCCTCCCTCAGCTCCTACCCCCTGCTTGTGTTCTCTCTCTCAAATAAAATTTAAAAAAAAAAAAAAAAAAAAAGAATGACACACACTACAACATGGATGAACTGTGGCGAAAGCCTCGTTCTAAGCGAAAGGAGCCAGGCACAAAAGACCACATACATGATTTCATTTGCATGAGATTGTCCAGAACAGGCAAATCCATAGAGATAGAAAGTAGGTTAGTGGCCACCTAGGGCTGGGTAGGGGGTGGTGGAATGTGGAGAGACTGCCAGTGAGTGTAGGGTTTCTTTTTGGGGTGATGAGAATGTTCTGGAAATAGATCGTGGTGATTGTTGCACGAGACTGTGGATATACCGAAGACCACCGAATTGCACACTTTAGAACGGTGAACTTTATGGTATGTGAATTGTATCTCAATTTTTTGTTGTAAGTGGAAAAAACTTGTAGCTGTCCTAAGTCCAGTGAGAGAGAGGGCCACAGTGTTGAGAGAATGAAGACTCTGTCTGGTTGCATTGCTCAGACAATGCGGCAGAGTTTGCCAGGCCAGGGGAGGTGGGGAAGAGCTGCAAAGGCAGAGGGACAGCCATGCAAAGGTCCTGAGGCCCAGCGGAGACTGAGCTGAGGCCTCTGTGCCTGGTGCACAGGAGGATGGGGTGGGATCTGATGTCAGGCGGGTGGGCAGAGGCCAGGTTGGTGTTTGTCCTGAGAGCACTAGGGAGGGTTTCAAGCAGGAGCGAGGGAAAAGAAGGCCTGAAGGATGTGGGTGAGCCAGCGCTCAGAGATGAGCAGGTGGAGGAAGGGGAGGGTTGTGGAAACATCTTGCTGGAGAATCTGAAGGCATAGTGGAGTTCAGAGGAAAGACTGTAGAAGGAGGTGAAAGGCAGGCTTTGAGAAGGAGGGCAAGGAAGGGCAAATTCTGCAGATAAGGGGAAAGGTTTGGGCTGGGCCTAGCCTGAGGGCATGGTCCTGCGCTGTCTTGAGTGGGGAATCTGCTTCCTAATCACGTAATCTGACCGGGAGCTTCCAGGGCCCAGGCTGGGGCTGTCTGGCTCTCTCCTCTCTAGGGCCCCAGCTCCCCGCAGGCCTGAGGAGAGTTTGTGAGGGAGTGAACAGGAAGGGGGCTGCTTGGTTGCCACAGTGCCCTGAGCTCCTCCATTAGGGTACATCCTACTCCAAATTGTGACCCATTCCTTTTGTGACTTCTCCCCCGGGCCCGTGAGCACAGGCCCTGCTCTGATCCCTCCCTGGGTCCCCAGGTCTGCAGACAGTGGGACCTGGCCCACGGGAATCCTCAGGAGACGTTTGCTAGTTGAAAGAATAAGTGAATGAATGAATGAATGAATGAGCAAACAAACCAGTCTTTATTGATGAGCACTGATTGAGTGCTAGACACTGCTCTAAGTAATGGGATTGCAACAGTGAACAAAAGTCCCTCTCAGTGGTGCTCATATTCTAAGGGGAAACGGATCAGTACACAAGTAAATATATAGTATTCAGATGTACAGACAGGTGGTGGGGGCGGGGGGTGGTGAGAGGAAATAAACAGGAAAGGGGTATGGGGACAAAGTTAGGGATAATGCTGTTCTATAAGCTGGTCAGAGAGTCTCTTGCTGAAAAGGTGACACTGGAGCAAAGAATCAAATTTGGTGGGTGAATTAGGCCTGCATAGATCTGGAGGAGGACATTCTTGGCAGCCTGTGCAAAGGCCCTGAGGCAGGACTGTGCTAGGAGGAATTCGAGGAGGAGGAGCAGGAAGAGGAGGCCACTGATGACGGGGAGGGTAGGAGTTGTGGTCAGAGAGGGAACTAGTGGATCTGTAGGGCCTGGAGGATGACAGTGAGGACGTCGCTTTTAGTCTGAGCCAGATGGGAGCCATGGAGGGATTTGGAGAATGGAAGGGACAGGATTCCTCTGGCCACTGTGGAGAGACCAAAAAGAATGAGTCTCACTTCAGTGGTTCCCCAACATTAGTGTGCCACTGGGGGCCCCCCACCCTGCCCCAGGCCCTGCACTTTAAGGAACGGGCTTTAGGTTGTGAGTGTGCACTAGATGCTGATGATAGACAGCCCCAGGCCTGGCCTCACCCCCTTCTGTGTCATCTAGTGCACCGGCCCACAATCTGCATTCAGCACCTTTCCTGTGCCAGGACGATTCTGAACCATGCGGATGCCCCCTGGGAATGAAGCAGCCACACCTCGCTGCCCTGGGGGTGCTGCATTCTGACCGGAGGCCAGACGGGAGGGCTGACAAATGGGCATGTACACCCTTCCCTTAACCCTTAAGGTGGCAGGCCGCCGCTCAGGGATGGTCTTTGCAGCTGCGTTCATTTTGCAGCTGGTTGTTCCAGGAGCCTGGTTTCTCTCTCGGGTGGTGATGACTTTGGTAGCACGAGCACCGTCTCACCCAGCAAGCCGGATACGGAAGCTTAAATTTTCCAGTAGCCG
Organism: Halichoerus grypus; assembly: GCF_964656455.1. Taxonomy (NCBI): domain Eukaryota; kingdom Metazoa; phylum Chordata; class Mammalia; order Carnivora; family Phocidae; genus Halichoerus; species Halichoerus grypus. The sequence goes on from NC_135726.1 coordinate 54,394,462, forward strand.
CGTTACTAAAGTAAAACCGGTGAAATCAGTTTTCATATATTTTATTTACACCAGTACATTCACCGTGTTGTTTGAATGTGTAATCAATATTTTCAAAATCATTCATGAGACAGTTTATGTGCCTTTCTCAATGAAGCCACATTTTCATTGGCAACACTTGCTCTGTATTTAAGAGTTCGCAAACTTAAAGAGTTAAAAAAGTAGATTCGCAAAGTACTTGGGTTGTTCCAAACATACCTTGCGGTGACTGAACTGAGAATTGGTTTTTAATTTTAAATTTATGGAAGATACAGATTTCATCCCTCAGCAGCACCAACCATGTGTCAGGTGCCTAGTAGCCCCATGTGGCCTGTGGCTCCCGCATTGGGCAGTGCAGGGCCATCGTCTTCTGGATTTTATAGTGGTCCAGAGTTAATAGGCATCAGCTTCCAGAACTCTCTTTGAGTACTCTGGGCTGTTGGTACTCCTGTGGGAGACACAGCCCGGGGGGGGGGGGGGGGTGGTCCTAGAAGAGAGGAACATTTGTTACCTTGTACTGTAAACAGTAGCTGTCTCCCGGTAAGGTACTGGACCCCCTTACCTGCTACCTCCATAAAAGGATGTCAGTCCCTCCAGGGTGGAGGAACCCCGGGGTTTTTAGGATGCCTTTGGTGGCAGAGACAGGCCCACCTGATGTTGCAGCTTAGCGCCCACGCAGAGAAGGCTTTATGTCCCCTCACTAGCGGAAGCCCCGAGGTAGGGCAGGTCCTTGCTCAGCCATTCCTTGCCCTAGCCCGCAGCAAGCCCTCTTTTCTACCCGCACGCACCTCACAACCACAGCTACCAGCAGAAGAGGGGCCTGCAGCCTCCCATGGCTCCCCAGCCCTCTGAGAAAAACCAGAAGAGGTCTGGGCCTGCCTGCTGTGCTAGTCTCCGGGCCTTTGCACGGCCTGGAGCACATTTCCCCTTATTTCTGCTTGGTCCAGTGCCGCTCCGAATGTTGATCCTCAAATCCCAGCAGCTGTGTACCAGGAAGACTTCCTCCCCTGGTCTGATTCCAGCCTCCCAGCCCCCATCACATTTGCCTCTGTCAGAGTAGTTGCTTGTCCCTGTCAGCCTCCTTTCCAATCCAGGAGCTCCCCCAGTGCAGAGCTTGTGTGACTCATCCCTGAGCCTGGCCCAGGGAATGTTTGAGGATAAGAAATCCCTTTAAAATGCCCGGACATACTTGCATGCCTCCCGTGATGGTGAGCTCATCCCTCTATTGCTGGCTGGCCCTGAGTTCCTTCCATTAGCCCAGTTCTGTCCCAGCTGCCCTCAGCCCCTTTCTTCCATGTGTTATCCTCAGTAGCACCCATGTACTATCTCTGGGCACCCAGGCTACTGCTTGCCTCTGGATCTCTTCAGAGACCGTGCCCTCTGCCGGGATGCCCTCCCTCAAGGCTGCAGCCTTGCCTCTTCTGGGGACCTGATGCTTTCTTCTCTCTGTGAATTCTTTTTTTTCTTTTTAAGATTATTTATTTATTTGAGAGAGCACAAGCAGGGGTTGGGGGGAGCAGCAGAGGGAGAGAGAAAAGCAGACTCCCCACTGAGCAGGGAACCCGACGCGGGACTCAATCCCAGGACCCTGGGACCATGACCTGAGCCGAAGGCAGACGCTTCACCGACTGAGCCACCCAGGCGCCCCTCTGAATTCTTTTTTTTTTTTTTTTTTAAGATTTTATTTATTTGACAGAGAGAGACACAGCGAGAGCAGGAACACAAGCAGGGGGAGCAGGAGAGGGAGAAGCAGGCTCCCCGCTGAGCAGGGAGCCCGATGCGGGGCTCGATCCCAGGACCCTGGGATCATGACCTGAGCTGAAGGCAGACGCTTAACTGACTGAGCCACCCGGGCGCCCCTAATTAAAGACTCTTTAAAGACAAAATATGCACACACATACATATATTCTCTAAATATTCCTTAAATTGTCCCTATCTGCTTGATATAGTCTTTTGCATAGCTGATTGCTTCTCTATGAACGTACATTTATATGTAATTTCGTGTACAAGTATAATAACTTACATCTGTATATGTGCGTATATGGAGATAGTATATGTATTAAAAAGCCCACAGATCCTAAGTGTCAGGCTTGATGAACTTCTCCTGACTGAACACAGTTGCAGAATCGGCCCCCCGAGGCAGAAACGACATCCCCTCCTTGTGCACCCTCCCAGTCCCCTGTCCTCCCCGCCAAGGATAAGCACGCTCCATCATCCAACACCATAGGTTAGTTTGCCTGCATCTCGAAGCTTTTAATAGTGGTTTAAACGAAGTCCAGAGAGTGCTCTAGCCTCAAATTCAGTTGCTGTTCAAATGTCTGTCTCTCTGCAATGAAGTTTAAGCAGGTGCTTTGTAATATATGGTCCATTTATAATAGAGGATTTTTTTTGTCTGGTCCCTACACAACAGTTTTAAGGCGAGCACTTGAAGCAGTTGTGGTCATCCTCAGGAATAGAACAGAGCGTGCACACTGGTTCCCAGGGCCCACCTTGCACCTTTGCCTGTCCCGGGCCGGCCCCCAGAGGGAGGCACTGTCATGTCCCATGTCCCAACCCCCACCCCACTCCACTCCCGCCACCACCCTCACCCAGGCCGTCCTCAGCAGTGTGGCTTCCTTCTGGCTGCCCTCACCTGGTGAACTGCTGCTAAACCCTCCTCACCTTTTGGAGCGCTCCTCAAATGTCCCCTCCTCCTGGCAGCCACCACCGAGGCCCCGGGTGGCCTGTCTCTGTGCATTTCACTCAGGTGTGGGGACAGGGCTCATTGCCTGTACCTTCTCAGGCCAGGAACCCCTGGGGGCAGATCAGAAGTTCCGGGGCGGCATGGGTTCTGGGTGCCCAGCGTCACCCCCACTCGGGGGTGGCCCATGGAGCGCGGGAAATGTGTCATTAATAAATGATCAGGTGGCCTCTGGGGCCACACAGGCCAATTCAAGCTCATCCCTGAGGAACTGGCCCTTCCTGGCCTGGGTCCCAGAGACCCTCTCCCACCCTCATCCCCGGGTCCTCCACCCCCTTCCTGAGGATGGAGAGCTGGTCACTCTACACTTCTTAAGGCCCTTATTCACATCTTCATGCCTTTTCTGAGCTTGGCACTTGGTAGGCCCTTGGAACATGGAGTTGCTACCCAGAAAAGTGGCAAATGGTGGCCCTGCCCTCTAGGGGCTCCTTGTGTGGCCTGGGGGACGGGGGCAGACCCCGACACCCACAGCAGGTGCTCTGCTGGAGGGGACACAGGCCACGTGGGAGCCACACGTGTGGTTTTAACTTTAACCGTAGCCACACTGTTTGTAAACGGAGAAAGCAACTGGAAAACTTAATTTTACTCACATGTTTCCATAATCTGATACACCAAAATGTTGTCGTTTCGACACGTAATCAGTGTTTTTAAGTTTTCGATGAGATACTTCACGTTCTTTCTTTCCCCTCCTCGGTCTTCCAAATCCAACGCGTCTTTGCCGCCTAAACCCCATCTCGGTTCGGAGCAGCCATATTTCAGGTGCTCAAGAGCTGCCTGGCTGGTGGCTGCTCTATTGGACAGTGCAGCCCAGGGCCCGCTTGGCACCGGTCAGGAGGTACTAATCAGAGGGGGCTTCCTGGAGGAGAAGCTTGTGGCAGCTTCCCTGGAAGTTGGGAGTTGGAGGTGAGGCAGGATCTCTAAAGACGAGGAGAGCTCATACCCTGGCCTGTTCGCTCATTTGTTCATCGCACACGGCCTCCCAGGTGCCTGGCCACATGCTTGGGGATGCGGGTGACACGGCCATGGGTCTGAGCAGGCCTCTGCCCTTCAGATGACCAGACGTTTATTAAGCACTTGCTGTATGCCAGGCAATGTGGTAGAAGCTCCCTCGTGATGCTCATAATCTGAAGTGGGAGCCAAGGTTGGACAGTAAATCTAAATAAAATAGTTACAGGGTGTGAAATGTACCAGGGAGGACTTTTTTTTTCTTCTTCTAATGGTGGAAACAAGTATAAGGCATTGGCTTGAAAGAACTGGTCAGAAAAGGCCTCTCAGGGGCGCCTGGGTGGCTCAGTCGGTTAAGCGGCTGCCTTCAGCTCAGGTCATGATCCCAGGGTCCTGGGATCGAGCCCCGCATCGGGCTCTCTGTTCAGCGGGGAGCCTGCTTCTCCCTCTCTCTCTGCCTGCTGCTTACTCTGCTTGTGCTCTCTCACTCTCTGTCAAATAAATAAATAAAATCTTTAAAAAAAAAAAAAAAAAAGGCCTCTCGGAGGAGGTGACAAGAGCTGAGACCCAAGTGACAAGAAGATGACCTGAGAGATGGGCCCAGGCGGAGGGTGCAGCACCTACAGGACCCTCCCCGAGATAGGAAGGAACGTGGAGTGTCCACGGAGGCGGTGGAGGCCAGGGGGCCAGAACACACAGTAATGTAGGGAGGGGTGAGGGTGACATTGGTGGGGTGGCCAGGGCAGGGCCAGAGGGCTTGGTAGCCATGGGGTGGGCTCCCCCCCAACAGGGAGGCGGAGAGGTCAGAGAGGAGGCTGCTGCAGGGTTCTGGGTGAGGAGGTTGTGGTGATGGTCCCGGTGTTCCAAAGGTCAAGCCGAGGGGACATGGCGTCGGCCCGAGTGAGGGGGTGGAGCGCCTGGGGTTCTGTTTGGACGAGAGTGAGCCAGGCAAGGACGAGATGGTGAAGTCGGGCTCCAGTGGAAGTGGGGGGCATGGGGAGGGACACAGCAAGCTGTGAGGGTGCCTGCGACCTAGTCACCATCCAGTCAGATCGCCCTGACGTAGGTGTCTGGGCATCAAGGAGCACAGGGGGCCCAGGACCCGGCCCGTGGGGTCAGGGAAATCCCTCTAGACTCATCCCTTAAATGGATCTCGTCAGAAGTGTAGGAATGTCGCAGATGAGTTCCGGGAGAGGTTGGCAGCCAGGAGATGGAAGAGGTGGGTCTGTGGGTCTGGCGGCCGAGGACTGAAGGATGGAAGGAGGGATAGGAAGAGAGGGGGCGAGCTCAGCACCCAAGGGTCTGGCCTGGCGACTTCATAACACTGGAGCAGGTCAGTGGGGATGTCGTAGGGGTGAGAGTCCTGGGGGACAGCTAGAAGGCAGCTGAGCTCTTCCTTCCTTCCTTCCTTCCTTCCTTCCTCCCTCCCTCCCTCCCTCCCTCCCTCCCCCCCCCCTCCCTTTCATCTTCCCTCCCTCCCTTGTCACATATTTCTTGCCAGGCCAGTTCTGGGGGCTGGTGGTGGAGGCATAACCAGAGCTGTGGGTGGAGACAGGAGCCCCCAGGGCCAGTACAGTTCAGGGACCAGAGTGAGAGGAGGAAGGAGGGAGCAGGTCAGGGATCACCTCATAGCATGGGCCAGCCATCTCTGGGTTGGAAAGACCGATGAGCCACGGTTCTCACCTCTGTGAAGCTCCCAGCTAGAGATGGGGCCCACGCTTGGCCTCAGCCCCAGGGCCCAGGGCCCCAGGGTGGATGGAGTGTGCCCTTCCAGCTGGGAGACGCCTTGTCAGGGAAAGAGTACAGGTAGTTCAGCTGTCTGGGACCCTCATCACCTGCCCTGCCTTCTCCTCCCCAGGTAAGAGCAAAGAGGCAGAGATTAAGAGAATCAACAAGGAACTGGCCAATATCCGCTCTAAGTTCAAAGGTAGGCTGGAGGCCTAGAGTCCTGGGTCTGAGGGAGGAGGGACTGGGGGCCTGGACCCCTGGGTCTGAGGGAGGAGGGGCTGGGGGCCTGGACCCCTGGGTCTGAGGGAGGAGGGGCTGGGGGCCTGGACCCCTGGGTCTGAGGGAGGAGGGGCTGGGGGCCTGGACCCCTGGGTCTGAGGGAGGAGGGGCTGGGGGCCTGGACCCCTGGGTCTGAGGGAGGAGGGGCTGGGGCCTGGACCCCTGGGTCTGAAGGAGGAGGGGCTGGGGGTCTGGACCCCTGGGTCTGAGGGAGGAGGGGCTGGGGGCCTGGACCCCTGGGTCTAAAGGAGGAGGGGCTGGAGGCAGGACTCCTGAGTCTGAGGGAGGAGGGGCTAGGAACTGGGATACTTGAGACTTACAGGTATGATCCTTCCTCATTCTGTCTCCCCTTTCCTCCTTCCTCTGGCTCTAGGGGACAAAGCCTTGGATGGCTACAGTAAGAAAAAATATGTGTGTAAACTGCTGTTCATCTTCCTGCTTGGCCACGACATTGACTTTGGGCACATGGAGGCCGTGAACCTGCTCAGCTCCAACAAGTACACGGAGAAGCAGATAGTGAGTCTGGGGAGGGAGGGCTGGGGGCCTGGACTCCTGGGTCTGAGGGAAGATGGGGCTGGAAGTACAGACTCCAGGGTGGGAGGATTGGGGCCTACGACCCATTAACCACAAGGCTCCCAGCACCCCCGCCCCACCTCCTTTCTCACCCAGGGTTACCTCTTCATCTCGGTTCTGGTGAACTCAAACTCCGAGCTGATCCGGCTCATCAACAATGCCATCAAGAACGACCTGGCCAGCCGCAACCCGACCTTCATGTGCCTGGCCCTTCACTGCATCGCCAACGTGGGCAGCCGTGAGATGGGCGAGGCCTTTGCCGCTGACATCCCACGCATCCTGGTGGCTGGGTGAGGCACTGGGGACCCAGGTGGGGTGGGGTTTGGAATGGAATAGGCAAGGCCCAGCCAAGTGCAAGGGTCAGAAGATTGCGTCACCTGCGCAAGGTCTCTAGCCAGGACATGGGGATAATACGGGGCTTAGATTCTGTTGGCAGCCCAATGGTTCTCTCTCCTCACCGAGCCGACTCAGTGGTGTGACGCAGCCCCCCCAACAGATCCAATGGGGGGTCTGTCGGATTAACTGACTTTGAAGATCTAGTATAAAAGAGGTGATAACCGTAAGTTCTGTTGGCAACAGCCCTCTGGAACTTCTGCATCTCGAGTCATTCATTCACTCAAACATTTGTTGACCTCTGTTGTGTGCAGAGTGTTGTGCTGATTGCTAGGAATATAGTCATGACCAGAAACGGACATGGTCATCGTCTTCCCAAGCATTCATGGTCCAGAGTGGGAAATAAACATTGACTGAATAATCGCAGGGTGAAATGTACAGTTCCTCTTGGAACCGTGACGTGGGGCACAGGAGCCCATAAGGACATTTAGTTGGAATCCTGACTAGTCTGGGGGATCAGGGAGAGCTTCCAAGAGGAAGTGGCATCAGGCTGAGACCTGGTGAGGAGGAGTCGTTGGCTGTGGAGAGGGCAAAGGCATGGAAGGCACTGGGGTCAGCCTGTGTGATCATCCTGAGGCAGGGGGTCATTCATCAAATATTTTTTGAGTACCTGCAATGTGCTGGGCCCTCTCATGGGTTTGGGGAGGCAGGAAAGAGAAGCAAGGACTATTGTGCCCACGCTCAGGAAGCTTACACCTTACAGGATGCTTACATGAGAGGATACCCAAAGAGCAAACATATACATAAAAAGTAAGATGAGTTCAGATAGTAATAAATGCTATAAGAAACAAAACTGGGTAGTGGGGGGCAACGGGGTGAGAGGTGGTAGAAGCTACTTAAATACACTCATCAGGGAGGGTCTCTCCAAGAAGGTGACTTGTAATTAAGACTGGAATGATGAGAAGATAGTTATTTTAAAATGTTGGGGAGTGTCCCAAGCAAAAGGAGCAACAAGTGCAAAGGCCCTGAGGCATGAGCTTTCTATATTCAAGGAACCAAGAGATACTCTCTGTGGCTGGAGGGCAGTGAACAAGAGACAGAGTAAGGGGAGTTTGGATTTTATTCTAGTTGAAATGGGAGGAGTTGGTGTGTTTTAAGTAGGCACATGACATGATTGGCTTTGTATTTTTATTTATTTTTATTTTTTATTTTTTAAAGATTTTATTTATTTATTTGACAGAGAGAGAGAGACAGCAAGAGAGGGAACACAAGCAGGGAGAGTGGGAGAGGGAGAAGCAGGCTCCCCGCCGAGCAGGGAGCCCGATGCGGGACTCGATCCCAGGACCCTGGGATCACGACCTGAGCTGAAGGCAGTCGCTTAACCGACTGAGCCACCCAGGCGCCCTGGCTTTGTATTTTTAAAAGATCACTCAGCTTGGTATGGGAGAAGGTACGACTTATATTTCTGGCAACATGGTGAACTCGATTCCTGACTAATGCTCTCGCTGAAACCTAACAATATAGGATAAAAGACGAAAGGAACTATTCTTCAATGTATTCATGAGCTAGGGAGAGGATTAGGAGCACACAGGCCGCAAACTGAGAGGGGCCTGGCACCTGGGGAGATGGGCAGAGGGCCAAAGCCAGATTTTGCTTAGAGGGTGAACCCAGATATTTGTCTGGGGGCCCTGCAGCGTCTGGGAACAGGATACAAAGCTTGGCCGAGAAGAGGCTCCAGAAACCACACTTCAAAGTGAGGATGACCTAGAAAGAAATCCCCTTGGGGACTATCAGCAAAATTACCCGCTTCAAACCTCACCAGAGCAGCCCACACACTGGTGTTCAGCCTGATTTTTCCCTACCTGGGTTATCTACAAATTCTTAAGCCAAACTTTAGTTGACAGTGATTTAAGCTAGAGTAGCCCGGCGCCTGACAGAAGCAAGCAGGCCTTTTCTGGAAAAGCCTGCCTTCACCGCAGACGGAGCTCTGAGTCGCGTGAGTAACGCCCAGTCAGAAATCACTAAACACAGGCCGCACGGCACCATGAGCGAGAACCAGCAGAAGGGGGACTGAAAGTAACAGCTGAATTGGAATATTCATATATGATGTGGAATAAATATGTTTAATATGTTTCAGTAACTGAGAAAACAATTTAAAAATAGAAGCGTAAGCAGATTTGAAAAAGAAATGGAGAAATTTATTTAAGCGGTCTGGCTTAGCAGCAGGATAGACAGAGCCAAAGCAGAATTAGTAAACAGGAGGTAGAACTGAAGAAAGTAATCAGAATGCAGCCCAGAGAAACAGAGATGGAACATTCCAAGAGAGATTAAGAGTCATGGGAAGATGGAGGAGGTCTAACATAACACTATTTAGAGCATCAGAGGGACGCCTGCCTGGCTCAGGAGGTAGAACGTGTGACTCTTGATCTCAGGGTCGTGAGTTCAAGTCCCATGTTAGGTGCAGGGATTACTCAAAAAACTTTAGAGCTCTAGGAAGAGAGAATATGACAGAGGCGTTGTTTGAACGGATAACGCCTGAGAATATCCCAGAACCAATGAAAGAGGCTGATCCTCAGAATCAAGTAGCTCAGGCAGAACTGGAGACTCGGGTGGGGATGGCGACAGGGAGACCACTGAGACGTCCACTGCCGTCCAGGTCAGAGCTGACGGTGGCTGGGACCAGGGTGTAGCCGTAGAGGTCATCACTGGGTACGTTCCGGGACAGAAGCCGATGGGACGGATTACAGGGGGTGGGAAAGCAAGAGAGGGTGAGCTCGAATGGGTGGATGACGAAGCCTGGAGAGAAGCAGGGAAGTGAGAGGCAGGCCCTGAGCCGGGTTTGGCAGCGCTGGATGTGAGGTGCCTGGTGGACATCTGGGCAGAAACGTCCAGTAGGTGGCTAGACGGCAGGGAGCTGGGGCCGCAGAGGGAGTGTGGGAGAGACGGGCACAGAGTGCTAAAAATAGAACTCGAGCCACACACACCTTCCACGGTTCTGGTCGCCACATCAGACAAAGTAAAAACAAACGGGTGAACCTTCTTTTAATATTTTAATTTAACCCGGTCCATCTAAAATATTTTCATTTTGACACTGGATCAACGTGAAAATTGTCCGATAATTGTCCATGTCATCACCACACGTGAGTGTAACGTACACACACGTTGTCTCTCAGTTTGGATTGGCCTCGCATCCCGTGTCCAGTAGCCACGTGTGGCTGGGGCCACCATACGGGACAGCGTGGGATGGATGGTAATAAAGCCGCAGCCGGATGAAGTCCCTCGGGGAAGACATGAGAAGGGATGAGAAGTGACCTAAGGCTGAGCCCCGGGGTGGCCCAGTGTGTCCAGGTCTGGCCAGGGAGATGGGAGGGAAATGCAGAGTGGGCTGTGGCTCGGAACCCGAAGAAACTCCGAGGACGGAGTGGTCAGTCGTGGCAAAACTGCGGCCACCCTGAGCGGGGAGAAGCCAAGAAGGAGGCCAGTGTGACAGACTCATCTGAGCAGAGGTGACACCCAGTTTCACACCAGGGAATGGATGCTGAGGTCTGGGCCAGGCTGGGGTTGTCTGAGCGCTCTGCGGGCCTCTCTCGACACCCGAAACTTGGCCTTGACTGTGGCTGGGGCACAGAGCAATATATTTTTTTAGGTAGATTTTTGTTTTTAATTATGATAAAATTCACATAACATCAAGTTCACTGTGTCAACAGTTTACAGTGTACAATTCAGTGGTCTTTAGTATATTCACAGTGTTGTGCGGCCACCACCACTAATCACCCCAAAAAGAAGCCCATACTCCTTAGTAGCTCACGCCCATTGCCTTTCCCTCTAGCTCCAGACAGCCACTCATCTGCTTTGTGTTTCGTTGGTTTTGCCTATTCTGGACATTTCAGATAAATGGAAGCATGCGATACGTGGCCTTTTGTGTCTGGCCTTTCACTCAGCATAACGTTTTCAAGGTTCTTCCATGTTGTATGCAGCTGTACTTCTGTCCTTTTTTATGGTAATAATATTCTGTCATCTGGGGGAACTGTGTTTTAGTTATCCATTCATCAAAAAGGTTCCTTTTGACTCTTGTGAATAATGTACAAATACATTGTGTGAACTTTGTTTTCAGTTCTTATGGGTAGATGCCTGTGCGCGGAATTGCTGGGTCATGTGGTATCACAGCTTTTTTTTTTTTTTTAAAGAAAGTTAACAGTTGAATTCCTCTGTCACGTCCCCTACATCATCTCCATCTTCCCTTCCCTCCCTGTGCCCTGCATTCAATGGTCATTATTCCCACGTACCTCCCTGTCCTTTTATCCTGGGCACACACCCCTGCGTTCCGTAGTTTCAAGCTTTACCTAAATAGTTGCACAGTCTCTGGTTAAGTTAACCAAGGTGATAAATAGCCCTTATTCCTCCATTTGGTGTACCGTGGGCGTTTCCTTACCCATAGCTGGAGGTGATGGTAAGGATCACCTCCCTCGAGGGCTGGAGAAACACCTAGAACAGAGCATGGCCTGGGGTCAGGGCTCGTGCCATGAGCTGTGACGATGGTGAAGACCATTAAGCAGCACCATTCCACTGGTCTCGGACAGACCTTCCACTGGTTTTGGTTTTAAGTTGATGACGGTCAGTCAGCAAACGTTCTCGCGCCGTCACCTTCAACACGCACGCGTGCCCGCCCCCAGGGTGGGTGTCCGGGAGCAGCCTCGCTGGGCTTGGTCCGCATCACTCCCAGCGGCACGCCGACCCAGGGTGGCCCCGCTCCTCTTCTGAGGGCCTGTCCCCGTGTCTCCTCGAGGGCAGCTGTATCCGAGGCCCGGCTGGCGGAAGGGAACAACGCTGCCTTGTTGCCATTCATGTTTCTCCTGCACATCCAGCGAAATGGCTTTTCACCTGGCCTTTGACTTGTGGAGGTCCCTCCTCCTGGGACTTCCCTCTGTGTCCTTTGCCCAGGCTTCGGTTGGGTCCTGTCCGGGAAACCCTTGACCTGGAGGCCGCAGCCTGGGCGGTCAGGAGCTCCCCGCGCCCCCTCTGTGTCCAAGGCCATGCCAGCTTCCGGTCCACGGTGTCCTTTCTTCACCCCCCAAATCCTCCTGAGGAGGAAATCGCCCACTGGAGAGAGTCAGTGGCTCCCCCCGGAAGCATGCTCCGCCAGTCAGGTCCTCAAGCACACGCGTCTGGCCCCGGTTCCTTGGTTTGTCGTGAAGAGATCAATGAGTTCGTCCCGGAGGGTGCCTGGCTCACTGCTGGTGCATTTCCTGCTGTCACCCCAGTGTTGGTGCTTCCCTGCTCGTCCCCGGCAGCGGCTCCGTCTCCCCCTGGGTAAAAGCAGGGTCGTCGCCATGGCCCTCGATGCCGGGCATGGTCTGGCCCCCTGTCCCCCTGTCCGATCTCCCGGCTTCTCCCCTCCACTGCTCGCTCACTCACGGCAGCTACACACAGGCCCGCGGCCGCCTCGGGGCCTCCACACAGGCTGTGCCCTCTCCCTGGGATGTGCCGGGCAGAGATTTTCGGGGTTTTCTCATTAAGCTCAGTTTTCCGTTCACCTGCCACCTCATCAGAGAGGCCTTCTTGCAAAACAGCGTGCCCGGCGCTCCTTGCACCTGCGCTCATTGGTGCCATAGCACTGACGCCGGACAGGGTCTGGTGTGTGTGCTCGGGTGTGGGCCGCCTGGCTAGAAGGTGAGCTCTGTGAGGACAGACGTTTGGACCAGTCTGTGCACCCCTGTCTCCACAGGGCCTCCAGCAGAGCCCGCTGCCCAGAGGCGCTCAGGAAAGTGTTTGGTAAATGAATGAAGGTGCACAGGCAGGCTTGACGTTTTGCGTAGTTCTGCCAGTGACCCCAAGGTTACTGAGATGGAACCCATTTTGCAGATTAAAAAAACTGAGGCTTGGTGGGTGATGAAGGCAGCACCAGATTGGATCCCTGGTCCCTCCGGCTCTCTCCACCTGCTGCTAGCCGCCCTTCCTGGGAGGAGTGGTAGAGGAGGGAAGGTCTGTGTGGGGCTGGGGTCGCGCTGACATCCCCCCACCCAATTGTGTCCCCACAGGGACAGCATGGACAGCGTGAAACAGAGCGCAGCCCTGTGCCTACTACGGCTGTACAAGGCCTCACCCGACTTAGTGCCCATGGGCGAGTGGACGGCCCGGGTGGTGCACCTGCTCAACGACCAGCACATGGTGAGCCCTGGGCCTGGCGCCCGGAGACCCTGGGCTCCTGCCTCCCAGAGCCACCCCCACCAATTCACCCAGAGACCCTTCTGCCTTGGACGCTCATGTGGAAGCCCGGGGAGTGTCCCACCCCCGCCCTGATTCCCACCTGGATGCCCAGGGCCCCCCACCTCTGTCCCTGCCTTTACTCAGGCACCTAGAGATCTTGGGCCAGTGTCCTGAGTACCTGTCACCCACCCAAGTATCCAGAAACCCCCATGTCCTTCCCCGATTAACCCCCCCACCCCCCAACTGTCCAGGGATCTTGTCCATTGTCCCCAACACCCATCACCCACCCGGCCCTTGAGTCTCTGCTTTCAGATCCGCAGCCTGGACACTTGTCGCCAGGCTGACCCTTCCCCCACAGCCCTGACCTGCCACTTGTCTGCCTCTGCAGGGTGTGGTCACGGCAGCTGTCAGTCTCATCACCTGTCTCTGCAAGAAGAACCCGGACGACTTCAAGACGTGCATCTCCCTGGCTGTGTCTCGCCTGAGCCGGGTGGGTGTGGTCTTGTCGTGGGCTGGGGGAGGTGGCCCTGGCATCTCTGTCCCCTGGAACGACTCCCTGGTCCCCCTCACTCTCCCTCAGAGGCAGCCTCACACGGTGGTTATGAACTCAGCCTCTGAGCTGGGCTCATCCTGGCTCTGCCACTTCCTGGCTGTGTGGCCCCAGACAAGTGGCTTCACTTCTCTGGGCCTCACTGACCCCATCTGTTCAATGGGGACAATACCAGTGCCCGGCTCACAGCGTAGCTGCTGGCAATCAGTCTGTATAATGTCAGTATGGGCCTGGGTGTCGTGAGCACCCAGCAGGTGAGAGGGGCTGTCCTGATCTCTTCCCCCTTACCTCACTGTCTCTGGCTTCCTCCTGCATTCCCTGCTGTTCCTCCTGCGCCTCTTAAACCTTTCCCTTCCTGTCCTTCCTTCTGCTCCTCTTACCACCTTTGCCCCTGGGAACAAACCCTGAGGCCGCCTGTGTTCCAGGCTCTGGGGACACAGATGAGTCAGACCCGAGCCCTCCAGGAGCTCCCTGTCCTGTTCGGGGGGGAGGGAGATGCAGCAGGGCAGGCCGACTGGCAAAGCTTTTCATAAAAGGGGTGATCTGGGCTGTCAGGGAGGTAGTACAGGGCATTGTAGACCCCAAAGGAGGTACTTACCCCAGCCTGGAAGTCTAGGAAGGCTTCCTGGGAGAGGTGATCCCTGGATGGAGACTCGGAGTGAGTATAAACGCTTCCTGGGCGGGTCAGAAGAGGCCTGGATTCGCAAGCAAAGAGAACAAACACACCAGCTCATTCAGTCGCTTTGTCATCCATTCACCATACATCTGAATGCTCCCGCGTGCCGGGCTGGTCGGGGAGACACGGACAGGGACACTGGGGGCCGGCACACGCCATCGTGGCCATGGCACATGGGAATGCTTCCTGGAGGAGGGATTTCCCAGCTTCAGCAGGAGTTTTCCATAAGGAAAAAAGTCCCGCACTCTTCCTGCTAAGTCCCCACGTCTTCCCCAAACCTTTCTTATGTCCGATCTTGTATTAGGCCTGGGAACCCAGAAAAGGGTCAGAGCCAATTCCTAACCCCTGAGCTGCTTCCAGCCGTGGGGGACCGCTACAGGGACACAAGTCTGCAGTGAGCTGGTGTGATCTGTGTTCTGTGGAGGAGCCCAGAGCATTGCGAGGCTCCTGTTTGGAGTAAGGGGCTCACAGAAGGGACTCGGTTGGCAGAGACTTCGTCTCCTGACAGCAGCATTGCGTGGAAAAGTCAGGAGCCCTGGCTTAGGTCGCTCGCTGTGTGCTCCAGGCCTCCTCACTCCCCTCCCCGGGCCTCAGATTCCTGCACCCACTTCGGAAGACAGTGTGGCTCTGCCCTGCCCCTGCCCTGTGCCCTTCCCTGTCCATGCCTCACCCCCTCTTCCGCCCCCAGATTGTCTCGTCGGCCTCCACCGACCTCCAGGACTACACCTACTACTTCGTCCCGGCGCCCTGGCTGTCGGTGAAACTCCTGCGACTGTTACAGTGCTACCCACCGCCAGGTACCGCCGAGCCCGCCCGGCCTGGGGCCTGGGGCCTGTCAGGGTTTCTGTGAGGCTGTAGGTGTTGGGGGGCAGCCCAAAGAATCGGACAGATCATCGTGCCTCGTGGATCTGCTGTGGGCCAGGGTCCCTGTGAAGCCACGCTTTTGTTTGCTCCAGCCCTGTAACATAGGGACTCTTGTCACGCCTGCCTTATGGGTGACAAAAGCAAGGCTGGGGGAGGGGAGGTCCTTGCCCAGGGTCCCCGAGATCCCCAGCAGATCAAGGGATGATTCCAGGCTGTGCTGTTTGAATGAGCATAGCTCTGTGCGAGATTTTCATGACCTTATTGCTCAAGGTCACAGCCATCGTGGGGATGATGAGCCTAGCGTGAGCCAGGTAACGCACCGGGGGCGTCTGTGCCCTCTCGGCAGGGCTAGTGAGGGGGAGCCATCCCTGCAGTATGCAGACAGGGAGCCTGAGGCTTGGAGATGAGACATCACGTTTCCAGGCCCAGGCAGCGACTAAGACGGAGTCCCTCCCTCTACCCCATAGGCCCTGGCTCCCCCTGAGCTCCCATTTCCTCAGCTGTCTGACCTCATAGAGCAGTTTGGAGGGACCCCGTGCTGAGGTGCTCAGCACACAGTAGGTGACTGATAAACCAGCTCCCTTCAGTTCAGCCAGGGCACCGAGCACCTGCTGTGGTCAGGGCCTGCGGGGTGGGCCTGAGTGTTCACATGCAGCTGTGCACGAGCGTGTGCGTGCGCACACGTGCGTATCTGTGAACGCATGACTGCGTGTGCACGTGTGTGTGTGCGCGTGCACACACTAATTGACTGTATAATGGAAGTGACACCAGAGGCCCTTCCCAGCCCGTGAAAGCCAGTGGGGTGAATTTTGTCACGTGGCCTTGGGAAAGCCTTGTTCCCCTTCTGGGCCTTCCTCACCCTGTAGGGAAGAGCTCGGGCACATCTCTAAGCTCACTTCCATCGCAGGAGTCCCGCCTCATCATTTTGGGTTGTGCCCAGAGCGGGCACCTCGCCTACTCTCACCCTCTGCGTCATCGGAATTATAGCCGTGGCCCCGAGCAAACGGTGCTGGCCCAGCGAGGCCATCTCTGATTTATCTACGAGAAATTTTTCCGATGCCGTATTATAAAAAATTCTCCAACGTCCAAACAAGTCGAGCGCACCCATCATCCAGACTTCACATTTTGCTGTGCATGCGTGCTCTCAGTTTGCTCTTTTTTTTCTGAAGTATTTAAAAATGAGTTAGAGACATCATGATGTTTTTACCTTTGAATATCTTGTTGCACATTTCTAAAAACTGTGGGCGCTTTTATTCACAGCAGCAATTCTGTGGTCATGCTTGAAGCTCACAACAGCTCCCCAGTGGTCTCAAAGACCCACTGTGGATTTTCCTAATTAGCCCCATAGTACTCACAGGCTGTTCAGACTGGGATCCAATCAAGATACAAGTATTTTTTTAATGTTTTTTTTTTTTTAAGATTTATTTACTTATTTTAGAGGGAGCAGGGGGAGGGGCAGAGGGAGAGAGAGAAGCAGACTCCCTGCTGAGTGCGGACCCCAGTGCAGGGCTCGATCTCATGACCCTGAGACCATGACCTGAGCTGAAATCAAGAGTCAAACGCCTAACCAACTGAGCCATCCAGGCGCCCCTCAAGATACAAGTATTGAGGGAGGCTTGGCTGGCTCAGTCAGTGGAGCACCCGTCTCTTGATCTCAGGGTCATGGGTTTGATCCCCACATTGGGCACAGAGATTACTTAAAAATAAAAATTAAAGAAAAAAAAGAAGAAAAAGGTACAAGTGTCGAATTTAATTATTTCTCATAAAGCTCTGTCTTAATCTGGAAGAATTGCCCCTTTATTCTGTGCCATTGGCTTTCACCCCCCCCTTTTTTTTTTTTAAAGATTTTATTTATTTATTTGACAGAGAGAGACACAGCGAGAGAGGGAACACAAGCAGGGGGAGTGGGAGTGGGAGAAGCAGGCTTCCGGCTGAGCAGGGAGCCCGATGCGGGGCTCGATCCCAGGACCCTGGGATCATGACCTGAGCCGAAGGCAGACGCTTAACGACTGAGCCCCCCAGGCGCCCTTCACCCCACCGTTTTATTATGAAAAATTTCAAACAGATCACTTGCAAGAACAGTGTCATGAACACGCAAGGCCCCTGAGACCCAGCGGAGACCATGAACGCTGCTCTTGGCGCCCCGGTTGGCTTGCTGTCTCAAACACACACTTACTTGCTCACTTACTTGACATAAGTTGCAGACATCATAATGCTCCGCCTGCCCAAAATACACCCACACACATTTCATGAGACCCAAGAACACTGCACAAAGCCGCAGTGCCCTTGTCACACCTGAGAAGACTCAAGATGACAGTGTCAGCTGCTGTCCAGGCACCATCCACACCCCGCCCACTGTCCAAGCTTTATTTGTATGGCTTAAACAAAATACAGTACAATTGAGGGCCACGACTTAGATTTCATTATGTCTTTGTCCCTTTGGGGGGTCTGGAATAGTCCTCCCCCCCCCCCCCATCCCACTACCTGTTTTTGAAGAAACGGGGACAGTTTGGCGTTGCAAGCGTGTCCCGCATTCTGGATTTGGCTCAGAGCTGCCTTGTGTCCTGTAGTTCATCCCTCTACCCCGAGAGCCGCCTGATACACGCGGGTGTGACATTTTCCTCTAGAACACTTGACAGCCGTTCTATGCACATGGTGTTACCTCGCACCCCACGGAATGGCAGTTATTGGTGTTGGTGTGAGCCCCTGGTTGGTGTGTATCTGTCTCAGGTGCTCAGACTGCTCCTCGGGGAGACCCCGGTTTCACAGCGTCTCTGGGGAAGGTTTCTTTGCTCTGTGAGAAACCTAAAGGGTATCAGTGCTGCAGAAGGGGAAACTGAGGCTCACAGGTGGGAGTCAGCGCCGAGCAGGACAAGAGCCGAGGTCTGGAGTGTTCTCTTCTGTTGGCCCGCTGCCACCTCCCCCAGTCACCTAGAGACCGAGGATGAGGAAGGATCAGAGACCCCAGCCCACAGCTGCAGGGCCCACACTTCCTGTGGAAGATGAGAGCCCTGGGGTGGCCCCTTGCCCCGCACATGGGCAGGGCTGACAGAGCTTATCCTGGAACATGCCCTCCATTTCCCCAGAGGATGCTGCCGTGAAGGGGCGGCTGGTGGAGTGTCTGGAGACCGTGCTCAACAAGGCCCAGGAGCCCCCCAAGTCCAAGAAGGTCCAGCACTCCAACGCCAAGAATGCCATCCTCTTCGAGACCATCAGCCTCATCATCCACTACGACAGGTGCCTGCCTGGGGAGCTGGGGGCCCAGGGGCCCGGGGGCCTGGACTCCTGGGAATCGTGACTTCGAGATAGGAGGATGATGAAGCTGTGAATTGTTACCTCCCCAGAGTGGTGCTGGACCCCTCCTGGAAAAAGCAGAATTCCCGACTCTCTTCATTTGGGCCCAACGGCCCAGATGTCTGGGTCGCCAGGAGTGGTCATGATGGGAACGGAGGGCAAGAGTTAAGACTCAGGTCCTGAAGGTGATGTGGGATGGGTCAGCTGGGCCCGTGTCCTCCACCTTCTCACGTCCCCCCGTTTCTGCTTCTTGTTGGCAGTGAGCCCAACCTCCTGGTGCGGGCCTGTAACCAGCTGGGCCAGTTCCTGCAGCACCGGGAGACCAACCTGCGCTACCTGGCCCTGGAGAGTATGTGCACGCTGGCCAGCTCCGAGTTCTCCCACGAGGCGGTCAAGACCCACATCGACACCGTCATCAACGCCCTCAAGGTACGCCACGTCGGAGCCTGCCCCAGGCCACGCCCTGTACGCTGGCCTGTGTCTCTGTCCCTCAGAGAGGCGCAGGGCTCAGAGGCCATTGCAGAGCCTCGAACATACCGCACCTGCTCTCCTCCCTCAGACGGAGCGGGACGTCAGTGTGCGACAGCGGGCCGCTGACCTCCTCTATGCCATGTGTGACCGGAGCAACGCCAAGCAGATCGTGTCAGAAATGCTGCGGTACCTGGAGACGGCGGACTATGCCATCCGTGAAGAGATTGTAAGTTCCGGGAGGGGCTGAGCGCCTGGACTTCTGGATCTCAGGGAGGAGGGGCCGGGGGCTGAGCCTCCTGGGGTCTCCGGATGGGGACCGTGGTGAGCCCAGACCTGGTGATTCCACAGTTTGACTGCCGTGTGCACACACTCCCGCCTGTCCTCCCTCCCTGGCTGGCAGGTCCTGAAGGTGGCCATCCTGGCCGAGAAGTACGCAGTCGACTACAGCTGGTACGTGGACACCATCCTCAACCTCATCCGCATTGCGGGCGACTACGTGAGCGAGGAGGTGTGGTACCGTGTGCTGCAGATCGTCACCAACCGTGATGACGTCCAGGGCTACGCTGCCAAGACCGTCTTTGAGGTCAGCACCCCCACCTCCCCCCCACTTCGCCCCCACAGTGGGACAGTGAGGCAGAGCAAGGACAGCTGGGGCTGTGGGGCCAGCCCGCCGTGGCCACCGTCCTGCTCCCACCTCCTCAGAGCGGTGCCTTTGGGCCACCAAGGGACCGGGGGCCGGGTCCTCACAGGCCAGTGTGAGGGTCAGCGGGCCGTGGGTGTGGGCCATCCAGTGCGTAGTCATCGATCTGCATGTCCCAGTGGTTTCCCGCTCCTTCTGCCCCAGGAGAGGGGGCCTGGTGCCACCGATTTTACCACCTGTGTGAGCAGAGGCCCGTCACTTAACTGGTTCGTGCCTCAGTTTCCCCACCTGTTATTCCACCCACATCATAGCGTTCATGAGTTCCACAAGTTAATGGGCGTCACGGGCTGAGCCCTGCACCTGGCACCCCGAGCAATCCTAAGTCAGGGCACACCGCTCCCGGCTGCCCTCACCCGCCCTGTCCCTGCCTCCAGGCGCTCCAGGCCCCCGCCTGCCATGAGAACATGGTGAAGGTCGGCGGCTACATCCTCGGGGAGTTTGGGAATCTGATCGCTGGGGACCCCCGCTCCAGGTGAGGCGGTAAACACATGCACTTCTGAGGGGTGCGGGGCTGGTGGTGACGGGGCCCCCGGGGATCCTCTCAGCCCCTCGCACAACCATCCGGTGGTTGCAAGACAACCCAGCTCCCCGGAGCCTCTGGGACAGAGCGTTGCAATGGCCACCGCCCCGGGTAGCCTCTGCTGGGGCGGCACCCCCGGGAGGAGGCAGGGGAGCCACGTGCTGACGCCCCCCCGCCCTCCCCAGCCCCCCAGTGCAGTTCTCCCTGCTGCACTCCAAGTTCCACCTGTGCAGCGTGGCCACCCGGGCCCTGCTGCTGTCCACCTACATCAAGTTCATCAACCTCTTCCCGGAGACCAAGGCCACCATCCAGGGCGTGCTGCGGGCCGGCTCCCAGCTGCGCAACGCTGACGTGGAGCTGCAGCAGCGCGCCGTCGAGTACCTCACGCTCAGCTCGGTGGCCAGCACGGATGTCCTGGTCAGCGCCGCGGCCCCCGCGAGCCCCTCCTCCACCCCTGCGCCTTGGCCGCCCTCTCCCCTGCCACCGAGCTGCCCCCGACCTGCTCTCGCCCTCTGACCCCACAGGCCACAGTGCTGGAGGAGATGCCGCCCTTCCCGGAGCGAGAGTCGTCCATCCTGGCCAAGCTGAAACGCAAGAAGGGGCCCGGGGCTGGCAGCGCCCTGGATGATGGCCGGAGGGACCCCAGCAGCAATGACATCAATGGGGGCGTGGAGCCCACCCCTAGCACTGTGGTGAGTCCCAGGGGCTGGGCCATCGGGGCTGGGGCCGCCGGGCGCTATCCCTTCTCACCTCCCCCTGCACCTCCCTGCAGTCGACGCCCTCACCCTCTGCCGACCTCCTGGGGCTGCGGGCAGCCCCTCCCCCAGCCGCACCCCCAGCGACCTCGGGTGCAGGGAACCTCCTGGTGGACGTCTTCTCCGACGGCCCGGCTGCCCAGCCCAGCCTGGGGCCCACCCCCGAGGAGGCCTTCCTCAGGTACCGCCGGCCCGGGCCCCCGGGCTGCCCCTTTTCCGTCTGCCCCCTCACAGCCCCCTCCTCCCTCCCTGTCCCTGTGCCTCTGTCGCCGTGGCTGCCACTTCCCCCGGCCTCCTCTCTCCCTCTGGCCACTCTGGACTCTTGGCTGACCCTGGCCACCCTGTGTCGTCCTTCCCCCTTCGCCATGTCTCAGCCTGCTCTTCCTTCTCTCTTTCCCTCCTCCCTCTTTCTCTCTCCCCCGACCCGGCCCTCTGCTGCCTCTCTGGGATTGGCTGCCTGCCACGCCTGTCTTCTCTTGTCTGCTCTGGGATTGGATGGCCCAGCGAGCTGGAGCCGCCTGCCCCTGAGAGCCCCATGGCTTTGCTGGCTGACCCAGCTCCAGCTGCTGAGTAAGGGGTGGCCTCAGGGTTGGGGGGCAGATCTGTGTCCCCAGGGAGGGTTAGGGGACTTCAGGCTCTTATCAAGGGGTTCCTGATGAGCTGCAGAGGCAAGGATTTGGAGGGGAGTGAAAGTCGGGGTCCTCTGACGTGGGGCAGGGGTGGTGGCACGCACCAGGGTCCTATTCCCATTAGAGGCAATCGCCAGTCTGATTCTGGGGTTCTTTGTGGGAATCTGGGTCTGTGGATTCTGGGGTTCTGTCCTTTGAGGGGTTACTGTCTCCCACCTTTAGCTTGGGTCTTCTCTAGCCCCCCAACTTCTTCCCATCTCACTGCTTTCCCCACCTGCAGCCCAGGTCCTGAGGACATCGGGCCGCCCATCCCAGAAGCCGATGAGCTGCTGAATAAGTGAGTCATGGGAAAGATCAGGAGGGAATGGGGACAGGTGGGGAGCACCGAGACGGGCCCAGACAGGCACCCCTGGCATCCTGAACTCCCTGCCGCCCCCACCTAGGTTCGTGTGCAAGAATAATGGGGTCCTGTTTGAGAACCAGCTGTTGCAGATTGGAGTCAAGTCGGAGTTCCGGCAGAACTTGGGTGCGTCCGGAGGGGGGCAGTGTGGGGATAGGGTTTCGGGGACACCTGGGTTTGGGTGGCATCTGGAGAGGAGGTTGAAGGAAGTCAGATGGAGCCCTACCCCTCCCCACCCTCTGCAGGCCGTATGTATCTCTTCTATGGCAACAAGACGTCCGTGCAGTTCCAGAACTTCTCGCCCACTGTCGTCCACCCTGGAGACCTCCAGACTCATATCCTCCCGGCCTGGCCCAGCCCCCTCCCCCGAGCCCTGACCCTCCCGGTCTGCCTTCCTGGCCACTGGGAAGCAGATGGACCCAGGTCCAGAACCCTGTTCAGTCTTCTTGAGAACCCGCGTTACTTGTTTGAGATACAGTGTTGTCTGTGAGACAGGGGTGGGCCTCTTCTCCCCAGGACAGCCTGGGGACAGTGAAGTGATGGGATAGGTGTGCCTGTTTGTCCCTGTCAGGCCTCTTCCATGTCCTGACCTTGTCCTCCACTGGGCTTCACACTCACGATTCCAGTGCCTTCTGCATTCAAGAGCCAGGCCTGCAGGTCTGGATGCTGAGCAGGGCCTTCTGTGTGATCTGAGCCAGTCACTTGTCCCCTGTCTGAAGTGTAGACCCTCTTCCTTCTCATAGCGTTGTGAAGGTCAGTGTGGTTGGAAAACTCTGGAAGGGTGGCTGGCATAAAGGAAGGTGTCAGCCCTCCTTTCCCTGTCATTTCACGCCCACGAAATGACAGGGGTTAGGCCCCAAAGCTTTGAGGACCTTTTCAGTCCTTTGCCTCATTCAGCCAGCCCTCATCAACATCTCCAGAACCCCAGGCAGGCTCAGCTCTGTGCTGGGCATGGGTGGGGGACAGGGGCGGGAGATGCCTAAGACCCCACCCTTGCCAGCTTGAAGGTAGATGTAATAACGCTGCCGCCATTTTTGGTGCCCTGACCGTGTGCCAGACACACGGACAAGTGAGCGTGCCGGATTATTGCACTGAATGCTGAGGACACGGTGTCATTTTGCAGCTGAGGCTAAGAGGTGAAGTAGCTTGCCCAGAGTCCCCGAGGTGGTAAGATCCAGGATTCAAACTCGACTCAGCCATCCCAGCCCCGGAAGGGCTTCTGCCCTAATACGGCGTGACATGTGCCATAACGGAGGTCCCTGAGCCCATCATGGAAGGCCGGAGTAGGCACCCAGGGGGGTGGCCGGAGGTCTCACTTAAGAAGGGCTTTGAAGTTTGGGCCTTGCACGATGCGCCCGGGGGGGCAGGCCCGGCTCCTCAGTGGCCTGCAGGCTGGGGTTCGGAACCAGCAGGGGTTCGTGGCCAAGACTGCGGGGGGCAGGGGGGGCCGCCTCCCCGCCTCGCTCCGGCTTCCTTGACCCCCGGCGCCTACAGCTGGCCGTGCAGACCAAGCGCGTGGCCGCGCAGGTGGACGGCGGGGCGCAGGTGCAGCAGGTGCTCAACATCGAGTGTCTGCGGGACTTCCTGACGCCCCCGCTCCTGTCCGTGCGCTTCCGGTGAGTCGGGCGGGGCCCTGCCGAGCGGCCGCGGTCTCCCTGATGGGGGCCGGGCTCTGATGGCGCCTCCTTGCTCCCGCCCCCATGCCAGGTACGGGGGCGCCCCCCAGTCCCTCACCCTGAAGCTCCCGGTGACCATCAACAAGTTCTTCCAGCCCACGGAGATGGCGGCCCAGGATTTCTTCCAGCGCTGGAAGCAGCTGAGCCTGTGAGCGGCGAGGGGGGCCCGAGCCGCAGCTGCGCTTCAGGGGGGGCGGGGCGGGGCCTTCCAAGCACCTGACCCGAACCTTTCCCCACCCCCAGCCCCCAACAGGAGGCGCAGAAAATCTTCAAAGCCAACCACCCCATGGATGCAGAAGTCACTAAGGCAAAAGTGAGTGACCACTGGGCGAGACAGGAGAGGGGCCCCTGGACTCACAGCCCAGGCCGACCTCTCCCTAACTGGGGTTTGGGGAGCGGTACCCATTTTTCCGTGCCTCTGCTTTCCCATCTGTAAAATGGGAACCATAAGGGTTTCAGGGGAACCCCGGTTTGCTACTGCCCGGTGGCTCCCAGGTCTGGCACCCTCTGACGGCTACCCTTCTTCCCCAGCTCCTGGGGTTTGGCTCTGCTCTCCTGGACAATGTGGACCCCAACCCTGAGAACTTCGTGGGGGCTGGCATCATCCAGACTAAAGCCCTGCAGGTGGGCTGTCTGCTCCGGCTGGAGCCCAACGCCCAGGCTCAGGTGAGTGGTGGTCTGGGAGGCGCCCCTGAGACTGACTACCCCCTGCCTCACTGTGTTCGTTTTTAATCCCGCCCTTCTGCTCTTTGTCCCTGTGTTCTCTATCTACTGTCTTCCTCGCCACATCCTTTCCACCCTTCTGGGTCTCACTTTTACTCTTCACCCTTTCCCTCCTGTGTTGTTTTTATTCCTGCCTCCTTTCCCTTCCATCACCTTTCTGATCCCTTTCTCCTTTTTTCTCCTTTATCTCCCTGTATCCTCCTCTCCCGGGCTCTCTGTCCACTCTGCCTCCTCCCTGAGTCTGCACCGCCATGTCCCCCACCCAGATGTACCGGCTGACCCTGCGCACCAGCAAGGAACCCGTCTCCCGTCACCTGTGTGAGCTGCTGGCCCAGCAGTTCTGAGCCCTGGACTCTGCCCCCCGGGGATGTGGCCGGCGCCGGGCAGCCCCTAGGACTGAGGCAGCTTTGGTGGATGGGGCAGTGAGGGGACCTCCACTGGTGACAGGGAAGACCCCAGGGGTGGGGGGACGCCTGGAACCTTTCTCCGGCCTTTTGTATTTTTATTTTTGTTCATCTGCTGCTGTTTACATTCTGGGGGGTAAGGGGGAGCCCCCTCCCTCCCTTTTCCCCCCTAAGCACAGAGGGGAGAGGGGCCAGGGAAGTGGGCGCCTCCTCCCCTCCCACCCCACCCCATCGTAGCCCCTCCTGCCCCCCCGCATCCAGGGGCTGTGTATTATTGTGAGCGAATAAACAGAGAGACGCTAATAGCTGTGACTGTGTGACCGGCTCACGGCCAGGGGTCAGAGGAGCGGGGTGAGGGCATGCAGTGTGTGGGTGGCCAAGCCCCGCAGCGCGTGCGTGGGACTCTGGGCGGACAGCAGTAGCAGCCGCCGCGGCCCCGACTGCAGAGCCACCAGCCGCCATCCCGTGCCTGGCTCCTCAGGCCCGGACACCAGGTAGCAGGCTCTTGGCACCTGGCTCCTCTGGGCCGCATCCTCCACCTTCTCCTCTGGTGACCCCGGCTCTGGAGGAAGGACAGGAAGGGCCAAGGTGACCAGTGGGGCCCAGACAACTAGAATGCCAACCTGCAGGAGCAACACCACACCCTGGGCCTAAGTCTGACTCCTGACGGGCAAGGGCCTCATGGCTCCAGCCGGCTGTCAGTTGCCTGAAGAAGGACATGGACCTTCTCCCCCTTCTTCCCAGCCAGCCTCCATCCCCCCTCCCTCCTGGGGATGCTCTGTGCAGCCCTGGACAGTCCGCTTAGCAATACAGATCACAGACACGCAGGTATACTGACCAGGTACCAGGCGCTGGACTCCAGGCACAGCCCTTGGAACCCTCCCTGGGGGGGGCCCCCTGCCCCACTTTATGCGGGGAAGGTGGGGGAGGTGGAGTCAGGCAGCTAGGAGGGGCCAGTCCTCTGTCCCTCCTTTGTCTCCCTAGGGCCTCAACGTTTCCTTCCTCATCTAGGCTCTGTGGAACACCCCCCATCAGTGTGGATGCCCCCGTCCTCCCTTGTGTGAGCGGAGACTCGGTGTCCCAGGAGTGCGCAAAGGGGGCACACCTGGTGGGAAGTGCGAGGCGGTGACCAAGGTGTAGAAGGCGCGCAGGAGGCGCCGACGATGCTCAGGAGAAGGCTCTGGTTGGGGGGAAGAGAGGGTGACAGAGAGCCCCTCCTGGGCGCAAGCTCCTCCCGGCCTCACCCTCCTCTCAGTCACCTTGATCCGCAGAGGGCTCCACCGTGAAGAGGCAACGTTTCAGTTCCAGGTGGAGAAGCAGCAGCCTGTGAGAAAGGGGGTGTCATGGCCAGGGCAGAGGGGATGAGGACCCCCAAACCACACCCCCGTCCAAGCCCTACCCGAGGATGTCCATGTGCAGGGGGAAGCCAGCGGGCAGCGCTCGGGGTCCCAGCGGCACGCAGGCCCGCAGCGGGTCTAGCACTGGCTGCCACCAGCGGTCCAAAAGCTGAGGCGAGGCCGGTGGGTGAGGTCAGGGGCGGGTACCAGGGGAGGGGGCGTGGCCAGGGAGGAGAGGAGGGGCCCACGAGGGCGGGAGGCCGAGGGGACCAAGGAAAGGGTGAAGCCTGGAAGGATGGAATGAGAGCGATAGAGGGACGGGGCTGGCGGGAAGGTGATTGGAACGCAGTCCGCGGGGGGCGGGCCCTGGAGGGGCGGGGCTGACGAGGGGCGGGCCCAGAGTGGAGAACGCTGGCAGGGCGGGGTGCTGAGAGAAGGGCCGCGGCTGGCGGGCAGAGGGTGTCATAGGGGAAAAGCGGGGACATGGGCCGGATTCACCTGTGGATCCAGCTGGCTGAGGGGAGGGCGCGGCCCGCAGAGCAGACACAGCTCCAAGCCCGGCAGCAGCGTCAGGGTCAGAAGCCGGTGCGGGACCTGAAGGGGGACGCAGCGGGGGCTGGCCGGAGCTCCGCCCCTTCCCACCGAAGCCCCGCCTCCTCGCGTCCCGGCCTTTAGGCCCTTTGCTCCCACCTGTCCCAGGCGTCCCGACCCCCCCCAACTCACCGTGGGACTCCCGTGCGGCAGGTACACCGGGTAGTCTCGAGCTGCCTGAGGCGGCAGGGACCCCACCAGCCAGGGGAGCAGCACGGCCTCCGGCGTCCCCAGCCGCCACCAGCTTTCTGTTGCTGCCACCACCCGGCCCGACACGACCAGGCTGCCAAAGGCCGTGCCCGCCGCTTCGGCGAACCCAGAGAGGGCTTCCTGGGTCAGGAGACATGAGCAGGGGCGGCAGTGACTTCCCAGGTGGGCGAGGAGTGTGAAGAGACGGGCATACAATTCAAAGTTTGCCTAGTGGCATGCTCACATGCCTCACCCTCCCTGGGCCTTCACCTTCACACACAGGTACCATCCCCGAGTCACACTGTAAAGTTAAACAGGTAGGGTGGCTGCTCCCTAGCCTGACACGTGTTACTGAAGCTAATAATCACAACAGCCGCAGCTGCGGTTTATTGAATCCTACTATGTGTCAAGTAGGCGCAATCAACCACCTACTCCAGCTAGGAGAGGTCAAGTCGCCGGCTCCTAGTCACATCATGAGAGGTGGCCATGCCAGGGGCATCAACAAGAGCGGTATTTAAGGAAAGATAGATGTAAGTTCACCAGCAAAAGGAACAGCATGTGCCAAGCAAGAAAGCTGGGAAGTTGTTGGGGTCCGTGGGACCCCTGAAGCAGCTGGGTGAAGGTAGACTGTGGAGTTAGCAGAGGTCAGGGTGAGCATGTTGGTGGGTTTCAGATTCCACAGGTCCTCAAACACCAGGCTGGGGGGACGGGAGCTTGTCCTGGGGGTGATGGAAGCCATGGGAGGGCTGTGAGCTGGAGAGGGGTGGGGTCAGTTCTCAGTGTAGAAAGACCCTTCTGGGGCCAAGTGGGGGTTGGAATGGAAGCCCAAAGGAGGAGAAAAGGTCGAGGAATGATCCAGGGGTAAGAGGATGAGGACCGAGCCAGGGCCAGTGACAGGTTTAAGGGTTCCCAACACATCTCAGTACCTGCAGGAGAGACCCCTCTGGAGGAACCACGCAGTCCACACACTGGGTCAGGTCCCCGATGAGCTCAGAGTCCCCCAGGAAACTGTCAATGAGGCGGTAACTGGCCTAGCAGGAAGAGGAGGGAGGAGCTTAGGACCCAGGTGGGCCCCAGATCTGCTGCCTCCCCTTCAGAAAACTAGCCCTGCTGGGCCTGGCTCTAGAGTCAGTGACCAGGCTGCCCCAGGGGCTCCTGGGAACTGTAGTTTCCAAATATCAGTGACATGCGATCCTAACTTCCACGCTCACATCCTGCAGCCTCACCCTCAACTCCTTCTTCAGTCTCTCTACGTTGCGGATATTGGTCAGTTCTTCAAGTCCTACAAGAAGAACCTAGAAGAACCAAGTAAGAGAGCCGGGGCTGGGTGTGGATCTGGACTCCTGGTGTGAGGGAGAAGGATGCTGAGAGCTCAGATTTCTGGGTTTGGGGAAGAGGGCTGGGGAGTCTCACCATGGCCCCAAACACCATCTGGAGTAGTCTCTCCAGCCTCAGCTCCGAGGTGCCCTCCTCAGATGACAGAACAATGAGGGTGATGCTGTGAGAAAGGAAGGTGAGAAGGAAGAATGAGTCCAGGCCAGGGAAACAGGGCCGTGAGGAGAGTAAAGTCTGCCCTTGATCCTGGATGCCAGCTACATCTTTTGCCAGCCAGCATAACCTGCTTCTCATACAGAGAAACTTAGGGATCGGAGAGGGTAACTGGCTTGTCGAAGATTCCACAGCCAAGTAAACAGCTGGCCTTGGAGAGCTGGTAGGCCTCAGGGTCATCTTCAACAGGGGCCATCACCCAGGCCCTGGCCCTGCCCCAAAAGCTACAGCTTGGAGACCTGTCATGGAAGCTTTTCCACACCACGGTCGTGTCCTCCGTCCTTGCAGAGCTCAGCTGCACCTCGAGATTCTGCCCAAACATGTGTACTCCATTGAGGGAACCGATGACAGAGAACGGGAGCTGGGGAAAATTTGGGAACATTAGACAGGAGCCCCCAGTCCCCTCCACCTTGGAACCCAAGTGTCCAGGGCCCCAGCCCCCTCCTCTTTCTATATCCCCTGGCCCCTCCTCCTCTGGGAACCAGGATTATTAGTCCAGTCATTGCACCCTTGGCCCTCTAAACTCAACTCTGAAACTTCTCCAGACCCCACTCCCTTGACAACACAGAGTCCAAGGGCCTAGCCCATTTCTATTTTGAAGATCCAGGGGTCCAGGGCCCCACCTGCTGGCGGGCGGGGGCGCCGCCGCGGCTGCTTCTGCAGAATAAGGGGACTCCGCTGGTGGCCGCAAGGCAAAGCAGATGTACGGTGCCCTCTGTCCCCTCCTCGCCCATCTGGAACCCCCTCCAGTCCCCTCGTGGGGGCAGTCAGTGACCACCTTGGCGTATGCCCGTAGTCACACTAAGTCGGGCGGCCGGTCGGCCGTCCGAAGCCGCCAGAGGGCGAGATGGGGAGCTGATTGGAAGAGAAGTAGATTTCCCGCCTTCTTCATCCAACTCAAACCCACCCTCAGTCTCTATTCCAGCACCTCCCCAAGCTCCATTAGGTTCTCTTCCGCCTCAACCGGAAGTCACCTGCCCCTAACAAAGATGGCGCCCATCGTGCGTGTAAAACTTCGTAGTTTCCCCCTAATGGTTTGATTCCATTTATTTAAAGAAGAGAATGAAGAGCCCGGCTTGAAAGTAGTGGCCGCGCCAAGGCGTTGTCTAGCAAGCATCAGGTAGGCTAGGATGTTTTACATTCTAAATTGATAAACAGCTGTGCCCCACTCAAAGATGGTGGCGGTGCCGAGGCGTTGCCTAGCAACCACATTCCGTCTAATTTCCAGTCTAAGGCTGCAGAGAGCAGTGCCCCACTCCAAGATGGCCGCATGACGAATCTCGCGCAAAACCGAGAGCAATACCATCTCCCCCTTCAGCCTCGCGGGATGGTTTGGTCCGGCCAATGTTGCCTAGCAACCACCAAATGAGCCGGTTGTTTTTGTTATTAGAAAAAGAAAGATGAAATCCTTTATTTTCCAGAATCATAAAAACAAGATTATTTCTGTAATAAATTTATACATGTTAGTGCAGCATGCTGAACGTGAAAATACTCCTTCCCAAACCCTTTCCCGAAATAAAAATTTGACAGTTTAACACAGAACATTCACAGATTTTGACAAATACGATCACGGGTGCTAATGTTGCCTTCAAACTTTTTCTCATTAGACCAAATAAATATATGTTGTTTTTTAAAAATGTCTTTTTATAATCAACATTATGCATGTAACAAAATCGATTTAACCAATCCTGTATTGACATACATTACTTTCCTTCCTCTGTGTGTTTAAACTGATAAAGTAAAATTTCATTTAGTTATGAATTTAATCAGCTAGAACTTTTCTATTTTGTGAGAATATGGCCTTCATTCACCCAAATGTATTTGTGAAATATATAGTAATGTTAAAAAACATGTTTCCTTTCAGACATGTTTTGCCTGCATTCTAGATTTGATTTCTTTCTTTTTTTTTTAAGATTTATTTATTTATTTATTTTAGAGAGAGAGCATGAGCAGGAGGGGCAGAGGGGAAGAATCTCCAGCAGACTCTCTGCTGAGCCCACAGCCCAACAAGGGGCTCCATCTCTCAACCCTGAGATCATGACCTGAGCCAAAGTCCAGAGTCAGACAACCCTTAACTTACTGAACAATCAGGCGCCTCTCTAGATTTGATTTGTAACAGCTGATAATATTAGGATGTTTATCTGCACACTAAGTTGCATCAAACTTTTAGAGGAAGAAATGTACACAAAATAGCAAATGAGTAGGGAGGCACCTGGCTGACTCAGTCTGAGGAGCCTGCAACTCTTGATCTTGGAGCCATGAGTCTGAGCCCCACTCAGACTGGGTCGGGTGCAGAGATTACTTTTTTAAAATGAGTTAGGAATGCCTGGGTGGCTCAGTCAGTTGGACATCTAACTCTTGATTTTAGCTCCGGTCATGATCTCAGGGTTGTGGGATCGAGCCCCAAATTGGGCTCTGGGTTCAGCATGGAGCCTGCTTGGAATTCTCTCTCTCTGCCCTACCCACCTGCTCACATGCTCTCTATCTCTAAAATAAATAAATCTTTTTAAAAATGAAGTAAAATCTCAATTTCTTCCTGTAGTTCTATGAATTTTTCTTTAGTCCATTTATATTTATTATGACTACTGATATATTTGGATTTATTTCTACCATCTTATTTTTATATTTCTTATCGTCCTGCCTTTTTAAAGCTTTTTCCTCCTTTCTTATCTTTTCCTGGATTATTTTTTCATTTCCTCAATCCATTTTTCCCTCTCTCTTCTGGTTTCAAATGTATACACTCTAATTCTCTTTTGTTTTTATTGGTTACCCTTGAAACTTTACCATACACAATTTAGCAAAAAGTTAACAAGATCTTAAATGCTCTCTCAAATACTACAAAGAGCATATAGCAGTTTACCTCTGTTAAACTCCATCCAGACTAACCAACTAAGTGTTGTCAGCATTGTAGCTGTGACTTTTTTATGCCTTCATTGAATATTTTTCTTTTTTAAAAAAATTTTTTTAAAGATTTTATTTATTTGCGAGAGAGAGAATGAGAGACAGCATGAGAGGGAGGAGGGTCAGAGGGAGAAGCAGACTCCCTGCTGAGCAGGGAGCCTGATGTGGGACTCGATCCCGGGACTCCAGGATCATGACCTGAGCCGAAGGCAGTCGCTTAACCAACTGAGCCACCCAGGTGCCCTCACTGAATATTTTTCTTATTTTATGCAGGCAATGTTTATTTGTAACTACATAAGTACTTGTGTTTCATTTGCCCTCCCATTTCCTTCTTGCCTCTCAGACCATCCTTTCGAGATAATTTTAAATTTGCCTCCTTCCTGAAGTACATCTTACTGGAAAACTGTTTCTCTCCTCACACTTCTGACACCCATTGTGGGGGTTGTCCACACCAAGCAATCCTCCAGTTTTCTGTGGACACCAACAGAAAACTTACAAGTCAATTCAATTCTGACACTAACCACCAGGAGGCAGCACAGAGAAGGTCAAGGGCTTAGTCCCAGGAGACTGCCCCCACTTCAAACACCAAATCACAAGTAGTGGGTCCTCAGGATATCCATATTTCTGTCTGAGTTTGCTACAAGTTGGGGGTTCCACCTTCTCAGATTTCATGATTTGCTGTAATGGCTCACAGAGCCCAAGGCAGCACTTAGTATTACTGGTTTCTTTTCTTTTCTTTTTTTTTAAGTAGGTTCCATACTGGGCTTGGAGCTCAACATGGCGCTTGACTTAACAACCCTGAAATCGAGACCTGAGCTGAGATCAAGAATCGGATGCTTAACCGACTGAGCCACCCAGGCACCCCAGTATTACTGGTTTCTTGTAAAATCTATTATAAAGGATAAAAATGAACAGCCAGATGAAGAGGTACCTAGAGGGAGGTCCAGAAGGGTCCTGAGTACAAGAGCCTGTGTCTCTATGGAGATTAGGGTGCACTATTCCCCCAGCACGTGGATGCATTCACCAACCCAGAAGTCCTCTGAACCCATGTCTCTTAGGTTTTTTATTGCAGATTTCATTAGGTAGGCATGGTTGATTAAATCATTGGCCATTGTTGATTAACTCAATCCCCAGGGCTTCAGGGGGTGGGGCTGAAAGTTCCCCTTGAATCATGCCTTGGTCCTTCTGGTGACCAGTCCCATTCTGAAGCTATCTAGGGGACCCCAGCCACTAGTCATTTCATCAGCCTACCAAAAGACACTCTTTTCACTGCAGAGATCCCAAGGGTCTTAGAAGGTCTTGTGTGAGGAACCAATAGGACACTGAGGCCTATATTACAATAAAAAATGCTCCTACCACCCTTAATGCTCAGGAAATTACAAGGGTTTTAGGAACTCTGGGCCAGGAAGTGGGACAAGGAGCAAATATATATATATATATATATTTTTAAGATTTTATTTATTTATTTATTTGACAGAGAGAAACACATCAAGAGAGGGAACACAAGCAGGGGGACTGGGGGAGGGAGAATCAGGCTTCCCACTGAGCAGGGAGCCCGGTGCGGGACTTGATCCCAAGCCCGATTCAGGACCCCTGGGATCATGACCTGAGCCAAAGGCAGACGCTTAATGACTGAGCCACCCAGGCGCCCCTATATTTCTTACTATATCATATTATCACATCCTTTAGAAAGTCTCTTGGAGTTAAATTCTGTTTTTATTACCTGGAATGTTTTACCCCACCTTCATTATCATACAGTTCTGGGGTGATAGTTAAATTTTTTTTTGAGAGAGAGAGAGAGAGAGAGAGAGAGCATGGGGGAGGGGCAGAAGGAGAGAAGAAAATCTCAAGCAAGCTCCACACTCAGCATGAAGCCCAACTGGGACTCAATCTCACGACTCTGAGTTCACGATCCAGGCCAAAATCTAGAGTAGGACGCTTAACTGACTGAGCCACCTGGGTGCCCCCAGAGTGATAGTTCATTTTTTCCGAGTCTAAACATATACCACCTTGTAGTTTCTATTTTTGCTGTTAAGAAGTTGGCTCTAATTCTACATATAATTTCTTTTTTTTTTAAGATTGTATTTATTTATTTGACAAAGAGAGACACAGCGAAAGAGGGAACAGAAGGAGGGGGAGTGGGAGAGGGAGAAGCAGGCTTCCCGCTGAGCAGGGAGCCCGATGCGGGACTTGATCCCAAGACCCTGGGATCATGACCTGAGCTGAAGGCAGACGCTTAACGACTGAGCCACCCAGGTGCCCCTGTACATATAATTTCTTTGTGGAGGTCTGTTCTTTCACTCTGGGTACACTTCAGTCTTCTCCTTAACTACAGTGAGTCAAAGTGAGCAGTTTTTTTAAAATGTGATTTTATATTCTGTGCTTCCGGGATCCAAGAATTCATGTTTTGCTTTGCTTACGCTTTTTTTTTTTTTTTTTTTAAGTAATCTCTCTGCCCAACGTGGGGCTTGAACTCAGAACCCTGAGATCAAGAGTTGCATGTTCTATGGACTAAGCCAGCCAGGTGCCCCAGTCGTTTTGTTTTTTTAACTTCTAATCAATTCTAGAAAATATACAGCAATAAACTCTTAAAATGTTGCTTCTCCTTGGGGCGCCTGGGTGGCTCAATCTGTTAAGTGTCCAACTCAGGTCATGATCTCAGGGTCATGGGATCGAGCCCATGTTGGACTCTAAGCTCAGTGGGGAGTCTGCTTCTCCCTCTGCTCCTCTCCCTACTCGTGCTCTCTCTCTCTCAAATAAATAAATAAAATCTTTAAAAAAAAGTTGTTTGTCCTGTATTCTCTTTTTTCCCCATTTCTGACTCAGGTTAGAAAATTATTAGACCTCTTTCTAGCCCCCATATCCGTTTTCAAATTTTAAAAATATTTTTCATTTCCTAATATTATATTCTGGGTAATTTCTTTTTTTTTTTTTTTTTAAGATTTTATTTGAGAGCGTGGGCGAGAGAGAGCGAGCACAAGCAGGGGGAGGGGCTGGGGGAGCGGGAGAAGCAGACTCCCCTGAGCAGGGAGCCCGATGTGGGGCTCGATCCCAGAACCCTGGGATCATGACCTGAGCTGAAGGCAGACGCCTAACGACTGAGCCACCCAGGCGCCCCTGTTCTGGGTAATTTCTTATTGATCTTTCAGTTCACTAATTCTCTCTTTAGCTGGCTGTTTAAATTACCCACTAAGTTGTGTTGTTTTTTTTTTTTCAACAATTATATAAAATTTCTCCTCAAATCCACTTATTCTTTCTCCATATTTTCTTGCTGATGGGCTGATCTTTGTGATTGTGTTAGTAGCAGGCTGCTTCTAAAATGATTCCCAGTGATCTCTACCTCCTGCTACTCGGTATCTTTTCTCTTTCCTGGTGTGTGCACAAGACCTGTGAGTTACTCTTGACAATGGAATTCATCAGAAATGATGGGATGGGGGCGCCTGGGTGGCTCAGTTGGTTAAGCGACTGCCTTCGGCTCAGGTCATGATCCTGGGGTCCCAGGATCGAGTCCCGCATCGGGCTCCCTGCTCAGCGGGGAGTCTGCTTCGCCCTCTGACCCTCCCCCCTCTCATGTGCTCTCTCTCTCTCAAATAATAAATAAAATCTTAAAAAAAAAAAAAAGAAATGATGGGATGTCACTTCTGAGATTAAGTCATAAAGATTGTGACTTCCATCTTGCTTGCGTTCTCTCTTGCCAGGACTGTCTCTTGCTTGTTCTGATATAGCCAGTGCTATGTTGTGACCCACGCAAAGGGGAGGTCCGTGGAACTGAGGACAAGCTCTGGCCGACAGCCCGTGAAGAACCAAATCCCGCCAACGATGACAAGAGTGAGCATGGAAGCAGATCTTTCTCCAGTTCTTCCTTGAGATAATGACAGGGCTAGCTGATGCTTTGACTGAAGCTAGTGAGACACTCAGAAGCGTAGGAGCTAGCTAAGCCATGCCCGGATTCCTGATCGGCAGAAACTCTGAAATAATTAGTGTTGTTTTAAGCCACTAAGTGTTGAGGTAATTTGTTACACAGCACGAGATAACTTAGATAATGTCCTTTGTTTCTCTCACCATTTTGCACATTATGGTACATTACAAACTCAACCATTCCAGGACTTGGAGTCCCGGCAGTGGGGATCTCACATCTGTTAATTGTTCTTTCTGAGGACTCTAACTTACCGTCCTTGCTTCTGTGCTGGTAGTCTTTGACTCTGAACTCATTACTTGATATTGACCTGAGTCCTGTGAGGAGCATTTACGTCTACTTTTGCAGATTTTTAGGAGTGTTACCAATCTGGAGCTGCCCTGGGAGGCCCTGGCTTACCAGGAAAAAAAGGCTCCGTTTTCCAATTCACAGCTACATTCAGGGTCTTGGTGATGTCAATGCAGCCCCTTCCCTGTGAGGCAGTTCTACTCAAAAGTCCTCTTTTTTTGTGAATTTTTGGCTCTCTGTTTTTTTTGGGGGGGGGAAGTAGTAGAGGGATTCTTGAAGAACTTTTATTAGATCTATGTGTTTTTTTTTTTTTAATATTTTATTTATTTATTTGTCAGAGAGAGAGAGAGCACAAGCAGGGGAAGCAGCAGGCAGAGGGAGAAGCAGGCTCCCTGCTGAGCAGGACCCCCGCTCTCAGGACCCTGGGACCATGACCTGAGCCAAAGGCAGACGCCCAACCAATTGAGCCACCCAGGCGCCCCATGAGGTCTATCTTTTAAGAAACCATCAATGTTGGGGCGCCTGGGTGGCTCAGATGGTTGAGCGTCTGCCTTTGGCTCGGGTCGTGATCCCGGGGTCCTGGGATCGAGCCCCACGTCTGGCTCTTGGCTCGGCGGGGAGTCTGCTTCTCCCTCTCCCTCTGCCTTTCCCCCTGCTCATGCTCTCTGTATCTCTGTGTCTCAAGTGAATAAATAAAATCTTAAAAAAAATGACAACTGCTTTAAAAAAAAAAAACCATCAATGTTGCAAAAACAGTATTATAACACCTAATCCATCATAATGCCAGAAGCTGAAGTCCAGGCTAAAATATCCAATTGTTCATTTTTACCGTTTGTAATACATTAACGGAAATGTATTAAAAATCAGTTAGGGGTGCCTGGGTAGCTGAGTCAGGTAAACATCTGTCTTTAGCTCAAGTCATGATCCTGGGGGCCTGGGATCCAGCCCTGGTAGGGCTCCCTGCTCAGCGGGGAGTCTGCTTCCCCCTCTCCGTATGTCCCTCTCTCCCGACTTGTGCCCTCTCTCTCTCAAATAAATAAATAAAATCTTTAAAAAAATCAGTTAATACAACCAGTCATACATTCAGCTTATCTAAAGAAAGGTTTCCTTTTAGTTAACAGTGCAGATTTTAATGTTAGGAAGCATTTTAATCTTCTTACCTGTTAATCATTTTTCCTTTCTCCAATTTAATCTTCCTTATAATTTTATTATTTTTTTAAAAGATTTTATTTATTTATTTGACAGAGAGAGCAAGAGAGCACAAGCAGGGGGAGCAGCAGAGGGAGAAGCAGGCTCCCCGCTGAGCAGGAAGATTGATGCATTGATCCCAGGACCCTGGGATCATGACCTGAGCTGAAGGCAGACACTTAACCAACTGAGCCACCCAAGCGCCCCTTCCTTATAATTTTATTAAAGTTGAATTACACTGGCATAAAAAAATGGGAGCTGCTTTAGATTAAAAGAAACTTAAGAGATATAATGTCTAAATATGTTTGGTCTTTGGATTCTGATGCAAATAAAACAATTGAAAAAAGGCATTTTGAGAGAATTGAGGAAATCTGATTGTGGATTTAGTGTTAGATGACACCAAGAAATAATTTTGTTGGGGCGCCTGGGTGGCTCAGTCGTTAAGCGTCTGCCTTCGGTTCAGGTCATGATCCCAGAGTCCTGGGATCGAGCCCTGTAGCCTGCTTCTCCCTCTCCTACTCCCCCTGCTTGTGTTCCCTCTCTCGCTGTGTCTCTGTCAAATAAATAAATAAAATCTTTAAAAATAAAAGACTTCAGCAAAGAAAATAAAAGAGAAAAGGGATGGATAAGGTAAATGTGACAAAATGGTGATACAACTGTGTGTGAGAGGAAGGCACCCTTTTATCTTGAGGTACATTGCCAAAATGCACTGGGACAAGTTGTGCTTATTCACACCGCCTCTAGACTGTGTCTGAGCCCAAACTCTCCCGCCCTCATGGACTTTCTTCTTTCCCATATTAATTAACGTGACAAAGGTGAAATGCTTTTTAATTGAAGATAAGCGGTTTTCAGATGTTTACTTGCCATTTTAAATTGTTCTGTGTGGGGGAAGAGCCTCCCTACCATTAAAAAATATCTTTTTTTATTTTCCTAAAATTTTATTGGTAAGATGTATTTGTGTAGTAAATTTCAGTCAACATATATGTTACAAATGACTTTCCCAGTTTATCGTATTCTGTTTTCCAACTCGGTTTATGGAGTCTTTTGGACAAATTGATCAATATTTTACGTTTTCTGGCTTTGCTGTGAGGATAAACTCTTTTTCCAGGCTTCAGGATTGTACAGCGTGTTTCTTTAGTCCTTCAGCTATTTTTAAGGTTTCATCTGTTGCATTTACATTTTTAATCCACCTGGAATGTATTTATGTTCTAGGCCAGTTTCTGGCCGCCCTCCCAGAAAACAACAATCAGGTGTTGCCTAGCAACCGCCACTTGGGTCGGAATTCGGCTTTGAGGGGGAAGAACAGCTGCACTCCCCTCCGAGTGGACGGCAACCTCGAGCGTTGCCTAGTAACCCATTTCAGAGGCTGTGATTGGCTCCTTCACACGACCCTCCCCCCCATCTCCCCGCGCCAGAAAAAATTTAACTAGAAACCTAATCTCTCCATAGAAAACTAAGGCTGCGTATGCGTTGCATAGCAACCAGGTCTCCTGACCCTCCGATTGAGACCAGAGTCGGAACAGGCGCCTCGCTCAAAGATGGCGGCCGACTGCCCCTCTCTCAGTATATGTCACTCCACAGTCCTGACAATAATTCAGTCTTCCCCGTCAGGCCCCCGAAGGGGTTCGCTATGCTCTTAATCTTGCACGCGGTGGGCACGAACGAGGATGGACACAGAACCAACGCTCCCTCCTTGCCCCGCACAAA
This sequence comes from Halichoerus grypus, assembly GCF_964656455.1. NCBI lineage: Eukaryota > Metazoa > Chordata > Mammalia > Carnivora > Phocidae > Halichoerus > Halichoerus grypus. The sequence continues at coordinate 54,432,612 of NC_135726.1, forward strand.
CATGGCCGCAGGCGCGTCAAGCAGCGGCGCTAAGACGTCCGACGCCGGTGCACGCGCGGCGCAGGCGCACTTCCGCTCATCCCGCAGCGGCTGCGGTGGCGGCGGCGGTGGCGGCGGTGGCGGCTGCTGCGCGGGGCATGGTCCCCGGGTCGGAGGGCCCGGCCCGAGCCGGGGGCCTCGTGGCTGATGTGGTGTTTGTGATTGAGGGCACAGCCAACCTGGGGCCTTACTTCGAAGGGCTGCGCAAGCACTACCTGCTTCCGGCCATCGAGTGAGTGCCGTTTCCGCGACTTCCAATCCGGCCCTCCGACTTTAGTTTTCCACGGTTTCTTGCCTGACCCCGACCTTTTGCCTCCGACCCTCACAGGTATTTTAATGGTGGTCCTCCTGCCGAGACGGACTTCGGGGGAGACGTGAGTCTTGGGACTCCTGGGTCTGAGGGAGGAGGAGCCGGGGACCGGACTCCCGGGTCTGAGGGAGGAGGGAGCCGGGGACGGGACTGTCGGGTCTGAGGGAGGAGGGAGCCGGGGACGGGACTGTCGGGTCTGAGGGAGGAGGGAGCCGGGGACGGGACTCCCGGGTCTGAGGGAGGAGGGAGCCGGGGACGGGACTCCCGGGTCTGAGGGAGGAGGGAGCCGGGGACGGGACTCTCGGGTCTGAGGGAGGAGGGAGCCGGGGACCGGACTCCCGGGTCTGAGGGAGGAGGGAGCCGGGGACGGGACTCCCGGGTCTGAGGGAGGAGGGAGCCGGGGACGGGACTCCCGGGTCTGAGGGAGGAGGGAGCCGGGGACGGGACTCTCGGGTCTGAGGGAGGAGGGAGCCGGGGACCGGACTCCCGGGTCTGAGGGAGGAGGGAGCCGGGGACGGGACTCCCGGGTCTGAGGGAGGAGGGAGCCGGGGACGGGACTCCCGGGTCTGAGGGAGGAGGGAGCCGGGGACGGGACTCCCGGGTCTGAGGGAGGAGGAGCCGGGACGGGACTCTCGGGTCTGAGGGAGGAGGGAGCCGGGGACGGGACTCCCGGGTCTGAGGGAGGAGGGAGCCGGGGACGGGACTCTCGGGTCTGAGGGAGGAGGGAGCCGGGAGCCGGGGACCGGCCTCCTGGGTCTGAGGGAGAAGGAGCTGGACTGGGGTCCCAGATGAAAAGTTCCTCTGTCCTCTCCTCCCAGTATGGGGGGACCCAGTACAGCCTCGTGGTGTTCAACACGGTGGACTGCGCTCCCGAGTCCTACGTACAGTGTCACGCTCCCACCAGCAGCGCCTATGAGTTTGTCACCTGGCTCGATGGCATTAAGTGAGCTTTTTCTTGTGCTTGGGGTGCGTTGGGGGACCCTGTGAGGGACCGTGAATGGACGGCGGCTTGGTTTGAGCTTCAGAAACCATCCCTCACACTGGGTGGCTGAAAGGGCTGAGAGGGATAGTTTTTGTCCACAGATTAACTTCTGTGGTGGGTTCTGTGTGCTCAGCGGTTTTGCCATCCAGTGTGGAAGTAGAAAGATCTTCCCAGTTGGGGAGGCCTGTTGAGCTCCAGCGCCCATCTCGTATTGTGAGGTTCTGCACATTCTTAGGCTGTTTCTCATCTGTACTCCAGTTTTCCTTTTTCAGATGGGCCCCCTGAAGTCTGAGTGCAAGGGGGGTGGGGCCTAGGCCAGGATAGAGCCCTCTGGGCTTTGGAATGTTCACTTGGCCCGCTCAGTGCAGGTGCAGACAGCCTGCGACCAGATCACAGCTAAACCACAACAGAACTCCCAGACCCAGGAGTCCCTGCTCCGTTTGTGCGTAATGTAGCTTATCTCCTATCTCTTTAAAGGGGGGATGTTACAGTACTTACTTATTTATCGTATTGTTTATTCTGGGTTGCATAACAGATTATCCCCAAACTTAGTGGCTCAGAACAATAAACGTTGATTATTTCATGCCATATCTGTAAGTAAGGAATTCAAGACTGGCTTAGCTGGATAGTTCTGGCTCAGGGTCTCATGAGGTTGCAGTCATCCAAGGGACTGGCCGATCCGTTTTCAAGGTGGCTCACTCTGTGGCTGCAGAGTGTCCTCCTAACCTGGCAGCTGGCTTATCTCAGAGGAAGCAACACAACAGAGAGCAGAGAGGAGGAGGCTACGAGGGTTTTTATGATCCAGCTTTTGGAAGTCACACAGCATTACCTCTGCCATGTTCTGTTTGTTATAGAAGGCAGTCCTGTTCAGTGCGAGGAGCATGAGGGGAGATGAATGCCAAGGGTGTGAATACCAGGAGGTGGGGATCACTGGGGGGGCCTGGCTACCAGGACTTCATGCATTCTTCGGGAATTAAATTAAATGAGTTGGTGACCACTTAAAACAGCACCTGGCATGTATTAAGTGCTATGTTAGTGTTCGCTGTTGTTTCAGTTCTCGGTTTCTTGGTTTGTGAATGGATAATGGTAGTCCGCATCTCTGGTGCTCTTGGGAGAATCACGAGCTCATCTTCATGCGGTGCCTTCATCCTGCCTAGCCCAGGGTCTGGTCTGGGGTTAGAGTTCACTAAGCGGCACCGGTTCATGGCTGTTGTTCTCTTCATACGTTTATGCAGCAAGTGTTTGCTGAGTGCCTGCTTTGTTCCAGGCTGTTTGTGCTGGACTGGGTGCTGCACGTTCACTGTGAAGCTGACACCCAAGTTTGACCTCTCATGGCCATTCGAGCTACTAGTCAGGACAGAGTAGGATTTCCCAACCTCAGTACTGTTGACACTTTGGGCCAAATAATTCACTGTTGCGTGGTGCTGTCCTGTGCGGTGCCCGATGTTCAGTAGCCTCCCTGGCTCTAGCCACTAGATGCCAGGAGCCACCTCCAAGTTGTGACACACAGAGATGTCTCCAGACATTGTCAAGTGTCCCCTGGGGTGGGGAGTTGGGGGGACAAAATCCACCCCAGCTGAGAAGTACTGAGATAGATTGTTGTAAGACTTGAATAATGGTAAGTGGGGGCTTTTTGAGCCCCAAGTTCAAGTGTGCTGTCCCTCAAGTACCTAGCACTGAGCACGGTCTGGCACCAAGGAGGTCTAGGAGAACTGTGTGGAATGAGGGAGTACATGAATGAATACCCAGAATGCACTTTATACTCTGATTCTTCCTGGTGAACTATAAGGTGCAAGACCCAACTCCAGTATCCCTTCCCTGGTGCTGGCAAACAGCCAGTCGCTCCCTCCCCTGCGCCTGCCACTCCCAGCTGTTCCCCGGTCGCAGCCCCATGCCTCTGGACTGTGAATGTCTAGGTCCCTGGTGTTCTGCTTTTTTGTTTCCAGCTGGGGCCTGGCACCCAAAAGGTCTCAGGAGGCCTTGACAGTAAATAAATGAGTGAAAGCCATGGAGAAGATAATCACTAAGAAACCAAATCTTCTAGTGGGTGTTGACATGTCAGGACAAACAGTTAAACCCCCTTATTTAAAACTTTCCAGGGGTGCCTGGCTGGCTCAATCGGAAGAGCATGATCTTGGGGTTGTGAGTTCAAGCCCCACGATGGGTGTAGAGATAACTTAAGTAAATAAAAACTTTAAAAAATCTTAAAAATAGATAAGTAAATAAGTCTTTACAAAGCATGTGGAAGATAAGAGGGAAATGCTTTCTGAGCACATTCAGCACATATCCACACCTCCTCCTTAATCAACTTAGAATACACTGTACCTTTAGCCAAATGAAAAGCTTTGTAGGCTGTGTGCTCACTGCGGAATCCTCCCAATGAGCTGATAAACATTGGCAGTGGTCATTGTTTTACCAAGTCCTATGTAACCATCTAAATTCACTTTCTGTGACGTTGCCAGGTGGTCTGGCACAAAGATCACAAAGGAAGTCTGTGGGTTTTGTTCCCACTCGGAGAAGAAATCTTATCTTCTCCCAGAATGTCCGTAACGGAAGGAACAAAGCATGCAGTGTGATTTTTGAAACGTCCTTGCTTTGGGAAGATTTATTTCTGATGTTTCATTTCCTTTCTTTCAAGAGGGGCGGGTTTTTTTTTTTTCCTCCTGCCCTGCAGCAAGTGACCCAGAATCAGAAAGAATAGGGTAGAAGGAGAAGGAGCCCTGAGTGTCTTCTCCCTAGCACTGTGACCATCTGTTCATTCATTCATTCATTCCTTCAACAAATGTTTGTGGTGCAAACTGTCCTGGGCCCTGAGGAGTTGGGGACATAAGGCAGGCCAGGTTCTGGCCCTCTTGGAGCTGGTGTCCATAGTGGGGCGACCAGCCGGGCGGGTCAAGCCTGGTCGCTGTTCACAGTCACTCGTTTTGACCAGTACGTCCGGGGGCCTCCGAGGGCTCATTACCCCGTGCGGGCAGGCAGCGAAGACTGGGGCCGTGGGTATGGCGTCAGCAAGGAGCCTGGGAAGCAGCTAAGAGTCAGAGCCCACCTGTGGCACCAGGGCACTTTCATCTTCACATTTGCATCATCGAGGGGTTCATTTGGAATTCAGGCTTATCGTAAACTCTGTGGTATTCAAAACATATTTTGGCACCGTCCAGATTTTATTTCTGCACCCCATTTTTCAAGCGTTTCTCATTTCCTGGACAAAACATGTGTTCCATATCTCTCTCAGCGCCTAACAGACAGCCTACCCACCCTGGAAGGAAAAAGGTTTGAGAGTCTCAAAGTGATTGGTCGATCACACTTTCTCTCATAAATTATTTTTTATAATTGAGATAAAATTCACATAACAGAGGTGATTATTTTAAAGTGAACAATTCAGTGGCATTTAGTGTGTTTACGCTGTGCAGTCTCACAGGCCCAAAACGTTTTCATGCCCCTAAAACGGGACCTGCACCCATGAAGCAGTTGCTCCGTATCTGCCCCCCCCCCTTCCGGCCAGGCCCAACCAGGACACTTTTGGCTCAAAGAGTCTCATGAAAATAGTGGTTTGATTTATTCGGGAACAGGAAGTCACAGCAGGGTGGATGCAGGGTTGGTTCATTCATTGGGGTCTGCCCCTGAAACTCTGGCCTTCAAGTTCTTGTGTGGAACAGCCTTGGTGGTAAGGAAGAGGAGGGCTGGGAGCAGGGCGTGGGGGTAAGGAGCATCGGTGGGGCCCGAGTGCCCTGAGAGGGGGAAGGCAGGCTTCGGGGTCGCAGGGCTAGAGGGAGAAGAGGGCGGAAGCCTGCAACTGATAACAGTTGGCCTGAGAAGTTTGGGAAAGGAGCAGAGGGGTCAAGCTGCTGTGGTTCACTCATCCAGGAGGCATGCTCTGAGTCCTGTGTGTCCTTGAGCAGCTTGGACACAAGCTGGAGATGTCTCAGACCGACCACTTGGTCCCCCTCACTGAAGGCTACCCTGACTCTGGGAGTCAGGTGCGCTGTGGAGGGAAGCCTGAAAGTCACAGTATCTGGTGACATGTGATATGATTGAGGGTGGGCCCTAAAATCAGGTGGCAGCTGAGGCAGGCTTCCTGGAGGAGGGGACGCTGGACTTGGGGTGGGGGTGGTCATAGGATAGATAAGCAGGGGGCGCCTGGGTGGCTCAGTTGGTTAAGCGACTGCCTTCGGCTCAGGTCATGGTCTTGGAGTCCCTGGATTGAGTCCCGCATCGGGCTCCCTGCTCGGCAGGGAGTCTGCTTCTCCCTCTGACCCTAACCCCTCTCATGTGCTCTCTCTCATTCTTTCTCTCTCAAATAAATAAATAAAATCTTTAAAAAAAAAAAAAAAAAAAAAGGATAGATAAGCAGGGATTTTCCTCCTGGGCCAGAAGAGGGATGTGTGTGGTCATGGCAAACAGCAGAGGCCGAAAACTGGTTATGTGGCAGATCACGAAGACCAGGGACACGTGAGACATTCTGGACGACTTATACCTAGAGGAGGATGGAGCAGGAAGGTGGGCAGAGCCCGGGCACGGAGGGCCCCAGATGCCCAGCTGAGAACTTGGCTTTATTCTGGTCTTAATGGACATCGTTGGATTGGCAGCCCTTTGTTATGTATTTATGTACATGTGTATCTATGTAAACTCCATGCCACACATGGGGCTCAAACTCCGACCCCAAGATCAAGAGTTGCATGCCTACCGACTGAGCCAGCCCCACACCTTTAGCCACTCAATTTTAACACACATTTCCCGAGGCTTCCCTAATGCTAGACTGTGGGGTAAGAGAGGAGACCAGTGCAGGGGCCACAATTCAAGGGGACAGGATCCTGAACGCTCCCAGCGAGGGGCCCAGTCTGCACACGTGTACCTGTGGCAGAGTCGGCCTCACAGCCCTGTGACCTGGAGAACTGTGGTGGCAGCAGCTGCACTCACATAGAGGCCGTCCCCGGGCCACGCCCCAGTGGGATGGTCGCTGGCGACCTGTCTGCACATCAGATGGAAGAGAAACCCGAGTCTGTGTATGGGTTTCCTGGGGCTGCCGAAACAAAGTAGTAAGAACTGGTTGGCTTAAGGGCGCCTGGGTGGCTCAGTCGGTTAAGCGTCTGCCTTCGGCTCAGGTCATGATCTCAGGGTCCTGGGATCGGGCCCCATGTTGGGCTCCGCGCTCAGCGGGGGGTCTGCTTCTTGCCCCTCCCCCTGCTCATACGTGGGTGTGCTCGCTCGCTCTCTCTCTTAAATAGATAAATAAAGTCTTAAAAAAACAAAAACAAAAACTAGTTGGTTTAGAACCACAGAAAGGTAGTGACACAGTTTAGATCCAGGAGCCCAGGATCGAGGTGTGGGCAGGGCCATGCGGGCCATGCTCCCTCTGGAGCCTGTGGGGGAAGGTCCTTGTCTCTTCTAGCTTCTGGTGTCCCCAGACAATCCTTGGCTTGTGATAGTGTCACTCCGATCTCCACATGGCGTTCTCCCTGTGTCTCTACATTGTCTTCCTTCTGAGCATGTCTGTTTCTGTATCCACATTTCCCTGTTTTGACCATAAGGACATGGGTCACATTGGATTAGGGCCCACCCTGTGACCTCAGTGTAGTGTCCTTACCTCTATAAATACCCCATTTCCAAATAAGGTCACAGTCTGGGATTATGGGGGGAGGGAGGTTAGGACCTTCAGCATCTCTTGGGGAGGGGGACACAATTCAACCCTTGACACTGGGAGGACAGAGAGGCCCCCATATCTGGCTGGGAGGGTGGGCAGAGGCCAGGGCTGGCTTTAAAGGTGGAACAGACAGCCCCGAGGGGAGGTGTGGAGGGATGGGGACACGGGACCAGATCATGGGCCAGGTGTCCTGGGCCTTTCCCTGTTCCGTGCTCTGGCAGGGCCTCTGGCCAGAGGTACTCTGTCAGAGGGGATGACAAACAGCCCTTGTCCACATTCACTAGGCCTGGCGTTGCGTCAGCACTGGGGATAGAGCAGGAAACTCAGCAGTGTCCGTGCGCCCAAGTGCACGATAGAGTGTGGGGAGGAGGGCGACACGGGCGCAGGCTCTTCAGCTGTGGCCTGGGGGCTGGGGGGTGGCAGCCCGGGGTGCCACAGGGGACCCTGGGGCTGACAGCCTCGCCCCCTGCAGGTTCATGGGCGGGGGTGGTGAGAGTTGCAGCCTCATTGCAGAAGGCCTCAGCACGGCCCTGCAGCTCTTCGATGACTTCAAGAAGATGCGGGAGCAGATGTGAGTGTGCCCAGCCTGTGCGGCTCCCCGTGTCTCTTTCCACCTGGCTTTGTCTGCTGCGGGACTCCCCCCACTGCCTCACGCTGGGGAAGCGGGTGGGCTCTGAGCCCTGAGCGCTCTGGCCGGGAGGCAGGAGGTGTCCCCTGGCCAATGCCTGGTCTGGGTGTCCTCATCGGGAAGAGGATCCTGCTCTGGGTCTGCCTCCTGCTTTCCCTGCCTGCTCGGCAACTTAGAGGGAGTCAGGAACCTCTTTGGGCCTCAGTGTTCTCGGTTGTAAAATGGGGCCGTTACTCCTGACTTCCTGTGGGGTGGAGTACTTGCACTCTCCTGGGCCTGGGTCTGTCCCTTCTCAGGGCCCCTGTTGTTACCTGCTCCATGTCTTTCCTTCTCCCTGGCAGCGGCCAGACACACCGCGTCTGCCTCCTTATCTGTAACTCGCCCCCGTACCTGCTCCCTGCTGTCGAGAGCACCACGTACTCTGGGTACACGACGGAGAGTCTTGTGCAGAAGATAGGGGAGGTGAGGACTCTTGAGTCTGAGGGAGGAGCTCAGGGAGGGAGGCCTGGACTCCTCTGAGTTGTGACCAGCTCTGCTAATGTCCTTTTGGAAGAACTATAACTGAGAATCCCCTGAGGCAGCTAATACAGGTCCCAGGGTCTCTTGTCTCAAAGCCTGATGGGAATTTAGTTTTAGGGCCCAGTGGGTGTGGTAGCCTGGGGGTCGGCCCCGATGGCCCCGCCCTGACCACGCCTCTCTTCTCCTGCAGCAAGGGATCCACTTCTCCATAGTGTCTCCCCGGAAGCTGCCTGCCCTAAGGCTTCTGTTCGAGAAGGCAGCTCCCCCGGCCCTGCTGGAGCCGCTGCAGCCACCAACAGATGTGAGCCAGGACCCCCGGCACATGGTGCTGGTGCGGGGGCTCGTGCTGCCGGGTGAGGCCTGAGTGCCAGCAGTGGGGCAATGGGGGGTGTCCCCCTCTGCTCCCTCTGACTTGGATTTCTTTTTTTTCTTTTTTTTGACTTGGATTTCTCTCCCCTCTCTCAAACCCCTTTGCACGGGGCCTCGGTCGTCCATCCTTCACTCTCAGTTGGGGGTAGTTCAGCCCCAGGCCCCCTCCAGCCAAAGCAGCCTGTCCCCCTGCCTCCAGCTCCACCCTCAGGCGCCTCACTCTCAGCAGCCCCCCAGCAGCCTCTGCCCCCTGTCCCCCAGCAGTATCAGGTATGGATGTGGCCGGGGGGACGTGCTCCTGGGGCCTTGTGGGAGCCCTGGCCTCTTGGGAGAGACCTAGCTGGATGTCTGGGCTTGTGGGGTGATGGGGAGTCTCCACTGGGACCCCCAGGTGGGTGGGACACTTGGGGCCAGAGAATGCCATCCCTGTGGAGTGATGGGAGTCATCCTGCTGTGATATCATGGCCGGGGTAGCTGTGCCTTGGGTGGGCACGGTGGCGTGACCCTACGGGACACCCAGACTGGAGTGCGCAGTCCTCATCACCTTCTACCCCCAGGTCCCTGGGAACCTGAGTGCAGCTCAAGTGGCGGCCCAGAATGCAGTGGAAGCTGCCAAGAACCAGAAGGCTGGGCTAGGCCCACGCTGTGAGTCCCAAGGCGGGGATATGAGGTGGGCTGAGGTCAGCCGGGCCTCTCTGCACATCTGTCCCCACCTCTTCTCTTGGTCTCTTCCACAGTCTCACCCATTAACCCTCTCCAGCAAGCTGCTTCAGGAGTGGGTCCCCCCTTCAGCCAGGCGCCGGCCCCACCACTACCCCCGGGGCCCCCTGGCGCCCCCAAGCCACCCCCTGCTTCCCAGCCCAGTCTGGTCTCCACTGTGGCTCCTGGCCCAGGCCTGGCCCCCACCGCACAGCCCGGGGCACCGTCCATGGTAGGTGCTTGCACAGCTGCCCCGCTGCCCTACTCCTGTCTGCTGCTGACAGAGCGGAGGCCTAGCAGTTTGCCTTCCTGAGGAGGGTGTGAGGATACGTGGGTCTCGTTGTCCTCGGTCCTCAGGGGTTCACGGGGTTGGTGCCACAGACGACGGAGACTGGAGGGTCTGGGGACAGAATGGCGGGGCTTTGGCTCCTGGCGGGTGTGAACTGTTCAGAGGCGTCCAAGGGACCCTGGGAGTTGGGGTACCATGGGTCTTAGAGTTCTCAGATCCTGTGGAGTCAGAGCATTTATGGTCCCAGGGACTGTCGAGTGGTGTTGAGAAAGGAACCTGCGTTCTGTTCTTCCTGCTGGTCTGTCTCTCTCTCGGGATGCCCCTCCCAGGAGATGGTCTGACCCTGCTCCACTGCCCTCCTTGCTCCCCTCTGGCAGGCGGGCTCGGTGGCCCCAGGCGGGGTGAGCGGCCCTTCCCCAGCCCAGCTAGGGGCCCCGGCCCTCGGGGGGCAGCAGTCAGTCTCCAACAAACTCCTGGCCTGGAGCGGGGTCCTCGAGTGGCAGGAGGTGAGTAGCTCGGGGAGCCACGTGGATCTCACAGCCTGTTAGGACATGGGGCTGGGCCAGGGTCCCTGTGAGGCTGTGGCACTTTGGGTCCTGAGGAGAGTCTCAAGGAAGCCTTGAGTTCAGGACCAGGGAGGTAGTAAGAATTGTGCTGCCGTGAAGCACTGAAAAGTTTCAGTTTCGGGGCGTGATGGGGGTTTAGGGGATCCCCTGCAGGGAGGGGACAGAGGTTGTGGGACCGCTGGTCTGGAGGAGGGGCCCAGGGCTTGTGGGACTTGAGCTGGGGGAGGTCCTGAGCTCTGGGGCTCCCAGGGTAGGGCAGGAGAGGTTGAGGGGACTGGGCTTTGGGGCCCTTTTCACCGTGACACGTTCTGCTTTTCCACTCAGAAGCCCAAACCTGCCTCCGTGGACGCCAACACCAAGCTGACGCGGTCGCTGCCTTGCCAGGTCTATGTGAATCACGGCGAGAACTTGTAGGTGACTGACTGTAGGGCTGGGGGCCGGGTGGACCTGGGCTTGCATCCTCCTGACGCCTCTCCCCTTGGCCCCCAGGAAGACAGAGCAGTGGCCTCAGAAGCTGATCATGCAGCTCATCCCGCAGCAGCTGCTGGTGAGTGGCTCAAGGGAGCACCGCCCGCCCCTCCCGGTCGGCTAGTCCCATTCTCTTCCCTCGTCCCTTCCCTGCCCCCCCCACCTGCCTCGGCTCCCTGCTCCTCACTTCCCCACTCTGCATGCCGGCCTGTGTCTCCCGCAGACCACCCTGGGCCCTTTGTTCCGGAACTCGAGGATGGTGCAGTTCCATTTCACCAACAAGGACCTGGAGTCCCTGAAAGGCCTCTATCGCATCATGGGCAACGGCTTTGTGAGTCTGGGGCAGGGCGAGTGCCTGCAGAGCTTCTAGAACTGGGAGGGGTGGGTGCCCCCTCCTCCTCTTTCTCAGGGGTGACTAGTGCACGTCCTCTGCCAGGCCGGCTGCGTGCACTTCCCCCACACGGCCCCCTGCGAGGTGCGGGTGCTCATGCTCCTGTACTCGTCCAAGAAGAAGATCTTCATGGGCCTCATCCCCTACGACCAGAGCGGCTTCGTCAACGGCATCCGGCAGGTCATCACCAACCACAAGCAAGTCCAGCAGCAGAAGCTGGAGCAGCAGCGTGGGGTGAGTGACCAGGGCCTCCCTCCCCTAGCACCCACCCCTGCCCACCTGGGCCCCTGAGCTTGTGGCCAGACCCCCAGCATCCCTCCTGGGCTGAGATGTGGCCACCTGGGTTCAGTCCCTTCCCCACATTTTCTTGCGATCTTTGTACCCCTTTCAGCGTCTGGATCGAATCTCAGACACAGCCTTCCCTTGGGGACTTGGGAAAGTAAGGTTTACTTCCCAGACCACCCACCCCCAAAGAACGTTCCTAGTTCCTGACAGGTTCCCCTTCAGGATTCAGAAGGCTCCCCCTGCCCAAACACAGGACCCCCACTCCCGCCCCCAGTCACTGACCTGCTCCCTGTCCCCTGCAGATGGGGGCACAGCAGGCCCCCCCTGGGCTGGGCCCCATTCTGGAGGACCAGGCGAGACCCTCACAGAATCTGGTGAGGAGAGGGCTGGTGGGGTCAGGGCCAGGGCGGGGGAGACCCCCAAAGAATACTGTCATTTTGACCTGACCTCGGAGGCCAAGAAGTCTGGGGAATCTGCCTCGTCCCTCACCCCCATCTCTTCCTACCAGCTCCAGCTCCGCCCACCACAGCCCCAGCCTCAGGGCTCTGTGGGGGCCTCCGCGGCCTCAGGACAGCCCCAGCCCCAAGGTGCTGCCCAGGCCCCCCCAGGTGCCCCCCAAGGCCCTCCTGGAGCAGCCCCCGGCCCTCCCCCTCCTGGACCCATCCTTCGGCCTCAGAACCCTGGGGCCAACCCCCAACTGCGGAGTCTCCTCCTCAACCCACCTCCGGTGAGATTTGGGGGTGGGGGGCAGATGGGAGCCATGGGGCTGGGCCCTGGGCCCTGATGGTTCTGGTCCTTTTGTTTGGGAGGAAGGAGGTTGGCTTTGATCAGAGGGTGTGAATAGAGCCCTGCCAAGGGCCCCAGGCAGACCGGCTCCTCTGTGTCTATCTTATGTAGGATTCTGCTAAGATTCCTTTGAAGAAAGACACCCCCCCCACCCCCGCCGCAACCACTGGATGAGATGTTCTCTGAGCAGCTTCTGTGCTAGAGGCTGCTTGATGGGGTGGGGGCTCTCTCTGAGCCACTTTCTTTGTTCTCGCAGCCCCAGAGTGGGGTGCCCCCACCCCAAGCCTCCCTCCACCACCTCCAGCCACCAGGGGCTCCTGCACTGTTGCCCCCACCACACCAGGGCCTGGGGCAACCCCAGCTGGGGCCTCCCCTCCTGCACCCACCGCCTGCCCAGTCCTGGCCCGCACAGCTTCCCCCAAGAGCTCCACTGCCAGGTAAGGAGGTCCCCGGGGAGGGCAGGGGTCTGGACTGAGTGTCCCAGCAGCCCCTGGGCTAGAGCCTCAAGACCAAGGGCTCCTGGGAAGTGAAGTCCTGGATTCAAGAATGGTAGCTGGTCCCCACCCCCGCAGGATTCTTGGGAGGCTCTGAGGGCTTCTGGAAAATACAGCCCAGGGGGTCAAGACCTAGTGGGGCAAGATCTCTTTTTGTGATTCCTTTCCTGTGTGTCCTGGGGTTGATGGGAAACATAGTCTTAGGGCCAGAGAAGTAGTTTGGGGGATGGGCTCCTAAAGACTCGCGGGAATCAGCACATTTGTGACCAGACGGGGCCAGAAGGTGCCTCTGATGGGTCCCCCTGGGGCTTCCTAGAAAAGTCATTACCTTGGGCTCCCAGAGGAAGAGGGAGGAAGCAGGCCTAGGGCCCTCCAGGGCCCCAGGGACTACTGGGAGATGCAGTCCCTTCCCCACTGCCCCCCAGGTCAGATGCTGCTGAGCGGGGGTCCCCGGGGCCCGGTTCCCCAGCCGGGCCTGCAGCCCAGCGTCATGGAGGACGACATCCTCATGGATCTCATCTGAACCCCCGACACCCAATAAAGTTCCTTTTAACACACACCCCGGCTCCCGTCACTGACGTCCCCCAGGACTGGGCAGGAGACCTGGAGGAGACCTCTCTGTCCTTGTTTTCGCTTCAGCAGATGTCCCTGAGGCTCTGGGCTGGTGACACCAGGGCCTCCACAGTGAGTCAGGCAGTCTGGTGCAGCCTGGCTTTGGGCCGGGGGGGTGGGATGTGGAGGCAGGCAGGCAGCGCTCACAGGGCCGTGTGCCCTCGCGGAGATAGGGTGGGTACCCGGAAGAGGCCTCTGAGCCAGCTGGGCTCAGCAGTCTTGGAGGAGAAGTGGGAGTCGACAAGGCCGAGAAGGAAGGAGGCAAGTGGTGATCTAGGTGCGGGGACAGCAGAAGTGAACGTGTGAGGGCAGGAGAAAGCTTGGGGTATTCAGAGGTGCAAGTCCAGCTTGAGGAAGGAGGGACCCAGAGAGGTGGGCAGGTGCCAGGTTGGGAGGATGCTCGGGTTCCAAACTGAGTGGCTCAAGGTTTGTCCTGAGGACGCAGAAGAGCCAGGGGAGGTCCCACGTGCAGGGAGCAGGTCTGGATTGGCTGGTTGTCAGGGTCTCTGGGTTGCGGAGTGCAACAGGGCAAGACAAGGCCAGGAATGCGGGGAGGAGGCTGGGGTGGTGGCCCCAGGAGGGGAGAGGCTGGTGGAGGGGCTGGGATCGAGTCAGGGGGCAAGAGGGGTGAGTCTAGGGACTTGGCATGCCATGCAAAGGAATTGGGGGTGAAGGGGTGGCGTCAGAGTCTGCCCCTGGCTCCTGGCCTGGGTGCTGGTAGATTATGGAGCCTCCCTGAGTGAGGGAACTGGGGGAAGGAGCCGGTAGTGAGTGCTAATGGTTCAAGGAGTGTCCATGTCACAGGTCACATGTTGGGAGTTCAGGATGTGTTCTTAGGAAATGGCGTATGTTTGATTATTGAAGCCACAGGAGTGGACAAGATCGCACGTGAGGAGAGGCCAGCCCCAGGTCCCAGAGATGGACCTTCCAGGGCTTTGAACAAGGTGGACAGTGGGGCTGTCCCTGAGGTGGAAAACATGGCAGGGGACAGGTTTGGGATGTGGCGAGGCAAGAATGTCCTCAGGGAGACGTCTAGGGGGCAGCTGGATACAGACACGATGTGGAGTGCAAGGACGGTCCAGCCTGGAGGCAGAGAGTTCGTTGTCTGTTGTCAAGACTCTAGACTAGCATCGCTCAGCGCGTGGTCCATGCCTGGACCACCAGCATCCGCATTGTTTGGGACGCTGGTTAACATCCGATTCCTGGGCCCCATCTCAGGAGCATGTCGAGGACATCTCAGGAGAGAGGTTGCAATCTGGTGGCCCATGGGCCACTCTGCAGATGAGTTTTGTTTGGCCTTCCCTGTGTTAGCATACGTAGCATTTTTTCCTAACGAGTTAGTTGTAAAAATCAGGATAATTTGCACGCAAACACACACGTACACACACACACACTCTCTGTCTCTCACACACACACACACACACACACACACACAATCTGCAGCCTTGGCTTCTCTTGACAAGTCAGAAGTTCTGGCACCTCTGGGCCCGCCCTTCTGCCTAGCAACAGTGGGCTGGAGCTGCCCCTTTCGATGGGGCGTGTGCTCGCTGGTTCGCCACAGTCCCCACCACTCCCGTTTGGCTCCCCCACCGCGAGGCAGAGGGTCATTGCCTTTGGGCTTGCACTGTGGTTGTTCCTGTGGTAGCATTCAGAGGCAAGTGAAATCTTTCTTGTACCCATGTCTCTATCAAAAGTGGCAAAACGAAAGAGAGACCGAGAGGGCCACGTGTTTCGAGAAAAATGGGAGCGAGCCTATTTCTTTGTGGAAGTGAAGAACATGCCTATGTGTTTAATATGCAAAAAAATCGTATCTGTGTTGAAAGAATACAACCTGAGACGTCATTACGAATCAAAGCACAGTAAGAGCTTCGACCAGTACACAGAACAGATGCGAGACGCGATACTCAGTGAACTGAAAAAGGGCCTCAAGTGTCAGTAGGGTTTGCTTTGGAAAGAAAGCAGGTCTGAGAAGCGGCGTCGCTGCAAAGTGCAGTTCGAGTAACGAGCAAAGCACGACCTGGGCGTTAAAGCCTTCCACTGATGGCGAGTTTGTAAAGGAGCAGGACGGCGGGTCCTGGACAGAGACGTTCGCCTGTTGAGACTATCCTTTCGGCCTGACGGGCGTTTGCATTGCGCCGTGAGTCGAAGATAAAACCAGAAGACTTACAAGTCCAGGTGCTTGAAAGAGTCAACTCCACTGTGGCCTTTTCTAGCGTTGCTCATGAACTCTTACCACCGGCTAGCTTTATTTATTTGTGGTATGGAGAATTTTGACACGACCGAAAAAGTCTGTGACACGGTGCCCAGGCAGGCCCAACGCTGGGAGATGAGCTATTTTGTGTGTGTATTGACAGAAATACTCACACAGACTGGCAAGAATTCCTAAGCACAGTCACAGACCATTGTGGTAATGTAATGATCTGTGTCACAGGGGGCCTT
Source organism: Halichoerus grypus (assembly GCF_964656455.1). Classification (NCBI taxonomy): domain Eukaryota; kingdom Metazoa; phylum Chordata; class Mammalia; order Carnivora; family Phocidae; genus Halichoerus; species Halichoerus grypus. Next base: position 54,448,129 of record NC_135726.1, read on the forward strand.
GTTAGGGCACTTCAATCCCGGGAGGCAACACTCGGTGAGGACGCAAGTCAGCTCGTTGCCTCAATCACCAGGACTTGAGTTGTGTTCAGAAGGTACATGGAACACACCGCAGATGTCCTCGACATGCTCCTGTGCTTTAACCGTGGGCAGGTGGACAGTGACCTTGACCTGATGTATTGACAGAAGCTCTGTGACCTGGTCGTCACGTAATGGTGTGGAAGGGATCTGCACTGTTGAAATCCGTCGACTTGGTTCATCTCCAATGAGATGAAGGCCACACCTTGGTTCCCCTGAGAAGGTCGGTCAAAGACTTTTGGTCGAAGTTACAACCCGCCACCCACTCCCCCTGAACACTAGTTCTCTGCAAAGACGTTCACAAACAGCTACTTGAATGTATGATCGTGTTTGCCCAGTCCTGGCAAAAACGAGGAAGCCACTGGCAAGGAATAGTTCCTTCGCTGCAATTGGTTTCCAGAAACAAAAGACATGGCCTGGACCATATTCACCCAGCTGGTGGGGTTCAAGACCAAATTCCCCCAAAGGCTCTCTGCATCTAGACTCTGTGAAAATGAACTAACACTGTCCAGTTTGCCTTCGTCGGTTACTGTCGATGATGTGAATGCAGACCACAAGTTGTAGTTACTGAACTACAGGGCAGTAGGGTGCTGATTCCTAACTGTGACGCCATTGGAAGATCACACCCCTACAACTCTCCAGCAGTTGTCTTGAATTTCGGTGTTTGGAGATGCCCACGCTTGTAAACAGCTGTTTTCCGTTACAAAATTGATTCAAATTAAATAACCGTTCCCAGTTAAGGATTCAAGGTTGAATTCTAAACTGCCCGTCCCACTATGACATCCACGGCCTGACGCTGACCTCTCGGTACGGAAGGGGGGTGAGTTCAGCCTTCTGGCTTCAAAATCAAAGGAGCAAAAGAATTATGAAAGAGAAAATTTTAATAATTAAATATTTCTATTTTTCAATTTGTATTTTTTCAATTTTGAATTTGAAATATAAACTCCAGTATCATACATGTTTGTATTCTGTTCCGTGCATTCACCATCGTTCAGTAAAGATACAATTTGATTTTATTTCTGGCCGTCGACTTTTCTCATGCCTGGCTAGTTCACTCATTTATGTGGCCCGCCTGGCTCCTGTAGGCATTTGAGTTTACCGTCCCTGCCGTGGCACTGCCGGATGGAATCTGGGGGCGGGAGGGAGGCTGGGAATCGCCATTTTGACTGAGCTCCCTGGGTGGCTCTGGCAAGGACAAAAGACTGAGCAGGAGACGCTGGTGGTGGTTGAAGGGAGAGTGGGTGACATTTCCCGTCCTGTATGTAGCAGGGGTTTTTGAGAACTCAGATGGCTTCAGGGACCAGGCAGGTGATGGAAATGTGTGAAGCGGCCAGGTGCAGGACAGTAGGGAGCGATGGGGACTGTGGCGAACTTGCAGAGTGCTTGCCCCACCTAGTGGCATTCAAATTGCAACAACAACAACAAAAAAAAACACTGTGAGGACCAAACAAAATCCGCTTGTGGGTCTGACGAGGCCATCGGGCTGCCATTTTGCGACCTCTGGAAGAAGAAGACGCGGGGACAAGGACAGCCCTGAGATAGATCCACAAATCCGGGTTGGGCAGGGAGCCAGAAGGCAGGAGGACCGGGCAAGTGTGTTCTGGAAGCTGAGTGTTTTTGAGGAGAGAGCAATCGTCAAATCTGCTGCAAGGAGAAGACAAAGGGAGAGCAGCCAGCGCTGTTTCCACCTGGTAGAAATAGCCCTGCAAGGAGACACAGGTTTGAGTCCAGGACAAATTGATCGAAAAGAAATGTTTCCAGTTGCTGGTTTGTCCGTCTCCGGCCAGTGAGGCCCTCTTGACCTCAGCACCCAGGTAGATGAACTGAAGGGACCGGCCTGATGAATTCACGGGTGTGTGTGCACGAGGCGAGGCAGAAGAAAACCCAGGGTTACTAGAATGCCCAGAGAGTGAAGAAATGCCTAGACACCTAGAACTCACCTGCACTTTTCAGTCATGGGTAAAGGCGGTCGGCTACGTGCTTAATGTGCCTCTTAGAACCAGCCAACACCAGGAACACATCTTTTGGGAAAGGTTTTCTCTGAGTGCAAGGTACTGTTAAAGCTACTTGAATGGAGAAGGAAATAGTGAAAAACTTAGAACGGCAGGGGTTAAACTCTGGCTGACGCATTGATTAGCTCTGTGGCTTTGGGCGGGTGCCTCTGCTTCCCTGAGCCTCAGTTTCCACCTAGGTCAAGTAGTAGCTTTCCCCGCGAGATTGAGCACGTGGCAGGCTCAGCACAGGCCTCCCCACAGGAGAGCTGCTTTTAGCCCCTGTTGTCCTCACTGTCCAAATGTGCTCTTAGAAGGCAAGCGTAGTGAGCAAACCTGTTTCTAAAAGCGCATGCCAACTTGTCAGAATCACCAGAGCATCCATGAAGGTCGTAATTGGGTGAGTGACTAGTTGGAAACATTTCATTTTTGATCAATTTGCTTTCGGACCATGTATCTAGAGCTGGAAGCAAGACTAGGAAATTTGCGAGAATTCTCCCAACTGGCAAAAGTTGCAGAACATAACTGGGGGGGAAAAAAGATCAGGGCAAAAGTGCTTAAACACCAACACATTCATTGTTGTGAACCTGTCTTGGGTGAGAGAAAATGCCCACCTGATACTGATAATGAAGAAAAACTGAGAAAATGAGACCTTCTAGAAGAGGTATATTTGTCTCAAGGTACACAGAACTCACATATTTTTTCCACCATCTTGAGTTTTTATTTTAAAATTAACTATAAACATGTAATGAGTTACACACATGATTACAGTTTCATAAAGATAAAAAGGCACCGAAGTGTATAGAATAAAAAGTTCCCTTTCATACCTCTTTTCTCCTCTCATCCCAAACACAACACTGAGCAAACTACTTTCCTCCCCAGAGGCAGACGTACCAGTTTGGTGCTTGGGTTTACATGCATTTGGTTGTTGAGACATTTATAGTCTCTTAAATGTTTCACATAAGTGGGGTCAGTTTATCTTGTCTTTGTTTTTTTTTTCCACTTACGTAGTGGCCACCTGTCCATATCATTCATTGCACGTGGCCCCATTAAATGGCCCCGTTCCAATTCCACACAACATCCAGTCTGTAGAAGTTGTCGGTGTGTAACAGACCCCACCAGTCAGTGACTTAAGCAGCAAGCATTTGTCACACAATCGCTCTGGGTCAGCAGTCCAGACACAACATAGCTCGTGCGTCCAGCTCAAGGTCTGTCCCTGTTGCAGTCAAGCTGTGGCCAGGGCTGCAGTCTCATCTGAAGGCTCAACTGACGACCCACTTTCAAGCCCATTCATGGGCTTGCTGCCGGGTTTCAGTTCCTCACAGGTGACTGGATGCAGAGTCTCAGTTCCTTGCTTCCTTGCCCGAAGTCTCCCTCCGTTTTTGACCACGTAGGCCCCCTCATAGTGCAGCTCACAACATGGCTGCCAGCTTCCCTGGAAATGAGGGGGTAGCCAAGATGGAAGCTAGAGTCTTTTTGTAACCCAGTCACGGAAGGGATATCCCATCACTTTGGCCATATTTTGTGGGTTACAACAACTCAGTCGGCCCAGCCCACACTGAAGCTGAGGAGTAATAATGGGAGTATAATACCAGGAGGAGTTGGGGTCAGGGGGGCCATGTTTGAAGCTCTTTGCCACACTGTGCGTGGCACTTGGTTAGCTGTGCAGATTTTCACTTAAAAATGCTGTAGAGAAGGAGCGTATACGTATTTTTATATATTTTTTTGCTCACTTGTGCAGGCATTCCTGCGGGATCCATTCTTAAGAGCAAAATTTCAAGATTGAAGAGTGTGCTGATTTTGATTTATTTGACTCTTTAAAAACTGAATTTATTTTTTGTATATATAAAACCTTCATATGGTTTACACTTTAAGAGGCTCCAAAATCAACCCGATGCATAGTCTCTCCCAGCTATCTCTGGAGATCAATTGCCAATTTTCTAGTGTTTTTTTGTTTGTTTTAATTTTAAGTAGGCTCCATGCCCAACGTGGGGCTTGAACTCATGACCCTGAGATTGAGTCACGTGCTCTACCAACTGAGCCAGCCAGGCGCCTCTCAATTACCAGTTTTCTTATGTGTCCTTTCAGAGCTATGTACAAGCAGGTGGAAACAAACAGAAACATACTCATTTTCTGGCTCTGCTATCCAGTGGCAGGCTAGTTTATATTTTTAAAACAGCTTTATTGAGGTATAATTGACATACACAACCCTGCACATATGTAATATACACATGTTGATGAGTTTGGATATCTACATACACCCGTGAAATCACCCGTGCAAGCCAGGTAGACATCTGTCACTTACAAATTTCCTTGTGTCCCTTTGGGTTTCTGTGGGGGGGGAGCGGGGGGCTAAGAGCACAAACATGAGATCTACCCTCTTAAATTTCAGCTCACGGTAGAGGGTTGCTAACTGTCAGCACTGTGTTACACAGCAGATCTCTACAACTGAGATTCAGCCTACTTTACTCGGTAGATTACTCTTTTTCATCTGACAATGTATCTTGTAGTTTATACCAGAGCGAAAAGCCCTCTGTTCTTTTTCATGGCTTCAGAGTATTCCCTGGGTAAATGCCACCATTTTTTAAAGCCCCTATTATGGGTCATATAGGATGCTTCTGACCTTGGTGGGTGCCTGTTTTAAACTGAGACAGAACTGCCAAATTGCCCCTTCCAAAACTATCTGGTTAATCACTCATTTGTGGGTATGGATCTCCCTGCATGAGGAAAGGTGAGGCGGGGCATGGTCATCTCCATGTAAGGAGGAAGACCTCTGGAGCATTTGGAACAGTGTGCTGGGGGGCAGATGGTGGCTGAGGGACAGCTGTGAGAAGTGCTGTGGTGACAGGGATGGGAAGGTCCCATCTTGAGTTGATAGCCATGGTGTGCCTCGGGAACGAGGGACAGGAAAGTGAGGTGTTCACTCCTGATGCCCCTCGTCTTTTTCCATCACGTGGGGGGCACGGGCTTCTGCTGAGGTTAATCGGGAACCTGGGCTTTAGACCCCCTCAGCCTGTCCTTGGCTGTGACCTCAGGCTCTTGCCTCCCCGATCCTGGTTTCCCTATCTGTAGAATGAGGATGATAAGATTGCCATCCTCATGGCGTGAATTTAAAAGGGAAACGCTAAACGTAGTGTTCAGGAAATATCTATTATTACTGCTTTCCCAAGAATGATCTTTTTTAAAATGAAGTGATCCAGGCTGGCACCTGTTCTGACAAGGAGTCCAACCCACTCCACTGTGCGTGGCTCCCGATCAACCAGGTTATTACTGAGAACCTCAAGGAACTTAATAGAATACCAGGAGGCAGCAGCAGGGGCCCAGTTGACCCCGGAGGTGGTAAATTTGCAATGCATTTGTTTGAAAAATATTGATTGGATGCCTGCGAGGGACTGGGGATGAGGCGGTGAAAAGATGGGTGTGGTCCTGCCCTCTGTAGTCGGCAGGAAGCGGCCAGGTTGCTCACCTTGCAGAAGGTTCTCTCCTATCTGTAAGGTGAGGCGCTAATAAAGTGACCTTGAAGGGCCCTGGTGAGAATTTAATAACTAACCCCAGAGTCTAATGTGGGTCAGGCTGTTCCCCCTGGTGGCTGTCCTCCAATAGTAACTCAGGAGCCCCGCTGCTTTGGTTCAATAACCAGCCCCTTCCTTTTGGGGTCTTTGGTCTCCAACTGGGAACAGAACATGGGCATGGAGAGTACACACAGGCTTATATCTGCCTGGGACCAGAAGCGATGCTCCTGACATCATGTTGCTCATGCTTATGCTACCACGGGTGAGAATGAAATCATCCCAATCTCCTCCGGGGGAAGCTGGGACAGGTGGTTTTCTGGTGTGCCCTGGAACGGGAAATGGGGTGTTTAACACCTCACACCACTTCTGTAGAGGCGTGGAGGGCGTTCTGAGGGGGATGTGCACTCCGACCTAGAGTGCTCTGTGCTGGGCTTTTGGGACATCGCTGTGAATAAGCTGGACATGGTCCTTGTCCTTACAAAGCTCCCAGGCTAATGTGGGGGCCACAGATAAGTATAAATCATGATGAGAAAGTTTAAGGAAGAATATATAGAGCCTGAAGAGCATGTATCAGGCAGACTTTTTCTTTTTTTTAAAAGATTTATTTAATTTTATTTCGAGGGGAGGGGAGAGAACTAGCATGGTGGGGGAGGGGCAGAGGGAGAGGGAGAAGCAGGCTCCCCGCTGAGCAGGGAGCCTGACATGGGGCTCGATCCCAGGACCCTGAGATCATGACCTGAGATGAAGACAGACACTTAACTGACTGAGCCACCCAGGCGCCCCCAGACCGTTTTTTTAAAAAACATTATTTTGTAATTGCGAAACCAAAAAACAAAGAATCTTCAGGACAGAGATCTCTTTACTCCCATTTTGTTGTGTGAAGCATTTTTATTTGTCCGTGTTGCCTTTGTGTTCTTGTCTGTGTCACATACACATCCACCCCATATGTACTCCCAATTTGCCCTTTTAGTAAACTCAGGTTGGTTAAGTGGGATTATTTGAAAAGGACATTTATATGTCAGGATGGGCTGGGCTGGGCTGCAAAAACAACTTCCAAATTGCAGTGACTTGAAGTAGCAAAGGTGGGTTTTCTCCCTCCTGCTACATAGAGGGTTGCCTTGGAGCCGCTGCTGATAGATCTTGAATATTGCCAGAAGCATGGGAAAGGCGTAGGGAGCTCTGGGCTTGCGCTAGTAATTAAATGCTCCAGACCGGATTCACATATGTCATTTTGCTCGTATCTCACTGGCCAGAATTCATCACATGGCCCCACTGGACCATAATGGGGTCAGGAAGTGCAATCCTTTTCATTGCTGGGCAAAGTGGAGTTCGAAATATATGGCAGATAGCACTAATGAGCATCTGAACACTTTAAATGTTTTAACCAAGACCTTTTTTTTTTTTAATATTTTATTTATTTGACAGAGAGAGACAGCGAGAGAGGGAACACAAGCAGGGAGAGTGGGAGAGGGAGAAGCAGGCTTCCCGCCGAGCAGGGAGCCCGATGTGGGGCTCGATGTGGGGCTCGATCCCAGGACCCTGAGATCATGACCTGAGCCGAAGGCAGATGCTTAACGACTGAGCCACCCAGGCGCCCCTAACCAAGAACATTTAAACAGACATTCTTCTGTTTGTGTAGGACCAAGACCTTTTTTTTAATATTGGTCTCCCATTTATCATACAACATCATAATCTTGTAAAAACTACATCCACAAAGCACAAGTCATTTATAATTTCCAGTGTTTTGTCTTTTTTTTTTTTTTTTTTTTAAGATTTATTAATTGGTGCGCCTGGGTGGCCCAGTCGTTTAAGCAGCCCAACTTGAATTTTGCTCAGGTCATGATCTCATGGGTCATGGGATCAAACCCTGTGTCAGGTCTGAGCACAGCAGGGAGTCTGCTTGAGATTCTCTCTCTCCCCCTGCCCCTCCCCCGACTTGTTCTCATAAATTCTCAATCTCTCTCTAAAGTCAATAAATCCTGCTGGAAGCGGAGGAGGGGCAGAGGGAGAGAGACAATCTCAAGCCAACTCCCCGATGAGCTCAGAACCCGACTCGGGGCTCGATCCCATGACCCATGAGATCATGACCTGAGTCTAAATCAAGAGTCAGATGCTCAACCAACTGAGCCACCAAGGCGCTGCTGTTTTGTCTTTTTTTTTTTTTTTTTTTTAAAGCAGCTCACTTTTATTTCTCCAATGCAGGCAACCTGCTCTCCACATAAACAACTCTCTTGCATTAATATTTTATTGGTTTGATAGGATTAAGTTATTAACTTAAGAGCAACTGGCATAAACAGGTTTGGTAGCAGACCGCTACTTTGCAGGAAGCGTACAGCATCCCAGATGGGAGCAGAATTGCTTAGTCATACCAGCCTGCTAGCCTGGACGGCAGGTTTCACAGATGAAATGGGCAGCTGTCTTTCAAACTGGCACACGGGGTAAGCCAATTGGCTTCAGAGGGCTGTACTGTAGTGCGACTTAGAATTTCGGCCTACGTTTTTATTTCACATTCTGGGATGTTTTCATTTTGCTCCCGCTGGAGTGTATCCTCTCACAACTTTCTCTCTGCTTATACAATCCTGGGAATTCGTGCCCACACATGTGTCCTGATGGGAGCTGAAGGATGATGGAGAGCAGGAAGGATGTGGAAGAGATCAGTCTGGATAGAACAGCAGGGGTCCACCATGCGGGCATTAGAGGAAGTTTGTGTTGAATTCTAGGGGGACTGGGAAGCCACTAGAGTGTTTTGATTAGCAAAGGGAGAGACATGGCGGCAAGAGTTAGGAGGGTGTTATCTATGCAAGAGATTGTGAAGTCTTGGACCAAGGAGGATGGTGAGAAATGAGGATTTAGGGAGATTAAAGAGGCTTCTGTCCCTGTGGTTCTGTCTCCTTCCTGCTGCCAGTGGTCGGTTGTCCTGACATGGGTGGTTGTCAGGGGTCTGGAGGTAAACGTTGATATCTAACTTACGGTCTGGGTCCAGAGAGCACAGACTCCATTTGGTCACAATCCAAGTCAGATTTGGAACTCAGGGCTGTGCAGGCGGCTTCGTGGGTGGGGGGAAATACATCCTGGCTCAGGGCTTCTCCTGTTTCACGGGCCACCCCTCTGTCTCATTAGCTGGTTGCTCCTCAGGACTCTCACCTCTAAAGGGATGGAGTGTCCTGGACCCTATCTACACACATGCTCTTTGTGATCTCAGTGTCTCATTGATTCGAGCACGGAAGACTCCTGAAGTTCTATCTCCAGACTCCCCTATCCACATTGCTTAGTCGACATCTCAAAATTAACACATCACAAACGGAAGCAGGGATTTCCGCCTGCCCCCAGAGTTGGCTCCCCTTCACTGAGCAGCATCCCTGACAGGCAGGCACCTTGGCCTCATCCTTCCTCCTCTTTCTCTCACTCTCTACACAAGTCCTTTGGGCGCCAGCTTGAAATGAATTGTGTAAACGACTACCACCACTGTGGCCGCCCTGCCTGCATCCATCCCATCTGTGCCTCCTGTCTGGATTATTAGCACAGTCTTCTCTCTGCCCTTCTGCTTTCATTGCTCCCCTTCCATCTTATTTTCAATACGGCAGCCAGGGGAATCCTTCAAAAAAGATTTAAATATTTCAAAGGTCATTTTTCAGTAGGCAACATTTGCATATGGTGAGAATTCCAAATAGTCCAAGAGAGTAAACTGACTCTCCCTTCCACCCCGGTGGCCCCATTCCCTCAGTCTGCTGCCTTCTCTCCTCAGAGGCGACTGTGGGTCCCACCTGTTCCAATAGACTTGTAGAGATACTGTGTGCATGTTTCTATGCATTCTATGAACGATCTGTTCAAAAGTAAGTGAGTCTATGTCACTCCCTTGTTGAAAACCTTCCAGTGGTTCCCCCCAGCAAAGTGAGATTAAAATTCAAATTCCATCCCAAGGCCACAGGACTCTGCTTGTGGACCCCAGCATCTCCCCATTTCCACCGCTCTCCTCTACCCTCCCTCCGCTCCAGCTACGCGCACTTCCCTTACTCTCCTTCCACTCTCAGGATTTGTGCCCTTGCTGTTCCCTCATCTTAGGACTCTTCCAGCCCAAATAGAATGACCCAAATAAAGGTCACTTCCTTGACTCCTCATGGTCACCATGCCCTTGTCCTGTGCATTTGCACTATTTGTAACACTTATCCCAAATTGATTGTCATCTCCAGTGGATCTTGGTCTCTGTGAGGGACCCAGTCTGTTTTGGTCATCACAGTATACTCACTGCCCGCGCATACTGGAAATAGTAGTACTCATAATGATTTTTAAAAAGTTTTTATTTTAATCACCTGGTGTTCATCACGACTTTTTTTTTTTTAAGAAACAGAAAAGTTAACATTTAAGTCGTTACCATGCTGAGTACTGATCCTACTACTTTAACTCATTTAATCCTTATAACCTCTTTACGGGTACCCATTATCCACGATTCAGAAACAGGCAAATTTAAGCAAGAAATGTTACACAACTTCTAGTAAGTGAATACGCAGCCATGCAATAGGTGAGTGAATGAGTGAATCAATGAACGGCCCTGAGAGGCGGGCGGCTTAGCCGGAGGAGGTACCTAGGGCGGTGGGCGGAGCCTAGGGTGCGGAGGCCAATGGGCACGCAGCAGTGACTGGCGGCCCCTCTTGGGATCCCTGGCCCTGCCCAGGCCGCGCGGGGGCCGCTGGGACTTGTGGTCTCCGGCCCACCTAGCCACGTCACCGCCTTCAAACATTAAGTCCTCCTCTGGTGCAAGGTATGATCTGTATCCCCAAACATCTAGGTAGGTTCCTTTACCCCCAGGCCCACTATTCTTTATTCCTCCTCTTCCTGAGGTGTGTTGGTGTAGTCTCCCGGCTCCGCGGGTCCGGGACTCAGGGTAGGGTCTCTTGGTATCCTGTCCCCCAGCCCGTAGCCAACTTGGTATCGCCTTCTACGTTCATCAATCCCCCCCGCACTCTTCGGTGTGGCCGCTCCCGCCACACCCCCCTGAAGCTGTTGCTCGCACGTCCTCTCAGTTCCTCCCCCTGTAGCTCGAGCCGCCCAGAGTATCTTCCAATGGCCGTGTTCCCCGCCCCACACACCCTCTCCGTTTCCTGAGGCTCCCCGGCCCTATTTTGGTACAGCCCGGCCACGCCCCCTCGCGGACGCTCTTGGTACGCGCCGCGCTCCCCCGCTCGCCGCAGTGGTTTGGCCGCGGCGACCCCTCTCCGGCGGCGCGTCCCCCGCGCGTGGTACAGCCCAGCCCGTCTCCCCCGAAGCCGCGCGCCCGCGCCCCTCAGTCGGTAGAGCCCGCAGCCCCCCGTGCGGCCCGTGGCAACCCCCAGCCCACTCGGCCCGCGCCCGCCATGGTCCGTCCGCGCCGCGCTCCGCACCGCTCCGGCGCTGGGGGCCCCCTCGGGGGTCGCGGTCGCCCCCCGCGGCCCCTCACGGTGCGCGCCGCCCGCTCGCGCTCCTGGCCGGCCAGCCCCCGCGGCCCGCAGCCGCCGCGGATCCGGGCCCGCTCGGCCCCTCCCATGGTGAGCCCCCCGCCTTTTTTCCAGAGCCTTCCACGGCCCCGCCCCCGCCGGCCCCTCCCCCGGGCTCGGGTCTTTGTCCACGGCCCCCTCCTCTCTGGGGTCTCCGTGTGGAGCCGGGTTCCCCCGTGGAGACCCCCCGGGTGGTATGCGCCGGGCTCTCCCCTTTGTTGCACGTTTGGGCTGGGGTGGCGGGGGTGGGGTACGGGGGCGGGGAGGGCTCAAATTACTGCTGACTCCGCGTCCCGATTTGAACGCGGGGTGGGGGGCGGGCGGGCGCCGTGTACGCTTGTTTTTCCAATTGGAAAGTTGGGTCTCTCTTCGGGCAGGAAATCTGGAAATGGGGGAGGGGGCTGAGGGGCCGCGGCGAGAGGGGCCCGCGTCTTTGCACTCGCGTGCTCAGGTGTTGCGCCTGGGGGTGTTCTTCTCCGGGCCCGCGCGCGTCCGCACGGCGCCCGTGGCGTGTGCGCCCAGGATTTGCACGCCCGCCCAGATGTGGGATGCCCTTACGGAGTGCAACAAGCCCAAACGTAAACATCTGGCTTTGCAGGTACATTAACTACACACACTTCCCCGGACCCGAAATACGCACGCAAAAATGTTCAGGCGTACCTAGAATAGTAAAACTGCACATCCTGACGTTTCACGCTTGCCCAGATGTGCGCTTTGCCCTAGGCTGGCTCTGGAGTTCGCTTCTTTCGTACACTGCCCCGTCCTGGGCATGGCATGCAGCTGGGGCAGCCCCACACAAGCCTTAGGCAGGCTTCGTCGGATCTTAAACTTAGATACCAAGTCTCTAAAGACCTCCCAAAAGTTACACGTACCCCTTTGCTCCACTGGCTCACCCCTCTGGTTCAGCAATCACACGTAGTTCAGAAGCGTTTCCTGGGTCTTTAAACGTGCATCCTAAGGAAACAGGCTTCCCTGTGTAGTAAACAATTCACATGTCAGAGGCACAGCCAGATTTTGCACACACTTGCCCAGCTGGGAGATTTCCTTTAGGATTGCCCTTAAGCCTAGTCCCTCACGCAGTCCTGCACTTTGATGTGCCCGCCTTGTTGTTGCAGGTAGACCTGAGCCTTTAGATAAGCGTTCCTGGTCTTTACATGCTAGACCAACACATCTTTCAGGTCCTGCATGGTCAGCTTGCCCTCCCAGACAAAGCAGTCTTTAAAACACATGCGCCTGCAGTTTACCTTGTGCTGGATCCTTAAGCCCATTCCCCGGGATCTGTAAAGGCCCTTCAGCTGTGTGCTCTAAGTACCTCTTCTCAGAGGTTCTGTGCCCCACCTGGTGTGACCTACAGACCCAGGGCTTCACGCCCATCCTGCATCTCAGACACAGTCTGGCCCTGGACGCCTACCAACACGTTCCTACAGCAAGATGCTCTCTGGTTTTCTTCCTGAGACCATTGCCCAAATTCCAGAATCACCTGCCCAGATGGAGGACTTGCTGGTTCAGGTTTTTTGTTTTTTTGTTTTTTTTTTACTTTTTAAGCCCTCACAAAATATAACTTTTCTTGTCTGTCCTTCTGGGACAAAAGACATCTGTGTGCTTTATAGGAAATGCAGAGGATACCCATTAGTAGTAAGATGAAAAGTAACAACTGTTACAGTTTCTTTTGCTGCTTGGATGGATTTAGGAGTGAGGTTTTCAGGGGTTTCTTGTTGCCAGCTTGTTCCAAAGCCTTCCCTTGTTTGCTTTGGGATGTTTTTGTTTTTTGTTTTTTTTTTAAAAGATAGCTGTTAGAGTGCCCTGTGAAGAGTAGAATGTGGAGCTTTCCTTGGCTTTATTGCTGGAACGTTCTTCTGGTGTTCTGCAAACGCTCTCGAGATGTTGTGTTTGAGATCCCTCCAGGTGTTACACTCCCTGTTCCAAAAGTCTCCCTGCCTCCCTGGATGGTTCTGTTTGCTTCGCTTTACCTTCTCCACCCCGAGGTCACCCTGGTGTGGTTGCAACACGAGGTCTGCAAGGGCAGGAGGGCCTGTGACCACCTGGAAGGGTTGGAGGGAGCTAGAGGGGGAGGGTCCAGACTTCCTCTTGAGGGCCATGCGGAGCTTTAGAAGAATTTTGAGCATGGGCGCGTTGGGGCAAACCAGTGTGCCAGGCAGCCAGTCACAGTCCGGGCTGGCCTGTGCCTTGTGGGAGCTTCGAGGGGGCCCTGGGCCCCCAGAGAGCTGGTTTCTGAGTTGGGTCAGGACAGAGGGACCAAGAATTGCTCAGGCCAGGGGCGTGAGTGGATGGTGTCTCCTGAAGGGGGTGGGATGGCATTCCAGGCCGAGAGCGCAGCTGGAGCAAGGTCTGGAGGGTGATGGGGACCAGTGTTGAAGTGACAAGTGGGATCTGGGGGGCTCGGGTTCTGGAGTAGTGGCAGGAAAAGGACGTGGAGGTCAGCTACTTGAGGTCTTAGCCCCTGGGACAGGGGGTTTGGATGTGGTCCCAGGAGTTTCTGAGCAGGGGATTTGGGTCCGAACGTTGGGATGTATGTTGGGAGGGGGCAGCCTGCCCTTGCGGGTCCCTCAGCCTCAGTTTCCCCGCTCCCCTCTGCTACAGCAAGGTGCTCGGGTCTTTGGCGCCTTGGGTCCCATCGGGCCCTCCTCGCCTGGGCTCGCCCTCGGGGGCCTGGCTGTAGGCGAGCACCGGCTCAGCAACAAGCTGCTGGCCTGGAGTGGCGTCCTTGAGTGGCAGGAGGTGAGCTGTGGCCAGTCCCCTTGTGAGTCCCCGTGGGGGCTGGGGGCTGGCCCTGCGGGTGGGGCAGGCCAGGGCATCTCGGTTGTGTCCAGTGACCCCTCCCGCTCCCGCGACAGAAGCGCAGACCCTACTCCGACTCCACGGCGAAGCTGAAGCGGGCCCTCCCCTGCCAGGCCTACGTGAACCAGGGCGAGAACCTGTGAGTAGCGGTGGGCGCGTGGGGGGGTGGGCGCGCGGGGGACGGCCGGGGGGACGGCGGGGCCTCCCCTGACCTCCGCCCCCCGCAGGGAGACCGACCAGTGGCCCCAGAAGCTGATCATGCAGCTCATCCCGCAGCAGCTGCTGGTAAGACCCGCCTCCGGCCCCCCGCGGCCCGCTCCCCGCAGCCCCCTGCCCCCCGGCACTGACCCAGAGGCCCTGTTGTTGCCCGCAGACCACCCTGGGCCCCCTGTTCCGCAACTCCCAGCTGGCTCAGTTCCACTTCACCAACAGAGACTGCGACTCTCTCAAGGGGCTCTGCCGCGTGATGGGCAACGGCTTCGTGAGTACAGCGGGAGGCAGGGGCCCCGGGGGCACGTTTTCTCTGTGGCCTCGGTGAGGGAGGGTCTCAGGTAGAGCAGGGCCCACAGGAGCGCCCCTGCCTCCGGCTCCTGGAGCTCGGCCAGCGCTCGTCGGGGATGCGAGTGAGTAGAGGGCCCCGCTGGGTCTCCGGGGACCCAGGAGCCTGTTGGGGACGCAGCACGTGACAGGGACCTACTGACGGAAGGCGGCGGGAATACTCTGTGATGCTCTGTGTGGGGCCCTCTCCTCCTCTGGCAAGTGGGGCTGACAGCGGGACTTTGCCCTCGGGCTGTCAGAAGTTTGCGGAAGGTGCTTGTGGCAGCGATTCGCCCGTGTGGCAAACGTCCTGTAGCCACGGGCTGGGGCGGCTGTGGGGCCGGGCAGCCGGGAAGCGAATCTCAGCGTGGTCTCTGCGGCCCCCACGGTCTGGGCCTCATCTGGACTCTGGTTTCAGCATAGGAGTCTGGCTGTGGAAGGGGACAGGTGCCAGTACGGGGGGGACATGCGATGAGAGCAGGTTGTCTGCCCAGGACACCACGGGACTCAGCTCTGGGGTCCTCTCTAGTCCCCGGTCCCTTTTGGGACCAGCACCCCACTTCCCACTACCATCCTCCTGTCTCCAGGTGCTGGGTGGGCCATGACCTGCAGTGTCCAGGCAGGTTCCCGTTCCGTTGGGCTGGACAGCCCAGGGGTTGTCTGGTGCGGGGGCTCTGGCCCGACGGGGCCCTCAGGCTGTAGGGAAGGCCGATGTCTGCCCGCTTCCTGTGCCACTTGGCACGTCTCACTGCTGGTCCTGCTCGTAGCTCTGGGAGGACTAGCTGCACACAGGTCCAGGAAGGTGGGGGACAAGCTCCCTGAGCAAGTGGCCCCTGGGTGACAAGAGATGGCAGGCTGGTAGCCTGGGCATTCTCCGAAGTGCACGCCCCTTCGTCCCGACAGCCCTGACGGAGGGCTCTGTCAGACTCCTGGTTTCCCAAGTCCCACCGAGGAGGCACTAGGATCTCACGTGACAGATGTTTATGTGGCGCTGACTGTGGAGGTTACTGTGAGGCCATTTTACAGACGGGAAAACTGAGGTCCAGGAACATGAGGCGACTGGTGTCAGGTCACACAGCTGGGAGGAAACAGAGCTGGGTTTGCGCCCAGGGCTTCCCTGGAGGCTGTTCTGGCCCGGTTAGCAAAGGCAGGTCCTGCTCTAAGGGACGGGACTGGCATCAGGGGGGACGTGGGTGGGAGAAGGTGCCCTCACAGGATCCTCACACCTCAGAGGTGACCCCAGACTCACGCTCAGAGGGGTGTCTGGCCCCTTGACAATGCGCTGGGGTCCCTGACGTCCTGTTCCCCTCCCCCAGGCGGGGTGTATGCTCTTCCCCCACATCTCCCCCTGCGAGGTGCGGGTGCTCATGCTCCTGTACTCGTCCAAGAAGAAGATCTTCATGGGCCTCATCCCCTACGACCAGAGCGGCTTCGTCAACGCCATCCGGCAGGTCATCACCACGCGCAAACAGGTGGGCTGGCAGCGGCCAGGCCAGGCCTCGGGTCCCCGGGCAGCGGGCACGTCAGTGAGGCTTGGAAGAGCACAGGGCGTCGTGGAGGGCGGTTCCCGCCAGGAGGGACGCCCGTGTGGAGCGGGGCAGGGACGTGGCTAGGCGGGCTTGTGGGGAGCGCTGCGTGTGGCCGGAAGGCTCTGGAGGGTGATGGCGTGTCCTAGCTCACCTGACCTACGAGTTACTTGTGAATACTATCTCCCTTCCCCCTAGTGTCCCTGTTTGTGCAACAAACTGTAGGGCTGTCCAGTTCTTAAGAGGCAGAGCCTGTGGGGTTGGTGCCCCAGGTTGAGCATCTGAGACTTGTTCCAGGGCATTCGGGAGCCATGGGAGGTCTGTGGGCAGGTGAAGGGTAGGACCAGCATCGGGGAGTCCTCTGGGGCTGTGGACAGACTGGGGGCTGAGGAGCCAGAACGGAGGCTGGGGCGAGGGTCTTTAAGGCGGGGCTGAGGTTTCCCAGAAGCCTCCTCTGGGGCGCTCCCGGGCACCAGCCCCCCTTTCCTGCTTCCGCAGGCAGTGGGCCCTGGTGGTGTCGCAGGCCCAGTTCAGATCGTCAACAACAAGTTCCTGGCATGGAGCGGCGTCATGGAGTGGCAAGAGGTGAGTCCTGGGGGGGACCTGGGTGACCTTGAGACCAGCACATCCTCACTGACTGGGGTGCCTCCCCACTCCTGATGTCATCCTCTTCCTCTCCCCAAAAGCCCAGGCCTGAGCCCAACAGTCGGTCCAAGAGGTGGCTGCCCTCGCACGTCTACGTGAACCAAGGGGAGATCCTGTGAGTATGGGGCAGGGTGAGGGGGGCAGAGGCAGGGTCCCGGTGAGACCCGGCTTCCTGACCCTCATCCCCTCCTGCCCCACAGGAGGACTGAGCAGTGGCCGAGGAAGCTGTACATGCAGCTCATCCCGCAGCAGCTGCTGGTGAGTGTGACGGGGGCCCTGGGCCTGCCACGCCTGTGCCACGGCCAGTGTAGACCTTGGGGCCACGGGCTGCTGGACGGAGACCGTTCTGGATCAAGAGACGGCATGTGCAAGGGCCCTGTGGCCGGTGGCTGGCCTGTGTGACAAGTGCAGGCAGGCAGGTGTGGAGAGCAGCTCCCGGGGGGCGGGGCCCCCCCCACAGGACCTGTCCGAGGTCGTAAGTAGGTGCCACCACTGTGTGGGGACCGCACGGAGGCAGGGTTTGTGCGTCACGGAGCTGCCCCGGCTTCCCCACAGACCACCCTGGTGCCGCTGTTCCGGAACTCTCGCCTGGTGCAGTTCCACTTCACCAAGGACTTGGAGACGCTGAAGAGCCTCTGCCGGATCATGGACAATGGCTTCGTGAGTGGGGCGCGGGCCGCTGGGCGGGCTGTAGGAGCTAGGAGGTGAGGGACAGCGACCGTTTCTCCGCACCAGCCGGGGGAGCGCTGTGGTGGCCCCGGTGACTGCAGGTTGGCCTTGTGCCTGGACGCCTGCTGGCTCCCAGTCCGCGGACTCTGCTGGGGATCTGCTGTCCTGATCGCATTTTACAGACGGGGAAACTGAGGCCCAGAGGCAGGCCCAGGGTTAACTCAGAGCCTGGAGGGGCTGATGCCACGGAGCGCGGACCCGCTGCTCCCAGGTCCTGCCGCCTTCCGCTCTCCTTGGGGACGGGGCGCTGCTGTCCCCTTGCCAGGCAGGGAGGTCTGTTTGCTTCCCGCGGGAGCTCTCAGAGCGCTGAATTATGTTCCAGTGGGTCTTGGCCTCAGTTTCTCCATCTGCGAGGTGAAGCGGGTTGTCCTCCGGGGCTCGTGGAAGCGCAGCTGTCGCTGCACCGGGCCAGTGTCCGTGCGGCGGCCGGTCCAGTCACAGCCGTGCGTGCGTGTCCCCCAGGGGAAGGCTGTGTGGTGGGCGTTAGGAGTCTGCCTTTGCGCAGGAGACCCTGCAGGCCCCCCACCCCCCCGGGCTCTGGGCTCCGCTGCGGGCGCGCTCGGGCAGGGCTTCCGCCGGGTCCCTCCGCCGCTCCGGGGCTGCGCGTGGGGGGCGTCTGTGCGTCTCGCGCGGCCACCGGGGGCCGCTGCCCGCTCCCGGGTGCCTCCGTGCAGCGGCCCGCGTGCGGGAGCCCCTGTGGCTCCGGGTGGGAGCGTCCGCGGCCCCGCCAGGCGCCGACCCCCCGCTCCGCGCCCGCCAGGCCGGCTGCGTGCACTTTTCCTACAAGGCGTCGTGCGAGGTGCGGGTGCTCATGCTCCTGTACTCGTCCGAGAAGAAGATCTTCATCGGCCTCATCCCCCACGACCAGAGCAACTTCGTCAACGGCATCCGGCGTGTCATTGCCAACCAGCAGCAGGTCCTGCAGCGGAACCTGGAGCAGGAACAGCAGCAGCGGGGGGTGAGGCGGTGGGCGGGGCTCCCCTCACCCCTGCCCCCGCCCCCCGGCCCATCCCCCTGCTGACGCCTCCTCCCCGCCTTCCTCCCCCACAGATGGGGGGGTAGTGGCCGCCCCCAGGCTGGGCCCCTCCAGGAGTCACAGACGAGGCCCCTGCCAAAACTGGTGAGTGGCACCCGGCTCGGGTGTGTCTGGGGTTTCAGAAGGGAGAGTGTGACCCTGGCCTTGAGATGAGAGCGGAGAGGCATGTCGTTCCCGCTGGTCCCAGGAGGTGCCGGAGCTGCGGTGTCCAGGCTGGTGGGGGGGGGGCACCCCAGGGGGCGCCGGGAGGCCCGGTCCAGCCCCTCTCACTCTCCTCCTGCCCCCAGGTCAGATGCTTCTGAGCAGGGGCCCCTGGGGATGGCAACTCTCCAGCGAGATGGAGGACTGCGGCCGGAGAGGTCTCCAAGGACGGTCCCCACCCCTGTACGTGTCCCCAATAAAGTCTTTTAAAAGCCTGTTGGCTATTAGGCTCCTGTCCAGATGCCTTCCCCCGGGGGGGGGGGGGGGGAGGCCGAGCCCAGCCCACCCCACCCCCAGGTTTGAGTCCTCCAGCTGCGGGGGACCCGGGAAGGTGTGTTTCTCAGATGTCCGAGGGAGGCCACTTCTGAGCTCACGGTCACCTGGGCCAGGAGGGACCAGCACACTTCGTGGCTGCTCAGTCCCCAGTCAGTCCCCAGCGGGCTGTGGCTGGTGGCCTGGCCGCAAACACTGCCTGGGACCCCCCGCCCCCGAGGTCAAGTGCAGGGTGCAGTTTCTCACTCACCAGCTGCGGGATCGAGCTCTCGTCCTCAGGGTCCCCTCACCCGTGCTCCTCGGCCGGCTGTGCAGCCGCAGGCGGGGAAGGGCCCCCCCCCCCCCAATTCCCTTGGGGCCCTGCAGCCCCGGCCCGTGCGTCCCAGCCCTGCCTGGGGCCTGGCCAGGGGGCTCGTCCTCGCCACCCTTGTTCCCAGCACAGTGCTGCCCAAGCTTAGAGAGAAACAGAATTTATTGGGGGGCGGGGGGGGGGTCGCTCAGCCCTCCGAGAACTGGCAGTAGAGCTGCTCGAGCCGAGGCTCCAGGTTCAGCCGGAACGGGATTTGCAGGAGCGCCGAGAATCCTTCCGCCAGAGTCGGGGCCTCGAACTGCTTCCTGGCACCAGGGGGTGATGGGGGGGGGGGATGTGAAACCCGGCCCGGGGCTGCCCAGTGCCCCCCCCCCCGGCCCCCGCAGCACTGCTCACCTGTACCCGTACATGACCACGTCGGACACGGGGGCGTGAGGGGAGCCCGTCATCTCCCGGAACTGCGGGGGGCGGGGGGACGCGGGGGTCAGGGGGGCGGGCCGGGAACTGGGGGGCCGGAGGGGAGCGCGGCGGCGGGGCTGCGGGCCAGCTCACCCGGTTGTTGTGCCGCGCCTGCTCCAGGGTGGCCGTGAAGAGGAAGCAGCGGCAGGGGACCCCCGCGTCCCGGGCACACTTAATGTACCTGTGGGGACAAGGAAGGGGCCAGGCTGGTAAGGGGCCCCGAGCCCCCGCCCCCCCTCCCGGGGCCACCCCCTGGGACCCCGGTACCTGGCCCGGCTCGGAGGGTCTGGGTTGGTGTTGTCGATCACGACCCGTTTCCTTTGCTTGAGAGCGGTCTCGCACATGGTCACACAACGCTGCCACGAGCCCAGCGTGTCCTGGGGGACACGGGGGAAGACCCCTGAGCGGGGGGTGGGGGGGGGGACAGGGATACAGCAGGACGGGGTGTGGGGAGACCCTGCAGGAGGGAGGACGGCAGAGATGCAAGGGAAGCAGAGAGCTGGGAGGAGCCCGCAATCTGGGGGGCGGGCAAAGGGGGGGAGGGGACAGGCAGGAAGGACCACCGGTGCCCCCTCCCCAGGCTCACCCTGTTCACGTGGACGTAGCCTGCCGACACGAGGTGCTTCTGGAGGAAGGTGGACTTGCCAGCTATGGAGCGGGGGGCAGGATCAGGGGCAGCCCCAGGACCCAGAGCCGGGAGGGGGTTCTGCAGGCCCGGGGTCAGGGTGTCTCACCCCCAGGAAATCCCACGGCGACCACCACTTCAGGGTCGGAGCTCAAGAGGGAGCTGGACTCAGGGAGGTAGAGCGGCCCCGAGGTGGAGACGGTTCTCTGGGAGGGGCGGGCACAACGAGTGTGACCCGCTCCTCATCCCCCCGCGCCCCCCACTCCCGCCCCGAGGGCCTCACCGGGTCAAAGGTGGGGAGCACGAAGCTGGCGACGGGCCACTTCAGAAAGAACTCCTCTGGTGTGGCGAAGGGCAGGCCGAGGTTGAGCGCAAACTGGGTGGGGGTCGGAGGGACACAGGTGTCAGACAAGGTGGGGACATGGCTCCCGGTGAGGAGGGGACAGGGCCCTCACCAGACGGTCTGCACAAGAGAAGTCTTTCTTCTTCCGCCCAGGGGCCCAGTTGGCTGGGCGTCCAGCTGCATCTGGACAGAAGACACACCCCCTTGTCCAACAGTGACCTTGGGGACAAGCTGCTGGCCCTGGGGGACCCACATACTCTCCCCACCCCTGGGTCCTTACCTCCCACGAAGACACTGTCCCCGATGGAGATGGGCACACCCTCGTTGGCCTGGGGAGGGACAGGTGACAAGACCGCAGGCAGTAAGGAGCCCACTCCCGCATCTGTTCCCCCAGAACACTAACGGGTGCCCCGGGCTGCTCGGCTCCATCCGTGCCCTGCGTTAGGCCTGACCTCTGGCCTTCTGTGCCCCAGCCCATCAGCACGTCCTGTTGGCTCTGCCGTCGGGCCCCTTCTCACCCCCCTTCAGTGCCACCACCTGGATCCTGGACTGTTCCATCCTGGCTGCCGGGCTCCTGGCTTCTGCCCTCACCCATCTGTTCCCCATGCGGCCACCAGAGGGCGCCAGTTCCTACTTCCGGAGATTCCTCTCCCCCCAACGCGCCTGAGCACCCTCTTTGCTCCCCCGCTGGGTAAAAGGGAAGGCCTTACCTGGCCCACCTGGTCTGACACCTGGCAGCTCTCTGACCTCACGCCCCACCCTCATCCCATCATCCACTCCGGTCCAGCCACCGAGGCCTCTTCATGGTCCCGGGACACACTAGTCACAGCCCTGCCTCAGGACCTTTACACTTGCTGCTACTCCCACCTAAACCACTCTTCCCAGCTACCCACATGGCTCCCTCCCTCACCAGCTTCAGATCTCCCAGGGCACCTGGGAAAGGCCTTACCTGACCACTGTAGGTAAACCCTGCCTTCCCTTGCTTCATCCCTCCCACTATTTTCCACCCCAGTCTGTGCGTCTATCGCCTGCGCCCTCACAGGTATGTGAGCGCCCCAGCAGGTCTGTCTTGTACACTAACCTTCAGTTCAAGAAGCTGTCGAGCTTCAGAACAAATGCACACACAAAAGAACGCATGAACGACTGATGTGTCACTCAACCACTCTGACCTCCAGGGTTGAAAAGCGCCGCCCTCGCGTACCAACAGAATGGGACAGGTGGAAACAGGAGGCAAAGACCAGGGGAGGAGATGGGAGGGAGAGAAAGGAGGAGGCCAAATACCAGAGATCTGCAGGGGGGAAGCTGGGCCGAGTGAGGGAAGAGGGGAGCCACGGGGAGACCGCCACTCACCTGCTCCTGCAGATGGTCCCACATGCCGATCACCGGCTTCCGGTACAAGCCGGCGTGTGTGGCCACCAGCACCTGTGGGCGGGAGTTACACCATCCTGGGCTCCTTCCCGGAATCCTTCAAGGGCTCATGGGTCCCAGGGATGCTACCCCACCCCTCACCAACCCAAAGAGAGCTCCCGGGGTCCCCGCCCCTCCCCCTCCCCGACTCTTCTGCCTTCTCCCTGGGTCTCTGTTCCCTCCTCCCTGTCCCTCACTCTATCTCCCTCCCTGCCTCTGTCTGGGTCCCCATCCCCCCACCTCCACAGCCCTCAGACTCCCTTGTAGCCACACCTGAAAGGGGAGCCCCAGCTTCTCCACCACAGCCTCCACCTTGGCCTTGAACTCCTCTGCCGGCAGCTTCCCACGCCCAATGGCCATCTGGTTGGTGAAGATCACCAGCTGGGGAGCACATGGATGTCACCTGGTGCCTTCCTCCCCAGGGCCCCAGTCTGCCCTGAGGCCTGGTGACCACGCACAAAAGCACACACACCTTGTAGCCCTCAGCATCCAGCTCCCGGAGCTTACGCGGAATCTCGAGGTACAAGATCCTAGGGCAGGTGGGAAAGTGGCAAGGTGACCTGGGGCCCCATGGGGGGCCCCCCACTCACCCCCTTCTTCTGCCTCTTCTCACCTCCAGTCGCTGGGGCCAGTGGGAAAGACCTTCCCAGAGCGTGTGGTGATGAGGGTCCCATCCAGATCAAAGCCGGCCACCTGACGTCAGCAAGAAAAGAGGAACAGCAACCCCATTACGCCTCCAATCCCTGGACTCACAGGCTGCATCACATCACCCCTGCAAGGTAGAGACGTTACCACTCGCTTGTCACCCAAGGGGAAACTGAGTCACAGAGAGCCCACACATCTTACGTAAGGGCAAGGCATGGCAAGGATGGGTCCCCGCCGGGGCGCCTCAGTCGTTAAGCGTCTGACTTCGGCTCAGGTCGTGATCCCAGGGTCCTGGGATCGAGCCCCGCATCGGGCTCCCTGCTCCGCGGGAAGCCTGCTTCTCCCTCTCCCACTCCCCCTGCTTGTGTTCCCTCTCTCACTATGTCTCTGTCAAATAAACGAATAAAGTCTTAAAAAAAAAAAAAAAAGATGGGTCCCCGCCACCTGAGTGCAAAGCCTAAAAGCTTCACTCTACCGTCTCCTATTCCTCCTAAGCCCCTGGGTCTGGCAGTTTTAAAATGGGGTTCATATCCTACTCACCACCTCCCCTGGCCTTCACCTCAGAAAGCTAACTGTGAAAATAAACACAGGAGTGAAGTTGTTTGGGTGCTAACCACACGTCGGGAGTGTGCCACATGCTTTTCACGGGTTCATCATTTTACTGGTGAGACCAGTGGGGCCTGGAGCAGGTGGAGTGATGGCATGTGAGCTCGGGTCTCCGGAGCCCTGCTCCAGGGGTGGTGGTCAC
The DNA here is from genome assembly GCF_964656455.1 of Halichoerus grypus. Classification (NCBI taxonomy): domain Eukaryota; kingdom Metazoa; phylum Chordata; class Mammalia; order Carnivora; family Phocidae; genus Halichoerus; species Halichoerus grypus. The sequence goes on from NC_135726.1 coordinate 54,471,461, forward strand.
TGCTGGGGTTCCGGTGGGTCAGGCAGGCGCGGACATACATCGATTCCCCCAAGGCTTACAACAACCCCTGAATTTGTCATCAGGTCCACTTCTCAAAAAAGTGGAGGCTAAGAGAGGTTGAGGAACCTGCGCGGGGGGTCCCCAGTCTGTGTGGCTCCCTCGGCTTGGCCCTCACCTTGCTGCGGGGCTTCACCCCAGGTGCAGTAAACACTAGCAGCTTCTCGAACTTCTCCCAGCCGGGGGAGGACTTCCGCATCCGCTTTTTCTGCGGCTCAACATCCTCTGCCACGTCTGGAGCCACCGGAGGGGTGCCGGGCGGAGTGTCTTGCTGGGATTCAGGCGTGCAGACCTCTTCCCAGCGCAGCGTTAGTGGGTGGAGGCCGTTGACCAAATACAGTGTGTCCCCCACCCTCAGAGAACCTTCTGACCCAGGAGTCAGCTCCTGGGTCCCAGCAGTTGAGGGGTTAATTCCCAGCTGCAAAGGGAGAGGGAGGAGTTGGGATTGGCTGCGTCCCCCACCCATAACCTCCTCTAATTAAAGACCACCTGGAAGGACTTCCCTTCCCCACCTGCCAATCAGACCTGTAAGCCCCGCCTCTTCACTGTGTACCACCAATCAGGGATGTGGAAAAGTTACAGGCGTCCAGTCTCATCCAGTTTTAAATGTGGATGGATACCCGTTGAAGCGGCAGTCCCGCGGCTCTTCTCTACTGGCCACACCCTCTTCCCTCCAAACCCGGTTTTTCCAATGGGCCTGGTCCCTGCTGGGCTGCCATTCCTCCCCAACGCCACCCCCAGGCCTTGCTGAGGAACTGGTACCTGTTTCACTGCCACGGTCTTGGACCCCGGGTCTGCGACCAGCTCCACTGAGGGTTGAGAGGGTGGAGTCAGAATGTGCATCATTGTGCGACTGCCTTCCCCCCCACTGGGGAGCATGGCCAGCTTCAGGCCACATGATGGGGACAATACAACCCATTCGGGAGGAGAAAGCAGTTTATTCCTAAACGGGACCCGCTGTCTCCTTTACAGGCAGTAGTCAGATAAGAGGCTTTGGGGTCGCCTGGGACGCAGGCCCACCCCTAGGGGCAGGGCGGGCATTTTTCCGTATAGAACTGGCTTCTCCTTAATGACGCGTGTGGCTAGAGGCAGGTCCTCGGCTTCGCCCGTTACCACCCAGCCCTGCTCAGCAACAGGTATTTTTCACCACAGGATCGGCTCCCGCCTTGGCAAGGGTCGTGACCTGATTCAAACCTTCACGGTGGCCTGACAACTCGTCTCGGGATTGGCTCCCTCCCCTCCCCACTAAGGGGTCTGGCCAGTTCCAGATGGGACACAGCATTTCTCTTCCTATGCTCCCCAGCGGGCACCTACCAACTTCAGGACTAGCTACACCACGCAATCCCGCCCGGTGGCCAAGCAGCTCCCTTACTGGACTGGCTGTCCACCTTGCCCCAACACCGTGTTCCCGCTCCAGCAGCGGGCCACACCCCCTACTGCTCCGGCCCCGCCCACCTTGGTTTCTGGAGCACTTCCGGTCGGTAACCTGGGTCAAGGGTCCCCGGCCCAGGACAAGGACTTGCCCGTCCGAGGGCAGGAAGATGGGGGGCGCGCCCCCAGGGGGACTCTCCAGCCACAGGCGGCCCTGGGCCTCCACCTCGGCCATCCCGGGCACCAGCCTAAGGGGAGGTAGGTAAACAGGCTTGAGGGGCAGGTCGTCCTCAAATTGCTACAGGAAGTCCCGCCTCCTCCCCCCCCCGCGACCAGGAATTTCCCTTCTTCCGCTGAAGGCTCCGGAAATCCCACCCTCTCGCCGGCCGCCGGCTCGCGCCGTTTCCCAGGCGACGACGCCTCGCTCAGTCCCGCGGCGAGCCCGGACCCCAACGTTCCAGGGCAAAGGCCAAGAACCTCACGCGCACCCCCGGCTCGGCCCCACGCTCACCGTGCCCGACCGGGGCTCACTTGCCACTTGCGACCAGGGAATTCCTGCCCGAGGCTCTCTGCCCGCAACTCCGCCGGCTGCTTTCTCTGTTCCTCGGCGGACGGAAATGACTCGCCCTATGGAAGGGGGCAGGGCCTTGGCTCCTCCCACGACAGAAGCCCCGCCCCCTCCCAGACCGGGGCTCCTTCGGTCCCTCGGCTGCTCTGACCTTCATCTCTCCTGCAGCAATGGGAGGCTCCGACCAGTAGGGGGGGAGGGTGGGTCCTCTGTTCACAGATTTTATTCCCTTAGTTACAGAGGGAGAAACTTCTTTTCCATTTGATGATCGTCAGTCCAAGAAGTCTCCACCCCCGACAGCAGCCCTGTCCCTCAATACTGCAGTTTTCTCTTTAAAGAGGGTATAATCGTTTCCATTTCATGGGGTTCCTAGGATGATTAAAGGAGTTAGTAGGTGTAAATAACTTTATAAAAGTATTTGGCTGTGGAGGGGGCGCCTGGGTGGCTCAGTCGTTAAGCCGTCTGCCTTTGGCTCTGGGATCCAGCCCCGCATCGAGTTCCCTGCTCCCTGGGAAGCCTGCTTCTCCCACTGCCCCCTGCTTGTGTTCCCTCTCTCGCTGTGTCTCTCTCTGTCAAATAAGTAAATAAAATCTTAAAAAAATAAAAGTATTTCGCTGGTAGCTCTCCCTGTAAGTCTTGTCTATTGCTAGCATTCCTCCGGTGGTGGTCTGATGGGAGAGGAAGATTCCAGGTTTACTTGACCCAACCCAGACTTCGCACCAGGTGCCATTTGTTCTCCAACCTTCAGCTCTTATATTACGCAGAAAACTCCCGGCCTCAGCTGGACGTTCCTGGCTTTGCCGGGGACTATGTGGACTCAGAGCACTGATTCCTTAAAGACCATTCACATTCCAACTCATCCCCCAGAAGACTGGGGATCAACGGTCACACAGGACTGGAATACCCCCCTTCGTACCCCATGAATCTCTTTTATCTGTAAAATGGGGACAATAATTCCAACTCCCATCTTTGCACTGAAAAATCAATGAGATGCTGCTCATTCAGCTTCAGAAAGTGTTGAATGAACACACTTTATACTCATTTGTCAGAGGTAAAACTCTTTAATCTCAGACCACCCCTCCCAACTCCCGATCCCCACCCACGACTCTCTCCCCCACACAAGGGCCGGAGAGCGAGGGCCCCTGCCTCCCACCTTGGGTGGACGAGGGCCCTTTAAGGCACCTGTGGGGGTGAGGGGAGAGGGGCGGGAGCTGGTGCCGTCCTGGCTGCAAGGACGGACTACGATTGGCAGGCTGTTGTGGGATGGAACCAATGAGAGGGTGTCAAGACGCAGGGACAGGATTGGGCCGTCCCTGGGAGGGGGCAGAGGGGCACGTAGTCAGGACTTGGTCAAAAACGACCCCAGTCCCTGTAGTGTAAAGAACGTAAATTTAAGGCCGCAGGCCAATCCTGGGCACAGAGGAAGGTTTGGCCACGCCCTCAGGAGGCTGGAGCCAATCAGGCGGGACAACCCAGGAAGGATGGGATGGCGACTCCCGGGCTATTGGTCAAGCCCTTTGGGCTCAAGCCAATCAAATGAAGGAGTTGCCCATTCTCTAGGCCGAACAGGCTTGCCGCTACCCCATCCTGTGGCCTGGCTGTTCTCTTTCAACCAATGCCGCGCGAGCAAAGCCCTTGTCGCTAGGCTAAAAAACGACAGTTGACCCCCGTGAGGGCTTTAAACTAGCTACGCCCCGATCTGGGAGCGAGCCAATCCCTTAATCGAAAGAACCTGTCGCCGGGCAAAGAAAGCGGCGACAGACCCAATCGGGAAACGAGATAGGTCCCGCTCCTCAGCGCGTGAGGGGGTCGTGGGCTGGAAGGACGGCGGGAATTGGCAGGGAGGGGGCAATCCTGGGACCCCGGGGACCTGAGAGGCCGGTCCCGGGTCTGACTCGGATTGGCCCGCCCCGGGGGGCGGGGCAGGGGTGTAGTGTGGGGCGGGGCGGACGCTGGGCCGGGAAGCGCTCTCCCTGGGCCTCAGTATTTCCGCTTCAGCTTCTGGAAGTCGCTGGTGTTGAGCCGTGGCCGCGGCAGGTCCCCGAAGACCTGGGTGTCCTCGGCCTCCCGCAGCACCAGCGCGCGCATGCTCGCCGCGATGCGGTCCAGGTCCGGCGAAGAGGGCTGCGGGACCGGGGCGGGGTCAGCGCCCGCTGCGGCCCCGCCTCCTCCCCCTCCCCACCCCCGCCCCAGCACTTTTTGCCTACAGCCAGGAAGGCCCCTTACCCTGACTTGCTCCGTGTAGGATCCTTCTACCCAACTCAAACACCACCTCCTCCATGAAGCCTTCCTGCCCCTCTCCTCCTCCCCTTCTTGGCCTGACTCGATGTGCAAGAACAGCTATCTGTCCCACTGCCCTTCCAGTTCCTTCTTACACAGCGGAAGTGCTGCTTCTCTGCTGACCATCAAGGCTGTGTGCACCCAGAGGGTGTCATGTCTAAGGATTTGGCCTGGGCTTGGCACTGAGTCATGTAACAATCAGGCCTCTGCCACCGACTAGCTGTCAACAAGCAGTTCATCTCCAGAGGCTTCGGTCTCCCCTTTCAAACGCGGGGCTGATGACGGAGTCTGAGACAATCAGCACAGTGATTTCTCAAGAACTGGGAACTACCATGTTGCCGGCACTGTAGGGAAAGGATCCCTTTTCACATTGGCCTCCAGTCCCAGCAACTAGTGCGATCTCCCTTATGGCCTGACACCTTGAGCTGGGTCTGGCTTCCCGCAGAATGGGAGAGGCTCCGCCCTTTCAGAGACCAGCCCAGCACCCCCACCACTTGGGCCTCAAACGTTAACTGGGTTTCCCCCAGGGGCAACGCGGACAGAAGCAGCGGATGGATGCTGCCAACATGTGGCCACTGAGAGGCACCATAGGGAGGGGGACCGCGGGACCCCAGGGCCTCCTCCCTTGCAGTCTGTAATTCCTTTCCAAAAGGAGGCTGGGTTCCAATCCCTGCTCTGCCCCTTCCAAGCTGAGGTCTCAGGGAAGTCACAGATAGTCCCTGTGCCTCAGGGAGGTTCAGTGCTGGGCGATGAAGAGCCACCCAGGGCAGCCCAGGAAGGCCACTTGTAGGATTGTGTGGGAGAAACGGAGGAGGTGGGGGAGGGGCAAATTCCAGGAGGAGCCAGGCACATGCAGGGTGGGGACAGAAGGTGATCTAACCCCTCTGAGCCTCAGTTTCCCCTTCTGGAGGGGATACCAAAACACCTGTGCCTTGCCTGGAGCAGGTATTCTATAAATGAAGCTGTTCCTAAAAAGCCAGAAGAGACTTTCTCTGTAAGGCACTGGGGTACATTATAAGGCTGCAGGAGTTAAACCTTTAGGGCTCTGGCCCAAAAACCTGCCTCATGAGTTGGAGGGCAAGATCAATCCTGGGAAATGTGGCTTCCATGCCTGAGGGCTTCCTGGAGGAAGTGGCTCTGCGTCCCTCCCTCCACCCTCCTCTCCTTCTCCCCTTTGCTCCTCACCGGCCCATTCTCCTCATCCGATGACCGTGCTTCTGTCCTCTTCTCCTTGAAGGCCCAGACGGGCACGGACACGGGCAGGGACTTGGCATACTGCTGTGTGGGCAGGGCTGAGGCTGGGGGCACTGAGTAGGCTGGGGGGCCAGCAGGGGTCTCCTCGCTCAGGCTGCCATCTGGGAGAGAGCGTGGACTTCAGCCTCCGTCCTTGCCTTTATCCCAGTATCCCCCAGGGGTGGGGAGAGCCTGGGACACTTACCGTCTGTGCTCTCAGGGTCCGACTCACAGAAGGGGGGCAGGTCCTGGAGTGTGGCATCCTCGTCCATCACAAAGAGCCCTGTGGATGGTGTTAGTGGCCCGGGCCAGTTGGGTCCCTGCTGCTCTTCATGTGCTCTGGATTCCAGCCACCCCCACCGCCTCCCCACTCCTTGCATCGGCCAGGCCCTTGCAAGCCACAGGGCTTCTGGAATTATTCCCTCTGCCTCAAACACCCTTCCCCTAGTTATCTGCCTGGTTATCGGCACAAACAAATCCAGTTTTTGTCTGTTACACCCCCAGGTGAAAGCAACTGGCTGGATGAACATGAAATCTGCAAGATCTGTTTGGGATGAAAGACTCAAAATACAGACTGAGCGAATATGAGGCGATTATGATCCCTGTTTGATAAATGGGGACCACGAGGCACAGAGAAGTTAAATCACTTGCCCAAAGTTTCCCAGTTAATAACCATGTCACTAGGATTTGAACCTGGGCCACCTGGCTCCAGAGTCTGTGCCCTGAACCCTATGCGGGTTTTCTCCAGTGAAGAAGCAAGCGTTAGTAGTAACAACAAATGAGTAAGTCCTACTTATTGAGCCTGCCCTGCAAACTCCTAATCACTCTTCAAAGCCCTAATGTTATAGTCCAGTCTCTTTGAAGCATCCAACCTCTGGATTCCCCTCCAAGACAGCCAGTTGCTTTCCCCCCTGGCTTCCTTAAGCTGTTGCCTGCATCCCTGATTCTTCTGTAACATCTATCTTTGTTCTCACAAACATGAGGTGCCCCAGATTTGGAAACAACTCCTGTTCTGCTCAAGCTCCCAGCTCAGGTCTCAACCCCATGGTCTCCACAGGGCACTGCCTCCCGTCAGGACTACCAATTTCTTGGCCAGATTGGGAGTCTCGCAAGGAAAGGGCCTGAGGGGGGCACCTGGGTAGCTCAGTAGGTTAAGTGTCTGCCTTTGACTCAGGTTGTTATCCTGGGGTGTTGGGATTGAGCCCCACTGAGCAGGGAGCCCGCTTCTCCCTCTCCTGCTCCCTCTGCCTGTCACTCCCCCTGCTTGTGCTCTCTTTCTCTAGCTATCTCTCTCTCTGTGTCAAATAAATAAATAAAACCTTAAAAAAAGAAAAGAAAAGGGCCTGAGGGGCATCTGGGTGGCTCAATTGGTTAAGCATCTGTCTTCGACTCAGGTCATGATCCCAGGGTCCTGGGATCAAGTCCCTCATCGGGCTCCCTTTACAGCAGGCAGCCTGCTTCTCCCTCTCCTGCTCCCCCTACTTGTGCTCTCTCTCTCTCTCTAATAAATAAATAAATAAATTCTTAAAAAAAAAAAAAAAAAAAAGGGCCTGAGCTGCTTCGTGTCTGTGTCTGGCACCTCCCAGCACAGAGCTGGGCCCAGGTTAACATGTAAGGATAGAGGCTCAGAGAGGGGCCGTGACCGGTTCAAAGTCACACAGGGGGGCACAGGCAAGCCAGCCTGCCCCCAGGTTCTTTGAGACTGCGGCTGCCCCAAAACACCAGGGCTCAGAGACGGGCAAGTCCCACCCCTCCAGGAAAACCAACCTTGGAGACAAATTGCCAAGCCAAGAGCCTCCCCAGCCCCTGCCTCTCTCACCTCCATTATCGCTGACACCCAGCCGCTCCCCAGAGGTCTCAGTCTCTGTTGGCTCGTCCTCATCTTCCTCGTCCTCCTCCCTGGGCAGGGTAGGCCGAGGTGGGCTCCGCGCAGGGCTGGGGGGCTGTGGTGCTGGTGGGGGCACGGGGGGCCGGGCGGCGGCAGCAGCCCTGTGGGCCAGGGCGATGTCGTGGAGGCAGCGGCGGGCAGCCTCGGCCAGGGCCCCACGGCCGTGGGCTGCATAGGCACAGGGGCCCGGGCGGGGTGGTGGGGGCGGTGCGGCGGTCAGCAGCACCAGCTCCGTGCCTGTCCGGGCCCGGAAGCGCTCAGCGGCCCCCACCACCGCCTCCCACAGCTCCTCGGGGCGCCCCGACGCCATCCACGCCCTGCAGGGCAGAGCAGGACAGAGAGCTGAGGCCCCGCTGACTGACTGCACGGGCTAAACCTGGCCCCCAGGCGTCCACCTGCCCCTAGACGCCACTCCCAGCCCTCCCGGCCACCTTGTCCCAGCTGAGCTCAGCCCCTTCCCCCAAATTCCTCCCCGTCCGGACCTCTTGGCCCCGTCCCCAACCCTCCGGCCCCATCCTTCCTGCTCCACCCTGTCCCAACAGCCCCAGTCCCTCCTCTTGGCCCTGCCTTGTCCAATATGGGAACCACCAGCCGCATGTGACTAAGGAGCACGTGAGATGTGGCGGGTCCAAGGTGAGAGGTGCCGTGAGTATGAAATCTGCACTGGTGTTTGAAGACTTAGTACAAAGAAGCTGGATGTCAGAGGTCTAGCAGTCTGTTGACTACGCGTCGAAAAAATGACATTTCAGGTATAATGGCTAAATAAAATATATGGCGGAAATGAATTTCATCTGTTTTCCTTTTACTTTTTTAATGTGGCTTCTAGGAGATTTGAAATGATTTGCATGGCCAGCATTCTTTTTCTGCTGGACCATCATTCCTGCCTCTTCCTGAACCTCTTAGCCTCCAGTTTGGGCAGTGCGCTGCCCCTTGGGGATCCTTCTACACTGCACCCGACCCTGCCCCTCCCTAGTATCCCCAGGACAAGGTGATGGCCCCTCAGCCTCACAGTCTTCCAAACTTCTGAGGCCTGAGGCCTTCAGTCAAGATCACGTGTCATCTAGTTACTTGTCAATCTTTCTCTCACCCTAGTGTGGAAGGAGCTTTTCCTCACCCCAGATCGGGTCAGTCCCCCCTCTTCGGACTCCAACAATGTCTGAGAATCCCCCCATTCTAGCACAGGGCTCTCTGGGGAGGACTGTCTGGATCCATCTCTGTCTCCCCAGCCACTGCGGAGCCGCCTGAGGGTGAGCCTGTAGGATTCATCTCTGAGCCACCAGCCTTGCCCCGCAGGGTGGCAGGCAGAAAATGGGTACAAGCTGTTCTCTGCGCCTGACTCCATCCATGAAGCTTTGTACTTCCTACAAGACTGTTCTGCCAGTTCCTCTGGAAGTCTTCCTTGAGCCTCCAGGATGGATCAGATGCCTTCCCTAGACCCACAATGCCCTGGGCTACCTCCATTATAGCTCACTGTCCCTTGAGCTTATGACAATTGTACCTCTGTCTGCCTCCTCCATCAAACTGTGAGCTCCCCAAGGTCAGGGATCTGTGCCCCAGGACAGGTTGGCCCTAAGCAGACAATCTGCTGGATGCATCTCCTTATGAGATGAAAAGAGCAAAGTGCTGCGGCGCCTGGCTGGCTCAATTGGAAGAGCATGCAACTCTTGATCTCAGGGTTGTGAGTTCGAGCCCCACACTGGGTGTAGAGATTACTTAAATAAATAAACAAACAAACTTAAAAAAGAGAGAGAGAAAAGAGCAAGGGGCAAGGGGGCTGGCTTCCTGCCATCTCAAACCTGCTGTGTGACCTTGGACCACTCACTGGCCCTCTCTGTGCCTCATTTTCTTCTTCCTGTAAACCAGAGTGGTTGAGCCAGGGCTGCTGGGAAGCCGAGGAACCTCCTCAGGGAGGTAGGGGGCACCCCGTCACTGGAGGAATTCAAGCAAGGTTCTAGTCCAGCCAGGGTCATGTGTAGCTTGATTTCAAATCGCTGGCCCTTTTCAACTCATAATCACATGAGCCAGTGTTCGCTGAGCACCGACTCCGTGTAGGGAGCCCACACCTGTCATTTCACCTCCTACCTGAGCCACTAAGGTGGGAGCTGTTACCTCAGAAACGAGACAAGCAAGGCTCATGGAGTACAAAGCCCATGCTGGAAGCCACATGCAGCAAGAGCACAACCATTCCTGACAGATCCCATAGCAAATTCACACTGCACTTCCCACAGGCCAGGCAAGGGATGCAAGCGGGTCATCACCATTTTCATCCCAACCTCTCCCCAACCCTATGAAGGAGGGACTGTTATTACCCCACTTCACAGTTGCAAACTGAGGGCCAGGGAGATTCAGTATTTTGATTAGGGTCATAGGGCTGGAGAGGAGAGCCTGTTCTTAATCCCAAATGCCATCTTGCCTTCCTTATCGGGAAAGGTTTATGTCCAGATGGGGAAAGTGAGACTCAGAGAGCCTCAGGTAGTGGTCAGAAGGCCCAGAAGTTAAATGGGTCAGAGCAGGACTGACTCTGCTGTCTGCCTGACTCCAAAATCCAACAGAACTGAGAGGTGCTCAGGGTCTCCCCTAGCTGATGGAGGAAACCAAGGCTCAGGGCAGGGAAATGACTGGCCCAAGGTCACACAGCCTGGCAGTGGTAGGCCTGGGGCTCTCACATCCCTGGGACATCAGGATTAAACTCTCTGGCCTAGATCTTAGAGTAGTTACAGGATTCAAAAGAGTGAAACGGGGTTGAGTGGGTGTGAGGGTCCCTCCACTGTAAGAAGGAGGCCTGGGCAAATAGGAGGAGGGCAACTCACACCTCTCTGCTAAGGCCTGGGGGCTCTCTGGAGTTAGTTCTCCAAAAGTAGAGTGGCCAAGACCAGGGGAGACTCCACCCTTTCAGCTGCTGGAGGAAGTCCTGTACCCTCTAAGGAGCTCAGAAATGAATGGAGGGTTCCCCAGCCCCCCAAATTGAGGATCTTAGGATTAGGGAGAGGTGAGACTTGTCCCCCATAGGAGGGGGAAGGGAGAGCTAAGGTAATTGGCCTCTTAGGATGAGATGAGCAGGTGAACTGAAGAAAATCACTCTAGGAAGAGGTGAGGAAAGAGGCAAAGTCCGCCAAGGAATGAGGGATGCTAGTGAAGCCCCCTTCCAACCACCTGTCAAACTAGCAGTGCCCCTCCCCCCGCCCCAAAGTGGGAGAAACTCGAGGATGCCCCTCCACCCCACACCCCGCATAGCCAGGGTAAAGATGAACGTCTGGGCATTTCCTCAACCTCTCAGAGACCTCCTTCCCACCTCGCCCGGGGGTCCAGGGAAGACCCACTTCTCTAGGAAAAAAACAGGAAATCCCGCCCAGGTGGGGGTCAGGACCGGAAGTCCCGCCTTTGGACGGGTGAGGGGTGCCCCGAGTCCCCCCGAGCCACCCCCAGACCCCGTGGACATGGTCCGCGACCAAGGCAAGGATCCTAGTGGGTCTGGAGACCGGAGGATAAGGCTGTCTAGGTTTTGCCTTGGGTCAGACACGACGGTTCCCGCGGGCGACCCCTTTCCAGCGCTCAGAGTAGGGTCGCTGGAAGATCTCTGTCCTCTGATCTACGCAGGCCATACCCCTCCCGCGAGCGGCTCGCCCTCCCAGGGCCCCTCTCCTCCGGACGGCCAAATCCTCCCCACACCGCGGTTCACAACGCCGCCTCCACTCACGTGCCCGTAGCCAGCATGGCCGGCCCGGCGCCGTCGCCGCCCTCAAAAGACATGGCGGCGCCTTGCGTCACTTCCACGTGGTTGGCCCTCCTCCGTTCTGCACACTCCGCCTCCCTCATCGGGGCCGCCCGAGACCAAAATGGCCACGGGAACATCACCGGATCACAGTGGGGCAATGATGACGGCACGGTGCCCGTAAGAAAGATGGTGAAAGAAAGGCTTCAGCTGGCTCAGAAACAAGCCAGAACCATTTCGATTTGTTCCCAAGAAATACGGCCATCGGAATGTGCACTCTCAGGACCACAGTAAACTAAGGCCAGGGACCTGACGCCCCTCACCCATCGTCGACCTTTTCCACAGAAGTGGAGGAAAGCAGTGCCCATTAACGACATGGCAACCAGCTGGCATCACTTGCCCAAAATGTATATGGACTCTCCCTCCAGCCTATCCCCCTTCAGCGCCAAGGGTGGGAAAGATTCAATATGGCAACTTTTTTGCTTCGGTTTGCCAGGCTTCAATATGGCGGCCCGGACCGCCGCCTCTCGACGGTGACTCAGGAATTCGACTGGGTCCGCTTCGTTCCCGGGGATACTGACGGCTTCATCCCGTTAATCCAAGTCTCTCAGCACCTCTTGTGACGTACACCTCCTCTCACCTTCCTTCCCTTTACCCGTTTCTTTTCCAGGACCTCGCTGTCGCGCCCCTCAGAGAGATGGGACTGCCCCGCATTAACATGGCCGCAGCTGACAAGCTTTGGCAGTGCCCTCGAGCAAAATGGCATCTCCTTGGCTTCGATGCCAGTATACAATATGGAGAAAGAAGTAGGCGTTTCGGCGAGAGCTCGGGCGAGGGGGTGGAGCCCTTGGACCCTCCCCCTTGTTTACTTCGTGGTGAGGGGAGCAGCACTGCGCTTGCGCACTCTCGCTGGCCTGCTCCACCTTCGCCGTATGCGACATGTGACTTACATCCTTGTGGTTCAAGTTCAACCACCCCATCTGAAAGATGGTTACATCCACTCCCGTTCTAGAACAGGCAAGGGCGCTACCACTGTCCAGGCTTGAGGGGAGTCACCTATCCGGATGTGACAGCACGATGACCCGGAAAGGGAGAGGACCGGGGGAGTGGGACCTCGGCCGCGGCTATGGAAGGAGCCGGTTACAGGGTAAGCGCTGAAAACGCGTTCTTTCCTTTCTGTGGATGCGAAGCGACGCCCTCCGGTAGTCGGCTTCGCCCCAACGCCCCGCCGGGGCTCTGGGAGCCCGGCTGAGCCTTAGCGAACACACCGTTCCTTTATAAATGCGCTGTCACCCTCCTCTCCACTGCCCTAGGGAAGACCCTCACCTTTTAGCCCCGCCCCCTGGGCGGCTGGGACGCTCCTCTGGGCCCCGCCCCCTGGGTGTCTCCCTGCGCTTGGGTCCCGCCCCTCACCGTTCCTGTCCCCAGGTGGTGTTTGAGAAGGGCGGCGTGTACCTGCACACCAGTGCTAAGAAGCACCAAGACCCGGACTCACTCATCGCTGGCGTCATCCGCGTTGTGGAGAAGGTGGGCCGGGAGGGAGCAGGGCTCGGGCAGGCCCAGAGCGGGATGGAGGCGGCATCTGTAGGCTCTGGTCTGGAGGTCACGATGGGACGGTCGGAAGGCAGAGGGTGCGGACTGGAGCGAGAGAGGGGGCTTTGTGAGCCTGAGGGTCCAGACGGGGAAGAAGTTTGGAAATACGGCTTGGGGAAACTGGAGGGGAGGGGTCTCTCTAATCCCTCTCTTCTTTCCTCAGGACAGTGATGTCGTCCTGCAATGGGTTCCTGTAGAGGACGCTGGAGATTCCACCCAAATTCTCTTCTCCAAGAAGGTAGGCTTTCCTCCCTTCTCCTTTTTCCCGTTGTTTTTTTCCAGGTTTGGGCAGCAGAAGACATTTGAAGGACGTGGGTGCAATCTCAGACTTACTCTTGGGGCATGTGTGATCCTGGTTGGGATCTAGGCTCTCTTTGCTCCTTGGTTTCCTTCTCTCTGTGAAATGGGGCTGAAGATGCCCATTCAAAAGAAAGAAGACACCGTGAGCTTCATAACCATGGGGACAGCGGCCCCCTCATCCCCTTTTCTCTTTGGGAGAGCCCTGCGAGGGTGCAAGAGGACAACACAGACCATGGATTCAGGTTCCACGGGCTCAGTCCGCACGAACTTGAAGGGGTATGGCATTCCCCTGGGGGCAGAAAGTACACTTTCTGGTACTCCTTTCTACTTCGGGTACCAGGCCCTGTGCTGGGACCTGGAGATGAGTCTGACCCTGCCTCAGTCTTCACCCCCATTCGATTTTGGGAAACTGAGGCACAATGATTGGAAGCCCCTTTTGCAAGGTCAGAAAGCTAGAAGGTGTTGGAACTTAAGTTTGAACCCAGACTCTCTGGCTCCAGGGGCCTGCCCCTTTCTGGAGGGAGCAGACATTTGCACTGAACTCGAAGGATGAGAAGGGGGCAAGGAAGTACTCAGGAATGGCAGGAGGAAGATCGTTTCAGGATACAGGAGGAAATGGGATGTCTCTGGAGAGGGGTTTGCTGGGAAGGTGGTTGGGCCTGCAATGCCTGACTGAGAAGCTTGGACTGTGTTCTAGGGGCCCCCGGGGGAACCATGGGAGAAGGATGTGGGTGTGGAAAGCTCCCTTGGGAAACCATGCGGGAGATGGGCAGAAGGTCCGAATGGAGGGAGGTTGTAGGCTGGGAGGTGAGAGAGAAGATTAGAATGATGGGCCAGGGGGAGAGAAGGAAGCCTCACTTGGGGCAGTGGGGCTTTGAATAACCTGGTGGGGGTAACAAATGGAGATTCCAGAATTCTGTTGAGGAACCTGGCTTCCCAGGGTTGAGGAAGAAGCAGCCAGCATTCTGCATTTTTCGTCAGCCTCACAGGCCGGCCAAGTACCTTTCTTGAAAATGTGGCTGTCCTCCTCGGCACTCTATTTTTGACTAACAGAAACCCACTGAAACAGGCTTCAGCGGAAAAGGCACATACGCACGCAGGTTACACTTAGCTCCAAGGAACACAAAATTTGGCTGACAACAGGTTAAGCAGACAAATTTATTTCTCCCCTTTCACAAGACACTCAAAAGAGGTATGGGGCTGCTGGCCTTGGTTGGCAACATCAGGGCCTAGATCCCTGAGACCCTCCTGTGTGTGCCCTGGTTGCCTTTAGATGACTCCTTCAGCTGCAACCCCTGCATCTTCCTTTTAAGGCAGGAAGACGGGGGCAAGCAGGGTGGCAGTCATACATCTGTTCTGCTCATCGGGAAAAGCAAGACATTTCCCAGAAACTCTGCGTCAGCTAAGAGTTATTTTTGGCCACGTGAAATAGAAACAGAAGTGATAGAAACTCCTACTTTTCCCATCAAAAAGTCCAGAAGTCAGCCCACAGGTCCACGTGTCATCACCAACTGGCATCCTTCCATCTTTGCTCTGCCGTCCTCGGCATGTGGCGGCCATCCTCATGGCTGCCTTGTGGTCCAAAAAGGCTGCTGGAGCTCCAGCTTTTTTGGACTGGTTTTGCTCACTGTATATGTGTGTTGCAGGTTGGCCAAGGAGCTCTGTTCATCGTGATTGCTCAGGGAAGCATGCTGCTAGAGCAGCTACTGTTCCTTGTGGCAGAGAGCAAGAGCCTGGCGATTAAACAGTCCATCCTGGAAGGGCTGTGTCCCAGCCCCTTGGCCAGAACTAGCTGCATGACTCCAGCCAGCCAGTAGAGCTCAGTGATCTGCGACCCTGCCGCGTGCGCAAGAGGCAGAGGGTTGCAAACGTGGGCGGAAGGCAATAGTGGTTCTCCTTATGTAAACATTGGTGGCACATCACATTCACCTCACAAGACACAGAGGACAGGGATGGCTTTGCCAGGGCTGGTTCAGCAGCCTCGTGGACAGGTGTCTCTGTGACTCCCTTCGTGGCCCTAGTTGGCTGCCAAAGCTGCAGACACCACGTTCTCCCTCAGTAGCACCCAAAGACTGGCCTGAATAGGGTGGTGTTCACCCGTGGAGGTGCCTTTTTTATCAGGAATTTCCCTTCTTTTAAACTCCCCACAGATGGCATGTCGGCTCCCACGGGCCAGAGTTGGGGCCCCGAGGCTACTCGGAACCAAAGGGAAGGCTGAGAAAGCAAATAGTGGGAGGTTTTAGCTTCTTTTGTGGGAGGGGCTCTGTCTGCCTGGAAGGAGCAGCAGAAACGCCTTTCGGGTAGACCCACCATCTGGGTCCTTCCAACAAGGGCCCCTCGTGCAGGGTTTCGTTGCGGGAGTCACGGAACAATCCGGTTACTTTCAGCAGGAAGGGATTAAAAGCAGACAAGTAGAGGCTTGGCGAGTTTGTACAAGGGCCAGCGGAACAAGACTGACCCTGCAGAACTGACCTGCCAGGGGAGCTGCCACCACCTCCAAAATGAGGACAGTGGGGAGAGATCATCGTGGGACCTGTGGACACCCCAGAACACTACACCCGAGCTGCCACCCAAGGGCAGGAAGCCACTCGGCCCTCACCAAGCTAGTGACTGGGCTCTGGGAGACTGAGCCAGCCACCACCTCTACCCTAGTCACCTCTCTGTGTGTGGGAAAACAGGAGTCTCCAACGTCAGCCACGCAGCCCCGAGCGGCAGGAAGTTGTCCCTGCCTCTTTCCTGCTTTCTGCTGTCTTCCATCATGTGTCCTGACCTATAGCTGCAAAGGGGTCTGGGAAATGTAGTTTTCGCCTTCCAGCCTCTGCCTGACAGGAAGGCACACGCTAGCCTGTGAAAGGGACTCCCAGCCTCTGCAGCACTCATGTACTTTGTCCCCTCCCTGTCCTTCCCCATGGCCTGTGGCCAGCACTATCGGCTGTGACTGCACTGCCGTCTGCCTCGGTTTCCCTCTTTGTTCACTGGGGCTGCCTTCCAGGGCAGCCTCACAGCTCGGATCTGGAAACCCTGAATCTACAGCCCCTCACTCTCTTCTCTTCCTCTCTTCCCCCAAGGATGTCAGTGGGAGTGACTCCTGCACCTCTGAGGAGGAACCGACCTTTGACCCTGGCTATGAACCCGACTGGGCTGTCATCAGCACCGTGCGGCCACAGTCCCGCCATTCAGAGCCCACTAGAGGTAGGCTGAGCCGGTGCCCCTGAGGAGACGTGTCCTACCCTCAGTGGTCATGGCTCCACAGGCTTTGCTGGCCACGGTCACGATGGCTGTCCATCGCTGGCCTCCAGTCTCGGGAGAGTGGATCGGGATGCAGCACCGTCCCCAGCCCAGGTCCAGCCTGGCAGGGTCTCCAGGGTTCGCCGCCTTGCTCGTCTCACTGGGCTCCTGGATTGGTTGTGGGCATCTCCACATGGTTCCTGCCTGTGAAGGTGTCCAGGCTGTGGGGGTGACCGTGCAGGGTGAGAGGGTGATGTGGACTGTCCTGGAGTCCTACAGGGTGCTGGGGGCACTAGAGGAGGCATCCGGCCCCTCTGGGGTGTGGAGAAGCCTTCCAGGAGGAGGTGATGCCAGCCCCTGGCTCTGGGGGACACCTGGGAGTTTGCTCTCTCACAGAGAGACCAGCTGTGCAAGGCCAGAGGCACAGGGCCCTGAGTGTGTTTAGGACACTCGAGTGTGGGGTCTGGAGTGAAGAAAGGGCTGGAGATGAGATGCGCAGGGGGCGGGAGATAGACCTGAGGGGCCTGCCACCAGGTTGAGGGACATGGTCTTCACGCTGAGGGCCACAGGGAGCCAAGGGAGATTTTAGAGCAAGTCAGTTGTGTTTCCAAGGAGACATGAGGAGACCCAGGGCTCCCAGACGGCTCTCAGCGGACATCTGTGCTGCCCATGACTCCCCACACCTGCTCCCGACACTGTGCTGTTCCCTAGGTGCAGAGCCCAGTTCCCCCCGGGGCTCCTGGGCCTTCTCAGTGAGTCTCGGGGAGCTCAAGTCCATCCGCCGGTCCAAGCCGGGCCTCAGCTGGGCCTACCTGGTCCTGGTGACCCAGGCCGGAGGCTCCCTGCCCGCCCTCCACTTCCACCGAGGGGGGACCCGCGCCCTTCTCCGTGTCCTCAGTCGCTACCTGCTGTTGGCCAGGTGAGCCTTTTCCCAGGACTGGGCCTTTGTGGCAGGTCCTGGCCCCTCAGGGCTGTGAAACAGACTGATTTAAAGGCAGAAGAAGGGGGGCGCCTGGGTGGCTCAGTCGGTTAAGCGTCTGCCTTTAGCTCAGGTCATGATCCCAGGGTCCTGGGATCGAGCCCCACGTCGGGCTCCCTGCTGAGCGGGAAGCCTGCTTCTCTCTCTCCCTCTGCCGCTCCCTTTGCTTGTTCTGTCAAATGAATAAATAAAATCTTTTAAATAAATAAATAAATAAATAAATGCAGACTAAGGGAATCAGCTGGCACGTGTAACTGCAAAGCCAAGGAGTGGTTTGATTTCAGGCAGGACCTGGGTCCCGAAACGTTAGGAAGAACT
Organism: Halichoerus grypus; assembly: GCF_964656455.1. Taxonomy (NCBI): domain Eukaryota; kingdom Metazoa; phylum Chordata; class Mammalia; order Carnivora; family Phocidae; genus Halichoerus; species Halichoerus grypus. The sequence continues at coordinate 54,488,988 of NC_135726.1, forward strand.
GCTCTTTTTCCCTTTGAGTTGGTGTCGTTCTCTGGGGGTCCCTGCAGACATGACCCCCCCGTGACCAAAGCAGCTCCTTCCCCAACAGCATCCCAGAGCCGCCTCTCTCTGGCCTGTCCCTGAATCAGTCACCCTCTGAGGCGCAAGGCCCTCGGCCCTCAGTGGCCAACCCTGGGTTCTGTGTCCATCCCTGGGGTCCAGCTGTGGTCAGGCCCTAGGTGAGGGATTCCCCAGGGGCAGTTGGACACTGAGGGGGAGAGGACACGTGGGGCCCTCTGCCTGGGTGTCACCACATGGCCCCCCTCCCCAGCTCCCCGCAGGACTCCCGCCTCTACCTCGTCTTCCCCCACGACTCCTCAGCCCTCTCCAGCTCCTTCCACCACCTCCAGCTCTTTGACCAGGACAGCTCCAACGTGGTGTCTGTGAGTGTCCCAGTGCCCAGCCTGGCCCCTGTGGGCAGGGCGGGGTGGACCGTAGTGGGCGAGGCAGGATGGGGTGGGGCCGTGACCTCCCCCTTGGCCCTGTCCACAGCGCTTTCTCCAGGACCCCTACTCCACCACCTTCAGCAGCTTCTCCCGTGTGACCAACTTCTTCCGGGGAGCCCTGCAGCCACACCCAGAGGGGGCCTCCCCCGACCTTCCTCCACCCCCTGATGATGAGCCAGAGCCTGGGTTTGAGGTCATTTCCTGTGTGAGTATCAGGTGGACCCTGGTATCTTCTGGCTGCCACCTGGGCAGGTGACTGTAATTCCCTGGGCCTCCTTTTCCCCTGTAACAGGGTGACACAGCATCCTAATCATCAGATCACATGAGGAGTGACTTCAAGGAGAGTGCTTGGAGCCTGTGTACCTACTGCCTGTTATTATGGGGGTGGGGGGTGCTTCCTGACACAGAGGTGACTTTGGCACTGAGCCGGGGAAGGGGATGCTTCCCACCCTGCACGTTAACTGTCCGTGGAGCTGACAAGCGCTCTGAGCTAACTTGAAGGTGGCCTAGGACAGGGCCGGGGAGGATGTGGGAGGCCCTGAGCTCACCTGCCTTGTGTCACGCAGGTGGAGCTGGGGCCGCGGCCCGCTGTGGAGCGGGCACCTCCAGTCACAGAGGAGGAGTGGGCCCACCATGTGGGCCCCGAGGGCCGCCTGCAGCAGGTCCCCATGCTGAAGGCCCGCATCTTCTCGGGGGTGAGGTGCCGGCGTGTGCTGTGCGGTGGGGGGGACTGGGGTGGGGGGGCCTCAGGGGCCCCTCTGAGCCTCTGGCCGCTCTCTCCCCCAGGGTCTGAGCCCTGGCCTGAGGCGCGAAGCTTGGAAGTTCCTCCTGGGGTACCTCAGCTGGGAGGGCTCAGCCGAGGAGCACAAGGCCCACGTGCGCAAGAAAACGTGAGTGAGCGAAGCTCCGGCCGCCCGGCTCCGGCCTCCCACGTCCAACTTGTCCCCCGTCCCAGCACGGTACCTGGCACATCACAGGTGCACAGAAGGGCTCGCTCCCCAGGCGTCTGTCGCGAGCCCGTCACGTGCTGGGCAGCCGCGGTCGCACACGGAGATGGCAGTGAGCAGGCAGCCTCGTCTCCCGTGGGCGTCAGTTTTCGTGCCAGCAACATAATGTCGCAGCCGTCGTCACTGCGGTGGGCCTCCTTACCCCGGGGGGCCCGCTTCTCCTCATTCCTGGTACACACTGTGCCCCGGCTGCGTGTCCTGGTCCCCGCCCCGTGCTGTCTGTCCGGCGGGGATGACAGACTTCAAACAAAAGCCCACAGGGAGGTGCCTGGCTGGCTCAGTTAGTAGAGCATGTGACTCTTGATCTTCGGGTCGTGAGTTCGAGCTCCACGTTGGGGGTAGAGATCACTTAAAAAAAACAAAACTTTAAAGAAAAGCTCACAAGGATGTTGTGGGTCTTGAAAGATGTCAGAAAAGGAGCAGCATGGGGACTGTGGCAAGGATGAGTAGGTGGCCTGCTTCGGTGGCCTCATGTCTCCCCTCCCCCTCCCCCTCAGGGATGAGTACTTCCGAATGAAGCTGCAGTGGAAATCCGTGAGCCCCGAGCAGGAGCGAAGGAACTCACTGCTGCACGGTTACCGCAGCCTCATCGGTAGGTTGCAGGGCCAGGGGGTGGGGTGGAGACATGGCAGATAGCACGGAGGGGACAGGGGAAGCCCCTGCCTCCCCAGCAGTAGGGATGACGTCATCTGCAGTGGGGAGATGGGCAGGGAGCAGGGGTGGGAGTAGCCAGGGTTGGGGCAGGGGGAGAGGGGGAGCAGGGGAAGGGAGCCAGACTCCTTGGGTTCAAATCTGCCGTCTATTTGCCATCAGATCTTGGCAAGTGATTTTGCCTCCTTGGACCTCAGTTTCCCATCTGTGGATGGGTTAGTAACTGTCAGTTGCTGGGAGGCTGAGTGCCTCATGTGAGGGTGTTCGGAGTGGTGTCTGGACCGACTCACACCTGCCTGGGGTCGGCCGAAGAGAGGAGTGGGGGCTGGTGCCCGTGGCCAGGAGGGAGGGGCCCCCACAGCTTTCTCACTTTCGCATTCTGCGCCCTGTCTTCACAGAGAGAGACGTGAGCCGTACCGATCGGACCAACAAATTCTATGAGGGTCCTGAGAACCCAGGGCTGGGCCTGCTGAACGACATCCTCCTCACCTACTGCATGTACCACTTTGACCTTGGTGCGACACCAGCCCGGGGAGGGGCTGGGGGCCAGGCCTCCCCTTGGGGGGTGGCTGGGGGCCTGGGCTGGGCCCTGACCTCCTGTCCGCCCCCAACCCCAGGCTACGTCCAGGGCATGAGTGACCTTCTCTCCCCGATCCTCTACGTCATTCAGAACGAGGTGGACGCCTTCTGGTGTTTCTGTGGCTTCATGGAGCTCGTGGTGAGGCCCACGGCAGGCGTGGGAGACAAGCCCCCTCAAAGGATGGGGGTCTGGTTCCTCACGTGGCCCTGCCTCCCACAGCACGGGAACTTCGAGGAGAGTCAGGAGACAATGAAGCGGCAGCTCGGACAACTCCTGCTGCTCCTGAGGGTGCTGGACCCACCGCTCTGTGACTTCCTGGGTGAGTGTCTCCGCGGGCGGGCGAGGGGGCGTGGGGCCACAGGCCCCGCCACAGAGTCTCTGGAAGTGGCCGCTGACGGGCTCCAGGACGTTGGGTCCTGATCCAGACAAGGGAAATATCCCCGCAAAAGCCGGAACCCAAAATTTACATGTAAAAGCAGGATTGCGGTTTGGCGCGAAACCCCAGCGAGCGCAGCTGTGAGCGCACGCCTGCGCACCCTGCCCGCCCCCCAGGCTGGCTCCTTCAGGCCCCCCTCAACCCCATACTTTGCAGATGAGGGGCCTGGGGTCTGGGCGTGCCACTTCCAGGGGCGCTTGGACACGAGCTGCCCGACTGGCGATCTGGCTGTCTGAAGTATGCACGAGAACAGATTTAACCTGATCTGCGGGACGTTGCAGGCATTTGCAGTTTTTCTTCATGTTGCATATCGTCTGGATAATTTCTTTAGGCTAAATTCCAAGAAGTGGCATTGATTGTATTTGGGGCAGTAGATCTTTTTACAGCTTTTGAAATGTTTGTTCCCATCATTGCTTTCCTGGAAATTCTTACCAGCTTATGTTTCTGCTAGCCGAGTCCGTGAGTGTCCATTTTCACACCTCCTCATGCCTCCACCAGCATTGGGTATTGAGAGATTTTATTTTTTCCCCGAGTGTCCAGCATCCCTTCTATGTGACGGTGGGACACGGGATTAACTCACTTCATCTGGAATCTGGAAGGCAGGATGGGAAGGGTTCCTGTTGACACAGAGCATTCGTGGCTCAGCTCTGAAGCCTTCTCATGCTGGGCATACGTTACTTGCCTAGACTGGTAGAGATTCTCAGAGCCAAGGATAACTTCTTAGAAGCTCAGTCTGACCAGCCTGCACGCTATGAATTAGGATGGGATTGGAATGGATTTTGAGCTTGTTCTTTGCTGAGCACCCCTCCCTCCCACCACTGTCTTCCTCCAGACTCCCAGGACTCTGGCTCTCTCTGCTTCTGCTTCCGGTGGCTGCTCATCTGGTTCAAGAGGGAATTCCCCTTCCCAGATGTCCTTCGGCTATGGGAGGTGGGCCCGCCAGTTTGGGTGGGAGGGCAGAGAGGAAAGAGAAATCAGTCAGCTGTCCCAGGCTGGGAGGTTGGTGGGAAGTGGGCAGGGGATAGGGCAGAGCTGGGTGGGACTTCCGGCAGAAGCTGGGCCATGACTTCTCGCTCCGGCTCTCCCAGGTGCTGTGGACAGGGCTCCCTGGTCCCAATCTGCACCTGTTGGTGGCCTGTGCCATTCTGGATATGGAGCGTGACACCCTCATGCTTTCTGGCTTCGGCTCCAATGAGATCCTCAAGGTGAGGCCCTGGCTCCTTCCCAGTCCTCCCCCCTCCCTGCGCATCCTGTCCTCTGTAATTGGAGACACATCAGCTGGGGTGTGTACTCCGTGGAGGCTGGCACTCTGCCTGTGCCACAGTGCCTTGGGGTAGTAGGTACTCAAAATAGGATTATTGAAAGTATGGTTGGCTAAGCGGTGGGTGAGCACCATGGCCATGAGACCCGGCCTTTTTCTCCTACTGCATCCCATCCCTGGCTCCCAGCAGTGCCCCCAGAGTGTGGCCAGCACATGAGGGGGACCTGCCCTTTTCCCAGTACATTAATGGGAGGCAGGGCCATGGGGGGAGCCCAGTGTCCTTTCCCTTCGTTGCATCCTGCCTGTGGCAAGCCACTGGAGAGGGCATGACATCCCCTGCCCCCCAGCCCGGGCTCCACCCAGTCTGTCTTTCCTCCATTGTATCCCCAGCACGAGGCAGAGTGGGCGCTCGGGCGGTGGTGGTTGAGTGCTGGCAGGCAGGCAGGCAGGCCTGACCCACCCCCTCCCACAGCACATCAACGAGCTGACCATGAAGCTGAGCGTGGAGGACGTGCTGACGCGGGCTGAGGCCCTCTACCGGCAGCTGACCGCCTGCCCGGTGAGTCCCGACCTCTCCCAACAGCCTTCCCCACCCAACCCCCCCCACCTCCGGGGGGAAAACCGCTGACTTCTCGCCTCAACCCCGCACCCCTCCAGGAGCTGCCCCACAACGTGCAGGAGGTCTTGGGTCTGGTGCCCCCCGCAGAGCCCCAAAGTCCCTCGCCCCCTACCTCTCCACTGCCTCTCTCGCCCACCCGGGCCCCACCGGCCCCACCGCCCCCCGAGGACACAGCCCCGCAGCCGGACAGCAGCCTGGAGATCCTGCCAGAGGAGGAGGAGGAGGAAGAGGAAAGCGCAGAATCCTAACCCCCCTGGGCCGGTGGGCCCGCCCAGCACAGGCACTTTATCCGGCTCCCAGAGGCTGGGGAGGAAGGGTGTGGACAGGGCGGGCCTTCCCGCCGTGCCTCCCGTGCCCTCCCAATGAGCTGATTTCCTTAAACGGACACTTCTCGTGTCCAGTTGTCCTCGTGTAGGTGGAGGAAGGAGGCTGCCACCTTGGCATGGACCCAGATGGGGAGGGGGTGGTGGCTCGGGGGTCCCTTCTGGCCAAGCTGCAGAGCCGACATCTGACCACGTGATCCTGATCCAGCCAATGAGACGTAAGAAAAGGCCCCTTGTGGGCTCGTGGAGGTAGGGCTCTGTCCCCCGCCTGGATCTGGGGCTTTTGGAGGAGGATGGGGTGCGGGGGTATGGCCACCACCAGTAGCTGTGCGGGGACACATCCCGGACATAACCGAGATGGAAGGGCCTGCAGAGCTGTTCAGACGCTCTGGGGACTCTGCTTACCAGCTTCTTGTTACGTGAAAAAAAAAAATAAACTCGTGTTTAACCCACTGTCCGTCGTGCTGTTACTGGCATCAGGACTCTGTTTCGTGACAGCCGGAGTGGACACTGTGATTACCATTTCCCAGTGGCGCAAAGCAGTGTCGGTCCTGTTCCCCCCACCCCCAGCGGAGCCCCACCACCCAGGGAAGAGGAGGACAGCTTCTGGGGGCTCCAGAATAGGCGCAGCCGCTTCTACCGCTAAGGCTAATGGCTTTGCTCCACACAACGGGGGAAGCGACTGAACCCAGGGAGAGGGCAGGACCACACGGCTTTTTCTGAAAATACTTTTAATGCTCGGGGCTCTTGTGGGTGGTTTGCTGAGCGGTTACCCCTTGTGCAGACGGGGAGGGGGTGGCATCAGCCTTTTCGAACTCGCAGCGGGGACGGCTGGGCACCAGGCGCACAACCCCATCCTCGGTGTCGCTGTCCACCAGCCTGTGCCCCTCTCGGCTGTTGATCAACACCGCCGCACGCAGCGCCGACTTGACAGCGGTCTCCACCCAGCCGTGCGGGTAGGCCGTGTGCTCCCCCGCGAAGTAGATGCGGCCGTAGGGGACCGCCCAGTCGTAGTCCGGCCCCTCTTCCTTGTCTTCACGCCAGAGCAGCGGCGGCTGCACCACGAAGCCGCCCTGGCTATGCGCGTCCTCGGCCCAGCGTTTGACGATGCCGCTGCCGTCCCACAGCCGGTACACGGTGGGCCCGTGCAGCGCCGCCACGTCGTCGAGCGCCACGCGCATCGCGTCTTCCGGGCTCAGGCCGGCGAACGAGGCCGCCGCGTCCGACCACGTGTACGAGGCTAGCAGCAGCGCGCCCTCGCCCGGCGGCGGGTAGAATATCACGCGCGACGGGCGGGCGGTGCTCGAGTGGCCGCCCTCGATGTGCTCGTCGTGCCAGAAGGGCCGGCGGAAGCTCAGGAACACCTTGGTGGCCGGCACGTAGTGCAGCGCGCGCAGCGCCTCCTGCCGCCTGCGCGACAGCGGCGGCGAGAAGGTAATGCGCTGCAGCGCCGGCCCGCTCGCCGTCAGCAGCACCACGTCGGCGGTCATGGCCTTCAGACTCCGGGCCCTGCGCGAGCTGGCGATGTGCACGCGCACATCTTGCGTCCCCTGCGTTATCGCCACGACGGGCGCGTGCAGCAGCACCGGCCCGGACAGCGAGCTCAGCAGCGCGCGCGGCAGCAGGTCCCAGCCGCCCACGATGCGGCTGTACCTGCGGGCGGGGCGGGAGCGTGATGCCGGAGCTCGGGCACTGCCCCTCCTCGTCGGCTCCTCCCCGCGGGCCCCATCCCGGCGCACTCCCGGGTCCGGGTTCTAGTTTTCGCCTGCCGGGTCCCTTCTTGTCCCGCCCCTTCCCGCAGGCCCCGCCCACTCCCTTACCGGCCCCGTCACCTGCCGGCTCCTCGCTGACCCCGCCCACCCGTCTACCCGGCCCTCGCCAGTCCCCGACGTCCCCCGAGGACCAGGGAGCAGAGAAGTGTCTGACCCGAGCACCGCCCCTCTTCTCCTCTGGGCCACGCCTTTCTCCGGGAAACTTTCCTACCCAGTTCCGCCCGAGGACCCGGGATGAGGAGGCCAGTGTGGCCAGACACGGGAGCCCCTTCTCATCTTCCCATCAGCCCGGCCTCACCCAACGCCGACGGCCCCGCCCACCCCGTTACTCGAGCGCCGGGGCCCTCGTCGGCCCCGGCCCTGCCAGCGGGCCCCGCCCCTCACCGGAGCCGGTCGCTGAGGCAGCTGTGGGCCCTTAGGGCCTCGGCGAAGCTGAGATAGAAGAAGCCGTCCTTGGACATCACGTCTCCCAGGAGCCTCACGGCGGGCTGGCTCAGGTTCCCCTCCCCGAGGAGGTATTCCTGCAGGACGGGCGCACGCCCGGGTCAGGACCCAAGCCGGCTGCACCTCCGGCTCTGTCCCCACCCCCACGGGGGTCCCTCCCAGGCTGAGCCACTTGGTTCCGTGACATGACCGTGAACTTAGTACGGTTCTCTGAAGCTTGGCGATCCAGTGCCCCCTTTTGTGACAGATGAGGGAAGCAAGCCCAGGGAGGGAGCCGTGGGCTGCCCTGGGGTGAGGCAGGGGGTCCACGGCAGGCCTGGAGTCCAGGATTTCCGCCTTCTGACTCCAGGGCTACTGCCCCACGGGCACCCTCCTTGTTCAGGTTTCTCAGCGACGCTGAGGCCCCCACTCACCAGGAGCGTGTACCTTTCAAACTTCTTCATTGCCTTTCTGCAGCCCAGTGTCTTGAGATCTTTGAGGGCCTGTGGTGGAACAAGGGGACAACGCTGAGCTCCAGGGGCAGGACTGCAGAGGCCAGACTTGGAGTGCAAAGCTGGGGTCTCTCCCTGCACCTGCCCATGGCCAGCCATTTGCCACTCTTGTTCAAGCCGCCAGGCCTTTGCCCATGCTGTGCCCTTGGCCTTGCCCTCCACTGCAATTCACTGTCGCCACTCTGTAAAGTCTCCCCAATTCGTTACGGCCCCTCCTGCCCCAGCCTCAGCCCACACTGACAGTGTCACGCTCATCCCCATTGGGCATGGTTTGGTCTGCATCTGTCCTAGCCTGTGAGTCAATGCTGTATCCTGCTGGTGCTTAGTGATTGTCACCCGGATCCCTGTGGGCACAGACAGAACTGGTTCTTCCCCTGCCCAAAGCCCTGCCGTGGCTCCCCAGTGCCTGGAGCCGCAGAGCTGCACCCTCAGCCAGCCCCTTGGTCACCATCTCTTAGGGAAGCTCCAGTTCTGCAGCCCTATGTACAGTGCCCAGCACCCCCCGCCCCCATCTGCACTGGTTCCCCTGCTTCATCTCTGCCTGAAACACGAGTAGCCACCCTTTACCGTGCTAGTCAAGTCCCTTCCCTTCCTGACAGCCCCGTCTCACTTTAGCCCTCTTCGCTGTCCACCTGGCTTCTCCCTTGAGGCCAGGGAACTCCCCAAAGGATGTGCCCCTTCACTCACTCACTCATCATTCACCTCGAGTCTCCCTAGGCTCCCTGAACTGGACAGTGCCAGGGCACAGAAATGGCCTGGACTTGGTGCCCACCCTTGTCCCAGAGGGGAGATAAACAATTAGGAGCTCCCAGAGGAGGTCAAGGCCTGCTCTTCCCTGAGGGCACCAAGGAAGGCTTCCTGGAGGAGGGGACATTGGAGCTGGTTCTTGGGGGATGAGCAGGGTTCTCTGGGTGAGAAAGGGAAAAGGCCTTTCAGGCAGGGCGGGAAGCAAGAGCAAGCAAGGGCGTGGGTGCAGGATGGTGCAGGAGCACAGTGGGTATGAAGGAGTACGGAGCTGGGGTGTTAAGGCCACCATGAGGGCTTTGAGGGGTAACAAAAATTTCTTGGAGGAGAGAAGATGAGGCTGGGGGTGTGAGAGAGACCAGACCATTCAGGGCTTGAACCTGAGGCTAAGGTGCTGGGGAGCCATAGGGGGCTGTGAGCAGGGGAGGAGCAGGGTGAAGGTCCAGGGTAAAGGATGAAACCTGAGCTGGAGCAGGGGCTGTGGGGACCGAGAGGTGGGAACAGTGCAAGCGATCAGCGGACAGGAAGGATGGGGCAGGGGGGCACTGATGGTGGAAGGGAGAGGGAGGGAGCTAGGATGGCACCTGGGGGTCTGTCTGCCTGTGACTGGGGTGGGGGTGATGGCGCCATTATGAGAGGGGAGAACGTGGGAATATGAGTGGGGTTAGGGAACGATGCTGAGCTCAGTGGGAGCTGGCGGGTCCCGGCCAGGGTGGGCACAGACAGAAGGCTGGGTCTCCAGAGATGGATGGGGAAGACATCAGCCTGCAGGTCAAAGTTTACGCCAAAGATGTAGAAGGTGAGGCTGTCCGGAGTGTGTGTGTGTGTGTGTGTGTGTGTGTGTGTGTGTGTGTGTGAAGTTTACGCCAAAGATGTAGAAGGTGAGGCTGTCGTGTGTGTGTGTGTGTGTGTGTGTGTGTGTAGGGGATCAGAGACCAAAGGCTGATGGAGCTCTGGGGATGAGCAGCATTTATGGGAAACCACAGATGGAAGAGCCAGCGACGGCAGACTGCAGATGGGAGGAATGAGAGAGACAAGCAGCCAGGCACGGAGGAGGCTGGGCAGAGGGCAGAGCGCAGAGGGGAGTAGGGGACGGCTGCCTACCCGGTTGAGAGCCATCTGGTAGATTTCTTCGGGCGAGTGGCCCTTCTCCCTGGGGCGCAGTTTGTAGCCCAGCTTCTCAGGCATCTTCTCCACCACGTAGTTCCGCAGCTTCAGGTTGTTCACTTCTATCCACGTGTTCTCATCGTACTGAGTGAATTTGGTCAGGTTGAGCCCCAGGCTCTTGCAGAGTTCGTGGAGGATCCTGAAGGAGCCGGAAAGGCTGGTGAGGATCAGGCATGGCGTGTGTGTCTGTATGTGTGTGTGGAGGGGGGGTCAGGGCCCCTCTCCGGGGGCTTGGGGATGGGCATGAGGCTGCAGTGGGGCTAGAGTCGGGGTCATGGGTGCTGGGGCCTGGGATGAAATGGGAACAAGGCTCAAGGCTGGAAGGCTGAAGGTGTAGCGGTTTGGGATTGTGTTTGGAGCGGGAGCTGGCTTTCACTGGGGCTGAAGTGGGACTGGGGACAGAGTCTGGGTTGGGTGGGGGCTTGTCATGGGGAAGGGACAGGGTTGGGGTCTGGCACTCTGGCTGGACGTGGTGGGGCTGGAGCTGGGAGATCTTGAAATTAGATCAGGACAGAGGGGGAGGTGGAGTCTTGACGCAACTTGATTGGGGTTTTGGGTTTGGGGTCAGAGTTGAAGTTCAGCCTGGCACTGGAGTGGGGATGGAGTTGGGGATCTGGCTGAGTCTGAGCATAGCCATAGGACTGGGGGTGGCCTTGGTGCCCGCCTGGCTGCCTGGCCAGGCCTCACCTGTGCGAGCTGGGCATGCGCATGGCTCCCAGCTCCCCAATCCAGCCCGTCTTCCGGTCCCGGTAGGTGAAGATGCGGCCCCCGATCCTGTTGTCTGCCTCCAGGATGGTGACCTGAGGGATGGGGGGGGACAGCAAGCAGGGCCCTTCAGCTCCTCCCACTGACCCCCCCCACCCCCAGCCTCCCATCCCCACGGCAGCAGAGACCTCAACTAGAGAAGGACCCTCTTCTTTATGGACAAGTGAGAGGAGCTGAACAAATGTCATAGCAAACACTTACAATATGACACTCTCCAGACTGCAAGAGGAAGACAGCAAGCCAGATTGCAAAGGGACTTCCCAGCCCGGAAAGTGGGGAGATTTCTTGCAGGCACAGAGGTCCTGGCCCAGCCCATTCTCATTTTTGGATTTCAGTGACAGAGGCAGTGGTTAGACCTCAGGGGGCACTTCTCCTTGAGTGGAATTTCCATCTCCACCAACACAAATTCCCCCCAGGAGGTTGGAGGACATTCAGAGGGAATTCCCTCAGGAATGAGAGAGAGCAGGACAGGGAAATCAAAGGCCTCTCAGCCTCCCTCTGGGTTTCACTCCCCAGACCAAGCAGCAAAGCACATCTCTTCTCCCCACTTCCTACCAGCCCCTTAACCGGGATGTAGCCAGGCCCCTATACCCAGGACTCCCAGCCTGCTGCAGGAAAGACTCAAGGTAGATGACAAGCGGCACTTCTCACCTTGTGTCCCGCATCACTGAGCACCTTGGCAGCTACCAGCCCAGCCGCACCAGCACCAACCACAATCACCCTCTGAGGCTTCGAGGTCCGATTGAGCCCCAAGGTCACAACCTTGAGCAGCACCTCGTAGTCAGGATCATGCATACATTTTTCAAAGGGATCCTGGCTGTGGGAAGTCTTCCAATCCAGGGAGGCCACCAGGCTGAGGAAGATGGAGACCAGGACGAGGAGGTACCGGGCTGGAGGGAGGAGGGACGGGGTCAGCAGGCAGGTCAGTAGGTACGTGTGGGGAGAAAATTGGGCTCCGTACCCCCTGTCCCCGTGGCCCCTTGCTTACTTACCTAATGAGGCCATAACTCTCGGTGGGAGATGGTGTCTAGTTTGGAGGGGAGGCAAGGGTCACTGTGACAGGGGCCTGGCCGCCCCTACGGCCTCATCCCTCCATCTATCCCATCTAGCTGTCTCCTGTTCTGTGCTCACCTATCTGCCCTTCGGTACCCCTCCCTGCACTCCTTTCTCTTCTCTCTTCCCCTCTCCTCTGCCCTCCCTGTCCCCAAGTGTCTGTTTCTGGGGGTCCCAGTCTCTGCAGCCTCCTCTCTACCTTGGCTCTCCGTGGACAGCAGCAGCACCTCTGTCCTCTGTTGCTCCCACTGGTCTGCCCCGTCCCCCCTCGCCTGTCCTTAAACCAGCTGAGCCCCGCCCTCCCCTCCCTCTGGGAAATCTGTGGCGGGGAAATGAAACTACTTTCCTGGGTTGTAGGGTCAGGTGCTCAGAGTTTAGCTGAGGCTGGATGGAGGGAGTGGGTGGTGGGGAAGGGGGGCTGAGAGGAAACAAATCAGTCTACTTTCTTCCTCTTGCCCCAAATAGTTCTGGGGCGGTTAGAAGACCGGAAATAAATGCTCAGGTAACCATGCTAAGGGGGCCTGGTCTCGGGGTCCCTGTGTCTGCCCTTGGGGTTGCATGTTCCCTGTGACGGCCTCCGAGTCCTCCTCTGTGTCAGCTGTCGCTGTGCCCTGAAGGGCCCTTGCTGGCTCCACTCCCCTCCCTCATGGCTGCTCTGAGCCTCAGTCTCTGAGGCCAGCCTGCCGCGGTCCTGAGCCCGGTGCCTGCCTCCATGGTTCTGGTCTGCAGCTGTCAAGTGGGGGCCATTAAAATGTGGGGAGGATAAGGCACTGAGTCCAGGTCAGGCCCTGTGAACAAGCACCTGGGTCAATACTACAACTTGCTCCTTAGGAAATGCCCGCTGCTACCACCGTGGGGGGTACTGGGAGGGGCTCAAGGAGTGACCCCCTGCTCCCCAGCCCTGCATAAGGAGCAGCCCTGGATGTGTGCTCATCCATCCCATCCCTGCACTGAGATGCTCAGCTGTGGTGCTCAGCTCAGGCTAGGGTGCCGGGGGGCACCTCAGCCAAAAGGCCGCAGGAGCTTCTGCCTCTTTGCCTCTGGCCTTAGCCTTCACCACCCCTATATGTGGGCTGCTTTTTTCCTGAGGTCAGGCAGTGAGAAGAACAAGATGACCGGGCTCCAAGGAGTCTCTCCACTTGTGGCAGCAAGGGTCCCTCGGCTTTTGGGGCTTTAGCCAAGGGCACATGTGGTAGGTCCCCTGAAGTGGGTGGAGGTAGAAGACACAACTTCGGAGATTTTTCCTGGGGCGGGGGCAGAGGGCACCAGGCAGCTGGTGAGGAGTAAGGCCAGAAGCAGCAGATCCTCTGCAGCAACAAGATGGGAAAATCCGAAAGTGTACATCAAAGAGGGATGTGGTTTGATGGAGGATGGGGGGGCAGGAGGGGGGCATGAGTCAGAAAACATATGATGCGGGGGCCTGGGAGGAGCAGCCAAGAAGGAAACACAATCCGCTGGACAGAGCCTTGAGCCTCGAGACCGAATGCCAAGAAAGCGAAGGGCACAAGTCAGCACAAACGGCAGAGACCGTCCCCACGGTGAGGACCCACTAAGGTGGTCCTGGGCTCAGTGCTTTGCGCTCACTGTGGGCCTCACAGCGTTGCACTTGGCAGAGGAGGGATCTGAGAGATGGAGAGGGGGCAGGCAGGGGAAGACCCCCAGGACTTGCCCAAGGCCTCCGAGTGGGCAGGCCTTTCCCGGGCCGCCCCTGCCTGCTTCATTCCCGGTGACGCGGGGCATCTGAGCACCACCATGCTTGACTATTCACAGTAGCTGCACAAGCTCGTGGCATGATCGCTCCTCTAACCCCAGGGACCTTGTTGGAGGGGAACCCGGCCCGCCGAGGGCAAGGCTCATGCCCTGGGTCCCACAATGGGGAATGACAGAGCCGGGGGTCCTGCTGGCCCCCGGCGAGAGGCCCATCTGCTCTACTTCCTCAAGGCAATGTCCGCACGGAGAAAGCGAGCAGCCGTACCATGGAAACAGAAAGGGGTGGAGGCAGCAGAGCCATGAACTCCTGCACTTGTCTAGGCAAGAGTGTTGGTCCCCAAAACAGCTTGGGGGGCCCTGCTGGGGTCCCTGAGCCGACCCCCCTCGTTTCTCTCCCACACAGGATTTCTGTTCAAAGCCCCCCTGGCTCCGGGCACACCCCTGGCTCGCCTCCTGGACTCTAAGTGAAATGCCAACCTCAAGGGGTCAGCAGGGCAGGGAGAGGGAGGGAGAGGAACCCAACTCATGAGGTGACCCAGGGTTGGGAGCCAAGAGTGCCTGAGAGTAGGGATCCTGTTAGGGCAGGGCTCCCTATGAAATGCCTACGGGTGCTATTTACTACCACGTCCCAGATACTTCATACGTTTTACTTCATTTACTCCAGTAAGGATTCTGACAAGGTGGGCTTAGCTGTGCCCTTTTTACAGTGGAGAAAACTGAGGTCCAGAGAGGTCACCAGCTGCCCATGTTCTGAAACGCTTGTTCGTCAGTAGCAAGCTCGGGCTCGTGAACTAGGGAGGGGGCCAGGCCGGGGTCTCTCTGCCTCATCACCGTTGACATCTGGGGCCATCTTTGTGGGAGTCATCCTGTGCATTGTAGGATGTTGAACAGCCTCACTGGCCTTAACCCACTAGATGCCAGTAGCATTTGTCCCTCGAGCTGTGACCACCACAAATGTCTTCAGACATTGTCAATCATTCCCAGGGGAAGGGGAGGCAAAATCACCCTAAGAACCACCAGGCTAGGCTCAGGTTGATGTTTAATGCAAGTCCCACAAGCAGCCAGCTATGGTCCAGGACAGAGACCTGGGTACAGCTGGCAGGACAAGAAATACTGGGGGCCACACAGTTGTGCGGGGGACAGGGCTCAAGCTTTACCATATTATTCTCTCTGAGGCAGTTCAAAGACTGTGAGTGGTCGCTACTAAAACTTTCCCCGAGTGTCTGAGGGGGTAAGGCCTGCCCAGGGGATGCCCAGGGCCCCAGGTGGAAGTCAGGGGTCCAGACCTGGATCAGGGAGAGGCTCAGAGAGCAGAGGACAGACTTACCTGAGGCCCTTAATCTATGGCCTGACTCCTGGACAGAGTCCCCCTTCCCGCAGAGCCCTCCTGCCCCTCCTTCCCCTTTCCAGAACCCCTGGGCCCCATTGGGGGGCACTCACAGCATGGCTGGCTCTGGGGGGCTCTCTCAGCGCCCATGGCCTTTCTGGTTAGCCCGGGACAGAAGTCATCGTCGGGCGTGTACGGAAACGGGGTCAATGGTAGTAGCTTTGTCCTGATTCCCGTTAGACCAAAGATGCCAGGGTCCTGGTGAAGTCAGAGCAATTGGGAGGCTGTGGAGGGCAGGTCCTCCCTGCTCAAAAGCTTTTTATTATGGAAATTTCAAACATATATAAAAACAGAGAGACTGGGATGATGAACCCAAGTGCATCCATGGCCTCCTAGCCCATCTTGTTTCATTTACATTTTCTCCCTCCCCCACTGCATTATTTTACAGCAAATCCCAGACATCTTGTTATTTTGTAGGTAGATACTTTAGGATGTTTCTCTAAAACAGAGGTCTACAAACATTTTCTGTAAATATTTGGGGCTTTGGGGGCCACACTGTCTCCATCTTGCCTACTCAACTCTGCCCTCCAAGTAGCCACAACATGTATAATGAATTGGCGTGGCTGTGTTCCAATAAAACTTTATTTACAAAAACAGGAAGTGGGACTGTAGTTTGCCAACCAACTGCTTTAAAAAAGATTAGAACTTACTTGCTTTAAAAAAAAAAAAAAACCTACAATACCATTATTGCATTTAAAAATGGCATTAAATCAAAGTCCAATTTCCCTGTCTCAAAAAAATTGTTTTTTCAAGTAGGCTCCACACCCAGCATGGAGCACAGAGCGAGGCTTGAACTCAAGACCCTGAAATCAGACCTGAGCTGAGATCAAGAATTGGGACACTTAACCGACTGAGCCACCAGGTGCCCCTCAAAAATTTTTTTGGCAGTTGGTTTGAATCAAAATTCAAATAGGAGCCCACTTTGCATTTGAGTGATACTGAGGGTCTTTGTTAGTGTCACTTTCAAGTCCGTGGATTTGGGGTCTGTGTCCTCAGAACCGAGGGGTTTAATGGGACCCCACAGCACCAGGCTGGGCCTGAGCCTGGCAAAGCAGCACACCAGGTCTGGTTTCTGCCATGGGGAAACCTGTGGAGGTCATGGGGTTGAACCAGGATGGTGCCTGGACGTGAGGTGCGTGCCTAGGTGAGTCACTGATGTGTTTAGTGATTTGTGCCACTGTGTGAGGGCTGTGGGACAGGCACGGGGCAGTGTGGGACAAATAAGCCTGGCTGGGGGCTGGCTTCTGAGGCTGAGGGAGTTTGTTCCCTGGGAAGTTCTGCAGAAAGCCCTTGCCCTGAGCGTCTGAGGGCGGACTTTTCAAGCACCCAAGTAATTTCAAGGTTGACTGAAAACTTGGCGGCAGTGGTGTGCTGGGCTGGCTCCTAGCAGTGAGTAAGAGCTGACCGATAAGATCTTTGGTTTTGTTTTGCACGCCATTCTTTAAAAAATTATATTTATGATTAATCTTACTAAAAATGAATTTAAATACTCAAAACTCATCATTTCCCAATCATTTGATTACATTTTACTGTTATGTATACTCTTGAGGTGAACCAATTGTATCTATAGGTGTCAATTTCCCAAATTCCTGTTCAGTGACTTCACATCTGTGGCTTGCAATCAGCCGTGGCGGGAGTCTTTACACCATGGGCATCGGCATTTGCTACCCATCAGGGCTTTCCCCTACCCCGGAGAGCCGACTGTTACGTTCACCAGCACACCACTGCTTGGGAATCATTCATTTCAACCTCCCCCAGGATATGAAGGGTGCTGTGACTCTGGGAATCTCTAGCTGTTTGAAACATCTGATCCTTCTGATGCCAAGCTGTGCCTGACAGGCAGAGACATATCCTGGGGAAGCGGCTGGGCCATAGAGAGTCATTTGAGGGTTTCCTTGAGATCGGAAAAAAAAGCCATAACCATACATCTAATTGCCACTCTTATCCCTGAACTGGGAGAAGAAATGCAGTAACAGCTTACTGAGAGATTCGCCTTTAAAAGCCTCTGATTCCAAATTTAGTCACCACATTTGCTGTCTTCATACTACTTAATGAAGAGGAACTTAAGTAGAGGCCGTTTGTCGGGACTGGCAAAGAAGCGCATCTGTGTTTTCTTCCTGGAAAGGGAAACTGCAGTTACAACAAAGCCATCATCTGCAGGGTGGCACCCCGTCAGCTGCTGGTCCTGTGGCAATCCCGGGGACCCCTCCCTGGTGCTCCCAGGAAGCCTGGCGGGGCCATATTCCCCATGGTGCGAGAGCACCGGGACCATCGGCCTGATTTATGATTGTGTTTTCCAAAGTGAGGTGCCCATGGTCCCTTGGGGCATGGGAATAAGTGAACTCAGTATTTTCATTTAAAAAAGTACCTATGTGAAAGCAATTAAGCGTTACTAATGTTCACTATGCAAAACAGGTCAATTAGATACATTGGAAATGCAAGCTCAAGAAAAATTCTTCTACCATGATTGCATGGCCCCTTCCAGCAACTTGTGTGGGCAGAAACACAGTTCCATTTTAGTGACCCCAGTGCCAGATCAGGATCTGGTATATAGAAGGTGCTCCAAAACTAGATGTTCAATGAATCAATGTGGGTAAAATACAAATGACTAGGGGGGCTTGAGGCTGCTCCATCTGGGTCGGATGTGGGTCATGCAGTTAGTCAAGGCTCAGATTGCACAAAGGGCCACTGCCCAGGGGGCGGAGCTTTCAGAGAGAATCAAGTGGGTCAATGTGGGGTCTCCCCCTCCTCTATTCTGTTCCCTTCCCTCTCCCGTGGCTTCTGCTTGGACAGGACACTTGTTCTCGGAAGCCAAAGATGGTCCAAGGAAATGACTTATGACCGGAACTTTGGGAAACTGGACCATACATCTCTGGGAATGAGCTCTGGGCATTCCTTGGCAAAAACATGGCTTAGGGAGGCAGAGGCTGAAGGGGCAGACTCTCCACCCCGAAGCAGGAGATCCAAGCGCTTGGCATCATTCTAGAATGCCCACGGGAGCTGGGGACAGAGGCAGAATGCTGGGCCAGTACTGGAAATGACCCCCATACAAATCCACATCCCAGCTTCACCTGTTTCCCACCTTTGAAGCACAACTGGTGCCTTCCAGCTAGCCCCAGGTAATGGAGAGGAACGCCGTCAATGGCACCTGTGGCCGCTGAGCTAACACCTCAGGGATGACGGCAGAGGCCTTGACATTCATGTGTATCTAAGATGGAACCCAGAACACACCTCATGTGTGTTCCTCTTCTGCCATCAGCACAGAGGAACCCACGACTTGCTTCTGTGTGTGTGTGTGTGCCTCAACGAGTTCTGCTGGTTTCTGAGCTCCAGACAAACGGCACCCCACTTGATGTAGTCTTCTGGAACCCGCTCTTTTTTCCCCAGCTTTCTAAGTGATCCACACGAATGGCATCTTTTCCGTTCCACAGTAACTTTTATTTAGGAAAGCAACATATAGTCATAGGTATCTCAGACAGTGCAGTAAAGTATAAAGACAAATACAAAAGACACTCAGGAAACAACCGGTTGGCTTCTGTCTTCTGGACGCCATGGATCTCACTGTAACAGACTAGGTTTGCTCCAGCATTGGTAAGTTCCAACCCAAGTCTGTGGCCGCCTCTGGCACCTGTGGCCATTTCAGCAGGTATTTTGTGGATGAACATTTGATGCCATGTTTCATCTCCATTGTCTGTTCATTCAAAAATGTGAGAGGGATTGTGCTGACGACACAAAAGGGACAAGAAACAGTCCCTGCCCACAGGGGCTCACACTCTAATGGGGAGGCAGAGAAGTAAACAGTCGGTACAAGACAGTGCAGCAAGTGTTACCAAAGATGCACGCTCTGTGTGGCATAGGGGCCACAGGACAGCCACCTGACCCAGCCTTGGGGCAGCTGAGAGGGCTTCCTGGAGGAGGTGAGGCCTAAGATAAGGAGACCTGGAGGATGAAGTGGCCTGTCAGCCAGGCAAGGTAAAGACCTCCCCAGTGCGAGTCTGACCCTTTTCTCAACACTGCATTCAAGTCCCTCATCTGACTGGTCCTTCCTCCTTTGAAATTCTACATCCCACAGTTGGTGCTATTCACAAGTCCCTCCTTCGTACTATAGTGAATCTCCGCATGCACACACCTTACACCAGGATGCCGTGTCCTCGAGGACGGAGACTCTCTTCACTGTACCTACAACTCTGTTGGGCAGAGTGGCCGCTCAGCAGACCCTGGGGCTGGGAGAAGATGGGTTTTGGGTGAACTTCTCCAGCACTTCTCTAGCACTTGGCTGGAGCGAGAAGGATGGGCTGGGTGGGGGTCATAGTGAAAGGGGTCTGAGATACACAAAAAGATACGCAAAGAAACCACACCCACTAGGCTGCTGCCTGGACCAGAGAGCTTAGAATACTTCTGTTTTCACTAATCCAAAGTCAAACCACAGAACTGTTCTCAACAGCACTGTCATTTGAAAGAAAGGAACAAACAAGTATTCACTGCAATCAAAAACTAGACAGTGATTGCGCGTCCCCCACTGCCCCCAACACCCTGGGAACCCACAGGCCCTGAAGATGGCTGGCAACTCAGTCGAATGTGATCCGGAAACTGCGCTCCTGCTCCTTGCGACGTCCCTCGCACACCTTGGTCACCTCCTCCACCTTCCGCTGCAGCAGGGCCGAGTTCTGGTCGATCCACTGCAGCGAGTCCATGTGTGCGTTGAGGATCTTGCAGATCTGCTGCAGTGGGTCGCTGTTGTCGGCCGGACCTCCAGACGTGTTCAGGTGCTCGATGATGTCCTTGAGGTCTTGGGCCATGCGCTTCAGCTGGGCGTCGATGTTCTCAGCCAGCTTGTAGGTTTTCTCACGCTCCTCGTCGGCATGCTGCAGGTAGACAGTGCCACTCTGCTCCTTGACCGACTCCTCCAGAGGGCTCAGCAGGTCTTCCAGCTCCTTCTGCTGAGACAGGATGAAGTCGAGCTCCTGGTCCAGCCTCTTCTGGTCCAGCTTCACCTTCTCCACCTCACGGTGGAGGGTGGTGATCTTCTCCCCATTCTCGATCAGGGTGCGGTCCCAGGCATTGACCTGTGTGGCCTGCTGCAGGAAGTGCCGCTCCTGGTCCTCCAGCTCCAGACTCCACTTGTTGATCAGACTCTCCAGCTGGGCGTAGGTCATCACAGGGCTGGCGGACGCCCCAGTGCTGCCACTCGGGCCAGGTGGCGCGGCCACGGCAGCCGGTGCATTGCTGGCGATCCCGGCTGGTGCCAGCGGCTTCAGATTCAAGGCGAAGCCAGTGCTGGTGGTGGCTGCCGTGGTGGTGGTGGCGGTGGTGGCAGCGGCGGTGGTGGTGGATGTCGTCGTGGAGGCAGTAGAAGCTGCTCCAGGGGCCTTTAAGCTGAAGCCCAGCGTTCCAGCCCCGGGAGTTCCGGCCGTCGTTAAAGGGGTACAAAGGGAAAGCCCAGTGGCGGTGGACGAGGTCGGAGCAGTGGCTAGTGAGGCGAACAGCGTGGGCCCAGCACTGGTGGTGGCAGCAGCGGGGGCAGGAGCGGCTGGCTGGGTGGCTCCCGCTCCGGTGGCAGCCGGAGTGGCGGGAGTGAAGGGCAATCCGGCAAGGGCCGTGGGCTGGGTCGACGTCCCCATCGAGCCAATATTGAAACCTGAGGCCCCGGTCTGGGACGTGCTTCCCCCGGTGAATGAGAATCCTCCCGGTGCGGTGGACGGAGCAGCAGAGGTGGTGGTGGAGCCGAACACGAAGCCGGTGGGGGCTGTGCTCTGGCTGGAGGTGACGGTGCTCGAGATGGCATTGGTGAGGGTGCTGCTGCCAAGCCCAAAGCCGCCAGCGTGGGCTGGGGCCGGGGCCGGGGTGGCCGCTGCACTGCTCAAGTTTAGCTTTGGCGCGCTGATCCCTAAGGAAAATCCAGTTCCTCCTGTAGCAGGAGTTGTGGTTCCAAAGCTGAATCCTGGGGTCTGTGTTGCTGGAGCTTGGGTCGTGAGCGAGAACAGGCCACTAGAAGGGGTGCTTGCAGCTGGCTGGGAGGGAGTCCCAAAATTGGGAGTCCCACCGGTGCCAGATGTAGAGAAAGAAAACCCGGTAGCAGGCGTGGTTGTCGCCGTCTTTGCAGCGCCAAATGTGAACCCGCCTGTGGGGGCCCCAGTGCCTCCAAAATTAAACCCGCTCATGGCTCCAGAGTCTGGTGGCGGCAGCTACTCGGGCTCCCAAAGCAGATCCGTCAGTGTCCGCAACCTTGGGAAGATTTTTAAAGCAGAGTAAGTCACATGATCAGATGGCAGCCTGGGGAAGGCAACCTCACTGGCAAGATGGAGCAGTGTGGAGGGTGGCACGATTGGATAATTAAGAGTATGCGGCCAGGGCGCCTGGGTGGCTCAGTTGGTTAAGAGTATGCGGCCACCATCCCACTCCCTGCTATAACCTAGCCAGGCCCTGTTAAAACTAGAAAAGAAAGATCCAGAAGCAAAAGCCCATGCCCTGGGGGTCACGTGCTAGGAACTAGATGTGCCTGGGACAGGCACGGCCACATTCGGCACAAGCAGGACTATCTGCTGCCCTAGAGAAGGCCAAAGAGCCCCTGAGGAGGAGGTCAGATTCAAGGCACTTCTGGAGAGTGGGACTAGAAGCACACAAAGTAACACCTTCAGGACCTGCTCCCTAGGCTTCCCTGCTGAATGCAAGTGGGAGGTGGTAGGTGGTGGACTGCTCTGAGTGCCACCCTGAGTGTCTTTCTGGACCTCACAGAGAGGACCCAGAAAGTGGAGTTGTATGGCAGGGCACGAGGCACCTAAAGGCCCCATCTGTGCACACCCCTGACCATTTAGGAGGATGGAGGCATGATGGAACGTCCCCTTGCCCTTTTTTTTTTTTTTTTTAAAAGATTTTATTTATTTATTTGTCAGAGAGAGAGAGAGTAAAGCAGGGGGAGCAGGGGGCAGAGGGAGAAGCAGACCTCCTGCCGAGCAGGGAGCCCGATGCGGGGCTCAATCCTGGGACTCCAGGACCATGACCTGAGCTGAAGGCAGATGCTTAACTGACTGAGCCACCCAGGTGTCCCTCCTGCCCTCCTTCTAACTCAGGGGTGGACATGGGACCCAAGTCAGCTAACTTAGACCTCCCCTGGGATTTCTCTCCAGGGACTCAAGAGGAGGTGGCCTCCTTCACCTACGGGTGTAGGGCACAGAGAATGTGCACGTGGGGCACCCCCTCATCCTTCCCGCCATCTGCAGCTGAGCTGCACACAGCGGGGAGGAGAAGGGAGGGAGGAGAGGGAAAGTGATCATGTGCCCAGAGGATTCATACATGCTCACAGGGTCCTGCACTGGCTCTGGTGATGAAAGAGAAGGGAGCCCAGGAGGACCTGTGAACACCCGGCTGTAAATAAGTTCTCAGACACCTGGGGGTTGTAGCTGACCTCAAGTTTAACAGGAATTCATGGTCGGCTGCCACTGCTCAGTGGGTCCCCGCCCCCCCCAGGCCCCCTCACGCTGTGGCTGCATGATGAGAAATGCCGATTCCAATGTAGACACCAGGGTGATTTCCAGGCAGCTTGGTGTGCCCAGTACCATGCTACATACATTCTCCTTAGCCACCAGACCCTCAGCTAACTTCACAACAGTCCTACAGGGAGGCTGGGATGATGGTCCCCACGCAAAGACAGGGAAAGACAGGCTCATATGGAAGTAACTTGTCAATTCTTATCCCACAGTGGGCCCTGAACCTGGCCATGGGCTGTAAACCCCTCTTTATTTCCACTCCATCAAACTGGTCCATCTGGTCACAGGGCATGCAGCCCTGCTTTGGGGCATGGCCACCATGCCGTACCCCAGCCTCCACCCAATACCCCGCAGGGCTTATTTCCCCTTCATCTAAAACAGCTGAGGTAGGGGCACCTGGGTGGCTCAGTTGGTTAAGCGACCGCCTTCGGCTCAGGTCATGATCCTGGAGTCCCGGGATCGAGTCCCGCATGGGGCTCCCTGCTCAGCGGGGGGTCTGCTTCTCCCTCTGGCCCTCCCCCTCTCATGTGCTCTCTCTCTCTCTCTCTCAAATAAATAAATAAAATCTTAAATAAATAAATAAATAAATAAACAAAACAGGTGAGGTAGTTCAGCAGCAAGCCAGCTCCCTGTTCGCAGGCACAAAGTTGGTTCTCCAGACATAAAGAAAAGACCCAGATTTGAACTCTGCTTCTGCTACGAGCCGTTGGTCCTGGGGCAAGTCACTCCTGAGCCTCTCTACACCTCAGTTTCCCCAACTCCAACGAGAAGGATGATCCCCGCCCACTGTGAAGAATAAACAAGGTCACGACAGAGAAGCCAAGTGCCTGGCCCAGAGAGGGCATCCACAAGTCCTGTTTCCTCTTCCCTCTCTCTTCAGGGCCAGTTTTACTTCTTCAAGTGTCCTCAGGAATCCTCTCGTGGCCTGGGCCAGAGGAAACCTGCTGTGGCTGCCCCTCCCCAACTTCCACAGCACCCCCTGCCTTCCTGGCAGACCCCGGTATTTCCTTCTCCTCCTCCACACAGACACATGCTTCTAGAGAGATGACCTCAGTGTGGTCCGCTCTGCCCCCGGGGCCGCCTGGTTTAAGCAAGCAGATCTCAACTGGCTGCCCATCAGCACCTCCAGGGATGGGTGTTCAGAATATACACTGCTGCCAGACCAACGGGGGCAGTCTCTTTGGCGGGGGGGGCCCTGGCTGTGGCATTTTTATAAAGCTCTTCTGGGGGCTCCTGGGAAAGGTCCCTTCATTCTCACCACAGCTATGTCTGAGCCCCCAGGGCCGCCGGTGCCCCACACTGCCCTGCGCCAGACCCTCTCGCATGGGAGCGCACACCTCCTCACTCGAGAGCCATGTCAAGCCAGGTTTGCCGTTACCAGCAGCCCAAAGCATCCAAACAGCTACACCTACGTGTCTCATTTCTCAAGACCTCAGTCCAAGAGAGTTTCTATTAATATGCTGCAACTAAATTTTTCCACAAGAGCGTTTATAAAAAGCTCTCTGCAACTATTAAAAAACTAAAAGAAAAACAATTGTCTGTGGGGGCTTTTCTGGTTTAATGGTTCACCATTTATTAAATGCCTCATCAGTTTCCGATACTACACATGCTAGGGATCTACTAACAGTGGCAAACACATACTGATTCAGCCCTGTGCTATGCGCTTTAGATGTATCATCGCTCACTTACTCGAAAAGCAGGTCCATTTCATAAACCAGGAGAGTGAGGCCCAGAGAGGTTACCTAAGCCATGGCTCTTGCCCTTGAGGTAGCCAGGGACAGGGCAAACATGAACTTCAGTACCAGGGCTCTAGGCAGGGACAGTGGGGGGTGAGAGTGGGGAGGGGTCACATAAGGGAGCATTTTCCTGAGCTGAGGGTGGAAGGATGTGAGGTCAGCCAGGGTCGGTCAGGTGGGTGGGAGGAAGGGCCTGGGTGAGGCAGAGAGAAGCTGAGACACAGGTGTCTCTGGGGTGCTAAGTGCTCTGGTGTGGCTGGAGGGAGTGTTTGTGCATGGAGTGAAGAGCTGACTCAGAAGGCCTGGGTTATCCACACCCTGCACGTTCCAAAGAAAAGACTGGCCCTTTTCTAGTTTCCTGTGAGATAACCTGCAAGCCCTGACAGCTTGACCTCTGCAGGGGCAAGAGACTAATGACGGGTCAGTCACACAGACGCTCCGGCCTACTTGACCGACCTCCAGCAAAAATCCTGGACACCAAGGTTCAGGTGAGCTTCCTTGGAGGGCAATACTCCACATGGGCGAATTAAGTGTTGTCACAGGACTCCACTGGGAGAGACAACGGGTAGCTCACACCTGGTCTCTATCCTAGACTCTTCCTGGTGCACCTTTTACCTTTGCCGACTGATCTCCCTCCTTTTGCTGTAACCATGAATCTAACAGCTTTGCTGAGTTCTGTGAGTCTTTCCAGCTAATCACTGAACCTAAGGGTGGTCTCGGGGAATCCCGAGCACAATGTGTGCACAGTGCTGTGTGATGTGACGGGAGCTGTTGGTCGGGAAAGGACATGTTGATGGCCCAGACTTCATTTTGAGTGAGCCATGCAGGGACTTGAGGGTTGGGGAGACTAACACGGCCAGATACATGTGTGGGGAATTGACTGGAGGAGAAGAAGCTAAAGGGTCAGGTGGCTGGGAGGAGGCTGGGGTGATGGTCTAAGCCAAGAGCCTGAGTGAGGAGCCAGGACTCTGGGGACAGAGGAGAGAGAACCCAAATCTGGGAAACGTGTAAGTCTGTGCAAAAATGAAATGAAGCGATGTTTCTGCAGGGGCTGTCTTAAGTGAGCAAAGCCGTCAACCAAGACCCGGACTTTGGGAGTTTCTCACAAATGTGTCTGAACAGATACACACTATTCTGAGCTCTGATACAGGATTTTCCACTCTTACCAAAGGGGCAAGCTTTCCTACAAGAGCGGCTGACAGCGCCTGGGTCAGGTGCTCAGGGCTGGGCGGCCACAGACGTGGCATCCATAGCTCACGTGGGCCTGGAGTGAGGAGGGGCTGCCTCGAAGTCCTCGAGTGACTGAGAGAGCCGCCTGCCCTGCACCTGTCCTTGTTTTTCAAACCACATCCGCCTGCCTTCACAGCCCAGGGGAGTCAAAGGTTCTGACCTACAGACTCATCCTGTCCCCCGGCTTCGAGGACCATGGTTCTCTACCATCACCTCCAACTTCACTCAGGTCCACTAACCTGACCTCTCCAGTTCTTTGCTACTCCAAATCCCAACTTTATTTACTTAGCCCTATTCTGTGTACAGTGATAACAACAGAGACAAAACAAACTCTCGGTAGTGCAACATTAACTCACACAACAAACACATCTGAGCACCTGCTATGTATGAGCACTGTTCCAGGCCCTGGGAATGTGGCTGTGACGGAGAGAATGAGTCCCTGCTCTCACGGAGCTTCTCTTCCAGCAGAGGAGACAGACAGAAAACAACAAACTTCATAAAGGAATCCTACAGCATGCTAGAATAGGCTAAGCATTATGGAGGAAGAAAAAGTGGGGCAGGGAAAGGGGATCAGGGCAGCGGCATGGGGGTAAAGGGGTTGACTGAGTCATACTGAGGAAAAAGCTAGAACAAAGCCGGGGGGGGGGGGGGCGGGGCGGGGCACGGCCATGACAATAGGAGGCCAGTGTGGTTAAGCCCAGGGACTCTCCCTCTCTCCCTGTCCCAGCCCCTTTCCTATATCCGGAACAGGGGTGTTTGGGAATGAATATGTGGGGATCTCAGCCTTGGACCAAAGGAATGGAAGGATTAAGAAGGCAATGTGTGTGTGTGTGCGGTCTGTGTGACAGAATAATGGCCTCCATACATGTCCACCCCCAACCCCAGCCCTGTGAATACGAGACCTCACATGGCAAAAGGGACTTTGCAGATGTGATTAAATTAAGGATTTTGAGATGGGGAGATTACCCTGGATGGGCTGCATGGACCCTAAATGTAACCGTGAGGGTCCTTAAGTGGAAGGGGGAGACAGAAGATGTGACCATGGAAGAACATTCTGAGAGATGCTATGCTGCTGGCTCTGAAGACAGAGGAAGGGGCCCCAAGCCAAGGAATGCAGGGGGTCTCTAGAAGATGGAAAAGGCAAAACATGGATTCTCCCCCAGAGTTTCCAGCAGGAAGGAGGTCCTGTGGACCCATTTCAGACTTCTAACTTTCAGAACTGTAAGAGGACAACTGTGTGTTTTAAGCCACTAAGTTTGTGATCATTTGTTACGACAACAGGAAGCTGATAGAGGAATGGGGGAGAAAGAACAGGATGGACTCAATCTAGATAAATGGATAGGAAATACATCCTGGAGTTGGGGCCAAGGAAGAGGCTGGAGAAGAGAGGCGACGGGGCCAGGGCAGGTCTGCCTCTGTGCACTGGGGCCAAGGGGAGAGGGTGTGGCAGTTACTGGGCCCCGGAAGCTGGGGAGCTGGTGGGAAAAGAACAGAGAGCTGCGATTCTGAGAATCTGGACATCCCCTGCTGCTGGGGCGACCTCACCAGGGGTGTGGGATGTGTGCGAAACCCAGCAACGACAGGCTAACTCTGACAGAGGGAGGGACAAGGTGGCCTGGGAGCGTGAGAAGGGCTGGTGATGGTGACAGTGTCAGCCCACAGGGCAGGATTTTCTGCTTTTGTTCACTACTGCAATGCCCAGCACCTAGGGCAGTGCCCCAGCATGCAGAAGGCGCTCCATAAATAACTGCGAGTGACTATCTGACAACTAAGAACTACCATTTACGGAGCGCCACCTATGTAATGGTACTGGGCCAGGAATACTAGGTAGCAGCACAAAGAATCCTTCCTGGATGGGAAACAGGCTCAGAGAGGTGATGTAACTTCTTCAAAGTCACAGAGTAGCAAACACTAGTCCCAGATCTTTCTGGGGCTAAGTCCTGAAGTTCCGCCTGGAGCAACGAAGGAAGAGATGTCAGAATTAAGTCTTAAAGGATGAATGGGGTTCTCTGGGCAGACATGTCACCGAGAGAGTGATATCCACAGGCCAGCTTCTGTACATCTGTGGCTGGAGCAGCAGGCTGTGGGGAGGGGGGGTTGGGGGTCAGGTCACAGGAGATTGCCAGGCTAGTCCATCCAATGGAGACAAAGCCATAACACTGTTTCCCCTCCTGATCCCGTAGCTGTCCTTCAACTTCACACCTCAGAAATGTAAGGGACCCACACTAGGCTCCTCCACTGGGCTGCTGTCCCCTTCCTTTACACCAGTTCTACTCCACTTCATTTGGGGCAGCAGTGAGTCCAGCCAAAGGGCTCTAATTCCCAGGGCTTCTCGATGGGGCTTGGGATTATGAATCCAGGGTTTTCTAGCCCACTGATGGGCCAGGATCGGGGGAGGCACTGCAGACACCAGGCCTGTAGCTGTCGTTACAAGTCCAGGCTGTGGATTTCTGTGCGCTCTGAGGACAGGGGCCTTTGTTCGTCCTTTTCTGTCATTCACTCGGCAAGGCTCCGCAGCAGCCCTTTGGCCAGAGCCCCTGCTTCTCCACTCCTAACCCTGGGATCTTAGATTCTAAATTCATCCCCCATGCCTGTTTCCTCATATGAAAACCAGGGATTACAACGCATGGATCTGCACTGGGCGCTTAGCACGCGGCACCCTTGGGGCCCAGTAAAGCTAACCTCTTATTAATGCAAGTTCTGGGAGCAACTGGAGCAGATGCTCCTGACATTTCAGCCCATGGCCACCTGGTGGTGCTGCCAACAACGCTGAGCCCAGGAAGCAAGGAAGGAGGAGCTATCTCTGCGGGAGCCACCCCCCCAATTAGCAATTTGATGGGGCACCTAGTTGACTGAGTTGGTAGAGCCTGGGACACTTGATCTCAGGGTTGTAAATTTGAGTTGGGTGGAGAGATTACTTAAAAATAAAATCTTTAGGGGCGCCCAGGTGGCTCAGTCGTTAAGCCTCTGCCTTCGGCTCAGGTCATGGTCCCGGGGTCCTGGGATGGAGCCCCACATCGGGCTCCCTGCTCGGCGGGAAGCCTGCTTCTCCCTCCCCCACTCCCCCTGCGTCTTTGTCAAATAAATAAATAAAATCTTTAAAGAAAAAAATAAAATAAATAAAATCTTTAAAAATACGTAAAATCTTAAAAAAAATAAATTAGCAATTTAAGACTTGGGAGGATGTGTGACGACGGGCTCAGAGAGACCAGAGGAGGAGAGAAACAAGGGGAGCACAGGAGGTGGGAGCAGGAGAGAAAAGGGGGGAAGTAGAGACTGAAGGGACCTTTGCCTTTGGCCCCCATCAGCCCAGCCAGGGAAATCTGATCCCCACGGAGATTCGAACGCGCTCCGCTGTCCAACACCCCCCCCCCCCGCCCCCACGATCATCTCTCTCCTCTGGGTTGTCTCACCAACATGTAAAACAGAGCTCATTGGTCACTCACCCCAAGTCAGCCAACTCTGCTTCTTAAACATCTCTTGAATCAGTTCCCCTCAAAGAAAAATCCTCTAACCCTCAGGGAACAGGTGAGCTCAGAGAGCCAGCCCTCCAGGAAATCAACTGATAAGCAGCGAGCAGCTTGCTAACAGCCAAGGCAGAGTCTCCACTGGTCCAGGCTGAAGAGACAGCAGCGCAAAGGCCGAGGCAGCAGTGTGCTGGGAGGGCTCCAGAGCAGTGAGGGGTCGGCGCGGCCAGACTAGGGTGCAGTATGAAGCCACAGGTCCTATGTGAAAGGATCTCATTTGTTTCGAAGGACTCCCCCAGGCAGCTGGGGAGGAGCCCGTGGTGTTCTGGACCACTCTGTCAGGCTCTCACATAACTCCCGTGCCCGCTGGGCATGGCTAACCCTGGTTGCCCGGAATGGAGCCCTGGAGAAAGGCAGGCTTTCATAAGCCAAGTTGGCAGCAGGGAAACCTCAGTGCTCACGGCAGTGTGAAGGCCTTCTCTTCCACAGGTGCACGGTGTCCCCAACAGGGAAGGCAGACTGACACCCGCCTCTTTCCAATGGCCCTCTCACCGCCTTAGGCCGCTTGGGATTCTGGTCCCAATTTCCTAAGCCTGCTCCTCCCTGAGGAACTGTACATTCGAGGCCCTTCAGCCTCCCAGGTACAATTAACTTGTGTTAAATATTAGAGACCTGTGAAAAGAGGACACACAGGAGGCTTGTCTGTCCATCCGTCTGTCTGCTCTCCAGGGGGAGGAGCTGCAGAAAGCCTCACAGCTTGTTTCACTGCTGCCTGTCTTCTCCCCCACGTGGTGTCCCATGATTAGATTCTTCAACACACCCCTGCACGCTAACTGATGAGGCTGCTTTGTCACACATATTCCATTTCTCAATCTACCCAATGACGTGGTGGCTATTTTATTTTTATTTTATTTTTTTATTTTTTTTTAAAGATTTTATTTATTTATTTGACAGAGATAGCAACAGCAGGAACACAAGCAGGGGGAGTGGGAGAGGAAGAAGCAGGCTTCCCGTGGAGCAGGGAGCCCGATGCGGGGCTCGATTCCAGGACCCTGAGATCATGACCTGAGCCGAAGGCAGCCGCTTAACGACTGAGCCACCCAGGCGCCCCATATTTTATTTTTATTTTAAAGATTTATTCATTTACTTGAGAGAGAGAGAGAGAGAGAAGCTGACTCCCTGTTGAGCATGGGGCTCCCCCAGTGGTGGCTCTTTTAAAAATGAAATTTAAATTCTTTTTGTGAACAGACAGTTTGATCATGGGGTTCTACATTCCAAAGGGAATACTGTGGTCTCCGTCCTCCCCTGTCCCCACAGCCACCAGCTCTCTTTCCCGGAGATAAGTGGTTGGGTTTCCCGTGCCTCTTTCCAGATTTTTTTGATGCATTTAAGCAAATGCAGTGCGCTCTCTACCCCTCTGTACACGAAACGTCACATATCAGACCCACTGTCCATTTTCACTTACTCTATCTTAGGACTCATTTTATGCAGGCTTATTATCCTCATTGGACAGAGGAGAGCCAGTCTGGCAGAGGCACCAACATCCTGCGCCTCGGCTGTTTGCTCCTGTGGGTTGCCTCGAGCTGGTACCAAAATGCTTCTTGGATTCATAGGTTCCGAGCCTTCTCTTCCCTTCCTTCCTTCCCCTGAAAAAACTACCCCAAGAAGTCACTTCCCAGCTAATTAGTGATTACATTCTCCTTTACTCCAAGGCTGGAATTATACCCAAAGGAGCTCAGGTGGTGGGAAAAACAGCAGTTTTCCCATAGGGAAAACAAATCAGGTTAAGACCTGCGTGGAAAAGAAGTCAGGAAACAAAAGAGTCGATTTTAAGGAAGATTCTAGAACAACAACTCAATATAAAATAATGGGACTGGAAGAGATCTGAGGAATACTCTGGTGCAGGGCCCCCTACCTATTTTGCTAAGAACTGTTTTCTATAGAAAGATTTTTTTCTCTAACTGCATTTTTAATATTTAAATTTTATTTTTTTCCTTTTTTAAAGATTTTATTTGTTTGTGAGGAAAAAGAGAGAGAGAGAGAGCGTGTACAAGCAGGGGTAGTGGCAGGCAGAGGGAGAAGCAGGTTCCCCGCTGAGCAAGGAGGCAGATGTGGGACTCGATCCCAGGACCCCGGGATCATGACCTGAGCTGAAGGCAGACGCTTAACCGACTGAGCCACCCAGGCATCCCTAACATTTAAATTTTAGCTGCACAATTAATACGTGAGTCCTTTCTTTAAAATAATGTCTTGCACATCACCAACAAAGCTAAAATTCTCTTGATCACCACCCTCCACCCTGGTTCCCACACCTGTGAGGTAACTGCTGCCATGTATCTTTTATCTATGTATTTGTGCATGCATTCATAGCCTGAGGAGATGAAATGATTCTAATTTTCCTTTTCATCAACAATACTGCAACAAGCATGCTTGTTTACACCTTCTCTGACACAGGTGCATTTTTTCCAGGGCAGATCCCAAAAAGGAGAGTTGCTGGCCATGGATACTTGCATTTTGGTTTTCCTGGGGGCAACCAAAATGCCCTCCAACCTGCCTCTACCCATCTTTATTCTAACTGGCAGTCCCTGGAGAGAATCATTTCCCTACAACCTGCCAGCACCTGAGATTAGGTAGCTCCATCAATCTGATGTACCAACTGCATTTATTTAAAAATAATGATAAAAGCGC
This sequence comes from Halichoerus grypus, assembly GCF_964656455.1. Taxonomy (NCBI): domain Eukaryota; kingdom Metazoa; phylum Chordata; class Mammalia; order Carnivora; family Phocidae; genus Halichoerus; species Halichoerus grypus. The sequence continues at coordinate 54,520,491 of NC_135726.1, forward strand.
TAACCATTCAGCACTCATTATACACCAGCCTGTGCTGGGTAATTCACAAATAACCTCATTCATTCAGTCAGCAAACATCCACTAAAACTTAGAACAGGACAGGCCCTGTGCTGGGCAAACAAAGACAATATGATATGGTCACCACCTTCATGAAACTAGAGTGATAAATATAAAGAAAAAGTTACCAGAATTGAAAACAAGTACTCAAACAAAAACTGCACACAAATATTCACAGAGGCATTATTCCCAATAGCCAAAAGGTAGCCTCATTGGCAGCCACTTTCTCCCTCCATCATTCCACTCCAGCCCCACTTGTTCTCGACTGCCTAAAGTATTCCTGCCTTGGGGCCTTTGCACCCGCTGGTCCCTTGTCCTGGAACGCTCAACTCAAGTGTCCCCATGGCTCACTTCTTTACTTTCTTCAGCCTTTGCTAAAATGTCACCTACTGGGGTGCCTGGATGGCTCAGATGGTTAAGCGTCTGCCTTCGGCTCAGGTCATGATCCCGGGGTCCTGGGATCGAGCCCTATATCGGGCTCCCTGCTGAGCAGGGAGCCTGCTTCTCCCTCTCCCTCTGCCTGCTGCTCCCCCTGCTTGTACCCTCTCTGACAAAAAATAAAAAATCTTTAAAAAAATAAAAAAAATGTCACCTACTCAGTGAGGCCTTTCCTGGCTATCCTTAGGACTCAGCACCATCTGAGGCAGTAATATACTGAACTTACGGATTTCATTTATTGTCTGTCTCTCCATTAGAATGTCAGCTACATGAGGGGCAGCATTTTTGTCTGTGACCCCCACTGTGGTACCCCCGGTGTTAGTAACAGTTGCTGGCCATCGCAGGCACTCAGCAAATGCTTGTCAATGGAATAAAGAGATCCAAGGGTTGCTTTGTGCCAGGTGCTTTTTGTGTACTGTCTCCTTTAGTCCTGACCCCACCAACTGCGAGGTAGGTACCACCAGTATTTCCCTTTTAGGGTTAAGTAACTTGTCCAATGTCAACATAAATGTCAAAGTCAGGATGATTAAGATAAGATCTTTTGTCCTCAACTAATTCAGAATTTACTGAGAGTAACAAAGAGATAAATGATAGGATGACACTGTGAAAGAGCTCTGGTTAGAACCTACTGGAAGCCTAGGGGACATGGTGATTACCTTCACCTGGGGAATGGGTAAGGGGAGGGTCAGGGAAACACTCCTAGAAGAGGAAGGGATATTTAAGCTTGGTTTTGAAGGATGTGAAGGAGTTAGGGTAGGAAGGAGTTAGGTCAACACCTCATTACAGGCAAAAGCTTGGAGAGGCAAGGGCCTGCTGCCTTGTGGGATGGTACTAAATACCTGTGTTAAAATCACAAGATGCCAGAGGTGTCTGGGTGGCTCAGCTGGTTAAGTGTCTGACTCTTGATTTCGGCTCAGGTCATGATCTCAGGGTTGTGGGATCAAGCCCCACGTCAGACTCTACACTGGGTGTGGAGCCTGCTTAAGATTCTCTTTCTCAGGGCGCCTGGGTGGCTCAGTCGGTTAAGCATCTGCCTCTGGCTTAGGTCATGATCTCAGGGTCCTGGGATCAAGCCCCACATAGGGCTCCTTGCTCAAAAGGGAGTCTGCTTCTCCCTCTGCCTCTGCCCTTCATTCTGCTCATGTTCTAATAAATAAATAAAATCTTGGGCTCCTGGGTGGCTCAGTTGTTAAGCATCTGCCTTCGGCTCAGGTGGGATCGAGCCCCACATCGGGCTCTCTGCTTGGTGGGAAGCCTGCTTTTCCCTCTCCCACTCCCCCTGCTTGTGTTTCTCTGCTTGGTGGGAAGCCTGCTTCTCCCTCTCCCACTCCCCCTGCTTGTGTTTCCTCTCTCGCCGTTTCTCTGTCAATTAAATAAATAAAATCTTAAAAATTAAATAAATAAATAAATAAAATCTTTAAAAAAAAAGAATGAAGTACTGACATGTTACAAAATGGATAAACATTGAAAGCTGGACAAAAGACCATCTATGACATGATTCCATTCATATGAAATGTCCAGAATAGGATAGACAAATCTAGAGACAGAAAGCAGATTAGTGGTTGCCTAGGGCTGAGGGATGGGCGAACAGGGAGTGACTGCTAATGGGTATGGGATATGGGGTTTCTTTGAGGAATGATGAAAATGTTTCAAAATTAGATTATGGTGATGGTTGCACAACTCTGAAAGTACTAGGAACCTCTGAATTGTACACTTTCATAAATGGAGGTGCGTTATACAATACCTCAAAATAAAACCAATAAATAAACCAACCAGGCATGGGACTCCAGGAAGGGGTTGAGAGGGCAGAAGTGAAGTTACAGAGGTGGGCAGGGGCCAGGCTCAGTCCTGACTTTACCATGAGGGCAGGGGCTGGGCAGAGGAGTTTCCAAAGATAGGATCATGCTTTCTCCTGGGGACAAGTAAAGCTGGCCTGGGAAGGAGACAGGAGTTGAAATGCTCCAGTCAGCCATGAGGCCATTAGGGGCTCCCTGAGAAATGCAGCTGGGCATGCGGACTCTAAGAGCACAGCAGGTGGGATTCTACAAAATTCTATTTTGTAGAATCACACACACCTGTGCTCCCTCCCCAGCCTCACTCCCTGTAATCAACACCAGCATCTCAGGAGAGAGGCAGTGATGTCACTGTGAGGGAGGAAAAGGTCCAGGCTGGGTTGTGGTAGAGACAGTTGCCATGAAGATGGTTTCTCTGGGGACCAGGTGAAAGCCACCAGAAGTGGGCGGCAGAGTGGCTTTGACTCTGAGACCCAGAAACCAATCACAGCCCCTACCTGTCTCTAGGTATCAATTGCCATGCTAACATTTCTGGACGTTTATTATGTGCTGGGCTGTTTGCAGTGCTTTACCTGCATTGACTTCCAACTTGATGAGGTGAGAACTGTTCATGACCCCATTTTACAGATGAGCAAACTAAAGTCAAGAGAACTTTAGTAACTTACCCAAAGTCACACAGGTAGTCAGTACCGACCCAGGCTGTCCAACCCCAGAGCTGAGTACTCACGAGCCTCTCCAACGTGACTTTTCCACCCCACCCCCCAACACGTGCCATGTCTAGTACTCCCTTCCCACTCTCTAAGGACATCTCGGGCATATCCGTCACCTTCCAGAGTTGTGTAGGTTTCACCCTGAATCCAATTCAGTGCTGTCCACCTTCTCCAGCCACAGGCAAGACTCCTGAAGGCTCAGAGTGAAGGGGGGCATAAGCTGCTCTTTCCTGTCCTTACCTCTGGAATCTGTTCCTGCTCTGGGTGGGGGCAGGCAGAGAAGGGCAAAGGGCTCTTGAACTAATTGAGAGTGGGGATCTGCTGGTCCTGACCCAATGCTCTCCATGGACAGCCCCCACATGTTTGGGGGGGCACCTGGGGGCCATGGGGGACTATGAGGTTTTCCCGTTTTGGTCCCCTGCCTCTACCTCTCTCTCTCTTGCTCCCCTCAGCTCCCACTATGACTGGCCATCCCAGGAGTGCTGCCAGGGTTCAAGTCCTGCTACCTTCCTCTTGCGCTCAAGCCACCCCGTGGGAACTATACATGTGTGGCCCACCCCTTGGCAGGGGCTCTCCACTTCTCTTCCCCCATTTGGAAGGATGAGCTGGTTTGCTCTGAGAAAGGGAAAGCAGCCCTGGCAGCCAGGTCCTGACACACTCTAGTCAGACAGAACAACTTCAGAGGATACCAACATCAGGCAGGGCCACTCTGACCGTGGTGGACCAAGACAAAATAAGACCAGTCTTTCAACACAGACAAAAGCACAAACGTTGTCCAAAGCATAAAAATGACCAAAATCCCCTTCCTGGCTCAGAGCTGATGGGTGCTTCTCACATTAACCACAGCATTAGCTCTGCTCATTCCTCCTGGCTCTAGGTAAGATAGCCAGTCCCGACTTGCCTCTGCCTCCCAGCCTCCGATCCAGAGCGAAGCCTGCTTCCCTGAACCCTTCCCAAAGTTACCTAACTTAACCCAGCTCCCATAAGTCCTCCTTAATACCCACTTACTGAGATGCCCTGAGAGCCCCAATGGTGGGTAGCTCCCTAGCTGCAACAGCAAGAAACCCAAGTTGTTCAACTACATGTGTTCCTGGTGGCCTCTGGCTGGAGGCATGGACAGCTGATAAGAACAGACAGGGTGATAAGACACCAGCCCCTCTCTGGCAGGCACCCAACCCTCAAGGACAATTCCTGAGACCTCCTTCCCTGCTCCCCACAAACACAGCCCTTTAGACTACATGGGACTGGGTCCGAACAAAGCCCTACTCCTCCTCAAACTTGATCAGTCCAGCAGGGAGGGGTTTGGTCCAAATTCTCAGCAACTCTAGAATGAGGAGTACTTGGTTCCTTTTGTTCTCTGCTCTGGGCAGAGAGGATTACAGATCTGAGGGTGGGGAGAAATCACTGAACCAAAGGTCAGGGATGACCCGCAGCCCGAGTCTATCCACACTCCTGGTATGTTAGGGTTTCTCTCAATTACTTGCCAACCTTTTAAAAACTTGCATCTTACAGAAACTGCTGGACTTTCAACTTCTGTAAAATCGGAAGCGCTGCAATGCCGGGCCGGCACTGCTGCCCAGCAAGCTGAGCCACCCCAGAGCCGCACCTGTGACTTTTGGGCTCCCTGGGGCTTTGCTGGCCTCTCCCTGACACAGGGCCTTTGGGTTTACAGAGGTGGCTTACTCCCTGAGCCAGGAACTGTTGTAGGCCTTTTCATGTATTATCTCCTTGGTCCTCATCCGCTGCCCTCTGAGGGTTGTTACTGTCCCCACTTTACGATGAGGCCACTGCAGCACACGGGGGTACAGTACATTATCTTGCTGGAGGTCACACAGCAGTAAGTGATGGCATCCCGAGCTCTGGGCACTATGTGGTCAATTACCTTCAGTTTGCCTGGTCCTTTTCCTATAGCTAGTCCCGGTGGGCATGGGAAGGGGCACCCTAAGGCTGACCCTAGCCTTCATCTCCCAGATGAGAAAACAGGCTCCCAAAGGGAGGTGTGGTAGGCTGGATAATGGCTCTCCAAAGAGGTCCACATCCTAGTCCCCAAAACCTGTGAATGTATTACCCTACATGGTAAAAGAAGGTTTGCAGGTATGATTAAATTGAGGATCTTGTCATGAAGACAACCTGGATGATCTGGGTGAGCCCCAACGTAACCATAATGGCCTTGGTAAGAGGTAGGGCAAGAAGATCAAAGGAGAAAACAGGACAGGAGATGATGGAAGCAAAGGTCAGAGTGATGCAAAAAGGGCCAGGAGCGGGGAGCACAGGCGCCTCTGGAAAAGGCAAGAAAATGGATTCTCCCCTCCAGCCTCCAGAAGGAACACAGCCCTGTGAACTATCTTAGACTTAAGAGTCTTCAGAACTAAAAGGGAATAAATATGCGTTGACTTTAGCCACTAAGTTTAGGATGGTACGTTACACAGCCACACAGGAAACCAAGATGGAAGATGCCCGCGGTGCCAGAGCTGGTGCAGCAGCCCGGGGCCTACCTTGGCTGGCAGAGCTGTGGCTGCCTCTGCCCAGGGACACACAGCAGGAGCCAGGGGAGGGCTCTGGAGCTACTGGGCCACGTGGCAGATCAATGCTCCACGTGCCTGGCCCCTACGCTGCCCTCTCCCCAACTGGGATGGCCTTGGCCTTCCTGCCCTTGTTTGCTAGGACGTCCGCCTCCAACTCCTGCCCCCAACCCCCCACCCGCATGACCCAGGTACCTGCCCTAGTGCCTCTTCAGAAAGAATGTAGGCCCATCTGATGCAAACTCTGTCCCTTTTCCATCATGCCAGGCTGTCACCTTGATTGGGAAGCCAGTGAGGGGTGGCTGGTGAGGAGGGCCTCCACTAAGGGGAGATGGGGAGGAGCAGGTCGGAATCAATAGAATTTGGCAATTGTGAGCTGCAGCAAACCTGAGGTGAAGGTCTGGGTGAGGTGGCCTCCCAGCAGGCTATGCCCTGGGCTGGGGGTCAGGGACCTCATAGATCTGAGGGAAAACAGGCTCTCCCTGGGGCTTGTAGGGCCTTGGAAGCTGTATTGGAAGGGCCTTGTAGGGCCTTGGAAGAAGTATTGCAGAGGCCTGGGCTCTAACTAGCACTGTGATTGTGCACAACCCTCTTCACCTCTTGGGACCTCATTCTTGCCCCCTGCAAGACAAGGAGGTTAGCTTCTGCAGTCCGAGGCCCCTTCTCAGCACCGAATCTCAGATACTCAGAGTCCTGCACAGGTGGCTGCTCTCCTGCCCCCTCCCTTGCTGTACTGGGACCTCTTCCCAATTCAGGGCTCTAGGGCTGCGCTAACCAGGAACTGTTGCCAGGTGAGCCAGGGCCCCCAGAGAATCCTCCCCCCAACTCCCCCTCCTCATCAAAGAGCCAGGGTGATGCAACCTGCCTGCAATTTCCACCTCACTCCCCAAGCCTGTCTCCTCCGCACTGAAAAAGAGTCCCCAGAAGCCCCACCCATGCTCCCAGCCCCAGCTCAGGAGTTGAAGGGACTGGGGCACCTGGACCCTGGAAGACTGTGCAAGCTGAAGGAGGCAGAGGCATTTGAGTCCTGGAATTGCCATGGGTCCGGGTCAAGAGTAGGCATAGGAGAAGGCTCAGGGTGCCAAGACCTGGGCTCAAAGGTAGCCAATGATGACCTACAACTCACAAATTAGAATACACCAGGAAGGGCTAGGGAGCTAAAGTGTGCAAGCTGGCACCCACTCAGTAGGAATCAGTCAAGCTGCTTGGGTGGGACAGCGGGCACCAGGGCTGAACAGGGTGAGATCCAACAGCTAGAGAGAGAAAAAGGTGCAAGGGGCTGGGACAGGAGGACCAGGGTCCCTGCCCCAACGTCTCCTCAGTCAGCATATGCGGCATGCAGCTGGCAACATGATTCCCACACTAAGCAAGTTCATTTCCAGTTACTAAAAAGTATCCGACCTAGCCATCCTCTCAAAAACCCGTAATTCCAGTCTATGAGACAAAACCAAATTGAGGGATATTACATAGAATAACCAACCAGCACTCTTCAAAACTGCCACGGTCATGAAAACCTAGCAAAGTCTGAGAAACTACTGCAGAAACCAGAGGAGGCTAAGGAGACATGATGACTAGATGTGATATGGCATCCTGGAACAAAAAAACAGCATTAAGAACAACTAGAGAAATCAGAATAAAGTGTGCACTTTAAAAGCCCATACTGTTCTCCCTCTCCCACTCCCCCTGTTGTGTTCCCTCTCTCGCTGTATCTCTGTCAAATAAATAAATAAAATCTTTAAAAAAAAGGGGGGGGGGCGCCTGGGTGGCTCAGTCGTTAGGCGTCTGCCTTTGGCTCAGGTCATGATCCCAGGGTCCTGGGATCGAGCCCCGCATCGGCTCCCTGCTCGGCGGGAAGCCTGATTCTCCCTCTCCCACCCCCCCTGCTATGTTCCCTCTCTCGCTGCGTCTCTGTCAAATAAATAAATAAAATCTTTAAAAAAAAAAAAAAAAAGCCCATACAGATGTGGGTTCTTCAGTTGTGACAAACGTACCACAGTGATGTAAGAGGTCAACAATGGGGAAAACTGGATGAGGGGTATATGGAAACTCTCTATACTATCTTTTTAAGTTTTCTGTAAATAAAAAATTATTCCAAAATAAGAACTTTGGGGCACCTGGGTGGCTCAGTCGGTTAAGCGTCTGCCTTCGGCTCAGGTCATGATCCCAGGTCCTGCTCTAGGCTCCCTGCTCTGCGGGAAGCCTGCTTCTCCCTCTCCCACTCCCCCTGCTTGTGTTCCCTCTCTCGCTGTCTCTCTCTCTGTCAAATAAATAAATAAAATCTTTAAAAACAAAACAAAACAAACAAAAAAAATAAGAACTTAATTAAAAAAACACCTTGTTCAAGTGTACATACTGAAAGATCTTTTCAGAAGAAGACTCAAGATTTTGGGTGGGAAGGGAACATGGGACAGACAGGACTTAGGCAGTCTGAGAGTCCACCCTAATCCTACCTGCTATGGCTCAAATATCTATACTGAGAAGTGAAAGGAGGTCGGCCCTTAAGTCTCATTTAAAAGGCTGGAAGATCTTTTAAAGCACTTACTACTTAGCAGTGCAAATAAAACACATCCACCTCAACAATAATAACACCCCCCACCCCTTACGTAGCACCTACTGTTTGCCAGGCACTAATCTAAGTGCTTGGCTTGAATTAACTCACTGAATCCTCGTAACAGTACTAAGAAGTAGTCACTATTTCTTTTTTAAGTAAACTCTACCTCTGACGTGGGGCTCAAACTCACAACCCCGAGATCAAGAGTCACATGCTTTACCAAGACTGAGCCAGCCAGGTGTCCCAGGAGTAAGCACTGTTACCTGCCATGTATACTGCTGCGTTTCTATTAACTAATCTCCATACTTTATTCTGGTACTATTAGTGGAAACCGAGGCACAGGGAAGTAAGAGAAATTGCCAGTAAGCTAGTAAGTGGGGTAGAGTCAAGGTATGAACCCAACAACTTGGTGCCAGAATCTGCGCTTAGCTGCTACTCTATGCTGCCTAGGTAATAACCTAGCCCCTATAGGTCAAGTCCTCAAATACTGGCAGAGTGGACAGTAAGTGCTCTAAGTGAAAGTAGTCAGATCCCAAGGACTTCCTGCATGCAACAGAAGCCTGCAAATCTTCATTCCCAGATAACTCTCAAGATAAGGGTTCTCTGGGGGCGCCTGGGTGGCTCAGTCGTTAAGCGTCTGCCTTCGGCTCAGGTCATGATCCCAGAGTCCTGGGATTGAGCCCCACATCGGGCTCCCTGCTCCGCGGGAAGCCTGCTTCTCCCTCTCCCACTCCCCCTGCTTGTGTTCTCTCTCGCTGTGTCTCTCTCTGTCAAATAAATAAATAAAATCTTTAAAAAAAAAAAAAAAAGATAAGGGTTCTCTGGATCTCATAACCGCCACATTCAATGTCAAGCTAACTCCAGGTGTCCTGCTGTGGACAGATGCAAGGTGGGAAATGGAGGGGTTTCTGAAGCAAAGACGCACACCTACTGGGGCTACTGGAGGGCCTAGTGCACAGGGAGGGAATGGTCAGGAAGCCCCCTCTCTTGTAGTAAAGGGCAATGCAGATCTCCCTATTTGGGGCAGGGCTGGTAAACTGATCTGGTCGGGGGCAGCTGAAGCAGAGAACCTTCTGAAAGGAATTCTGGATGAGCGCTGAGGATAAGGGCTGATGGGAGGCGGGCAGAGGATGGAGAAAAGATAAGAGTCAGGGTGATGATGCCTGTTTCCCTGCAACGGCGCCCCGTGAATGCGGCTGAGCGTCATCATCTGGAACGAGGAAGGGTGGGGATGGCCGGCAATTACTGACACCTTGAAGGAGTGAAGAAGACACAAGAATGACCTACTAGTAGGTGTTGGATGGTCCAATGTCTGGGGCTCTTGCCAGGGCAGGAGAAAGCGGCGAGACTGGACCCCAGACCGGACCCCCAGGAAGGGGTGGGGTTATTAAAAATTAAATACGTCGAACAGGCACGTAAGAACCCGGCTCTGGGTTTCACAGGCATCGGATTACTTGATTCTCACCAGGCAGAGTTGACTATTTTCCTCATTTTATAGGTAGTTCCCGATCTACGAGACTACAGAACTTATTCGCCACGGTCGCAGGTAGGAGATCTGAACGGCGCGCGCGGTCTCACTGTGACTCAGACCAGAGTCTAACCCACAGAGTTCTCAGCGTGGGGCGGCAGTTGGGGGATGGAGAGACCAGCATGTGGCTAGCCGGAAATTCGGGGAGCAGGGCAAAAGAAACGAAAAGTGAACGGGTGCAGGTCTCAGAGAAGAGGGACCGAATCCCCAGAATCGGGGGGGGGTGGGGGGGCGGGGGCTGGATCTCAGAATCAGAGAGACAGAGAACCAGAGTCAGAGGGAGCAAAGGGCCACCCAGCCCGGATCAGGAGGAGGGGGCCGGAACCCCTGGGGTAGGAAGGAAGACGGGGCTGGATCCCCAGGTCAGAGAGAAAAATGCCCAACTCTCGGGGTCGGGAGGAGGAGGGGACTGGATCCCAGGATCCCCGAGAGGAAGGGGCCAGGCCCGCCTCCCGGTTGGGGCCTCGCAGGGCGGGGCGCGGAAGAATCCGGGCGGGCCGTGCTGCGCCACCCCCGCTATATCTGTCCCCAGTCCCCGGGGCCGCCTCATTCCCCGTCCTCGGATCACAATCTCTCCTCAGGCCACCGAGACGCCATCTCCGCCCGCATAGCCCTGGCTATGGCTCTGTAGCCGCGACCCCTCCGCGTCCCGGCCCATCTCCGCGCTCACCGCGCTTGCGCTCTTCTCTACCGCCTTCTTTTCTTCAGCCGAGGCCGCCGCCTCTCCTTTCCGCAGCCATGGAGTGAGTAACCGCTCGCCCCTCCCTCTCCAACCGCCTTTCCCGCCCTTTCGAAGCTCGAGGCCTTCACGACCAGTCGGGGTGGGGGTGGGGTGGGGAGACGAGAGTGAGGAATCACGGTCGCGCAGGCGCAAAAGAGGAAAGACGCCCCGTTGGTACGTGGCCGAGCATGCGCATTCGGACCGATGGGGGAAGGGTGCGTTCTTCGGGAAAATGTTGGCGTTTAAAGATTGTCTGCGTGCAGGTGCGCCTGCGCACTAGCCCCAAGGGGAGGGGGAAACGAGTCTGTCCGCGAGCCGTTGCTCACGTGCACAAGCCCACCAGATCCCGTATTTTTCTGTGAAGGGCGGACAGTAAGCAGCCGCACATGCGCACTGACTCCCCCAACCCCCGCAGGCGTGAGAGAGCAGTTGGATCGGTAGCGGAGCATGCGCTTCGGCCCTGAGCGAGAGAGCCGCGTGTGAAAAGGGTCGGGGTTGGGGACCGGTTCTCCGCCGGCCCCCTCCACTCTCCCGGCTCCACGTTGCGCAGGCGCACAGCAAAATTTACGTTTCATTCAGGCACCTGCTAGGGCGGTGTCGGGGGGGCTGACTTAGATTGACAGGGCGGAAGGCGAGGCCTAGAGGCTACCGGTTAAGAAGGGGGTGGAACTAGGATCACAGTGGCCGCGAAGGGCGGGGCTTGGGGAGGGTGGAGCCCACTGTGAGAAGGGGCGTGGTCAGGCAAATTTAGCCGAGGGGTGGGGTTTCGATCGGAGAAAAGGCGTGGCCTCTGGGGAATCATCGGAAGGGGTGGGGTGCGAGACTTGGGCAGGACTGGGGCGGTCATCACAAATTTCAAACGAAACCCTGGGACTTGGTGGATGGACCACGTTAATGGAGGGGCAGGACTGGGGGTCTTCCCCTAGGAACTGATTTGAGGTGGCTTCTTGGGAGGAGGTGGAGCCTAAAGAAAATGCTTTAGAGGAAGGGGTGTGGCTGGAAGAAAATTCTCCTGGGATTGAGTTTTTATGAAGTGGGGCGAGTGGGTGGGGCTTAAGGAAATTCCCCTGGGAGACCATTAGGTTTCTGTATTGGAAGGAGTGGGGCTTGGGAATTCTAAGAAAAGTAACTGGGACCTAAAGAGAATTCCCTTGGGAGTGGGTGGGGCTCAGAGATTTGGGGAAAGAATAGATTTAGAATTCCGATAGGGCAGGGTGCAGTCTCAAGCCCTGTTGGAAGGCGAAGGGAGGACCCTGGGGACATGGAGGTGTGGCTTGGTTTCTCTAAGACTTTGGCGGTGGATGAGGATGGCTTCTGACACCACCTACTTTTGTCTCACTTGTAGGTCTTCCACTTTCGCCTTGGTGCCTGTCTTTGCCCAACTGAGCAACCTCCAGAGCCTCCTTCCAGCTGTCGGTTCAGCCTTCTTCATTGCCACCCGTGCCCAGAGCCGGTGCTGCAGCCATGTCACTCCTGGCGACTCTGGGGCTGGAGCTGGACAGGGCCCTGCTCCCAGCTAGCGGTCTGGGCTGGCTCGTAGACTATGGGAAACTCCCCCTGGCTCCTGCCCCCCTGGGCCCCTATGAAATCCTTGGGGGAGCCCTGGAGGGCGGGCTCCCAGGGGGAGGAGAGCCCCTGGCAGGTAAGGGCAGGTGGGGAATGGAGGTGGGGTGAGCTGGGCCATGGGGGCAGGGGAGAATTCAATGATTCATTCAATAAATATTTACTGAGTATCTGCAATGCCTGAGGGGCTGCTTTAGGTGCTGGCAGATACAGCTGCGACGAGACTGACATCATCCCTCTCCTCCTGGAACTCACTCTATTGGGGGGGCAGACAAAAGACAAATTAGGTGATGATGGGTTGGGATAAGTGGGAAACAGTAGCTGAGCTGAAAAATGAAAACAGTCCTAGTTTAGAGAGGGTAGCCAGGAAACACATAGGTAACATTTTGGCCGAGACCTAAAGGCTGGGAAGGAATAAGCCATGAAAAGACCCAAGGGAAGAGCTTTTCAGGTGTAGGAAACAGCATCCCCAGGAGCCCTGGGGCAGAAGTTATTTTATTCATTAGTGTATCCCAAATGCTTGGCACATAGTGGGTTCTCAATAATTAATGAATTAAAGATAAAACAGGCTGTGTTGTGTGTGTGATCTAGTTTGCCTTTTAAGAATAGAGAGTAAATCAGAAACTACAGACATAGGGTAATCAGTAAAGCGGATGTTAGAATGGTTGAAGAAATGTGTGGTTGACTTTTGTTGTTTGGGTCATTTGGTTGGTTGACTGGTTCATTGACTGGTTGGTTAAGGTGTTGACTGGTTGGTTGACTGATTCCTTCAGTTCCTTGATTGGCCAACTGGTGGTTAAGTTGGTTGACTGGGTAGTTGATTGGTTGGTTAACTGGTTGGTTAGATGTTTGTTTGTTGGCTGGTTTGTTGATTTGTTGAGTAGCCTGATGATTCATTGATTGGTCGGTTGATTGATTGTCTGCTTGGTGGTTTCACTCAATGAATGGCATGAATGAAGCAGGTGTGAACGAGCGCCAGGTTGGGTGGAAGACCAGGAAGTCAATGACATTTATGTCCCTCCTGCAATCCTCCAGGTGACGGCTTCTCTGACTGGATGACTGAGCGGGTGGACGTTACAGCCCTCCTGCCCCTGGAACCCACCTTGCCCCCAGGTGCCCTCCCCCCACCTTCCCCACCCCCACCTGACCTGGAAGCCATGGCCTCTCTCCTCAAGAAGGAGCTGGAACAGATGGAAGACTTCTTCCTTGATGCTCCACTCCTCCCACCATCCTCCCCACCACCGCAGCCCCCACCCTCAGCACCCTCCCTCCCCCTCCCACTCCCCCTCCCCACCTTTGACCTCCCCCAGCCCCCTGCCCTGGATACCCTTGACTTGCTGGCCATCTACTGCCGCGGCGAGGCCGGGCAGGGAGACTCAGGGTTGGCGCCCCTGCCCCCACCACAGCAGCCCCCTCCTCCTCCCCCTCCGCCCTCTCGCCCGGCCCCCTACCCCAATCCTGCCACCACCCGAGGGGACCGCAAGCAAAAGAAGAGAGACCAGAACAAGTCAGCGGCTCTGAGGTACCGCCAGAGGAAGCGGGCAGAGGGCGAGGCCCTGGAGGGCGAGTGCCAGGGGCTGGAGGCACGCAACCGGGAGTTGAGGGAGAGGGCTGAGTCGGTGGAGCGTGAGATCCAATATGTCAAGGATTTGCTCATCGAGGTGTATAAGGCTCGAAGCCAGAGGACCCGGAACAGCTAGAGGGGCAGGGGCTTTGGGCCATAGGGGGCACTGGTCTTCAGCTCCAACTCACTTCTCTTTCTGGGGCTGAGGTGGGAGGGTCCCTCCATCATCCCCCTGTCTGTCTCTCTCCCCTTCTCCCCGTCTCCTTTTCTCTTTGTCTCCTCTCCTGTCCATTTCTGAATCTGCTCCCCTTCTCCCTCCCCAGAATCATGGAGTGTTTGGCCTTAGTCAACATCTACACTCCTCAAGTAACAGCTGAGGGCCTGGGGCCCGCAGGGAATTCGGGGAGCAGGGGAGAGCTTGCAAACCTGGCCTCTCAGACAGGGAAGTGAGGCCAGGAAGCTATGCAGAATGAATGTGCAACTGAGGACGGGAGAGCGAGCTGGGGACGTGAGGCAGGGAGGGTTTCAGGAACGGCACCCTACTAACAATATAAGCAAAAAGCAAGCCAAGTGACCTTGGGGAAGTGTATTTGGGTGGGAAGCCAAAAGGCGGCCAAGTTCACAGAGCAGATGAATATGCAGGTAGACGGGGAGGTGGGCGGGGCGGGGGATGGCCATAATTGGTGACTGGGTGTTCATTTTAGCTCTGGGAGGAAATCAGTGTTTGTGGAGGTGTTGGGGGAGGGGCTGCAGGGACTGATCCTTTTGGTGATTTGTGAGCGGAAATAAAATGAAGAATTTCCCCTGGTCTGTGTGTCTTTGTCTTGGAGAGGAGAAATTGGGGAGAGAGCAGTCTCAGGCCAAAGACGATACTAACAGTAGACAGAACAGATAATACTTCTAGTTAAGCTTTTGGCACATGGCCAAAGCCCAGATGGGATGATTGAACTAATAAAGACACAAGACCCACTTTTAGATCCAGACCATTTTTTTTTTAAGATTTTATTTATTTATTTGAGAGAAAGAGTGAGCGAGACAGAGAGCATGAGAGGGGAGGGGGGTCAGAGGGAGAAGCAGACTCCCTGCTGAGCAGGGAGCCGGATGCGGGACTCGATCCCAGGACTCCAGGATCATGACCTGAGCCGAAGGCAGTCACTTAACCAACTGAGCCACCCAGGCGCCCCTAAAGATTTTAGGGGCGCCTGGGTGGTTCAGACAGTTGGGCGCCTGCCCAGGCGCCCCAGATCCAGACCATTTATTACTTATATAGACAGCAAAAGAAAGAGTAGCCAAAGGGGCCAGCTCCTCGTGGTTCTTGCTGCAAACACCAAAAAGGACCACACTCAAAAGGGTCCGGACGCTGCAGCCAGAGTCCTGGGGCACCCCTGCCAAGGAGCCAGCTGTCTGATGAAAGCCTCCCAGGGGAAGTTGGGAGGTCAGTGAGAATATGGCCTGGAAGTCATGAAGAAGATGATCCCCTACATCTATTTGTTGAGGGCTTAACTATGTGTGAAGTGCCATTTTAAGCCCTTTGTGCGGTTATTTCGGTGAACACAAGAGGATGGTACTGTTAGGTTTTGTTTTGTTTTTTTTTTTAATTTTATTTATTCATTTGAGACACACAGATATATATAGAGAGAGCGCATGAGCAGTGGGAGAAGCAGAGGGAGAGGGAGAAGCAGACTCCGCGCTGAGCCAGGAGCCCGATGTGGGGCTCGATCCCAGGACCCTGGCGCCCCTGGGATCATGACCTGAGCCGAAGGCAGATGCTTAACCATCTGAGCCACCCAGGCGCCCCGGTACTGTTAGATTTTGGATGAAGAACCTCAAGCACGCATTCCATCTGTGCAGTCTCTGCCAGCCACTAATTGGGATGGGAAGGGCTGGGCACACAATGTGAACAAAGTCATGTTCTCTGCCACCATGGAACCTATGTTCTGGCCGGGGAGACAGATTATGTAACTTGGCCCAGTGTAGCAGTTATAAATGCTTTGGGCTGCAATGAACAGCAGACCTGATCATCAGCATACACATCAGTTAATTTTTCTCATATGCATCTAGATGGCGGTGGGAGGGGGGCCTGCTGGCTTTGTTCAGAGGTTCAGAGACTGCTGTTGCTGAGGTCTCTTTGATTCTCTTGATTTTTTTCCACATAGTCACAAGATGGAGGCCACAGCTCTGGGCATCGTGTATGAATTTGAGGCAGGAGGTCAAAACTTTCTTAGCCTGGTAGATTTCTGCCTGCATCTGGTTGTCTAGAGCTGCTACATTGGCATGTCTACCTGCAAGGGAGGCTGAGTACAGACATGTAGTGGAATATAATTCAGTCTCAAAAAGGAAGTAAACTCTGATAGTTGCTACAACATGCATAAATTTTTTTTTTTAAGATTTTTTAAAAAAATTTATTTATTTGACAGAGAGAGACACAGTGAGAGAGGGAACACAAGCAGGGGGAGTGGGGGAGGGAGAAGCAGGCTTCCCGCGGAGCAGGGAGCCCGATGCGGGGCTCGATCCCAGGACCCCAGGATCATGACCTGAGCCAAAAGCAGACGCTTAATGACTGAGCCATCCAGGGGCCCCAACATGGATACATCTTGAGGACGTTATGCTAAGTGAAATAAGCCAGTCACAAAAAGATAGTGCGTGATTCCACTTATATGAGATGCTGTTCTAAGTCCTCAAGCTTTATCCAGAAGTGGAATTGCTGGATCATATTTTTCTATTTTTAATTTTCCTGGGAAGTGCCTAACTGTCCGCAGCAGATGTACCATTGTACGTTCCCACCAACAGTACACAAAGTTTCCAATTTCTTCACATCCTTGCCAACACTTGTTATTTTCTGTGTGTTTTTTAATAGTAGCCATCCTGATGGGTGTGAAATATATGCCTAAAATTCTTTTTTTTTTTTTCTTTTTTAATTTATTGGGACATCTGGGTGGCTCAGTCGGTTAAGCGTCTGCCTTCGGCTCAGGTCATGATCCCAGGGTGCTGGGATCGAGCCCCGCATTGGGCTCCCTGCTCAGCGGGGAGCCTGCTTCTCCCTCTGCCCACTCTGCCTGCCGCTGCTTGTGTGCTCTCTCTCTCTCTGACAAATAAATAAAATCTTTATTTTTTAAAGATCTGTGCAAGCACACGAGGGGGAGAGGGGCAGAGGGAGAGGGACAAGCAGACTCCGAGCTGAGATCATGACCTGAGCCAAAGTTGAACGCTTGACTGACTGAGCTACCCAGGCGCCCTTAAAATTCTTTTTAAAAAAATTTTTAAAAATATATTTTATTTATCATTTGGGGGGGAAGGGCAGAGGGAGAGAGAGAATCTCAAGCCGACTCCATGCTGAGTGTGGAACCCAATGCAGAGCTCTATCTTACCACCCGAGATCATGACCTGAGCCAAAATCAAGAGTCAGTCACTCAACAGACCTAGCCACCCAGGGGCCCCTAATTTTTTAAAGTTTTTATTTAATTTCTACACCCAACATGGGGCTTGAACTTACAACCCTGAGATCAAGAGTCGTGGGCTCTTCTGACTGAGCCAGCCAGGCACCCCTAAAATTCTTAATTCAAAAAAGAATCAAAAGCACCTGGCTGGTTCAGTCAGCAGAGCAGGTGATTCTTGATCTGGGGGTTGTGAGTTTGAGCCCCATGTTGGGTGTAGAAACTACTTAAAAATCTTAAAAAAAAAAAAAGAATCAAGGGGTGTACTTAAATATATTGTTGATTAAGATATTGATTTGATTTACCAATGACCAAATAACACAGGCTTTAATAAGACAGAAGATCGATTTTCTCTAGTACCATAAAAAGAAGGGAAAAATCAACTTTAGGGACTATGGTCAATGAAATAAAACTGGAAGGCTCAGCAAGCAAGGGTCAGGAATTCAGGGGCTTCTAGACCAGCAGTGTTGTTTGGAAGCCTCGGGGTCGCCAAGACTTTTTCCTGATTTGCAGGGTTAAAACTATTTTCATAATATGGGGCGCCTGGGTGGCTCAGTCGGTTAAGCAGCTGCCTTCGGCTCAGGTCATGGTCCCAGGGTCCTGGGATCGAGCCCCGCATCGGACTCCCTGCTCAGCGGGGAGCCTGCTTCTCCCTTTCCCTCTGCCTGCCACTCTTCTACTTGTGCTATCTCTCTGTCAAATAAATAAATAAAAAATATCTTTTAAAAAAACAAAACTATTTTCATAATACTACTAAAATGTTATTTGCCACCCCCCCCCCAATCTGGAGTTTTCCTGAGGTTATGTGATGTGTGATGGCATCATTACTCTGACAGCTAACAGAATATGTGCTTGTGAATTCCTGCGATTTAAGTTTTGCGATTTTAGGGCGCCTGGGTGGCTCAGTTGGTTAAGCGACTGCCTTCAGCTCAAGTCATGATCCTGGAGTCCCAGGATCCAGTCCTGCATCGGGCTCCCTGCTGAGCAGGGAGTCTGCTTCTCCCTCTGACTCTCCCCCCTCTCATGCTCTATCTCATTCTCTCTCTCAAATAAATAAATAAAATCTTAAAAAAAAATAAATAAAAGTTTTGCGATTTTAATTGCCAAAATTGTAAATATGGATAGGCACAAGCCACGCAAACAAAAGTTCTTTGGGGTTGCTGATATTTCTTTAAAGTGTAAAGGGGTCCTGAGACCAAAAAGGTTGAGAACTGCTGTATTGGGATTTATTTCCACTTCAATTCAAATCTTGAGACTTTGGGCCACCCAAGTGTTATGAATTGGGGCTGAAATTCCATGTGGGGGCTGACCAGTCCTTAGAGCTTCTCTGAGGCAGGTTTTTCCTTTTTCCATTGAGCAGCAAAACATCTTTACTTGGGACAATGCTGAAATTTACCTGAGCCTTGTGTGTCTGGAAAACAGCAACGGTTAAGGAATCCTCCCTAGACATTTCCATTTCAGGAATGGGCTTACTGGAAAGAAGCACCCTTCCTCATGACCCAGAGAAGACCCATGGATGGCCCCGTTGTTTACCCAAGACAGTGCCACACACAGACCCTTCAAATTCCCCACCCCCCAAAAAGGGGGGTTGGGGGGGCTCATAAATGATTAGCTGAACTGTTTTGTCCCCATTGATCCATCAGAGCAAAATGTTTGTTAACCAAACCTAGATTGAGTTGTTCCCCCTGACTCCCCGGAATCCGGAACTTTGGTGGTTCTCAGCCTGAGCCCTCCTCCACCTTGCCATAATCCTAATAAAGTCTCTCCTTACCAGGTCTGAATTTTATTAAAGTGAATTCACATAGTATAAAATTGGCCATTTTAAAGCGAACAATTCACTGGCATTTAGTATATTCACAGTGTTGTGCAACCACCACCTCTATCTAGTTCCAGAACATTCCCATCACTCCATGCCCATGGGGCAGTTACTTCACATTCCCCTCACTCCCCACTTGTTTTTGTTTGATGCTTACAGTTCTGTGCTGGAGGAGTGAATTTAATTCTTGTTCACCCTTGATGGTTTTAGTCTTTGGGGTCGGTAGTGGGTTGAATAATGGCCCCCCAAAAGATACACCCATGTCCTAACTAACACCTGGGAGCCTATGAATGTGACTATATTTGCAAAAAACACAGATATGGGCTCTAAATGCAATGGCAAGTGTCCTTATCAGAGACAGAAGACAGACACCACCAGAGAGGAGGGAGGAGAGACCATGTGACCACAGAGGGAGAGACTGGGGTGATGCATTCACACCCCCAGGGATGCCTGGAGCCACCAGAAACTGCAAGAGGCAAGCAAGTATCTTCCCCTAGAACCTTCGGACAAAGTAGTCCTGCTGACTGCTGATTGCAGACGTCTGGCCTCCAGAACCTCGAGAGAAGAACTTTGTGTTGCTCGAAGTGACTATGTTTGTGGTACTTTGTTTCAGAAGCCCTAGGAAACTCATACAGGACCCCAGTTTATTGTGGTGAGGTTTTTCTTTTAGATGCCCCACTTGGGTGACCCTAGACTTTTCATTATCTTTCATCTCTTGGCATGGAGCAGAGCAAGATTTAAAAAAAAAAAAAGTAGAAAAAAATACATCTCTGAGAAGCTGTCTGTAGCTGAGACTTCCTGGGGATGTCCACGCTGAGTACTCAGAGTTGGGGGTCAGGAGCCCTTAGAGCTTGAACTTAGTTTGAAGCACTCCTGACTGGTGGTTGCTACTTGGCAGGAACAAATGCAAATCTCAAGGCCTAAGTTCAAGTTCACCTGGAGTAGGGAAGGCCCCGGTGGCAAAGCATTTCCATGCTAACTCCTGTCTCAGGTTCTAGCCTTCCTCTGCACTTTGGCCAGAGCCAGACCCAGCCAACTGCTGCCCAAAAGCCGATGTTCATATTTTACCTGTTGCCTTTACGTGTAGTTAAGTGGGGTGGTTTGTGTGAACAATGGAGAAGAGACACAGACTCTATCTCCATCTCAGATCCCTTTTGTTACATTTGAAGTCTTGCAATTTCAGGCCTAAGCTTTGGGATGTCGGTAATTTACATTGTATATCCCAGGAAAACAGCAGGCCAGTGCAGCTCACTCATGTTGGCTGAAACAGAGAAAGGACTAAATTAAGCTTTACCCAACAGGGAAATTGGGAGCGTTTAGTGGTTTTTCTCCAGAAGCGAGGCAGAGGCTGGCGGTGCAAAGCTGAGCTGTGTGGCCGTGAACAGTGTCTTTGCCTCTCTGAGCCCAGTTTCCTTATCTGGAAGGCAGGGATGGCGAGCACGGACCTTTGAGGCAGCAAACATGGAGAGAGATCACCCTGGGTTTGGAGGGAGTCCAGCCTGGGCGCTAACCTTTGTTCCATCATAAACTATCTGTGTGAGCTGGGGAAAAAATGGGGCAACAGGGTACCCATTATAGAGTCCAGGAATCGATTGAAAATATTCTGATCAGCGTTTAGAGATAGGAAGAGAATAAAAATATCATGCTGTACAGGGGGGCATTTCCTGAAGCTCTGTTAATGTGAAATCATTTTTTTTTAAAGATTTTATTTATTTATTTGACAGAGAGAGACACAGCGAGAGAGGGAACACAAGCGGGGGAGTGGGAGAGGGAGAAGCAGGCTTCCCGCGGAGCAGGGAGCCCGATGTGGGACTCGATCCCAGGACCCTGGGATCATGACCTGAGCCGAAGGCAGACGCCTAACGACTGAGCCATCCAGGCGCCCCGTGAAATGATTCTTACTGTGCATCACGGTCAGAAAAGTCTGGAAGCCACTGGGAGACGGCCCCCAGCCTCGCACTGATTTCCAGACCCCCGCCGGGACCACTCCCGAGAGCGTCTCCCTTTCAGACGCGATCCCACCGCGCCCACAGCAAACCTCCCGGTCTCCCGGCGGCGCTGTGTTGGCGGGACTCGGCCGCCAGGTGGCGCGCGTGCCCCGCCGCGAGCGGGTTCTGCTCGGTCTGACCGTCCAGGCCCCGGTTTCCTCCTGGTCCCGTGTCGCCCCGAGGATCCCGTTTGCTGGGGCGGGAGACCCTGGACACGAATACAGCTCCCCCAGCAGAGCGCGGAGGGAGGGCTCGGGCGGTCAGGAAGGGACGCCTCCCTTGATTCTGCAGTGATCATCCAGTACCTCCCTCTGTGCGCTGGTCGGAGTCGCCCCTCCCAGAGCTCGCATCCCGGAGGGGAGGACAGACAAGAACCCCCAGTCACAACCCACCAGTACAGGGACGCCTCCTTGCCCAGGGCTTAGAGACAAGTGCGGCGCGGGACAGCCGGGGGTGGAATCCCATCCCGCCCCCAGATGGCTGTGTGACCTTGGGCAGCTTGCTTAGCCTCTCTGTGCCTCAGTGTTCTTTCTCTGCTATAAAATGGGAGAATAACACTCACGGCACAGGGTTGTCATGGGCATGAAACGAGTTAATATTTGTTTTTGTTGTTGTTTGTTTGTTTTTTTTTAAAGATTTTATTTATTTGACAGAGAGGGCGAGAGAGCACAAGCAAGGGGAACGTTACAGGGAGAGGGAGAAGCAGGCTCCCCGCCAAGCTGGGAGCCCCATGCAGGGCTCAATCGCAGGACGCTGGGATCGTGACCTGAGCTGAAGGCAGACGCTTAACCATCTGAGCCACCCAGGTGCCCCACAAGTTGATATTTGTAAAGCACTTAGAAGGGGCTTGGTATGTTTGTAAACCAATTGTTACAAATTCCCATTTGCAAGAAAAACCGAGGAGCAGAGCAGGGTAATGAATGAATTGAAAAAGTCCCATTTCTAAGCCCTAGGAGGATCTCTGAGTTGAGTTCAATGATTCTGATTCCTAGCCCAGAGGCTCTTCCTCTGCATTACACTTGCAGGAGTAAAAACCCAGTTCCTTTTGCATGGTGGAGGGCAGGCAAATCCAGAGTGAAATCCTCCAGCAGAGACCAGGGCCCAGCCACACATGGGCCAGTAGTGGACTCAGGCATGGAACCAGAGCAAGACCCTGTGTCTGGGTCAGTGGAATAGCTCGACGAGGAAATAAATCATTTTCATATAATGAACTACATCCTAACTGTTATAAGAACACGGAGGAGAAGTGAAGTACCAGTAGCAGTCCATGGAGATGCCCTGCCTCTTCAGTCCAGAATTGTGATGAATTCTGAAGCAAGGTTGGGCGTGGCCTCAGCCCTCCCTCCAGAGAAGGGATCTAACGAGGCCAGGATGCACTGGCCGGTTGCATGAACAGGTACCCCAAGTGCCCTATCTTCTGCATCTGCCGCTCCGTGGTCTTGCCCTGAACGTTCAACCATGACTTCACACGGAGTTCCTGACGACCATCTGATCAAACATACTGGTTCCCCCCCGAACCCGTCGCCCCTCCATTCATGTCCTCCCCAGAACCTCAGAATGTGAGTTATTTAGAAATAGAATCATTGCAGATGTAACTGGTTCAGATGAGGTCCTACCGCGGTAGGGTGCGTGATGCATCCGATATGACCGGCATATTTACAAGGAGAAAAAGAAACAGAGACAGACATGCGGGGAGACACACCACGTGAAGACAGAGTCAGGGAGGGCAGTGACGACGTCACGAGCCCGGGGTTGCTGGCAGCCACCAGAGGCTGGAAGAGGTCAAAAAGGATCCTTCCCGGGCGCCTGGGTGGCTCAGTTGGTTAAGCAACTGCCTTCGGCTCAGGTCATGATCCTGGAGTCTCGGGATCGAGTCCCGCATCGGGCTCCCTGCTCAGCGAGGAGCCTGCTTCTCCCTCTGACCCTCCCCCCTCTCATGTACTCTCTCTCATTTTCACTCTCTCAAATAAATAAATAAATCTTTAAAAAAAAAAAAAGGATCCTTCCCTCCAGAGCCTGCAGAGGGAACACAGCCCTGTCCACGCCATGATTTCAGACTTGCAGCTTCCAGAACTGTGAGAGAATACATTTCTATTGGTTGAACCCCCACAGTGGGTGGCGCTTTGCAAGAATTTGTAAGAACATAGATGTGCTGAGAAAGGGAAAATGAGCTCTTGAGCTCCTGGCCAGGGGGTGCTCTTCTCTTGTGGGACAGAAAGAATCTCGAAGGGGCTCCTGCGTGGCCCAGTCAGTTAAGCGTCTGCCTTCAGCTCAGGTCATGATCCCAGGGTCCTGGGATCGAGCCCCACATCTGGCTCCCTGCTCAGTGGGGAGTCTGCTTTTCCTCCTCCCTCTGCCCTTCCCTCCCGTCCTCCCCATCATGCTCCTTCTCTCACTCTCTCTTTCTCTCAAATGAATAAATAATATCTTAAAAAAAAACACACAAACCAATCTCGCAGAACACAAACATCAGTCAAGGGCACTCTTTGGCCTTAATAAGATAAGACAAAAAAACCAAGCCCATTTCATAATTTTCTCTAAGTGCAAACAAACAAGGTCACAGTACAAACCCTGAAGGTACCAAATATCCCTCTCTCCTGACTAATAGCGTGACCTCCGCTTCTTGAGTGGAATCCCTTCTCACTCTCTCTGGCTGGTGGGGATTGGCTGCCCGGGAGGGAGAGGGGCTGCCTCTTTCATAGCCCCCGGGAAGTCAGACAGTGTTGTTGGAGAACAGATAACTCATCATACCTCCTTGCCTGTTTTATTTTATTTTTTAAAATATTTTATTTATTTATTTTTGAGAGAGAGAGAATGAGCAGAGGGAAGGAGCAGAGGGAGAAGCAGATTCTCCGTAGAGCAGGGAGCCCCCAGGGCTCAATCCCAGGACCCTGGGATCACGACCAGAGCTGAAGACAGACCCTTAACCGACTGAGCCACCCAGGCGCCCCTCCTTCCCTATTTTAAAGGGTCCTGGATAGAAGGGGGGAATACCTGCCCATCGCTCATCATTGAAATGGGTGTTGCTGTTTGTGGTAGGCTGAATAATGCCCCCCAAAGATACTCAGGTCCTAATCCCCGGAACCTGTAAATGTTATTTTTTAGATGACAAAAAGGACTTTGCCAATGGGATTAAGTTAAGCATTCTGAGGTGGGGAGATTATCCTGGGTGATCCAGGTGGGCCCCAAGTGTAACTCTAAACATTTTTTTTTTTTAATTCAACTAGCCAACATATAGTACGTCATTAGTTTTAGTTGTAGTGTTCATTAATCATCAGTTGCATATAACACCCAGTGCTCATTATAACATGTGCCCTCCTTAATGCCCATCACCCAACTCCAAACATTCTTATAAGAAAGAAGCAAAGGGAGATTGGGACGCAGAACCAAAGGCCAGGGGACAGAAAAGCAGCTCAAAGCAGAGCCTGAGAGAGAAGATGCCACACAGCTGGCTTTGAAGATGGAGGAAGGGGCTGTGAGTCACGGAATGCAGTTCTAGAAGCTGGAAAAGGCCAGGAGATGGATCCTCCCCTGGAGCCTCTCAAGGGAGAGGGGGGTTAAACTTAAATGTAGTGGCTAAAACAAGACAAATGTATTCTCTTACAGTTCTGGAGTCCAGAAGTCCAAAGTGAGCCTCACGAGGCTGATGCCAAGGCGTCGGCAGGGTCGGTTCTTTCTGGAGGTTCTAGGGAGAATCCAGTCCTTGCTTCCTGAGGTTCCCAGTGGCCGCCAGCAGTCCTGGACCGACGATATCTCTACAAGCTCTTCCGTTGTCACATATCCTCCTATCCACTCTGCCGTCAGATCTCCCTCTGCCTCCTTCTTACAAACTTGTGATTACATTTAGGTTCCACCTGGATAATCTCTCCCTCCCAAGATCTTTAACGTCATGATACCCGCAGAGTCCCCTTTGCCCTGCAAGCTCGCATGTTCACAGACTCTGGGGATTAGAGTGTGATCTTTGGGGGCCACTATTCTGTCTGTTATATACACTGCCTCCTTGAATCTTCCGCCCAGGATATGGCATTTTTTCTGATTGTCTGTGGGAGGGGAGAGAAAGAAACACTCTCTCAGCCCCACCCCTTCGCCACCCCCTCCATCTCTCCCCAGGCAATGTCACATCTCATAGTCCTAGATGTCCTGCTTCTGCAACTGTTCTGAGCCCCTCCCCCGCCTCGGCCCCCAGGAACCACAGCCAGGACCCTGCGAGGAGTCTGGGGAAGTCACGTGCTGACCCTGCACCTGCAGGTCCTTAGTTGATGGACCTGAGCTCAACAGGTGAATTCACCTTCATGCCCTGACCCCACCTGGGGCAGCTCCGGGACTCCAGGGTTCAAGGGCTGTGTGGGGCTCAGGATTCGGCTCTCCCCAGCCCAGCTCAGCCTGACAGGCATGTTCAGGTGTGGAGGTACCCCTTCCAAGACTGGAAGAAATGAGTCTCATGTGCAGAACGAGCCAGAGGCTGGGGGCAGCGACTACTGAGTCTTCCCTAATGAGTGGGCAGGCTCTGCAGGACTACTTCATATTTTCACTGTTAGAAGCACAATTTTTCTGCTTTTAAACACTTCAGTGGGGCTCCTGTTGCTCCGGAAATAATGATCCAAATCCCTAATATGGTACCCAAGATACACATGGTCTCTCTCAATATTAGCTTAGCAAGACGGACACATACACACACACACACACACACACACGGATGTTATTCCTTGTGAGTCCCAGGAGGCTCTCTACCCTCCTCTTTCTCCCAGGAAGGGTGGCCTCTGTATCCAGGCAACTGGACCCTGGTTGTCAGGCCAAGGAGACCCAGAGGCAATGATGTCCCCTAGAGAAGAGAAAGAATTAGGGCTCTTCTCTTCCCCTGGACGCTGCCTGGAGTTGGGTGACTCTTCGGTCCTCAGCACCCACAATGTGTCAATGCTATGTGATCCTGGGTCCCTGGAATCCTGCCGGTGGCTCACCCCCTCCCCTCATTCTTTCTGCTCATCTACTGGAAAAGCAACGAACTGCTTACTTGATTTGAAAGAAGGGAAGTTTGAGGGGCCCATCTTGCAATTTTGCAGAAATCGAAAAACTGACTCAAACCAAGAGTGACTGAGTTGGAGACAGAGGTCCCAGTGTCCCTTATCCACAGAGCCTCCCCCCGGGGGGGCCCCTTCAGGGCTTCTGTCCACGGGGCCCAGGTCGGGTTGTGGACCATATAGTAGCAATGGTCACTGGAGGGATGGGCAGGGAACACAATGCCCTTGGATCCACACGCCATGGGTTGGGGACGTGCTCTGCTGATGCTGTGTGGTGTCCCTGTGGTACCTCCTGGGGCCATTTAGTTAAGTGACAAGTCGCCTCCTGTTTGAGGGACAAGTGGTTGAGGAGTTAAGTGAGGAACCGGTTACAGATGCAAAGGAACTGAAGCTTTCTGTGTGCGGTCTCGGACTGGGCTTGTCCCATTTGGGGACTCAGCAATCTTCCTGGTCAGCAGCTTCCCGGCGGAGGCAGGCTCTGCGGGGGGCTCGCTGCGAGCAGACGCCGCGGGGCCACCAGGGGGCGCGCCGAGCCCCGGTCTGCGGACCCGCGGACCCAGGCCAAGGGGCACCGCCTCCCCCTGGCTTCCTGCCCCCACCCGGGAGGAGGGAGACAGTCTGTTCTGGGGTCCCCACGACCACCCTGAGGTTTGCTGATTCACTAGAAGGACCTGAAGAACAACTCCTATTGTTTTAAGCCACCTAGGCTGTACAACTCTGCTAAGGCAGCCCCGGTGTCGCAAAGACGTGCAGCGACTGCATGGTGACTTAAGTTGTTCAGATTCTAGCCCCTCCAGGGGTCGGACTGATCCAGTGCCTATCTGTTGTGGCCCATCTGCTGTGGCCCAAGGCCCCCAGGGAAACCAGGGCACTCTTACCAGGCAGGACATTCCAAGAGCTCAGGGGTTCTCCCGCAGGAGCCAGGCAAAGGCCAGACCAATCTTTGCTTCAGGCTAATTCTTTACTACATGCACAGCTGGGAAGCTGAGGACTTGGGTTGCAGAGAAGCAGGGAGGCCCCCGGTATGCGTCTTGAATTCCTATGTTGTCCCAACTCTTCAAGAGAGAGATGCTCATGGACCCAGCCCCTGGGCGGTGGTGACCACGCTTCTCTGTCGGGGCAGGTCTGAGCCTGGAAGCTTCTCGCCAGAGCCGGCTACGTAATTTGTGGGGCCCAGAGCAAAATGAAAATGTGGGGGCCCTGTGACAAAAAGCAGGAAAAAGCTCTTTCCTTTCTTCCAGGGACTGTCTCTCTTGACCTGTGGTGTGGTTTGGTTTTTGTCTTCTTTACACTAAAAAAAAAAAAAATGTGGTAAAAAACACATAAGATAAAGTTTACCATTTAATTTAATTTATTTATTTTTAAAGATTTTATTTATTTATTTGAGAGAGAGAGAAAGAGCTGGGAGAGAGACAAAGGGGGAGGGATAGAGGGAGAGGGAGAAGCAGGCTCCCTGCTGAGAAGGGAGCCTGATGCGGGGCTCCATCCCAGGACAATGAGATCATGACCTGAGCCAAAGGCAGATGCTTAACCGACTGAGCCACCCACGTGCCCCTAAAATTTATCATTTTAATGTACACAGTATCCAGTTCCAGAACTTTTCCATCACCTCAGAAGGAGACCCTATACCAGTTAGTAATCACTCCCCACCCCCTCCTCCCCCAACCCCTGGGAACCACTAATCCACTCCCTGTCTCCATGGATTTGTCTCTTCTGGGCATTTCATAAATATGGAGTCTTACAGTATGTGGCCTTTTGTGTCTGGCTCCTTTCACTTAGCATAATTTTTTGAGGTTTATCCATGTCATAGCATGTGTTGGTAGGCGGCACATTTTTTAATTTTAATTTTAATTTATTTATTTTCAAAGATTTTATTTATTTATTTGACAGACAGAGACACAGCGAGAGAGGGAACACAAGCAGGGGGAGCGGGAGAGGGAGAAGCAGGCTTCCCGATGAGCAGGGAGCCCGATGCGGGTTTTGATCCCAGGACCCTGGGATCACGACCTGAGCCGAAGGCAGACGCTTAATGACTGAGCCACCCAGGCGCCCCAGGCGGCACCTTTTTAAAAAAATATTTATTTATTTGAGAGAGACTGAGAGGAGGTAGGGGCAGAGGGAAAAGCAGACACCCCGCTGAGCAGGGAGCCTGACATGGGGCTCGATCCCAGGACCCTGGGATCATGACCTGAGCTGAAGGCAGCCGCTTAACCGAGACACCCAAGCGCCTCAGTAGGCAGCAGTTTTAATAAGCAAAGGGAACTTAAATACAGGGCTTATCTTGGGCAGCAGCAAGACCAGTGGATCCTGCACCCGCCCTCCAGATCTTAAAGTTTATATACAGGGAGGCCTTAACTGAGCTCAGTCACCTACATGCTGCAGGTGTTTTCAAGGCTGTGAGTCCTTCGAGCAGCATCTGGGAGCAGGAAAGGCACGCAGAACCCACATTCCAAGCACGGGGAGGGGGTGAGGAGCCTCAGTGGCCTGGGTCCCATCTTCTCGATGACCTTCCCCAACAGCTAGTTAATGTCCTGTCCCTCAGGCTTGACTGGGGGGTGGGCAGTGTAGACCTTCACAGGTGTCTGGGGCTCCCAACACTCAACTCAGCAAAGCTCAGACCCTCTCTGTGCCCAGGTAGGGCTTGGGGGTGGGAGTGGGCCTGAGAACCTGCCCTGGGGATGGGGGATGGGGGAGGTGGGGGATGTGGGAGGTGGAGGGTGGGGGAGGCGTGCGATCCAAGGATCCAATTTCCCCCTCCGGTGCTCCTCATCCCATTAGACTTCAGTTACAAAACACAAATTCAAATCTAGGGGCGCTTGGGTGGCTCAGTCAGTCAAGCGTCCAATTCTTGATCTCAGGGTTGTAAGTTCAAGCCCTGCGTCCTTAAAAAAAAAAAAACAAAAACCTTAAAGAAGAAATAAAATGATTAAGGATTTCAAGGTGGCGACCTCAGAGAGCGTCCCACCCCAAGTGTGAGGCCCTTCTGAGTGCGGGGACCCTGTGTCCCTGCTGGCCTCTCACTGTGGAGCTGGGAGCTTGTGTGGACTGCAGCCCAAAGGCTGGCGGGGAAGCTGAGTGCCCTTGGGGAGCCAGAGGGCATTGGGTTTGGGGGTCACATGAGGTGTGGTGCCTGAGGGCAGGAGTCAGGCGGGTCATGTTCTCCCCTGTGTCCCCAGTCCCTGTAGGGAGTAGATGTTTGCCTGGTGAATGAATGAATGAGGGAATGAATCCTGCCCCCAGCACCTCACCTGGAGCCCTTTCTCCCCTATTCCCCCTGAAAGCCCCGCTGTGGGGCCGCCCTCATGAGGCCGAGGCCGGGCTCCTTCCCTGTGTAGGGCAAGCCCCGTGTCCTTTCTGCTCTGCTTCTTCCATTTGTGAAAGCAGAAGTGGGAAGAAGGGATTTGTCAGGACTTTGTGGTTCCCTTTCTGAGGTTCCTCTTCCATGGACGGTCACTACCCTCTTCTTCCCCCAAGAAGCTTCCTGTCGCAGTTTCCTTCTGGGCAGACAGGCGGGTCCAGAAGCCAGACGGTCTGAGGACAGGCCCCCGGGATCGTGGAGATGCTGTTGCCACTGCTGTCCGTGCTGTTGGCCGGTGAGCGGGCCGAGGGCCGGGGGGTCCCCCGGGGGGCCGGGCGGGCGGCACTGGTGCGGACGCGGCTGCTGAGCCTCTGTGTCCCCGCAGGGTCCCTGCAGGAGGATCCAGGGTTCGAGCTCCGAGTGCAGGACTCAGTGACGGTGCAGGAGGGTCTGTGTGTCCACGTGCCCTGCTCCTTCTCCTTCCCTGGGGTGGGCGGGAGCAACTCTACACCCGCTTACGGCTCCTGGTACCGGATAAAGAATAATCCCAAAGTGCAAGTTCTCATGGCCACGAACAACCCAGCCAGAGGAACAAAGAGGAAAAACAAATTTCCATTCCACCTTCCTGGAGACCCTGGGGCCGGCAACTGCTCCCTGAGCATCACGGATGCCCGGAGGGGACACAGTGGAAACTATTATTTTCACCTGGACAGAGGTCTCACGACACACACTTACAAGAGTAACGGGCTCACTGTGCATGTGAGAGGTAGGGAGGGTCCCCAAGAGTCAGTCACGGGGGGGGGGCATGTCCTCAAGGGCAGAAATGGACCCTCTGCTGCTCATCTTTAACGGGGAGAATGGAGCATGATCTGTTCAACATTGGGGTGAGCCCAACCTGTTTCAGAGGCACACACGGGGGTCCCCTCTGGGGTCCGGCCTCTCCTTCTCTCCTCTCCAGCGCTGACACAGACCCCGGATATCCGGGTCAAGGAGCCCCTGGAGTCCGGCTGCCCCAGCCACCTGACATGCTCTGTGCCAGGGGCCTGTGATGGGGCGATGCCCCTCACCATCTCCTGGACAGGGGCTGCCCTCAGAGCCCCGGGACTGGACTTGGAGGCCTCTAACTCCTCGGAGATCCTGCTCACACCCCGCCCGCAGGACCACGGCACCAACCTCACCTGTCGGGTGACCTTCCCCAGGGTTGGCGTGAGCACCCAAAGCACCATTATGCTCAACGTCTCCTGTGCGTGTAGGGCCTGGACTCGGGTGCCTGTGGGGTAGGGCGGGAGGGCTCAGAGGGGCTGCAGGGAGGACACAGGACTTGTCTGTGTTAATTCCCATTCCTGTGTCTCCTGGGGGTGGGTGGCGGGGGAAGGGCCAGCTCCGACCCCATTCGTCACTGTGTCTCTCTGTCCCAGATGCCCCACAGAACCTGAGCATCGGCATCTCTCGAGGAAATTGCACAGGTAGGTCGGGAGGCCCCCTCCCTAAGGCTGGTTGGGAGCAGATCCCCCCGGAGAGCAGAGCCTGGGGCTCAAAGCCAAGCCGGGAGGGCCAGGGTGACACACAGGGAGAGCAGAGTCAGGAGGCCCCCCCTTCACTGAGTGACAGATGATCTTTGCTTACTATTCATTATATGCAAAGACTATTTGTCACATGCATGCAAGTTACAAAGAATCACCATCGAATGAACACTTGGTACTCACCACCCAGGTTAAGAAATAGAACAGGGGCACCTGGCTGGCTTGGTCTGTGGTGCATGCGGCTCTTGATCTTAGGGTCGAGTTTGAGCCCTGCGTTCGGCGTAGAGCCTACTTAAAAAAAAAAAAAATAGAACAGCAACTCCACCTTTGGAACACCCTAAATGCTCCTTCCCAATTTCAGCCCCTTCCATCTGGCCTCAGAGAAAGCCACTACACTGGACGCTGTGTTACCATCCTTTCTATTTTATTTTACTTTATTTTTGATGAAGGTATAATTGATGAATAAATTGTATATATTTAAAGTGTATAACATGATTTCATGTATGTAGAGTCGATATACGTTTACACTGCTAAAGGATGCATACAATCCAGTTAATTAACACGTCCATGTATCTTCTATTTTCTTATAATTTTCTGAAATACATGTCTGGCTTCTTCCACTCAGCATGACGTGATCAAGGTTCATCCCCGCTGTAGCTCGGGTCAGCGGTTCACTCCTTGTTAGGCTGAGTATTATTCCGTTGTATGGAGAGACCACCATCCATCCATCCATCCGTCTGTCCTCGGATGGACATTTGGGTTGTCTCCACCTTGGGGCTCCTGTCAACAGGGCCGCTCTGAACATTTCCCTACAAGGATCTGCTTGACTCCCCGCTTCCAGATCTTTCGGATCTACTCCTAGGAGTGGATTTGCGGGGTCACGGCCCCCTATTCTGATGTGGCTCCACCTCATGTTCTTGCTTGTGGCTGTAATTTCTGCCTCTCCTTGTCTGTAGGTATCACATGTTAGTTTCACATTCCACTCTTTTAAGATTTTTATTTGACAGAGAGAGAGGGAGAGAGCGAGCGTGCACAAGCAGGGGGAGCAGCGGAGGGAGAGGGAGAAGCAGGCTCCCCAACGAGCAAGGAGCCCGATGTGGGGCTCGATCCCAGGACCCTGAGATCATGACCTGAGCCGAAGGCAGACGCTTAACCGACTGAGCCACCCAGGCGCCCCTCACATTCCACTCTTGATGGGCACTTGAGTTGTCCAAGGATTTTAGTTCTCATGATGCCGCTTCGAACATTCCCCTCATGAACAGAAGAGTGTTTTCCTAGGCCGTACCTCACAAGTCCTGTTGAGCACACAGATTTCTCAGCGATCTTATGACAATGCAGATGTGACTCAGGCGGCCCGAGGGGCCTCTGGTTCTGCATTTCTTTTCTTTTTTTTTTTTTAAAGGATTTTATTTATTTTTTGACAGACAGTGAGAGAGAGAGCACAAGCAGGGGGAGTGGGAGAGGGAGAAGCAGGCTCCCTGCTGAGCAGGGAGCCCGATGCGGGGCTCCTGAGCCGAAGGCAGATGCTTAACCCGACTGAGCCACCCAGGCGCCCCTGGTTCTGCATTTTTAACCAGCTCCTGGAGGGTGCCAGCGCTCTGAGGGATGGGACTGTACATTTTATGCCCAGGAGCAAAACTGTGGGGTCTCGGGGGTGTATATCTTCAAAACTCCTAGATAAGGCTGTCACAGAATAGTTCTGGAAGGCCACATGAGAAACGGCAATCAATGTTGCTTTTGAGGAGAGGGATTTGTTGCCTAGGGAGTCAGCATGGAAGGGAGACTCTGCTCTGAACTCCCCTTCTTCCTCTGTGAATTTTATTATTTATTTTTTAAAGGTTTTACTTATTTATTTGACAGAGAGAGACACAGCGAGAGAGGGAACACAAGCAGGAGGAATGGGAGAGGGAGAAGCAGGCTTCCCACTGAGCAGGGAGCCCGATGCGGGGCTCGATCCCAGGACCCTGGGATCATGACCTGAGCCGAAGGCAGACGCCTAACGACTGAGCCACCCAGGCGCCCCTCCTGTGAATTTCAGAATGCACAATGTGGATGAGACAAGGGGGAGGGCGGGGGGAAGGAGGTGAAGAGGTAGAGGTCACGTCCTGAAGAGCCTTGAAGGGTTTGGTACTTGATTTTTGGATACTTGAGTGAGGGGTGTTCAGCATTTCAGAACAGAGAAGTGTAGTTGAGAACGCTCGCCTCGGGGCGCCTGGGTGGCTCAGTCGTTAAGCGTCTGCCTTCGGCTCAGGTCATGGTCCCAGGGTCCTGGGTTCGAGCCCCACATCTGGCTCCCCTTCTCCCTCTCCTGTTCCCCCTGCTTGTGTGTGCACTCTCTCTGTCAATAAATAAACAAAATCTTAAAAAAAAAAGAATGCTCACCTCAAAGAAGTCAGTGTCCATCAGCGGATGGATAAACACAACGCAGTCTGTCCATGTGACGAACACGATTCTGCATGAACAGGAGCGAAGCCCCGGCAGGCGCCACAAGATGGGAGAACCTTGGAAATGTCACGTGACGCAAAAAGAGCCAGATACAAAAGCCCACGTGGCGCGTGATTCTATTTACAGGCGATGTCCAGAATAGACAGACCCATAGGGACATAAAATAGGTTAGGGGCTGCCAGGGGCTCGGGGCTGGGGGTTGGGAGGAAGGGGGGAGGCAGCTGGGGGGTACAGGGTTGTTTTTGGGGGGTGATGAAAATGTTCTAAAATTGATTGTGGTGATGGTTACCCCACGACTCCCTATAAGTGGTGTGTAAATGGAATTGTCTGGTATGTGAGTTTTATCACCATAAAGCTGCTTGCAAGGCTACTTGTGGAGATCCCTTCCCAACTTAGGGGAAATGGAGAGAGAAACAGGATCAGGGCTTCAGAGCCTCCGGCCTGGACTCAGAGTGCGCATTCTCTCTCCCCCCGCCCCCCAGAACTGAAATACCCGGGGAATGGCTCGTCTCTTCCAGTCCTTGAAGGGGAATCTCTGCTCCTGGTCTGTGCTGCTGATAGCAACCCTCCTGCCACACTGAGCTGGGCCCAGGGGAGCCGGACTCTGGGCCCCTCCCAGCCCTGGGAGCCGGGGGTCCTGGAGCTGCCCCGAGTGGAGCTGGGCCACGGAAGCAAATTCACCTGCCAAGCTCAGAACCCGCTGGGCTCCCAGCAAGTCTCCCTGCATCTCTCTGTGGTCTGTGAGTGTGGGGACCCCTGGGGGCAGGCTGCCCGGGGCCTGGGCAGGAGAGACACCGCTGACCCTTCTCCTCCCTCCCGCAGACCCCCCGCGGCTGCTCAGCCCCTCCTGCTCCTGGGAGGGCGAGGGGCTGCACTGCAGCTGTTCCTCCCGAGCCCACCCGGCCCCCACCCTGCGCTGGCGGCTGGGGGAGGGGCTGCTGGAAGGGAACCACAGCAACGCCTCCTGGACCATCACCTCCAGCTCTGCGGGGCCCTGGGCCAACAGCTCCCTGAGCCTCAGCGGGCCGCTGGGCTCCGGCCTCAGACTCAGCTGCGAGGCCCGGAATGCCCACGGGGAACAGAGCGCCACGGTCCTGCTGCTGCCAGGTCTGGGGGCTGTCGGGGGCCAAGGCGTAGGGGAAGGGAGTCTGGGTCCTAGAAAAGACGGTCTGGGGGTGGGTCCCCTCTCCCGGGCCTGTAGGGGAAGGGGTGAGAGAGAGGAAGGGTGTGGGGGCAGAATCCTGGTTTTCTGCTGGTTGGGGGCTGAAGAACTGAGAGCCCGAGTTCCTTGGGAAGAGGGGGCACCAGGGTCCTGGGGCTCGGAGGGAACTCACCCGAAACCCCACTCACCTGCAGGGAAGCCTGAGCTTGGGGGAGGATTTGTTCTGGGGGCCGTCGGGGGTGCTGGTGTCGCCGGCCTGCTCAGCCTCTGTCCCTGCCTCATCTTTTTCATGTGAGTGTTGCCCCTGGGACAAAGGGTGTGTGTGGGGGGGGCAGAAGGGGTCCGAGTCCTGGGGTCCCGGGCAGCCCCAGCCGGAGGGGCCTGGGTGGTGCCCAGGCCCTGAGAATTGGGGATCCCAGCCATGCCCATTCTCACGAGTTGACAGGCTCTGTACGTCCCCTCCTGTCAGCCTCTTAAGCGGGGGATGGTAGTGAGTCCGCTGGGCGGCTGACGGGTCCTGGCCTCCCCGTCAGGGTGAAGATCTGCAGGAAGCACGCGCTGGAGCCGACAGCTCGTGGGAAGGATGTCGCCTGCACGCTGGGTCCCCTCTCCCGGGTGAGTGATGAGTCCTCTGTCCGTCAGGATGCCATCTGGCCACCACCCCGGGATGGCCACGGCCACACCCCTCTAGATGACTTAGATGGTCGTCATGCCCCAGACAGACTTTTGTTCCCAGGTCCCCGTGGACTCAGTCACCCAGGCCAGCGACCTGGGAGTCACTCTCCCCTCTGCTCTCTGACGTCTTGCAGGGCTCAGGACCACTCACGTCTGTCCATCTTCCTGTGTTCACCTGGACCCTCCCTACCCCCGCCTCCTCATCCCTCCCTGGACCCCAGACCCATTTTCCCGTCCTTCCTCTCTCTCCTCCCCGACACAGGATGCTAGAGGGATCGCCCCAAAATGACAAAGTTCAGGGGCCCCCCAAGACACTCTCAGGTTCAATAGCTCACCGGAAGGACTCACAGAACTCACTGGGGTCTGTTCTGCTCGTGGTTAGTTTATTACAGGGAAAGGACACAGATTACAGCAGCCAAGGGGAGAGCCACCTGCACGAACCTTCCAGGTCTCTCCCCCAGCGGAGTCCCATAGACAGCGCTGATTCTTCCCAGCACCGGTGTGTGATAAGAGGCGGGGGGCGGTGGTATTGCCACCAGAGAAGCTCACCCCAGCCTGTGTCCTGGCTTTCTATTGGGGGTCGGTCACGTGGGTATGGAGCACCTGTACGTCTGACCTTTGTTACGCGGTCTCCAGCCCCTCTAGAGGTCAAGCTGATACTGTGTGGCCCAAGGCCCCAGGTGAACAGAGACATTCCCATCAGGCGTCCCCTCCCAGTGCTGGGGCGAAGGGTCAAGCCTTTCTTTGGGCATGATGAGCCATTTACTGCACAGTATCTTTTGCTTTTAGGGGTTCATGGTATCATTTTGTGATTGTGTTTGCCCGAACTTCTGATTCTGAAATGCTGAGTGGTCCCTGAGGGCAGTTCAGTTCTGAGCAAATCCCTGTCCTTCTCACACCACCCACCCCATTCCTGAGCGTCCTATCACAATTTGCTATTAGATAGTAATATAATTGACTACTACCATAATGTCAGCTTCCCCCAGTGCGAACTAGCTGGAGGTAATGGATGATGTCTGCTTTATTCCCACCGAAGAGCCAGGGCCTGGCACGGGTCAGCTGTTCCAGAAAGTGGCAGACACTGGGGCCAGACAGACCTGGGTGTTAACCTTGGCCCTACCAACAACTCAGCGTGTGATTTTGGGATATTTACTCAGCCTCAGTTTCTCCACCGATAAATGGGGATAATCGTGTCTCCCTAATGGCTTGTTGTGAGGAATCTAGGAGCCTGGCAATTGATTACCAAGGGCCAGGCATTATTAGTCTCAAATACTTATTGAATGAATGAATGAATGAATGGGGGCGCAGCCAACGTTTGCAGAATGAATAGATGAAAGACTAAGTGCTCAGTTTCCAGGTCTGCTTGTGGATCCTCTTTGCTATCTGCCAGCTCCCATTACCCTAATTGGACCCCCTTCTTCGCTTCCACTCAGGGTTACCAGCCTGAGTATCCGTCAGGCAGCCCCCCACCCTGCCTGCCCCCAGCCGTGGCCGCTCCCACCTTGGAGGAGGACCAGGAGCTCCATTACGCCTCCCTCACCTTCCACGGGCTGAGGCCCTGGAAGCCTCAGGACCCCGAGGGCCTCAGCACCACCAAGTATTCAGAGATCAAGATCTGCAAGTGATGACCCCAGACTCCAGCGAGCTCCCGCGACCTCTGGGTAGAGAGCCCAGGGCTTCTCAGGAAGGGAGACATCGGGGGACAATTCCTGAGAGAATAGTTTGCCATGGAAACGGGTTACCAACCAGTGAGTGGGCATCCCACCGGTGTGGTGATGGGCAGAACGGGGCTCAAATTTCAGCCCGGCACCAATTACAAGCCCGAGTCCCAGCAAGTCACTTGACTTCTCCGTCTCCCCCTCTGTAAAGTGGACGCAATAAACCTAACTCACTGGGCTGTTGTGGGGCGTCAAGGTGGCAATGAACATGGAGGGTCCAACAAGGGTGCAGTGCTGAGAGCACCTTGCCCGAGCTCACGCCTCTTCCCAGGGCAGCCCACCTGGTGTCAGGGTCTGCTCTGGCCCCCGCCTGTGCACGGATGGTCTAGCTCCAGAGGCCCCACCCCCACCCCCCAGGATCCCTGACCCCCGGAACACTCTGGGCCTGCTTCCTGGGAACCCAACTTGTGTATTTTCACCACACAGAAAATCATTCACGGCTTTTCCGAAAGAAACGACAGGTTATCTAAATTATATACCTCTTTCTTTATATGTCCCGGATGTTCTCGTTCTCCTCAACAGGGTCTTCTTTTTGTAGAATTGGCTCATAGAATTCCTTGCAGTTATGGTCTGCGTCCCATTAACATTGCAATATCGTGTTAACCTTAAAATAAAAACCGCCAGCTCCTTTACCAGCGAAAATGGATCTATTGGGTGAATAAACGAGAGCTGTGCACCACAAAGAGCGTTGGCCTCCAAACCGTAGGCAAGTCTGAGGAACACAGCAGAACCACGCATTTATGGAGAAAAGGGGCAAATGGGGAAGGCTGTTATAAAAGTCCATTGGAGTAAACTGGGAGTTGGAAGTATTCTGGCTTCTCATTGGTTGAGCTGTTGGCGGGGTGGGACTAAGAAAAGCCAGTCTTCCTCCCCCGATAGTAGAGTAGTAGCCTCGTGGTGCAAGGTCAAGCCCGTGCAAGGTCAAGTCTGTCTCTTCCGGTTGGGTCTGCAATTGACTATGCGTGGTAGGGCATTAGCGCGCTCCCTGCCGAACCCAGACGCTTCTTTTCAGCGCGGGTTTCTTGTTAACTAATTTTCACTATAGTTTTTGCAGTGATCACATCCAATTTATTCCTTTTTTCCTTTGAATGTCCATTTACTTTTTTTTTCTATTGTGTCCATTAATGAGGAAACGCGCTCAACCTTAGCATCAGGACCCAATATAGGGTCAAGGGGCGCCTGGCTGGGTTAGTCGGTGGAGGGAGTGACTCTTGAACTCGGGTTTGTGGGTTCGAGCCCCACATTGGGTGTAGAGATTACTTAAAAATAAAAATCTTTAAACAAAATTTCAGTGTGCCAAATTCCATCTTTTACGGCACAATTCGCTTT
Source organism: Halichoerus grypus (assembly GCF_964656455.1). Lineage (NCBI taxonomy): Eukaryota > Metazoa > Chordata > Mammalia > Carnivora > Phocidae > Halichoerus > Halichoerus grypus. Next base: position 54,558,344 of record NC_135726.1, read on the forward strand.
GCCCTTCTTCAGGGTTATGCTGCATCTCCTGATCAACGTTACTTTTTAAAAGTGGTGTCTACTGACAAAATAGAAGCGTTGTTCTCACTTCTTACTCCCTTCTTCAACACTGTACAGGATCATTCCATTTGTTCCCATGCTGGTATTTAGTGGCGTTCATGTAAAAGAATAAAATTCTTCAGGGATTAAAACCGTTTTGGAAAGGTCATCATGGAAAGGCTACAGTAATTATCCACTTCAAATCAGAAATTCTCTTTCTGTTCTAAGTATAGCCTTGATAGGGGCGCCTGGGTGGCTCAGTCGGTTAAGTGTCTGCCTTCAGCTCAGGTCATGATCTTGGGGTCCTGGGTTGGAGGCCCTCATGGGGCTCCCTGCTGAGCAAGGAGTCTGCTTCTCCCTCTCCTTCTGTGCTCACTCGTGCTCTCTCTCTCTCTCAAATAAAAAAATAAAATCTTAAAAAAAAAAAAGAATAGCCTTGATCCATAAAGAGATAAAATTTTCATCAATTCTTTCTTTAACATATTCAAGAAGTTTTTTGTTTTGTTTTGTTTTTAGTTTTTTAAGATTGACTGACTTTGAGAGAGAGAATGAGCGGGAGGGGCAGAGGGAGAGGGAGAGAATCTTAAGCAGATTTCATACCGAGATCACAACTTGAGCCGAAACCAAGAGTGGGATGCTTAACACAGAGCACTTAACACTGTTTTCTGTTCTTTCAATTTGCATAATTCTATTGCTAAACAGATACTGGAAATTAAAAGTAAAAAAAATAAATAAAATAGGCCTCCCAACGTGGATTATTTTATTTTATTTTTTAAAGATTTTATTTTTATTTTTAAAAAAGATTTTATTTTAAAGTAATCTCTACATCCAGCATGAGGCTTGAGCTCACAGCCCCGAGATCAAGAGTCACACGCTCCACCACCTGAGCCAGCCAGGCGTCCCCGTGGCTTATTTTAAACATCAAGAATTTGGGTGGCTTTTCTTCAGAATGAAAATATAATTTCAGCACTTCAAATAAACAAACTGAGGATTTTCTCAACTTTATTTGTTAAAGAGTGCCACTGGGGGGTTTTGAATGAGAGAGAATTGAAAAATACTGCAAATACAAACAAATCGCAACAATCCTTTGATCCCTCAGTTGCAACAGCACAAAGGATAAGAAAACAATTTCCCGACACTTCAGTGTCAGTAGAAGAGCCCACGAGGCTGTTTGAGCGGCATTGTGTAGAAAGGCAGGGCAGCCAATGCCTCCCATGGAATCCTGCTTTGAATAAATATTGTCTACATCTTCCACAAACAGCCAGCAAAATTTATATTTGTAGTATCTCCCATCAAAAGCAGTAAAATTCTTCCTGTTTACTGCCAACTCATTGTGAAAAACAGGACAACAGTCCCAACATGGAGGTGCTTACGCTAAGCCCCATGTCCCCAAACCCAGGCATATAGTTTCGGCTCTCTCAGATGCGGAATCTGAGTCACTCAGGAATCGCCCTGATCGGCACCAGTCAGGTAATCTGCCTGACAGACCCCTGAAGGAAAGCAACCTTGCAACAAGCAACCTGTTTTTTGGCCTCCTATAACTTCCTTGCTCCCGCCCCCTTCGGCCCATAGAAGTCTTTCACTTCGTCCAGCTCCCTGGAACTCCTATTTGCTCCATTGGATGCTGCCCAATTCATGAATCATGGACTAGAGCCAATAAGATCTTTAAATTTTGCTTGGTGGAGTTCTGTTTTTTTAACCTCAGTAAGGGAGTCTCCGTGAACATTTGCTATTGTTTCTGGGGTCTCATCTGGAAGGGATTCTACTTGTACAAGTCTTAGAAACAAGCTTTGATCACAAGAAAAGTATTTCAGAAGTCAGGGGAAATGATTTTGTCCTTCCCAGCTGCTTACTGGGGGCCCCTCTTGGAGACACACCACATACCTGCATTTACTGAAGGCTCACAGGTGTCCTGTAGTAAAAATTATTTATTTTATTTTTTTAAGATTTTATTTATTTATTTGAGACAGTGAGAGAGAGAAGGAGCAGAGGGAGAGGGAGAATCAGTCTCCCCGCTGAGCAGGGAGCCCGATGTGGGGCTTGATCCCAGGACCCTGGGATCATGACCTGAGCCGAAGGCAGATGCTTAACCGACTGAGACACCCAGGCGACCTGTAGTAAAAGTTATTAAAAAACAAACAAACAAAAATCCCCCTCCAAAAAATCCACCAGCAGCCCCTGTACCATGAACATCTGATTAACTTTGGGCCAGAGTTTCACTTGGGGGCAGAGGCGAGGTGTAGAAGACAAATGGGGTCCAGCCACCATCCACCGCAGGGTGGCATGTGAATCATTCCCACTCCCCTGGGCCATGTGATTCTCCTCTAATGCAGATGACAACACCCTCCTCTTGCAGAGGTGGGGGGACAAGATGCCAAGACACACAAGGTCCAGAACCTGGGCTCTATAGACAGACAAAAGCGGGTTCGGGGGCAGAGGGAAACTGTCTAAACTCTCCCTGCTCTGCCTGGTAGTGCGATTCTCCTGCTGCCTGAGCAACAGTGGGTCCCAGCTGACTTTGCTCGCTCAGAGACGAGGGCAGAGGGCAGAGGACAGAGGACAGAGGGGCTGTGGGCAAGTGCACCAAGTGGCAGGGGGATGGAAGGGCCAGATGTTGACACTGTGACCATCCCGTGACCTGATATGGGGCCCTGAAGGGCAGCTGATGTTCCTATTCTTTTGTGGACTCGTGAACAGAGAGGCTCTTTAAGCAGGATATTTTCAGGTGGGTTTTCTCTCTCATTGAGGAACATCCCCTTCTGGAAAGCGCTGTACACATCTGCTTTCAAGTAGGAAATGATCAGTCTGCTAATCTCCCCTGCGTCCCCTGAGCAGGCAAGAATCGGGGAGAATCAGAGCAGGTTCTTCCCCGACCCGGCTTCTGACCTCCCCCATGGCAAAGTAATGGTGGATGAGGGGCGCCTGGGTGGCTCAGATGGTTAAGTGTCTGCCTTTAGCTCAGGTCATGATCCCAGGGTCCTGGGATCGAGCTCCACATCGGGCTCCCTGTTTGGCGGGGAGCCTGCTTCTCCCTCTCCCTCTACTGTTCCCCCTGCTTGTGCTATCTCGCTCTCTCTTCAAATAAATAAATAAAATCTTTAAAAAAGAAAAAGTAAAAATCTTTAAAAAAGAAAAAGTAATGGTGGATGATTCCAGATCCTCAAGACCAAATCTGGGAGTTGAGTGTATCCCTCTGTTCTGAATCCCTTCCAGTCTAGTCACTGACCACACGCTGCTAGTTGGGCTGCCTCCAAAATCTGTCCACAAGCCCTCCCTTCCTCCAGCCATGGCCACTGCCCAGGTCTCATGCTCCCAGGGGGGGTCGGCTGTGCTTGCCTCCTCCACCATCTCTCTATCCAGGCTCTCTGCAAATGCGCCTCCCCTCCCTGGGACCCTTGGTCTCCATCACAGCACCGTGCCTTCTCTCCAGCGTGTGGAGCACAACCCAAAGTTGTCTCATTTAATGCCTTCTCCTTCCACTTGACTGGAGGCTCCATTAGCTCAAGGACCTCAGTGTATCTTGTTCATCGGGATCCTCCTTGCAGCATGATGAGTGTCAAGATATGCCTGCTGAATATTTGTTTCATACAAAGAAGGGTAAACGTATGGAAGAGGAAGGGTACATGGATGGGAGAATGAGCAGATGGATGAAAGGATGAAAGGTGGGTGGGGTGGGAGGGTGGATGATGGAAAAGTATGTGGAAGGATAGATGGGTGGATAAATGGATGGATGGATTGATATACGGATGGCTGATGACTGGATAGATAAATGGATGGCTAAATAAATGGATGGGTGGATGGCTGGAAAAATGATGGGTGGATGAATGGAAGAATGGATGGATGGATAGAAGGATGGGTGGAAAGATGGATGGATGGATGGAAGGATGGATGATGGATGGAAAGATGGGTGGGTGGATGGATGGATGAATAAATGGATGGGTAGATGGCTGGATAAATGGATGGGTAGATGGGTGGTTTGTTGGATGAATGTAAGAATGGATGGATGGATGGATGGAAGGAAGGAAGGAAGGATGGATGGATGGATGGATGGATGGATATCTGCATGAAACTTTGGATAGATGGAGGAAAGGTTGAAAGGATGGATAGATGGAGAAAAAAAGAAGGTAAACTTTTCCAAAAGGAACTCCTTTTGCAGACACTCAACTCTCCAACTGCAGTGAAACAATTTATTACCAAAGGATAGTGGTGCCAAGAGTAGCAGGATGGGTCCCCACTGAGGGGGGTGGTTCATCCCCCACCATGAGTTTCAGGGTCTTCTCTGTCTACAACCCCAGTGGCTGGTGGGAGATGATACCTGAAAGGACGGGACAGTCGAAAGGAGGAATTCACATTATCTGGAGCTTAACTGCGGGTTCCCTGATGCTAAGCAAGACTGATTCAAAGTGTTGCTTAAAGCAGGCATGCACATTCGAGGGATCTTTCTAGAAGCATATCTGTGATACCACAGCTGGCCTTGGGTCACATTTCTTGTTTTGTGTTTTCCATTTCAAACCTCGAGTCAAAAGTTCTAGAAGACAATAAAAATGGCTGTTAGTGTCCTATTCATTCAAGGAGCACCCATGAAACCTCTACTGTGTGACAGGCACTTTCTAGAGACAGGCAATACCGCCATAAACAAGAACCTTTGCTGGGCTTGTGATTTAGAAGAGGGGGTAGAGACGCTACAAGTTGAACACACGCTTCCCACCAGACGGGGATGGGGCTGTGTGGAAAACCGGTAATGTGATGAGAGGGGGCGGGGAGGTGCCTCCCTGGGGCAGTCAGGGGAGGCTCAGGTCTGAGAATCAATAATGAGGAGCCAGTCATTCAAAGATGAAGGGGAAAAAATGGGAATGGCAAGTGCAAAGGTCCTGAGGTGGGATCAAGCTTGGCCTGGTTTAGAATCTGAGGGGAGGACAGTGTGGCTGGCACAGAGTGGACTGGGGGGTGAGGGGAGGTGGGTAGGTCAGCCTCGCAGGCCAAGGCAGGGAGCTGCCATAAAGCTGAGGTGGGATGATCTTACAGTTACTCCAAGGTCACCAGGCTCTTGGAATAGCACCTCCTCATTAAGTTCCTAACTATGGCACAAACCTGCTACTGAGGGGACTTACTCAGTTTTAGACCCAAAACCACCATGATCCTGGAAGGGGCTGTTAGGTTTTTTTAGTTAGTTTTTTTTTTTTTTTAAGATTTTATTTATTTATTTGTTAGAGAGAGAGAGAGAGAGAGAGCACAAGCAGGGGGAGGGGCAGAAGGAGAGGGAGAAACAGACTCCTCGCGGAGCAGGGAGCTCGACACAGGACTCCATCCCAGGACCCTGGGATCATTATCTGAGCCGAAGGCAGATGCTTAACTGACTAATTAGGCCACCCAGGTGCCCCTAAATAAAATCTTTAAAAATAAAATAGAATAAAATTTCCATTGCACCGGGCGGACAGGAAGGTGCTGCAGGACCGGCCAGCACCGACATGAAGCCTGGAGTCTCGGTCGGTAAATATGGGTGGGGTCTCTGTGCGTGTGGCCATCGAGGGGCCGGCGGGACCACAGACACAAGCCAGACAGAGGAGACCCGCCCTCATGGAGCTCACCACCAGTAGGCGACTATGCCAAGTGACTGTGCCGCGCTCTTGGCCACCCCCAGGGAGATCCCGGGAGAAGCGGGGAGCCAGAGACCTGGGGGAGATGGACCAGGGAGGCTGGCCACCGCCTGGAGGGACAGGATGAGTGGATGAGCGCTGTGGGACAGGGTGGGGGGCAGGCGTTCTCCTGGACAGCTGTCTGCTGAGCTGGAGAGAGGCAGGGGGCAAGCTGTGTGGGTGGAGAGGGCCACGCCTCCACTTTTGGAGAGTCTCTGTGGTGGTGGCCCGCTGTGCATCGTGGGACATTGAGTGGTGTCCCCAGCCTCCACCCACTCCATGCCAGTAGCACCCTTTCCCCAGCCGTGACAACCAAAAGTGCCTCCCTCCGAGAACCCCTGACTTAGACAAACACTGAGCTCTGATTCCAGCCAGCCATGAAGACACAAATCACAACTCTGTGGACAGAGGGGGGCCCCGGGGAAGCTTCGCTTCAGAACCCGTCCACGCAGCCTTGCTGGAATTAACTGGCGAGTGAACTTAGTTTATGTAGTTTTGACCTCCCCCAAATTTCTGCACACCCTCCCAGGAGCTAACGGGAGTGCAGACAGGTACACGGCTCCGACAGAGAGGGATCCAGTTCTCTTTCAAAACAAGAACACACGCAGACACACACGCACACCCGAGTCAGGCCCGTGCACACAGGCGTTCAAGGCAACGTTGCTTGTAGAACAAGCACCCGGGAAACCAAGCAAATGCCCAGCGGCTGGTTATGAAGAGTAGCCTTCCACCCACCAGGGAATACGGTGCCGCCATAAACAAGGTCGTGGACCTTCTGTGCTGACAGGGAAGAGCTGGGTGTGGCACCGGGCACGACGAGGGGGTGGGGACTCAACCCAAAGGAAAGCAGAGGCTGCAGATGGACGGATGGATAGAGGGATAGAGAAACAAGGGATGAAGAAAGAAAAATGGAGAGAGCGATGCCATCTTGATTCTGTTTTCCTGGCCCCGAATCCAGTCATGCCTAAAGCTTTCCCCTTGGAAGTTTCTTGCTACAAGAGCCAATCAATCCCCCTTTTCCTTAAAGCCAGTTTGAGTCAGCTTCGAGCTACTTGCCATTCCCGAGGGCTGGAAGGTTCAAGAACCCCGTGGAAAAATCCAGCATCTAACTGGGAAGTTGGCCCTGGAGTAAATGGCGTCTGGGAAGTAGGGGTGGGGGCATCGGGGGGTGGGGTTCAGACTCACGAACTCCTCCTATCAGAACCCACCTATGGAACCACGTGGATGTCCACAGGGTCGTAGGCTGACACCCGCAGATCCCGCAGCAGTGCTTCTAGATTGTTCCTCAGCATGGCGTAGGGCGGCTTCTCGTCATACCCGAGGGTCATCACCACCTTTATGTACTCCTGCAGGGTCTCTGTGGTCAAGACACCCCCCATCATGAGAGAGGCCTGAGAAGGGCCCCCAACCCAGAGCCTGGGGGGCTGTGCCCATTTGCTCAGTGCTTCCTCTGTGCCTGGAACTGCCTCAGGCACTTCGATTAAATTTTTTTTTTTTAAAACATCAAACATATGTAACAATAGAGTGGCATCAAGCACCAGTATTCCCATCACCCAGTTTCAACAACTACCATCTCACAGCCAATCTCGTTCATCAATACCCCTGTCACTTCCCCCTCTGGCATTGGGGTAAAGCAAATCCCAGCTAATGATATCATTTTCCCTATAAACATTTAGTGTGTATTCCTGAAACAGGGGTCAGCAAGCTTTCACTGTAAAGTGCCAGAGGGTGACAGTTTGGGCTTTGTGTGTGTGTGTGTGGGGGGGGGTCTGTGTGGCTAGAAGTAGCCACAGATGAACGGAAGCCTGTGAGTGAGGCAAGACAGGTCTGTTTATGGATGCTGCAGGCTGATTTTAGACAAGTTTCACGTACCATGAAATGTTCTTTTGATTTTTTCCCTCGGCTACTTATTTTTTTTTTAAGATTTTATTTATTTATTTGAGAGAGCGAGAGCACACACAAGCAGAAGGAGGGGTGCTGGCATGAGTGGGAGGAGGGGCAGAGGGAGAGGGAGAAGCAGACTCTCTGCTGAGTGTGGAGTCCCCCCCAGGGCTGGATCCCAGGACCCCGGGATCATGACCTGAGCCGAAGTCAGATACGTAACCTCAGCTATTTCAAAACATAAAACAAGCTAACCAAACAACCCTCCCCCCACTACAAAACAGGCGGTGGCCCCAGAGATATAGTTTAAAAGGGCTACTTTAAAAGAGAGAAATAAAGGTCCTTTTGGGTTTTTTTCCCCTAAATAAATACAATACCATCATCACACTTTAAAAAGTGCCAATTATGATACTAATAACAATAGTCAATAATAGCTTGCACTTGGGGACTGCCTATTGCAGGCTGGGCTCTCAGCTAGAAAGTACATTTCATTAGGGTTGCGGCAGAAGCCAAGGCAGCGCCCGAGTGCTCAGGGCAACTTGGGAGGTAGGGGCTATTATGGGCCCCATTTTACTCAATGGGGAGGCTGAGGCTCAGAGGGGCATTTACCCACTGAAAGTCCCCTGGCCGGTAGCGCAGAGCGGGGTGGTGGTGGGGTGCAGAACGTTCTCCTCCCCGCACACCCCGTGACCAGCTTGGCTTAGAATGGCTGAGCCTCAGGGAACTAACCCAGGGGCTCATTCCTCATGGCCCAAGAACCCAGGGCTGGAGGGGAAAGTGACTGGAGCAGAGCCATGATCTGAACCCAGGATTTCAGGTAACTAATGAGCCCTTACAGAGCTAGAAGGGACAAACTACCCATTTCTGTCTTTCCGCCTCATGTTTAGAGAGCAATGTGGAAGTTCTACAGAAGGGACACTAGGGAAAAAAAAAAAAAGACAGTCTAAATCTCCAGTCATGGGGATTGGCTTTAAGAATGATGGTTTTGGGGCGCCTGGGTGGCTCAGTTGGTTAGGTATCTGCCTTCAGCTCGGGGCATGATCCTGGGGTCCTGGGATCGAGTCCCGCATGGGGCTCCCTGCTCGGCAGGGAGTCTGCTTGTCCTTCTCCCTCTGTCTGCCGCTCCCCCTGCCTATGCTCTCTCTCTCTCTGTGTCCAATAAATAAATAAAATCTTAAAAAAAAATGGTTTGGCCAAATCATGGATATTGTGTGGCTATTAAAAAAAAAAAAAAGGTTGCAGTGGATCTAGGAGTAAGAACGCAGAAAAGCCAGAGTCGATTAATGAAAACAAGATGTTGACCAAAATGTATGTAAGGCGAGCCTATTTTCATTTTTAAAAATAGTAGTTTTGCGGGGTGCTCCGTTGGTTAAGTGTCTGCCTTCGGCTCAGGTCATGATCCCGGGATCCTGGGATGGAGTCCCGCATCGGGCTCCCTGCTTGGCAGGGAGTCTGCTTCTCCCTCTCCCTCTGCTGCTCCCTCCTGCTCGTGCCCCCCACCCTCTCTCAAATAAATAAATAAAATCTTAAAAAAAATAGTTTTGTAAAAACAACGGTTCTGTAAGACAAAGCCAGGTGTGCGCGTATTTATCTGTGTTTGCTTCATACATAGAGGAAGCCCCGGCAGGAGCTTGCAGAGGTGCAGCCCCTCCCATCTCTGCCCTGTGTCCCTTTGCAATGTCTGCTGCTTCTCCCATCACGGGGTGGAGCTACTTGGCCACCTCTTGAGTCTGGGACGGCCTTGTGACTTGTTTGAACGTGGCAGAGTGATGTTCTGGGCCTCTTCTGCTCTGCAGCGTCCCCTCACATCCTCTTGGACAGCTGCCCTGACAGAGCTTTGAGGAGAAGCCCGGAGCTGAGGCCTCCCAGACCTGCCAGTGACAAGCTAGCTCCAATGGCCAGACAGGAGAGAGGAGCACTGAACAAGCCCGCCCCGGTCGAGCTGCCGAATGGTGGCATCAGCATGCATTCCCCTGCCCCGTGGGACTAGGAGAAGAATCACCTGGCAGAATCTGGCCCGTATTGCCATCGCAAAGAAATTTTCGTAGAGAAATACAATATTGTGTGTGGCTGTGTGTGTGTGTGTGTGTGTGTGTGTGTGTGTGTGTGTTGTTCTTCAGAGACACTTCTGGATTTTGGGGGGAAGATTTCGGTTTTTCTAGAAGGGGCATAGATGCACATGCAATTTGGAGAGGCAACACCAGGATGGACCCAAGCCACCTGTCCCCACCACAGCCCCCAACTGTTCCGTCCCCCTGCAGGACATACCTGAGGGACAGATCCAGCGACTGCACCGTCCCACGAGGGTCTCCGGGTTGTCAAGAAACCTGACAGGACAGAGGTGCATGCAAGAGGTCTTTTAGGGAAGGGAGAGCAAACTTTTAAAGCAGAATGTCTAGCAGATGTACCAGAGACCCCTGTTACTTGTGGTAGTTATGCCCTGTAGTGGGGCTGCCAACACCCAATCAGTGAATGCTTTTAGGGGAAACATAGCATCAGGTTCCTGCGAGGTTATGGTTACAATGTTTTCCTTGTGACTTCAACTGATCCCTACTTAACTTTGTCTTATGTGTGTTTGTGTTTAAAGATACCTTGCTTGGGACGCCTGGGTGGCTCAGTTGGTTGGGCGACTGCCTCCGGCTCAGGTCATGATCCTGGGGTCCCGGGATCAAGTCCCGCATCGGGCTCCCTGCTCAGCAGGGAGTCTGCTTCTCCCTCTGACCCTCCCCCCTCTCATGTGCACGCTCTCTCTCTCAAATAAATAATAAAATCTTTAAAAAAAATAAAGATACCTTGCATAATATATTGTTGATTTATTCACATTGAACTCACAGCCAGCAGCACTCTATCTCGTGCCTGAAGGATGCCCACTTAACACACCTATTTTCTCTGTAAGGCACATCCCAGCCTTCTTACACTTTAGGAACACTAGACAGCTCTTCAGCACCATGTGTGGGGCCATTTTATTTATTTTTATTTTTATTTTTTTAAAGATTTTTATTTATTTATTTAACAGAGATAGAGAGAGAGCACAAGTAGGCAGAGCGGCAGACAGAGGGAGAGGGAGAAGCAGGCTCCCCGCCGAGCAGGGAGCCCGATTGCGGACTCAATCCCAGGACCCTGGGATCATCACCTGAGCCGAAGGCAGACGCTTAACCGACTGAGCCACTCAGGTGCCCTGTGGGACCATTTTAAACAGCAAAATCGCCAACCACTAACGAAAAGCACAGAAATCTGGCATTAAACGGACCGCATAAAGGACCCTTATTTATAGGGTGAGATTCAAAATGAGAAGGCAGAGCATCACCTTTTTTGACCTCAGCTGGGATTGCGTGCATCAGAGAACTCAAAATTTTCTCTACTCTGCATGTGTCTGAGAATGATCTGGAAAGCACTGTGAGTACAGAATCTGCAGTTACAAATATCTTTCGGTGAACAGGCAAATTCACAAATACGGAACTTGTGAATCATGAGGATTGACTATCTTCCTCTTTATAAATGCACACATGTATTTGTACACACACACACGCGCGCGCGCGCGCGCAAAACCTCTTGGACCACTCAAGAAAAAACAGAAATTCATCTACTTCCTTCGTTCCGTCCTCACAGTCCCAGCCCACTGTGTCTTCTCTGGCCTGGACCACCAGCTTGGCTCCCCACTATCCACACAGTGCTTGGGTGCTGTCCGTGTCTCCCCCAGCCACAGCCCAGAAGTCCCTAACCTCCACCCTCCTGCTCCCTGACCCTCTCTGTCCCATCCCCTCTCTGTCCACTTCAGTCCTCATCCTCTCTCCCTGGACCTCAGCCTCCTCCCCAGCTTCCCGTGCATCCCCCACATGGCGCTAGAGTTTCTATGCCGAGAACTGACTCTGCCCCTTCCTGCTCACAGCCCTCAGGGGACTCCCCAGTGCCCTGGGGGAAAACCCCTAGCATGCAGTGCTGCCAGTCCCTCTGGCCTTGTCTCTCTGATTTCCTCCTTTCATCTCATGCTCCGGTCACACCAAACCCTCTCAGGTCCCCTAACTAGGTCCAGCATCCACCCACGTCTCTCGGCCTTGGCACATCACATACTGTTCCCTCTGCCCTGGACAGTCTTCCCCCATCTTGGCCCCCAGCAGGTGGCTGCTCTCCCTTCTGGACACTGCTCAAGGGCTGGTCTCCTAGAAGCCTCCCCATAACCCCTCCAGACAGAGAAAGAGATCCTTCCCGGGTGCCTGGGCACTGTGTGCATAGTCCCCGGATGCCCTAAGGCAATTGTCAAAGACACAGGAAGGGCCATGCAGGTCTGACCCTCATCTCTCCCGGCAGCCTCAGGATATGTGTGGCAAATGGCTGAGTGATGGCACCAAAGAGCTGTGCCCCTCGAATGCCTTAAATTGCACGAGTAACTCTACCACTGGCTGTTGGTGTCTGTGGAACCTCCCTGCCAAACCTGCAGCCTTAAGAGTGGGGACCAAATCCCACCAGCACCTGGGCTTTCGCAGAGGGGATTTGCACACCAGAAAGCCTCGGAGAACCAAAATGTCTCTCCTGTTTCTTTTATTCATTCATTCCATCGCGAACTAGAATGTACAAAAAATGAATAAATATTGAATGAATGGAAAAAGGCCATGCACACCAGGAGGACGCCCTAGAGGACAAGTTAGGGTTCCAGAAAATGTGCATGTGGCAACATCGCCCCCTCGTAGTCTTTTGTGTTAGTGCACTCGAGGCTGGGTGCGGTGTCTATAATGAGCTCATCACCACCATCCCCATCCCCCTGTGGAGCATCTTGATGTTTCCGACCTTCCCTCTGCGGTTGTGATTGGGATCTGGGGCTCAGGGAATGAACTGTTATCTTAAATCATCTATTTTAAAATTATTACTAGGACCTATCTTATTTACTCTGCACTAATTTGGTGAGCGCAGAGCCTCTTAGGGAAGCACGTCCCACTCACTGATGATCTCTCTTGAAGTGGAAGGCCGCAAAGATGTGAAAAGGGGGATAGGGCTGTTCTTAGGAATCAGAGGAAGCAGTGGATGGAGGATGCAACCCAGTGAAGCCTCGATGGGTGATTTCACCGATGACAAGTGGTGCCCTCCGCTGATTCACATCTGGGTCTTCAGCATTTCCCAGCACAAGGACTGGCACGTAAATGCCCTCGGGAAACAGGCTCTGGATGAATGAGTAGTTCATGTATGTGCTATCCTATCTGCGTAGACATCCTGCCTCCCTTGCCTGTCTGGGAAAGCCCTCTGCTCTGTACACACTGGGTCAGGCATCTCTTGGGTAAAGGCACCCAGTGGCCTGAGGCCAGGTGACCTGCCTCCACTCTGCTCCCACGATGCTCCTGGGGCTGCCTCCACCCTCACAGGCAGCACCTGCTTCCTGCCCAGGCGTCTCCTCCCAGCCTGGGAACTCCCCAAGGCTGGGGCCGCGTCTGCCTGACCTGTGTGTCCACACGGAAGCCTGGGCCGGTGAATGAAGGCTCACGCATGCTTTCCTTGTTCATTCATTCTGCAACTATTTCGTGAGCACCCACCATGTGCCAAGTGCCGTGCTGTGAGCACCACAGTGAGGGGGAGAGCTGATGCGGTCCCTGCCCGCACAGAAATTTGGCGGAAGGTGGCACTGTGGAGGGGTCTCTACCTGCTGTCCACTGTCACTTCTCCCCTTTAAGGGCACAATCCCAAGGGTCAGCAGCCCCAGGCCAGAGATGTTTCCTAGCCCCCACTGCAGCTTGGGGTGGCCATGTGACCAAGAGATGCATGTCATTCCCAGTCCTGCCCTTCCAAAGCAACGAGAGATGGGGGCGGCAAAGCTAGCCCCACAGGAGGATATATGCATGTTGAAGGGGCCAAGGCTCTGTTCCCGAGAGGGAAGTAAACATCTACCTCGTTTGAGCCACCGTGGTTTAGGATCTCCTTGTAAGAGCAGTTCAGCTTTGTCCTTAACACAACAGAAGTGCGGGAAGGAGCTGTTCACAGGCTTCCGGCACATTTAATGCTTTAGCAGTTGGGCCATACGCTCCTACTGCCACTGTTACCAATTCTCTGACTCCTTTTCACCTGGCCTCGTTTCAAAAATGGAGAGCTACTGGAAAACTAGAAAGGAAGTGCAAAAATAAATTCTGAGAAAATAGGGCAATGGGCTCATGTTCTGGTGGGTTCTGAGGCTGGCTTCCGAGGCAGAGGTTGCTTGTGGAAGCCTGGGAGCCCAGGGCCTCTCTCTGTGTGTCCCTCCCTCCTTCTGCAGAGAGGTCAAGGGCATATCAGCACCAAAGTGAGACATCCTCCTTGCCTCACTGCCCTTCTGGAGGCGACTCACCTGTCACCACTGCCGTGAGACCTGCCCCGGCCATTAAATCTAAAGGAGTGGTGCGTGCCCACACCCTGACAGTCCCCCTGGTGGGTACCCAGGGCTCTGGCCCGACGGTCCCAACCGGTCTGGCCTGTGACATGCTCTGTGTTTCACTCGTTGTCTCTTTACTGTCTGTCACCTCCACTAGGATAGGAGTTCCTAGAGGGTATTTGTCTCAGTTATTCCCGTGACCCCAGGGACTAGACCATGGTGTGGTGCATAATAAGTGCTCAATAAGTATCTGATGAGTGAAGGAAGGCTGCATCTGAGCGCCATCAATCCATCTGTGATAAGCCTCCCACACGGCTACGAGGTGAAAGAGCCTTCTCTGGAGTCGAATGGCCTGGCTGTGAGTCTAAGCACCTCTCCTTAGTGGCTGTGTGACCTGGGCTGATGCCCTGAGCTCTCTGTGCCTCAGTCATAAGAGCATTTACCTCAGAATCGCTCTGAGGATGACACAGGAAGCACTGGGCACAGCGCCTGGCACAGACAAGCGTATGATAAACGCTGGCCTCGAATAGGTCATTACGAGCAGGCCAGTGTGATGGGGGCAGATCCCTTCTTCTGAGCACCACAGGCAGGAAACCTGATGCCCTCCCCTGGGGAGTGACTGAGCAGAAATCTGAAGGAGGAGGAGATTCAGGGCATGCTACCATTTGTGCCAACCAAATACACACCCAACAGCAACATCACGGATTTTCCAAGATCCAGATACATCCAAACAAACAAATCCAGGAGCAGTATTTGGAGGCAGTGAACTAGCAACTTAGCTAAAATTAGAAAATACAGCACTAAGTGAAAGAAAGCAAGAAACAGAATGAAATTTAGAGCTCAGTACTATTTATGCAAATTAAATACACTCGTCATAGATCGTTCAAGGTCACAGACACGTCTATACAACTCATTGAAAAGCAGGAATCAGAAGCAGTAAACTCAATGCACGTGTAATGATGTGGCTAAAGTTGAAGAACACGGTGCTGAGTGAAAAATGCCAGAAACAAATGACATTTAGAGCAGAATAGTACTTATGCAGGTCAAACACACACAGTGCCACCACCACCACGCGAGTTAAGGATACAGATACACTTAAGCAAATGTATTAGTAGAACATATGTTAAGTACGTTTGAGTGGGTGTCCATGGTTCAGAGAAGATGGTGGGGGGTTATAAAAGGGAAAAATAGAACGAGAGAGAGGCTCAGCATGAACCAGCGGCACGGCACACAGAGAACTGAGAAGCACGAGGGACTCGATGCCGTTCCCTGGAGTTTTCCCTCCTCCCACCAGGCACACTTTCCCTGGATAATCCCATTCTCTCCCAGGGCTTCTGCTGACAACTCCTGAGATAGCAACGAGGTCTGAGTCTCTGTTTAGACTTCATTCCTGCACTTCACACATGGATGGCCAACCATCTCCTAGATGGGCCCTCTGGATGACTCCTGGGCAACTCTCACCCCCGCCCCCGCAGCTGTACCAGATCTTGAATCCCAACCTCCCGCAGGGCTTCCCTCGTCCCAGCTGTCCACGGTCGTTGGTGCTGAAGACCAAAGTGGCCGTGTGCACTTCCCTCCCAGCCCTGCTGCCTGCTGTCCTTGGTGCTGAATGTCTCTCCGGGGCCACCTACTCTTGCGCTGTCCTTGGTACTGAATGTCTAAACCAGAGCTAGCAGGATCCGGTGGTTTTACAAGCAGAGGGCAGGGACAGGAAGTGTGGACTCGGGTGGCCAGTGTTGCCACATGCTGAAGCAGGGCCCAGGCTTCACTGCTCAGGTTGCCCACTTGTCTGTGAAGGAATGAATGAGTCATGGTGTCCTGTGCACCATGAGTATTTTCTACAGGTCAGGCTCTGTGCTGAGTGCTATGTACCTGACTCCCCTGAATTCTTCCACAGGCCCTGAGGTAGACGCTAATAAGATCTCATCCCAGAGAGAACACCGAGGCTTGTGGAGGTTATTAGGCTGCCCACCCAACACACTGCAGTGGTGGGGTCAGAGTCTGACCCCAGGAAGCGTGACTCCAGAGCCCACACTTGTCTGCTGGAATGGATGCTACAGGACACACCCAAGTACTGCAGAGGCCTTGGCTCTGCTGGACGCCGCCTCCCCCTCCTTTTTGTTCCCTGCTGGGTTCTGAGCTTCTGCCCCACCTTCGGGGGTGCCGGGCCAGTGCTGGGTTCTGCTGACCCCCAGACTCACTTCTGTTTCAGCTTCATGATATCCTCGATGTTGGGAAGGCAGTTTGTCCACGGCAGGATCCCGTAGAGCCACTTCAGCAAACAGTAGCCCAGGGTCTGGAGGTCACTGCGGCGGGAAGGCCCTGGGGAGGGAGGGCAAGAGGTGGCAGCTCAGTCCGAATGCTCCATGCACTGACACCTCTGCTCCTTTTCTGACTCAATGCACTCAACCATCCACGCACACAGGCTCTTGTCTGTTCATTCACTTTTCATTCACCTGCTCTTGTGCTCTCATGAGTCTCTCAATTACTCTCGTTCACTCTCTCAGCTGTCCCTACATCCCTGCTTTCACTAGCTTACTCCCTTGTCTACTTGTCTTTCATTCATGCACTCATTCAGTGGGTCCTCAGAGCTCTGTGCACCAGGCCCCATTCCACATTCTTAAATCCCAGGCAAGAGTTTGGTTGGCTCCTAACCCTTGACAGTCTAATGGAGGCAAAGTATGGTGTGGGATTACCTGAGCTACAGAGGAGGCATGAGGGAGCCCAGAAGGATGGACACTGAACGCAGCCTCAACAGAGGAGGGTAACGGAGACTGTAGGATTTTTTTTATGCTTCCTAAACGGCATGATTTAGACAACCATTTGTGTAAGCATATAACAAGCACCAGCATTGATTGTGCCGACCTTCCGCTCCTCGATGCTGGAGGCACAGGCACCACCCCTTTCCTGGGGGAGCTCAGTGTGGTGGGAGGACACGGGTAGACACGTGGATGGCCATGACATCAAGGGATCTGGGAAAAAGGCGCAGCCTCAAGGAATCTTCCCCTTAAAGTACTCTCTTCATACCTACTCTGTACACTTTCCTTGGATAATCTCATTCCTCTCCCAGGGCTTCAGCTGACAACAACTGAGATACTGCTGATATGTGGGTCTCCATCCAGACTTTCTCCTGTGCTCCAGGCATGGACAGCTAGATGCCTCCTTGACAGCCTCTCCTGAATGACTCTTGGGCAACTCTCATGGGTTCCGACTCTTGGGCAACTCTCATGGGTTCCAAGTCTAAACCAGATCTTGAATCTGACCCCGGGACCTGTGGAATGTCCTTGTGTCCAGCTGCTTGCTGTCCTTGGTGCTGAATGGCTGCCCTACAACTCCCTAATGCAGGCGTCCATGGTTCTGAATCCCTATTCTACCTCGCTTAGCCTGATTCCTGTGTCTGGCTACCTGCTGTCTGTGGTTATGAAAACCTAGAGCTGCCCTTGTATGAGAAGCATGTCTCCATGGTCCTGAATCCCTTCTCTGGACTCTTACCACATCCCTTGTGCAGGTCAAGGCTAATGAACTCAAGATTCCCATCATGTGGGCTCCTGCTGCCTTCCACATAGGCCACGTGTTTGCCGCCGGGGGCATAGCGGAAGGCGAAGCCGTAGCCTGCCAGCGTCACCTGTGTGGACATGGGGAGAAGCCATATAGTTTGGAGGTTAGGAGCTTGGACTCCAGAGTCAGAGAGTTCAATCATGGGTGCAATCTGAAACAACTGAACGCCAAACAGTACAAAAGGGTGTGAAGTGAAAAGAACCAAACCAACCACCTCCAGCCCCCAACCCACCACTCAGAAGTAACCACTAATAATCATTTCTTATGCCGTGTTTCAATTAACTTTCTTTGAATAACTGGTAAACACACATGGATGTAGAGTGGGCTCTAGTTTTCTCTTCTTCATTAAAGATTTTTATTTATTTATTTGACAGACAGAGACACAGCGAGAGAGGGAACACAAGCAGGGAGAGTGAGAGAGAGAGAAGCAGGTCTCCCGTGGATGTGGGGCTCAATCCCAGGACCCTGGGATCACGACCTGAGCCGAAGGCAGACGCTTAATGACTGAGCCACCCAGGCGCCCCTCTAGTTTTCCACAAAGGGATGTGAGGCTCAAACTCAAAACCCCAAGATCAAGAGTTGCACACTCTTTTGACTGAGCCAGCCAGGGGCCCCTGAACTTTTTTTTTTTTTTTTTAAGATTTTATTTATTTTGACAGAGAGAGACACAGCGAGAGAGGGAACACAAGCAGGGGGAGTGGGAGAAAGAGAAGCAGGCTTCCCGTGGAGCTGGGAGCCCAATGTGGGGCTCGATCCCAGGACCCTGGGATCATGACCTGAGCTGAAGGCAGACGCTTAACATCTGAGCCACCCAGGCGCCCCAACCCCTGAACTTTAATAGTAGTTCCAGGCATTAACATTTGGAGCCAGACAGACCTGGTTCAGCCATGTCTGAAGCCAATGAGGTTCTGCATTTTCCCACTCAATGGGCCAATAATTTGCAATACCCCCTTTAAACATTTTTTTTTAAAGCCATGTTAAATTGGGCTTCTGTCATTTGCAACTAATAAAGTAATTAGAATTTACTTTAAAACATTATTTAAGGGGCACCCGGGTGGCTCAGTCAGTTAAGCGTCTGCCTTCGGCTCAGGTCATGATCCCAGAGTCCTGGGATCTAGCCCTACATCAGGCTCCCTGCTCAGTGGGGAGTCGGCTTCTCCTACTCCCTCTGCCCCTCACCTGGCTCGTGCTCTCTCTCTCAAATAAATAAAATATGTATGTATGTATGTATTTATTTATTTATTTTAAAAGATTTTATTTATTCATTTGAGACACAGAGATACAGACAGAGAGAGAGAGCATGAGCAGGGGGAGAGGCAGGGGGAGAGGGAGAAGCAGGCTCTCCGCTGAGCCAGGAGCCCAATGTGGGGCTTGATCCCAGGACCCTGGGACCATGACCTGAGCCGAAGGCTGACGCTTAACCATCTGAGCCACCCAGGCGCCCTCAAATAAAATCTTTTAAAAAAAAGTTATTTAATCAGTACTCTACCAGGAGTGTGTGTATATTTAAGGTTTTCCCACTTGACTATTATAATCAATGCTGTCAGAAACATTTTGTACATGTATCTTTACACAGTCCTGTGAATATATGGATAGGACACATTCCTAAAAGAGGAACTGGTAGATGAAAAAAAATATGCATTTAAAATTTTGACTGCTATATCCAAATGACCTTCCAGAAAGGTTGGCCAATTCACACTTCCAACAGCATATAAAGAATTTCTGTTTCCTTACATCCTTATCAGCAATAGATACCATTCTTTTTTGTCCACCCCTAAAATAGGAAGTTTTAATTTTTCGTTTCTATGATTACCGACATTATTCAGGGAGGCTGAGCATCTTTGCACATATTTAACCTGTGGATTTCTTTTTCTATGAACTGCTTTTCCTAACCTTTGTCCATGTTTCTACTAAGTTGTTTATCTCTTCTTATTTATTCCAAGGAGTCTTTTACATATGATGGATAGCAATCCTTTGTCTGCGGTAAGCATTGTGAGATACATGGAGGTTTTGAGGCAGATGAGATCCTGGGCCCAGAGAGTCCCTAGGGTGGAGGGGACTTGGCTATTACCTGGCTCAGGTCCTTTGGATTCACAAAGATGTTCTCAGCTGTCACATTTCCATGGACGTACTCATTCTCATGGAGGAACTCCAGGGCATCCAGCTGGGGGAAGAAAGCAAGCATTTCCATGATGACAAACAGAAAGAGGCTCTGAGGCAAAGCCCAGTGAAGGAACCTCCAAGTTAGGCCTGGGGTCAGGAGGTACTACTTGTGATTGGAGGGGAGAAGGGTGTTTTAAACCTTACTAATTCTGAGTGAAGCATTAGGAAGCCCACTCTTGACAACATAGCTAAGCATGTCTTCTAATTAGACTTCTGAAAAATCAGCATTAAAGGTAATACTGGTTTTCCATCTATCTCTTTTACCTATTTCTCAGTTGACTGCAAACTCAGGAGGGGAAGATGTCGGTTACTTATTGCCACACTGTACCCCCCAAACCCAAAAAGCAAAACCCAACACCCATGTATACTAAAGACTTCTCATTTCTCCCAAAGAGCAGAAATAATGCTTAGTTAATGTTTAGTTAAGCAATTTGTATTTCTTGGCCCTAGCTCTGACTTCTCCACTGAGCTCCAGACTCATACACTGAACTGCCTGGGTTTAGTTATATCCTGAATATATCCCCAGGCCCACCTTGACCCCAAGGCTTACCTATCCACTAGGTTCTACTTGTTCTATAAACTCTCTGTCCCCACAGCCCATCTCCTCAGGACCGTCCTCTCATGCCGACCTCACCTGGCCTCCTTATCACACCCTCCAGTCCATCTACATGTGCCCCTAGGGTCTTTCTGTACCCAGAGCTGACCCTGCCTTTCCTCTGCTCCTAGTCCTCCCGTGGCTCCCCAGTGCCCTCAGGACAGAGTCCTTAGCTTGGTGTTCTGCGTGATTGGTCACTATTGACCTTTCCATGCCAACCCTACCTTACCCTTTCTCCCCACACATGTCAGCACAGAGACCTTCAGGACACACCTAATAGGTCACTTTCTGGCCACTCCCAGGTCTCCAGCTATTTAAATTGGGTCCTCATATCCTCCGTTATAGCAGAGTAATATTTCATTCAGAGAACTTTCACAGCTTGTGAAATTGTTTAATATCATCCTCTCCCACCAGACATAAAAACCATTACTCCCGGCCCCTGGGAAGTGTCTGACACCCAGCAGCGACCTGATAAATATTTAATGAAAGGAAGGATGGGGGCGCCTGGGTGGCTCCATCGTTAAGCGTCTGCCTTCGGCTCAGGTCATGATCCCAGGGTCCTGGGATCGAGCCCCGCATTGAGCCCTGCATCAGGCTCCCCGCTCAGCGGGAGGCCTGCTTTTCTCTCTCCCACTCCCCCTGCTTGTGTTCCTTCTCTCGCTGTGTCTCTGTCAAATAAATAAATAAAAAATCTTAAAAAAAAAAAAAGGATGGATGGACAAGGGAATAAATCAATGAACAAATGCCTTATGCTCCCCTCTCCTATACACACCTTTACCTAAGCTGTATCCTTGGCCTGGGATATTCTCCCTGCATATCTCCACTCCCACTCCACCCAGCACCTTGCTATTTCCCACTCATCGCTTAGAAACAACCTCTACCGGGAAGCCCAATGGAGCCCCTCATTTTGAGGCAGGGGCCCCTTCCTCCAAGTCCCACATGGGAATGTTTTTCTCTCGGGCTCTAATGGCCTACTGTGCACCTGTTCCAGTCAAGTGCTAGCCCCCAGTGTCCAGGAGAGGGAGGCACGGGCTGAATGTGTCAATGAACAAGCCGACTGATGATCTAGGACCCAGTGCACCATCCCCTGGACGGGAGCCGGCAGCTTCTAGGTACATACCAGCCGGCAGGCCATCTGGAACACAGACTTCACCGACATTACATGCTTTGGGTTGTCATCCAGGGCCGACTGAAGGCTCCTCCCCAGCATGGGAAACACCAAGAACCTGGAAGATAGGAGCATCCCAGGAGGTGGGAGAGATGACCACGGGAAGGGGCAGAATACAGGCCACCGAGGCTGGACTCTGGCTGGGTGGCTCTAAGGTCCCAGTCACGGGCAAGACCAAGGGTTCCTGATTGTGAGGGGATCAGCCTGGCTCAAAGCCGGGGAGAAGGAAGCCACAGCGTCCCCGGAACATGACACAGAGAGGAAAAATGGGACCAGCGAGGTGGCTGGCAAGCGAAGCGACTCACCTGTACTTGTCCTGGTGAGTACCAAAACCGACACAGGTGGGGACGGCCAGTAGGGGGACTGCGTTCAGCTTCTTCCACTTGTTCACTGCGGGAGGCAGGGGAGCGAGAGGTCAGAGCCCCCTGGTCGCGGGGCCCACGGCCCGTTCTCAGGGCAGAATCAGAGAGTGCCTGAGCCCAGGCCAGACTGTCAGGCTCCTGGTCAGAGATGCCACCTCTGTGGGTGGGTGACAGCGGGGTGGTGACAGGGGGCGCATCACTGACCTCTGACTGTAACCTACATCTGCAAGGGACAGGGGGTGAGCCCGGCCGAAAGCATATACAAATCTGGCATGGAAGGGACAAGGACAACAGAGTGACCTCTGAATTTACGTGTATCATTAGTAAGGTCAGGAAATGTCTCAATGGGTCATGGCACCAATCAGAGGTCTGACCGTCTCCCAGGATCTCAGTTGGATGGTACAGAGCCAGTGGTGTGCTGATAAAAGTTTAATGACTGGCTGTCCAGGGAAAAATAGTGCTGACTGCTCGTGCTTGCCAATTTTTGTGGTGTGAACACTTCCCACCATGGCCCATTTCAGGCCATGGATCTGAGATCACAGATTGTGGAGCTGGGAGAGACACCAGCACGCCATCATATGGTATTTTCGCCAAGCAGATACAATGGATGTGAGCAATGGATGAGGTCTGTGTTCCAGATGGCCTGCTGGCTGCTACGTACCTGGACAAACAATTAGGAAGTGAAGAGTTTTGAGGATCTGAATATTTACTATTGATCTTAACATAATGTATTTGACTGTAAGTTGATGTAGTTAAGTTTAAATAATGAGTCTGTTTAGCGACTGCCTTGTGGTCCTGAAAATCGAACGCTTGGCTCTCCAGAGCTGGTAGAGTCGGCCTCAGCCCCTGCTGCCTGTCCTCTGAGGCCTAAGGCCTGATGGGTGACGGGGCACATCTGGGCCTGTA
The DNA here is from genome assembly GCF_964656455.1 of Halichoerus grypus. Classification (NCBI taxonomy): domain Eukaryota; kingdom Metazoa; phylum Chordata; class Mammalia; order Carnivora; family Phocidae; genus Halichoerus; species Halichoerus grypus. Next base: position 54,580,983 of record NC_135726.1, read on the forward strand.
ATGTCATCCCCACCTTTCCCACCCCTTCAGGGGGAAGCTAGCTGTTCTGACCAAGCTAGTAGCCCCAACTCTCTCCCCCTTTGCCCATTTCCCTGCAGAATACCTTGCAAAGGCTTGGCGGCCCGCTGGAAGAAGTTCTGCTCGTTGAACAAGCGCCCATCCTTGGCATCCTAGTTGGGAATGGCAGGGGGAGAAGGCTGTCACAGCGGAAGTTCTTAGACAAGGTCGTCACTAGCCACGCATCATCCCAGGTTAATGCCAGCAACCACCACCATGACCCCCACATCAGAACCAAATTCCCTAGGGTGCTGCATGTGAACACATGATCTCCCACTGCCCAGATTCCTCTTCTTTTATGCTAGGATCCGCAAGTTTTCCTAGGCATGTGGCCTTCAGCTAGAAACTACATTTCCCAGCCTCCCTTGCAGTGAAGAATGACCCTATGACCAACTTCTGCTCTATAGAGATGTAAGCAGATGAGATGTGGGCGGCTTTCGGATTATGCCCTCAAAGGGCTGGGCATGCTCTCCCTTTCCTCTTCTGTTCCAGTTGGCTGGAATGCAGAGGAGATGGCAGGAGCTGGGGCAGCCACCTCAGCCCATGAAATGGAGGTTATACACGAGTGGTACAGCTGGCTTCTTAAGAGGACAGGGTTAAAGAAGGTTCAAATCTCAGCTCTGCCATTCACTCCTTCTTTGTACAAAGCACCTATTATGTGCTGAGTATTCCACTGGCATTGGAGATACAGCAGTGAACAAAGCAACTTGCATGCTGCGTGCCCCTGGGCACGTGATCAAGTCCCCATTTCCTCATCTGTTAAATGGGGGGAGCTAAAAGTAACTACCTCCCAGGCTTGCTTGTGAGACTCAGCCCAGGGCTGGGCACAGAACAGGCTCTCTCTCTCTCTCTCTTTTTTTTTTTTTTTAATTTTTTTATTGTTATGTTAATCCCCATACATTACATCATTAGTTTTAGATATAGTGTTCCATGATTCATTGTTTGTGCATAACACCCAGTGCTCCATGCAGAACGTGCCCTTCCCAATACCCATCACCAGGCTAACCCATCCTCCCACCCCCCTCCCCTCTAGAACCCTCAGTTTGTTTTTCAGAGTCCATCGTCTCTCATGGCTCTTCTCTCTCTCTTTTTTCATTTTTTAAAATTTTATTACTCTTATGATTATTTTTTCAGAACAGGCTCTCAACAAGCAGGTGCCATTACTCATCTGCGAGCCTGGCTCCAGAGCCCACTCACGCAGCCCCCGTCTAGGGCCATGGCGGTGGGGCACCAGGACTGGCTGCCCCGGTGTTTTGGTGGGGGGGGGGGTGAGAAAATCCGAATAAATGAAGGGAAGAAAATAAAAGTCACCCGTAAGTCCAGCTCTCAGAGATAATGATGAGGCTACTAACCAGGATGATACACTCTTATTAGACTCTTCCTCTATGATGAGGGATGCGACTCGCCTGCCTGGCTGCTCTCTTTCTTGGTTGGTTGGTTTTCCCTTTGGGCCCCCCTCGAGTGCATGTTTCCTGTGTGCTAAGGTTGTGCATGATTTCACAGACTCCTCAAGTGCAGGGACCCCATCTGATTGCTTGTCTGATGGGCCCCATCACCCAGCACAGTGATATATAGTAGATGATCAAGAAATACACACTATGAGACAGATAGGCAAGTGGGGCACACAATGTGGATATTGGGGCTCCCTCGCCCAGATGAGGAAACTCGGCCCCAGGAGGGAAGAAGGCACCTGCCCAGACTGCACAGCCAGACAGCACTAGAACCAGGGCGCGGGGCGGACCTCGTGGCAGCTTCCGAGGCCCTCCGTGATGAAGAACCTGAGGCTGGAGGGAGATGTGCCGGGCCCAAGGTCCCACTGCCCCCCCGCAGGCCAAGGCAGGGCTCCGCAGCCTGTGCCAGCCCTCAGAGAGGCCCGGAGGTTGAAGGTGCCCAAGCCGCAGGCCCTCCCCTCTTGGCACCGCCCCGGGGGATACTCACGAGTTTAAGCGAGAATGTCTGTTTCTGACTTGACTTGCAGGCGAAGGTGGAGATAGCCTCAGCTGCGGGTGGACAAAACGGGCCAAGTTATTATCTACAGGGAAGACAAGAGTCATGATCTTCAAACTTCCTGGTAACGAGTGGCACTTCTGCTTCTCTGGTTCCCTCGGGGGTCAAGTGTATTCTTGGCTTTCAAGAGCCCTTCCTTCCTATTTTCTTTTTCTTTTTTTTTTTTTTAAAGATTTTATTTATTTATTTGACAGAGATAGAGGGAGAGCACAAGTAGGCAGAGCGGCAGGCAGAGGGAGAAGCAGGCTCCCCGCTGAGCAGGGAGGCCGACGCGAGGCTCGATCCCAGGACCCCAGGATCATGACCTGAGCTGAAGGCAGCCGCTTAACCGACTGAGCCACCCAGGCGCCCCCCTTCCTATTTTCAAACAGGTTCTTGTTTTTTTTCTTTGTTAATATTCAGCTACATAAAAAAGGTTATTGACGAGAAGGCCCGACTGCTCTCCTTGGAAAGACTTGCTTACAAGGGTGGCCCTTGGCTGGTGTCTGGGACCCTGGGTCTGAGGAGGGATCCAGCATTCTCTAACAATAAGAGGGGCCCCCTGTGCCCAAACTATCATGCTGAACAGCCGCTTTCCTTCTAGGAGTCTAGAATTTTGGTACGTTCCAGGCAGGGTGCGCCTATGTGACCAGCTCTCAGTAAAAACCCTGGGTGCTGAGTCTCTCAGGAGTATCTCTGGTAGACATACTACACGTGCTGTCACACCTCCTTGCGCATCCTGTGTGACTTCACGGGGAGAGGACTCCTGGAAGCTGGTGCTGGTCTCCCCCAGACTTCATGTGTCTTCCCCCCCGTTGCCTGTGCTCTGTGTCCTTTTGCTGCAATGAATCGTGGCATGAGAACAGCTACGTGCTGAGGCTTGTGGATGGGTCCTCTCTGTGAATAACTGAGCCTGGGGGGTGGTCCTGGGGACCCCCAACACACCAGCTTTTTGCATTTGTCTACACATATGGGGAAGTACAGATGCAGATCCCCTGCGAGGAAGGGCTTGTTGCCCCAGCCCCGCCCACCCGGGGAGTGCCGTCACAAGTAGCCTTCAGTCCCTCAGCGGTCCACTCAGCTGCAATCCCGGGGTGGCCCACATCCAACAGGTTTTCAAGAGGGATATAAAGGCCCAGCTGTGTTGGCCAGACACAGAACCATGCTGAAAGACCACTCCCGCTCCAGAGTCCCTGTGGGGCCGGCTGAGGCTATAGGGCTGGGCTGCACCCACCATCCACCTCCTTCTTCCCCTCTGCCTCATAAACACTCTGCACGTTTGTCCCATTCTGTTCAGTTACCAACCCCATGCTAAGTGTGGGCTTTACACAGATGGTTTCCCTTTAAGGTCTACTACAATGTTATTATTACTGCGGTCGCTGTCGTCAACGCCACCTGCTGGAGTAGATGAGAGAGGCGGGTCAGAGAAGCCAAGGGGCACACTGGGCCACCAACTCTCTGTGTGACTTCGCACGAGGTGCTAGACCTCTCTGGGCCTCTACTGCCACATCTGTGAAATAGGAGTGATGAAGCCTGCCCCCGGGGTTGGACGCAAGGGTGCAGACGGGCCAGCAGGAACGATCACGGTAGGGGCTGAGTGCGCATCATAGCTAGCTTCCTCCTTCAAACGCACCACTCGATGAACCCACCAGCCCCAGAGCCGAGCACCAAGCCTGGCTCACAGGGAATGCTCAATGTGTGGCAGCTCTCAAAATATCGTAAGTAGCACAAGGGCCCACCGCCACCGAGTGGCAGAGCCGGCTCCGCCTCGCTCCGCCTCGCTCATCCAGAGCCCATGAGCTGAAACACTATAGTCCATCCCTGCGGCTCTCTGAGTCCTCACTCCTTTCTCTTGTCTTTCCTACTCCTTAATCATCCAGGTTGGTGTTGTCTAGGATGCTGAGCTGACGGACAGGGAGGTGACAGTTACCCATCCTCGCTCTCAAGAAGCACTGGTTGGAGCAGGGTCGGAGCCCAGGGTTTACAAATTCAAGGCCAAGGGTGACCTGAGTCCAGTCTATATGAGGGAAATGTGTGAAGGGCTCAGATCTCAGGGTACAGAGGGGTGCTTTCCAGCTACGAGAAGCAGGCTTGGGGAGATCGTCAGCAGGTGTCTGGAGCTCACTGTGGCACCTCTCACGAATACTAACCCTGCTTAGAGTTCCCGCACGGGCGGGTGACAGGTACACGCCTGACGCTCAGAAGCAAGCAGGAAGAGCTGGTAACTTAAATACGATCCCCTGCACTACTCTGCAGATCATGAAGGGTTTTTCTCTTCCGCTCCTCTAACTGGCCCTCCTGCCAATAGCCCGGGGTGCTAGCTGGGCCATTCCCATTATAGAGGGGAGCCGACAGAGGCCCAGGAGGGGCAGTGCGCTTGGCCAATGGCTCCTGCAGAGCCTGGCTTTCAACCCAGGGCTTCAGACTCTGTGACCTAGGGAGACCCCTGTCTCATGCACATCTGGTACATGGAAAGTCCCTACGTGCTCCCAATGCTGACAAGGGCGTAGCAGGCGAGCAGGTGGAAGCCCCCGACTGCCAGAAGATGAGCGATGTTGAACCTGGAGCGAGAAAGCTGCTCTGGGATCCATCATGACCAGAACAGCGACAGGAAGCACTTGTACTGTGCTTGCTGCTTTCCTGTGCATTGGTCCACCCATGTAGCTTTCCCAACAACGACCCTGCGAGGTCAGTACTATTTTTTTTTTTTTTAAGATTTTATTTATTTATTCATGAGACACAAAGAGAGAGAGAGAGAAGCAGAGGGAGAAGCAGGCTCCCAAGGAGCAGGGAGCCCGATGCGGGACTCGATCCCAGGACCCTGGGATCATGACCTGAGCCGAAGGCAGACGCTTAACCATCTGAGCCACCCAGGCGCCCATGGGGTCAGTACTATTATCATCCCATTCTGCAGGTGAGGAAACTGAGGCATAAGGTCATGACATCACTTGAACCTGAACGAGGTCAGACAACTAGCTGCCAGCAGAGGCAGGGGACAGCTCACAAGGGCCGGCTACACTCTCCCACCTCCCTGCGAGGGGAGGGCTTGCTGGAGACTCTGGGCACCCCACACCCCCTCTCACTGCCAGCAACGCTAGGGTTCTGATGCTTCCTGCTCCTGTTCCTGGGTTTCTAGCCTCTGAGTCTTTGCCTATGCCCCGCCTTAGTCTAGCATGCCCATCTCTGCCCTAACTTCTTTGTCCCAGTTTGGAAGGTGCTTAATAAAATTGTAGCGCTGGGGAGCCTGGAGGGCTCAGTTGGTGGAGTGTCTGATTCTTGGTTTCGGCTCAGGTCGTGATCTCACGGTCGGGGAGTCGAGCCCTGCTCTGGGCTCCACGCTCAGCGGGGATCTGCTTGACATTCCCTCTCTCCCTCTCCCGCTGCTCCTCCCCCACTCATGTGCACTCTCTCTCAAATAAATAAGTCTTTAAAAAAATAAAATAAAATCACAGCGCTTCCACCTGACGGTTAGCAACTGATGGGAGTCTCCCCACAGCTGGAGGCATGTTTGGGATGGCCTGACTCGGTGGGTCTCAGTCACTCTCAGCGGGCATCCGACAGTGTCTGGAGACAGTTTCGGTTGTCACGATAGGGGGAGGGGAGGGGTGTTACTGGTGTCCAGTGGTTTTTCTAGTGGTGTCTAGCGGTTCTCCCAAACTGTTCTGGGGAGACAGGGAGGATGACATCATAACTCAGGAGCTGACAAGGAAAAGAGTGCCAACTCGCAGGGCTGCACGCGTAAGGGAGTAAGATGAGCTGATTGGTGGGATGAACTGAGGACGGGGCACAGAGTGGGTCAACAGTGTCAGCGGCTGTGAAAAAAAAAAAAATCCCAATTCTGGCTGCTGCTGTTGTTTAACTGTTACTGTTTTTTTTTTTTTTTTTTTTAAAGATTTTATTTATTTGACAGAGAGAGAGATAGCAAGAGCAGGAACACAAGCAGGGGGAGTGGGAGAGGGAGAAGCAGGCCTCCCGCAGAGCAGGGAGCCCGATGTGGGACTCGATCCCGGGACCCCAGGATCATGACCTGAGCCAAAGGCAGACGCCCAGCGACTGAGCCACCCAGGCGCCCTAACTGTTACTGGTTTTACCTACAGGACATAAAACTGCACCACTTCTTGACTGGTGCAAGCTGGCAGAGGAGAAAGGCGATGTGCCCGGGGGTGACTCGGCCCTGGGACACATGCAAACGCGCTCCGCAGCCCTTACGAGCCCTGCTCCCCACCCCAACAGTGGCCCATGCCCATCTGGCACTTCCAAATCAAAGATTTCTGAGCAAAATCCAGATTTCTGGCCTTTCCTGCAAACTCGGAAGATCTTGGAGCCAGATCTCCGGCTGGTTATTGACATCTCCGGGACTCATGTCCCTCCTCTAGGCCACGGGGACAGTGACAGTGCTGGTGTCCACCGTGAGCTAGGAAGTACGAAGACAACACTCACGGCAGCACTAGTCTTCACGGCCCAAAGCGGAAACAATCCACACGTCCGCCAACCAACCGGTAAATGGGGAAACCGAACACGATACACATACACCGAGTATTGTTCAGCCACAAGGCGGAATGAAGTTCGGACAGACACTATGATGTGGATGGGCCTTGAAAACATCATGCTGGGGGAAAGAAGACAGATGCAAAATCTGAAACGTCCACAACAGAGAAACCCAGAGAGATAGAGGACAGTTAGCGGATGCCCGAGGCTGGGACGAGAGGGATGGGGAGCGAGTGCTTCAGTACGGGGCTTCCTTTAGGGGTGATGGGAATGTTCTGGAACGAGATAGAGGTGATGGCTGCACAGCACCATGAATGGACTATATCCCACTGAACTGCAGACTTTAAAATCGTCAATTTCATATTATGTGGCTTTTATCTCAATGAAAAAAATGACAAAACCTCCCACAAAGCACTTAGAACACAATCTGGCCTTGAATAAGCACTTGATAAACATTGGGTTGGTTAATACTAATACTTCCAGCACAGCTCTTTTTTTCTTCATTGTAACAAGGTGTCTGACTCGTTTTTTAATGTTTGATGACACCAGCCTCTAAGCCAGGTCCTGCCTCTTCCTCTCCGGCCCCACATGTGGGCAGGCTGATAAGCAAGCCTGGGGGGTGGGGGTGGGGCTCCCTCCTTGGCTGCTGGTGGGAGATGCAAATCATGGGAGGCCCTGGCCCCAGAGCAGGAACCCTCACTCCGGCCCCACCCCTTAAACAAATAAAAACCCAAACCAGGCACCTTTCCTTCCTCTCCTCAGGGGGATGAAGAACTGCTTTTCCCCAGAAACCTCAATTATGCAAGCAATTAGTCACGCATATCCTCCATCACCACTCTCAACATTCAAACCAAATTTTAGGGGGAGGGGGTTCCACACCGCCTCTGCAGGACAGACAGAACACTGATCATCATCCTTTTCATTCAGCCACCCTGGGCCTGCACTCCCCCACGACGAAGGTGGAGGTGGGGAGTGCCTCTTTACACAGGGCACAGGCTTTCCAGTTGGCCACAGTCCCCACCATTCCCAATTGCTCGTTCTCGGACTCCTGCACACATTTACCCTACCTGCCCAGCCCCCGTGGGTGGGTAGCTCTGCAGTCCCAAGTCTACAAGAAAGCTGTCCAGAGGCAGGTCTGCAGCTGGGAGATGGCTTCCATTTCCATTCTCAAAAAGGTATTCCCCTCCCCTTGCCCTGGCTCAAAGACACCCCAGCCAAGCCCAGTGCCTGCTGGCCTGCGGACAGTGTACCTTTATAGAGAATGCCCTGGTCGTCCCTGGTCTGGAGGGGTCCCAGCTTCCAGTGCCGCCCACTCTTGTCTGTCACCACCGTCCCTGTGGGCAGAGCCTCAAGTGAGGTAGTCACCCGGCTCCGCTTCAGTGTCTGCGGGCTTTGCTTGGTCGCCTGTGGGCTTTGCTTGGTCGCCTGTGGGCTTCGCTTGGTCGCCTGCGGGCTTCTCTTGGTCGCCTGTGGGCTTCGCTTGGTCGTCTGTGGGCTTCGCCTGGTCGCCTGTGGGCTGCTTTTGGGGGTTGGGGGCCTGCTCCAGGACCCTGCAGGAGGATGGTCAGAATAAAGAAAAAGCAGCATCCAGGAGAGAAAAGTTGGATGGGTAATAGGACAACGCTTGTCATACAGTTCATTTATTCATTTGCTCATTCAACACATGCTTCCTAGGACCTTTCATGAGTCAGGTCCTTGTGTGATAAAGCTGGAGATCCAGACATGACTCAGACTTGGGCCCTTCCCTTGGGAGCCCCTAATTTGGTCGGGGAGTCTGACCTGGACACAGCTGGTCAGAACTGAGTCTGAAACAGGGCAGTAAAGAGGAATATGAGAGACTGATAATGCCTTGAGAAGTCAAGAGAGGCTTCCGGGAGGAGGGGACATTTGAGTTGGATCTTGTTGGGTGAGCAGAAGTTTACCATGGGGAAAAAAGACATTCCAGACATTCAACCAAAGACATCCTGAAACAGGACCTGGCCTTGTGCTGAGTATAAAGAAGGTTCGGAAATTTGTTAGACAGAGACCCTGCCCTTGAGGGGCTCCCAGGCTGGCAAGAGAATGGGATGGCATGGTGAGGAGAGAGGCGTGGACACAAGAAAGGATATTATCTACTCCATTCCTCCCCCCCACCATCCACCCAAGGCACAGAACAGCAAGAGGCAGAGGGGTCTGGAGCATAACAAGGGATGGAGGGGAGGCACCGAGGGCTGTGACTTTAGATCCAACGGCCCCCTACGAAGGAGATGGGCACATGGTCCTCAAGACTCCCATGCTTGCTGGCTGGCACCAGACCTATGCAGATGAGTCTACCTGGTCTCCGCCCACACAGGACTTTCAGTCTATCAAGTAAGGCAGAAAGGATGAGGGTCCAGGCGGGGTAGGGGATCCCTGAGCAGGGGAACAAAGCGCCAAACTGTCCAACAACCCACCTTTTCCCCATCGAGTCAGGCCAGATTGACCCCAACTCTCACCTTTGGATCTCACAGTACCTTTAGACCCAGAACTGTCACCAACCAAGCAGCAGGATGATGAGGGGGAGGTGACAGAGCTGGACCATTTCACTTTCTTGGAGGGGATTTCAGGACTGGCACTGCTCTGTCTCCTTGAGCCTAGAGGAAGGGAGATCGGATGCAGACTGGGATTACAAAGGCCTTTTCCAGGAACCTCTAAACCAAGAACCCTGAGGGCACATTTGATCATTCTCTTCCCTCTGATCCCTAGAGTCAAGCCTTGCTTCTCCTGTCACCTAAATATCTAAGCAAACTGTCCCTTCATTTTAGTTATGTTTTTTTCCTCCTTGGGTCTTGGTGTCTCTTGTGTGTCTTTTATCGCTTTGTCATTCTGCTCTCTACTAGGCAATTTCTTTGAACCTATCTTCCACTTCACTAATTCTCCCTTCAGCTGTGTCTGGTTGGCAGTTAAACCATCCAGCGAGTTTCTGATTGCCACAAAGCGAGTTTCTGGTTGCCACAATGATGTTTATTTTTATCATTGGAGGTTTGATTTGGTTCTTTTTCAAATTGATTTGGTTCCTTTTCAATTCTAACTTCTGCTTCTTCACTGTATTTTGAATTTCTTCTTTTATTTCTTTAAACATGTTAAATGTGTTTTGGACGTATTCTCATCTGTTAATTCTGAGGTCTCTGGTCATTGTGGGTGTGATTCTATAGTTTATTGTTTGTCCTGACACTGGCCTTTTCCTGGTGTCTTTTTTTTTTTTAAGATTTTATTTATTCATTTGAGAGAGACAGTGAGCAAGCAAGAGAGCACAAGTGGCAGAGGGAGAGGGAGGAGCAGACTCCCTGCTGAGCAGAGAGCATGATGTGGGGCTCAATCGCAGGACCCTGGGATCATGACCCGAATTGAAGGCAGACGCCCAACCGACTGAGCCATCCAGGTGTCCTTCCTGGTGACTTTTGATTGACTGGGAGCTCCTGGTCCTACGAGAATTCTCTAAGGCAGAGGCAGACGGAGAGAATCTCAAGCAGACTCTTTGCTGAGCATGGAGCCCGACTGGGGACTCCATCTCACAACCCTGAGATCATGACCTGAGCTGAAATCAAGAGTCGGATGCTTAACTGACTGAGCCACCCAGGCACCCTCTAAGGCCTGTCTTTAAAGGGTATTCCCCAAGAGAAGGTTTGCCTCTGTTGGAGAGGGGCACCCATACCTCATTGCTTTTACACTAACTTTCCCGCTTGGGTTTTTCTGGGGGCTACACATATCAGTACAAATTCTGGCCCCAAACTGGTGAGGATGTGAGTTCTTGGTTAGGAATTCTCAGAAAGGACATTCTTCCATTTTTCACTCACAACCAAGGCTGAGACAGACAAATGTCTTCACCAACTTTCTCCGTGGAACTTTTTTTGTTGTTGTTGTTCCAGTTTACCCACTGAGGAGTCCCGGATTTTAAGTCTTCCAATCTCACCTCTTGCACTGTTCAGGCCATAAGTTTTGTCTCTTATACTCCATTAAAACCCAGGCTCGAAACCACCAGGGCCTGGCAAACAGTCCAGGACCACACCATCCACGGCACACACTCAGCCCCGTGGGTCTGTGTTTTCTTACTGTTTCTCGTTTCTGCGGAATTCACTCACTGAGTGATAGGACCCACTCAGCCCTGCTTTTCAAAACAGATACTTTATATTTTAGCCAGCATTTTGTGGTGTGCTGAACCTTAAGGGGCTTTTGCCGATCATTTAGTCTGCCATATTACTAAAAACAGAAGTCTTCTTTCAGTTGCTGCTAACTTAACTAGCATGGCTGGTTCCTGGACTGCTGGAATGAATGGCTTCCGAACTGGTTTCTCCTCTTTCTTTCTTCCTTTTTTTTTTTTTTTAGAGAGAGAGAGCATGCGAATGCAAGTGGGGGGAGGGGCAGAGGGAGAGAAGAGAATCTTAAGCAGGCTCCACACCGAGTATGGAGCCCGACACGGGGCTCCATCTCACAACCCTGCCATCATGACCTGAGCCAAAATCAAGAGTGAGACACTTAACTGACTGAAGCACCCAGGCGCCCCCACTTCCCACTTTCCAGAGAGGTCTTTTCAAAATACAATCATATTGTATCTCTCACTTGGTAGAAACCCTCCACCGACTACGTCAGTGATTATTAACCTTACCCATGGTCTACATAGCCCTGCCTGTCTACCCCCAGTCAAGATGTCTGTCTGTATTTTTCCAACATGCATGACTCCTCCCACCACATGGCCTTTCCCTTTACCATGCCCCAATGCCTGGAACTCTTGTGACTCCTTCACCTCGACCCCACTCTTCACTTACCTAACTTTTATCATCCCTTGGTCTTGGCTTAAATGTTACCCACTGAGGGACGCCTTCCTTGATCCCCCCAGAAACAAAGCTCCCTTATGTGGGTTTCATGGTCCATCCATTTCCCTTCTGTTATCGTATGCTCTCCTGGTACTTGCTTATTCAATGTCTGTTTGCCCTACTGGCTTCCAAAAGCTCTGAGAAACCAGACACCGGGTACGTGTCATGTGTGTTACTACCACCCTGGGACAGACAGCACCTAAGTACACAGTAGGCGGTCCATGTATATTTGTTGCCTGATGACTGGGTGAATGAATAATGAACTGAGTCCTAGGTTGGCATTAAAGAAGGCTGTGGTTAAAACTCAGGCTCTGGGGGCACCACTGGTTAAGTGTCCGACTCTTGGCTTCGGGTCAGGTCATGATCTCAGGGTCGTGAGATCAAGCCCTGAGTCAGGCTCTGTGCTCAGCAAAGAGTCTGCTTGAGATTCTCTCCCCCTGCTCATGCTTGTGCGAGCTCTCTCTCTCCCTCTCTGAAATAAATAAATAATTCTTAAAAAAAAAACCTCAGGCTCTGAACTCAGTGAAGGTAAATACTGTTGGCATCTGTCTGGAATGCAGATAAGATATTGGAGATGAAGAACCATCTTGAAAACTCAAGGCAATAAGCATGGGGGGGAACCATCTCCTCAGGATGGCTGAGCAGAAAGACAGGAGGAGCCTGGGTCCCTTGTGGCATCACAGGGACACCATTCCTCCACTGGACTGGTCCCTGCAGACTTTTTTAGTATGAAAAAAATAAACCCATTCTTTTTTTTTTAAACTCTTGAGGAAGCATTTTTCTGTTACTTGCAGCCAAATGCAATCTCAAATGATAAAATGTCATGTATGCCAACTTCCTTCTGTGGCCTTCAGACAAGTAAACTCACTTTGATTTTTCAATGCAGGACCTTGGTTGGGCTTCCCATTGGCCAGGACCTACAGCTGATATTTCATTCATTCAGTCCATCAATCAGTGAGATTTCTCAGCACCCAACTCTGCCAGGTCTTGGGTGCCAAGCAAAACAGCAGTGAGAGGTGAAGGAGGGACGGACCAGGAGGTGGCAGAAGTGGGCTGATTGGGCATCGATTTTGAAGGGAGAGCGGACAAGATTTGCCAGAGGGCTGAAGTTGTGGGGTGGAAGAGAAAGAGGACTGAAGGATAATGACTGCAGGGTCTGGTCTAAGAAACTGGATTACCACTCCACGACTCAAAGTCTACAGAAGGGACAGATAGGCAGGCGGCAGTCACATCAGGAGCTCAGCTCTGGGCATGTGTGGAGATGCGTATGGGACACACAACAGGTGTTGCAGGCAATCTGATATGCACATATGAACCTGGATTTCAGGGGAGGAGTCCAGGCTGGAGGCAGAAACGTGTGAGTTGTCAACTTGAAAGCCACGAGGCCAATCAGATGCCAAGAAACTGAGTGTAGACAGAGCCTGAGTCCTGGGCAGCTCCGGGATCAATGCAGGGTCAGACAGCCTGCAAAGGCGACTGTCCTCCCTCCCCAAATGCACGCACACACACACACACGCACTCATCATCCCTCAGAGGCCTGGTTCTTACCTCGGAAGGATGATGTAAGCGGTCTGACAAGGGTCTGGGGCCTTTCATGCTCAAAACATGGCTCAGACAAAGATTTTCCGCAGTAGGGGCAGAATCTGAATGCTGCTTCCATACTTCTGCCACAGTCTGGACAGAAGGTGATCATGCTAGGAAACAATGGGTGGAGGGAGGGAACAGGAAGCTGAAAGCGAAACTGAATGCACCACCAGTGAGTCGTCATCTGAGCTCCCCGTAGTGACGAGATTGCAAAAGGGAGGTAAGTTATCCCGTTGGAACAGACTCTTAGGAAGTGGCCACTTTGGAAATGAGTTCCTGCCCACTGCATCCAGCCTCTAGCCATGCATCTCTCCCTCGTGGCCCAGGGCGGGTAAAAAGCAGAAAAATGCAACGTGAAATTGCAGGTTTCACAGGAGACACGGGAATGCCTCGGAGTCCACGTAAGTCATGCAGGAGATTTGCTCCAGTCACGGGAGCACGGAGGGTCTCCCGCCATTATCCGTGATGTTCATTTTTTGAAACACACGATAGGGATCGGAGAGACAGCGAACGTTCGCCAATCAGCCACATGCTCCCCTACACTTCCCGGGCTCCCCCCGCCCCCACCCTGCAGTTAGATCGGGGCCACGTGACTAGTTCTGGCCAATGGCGTGTGAGTGGAAGTCACTTCCAGCTGAGGCAGTTAAGAGCTGGACGGCCTCCTCCGTCCACCTGTCCACAGCATGGAGGCCTCTGGGAGCCACATGCTCTGGGTGGCATAGCTGCAAGATGCAAGAGGGTGGCCTGGTCCACACTGGAATCTCATGATCAGCAAATGAACTTATGTTGCATGAAGCCACCAGGACTTTACAGTCTGTTAAAGCTATACAGCCCGTCTTATCCTGACATACTTAGACACATTATCCTCTAGGCCTTGCGTGTCTCTGGAATATTTCCTAATACTTGTAAAAATCAAAACCAAAGTCACACACAGAGCCCATTACAAATGAGGACAGGGCAGGAGTATTCATTTGCTTGGACTGCCGTCCCTAAACACCACCCACTGGGTGGTTTCAATGACAGGAATTTATTTTCTCAGAGTTGTTGTTTTTTTTTTTTAAAGATTTTATTTATTTGACAGAGAGAGACACAGCGAGAGAGGGAACACAAGCAGGGGGAGTGGGAGAGGGAGAAGCAGGCTCCCCGCTGAGCAGGGAGCCCGATGCGGGGCTCGATCCCAGGACCCTGGGATCATGACCTGAGCCGAAGGCAGACGCTTAACCGAATGAGCCACCGAGGCGCCCCTATTTTCTGAGTTTTGAAGGCTAGAAGCCTGAGATCAAGGTGTGAGAATGGGGCGCCTGGGGGGCTCGGTTGGCTAAGCGTCTGCCTTCAGCTCAGACATGAACCTGGGGTGCTGGGATTGAGCCCCGCATCCGGCTCCCTGCTCAGCGGGGAGTCTGCTTCGCCCTCTCCCTCTGCCCCTTACCCCTGCTCATGCTCTCTCTCTCAAATAAATAAATAAATAAATAAAATCCATGGCAGTTTTAAGTGGCTTTGCTTTGTGTGGAATTTTCCCCAGTGCCAAGTGCCTTGGCTAAAGACGGCCTCTAGGATGGGGCAAGAGACTAACTCAGTGACCCTGCCACGCCCATGATAACCTTCCTCCTGGGAGTGAAGTCTGAGAGCAGGAACATCGAGTAGATGGAACAGGAGCAAGCTGTGGGTGGTGAAAAGGCCTTAAGGGGCATGTCCCTGAGGGGATGGTACCTTTTATGGGGTCATAGTCTGGCCCTCAGATTCACTGGGCTGGCAAGTCCATCTTAACAGTATCCTGTAAGTGAATAAAAGTGGAGAGGTTGACTCAGGCCCACTTCACACGTGAGTGGAAGATAATGGTTACTGTTTATTGATCATTGGTGACATAGCCAGCGTGTGCTAAGTTCATTCATTCATTCATTCAGTAATCATTCACTCAACTCCTGATATGTGCTAACCACTGAGGATACAGCAGCGAAGGCAACAAACAGGCTCTTGACCTGAGAAAGTTCACATTCTAGTGGCAGAAAAGGAAATTAATAAACAAATGAGCAACTGTTTAATAGGTCAGATGAAGGTAGTGCTATAGTCAACGCTCAAGAAATATGGGTGCAAGAAGGGGGTCTCAAAGTGAAGTCACCTGTCCAAGGTCACATGGCTAGGACTTAAACCCAAGGCTCCAACACTCAGGGGTCTTTATCATCCACTCACCCATTTATTTTATTTATTCAACAAATATTTACTGAACATCTGCTATGTGTTAATAATTGCGTCCCTCCTAGAATATTCTCAGCCACAGCACAGCAAAAGAGCTAAGGGCTGGACTCCACCTCCCCGCAGGAGGGACAGGTGTCCAGATGACCAGGATTCGCCTAGGCCCCGCCCTCCAAAGCAACCAGGGATGACATAGTGCCAAGGAGGGGCATCTGTCAAGCTCCCCACTAGCCCCGCCCACCTCCGTCGTAGTCACGACTACCAAGAGCCCACAGTGGCTTGCAGGGGTCGCAAGGGTAGGTCGCTTATCCCGGCGACCAGAAGTTTCTTTCATCGAGACCCCAGCCCCCGGGGACTCTGTCTCCCAGAAAGGATCGTGCTGACGCCACAGACACCGCAACTGGACTGTGGTTAGTGGATCGGGAGACCTCCTCCTGCTCGGCCTCACTTTCCCCTCACCTCTGAACTCTGTGAGCGGGATGGGGAGCCAGACGTCTGCGGCCAAATTCTCCGACCCTTCCCGGAGAGTAGGACTCACCTTCTTAGTTGTCCCGCGCAAACTTCCGGGTGGCGGAAAGCGCTGCGCGCGCATCCTCCACCCGACGGGAGGACAGCGCCCGCGCAGGCGCTGCTGACCGCCAGACCGCCCTCGGGTAGTGCCGGGGAGGGATTATTTCCTCATCGTACATCCCAATTCCACCCTCTTTTGGAAGGCTCCTGGTTCTACTGCGCATGTGCCAATTTGGAGCCAATCGTAAGGAGGGATGAACTACGAGGCATCTCTCCGCCTATCAGAGAGAGGTCATATTATCATTTTCCCCCCCTCAACTCCGCCCCTTACTTCCAAGCGTCTTTTGAGGAACTGCTTTCTCAACGCGTTTCCATGGCAACCCTCTGTCGCCTTCAGGCCGGAGTGCGCTCATTAGATTGTCGTTCAACAGGGTAAAAACTGGACTACAATACCCACACGCCACCTGGTCCCGATTTTGTTTCTACTCTATTTCCCAGAGTGTTCAGCGGAACCTGTAAGGCTGAGGAAGCGGGTGGAGATAGGAAGACAAGGGGCGGAGCCCGCACAGTCTTCTGGGAAACGGAGTCCTCGAGCTGGCGCGGAGCGTCCTGGGTGGAGTAGTTTGAGGAAATTCATGCGACGCCGGAAGTGGTTACGAGGCGCGAGTGAGAGAAGTTGGGTCAGCGTCTCCTTCCCGGCGGGAGTTGCGTCTGTTAATCCGGCGGACTGCAGTCTTCAGGTGAGGAGACGCCGAGGCTGGCGTCGCTGAGTACTCCGGAGGCTTGGGGGCCTCGTCCTTCCTGAGGGGGTGACGGAATGCTCACGGGGCGATTTCGGCAAAGGGCGCGCCGTCTTGGGCGGTTAGGTGTCTAGGTGAGGTCTTGAAGGCTGTCTTGTTTAGAGCCTGTTCTGGGCCGGGCTTTCGCTGAAACGGTTTCCAGTCCTCACCGGAGCCCTTGAGAGGAGCGGTTAGATTTTATTTTGAGTGAGGAGTCTGAGGCCGAAGGAGGGGTTGAGTTGCTCGAAGTTGAAGCGAGGCAAATCTCGAGGGATAAATGAATGGGAGGACTTCTTCAGGAGGTCGAAGTATCTCACCTTCGAGCGCCTCCTGTGTGCCAGCCGCCGCGCCGTTCTCGGATTTCCTTCTGTGATCTCCGCAGCAGCGCTAAGTGCAGCTGCTCGCTTTTATCGGCTCCCTTGGCAGCACCTCGGGAATCACATATTTTCAGAGTTTAGAAAGTTAAAAGGGTGCGTATTTCATAGTTAGTCAACACCCCAGAGGGATCTGGGGCAATTCTTGGAAATTGATGATTTCTGCCGGGAAAGGCGTGAATCTTCACAGTATACGCATCCTGTGGCGATTCGGGTTCAGTTTTGCTGTCAGTTTATGAATAAAGTTCTGGTTTTCAGAGCTTTTTTGGTTTTTAGAATGAACAGATACGGGACTGTGGATCTGTTTCATTTGTCCCATTTTGTACATGTGGAAACCAGGCACAGAGAGCGTGAATGACCTAGATCTAGCCATGGCCCCACACTAAGAAGCAGCAAGACTTCCCAACGCCAGGGCCCAAGATTTTTCAGTCCTGTAATTGTTTGGCTCAAGTTATTCTGACAGGCTGGGTGACCTTGAGCTTCACAGTCGGGCTCCAGTTTCTTCTGTCCCATGGCTCCAAGAGTGTGTGAGATATGGACAGAACGTGATGTGAAAACTGTAGACGGAGGTCTCAAGCTCAGATGTCTCTGAGAGTCAGGCAGATAAGTTAAAGGAGAGAACCTGTCTGGAGGAGGGCTGTGGGGCATCAGGGAGCACTTGCCCCATCTAAGGGGGGTCGCTTTAAGTAGGCACCAACTGACAGATCAGCGGGCCAAATCTAGGATTTTTTGGACACTGGAAATATAATTTATTTTTTTTTTTTTTTAAAGATTTTATTTATTTATTTGACAGAAAGAGACACAGCGAGAGAGGGAGCACAAGCAGGGGGAGTGGGAGAGGGAGAAGCAGGCTTTCTGCTGAGCAGAGAGCCCGACGCGGGGCTTGATCCCAGGACTCTGGGATCATGACCTGAGCCGAAGGCAGACGCTTAACGACTGAGCCACCCAGGCGCCCCTGGAAATATAATTTCTAAGCGAAATAAGTTTGAGACTCCTTAAAATAATTTTCTTTCAAAACCTCCTGTCTGCCAACACTGTGGGAAAAACAAAAACAAAAAAACACAGCTATGGACCAAATTATACTCACAAGTTGAGGCTTAACCTCCGTCATGTGAGGAAAATCACTGATGAGTAAATGTTAGCACTTACAAGTCTGCCACATTGCCTAATCTGCCATCAAAATCTGGAAAGCCCCGAAGATCATATTTTTCCATAAATTTGGTGTCCAGACCTGACTGGAACTGCTAAGAGTGATAACCTTTAATTATCCTACCTAGAGTGAATATTTATACCCGTCACTCTAGAAATATCGACGTGTTCAATTACAAAATGCTGCCTGTCCCACACTACGCTGTGATTTTATTTATTTTTATTTATTTTTTAGATTTTATTTATTTGACAGAGAGAGATAGCGAGAGAAGGAACACAAGCAGGGGGAGAGGGAGAGGGAGAAGCAGGCTTCCCGCTGAGCAGGGAGCCCGATGCGGGGCTCGATCCCGGGACCCTGGGATCGTGACCTGAGCCGAAGACAGATGCTTAACGACTGAGCCACCCAGGTGCCCCTACACTGTGATTTTAAAGAAATATATTGTATATATGGTATATCACCGTCCAAAAAATCTGAAAATTTCTGAACTTCAAAGCACATCTGGCTTCAGAGGCTTAAGACTTGTGGACCCATCATTATGACAATCCTGCTGCTTTGTGATAGGGGTATTTTCATCACTCCATAGATATGTGCCAATTAGGAAGTTCGCAGGGCTACCGATGTGTAAATAGCCCTCTGGTACAGTGTTTTGTATATTATGGGTCATGAAAATAGCTCAGTGGGCAGTGGCCATAATCTTTTTTTTTTTTTTTAAATGAAGTAAAATAGAAGAAACCAGAATAGAAAAGATCCTGGTACATTCTATTTTTTAAGATTCAGTATTATTTCATGAAGCTTTTGTTTAGTTATGTGTGTGAATGAGTAGTAACGGTATATATTGTCTTTGTTACTGTGGGTCATGGTTTTTTTTTTTTTTTTTTTTTTTTTTTTTAAGGTTTTACTTATTTGCGAGAGAGAGAATGAGAGACAGAGAGCATGAGAGGGAGGAGGGTCAGAGGGAGAAGCAGACTCCCTGCCGAGCAGGGAGCCCGATGCGGGACTCGATCCCGGGACTTCAGGATCATGACCTGAGCTGAAGGCAGTCGCTTAACCAACTGAGCCACCCAGGCGCCCTGGGTCATGGTTTAAAAAAAAAAAATGTTGGAGAAATCTTGCTGTTTGTTGTAGAAATAGCAGGTTTTGGAGGCCAACTCACCTGGGTGAGATCCTAGAGATGACAGATCAGAAATCCCAGAAAGGTCATCCCAGGGTTTCAATTAGACATTGTGTTCTGTCAAAAAAACGTGTAAAAAGTCTCTACTGTGCTGGGCCTGAGACACAGTAGTGAGCAAGAGGGAAGCTCCCACCACCTTAATGGGCACCTCTCCCAAACATATATCTACTGACTGTAACAAGTGCCAGGAACAGTTATGAAGTTGCTTTGTAGGTTCTGATGCACAGTGGAAAGGAGGGGCTGGGGTAGTTTCAATAAAAACAAAGTTGTTGTTGTGATTCCTGCAGGGAGCCTCACGTTCAGCCTGATCCTCCTTTTTTTTCCCCCCCCAAAGGCAGACGCCCAACTGACTGAGCCACCCAGGCGCCCCCAGCCTGATCCTCCTACTTCGGGACATTTTGGGGGTTCATCCAGCATGGCCAGGGAGTCAACCCTTGGAGGAAGGGAGACTTTGCCCCAGCTCCCTTGTCCCTCCTGCAGCCCTGCCAGTGGGGAACATGGAAGGGAAGGAGAGGGAGCTTAAACGAGACCTCCAGCTGCTGGGCCCTAGTTGGCTGTGACTGAGGTGAGTTGAGGGCCCCTCTGTCCTAATCAGTCATCCCCAAAGCCTGCACAGCTGGCCTGCCTTTATTCTGGGCTCATTGTCCTCTGGTGGCCCCCAAGTGATCCTCTCTTTATACTATCGCTCCCCTGTGCAGTACCCTTCCAGGAATCCTTGCTGCTTATAGGATAAAATCCACATTTCTCAGCACAATCCTGCATGATCTGAGTCCCACCACCTTCCACGGCATCTTCTCTGTCTCCCTAAGTAACCAAAACTCCTTTCTTGGCCTGGTGGTAAAATGTTATACTGTACTTTCCAGATTCCCAGCCTTTGCTCAGGCTCCATCCTCTGCCAGAATACCCTACCCGCCATCTCTGGCTGGTAAGTCTTACACAGCCTTCAAGACACAGCTCAGTCCCCCCCACATTCTCTGGGCAGTCAGCTCTTCCTGGCTCTGCTCTCCCATAGCACCCCCTGCTGCCTCCACCATAGCACAGATCCACCTGGATGTGGTTGTTCCTGCCCGTCTGTCCACCCCACCAGACAAGGTGCTCCTTGGGGATGGGCACTGATTGGGACTCACCTCTGGGCCCCCAGGGAACAGCACAGGCCTGGTACACAGGAGTTCTTGAGGTGTTGCTTGAATGATGAAAGAAAACCTTCCTCTACCTGGTAATACCTGTTTATCCTTAATGATCCAACTTGAATATCTCACCCGACCAGGCAGCTTTCCCTGATCCAAGGCAATGTTTTCACGCCCTTTCCTGGCCACAGCCCTGGATACCGCCCTGTGTCACAGCCCTATCTCCTTATGCTATCAGCATCCCTGAATGTCCCCTCCAGGCCAAGGACAGGGCCTGACACCTCTGTGCCTCCAGCATCCTCAGAGGGTCTGGCACACAGGAGAAATGACTGTTGAATGAATGAATGCATGCTCTGACCTTGTCACTGGCCAGTATAAGACTCGCTGTGGCTCCCCAGTGCCCCACGAATCAAGTCCAGGGTCTTCCCGCACCCTCCACCACTATTTCCAGGGGTGCTGCTGTCCGGCAAAGTCGAGGAGTCCAGGAAAGGAAGCTTCTTGGGACTCTCTAATCTGGCTCCTGGTGAGAAAACCTCTTTGGCTAATCCCTTCCGACAGGGTATAGACAGGAACAGTTTCAACTACAAATAACAGAACACTCGACTCAACCCAGTTTAAACTGTCAGTAGATTCTGTAGGGCACATAACCGAAAAGGCCAGCGGGGGTGCTGGCTTGATCCGCCAGCTCACCCAGTGTGACCAAGACCCAGTTTATCGTCCCCATCTCTCAGCCCCACTACCTCTTGGCTCCAGCCTTGTCCCGAAACAGCTGTCAGAACTGCACGCCCCCACGTGCCTCCTACAGATAGGCTTTGTTCTAGGCGCTGTATCGACACACTAGGGAACCAGCTGATGTGGTCCCTGCCGCCATGTAGCTCCCATGTTACGGGGGGGTAAGAGTGGTTCTGTTTGGGAGGGCTGCTGTAACAAAGTGCCTTGGACGACAGAAATGTATTGTCTTAGTTCTGGAGGCTAGAAATCTGAAGTCAGGGTGTCCGCAGGGCCCCTTCCTTTTGGAGGCTGTGGGGGAGAATCCCTTCCAGGCCTCTTGCAGCTTCTAGAGGGGCCTGTGTTCCTTGACTCATGGTCACATCCCTCTCACCTCTGCTTCCTTCATCACCTTGCCTTCTCCCTCCTTTGACTCCTTCTGCCTCTTATAAGGATATTGGTCATGACAATTAGGGCTCACCTTGATCATCCGGGAGAACCTCCCCATCTCAGGATCCTTAACGTGTCACACCTGTGAAGTCCCCTTTGCCGTACAAGGTAACAGTTGTGGGTTCTGGGGATTAGAACATGGATGTCTTTGGGGGACCGTTATGTCTAAGGTCTAAAAGGATATCTCAAACTTACCTTGCACCAGACCAAACTCAGACTCTGCCCGGAAACCTGCTTCTCCCACGTCTCCGGAAGCTGCAGCTCTATCCTTCTGGTTGCTCAGGCTAAAATCTTAGAGATGTCTGGGCTCCTCTCTGTCTTTCACCGCTACATTTGATCTCTTAGGAAATGTTGTCAGCACCATCATCAAAATGTCTACATCTCGTCCTGTCACCCCACTCTCCATCCCTGTCTCATTTCTCACCTGGATCATGGAATTCATCTTTTTGCTCGTCTCCCTGCCTGTGCCCTTCCACCTTTTATCTTTTTCCAGAAGGAGCATCCTGTTTAGAATATGCTTAATTAATATGCTTAATTTTTGAGAAATCTTTCTGTTGTATTTTTTTTTTTTTAAGTAGGCTCCATGCCCAGTGCGGAGCCCAGCACGGGGCCTGAACTCATGACCCTGAAATCAAGATCTGAGTTGAGATCAGGAGTCGGATGCTCAACCAACTGAGCCACTGAGGTGCCCCGAAATCTTCGTTGTAAAATAAAGCACAAATGCAGAAACCCATGCACATCAAATGAATGACTTAATGAAGGCAAACACCAACCAGGTCAAGAGTGAGACCTTGGCCATCCTGGAGGCCCTTTGTGGGCTGCATTCCAGCCCTCTCACGTACCCATAAATAACCTGATTTTTGTAGTCATCACTTCCTTTTTTAGAGAAGTGAGGGGGGAGGGGCAGAGGGAGAGACAGTCTCAAGCAGACTCCACGCCCAGCATTAAGCCTGATGCTGGACTCCATGCCACAACCCTGAGATCGTGACCTGAGCAGAAATCAAGAACTGGACACCCAACCGACTGAGCCACCCAGGTGCCCCTTCCTTCTGGTTTTTTGAACAATAGTTTTATCACCCAAATGCATGTCCCTGTTGCCCCTTCTCTTTTTTTAATGCCTTTTTTTTAGGGGTTTCTTAACATACAGGTTCCTCCTCTATCCCGTTCTGTCTTAATAGCTTGTCCATTGAAGAACCAGGGCTGTTTGACCTGTAGAATTTCTCCCAGTCTGTTTTGGTTTTTTTTTTGCTGGTTACTTACTTTTGGTGCTATTCAGCACACTCCCAGTTGGTGGCTGGATTCAGAGGCTTGATCAGCCTCAGCCAGTCCTTTTGTCAGAACTTGGAGGGGTGCCTGAGTGGCTCAGTTGGTTAAGTGTCTGCCTTCGGCTTGGGTCATGATCCCGGGGTCCTGGGATCGGGCCCCACGTTGGGCTCCCTGCTCAAGGGGGAGCCTGCTTCTCCCTCTCCCTCTGCTGCTCCCCCTGCTTGTGCTCTCCCTCTCTGTCAAAAAATAAATAAAATCGTTAAAGAAAATGATTGGATAACTTAAAAACAAAAAGAACTCGGGAGGCCCAGAATGTCCGGTTCTCTCTTTTTGTGATCCTGGCAGGAATTGATACTTACTGCCTTCTCATCTCAGCATTCCTCAGGGCTTGCAAGATGGTGGTGCTCTAATTCCTTCCTTTTCATTAGTTGGAATACTCTTATAAAAAGATATCTCCTTGGGGTTCCTGGGTGGCTCAGTTGGTTAAGTGTCTGACTCTTGGTTTCGGCTCAGGTCATGATCTCAGGGTTTTGAGACTGAGCCCTGCGTTGGGCTCTGCACTGAGCGTGGAGCCTGTTGAGATTCTATCGCCCTCTCCCTCGGCCCCTCCCCTGCTGCATGCACTCTCTCACTCTAAAAAAAAAAAGATACCTCCTTTCATCTTCTATTTGGTAACCCACTGGTACAGTTCATATAGCAGAGGTGGGATAAATGCTTGATTCTTTCCTCTTATTCACCAATTTTCAGTATAAGATCAGTTCCTTCCTATCATCCTTTGAAGATGAGCATTTTTTTAACATACCCACGTGTGTGTGTTGACTGTTAAGAGTTTTACAAAGCATTTTCCACAAATATCAATATGACACACCCAGACTAACTTCCATAAGAGCTAGACTCTTCTCTGCTCTGCCATGTGCCTGGCATGAGGCAGGCTCAGAGCAGGTGCTCGGTGGTCCCTGGACGATGGGTTGTGCTGTGGAGACGGTCCTCGGCTCACTGCGTCCCCACAGCAGCAGTATTTTAGAGATGAGGAAACAGGGCCTTAGAGACAGGGAATAACAAGGTCCCGTGGTTAATAAATAGCAGAACCAGAATTTGATTTGGGGGTCTGACAGAATACAGAGTCATGCCTCTAACTAGTTGGCTTCCTAGGATCACACAGACAGGGGGCTCTCGCTCCTTTGCCCCCACTTAGCGAGTGTGTGACTCGGGGCAGGTGAATTTGATTCTCTGGGCCTCAGTCTTACCTTCTGTAAATTGTGGACAATCCTGCTTTCAAGGAGTTGGTGAGTGAGGACTCCTGGCTGAGACCTGTGATGGGGATGGAGAGGTGTGGAACTGTCCTTTGGTCCCTTTGGTTGGGTCCTTTCTACGTGGTAGGAGGACTCAGTCGCTTCTTGGTGCAGCGACTCATGCCATGGGGCTCATTAGTCCCATCTTACTAATGGGGTAGGAATCAGGGTTCAGAAGGGGCATGTGACTTACTTGCCAGTGGTCATCCACAGGGAAGGTAGCGGGGCCAAGTGCCAAGCCCAACCAGAGACTCAGGTTCTGTTCTTAGGTAAAACATGCCTGTAGGGGCACCTGGGTGGTGCAGTCGGTTACGTGTCTGACTCTTGGTTTTGGCTCAGGTCATGATCTCATGGTCATGGGATCGAGCCCTGCATCAGGCTCTGCTCTCAGCATGGAGTTTGCTTGAGAGTCTTACTCCCTCTCTCTCTGCCCCTCCCCCTCATGCCCTCTCCCTCTCTCTCTCTCAAATGAATAAATAAATCTTTAAAAAAACCCCATGCCTGTGTGTGCATTGATAGCAGTGTGGAGAGAGCACACCAGAGAGCCATCCATGGGTCCTCCTGGAGACGGGGTGCTTGGGGTAAGGCTGGCACTTTTTTTTTTTTTAAAGATTTTATTTATTTGAGAGAGTGAGAGAGGGGTGAGGGACAGAGGGAGAAGCAGACTCCCTGCTGAGCAGAGAGCCCGATGTGGGGCTCAATCCCAGGACCCCGGGATCATGACCTGAGCCAAAGGCAGATGCTTAACCAACTGAGCCACCCAGGTGCCTCCCCGACCCTTTTTTTTTTTTTAAAGATTTTATTTATTTATTTGAGAGAGAGAGAATGAGAGAGAGCGAGTACATGAGAGGGGGGAGGGTCAGAGGGAGAAGCAGACTCCCCGCCGAGCAGGGAGCCCGATGCGGGACTCGATCCAGGGACTCCAGGATCATGACCTGAGCCGAAGGCAATCGCTTAACCAACTGAGCCACCCAGGCACCCTCCCCGACCCTTTTTTAAGTAGATTCCACACCCAGCGTGGAGCCCAACACAGAGCTTGAAATCATGACCTTGAGATCAAGACCTGAGCTGAGATTAAGAGTAAGATGCTTAACCAGCTGAGCCACCCAGGCGCCCCAAGGCTGGCCCTTTATTATCAATACTTTTCGAGTATTTGAGGGTTTATTCTAAGTACGTATTCACTAGGAAGTTTTCAAATTAAGAAAGATGATGTCACTTACAGTTGGACATTTGGGTGCCTCAGGCCGTCATGCAGCCCAAAATGGACCCAGCACCACCTATGAGGGCTCTTGCTTCCCCTCAGAAGTCGTACTGAATCTAATCAGGCCGCTTACCAAGCAGTTTCTGGGAGATGCGGTGAGCCGAGGAGCAGCCAGATGACAGCGAGAGGAATCGCCACGTCTACAATGTGGGACCTTCAGTCGGGATGGTGGAGAATGAAGAGGGTAGAGGGTACAGCTGTAGATTAAAAACCTTCAGAGCCATGTCAGCCCAGTGCAGGGCATGGGCCACTTTGGCTTCTGATTCAAACAAGCCAGCCAGAAAAACATACCATTGAACCCATAGTGGTCAAATCATAGACAGAAAGCAGATTGGTGATGCCAGGGGCTGGGCTGGGGCTGGGGGTGGGGAGATGGTGGTTAAAGGGGACAGAGTTTCAGTTCTGCAAGGTGAAGAGAGTTCTGGTGATGGCTGCATAATGTGAATGCGTTTAATGCCACTGGATGAAGTGGCATTTTTTTTTTTTTTTTTTTTTTTTACAATTAAAAAGGAAAAAACCACCATTGAGATGTCAGACAAATCTGCATTCAGACTTTGAATATGATCTAGGTATTCAGTGATTAAGGAGTTCTGTTGTAAATATTGAAGTATTCACAGGGGAAATCAGATGCTGCCTGGGATTCATTTTGAAATATTTTGTCCCACCCGCAAAAAAACTAATGAACAAAATAGACCAATGTTAACGGGTTGAGGTCAGGTGATGGGTACATGGTGGTCTGTTACATGCAAATCTCTACTTCTGTATATGTCTGAAAATTTCCATAATAACTTAAAATCTTGAATGAACACTCAAAAGCAAGAGCCACAGTAAATAGATTTTAGCAACAGGCAGACGTGGATTTAAGTCCTGCCTGTGTGACCTTGAGGGGACCTCACATCCCCTGTCCAAGATTCCATATCTCGCCTATAAAATATGGGGATGCCCAGTCTCTTATGTCTCAGGGCTCCCAGGAGATGATTTTTGTCAAAGGCCTGGTATGTTGAGAGCACGGAGGTGCTCGGAGTGAGCCATTGGGTCCTTCCCTGACCCCAGTCTCGGTGTCACTGACAGCATGTCACATTTCAGGAATTTGTGCCCCTAGGGGATGCAGCCATGGACTTCACATTGGAGGACTGGGAGCACCTGGGGCTGGACCAGGGGGACCTGTTCTGGGACACAGCGCTGGACAACTACCAGAACCTATTCCTGCTGAGTGAGTGTCCACTCTAGCCCCGGGGGCCTGGTCACTGCCCTGCTCAGTGGCTCCTGTCCCCCAGGATAAACTCCCGGCTCCTGACCGCCAGAGAACCAGCATGACGTGGCCCAACAGTGCTCAGCTGGCCAGTTCTGGCCACAAACCCCCCTCCAGGGACATTGGCAATGCCCTTGCTGATTATCAGCACTTGGGAGTGGGGGGTATGTGCCTGGCATCTCGTGGGTAGAGCCCAGGCTTGCTGCCACATGTCCTGGAATGCAAGGACAGCCCCTACAGCCGAGGATTATCCGACCCCAAATGTCAGGAGTGCCAAGGTTGAGAAACCCTGATCACCCCCACCTGCTGCTCTGGCCTCGTCAGCACTTTCCTCTTCGTCGTTGTAGAGCTGACAGGCAGAGTCCTTGCATCTGCCTTCCCCTCTGCTAGAAGACCCGTCCCCTCCCTGCCCCCAGGACGGCCTGTGAGCAAGTCCTCCTCTGTTTCCTGCTCTGCTCACCCACCACCCCCGCACTTGCTAACTGCTCATTTGATGCTCTGTCTCCTGCCGATGGGACGGGTGCCCCCTGAGGGCGGGGACTGTCCACCCATGCTGCCCACGGGTATATCCCCAGTGTCTGGAACAGTCTGTACTTGCCGTGGGGACTCACTGAGCGGCGGCTCAGTAAATGCAGGAGCAGCTGAGTCAGGAGCCGGGTCTCACACTGGGTCAGTGCTGAGAACTGCCCTTCAATCCTACCGTCCCCCCACGAGGAAGTCTGACTCCCTGTTTTGTGGGCCCTTCTGAAATCGAGGTCCACAGAGGGGAAGTCACCATCTCAGCTATGCTGAGGTCCCCACAAGCACCCTGTGTTTGGTGGTGCACGAGGAGGACTCGCAGGACTCAGCATGTAGTACTCCCGGCCACGACATATTACAGAGAAAAGACCCAGCATGGGCAGCAAAGGGGAAACCAGAGCCAGCTTCCAGAGCCCTCTGCCTGTGGACTCCCACAGGATGCGTACCGAGGTGACAACACATGTGAAATGTCTACCAGGGACGCTCGTTAAAGAGACTCCGTGCCCATAATTTTTATTGGGGGCTGGTCACAGAGGCGCGCTCTGCCTGGAATGTACCAGAATTCTAGACTCCCAGCAGGAAAGCAGGTGTTCAGCATGACCCTTGGGGCACAGCTCATCTTGGTTCGGGAAATCTGCCACCCTCCTCAAATCCAGGTGCCCAGACACCAGCCAAGGGCCAGCCTTGCAGATTTTCTCTCAACTCTGCCCAATGTGTGCTACAGAAGCAGCTTGGCTCAGACCTCTCTGTCTTTTCTATTTTTAAACTACGGCCCGCAATAAATGCATGTTTCCCTTGACTCCCCTGCACACGTGTGTGTACACCCGAGCAGCGTATTAGCTTCCTATGGCTGCTCTTACTCATGCCACGAACACAGCAGCTTAAAACAATTCTTATAGCTCTGGAGGTCGGAAGTATGAAACGGGTCTGATGGGGCTAAAATCAGTGTGTTGGCAGGGCTCGATCCTTTTGGAGGCTCCAGGGAAGAGTGTTTCTTTGCCCCTTTCCAGCTTCTAGAGGCAGCTGCGTTGCTTGGCTCACGGCCCTTTCATTTTCAAGCCAGAAGGGGCTTTTCTTCCACTGTAGCTCGGACCCCCGGTATTATGACTCTGTTCCCTTGCTCGAGCAGTTAGTTTGCAGAGGGCAGAGCGTGGGGCCGACTGGGCTGTGGGAACCCGGCATGCTCCATCCCAGGCCCGGCCTGTGGAGGCCTCAGGTGATGCGCACTCCCTGGGTGAATGCGTGAGCCATGGATGGCTGAGGAAGTACGAGCCTCTCCACCTGGCACACCGCTCATTCCTCAAGAGCTGCTGCAAGTCCTTTGTATCCTCAGCCCCGGATGTCACAGCTCTGATCACCCTAGATTGTGACTGTCTGGGTCCCTCTCCTCCACTGGACTGGGAACCCAGCAGGGCAGGTGTCCCTGGAGTCGCCCAGTGCAGCGTCTGGCCCTCAGGAGCAGTACGCTGGATAAAACATTGGCTAGGCAGGAGAGCCAGGAGGTTCCCGCTACGCAGCTGGCTGGTCTTCCATGTCCTAGTTGATGACAGTGCTCTTCTCTGCCTACAGACCCCTCCAAACCCAAACTGACCTCCCATCCAGATGGCACCGAGGAGCTGAAGGTCCTGGTGAGAGAAAGCCCAGAATCGGCGGGCCCTGGTGAGTGGGCAGGGAGGGGAGGGCGGTGGGCCCGTGCCACATGGCCCCTTGTGTGCCGTCTGTCTTTGGAACTTCCGTCCAGATCCAGAATGTTTATCCAGACATCTTGACCCTGGACTGATGAGTGTCGCTCTGCCATGTGCTGGCTTCTGTCCACTCATACTGGCAGGTTGGGACCCTCCCTCTGCCGGCCTGTCTCGTCTCCATCTACATCAGTGTTCAGCATGCGGCTGTTCTGGTGCCTTTCCTCTGTCCCCTCTTCCATCTTTTCAGGCTGAGCAGGAGGTGGCCTTCCAGGCCCTGATTCAGTCTGTCCACCTTCCTGCCTTGTGCCTGTTGAGCCCTTTGAACCCCCGGTCTGTTTCACCCCTCTTTGCACAGGTCCGTCCCACAGGGCATAGTGGGGGGCTACATCTGTGAATAACGCAAGCCCAGGCCTTAATGCAGCCAAGAACATTTGTTCGGGTCTCTCCTAGGCCATGGTTCCTCCGGGGGGAGCAGGTTAGGCAGTGAGGGTATTCACCTGGTTGAGATGTCCCCAGTGGGAAAAGGCAGAGACAGGGGCCTTGCCTGGGGCACAGGAGGCTGTTCTCATGGTCAGATCATTAACACGAGAAGGGCCCCTGAATCAGAGATCACAGGGGGGGTGGCCGCATGGCTCGGTCTCAGCCTCCACCACCCAGTCAGGATGCAGCTCTGTTCTTGGCTCACTGCTTGTGAGCTCATGAATGTGGACCCTCTGTAGCTTCCTGTCGAGCACACCAGTGTTTGTGCATAGGTGACCAGCCCAGGCACAGAATCCGGCCACCTCAACAACGTATGCTGTTTCCACGCACATGTAGCCGTGCCTTTACCAACCCAATCTGTCCTCCGCTGGTAATAACGGTGCTGCGTTACTGTCATTTGTATCTCTTTCCCTGTTGAACAGTGCCCTTCTCCCGGAAGCAGGCCATAGCTGATGGGGGTAATGGCAGAGAGTATCCGCTGAGAGGCTCCCTTTCCCAGTGGAGCCCCTGTGGCTGCCCAGTTCCCCGCTTAACTGTCCTGGAAATGGGCTGTTTCCTGTGGTGCTAGTTCCAGCCAGGTCACGACTTCGGCCCCTTCTCCTTCATCACCTTGAGGACAGGCTTACTGAGGAGCCATCACCCGTTCTCCCTCGTCTGTGTTCTCACCCTGCAGCTCCAGACTTTTTTACCCTTGGGAACAGGAGACATCTGCACTTTCTCTCTCTTTCAGACACAGCTGAGGTCAAGAACGGTCTTCTGGACCACGACTTCTTGGAAGAAGGACTCTCCCAGGAGATCGTGGAGACGTTTTCCAAGGATGGCCTCTGGAACTCCAGTTGGGGGAAAGCCTGTGTAGGTGAGAGTTGGTTAGATAGTATCCTAGGGGATCCAGAAAGTTTTCAGAGGTCTGACTTTGTTACCAACAAGGAAAGTCCCATAGAATGCAGGAGTCACGAACTCAAGAGAGACCTTGGTCCTGAGTCTCTCCTTTCCACAGGAGAGGATTCTGTGATTCACAGTCTTCCTGAAAAGAGCCTGGCACCAGCTACATCTCCGGAACATGGGAGTGACTTTGGCTGTGACTTAGACCAGAGCCGGCAGGAGACTCTCCAGGAAGGGGAGAAACTGTATAAATGTAGTGAATGTGGGAAGAGCTTCAGCCAGAGTTACCACCTTATCCAGCACTGGATTATTCATACTAGAGAGAAACCCACAGTACATCAAGAGTACGAGGAATGTTTCAGCCAGAGTTCTTGCCTCTTTGTGCCTCCAATGACTCACACAGGCTACAAATCCTGTGTGTATACCAAGTATGGGAAAACTTTCAGTCAGAATACACACCTTCTGTGGCATCAGAAAATTCACACTGGAGAAAACCCATCTAAGAATCAAGATGGTGACCAGCCATCAGGTCTCGGCTTACAGCCTGCTGAGCATCAGAAAACCCACACGGGGGGTCAGTCCTACAGATGTAGCGAGTGCGGCAAGAGTTTCAGCCTAACCTTTCATCTTACTCAGCATCAGAAGACCCATACCTGGAAATGCTATGAATGTTCCAAATGCGAGGCGACCTTCAACTTCCATAAATACCTCCTCCAACACCAGAAAATCCATGCTGCGAACACGCCCTCTGAGCGTCAGGAATGCGGGGAGACCTTCAGGCAGAGTTTGCTGCTTGTTGAACACCAGTCTGTTCACACTGGAGAAAAGCCTTACAAGTGTGATCAGTGTGGGAAACCCTTCAGGAATATCTCAACCCTAAAGATCCACCAGAGGGTTCACAGTGGAGAGAAGCCTTACAAATGCAGTGAGTGTGGGAAAGCCTTCTACCGGAACACTCACCTTAATGAACATCAGAGGATTCACACTGGTTACCGGCCCTATAAATGTGACAAATGCATCAAGAGTTTCAGCCGGGCCTCCCACCTGATTCGACACCAGTCCATCCATGCCACAGAAAAACCCTACAGCTGTGCCAAATGCAAGGAAACTTTCAGCCACAATGAACACCTTGTCCAACACCAGAAAATGCACAATGTGGAGACCCCGTATGAGTGTCAGGAGTGTGGTGAGCGCTTCATCTGCAGCTCCACCCTAACTTGCCACCAGACTGTTCACACCAGAGAAAAACAAGGACTTGGTGAGAGCAGGAGGATCCTGAATCAGGACTCAGAGCAGAGAGAGCAACCAAGAATTGGCGAGAAGCACTTTAAGTGTGATAAATGCGAGAAAACCTTTAGCCACAGCAAATACCTGACTCAGCACGAGAGGGTTCACACCAGGGTGAAGCCCTTTGAGTGTAACCAGTGTGGAAAAGCCTTTGGCCAAAGTACACAGCTCATTCGCCACCAGAGCATCCACTCTGGGGCGCGGCGGTATGAATGTGGGGACTGTGGGAAGGCCTTCATCCACAGCACTTCCCTCACCAAACATCAGTCTGTCCACAAGAGCAAGCACCCCTTTAAATGTAATGAATGTGGAAAGACCTTCAGTGAAAGTGCACATCTCTCAGAACACTGGTTAATTCACACTGCAGAGAAACTCCTTCAGTGTAACAAATGTGACAAAGCCGTTGCCCACAGTAACTACCTTACTCAGCATCAGAGAGCTCATGCTAGAAAGAAGTCCTTTGAGTGTAACGAATGTGGAAAATCATTCCATCAGAGCTCGTGCCTTTCTAAGCATCAGAGAGATCACACAGGTGAGAAACCCCACAAATGCAGTGACTGTGGGAAAACCTTCAGCATGGGTGCTCAACTCATTCAACACCAGAGAGTTCACACCAGAGAAAAGCCTTATGTTTGTCAGGAATGTGGGAAAGCCTTCAGCCAGAGCTCATGCCTTTCTGTTCACCAGCGAGTTCATACCGGAGAAAAGCCTTATGTTTGTCAGGAATGCGGGAAAGCCTTCAGCCAGAGCTCATGCCTTTCTGTTCACCAGAGAATTCACACCGGAGAAAAGCCTTATGTTTGTCAGGAATGCGGGAAAGCCTTCAGCCAGAGCTCGTGCCTTTCTGTTCACCAGAGAATTCATACCGGGGAGAAGCCTTACGTGTGTGCTGAATGTGGGAAAGCCTTTGCTCAGAAAGCAAATCTGATGCAGCATGAGAGAGTTCACACTGGGGAGAAGCCTTATGCCTGTAGGGTGTGTGGGAAAGCCTTTGGCCTCAGTGCCCATCTCAGTCAGCACCAGAGAGTTCACACCCAAGAGAAACTAGCAATGTCAACCTTGTCAGCCCTTTGCTGCAGGTCTCAGCAGACATCAGCAAGTTCACACTTAGAGGTAACAAGGAGTTAAGTAGAAAGTAACAAGTAGCAATACTTCCTACTACTGGGTTGCAGCAAAGTCCCAGACATCTGAACATGGTTTATCTGAGTCCTAAAGTTGAAATCACATTGTAAGCTCCCTCTCCCCAAATAAATACATCTCTTTATCCATAAAGAGTGATTAGAAAATGTGTACCCGAGTTTCATGAAAACACAGTAGTTGAGAACATGGGAATTCAGAGGTAGACCCGAGCCAGTTGGCTGAGTTAAATCCCAGCTCTGACACGTGCTACCTGAGTGTTCTGGGGAGAGTCATGGGACCTCCTAGGGCCTCAGCATCCTCATCTGTAAAATGGGCACAAGACAATTACCTACCTCAGAGCGCTGTTGTGAGGATAAATAAATAGATGTAAAGAAGCACTTTGAACTGAGTGCCCAGCACATAGTAAGTACTCACCAAATGTGAGCTACAAATACTTATGATATACAACAAATATATTAAAAAGAAGGGAAGAATTAGCAATCCTCTATTTACTGCAGTTAATGTTCTTGCTAATACTGTGCGGTGGCTTTCATTTTTTAAAAAGATTTTATTTGAGAGAGAGAGCACGAGCAGGGGTGAGGTGCAGAGGGAGAGAGAGAAGCAGGCTCCCCGTTGAGCAGGGAGCCCAACCCAGAGCTCGATCCCAGGACCCTGAGATCATGACCTGAGCCAGGCAGATGCCCAACCAACTGAGCCACCCAGGTGCCCCTCATTTTTTTTTTTTTTTTAAGATTTTACTTTTAAGTAATATCTATACCCAACGTGGGGCTCAAACTGACCACTGAGACCAAGAGTCATATGCTCTTCTGACTGAGCCAGTTAGGCACCCTTGCATCACTTTTATTTATTTATTTTTAGATAGTTTTTTTTTTTTTTCAAGATTTTATTTATTTTAGAGTGAGTGGGAGGGAGAGGAAGAGAGAATCTGAAGCAAATTCCGCGCTAAGTGCAGAGCCTGATGGAGGGCTTGATTCCACAACCGTGAGATCACAACCCCAGCCAAAACCAAGAGTTGGATGCTCAATTGGCTGAGCCACACAGGTGCCCCACATAGCTTTCATTTTTAAAGGTTTCTCCAAAATGCCCCTGGCTAAATTTGGTTCCCAAAACCCAGCACCTTGCTCTTTTCTTTAAAAAAAAAAGTCTAGTCTTTTCCTTCCCTCTGCTCCGTCGTACTTTCTTAATTAACCCACAGAAGCCAAGAAGAGCATGTAAACTAACACTAACTAGTTAGAACTTTCCACTCCTAACCTCCAAAACCTCCCACTCAAAAGGACACCCTCCCACATATACATGTCACCCCTTCCCATAATTTAAAGTTGGTTATACAGCATGAGGCCCAGTTTGCTGTGGGAGTTAATGGTACTGGAAGCAGTGGGATTCACCTGGGAAAGCTGCATTCTATACTGCTACACAGTTCACAGATGTCCTTGATGGTGGAAATTGTAGTATACAGAAATGACAGCTAACATATTCCTCATGTACTGTTTGTCCAAGCCAGCCACTCACCAGGCACTTTGTCAGGCTCCAGGGTAGGGAATACCAATGTGGTAAGCCCTGCCCTTGCCTGGAAACTTCTGGAATCAAAGGGAAGTGGATGGCCCCGTTTCCACAGAGAAGTACCATTCGTTGACAAGTGACATCTTAAATTCCCTCATGTCACAGCAAGTTCTGGGACTGTGGCGGAGTGCTGGAGAGCCCAGGGAGGACACCATCCTGTTGGAGCCCTCAAGTCAACTGCTTAACCTTGGCCAGGCCTGTTCTACAGCTGAGACACCTTGTGGAACCACACGATCAGCTCCCTCTTGATGATACCTCCTCAGCTCTGGGTTTTTGTGTCTCACCCACTGAATGACCAGTGACATGTTTCCTGAAGCACAAACAGAATCTAATGAAGACACTGACACTTGTGGTATCTTTCATGTTTTTGGTGCTACAAAAGCTTAGGAATATGTGCTCTGTGCTCTTGAGCTTTTTAAACCTTGCACCTTGAGTTCTGCTGGTTGGTTTTGTTGTAACTAAGAACTGATTGGCTGACCACTGGGCCCACACCACAGTGGGGAACATACTGGTTTTCAAATGGCCAAAACATCAAACTCCCTGCACATGGTCCCCGCCCTCTGATCGCTGTGTAGTCTGTGCGACGGGCCTGTTCTCTACCAAAGGGGCAGAACAGAGGCAGGAACTCGAACTGATGAGTGTGTTCAACGAGAGTTTTGACACCAAAGAGAGAGGTCAGAGGCCCTGTGGAAAATTGGCAGCCATGGTGGGGGGCAGTCTCTGTAACTACTGACCTGTGTTGCTGTGGGGCAGTGCGGAAATGCCCTTCATGTGTGCGTTTTGGTTCTCTTTGGTTCTCTGATTAAAGTTTTGAGTCTATAAGCGTTGGTTGCTTCTTTCAGCCTGCTGCCACGTACCTGGCCAGATGCTGGGCACACGGAGGCCCCCAGGCCTGCCAAGTGCTCATGTTCTGGAGGAGGAGGGCTTCTCACAGTGAACACTGCCCCATGAGAGGGGTAGTTATGTCTGTTGTCCCAAAGTGTGGGTGGGGCATGGACACTGGGGAACCACACAGTTTTGCTGGTCCTCAGATACATCATCAGACCACACTTCGTTCTAGTGTGATCCTGACTGAGGAGGAAGGATCGACCGCATGTCGTTCACTCCTCTCTGGATACAAAGACACAGCAGGCCTCAGGCTCAGGCAGTCATTGTAGATAGAAATTAATACTATTTTCCTCTCGGTATTTTAGTTCCCTCCCCCCACCCTTTTTCCTTTACTGACAAGAGAAACTAGTTTCCCACTCATGGCAGTAGTAGAAAATCCTCTTGAAAAATAAATCGATTTAGGGGCTCCTGGGT
Organism: Halichoerus grypus; assembly: GCF_964656455.1. NCBI lineage: Eukaryota > Metazoa > Chordata > Mammalia > Carnivora > Phocidae > Halichoerus > Halichoerus grypus. The sequence goes on from NC_135726.1 coordinate 54,616,318, forward strand.
GGCTTAGTTGGTTAAGTGCCTGACTCTCGATTTTGGCTCAGGTCATGATCTCAGAGTCCTGAGATTGAGCCCCAAGTCAGGCTCCATGCTCAGCAGGGAGTCTGAGATGCTTTCTCCCCCTCTCCCTCTGCCCCATCCTCCACTTGTGCTTGCTCTCTCTAAAATAAATAAATCTTTAAAAATTAAATCAGTTAGGGGTGCCTGGGTGGCTCAGTTAAGCATACGACTCTTGATTTCAGCTTAGGTCTTGATCTCAGGTTGTGAGTTTAGGGGGGGAACACTGAGTTTGGCTAAGGCTCAAAGGATATCCTCCTGCCAAGGATAACTAAGCGTGTCAGGATGAGCCAGATTAATGCTGTGCTGACACAGTTAAGTGTCACATCTCAGTGGTTGAACGCAAGTTTATTTTGCTCACTCACGCTACATGTCCACTGTGGGTTGGTGAGGGTGAGGTGGGGTGGGGAGGAGGTGGGGCTGTATCTCTATCCACCTGAGAAGTCAGGGTTCCCTTTTTGAGTCTGTTGATCCTTCTGGTCACCTCAATAAGGAAGCAGCTTTTGGGGCGCCTGGGTGGCTCAGTCGTTAGGCGTCTGCCTTCGGCTCGGGTCATGATCCCAGGGTCCTGAGATGGAGCCCCGCATTGGGCTCCCTGCTCAGCAGGAGGCCTGCTTCTCCCTCTCCCACTCCCCCTGCTTGTGTTCCCTCTCTCGCTGTCTCTCTCTGTCAAAAAATAAATAAAATCTTAAAAAAAATAAGGAAGTGGCTTTCACACCTGCATCTTCCTGTCTCCTCTTTCAGGCAGAGCAGGACTCTGCGGCTCTGCACTTGGGGTGGACAATCTGAAGTTCCTTTATTTACTCCTACAGCAAACTTCCATTCATGGCATATGATACTGGTTGTCCACTCACAGTTGTGGGTGAAAGGCTTAAGGGGTGTTGACTGAAATCAATGGGTCAGGAGAATCTTGGTGCAGGTAGCTGGCATGTTAGGCAGAAAGAAGGTGGCTGCTCGGCAAACACCCAAGCAGGGGGCACGCGGACGCCTAATGTTGAGAAGATACTGCTCTAAGGAAACTACCTAGGAGCTTACTGTATAAAACATGAAAGTGGATGCACCTCGGCCAAAGGGGAAGGAGGAGCACCCCTGCCCTGACCATGGCCCCAGCCCCAGGGCACTACTGAACAGCCCACAAACCCCTCTTCTGGAGGCGCTTTCCAAAGCTGCCTGGAAACAAACATGGAGCCCTGTGACAATATCCCAGGCGAGGTAGATCCACTGAGATCTGAGCAAGCAGCAGAGATCTTGTGGTGCTCCCTGCCAAGGGGACTCCCTGGGAGGCTGGGAAGTGCAGCAGTCCCGAAGGAAGTGGTTCCCCACCTTGTGCCATCATGACCCAAATGACCACAACATCCCATGCACCTCATGTGCTGGGGTACGAGATAAAAGCTGTTGGCATTGCTAGTTACAGTGAACGTCTGTCACCTCTGAGATCTACCCTTCACCTCCCCAACGGTCCTGCCTTCTCTTGGGGACACATGTAGCTCTGTGTCCTCTACATTCCATCCCCCGTTCTAGGCAAAGAATATATGGCCTAGTTTGGCCAATCAGCACTCCCATCCCTGATCACTGTGATTGATTCAGAAATGGGCCTGACCTAAGCTGGGCCAAGCACAGCGAATCTCAGGACCTCTGCTAAGAATGCTGGAGCAAAGATGCTTTCTTGCTGGCCATGAGCAAAAAACGCACGGAGCTATCGCTGGCACAGCCACCTAGACAGAGCTGCTAGGGACAGCAGTGGGTTAAACAGTGTCCAGAATTCACACTCATCCACACAGAATGTGGCCTTGTTTGGAAATAATTAAAGGCTTGAGGTGACCTTAGACTGGGAATCCAACCACAGGCATCCTTACAAGAGGAAAGGCCACAGAGAGACACAGACACAGAGAAGAAGGTCATGTGAGGATGGAGACCGAGGCAGGGGTGATGTGGCCACAAGCCAAAGAACACCAGGAGCCACCAGAAGCTGGAAGAGGCAAGGAAGGATCCTCCCCTCAAGCCTTTGGAAGGAACACTGCCCTACGTACACCTTGATTTTGGACTTCTGGTTTCCAGAATTGACAGAATAAATCTCTGTTGTTTTAAGCCACCAAGTTTGTGGTACTTTGTTACCACAGCCCTAGGAAACTAAAACAGGGACTCGCTCTTAGATGAATCAACATTTCAGGAACTGAAGTAAGCAGACAGGACAAATCTGGTGAAACTGTTGAGCTCCTGGATCAAACCTGACCTGAGCACATTCACTTTGGACTTTGAAGTTGGCCAAAGCCCATGACTCCCCTATTTGTTTAAGCCAGGTGGAGGTGGGTTTTCTATTCATCCCAGCCAAAGAATTCCTGGCTGATAAACTGGTTTAATTCACCACTTCATCCCTCAGTCAGAAAAGCATGTTAATACATCAAGTGAGGGAGACATTAATGAATCTATTCTCATTGAGGTTTTTAAACTGATTACTTGCAAGCTTTGGTGCCATTTTAACTATACAGAGAAGACCTCATAACTGAGCAGGACCCCCCAGCGGCTGAAAGGCATCATGGTTGAGATCGCTGGTCTCACTCTAGACCCGAAAGGTTGCTTGAGTGCCCCCACTGGGTGGAGCCCCCTAAATGAAAACCACCTGAAGTTTGTGACAGTCACACTCTGAATGCACATGAAAGTGATCATGCATGACAGATGAATAAACAAAATGTGGCACATCCCTGTAGTCCCAGGGCTACACTGGGAAGTACCAGTGTCAACTGGGGGCAGGAAAAGGAGAGAAAAGTGAGGCCAGTTTTGAGGGCGGGGGTTTCCATAGGAAAGCCAAAGCAAGGAAGAGCACTGCTCAGGTCTGGCCAGTCTGGATGATTCCAGTGGGCTCTGAGGCACCAGGGCTGTCCCCACTTGCCTGGTACCTGGCCCTGGGATGACTTAGGGCAGGGGAAGTTGTGGCTTGGTGGTTGGGTGGTATTGGCTCCAGATGGGTTGGTTCGCAGCGGAGAGGCATGCCCTTCACTACCTCTGGGAATTGGCTGGCTCTGGGAGAGGCAGCCTCTCCTTAGACACGTTAAAAAAATATATATACATATACACATAAAAATATATATAAAATAATATAAATATAGTATATCAATACATAATATATATATTTATTACATATAATTATATATAATATAATAATAAATATAATATAGCACCAGTATATTATATATAAATATAATAATATAAAATAATATAAAATAAGTATATTTTAAATATTTATTTGAGAGAACACAGGGGAGGAGCAGAGGGAGAGGGACAAGGAGACTCCACGCTGAGTGCAGAGCCTGACGTGCAGCTCAATGCCACGACCCTGAGATCATGACTGGAGCCGAAATCAAGAGGCAGATGCCTAACCGACTGAGCCACCCAGGTGCCTGGCCACTTGATATTTTTAAAATATCAAAGTATCATGTTACACAAAATTTAAAACAGGGTTAATACAGGGGGATCTTTCCCCACCTCTTCCAGCTTCTGACAGTCCCAGGTGTTCCCGGGCTTGTGGCTGTGTCACTGAGTGTCTGCCTCCCGCTTCTCACTTTCTCCCTGGATGGCTTCATATGGTCTCCCCCTGTGGGTGTTGAATCTGAATTTCCCTCTCCCTATGAGACTCCAGTTATACTGGATTGCCCCCCCCACCTCCAATTACGACCTCATCTTAACTAATTACATCCGCAACAACCCTATTCCCAAATACAGTCCCATGCTGAGATCCTGGAGGTTAGGACCTCAACACATATTTTGGGGGCGACACAATTCAACCCAGAGCACTGGTGATCATAATGAGTGAGAGCTAGAGGCCCATCATCTCCCACCTGAGAGACCAGTGTCTTTTCGGCTTGTTAGGAACTGAGGAACTGGACTGGTTTTTCTTTTTTTCTTTTCAATTGAGGTAAAGTGCACATAAAGATCAAAGTAACCAGCAACCCTTTAAAAGTAACAATTCAGGGCGCCTGGGTGGCTCAGATGGTTAAGCGTCTGCCTTCGGCTCAGGTCACGATCCCGGGGTCCTGGGATCGAGTCCCACATCGGGCTCCCTGCTCAGCAGGGAGCCTGCTTCTCCCTCTGCCTCTGCCTCTCTCTCTCTCTCTCTCATGAATAAATAAATAAAATCGTTAAAAAAAATAAAAGTAACAATTCAGTGGCATCGAGTACACTCAGTGTTGTGTGACTATCACCACTATCTAGATCTGAGACATTTATATCACCCAAACAGTAGACCCCCTCCCCATTAAGCATTTACTACCCCCATTCTCCCCAGCCCTGCCCCCGGCAGCGACCAATCTGCTTTCTGTCTCTATGGATTTACCTATTCTGGAATTTTCATATAAGTGGAATCATATGATAGGTGACTTTTTAAGTGGTTGCTGCTGAACACCTGCTTTCCTTCTGGGAGTCTCTAATTTTGGTGCATCCCGGGTTGAGGGTGTCTATGGCACTAGCCCCCAGTACAAACTCTGGGCGATGACTGGGTCTCTGATGAATGTCCCTGGTAGACAACATTCCACATGCGTTGTCACACCTTACTGCTGGCGGAATTGATGTGGCTTGTGTGGCTCCGTGGGGAGAGGACTCTGAAAGCTGGTGCTGGTCTCCCCTGGACTTCACCCCATACGCCTTATCCCTTTGCTGATTTTGCTCTGCGTCATTTTACTGTAATGAGTCATGGCCCCTACATGGCCCCATGTAGTGAGAATGACTACAAACCGAGTCCTCTTCAGGAATCATCAAACCGGGGATGGTCCCTAGGGACCCGCAGGCTTTACAAACACTTGTGGCATGAACACCATGTCCTTTCCACAGGACAGCGGACTTGCCAGGGTCACACTCTGAACAGGGCTTCAGAGCAGTTTCAGAAGACAAATCCCAGGTGAGCCACGCAGACAAGAAATGCTCTGAATGCTCCAAAGGTGAGCCAGCCTTGAGCCACCATTCGAATTTCACAGGACCTCAGAACACACACAGATGGACCCCACGGGTGTGACAGCTGTGGGAACCCCCGGATCAAAGCTCACCCCAGCTGAACGTGGGCCCTCCCACCCGAGAGACAGATACTCATGCACTGATGTGGCAAGGCCCTCCCTGAGGGGAAAGCCTTTCTGACCAGCCTGGGGCAGGGACCGTGGCGACAGACACACCCTCACCCCAGCCATCCTGCCATGTTTAATCTGTCACTCAGGCAGTGCTGTCCCGATGCAGATGTCCCATCCATGCTGTCCAATTTGGTGGCCACCAGCACGTGTGGCTCGTGAACTCCGGGAACGTGGCTCCTCAGAAGGGTTGTCCCTTGGAGGTGACCCTATGGCCTCTGTCTCGGCAGGCCCAGTGGCCCAGGACTCTGCATTTCTAACAAGCTCCCAGAAGCTGCTGAGGCTGCCAGTCCTCTGGGGCATTCGGGTGACTTGTAGGGGCCCTTCCCGCTGTCATGGTGACTAGCGCACGAGTGGGTGGGAGCTGGAAATGCCAGGCCCTTCCAGGGGGCAGGACGGCCCCAAGTAACAGAGAAACTTCCTGGGTCCCTCTCGACTTCCTGATGTCCTCGGAACATTCATGTGGAGGAAAAACTCCTTACCCGAGCCGAGAATCCCATTCTGCCAACCATATAGACGCCCAAGTGTTTTTAATACAGTTTTAGTATCACTGAATGTCCCAGGGATCCAACTAGCGGGTAAATCAGAAGACAGTGTTTTGTTCGTCAGAATGTTTGCGATAACCTTTGCCCACTTAGTAAGGACGATGACATCCCCAATGGCTCTGCCAGGCCACCAACAGAGCAACACGGTAGCCCTGCGTCGGCTGATCTGGCTCACTACCGATGCGATCACCCAGCCTGCGTGTCTTCTGTGTGCTCACTCCTGAGCTCTACGGAAATGATAAATTACAGCGATCAGTGCTTTTCCTCGTTTGTTCTCTGCTGTATTATAGTCCGCTATGGAATGGCACTGATTTTATTTTTATTTTTTTGAGATGAATTGTGGAGTTAGCTGATATTATTATAAATTTCATGTTGGGAAAGCAAAGGGGACATTTAAAAAAAATGTGTTGGGACGCCTGGGTGGGTAAGTTGGTTAAAAGCGTCTGCCTTTGGCTCAGGCCACGATCTCAGGGTCCTGGGATCGAGTCCCGTGTAGGGCTCCCTGCTCTGCGGGAGTCTGCTTCTCCCTCTCCTCCCCGCTCATGCTCTCTCTCACTATCTCTGTCTCACTCTCCCAAATAAAAAAAATCTTTAAAAAATGTGTTATAAAAAGGGGTGCAGAGTGGAGAACCATTGAGTTAGGCTACAAGTTTGGGCTCAGGATTCATAGGGCAGTCTCCCCAAGCCCTGGGCCTCAGTTTCCTCATCTGTTAAAAGGCGAAAGATTTATATGACCTGAAGAGAAACCAGAGTATTCCTCATCTTTTAAATGGGGATAGTAATGGCACTCACCTCACGAGGTTGGTGAGAAGATGAATGAAAATACAACCTGGCAAAATGCTTATTCCCCCTAGGGTGGCCCTGCCATCACTGTCACCATCACTGTCATCATGTGGCCAGGATGATGATTGTCATAACTCCTCGGTGGCATCACCAGTGAGGAGTCTCTTTGTGCCCTTCAGTGAGGGCTGTGTAGTGAGTGGTTCAGAGCCCAGGTTCTGGGGCCCGACGACTCAGGTTCAAAACCTTCTCTACCGTCTACCTGAGGCGTGTGTCCTCAGGCAAATCGCTGATCCTCTCTGAGACTCTCTCTCTACCGCCCACATGATGACTCAGTCCCCGTCATGCAACCAGTGTTCCCCGAGCGCGGGCTGTATGCCACACAGCAAAGGGGAACAAAAAAACCCTCAGTATAAAAATAATGACAGGGCGCCTGGGTGGCTCAGTTGGTTAAGCGACTGCCTTCGGCTCAGGTCATGATCCTGGAGTCCCGGGATCGAGTCCCGCATCGGGCTCCCTGCTCAGCAGGGAGCCTGCTTCTCCCTCTGACCCTCCCCCCTCTCATGTGCTCTCTCTCTCTCATTCTCTCTGTCTCAAATAAATAAATAAAATCTTTAAAAAAAATAAAATAAAAAAAAATAAAAATAATGACAATGCTAAATACCCAGGCCTGACCCCTGCACTCTTGAGGACACAAAAATAAGTGTAAGTTTGTTATTCTGTTTGGGCCCCATGGCACTCACTCCTCCCAGGGTTACGTGATGCTTCTGTGACATGCTGCTTGTGAAGAGTGTGGGGCAGGGCCTGGCCCCCAGACATGGCCCAACATGGGTCCGGCCCGCCCAGCAAGCTGGGAAGAGCTAGAGGCGCCCTGCATGTTTCTTCGAGATGCGTCCCCTGATTGTGTCAGGGAGCCCTCCTATGGTTTTGTCAGAAGAAATCATTAATATTCTCCTGGTCCTGAGATTGGCTACACAGTGGAGACTAAAATCTGCATGTTGTGGGGAGGCTGGGTGGCTCAGTCAGTTAAGCATCTGACTCTTGATTTCAGCTTAGGTTAGGATCTCAGGGTCGTGGGATCAAGCCCTGCGTCTGGCTCCATGCTGGGCATGGAGCCTACTTGGGATTCTCTCTCTCCCTCTTCCTCTGCCCCTCCCCCCACTCGTGCTCTCCCTCTGTAAAAAATTAAAAAAATAAAAACAAAATAAAATGTACATGTTGTGAACTCTAGGATGAAATGGACTCATTTCTGTGTCTCAGTTTTAGTTTCCTTTTCTACCTACTAGCTGTGTGACCACTGGTGAGTCGCTTGGCTCCTCTGTGCCTCAGTTTCGTCATCTGTGGAGTGGGGTGATACTACAGCCCTCCCCCATAGGGGTTGATGTGCAGTCCTTACACTTCAGTGAAGCTGGGCAATATATTCAGAAGGCACCCTGGATTTGGTCTGGACTATAAAAGTGTGAGCCAGGATGGCAGAGTTTTGTCTCAAGCAAACCCTTTTGTGTGGTCCATTTGAGGCAGGTGGTTCAAGTGGCCTTTTATTGGGACCAGCTGTCCTGTGCTGTATGCCCCACAGTGGCTGGGGCTTCTGTCTCATTCTCCACTGCGTCCCCTGTGCCCAGAACCCCAGGGCCCAACACACACTGGTCCCTGACTGCTGTGTCTCCTGTGGGCACTGGGTGTGGGATGTGCCCAGCTCACCTTGTGTGACTGGGCTGGGTGAACCCAACCTTTGAGGGCCTTTCAGGCAAGACACACCCGAGCTCTGGACATCCACAGCCCACCAAGCTGCCCCTTCCTCCACAGGGCTCCCCTTTTAGGGAAGGGTAGAGCCCTGAGCTCACAGAACTGAGGGAAGGAAAGAAGGAAGACCAGCCTGGCCTGAGGTCCCAGGAATGCTCAGTGCCAGGCCCCCTTCCTCCATACCATGCATGCTGGACTCCCTTGGGCTCCAGTGTTCTCAAGGCTGTTGGAAGCTGCCAGGCTCTGCCAGGTGCCAATGAGTGCCTGGCCACGAGCCACCTCGGCTCTGAAGGGACAGGTGTAGGGGTTTACCACAGGACTGGGAGTCAGCCAGTCTGCCCTCTGCCTACTTCCTGCCTGCAGAACTTTAGGTGGGCAGCTTCACCTCTCCATGCCTCAGTTTTCTGCATCTATATAATGGATATGAAAACAACAAGATAACATGAGGATATCACCAAGCACACAGTAGGTCAGGTTGTAAGTGCTCCTGAAATGTGCGGTTTCCATGTAGTTTCACAACATCCCTCTAAGGTAGGGATTGCTCAGCCCGTTTTGAGACAGAAACGAGATCTCAGAGAGTTGGGGGGACTTGTCCAAGGTCTGCCAGGAAGTAGCAAACCCAGCCATGCCCAGCCTTGAAATTCCATGCTCTTACCTGCTTCTTTTTTATTTTATTTTATTGTTTAGAGAGAGTGCAAGTGGCAAGGGTGGGGGAAAGGAAGAGGGAGAGAGAGAATCTCAAGCAGGTTCCATATGCAGCACTGAGCCTGATTTAGGGCTCGATCTCATGGCCCTGAGATCATGTCGAAATCAAGACTCAGACCTTTAACCGACTGAGCCACTCAGGTGCCGCTTAACTGCTTCTTTAGGGCCAGTCAAGTATAACAAAGAAGGAATTTAAAGCCAGTGGATTTTTGACAAGGGTGCCACAATTCACTGGGAAAAGAACAATCTCTTCAACAAACAGTGCTGGGACAACTGGATAGCCATATGTAAAAGGGCCCTACCTCACACCATACACCAAAATTAACAACAAATCAAAACAATGATGATATGTAACATTCACTGAGGACTTACCATGTGCCAGGGGCTTTCCATAAATCAAACTAGCCTCCAGAGCCGCACTATGAGACAGATACTGGCATCACTCCCACCTTATAAATGAGGAAACCTAGGGACAATGAGGTTAAGGAAACTTAACCCTGTTGCCCTGTTGGTCAGTGTGGAAGTGCTAGAGCCAGAATTTGAACCAGGATTTTGAACCTCCAGACCTGGACTCCTAACTGCTATATGAAAGGGGAAGATTCTCATCTGTCCTTTAGCAAACAGCTGGTGACCCTGGGCGGGTGCCATCACCCCTGTGAGTCTGTTTCCTCATATACAACACAGCAATAACAATGTTGGGACTCCACCAGGAGGTCGCGAGGGGTAAATGCTGGTGAAATGTTTAGAGCTGTGCCTGGCTCCCAGGATGCATACGTATTAGCTGTTTCGGTGTAATTAATGATTTTTAGTAATTATTAGCATTAAAACTAAGCCCCTGTTTTTCAGCACTACCCTTGGCTCATAATAATCACTCAACCCATTTTATAATCATAAATTTTAATGATTTATTTTGTAAGATTAGGCTTTATAAACTTGGAACCCTATTCTTAAGCTCGACCATAGAACACCACCTGGCGATTAATAAGTGATTGAAAAATGTATTACTCGTAAAACAGTAATGGTAGATTTTATTACTAAACAATTACTAATCACCTTCCTTAGAAAGGGAGTTAGGAACTGAAACTGAGCTAGTTCCACACCATTCAATTCAGCCAGTGAATTCCTAAACCAAGGGCACGAGAAGACCAGTTAACAACCCTGGTCGAACCCCCACGCTCTCTGAACCTGTTTCTCCACTGGATTCAAGAAGGAGCCGGGGCATGAGGATTCTCAGAACAAACGTCAGCATGTTCTGCCCAATCGGTTTCTTTGGTCGGGGTCCCGCCTCTTTTCCTGGGCACAGCCACGCCCCCTGTGTTTACTCCAGCCAATCCTCGCGCGAGCCCCGCCCACCGCCCCGCCCCCGCGTGCCCAGGACCCTGCGGCCCCATTGGCAGGAGCAGGCTTCTAGCGCCTCTCCAACCCCGTAAGTGGCCTAAGCCCTCGAGACCGCTTCCAGCTGCTCTTCTGGCCAAAGAGGGGAGGATACGATGAGTGTCGTTAACTCTCGGGGCCCCGAGTACCTGGCAGTTGTGTCCTGCACCTCGGGCCGGCCTCCCACGCGGAGCTCTCTCCCCACAGGGAATCCCCACGATGGCGGCGGCGCTGCGTGCGCAGCCCCAGTGCTGTGCATGCGTCTGCGCCTGCACCGACTCCCTGATGGACTACACTTCCCAGATCCCCGCGGGATTCGGGCTCCTCAGGGCAACCATCCGCCGTTGGTCAAGGAGGGAGGAAACTCGGAGCCTCGGGCGGTTTCGCCTGGGATACACCGATGTCAGAGGCTTCTTCTGGCTTCCGTAGGCGAAGTGGAGAAGCATCGCCAGCGTCCATCTCCAGGGCAACCGCCGGCTGGAATCGACGGGGCTGTCTCCATGGCAACTGCCTAAGCGCTGCCGCTAGGAGAAGACCCCTCATTGCAGGCGCTTTTAAGTAGCAGGGATGCTCAACAAAACAGCGTGCTCTGCTCTTAAGACTTAATGGGAAACGTATGTTATAGCACAAAGAAGGGAGGAAAACTAGGTAGGGTGGGAAAGCGTTGATGTGAGGAAGGTTTCTCAGAGGAGGGGATCTTTGAATAAGGTTTTGACGGATGAATAGGAGGTCACCAGGGAGAGAAGAAACGGAGGAAAAAATACCATCTTTACTTACCTATCTGGTCAAAATTTGAAGCTGTGAAGCTGTATGACATAGTCTTAGCGAGGGTGTGGGGAAACTACCATTCTTGTACCATGCAGGTAGGGAGGGGAATGACTTCAGCCTTGAAGTCAATCAGGCAATTGAGGACTATTTTCTGAGAATCTGCTATGTTCTAGGCAGTGCTCTAGGCGCTGGGGATATAGTGGTGAAGGACACACATGGACCCGGCCTTCAGGGAGTCGGAGCAGGCAGTACATAGGAGACATATAAAGGGAAATTACGATTTGTGCTATGAATTAAACAGGCAAGGGGCTGAGACAAATGAAAGGACACCTCTGTGATCATGAAATACAAATATTTGGGAACATACATGTGCAATAAAAGCCAAATAAATCTCATGGCAACTAGAGGTTGCCCTACCTGTAGATTTCTTTCTTTCTTTCTTTTCTTTTCTTTCACAGAGAGACACACAGCAAGAGAGGGAACACAAGCAAGGGGAGAGGGAGAAACAGGCTTCCCGCTGAGCAGGGAGCCCGATGGGGGGCTCGATCCCAGGACCCTGGAATCATGACCTGAGCCGAAGGCAGACGCTTAACGACTGAACCACCCTGGCGCCCCTGTAGATTTCTTTCTAGCGTTTGTGAGGATCTGAGTTGGGGTTTTCTTTTACTTGCCATTGAAGGCAGCCTGAAGTACAAGTATAAACAGGTTGAATGCCTTGCTTTTGGTCTTTTTGGCTACTTTAGTAAGTAAATCATATCTCTTGTTTGAGCTATTTTGAGTTTTCTGTGACTTGAAACCCAAAACATCCTTCATAATAAAGTCGTATTATTCTCCTTTGAAAAATAAGGAAACTGGATCAGACAGCAAGACGATGGCAAAGGCAAGATTCAAAATTAGCTTCTTTTAGACTAAAAAATCCAAGCATTCTACATTAGTATGTGAGTAAAAGAGTGAGGGTGAGTCTTTGAGAAGGAAGTGGATCAATTGTGCCAAGAAAGGTACAAACATGGTGGAATATATTAGAAGAAGGCATTTAAAGATGCTACCCTGCTGGCTTTGAACATGAAGGAAGGGGCCACAAGCCAAAGAATGCAGGTGGCCTCGACAGACTGAAAATTCGTACCATAAGACATTTTTAAAAATGCAGATAGAATAAAAATTTAATTGTTAAAAAGTCATAAAAGTACTAGAATACAATATAGGATAATCTTGGGGGTGAGGAAGGCCTTTCTTAGCATGATAGTAGGTCCAAGAACTACAAAAGAAAATACAGATAGATTTGAATACCTAAAAATTTAAAAATTCTATGTAGCAAAATACATCATAAACAAAATTGAAAGAGCAATAACAAACCTGGAGAAAATATTAGTGGCGTATATACCAAGGGTTACTATGTGTAATACATAAAAGACTTGCTCCTATAAATCAATACACAAAGGCAGCCCAATTAATATTGGACAAAATACATAAATAAGCAGTCCAAAGAAAGCAAAACCTTAACAAACACATAAAAGGTCATTAATCTCACTATTGCTAGGACATTTTTACTTATTAGATTAGAAATATTTTTTAAAATTTTTTAAAGATTTATTTGAGAGAGAGCAGAGTGAGAGAGAACACAGAGGGAGAGGGAGCACGGAGAGAGAAGGAGAAGCAGACTCCTCGCTGAGCAAGGAGTCCAATGCAGGACTCGATCCCAGGACCCTGAGATCACGACCTGAGCTGAAGGCAGACACAACCGACTGAACCACCAAGGTGCCCCTAGAAATATTTTTAAAAGGCTAATACTGAGTAATTTTTGAAGGAAGTTGGGCAACAGAGAATAGGCATTCATATATACTTCCAGGAGTCATGTAAATTGGTTCATCCTTTTTTGGAGGATTATTTAGCAATAAATATCAAAATTTAAACGTGGACATCCTATGGTCCCACAAGTTTATTTCTAGAAATTCATCTTATGGAGATATCTTGCACAAGTGTCAAATGGTAAATATCCAGTGATGGAAAAGAAAAGATAAACAATCTCAATGTCCATTAATAGAGATTGGTTAAATAAATTCAAGAAACCCTAGCATGAAGTATTATGCAGTTGTTATAAATGAGGATACATATATATGTTTATATATAAACATGTTTGCATTATCATGGGAAAATATCCACATTATACCAAGTGAAAAAAGTCACTTCTAAAATCATATGTGTGGGGGTGCCTGGTTGGCTGTGGGTGGAGCATGTGACTCTTGATCTCGGAGTTGTGGGTTTGAGATTACTTAAAAAAATAAACATCTTAAATCATATGTGTGCATATACCATACAAATTGTATACTGTTTTTATGTGGATATATACGTATGTGGATATATACGTGTGTGTGTATATACACACACAACCAGTTTCATAAAAACAAAAAAGGAAGTTCATATTCACAGAAAAAAGTCTAGAATCTTTGGAATGAAGATTTATAGAGAGCCATTGCTTTCATTTTTGTTTTCTGAATTATTCACCATAAACGAGTATTTCTTCAACCACGAAAGGAGTCATATACTAAAAGAAATACCTGGGAAGACTTTAAACACGGTAATAGTTACCACGGGTGATGTTGGTGAGACACAGTCCCATCCTCCGTGGCCAGATTGCCAACGGACACAGAACTTCTTGGAAGCCATTGGCCCACATCTCTGGGATCACTGAAACATTCTTCCTTTGACCCCATGACTTCCCTGCCCAGATTTCACTTGGAAACTGGTCGGGTGCTCAGCCAAAAACTTCAGCAGAAGGGACGTTTATAAAAGTCAAGAACGGGAAACAACCAAAATGTCCAACGGGGGATTGGTGAATTCACTGGCTGAATTAACTATGCAACCCCCCCAAACATCTGGTTGTTAAAGATGATTTAATGACATGGATAAATCATGATATTTAACAATAGGGGCTCGTGATATAAAGTAAACTAGAAGTATGCTAAATTGCATATTCAGTATACCCCAAATTTATTTAAGCATCTATAATATTATGTATTGTTTTTAAAGTAGCAGAAGTGTATCCAAATGTTAACAGTTATCTCTGGGTGGCACTGAACTTTGGGTGAAATCTTCCGGATTTCTTGTGTCTTCTAAATTTTCTATAAGAAGCATGTATTGATTTTTATAATAATAAACATTATTTTAAGAAGGAAACATTATACGTGAAATGTGTTCAATCTCCATAGATGTTCAGAGCATAGCTTCTGAGCCTGACTACCTGGGCTCGAATCTATACTCCACGAGCTCATAGCTGTGAGACTTTGGCCACTTCTCCCTGTGCTTTGGTGTCCTCACCTGTAAAATGGGACAATATAGCCCTGAAGAGGTGGGATTGTTGAAAGAACGAGAATTGAGACATACCGAGGGCTTGGGACAGAACTTGGCACACAGTTAAGTTACCGAAAACACTAGTCATTTTGTATGTTTGACATAGGAAAACATTATGGATGTTTAGTGCTGGTAAAAATAGAGTGGAACTGTGGTCCTCATGCCCAGCTTGTCCCAGGCAGACTGGGACCAGGCCATTTGGAAAGCAATTTGACAAAATGTTCCAGTAATCAGGAAAATCATTAGAATCGTGCTCCTGCTATTTCCAACCTGGGAACATGACTTAGAGAAATAATCTCCTCAGAAGGACAGAGGAAGCAAGTATGGAAATGCTCATTCTAACATTCATAATTGGGAAAATTGGTGAACCACCTGTGAAAATCAGGGGCTTAGAACAAAATCCACGTGGGGGAATGGATTTGTAAACTATTTTACACCCACTAGTGAAATATTATTAGCCTGAATAATGATGAGTATGAAGTGTATGTGATTACAAAAGACAACGCTCAGGGTATAATAGGGACAAATCAGAGAAAGCCAAAATTGTTTCTACACTCTGATCACAGTGAAATAAAATAACATTTATTTTAAGATGATATTTGAAAGGTAATACAAAAAAATCAAAACAATAGGACTTCTGAGGGTGGCCATATTGCTTTTGTTTTATGCTTAAAAATATGGATATGGAGACAGAGTAAAACAAAACCAGGAAGAAATACACACAAAATGACAGGCTCTCCCTGGGCTGTGTGGTTATGGGGAATTGGTATTTTATTCCATACTTCTCGACACTTTCCAAATTATCCTTTATGATAAGTATATGTTATTTTACTTTAAAATATTTCCTGTTATAAAAGTATGTGCATTATTTTTATAATAAAATATAAATACTATTTTTTGTTTGTTTTTTGGTTTTTGGTGGTTTTTTAGAGAGGGAGAGAGAGAGAAACAGAAGGAGAGAGAGAATCTTAAGCAGGCTCCACGCTCAGCGTGGAGCCTGACTCGGGGCTCAATCTCATGACCCTGAGATCAAGACCTGAGCCGAAGTCAAGAGTGAGACACTTAACGGACTGAGCCACCCAGGCGCTACCTCTTCCCTTTTTTAATACTATGTTTTTATGATGAAAATATGATGAAAGAAAAACTTCCCTTTGGGCATAAATAAAAACAGAAAATGATGCTTAAGAGGGAAACTCCTTTATAAAGCGTAAATCCTGGACATGTGAAAGACACAAAAAATAGGCTTTAAAAATGGCTGTAAATAGTGGAACATACTGTGTTTAAGCCAACTGTGGATTTTGCCATGAAATTTGTAGCTTAGAGTTTTAAAGGATACTAAAATCTAGTGTTGGTGTTCAGCTACATAGACTTGTACTCTGAAGGGTTAATCTTCCCTTTTTTTTTTTTCCCTCGAATTTTCAAGCTCCAGTTTAATGAATGAGCGATAAATTTAAAAAGTTCACGAGACCTTATTAAAGATATCAGATGATGTTATGTTCCATTTACACCACCCTCTGGGGATGCCGTAAGACTGAAAAATAGGGGGGAAGCTGAGATTTTAGCAGGGGAGCTCCTAAAATGATCAGAAGCTGTCCCAGCTGGTGATAAACTGCACCAGGTCCTTGTAGGAAATAGAGAAGCAACTCTCTCAATATATAGTGTTAGGGTTCCTCTCTGGGAGGAAGTTACTGGTGCTGATGAAGGCTACACCGAACCCAGCATCAGAACCGCCCATCTGCTACCTTCTCAGGCTTTCTGGTCAGCAGGAGTTCTCTGAATATCAGCAAGCTGTGTGCTCCACGCAAAGCCTTTCTCAAAATCATCGCAGATGCAGGCGTCATGCACAGTGTGAAGTCTCCGGTGTTCAGTCAGGTGTGAACTCCAGCTGAAATCCTCCCCACATTCCTTACACACATAGCGTTTGCCGCCCGTGTGTACCTTCTGGTGTTGAATAAGGTGTGAAATCTGGGTATAGGTTTTTCCACAGTTGTTACATTTATAGGGCTTCTCTCCCGTATGGATCCTCTGATGCTGAATAAGGTGGATGCTCTGGTTGAAAGCTTTCCCGCATTCCTTGCAGGCGTAGGGTTTCTCGCCAGTGTGAATTCTTTGATGTTGGGTGAGGGAGGAGTTGTGACTGAATGTTTTCCCACACTCTTTGCACTTATAGGGTTTCTCGCCTGTGTGGATTTTCTGATGCTCGATAAGGTGGGTGCTCCGGCTGAAGGCTTTCCCACACTCACGGCACTCATAAGGTTTCTCTCCAGTGTGAATCCTCTGGTGTTGGATGAGGTGGGAAATCTGGGTATAAGCCTTCCCACAAACTTTACACTCATAGGGCTTCTCCCCGGTGTGAATCCTCTGGTGCCGGGTAAGCGAAGAGTTCTGGCTGAAGGTTTTCCCACATTCGTTACATTTGTAGGGCTTCTCACCAGTGTGAATCGTCTGGTGTTGAGTGAAGGACGAGGTGTGACTGAAAGCCTTTCCACACTCATTACATATATAGGGTTTTTCTCCCATGTGAACACTCTGGTGCCTCATAAGGTGGGAGATCTGTGTATAAGCCTTCCCACACTCGTTACACTCATAGGGCTTCTCACCAGTGTGAATTCTCTGATGCTGAGTCAGGGATGAACTGTGGCTGAAGGCTTTGCCACACTCAGAGCACTCGTAGGGTTTCTCTCCAGTGTGAACTCGCTGGTGCTGGGACAGGGACGAGCTATGGCTGAAGGTTTTCCCACACTCATTACATTTGTAGGGTTTCTCTCCGGTGTGGATTGTCTGGTGCTGAGTCAAGGAGGAAGTGTGACAGAAGGCCTTGCCACACTCACCACACTTGTAGGGCTTCTCCCCCGTGTGGATTTTCTGGTGGCGGGTGAGGTGGGACACCTGTGAGTAGAACTTCCCGCACTGGTTGCATTTATAGGGTTTCTCCCCAGTATGGCACCGCTGGTGTTTAATGAGGGAGGAGCTCTGGGTGAAGGCCTTCCCACATTCCTTGCATTTGTATGGCTTCTCTCCAGTGTGGATCCTCTGATGCTCGGTAAGCGATGAGCTCTGAGTAAAGGTCTTGCCGCACTCGCTGCACACGTAGGGCTTCTCTCCCGTGTGAATGATGTGGTGCTGAATGAAATACGAGCTGTTGCTGAACGCCTTCCCGCAATCATTACACTTGTAGGGTTTCTCTCCAGTGTGAATCCTCTGGTGTAGAATATAGTCTGAATGGTAAATGAAGGCTTTCCCGCATTCTGCACAGTTAAGTGGCTTCTTTTCTACAAATGTTCTTTGGCGTTTCAGGCTCTTTCTTGGCCCGTTCCTCTTCCGAGTTCTCTCTCCCACAGGCCCTCTTTGCTTCCTGATGAAGGCGGAGGTCTGCCTGAGGCTCCGCCCATGCTTGTGACAGCCCAGGCCTCTCTCCCCACAGACGGTTTCCTTGAGAGGAGCAAACATACACCTCAAACGCCTCTCCTGCTCTCCCTGGTCCTCCAACTGACGGCTCCAGGTCCAGGATGCCCCCAGCCTGGCATCTCCAAGCACTTCCCTTAAAACTCCCTCCCTCTTTCCCACTGGGGAAGTGGCCTCTTCAGAAACACTCTTTTTCAGAAATGACTCCCAAGGAGCTGCAGAGCTGGTGTGCAAGGCTGAAAGACATGGAAAATGTGAATATCGTCTGTGTTGGGACCAAGGAAACTGATCAAGTTGAACTGACACTGGAAAACTTTAAAAGGCAAGTTTCAAAGTGTAGGTTGCTATTTCAAAAGACAGGAGAGACTCGTGTTGTGACATGGAAGGATGGCCTCAAAATATCCGAAAAATGAAAATGTTTTTTTACAAATGATTTGACTTATTTATTTGAGAGAGTGCGTGAGTGAGAGAGCACAAGCAGGGGTTGCGGCAGAGGGAGAGGGAGAAGCAGACTCCCCCACTGAGCAGGGAGCCCGATGCGGGGCTCGATCCCGCGACTCCAGGACCATGACCTGAGCTGAAGGCAGATGTTTAACCAACTGAGCCACCCAGGTGCCCCAAGTTGTATATGTTTATGTATGTGTTAACATGTGTATGCACGTGCATAGTGGGATGGAGGGTTTTCAATTTATTATTATTTACTTTTTGTTGTGGTAAAATACATACAACATAAAATACGCCATTTAGGTCATTTTTAGGTGTGCTGTTCCGTTGCATGTATATACTCATGCTGTGGTGCAATCGTCACCGCCATCCACCTCCAGAATGTTTTCATCTTCCCAAACTGAAACATTACCCATCAAATACTAATGCCATTTACCCTTCCCCAGCCCCTGGCCACCACCATTCCATTTTGGCTCTATGAATTTGCCTACTCTAGGCGCCTCATGTAAGTGGAATCATACAATACTTGTCATTTTGTGTCTGGCTTACTTCACTTAGCATCATGCCCTCAAGGTTTATTCACGTTGTTATTATTTACTTTTGTAATTAAAAAAATACAGTAAAGCTTTTGGGGTAAAATGAGAAAAGTAAATTTTTTTGAGAGATAAGCAAGATTATGGGGAGATTTCCATTTCCTGCTTTATTTTTATTTACATTTTCAAAGTTTCTGCAATGAACACATATAACTTTAATTTGATCAAAAGATATCAATAAATACGGGTGCCTGGGTGGCTCAATTGGTTAAGCGTCTGCCTTCGGCTCAGGTAATTTTCTCAGGGTCCTGGGATCGAGCCCTGCAGCAGGCTCCCCGCTCAGCAGGGAGTCTGTTTGCCCCTGTCCCTTCCCCTGCTCGTTCTAGCTCTCTCTCAAATAAATAAATAAAATCTTTAAAAAAAAAGATGTCAATAAATATTAAGCGTATGTGAGGCTTTTACAGCACAATCTTGCAATCTGGAGAAAGGGAAGTGTAGAGAAGAGACGATAAGCAGGAAGCACAGCCATGTGGAATTTGTTGAAGGGGATGGATTTTCTGACGCTAGTAGATCTGTTCACGGGACACCTATTAATTGCGTATTGTTACATGCTAACCACGGTGCTAGGGCTTGCTGTCAGGGGTACTGGGGAGCCATGGGAGGGCTGTGAGCACGGGAGAAGTGGGATCAGCTCCGGGTGTAGAAAGACCCCTCTTGGGCTGTGTGAGATGAACGGGAGGGCATAAGACTGGAGGCTGGGAGGTGAGGGAGGAGGCCGGGATGAGGGTCCAGCCAAGGAGCTGAGGCCTGAGCCAGGGCTGTGGGACAGAGGACAGGGGACTGGGAAAAGTTAGGGGGCAGGAGGGACAGGACTGGGGACCAATGGGATGTGGTAAACGGGAAGGAGGGGGCAAGTCCCACCCCACAACACGGTGGGCAGTGATGGAAACAAAGATGCTTCAACCCCCTCCCCTCATGGAGTTTGTGGGCCAGTGGGGGGCAAACATCTGGCCTCCTATTCCCCACCATGTCCAGTGGGGTCCCACTTCTGGGTCTTTACATAGATGATTCCCAATAAAGAATCACCAATAATCTGTAGCCTATTCTGACCAGTGGGTTACTGTGTGCCAGGTGCTGGTCTACACTTTTAGGTGTTAATTCATTGACCTTTCCCAACCCAGGGTATTATTATTGAGCCCATTTTGCAGGTGAGGAAATCGAGGCACAGAGGGGCTAAATGACCTGCCTGAAGGTCACAGAGCCAGAAGTGCTGGAGCTGGGATTTGAACCCAGCGCCCACAACTATGGCGGGTGTTGGGCTGCCTCATTCTTGTCACTGATCGAGACAGACAGGATAGGAAGATGGCTCACACCTGCTGGACAACCTCACCCACCTGGACAGGTAGCTTGCCGGGCTTCCTTCTTCTCCATTCTGGGCTCCTCCCCTCGCTCCAGACGGGAGATCACATCGGGTTTACACCCAAGAGGGCCCACCCCTGGAAAAGACACAAGATTTGGCCATGGCTGCCAGTCTTCGGGAGGCCTCGGGGCTGGGCCCCAGGCCCTGGGTCTGCAGGGGAGCTGCATACATTGGGTGCCTAATGATTAGAAGGTCTAATGGTCCAGGTGCCTGGGTGGCTCAGTCGGTTAAGGGTCCAACTCTGGGTTTTGGCTCAGGTCATGATCTCAGGGTCCTGGGATTGAGCCCCGCATCGGGCTCCCTGCTCAACGGGGAGTCTGCTTGAGATTCTCTCTCTTTCTCTCTCTCTCTCCTTCTGCCCCTCCCCTCACTCTCTCTCTAAAATAAATCAATAGGGCGCCGGGGGGGCTCAGTTGGTTGAGCGACTGCCTTCGGCTCAGGTCATGATCCCAGGGTCCTGGGATCGAGTCCCACATCGGGCTCCCTGCTCTGCGGGGAGCCTGCTTCTCCCTCTCCCACTCCCCCTGCTTGTGTTCCCTCTCTCGCTATGTCTCTCTCTGTCAAATAAATAAATAAAATCTTTGAAAAAAAAAAATAAATAAAATAAATCAATAGGGCGCCTGGGTGGCTCAGTCGTTAAGCGTCTGCCTTCGGCTCAGGTCATGATGCCAGGGTCCTGGGATCAAGCCCCACATTGGGCTCCCTGCTCCGCGGGAAGCCTGCTTCTCCCTCTCCCACTCCCCTTGCTTGTGTTCCTGCTCTCGCTATCTCTTTCTCTGTCAAATAAATAAATAAAATCTTTAAAAATAAATAAATCAATAAAATAAATCAATAAATAAATCTTAAAAAAAAAAAAAGCAGCAGCTCTAATGGTCCATGCGAGATTCATTTGTTGAGTGCCTACTACGTTCCAGAAAGAGCCTGAGTCCTGACATCACTGCTTACTTGGAAACAGGGGCTTTGCAGATGTAATTAGTGAAGACGAGGTCCTACAGGAGCAGGCTGGGCCCTGAGTCCGAAGACCGGTGTCTTTGTTTGAAGAGGAGAGACATACAGACACAATGGAAGGGAAAGGTCATGTGAAGATGGAGGCCAAGATTGGGGTGACAGGGGTACAGGGCAAGGAACGGCAAGGGCCGCCAGGAGCCTCCAGAAGCTGCATCCAGGAAGGACTCTCAGAGGGAGCAGGGCCCTGCCCGCAGTTGGATTTTACACTTCTGGCCTCTGAACTGTGAGGGAATACATTTCTGCAGGGGACAGGTGGAAGGGACCGCGTTCTTTACACCCAAGTGGCGCAGAAAAGGGGCCACACAGCAGGCTGCCGGCTCTCTTTGGAAAGACCTGCTCCCACGGCTGCCCAAGGCTGGCTGGCGTCTCGGAAGCTGGATTTCAGGAGGGTTCCCAGCACTCCCTGACCGCCAGGAGGGGCTCCCTGTGCTTAAGCTGTTGGTGCAAACAACGTGGTTTCTGCTGAACACCTGCTTTCCTTCGGGGAGTCTGGAATTTTGACACGCGCCAGGCCGAGGGCGCTGACGTGACTGGCCCCCACGAAAAACCTGGGGCACCGATGGAGACTCTAGCAAGCGTCCCTGATGGACAACTTCTCACACGTGTTGTGACGTCTCGTTGCCCGTCCTGTGTGACTCCACGGGGAGGGGACTCTGGCCTGGTCTCCCCCAGATGTCGCCCCACGTGCCTCATCCCTTTGCTGACTGTGCTTGGTGTCCTTGCGCTGCAGTGAATTGGGGCGGTGAGTACAACTGCATGCTGAGGCCTGCGGGTCCTCCTTGAGCCCCCGAACCTGGGGGCTTTCCTGGGGCCCCTGACGTAGAAGTTTAAGCGGGTTTTTGGTGAGTTTGTCCAGTGAAAGTGTGTGAGTGAGCATGGCTGAGGAAGGAACCTTCAAACCACCAGAGTTCACAGGGCAAAGGCAAGACAGAAGAATCAGAAAAAGAAATTGAGGAGAGATGGAGGTGGACAGAAAGACAGACCACTGAGGAGGCTGGAGTAGGGTCAGGGGGTGAGGAAAAGGCCAGATCAGGGCTGGGCTGCAGGGACAGAGGAGGGGATGGGCAGAGATTGTTGGGAGTCGGAGAGGATGTGGTGGGCTGTTGGGGAGGGGGTAGGATGGTGCTGGGGGTGACTGGTCTGGGGACGGGAGACCCAGAGGAGGAGGGGCAGGTCAGTGTGGAGACGCTGAGCTCAGGGTGAGTGTGACAAATGTGAAGGGCCTTGAGGGGGCGCAGGAGGTGGGTGGGTGGACAATGTAGGACTAGGGAGACACATTTGGGAACAGCATTTCTGTGTCTTGGAAAGATTCTAAGATGGAGCTAGATGACTGGAGGACATCCAAGGAACACTTGGAGTCTGAGATTCTAGAACAGGCATTCCAGGGAGGAACCTGAGGTCACCACACGTGGAAAGGGAAGCAAGAAGAGAAGGTGGGGGCACAGGCTGAAGATTTTGCAGGACAGGCAGAGGACTCCGGGCCCTCGGGGACGCAGGGACTCTAGGAGAAGCAGCGGAGAGACAGAGGGACAGACAGTGGCCAGCCAGGAGGGACCAGTGAAAAGAGCAGAGAGGGTACCCCATGACCTCAGCGAATACCCACTGTTGAGCAGTGGGTGGGCACAAAGGAGATGAGGGCAGAAGGGGGGGCATCACGCCTCTTCCTGGGGAGGCAGGGGGCAGGGCCTCACCCAGTGACAGAAGGTTCTGGTAGGTCTCTAGCATCACGTCCCGGTACAACTCCCTCTGGCCAGGCCCCAGCTGGCCCCACTCCTCCAGGGTGAAGTCCACAGCCACATCCTTGAAGGTCACTGATTCCTGCAAGGGACAATTTTACATGGTGGAGGGGCACATCCTTCTAGAACTCTGGGGCTGGGAGAGGTCATGGGTCAACAGCCTACCCCTGCTGGTGGCTGAACCAGCTCTAACACTCTGGGCTGGAAAATACTGACTCAGCAGGTTTGAGATAACTGAATAAAAATGGCCCACAGAAATGCAGAAAGTTTTGGTCAGCTCCTAGCCCACAAGCTTCTTGGCAGAAGGTAGGAGAAAGCTCCCTTTTGCGTGACTCTTTACTGCCATCTGTTGGAAAATCGTTATAATATGCCAATTATTTTAGTAAATGACCGTTTACTGCCATCTGCATGAAAACTTCCACAATATACCAGTGTATGACGTACATGTGAAAGCTGCCACTGAGGTAAAGCACTCTTGTGCAGTGCGCAACCTGCACACCTATATATGACAGCCCTAAGAAACACTTTTTTTAAAAAATCAAGCCATTGTGTGCAAGAGTGATAACTAAGTGGCGCTCCATCCCAGACCCGAACTGGGATCCCAATGCCCATCCCTGACTCCAAGGATAAGGCTCGGGGGTGAAGCAAAACCATCCACTGCCCACTTCTCTAGGCAACTCAAAGGCTGCTGAGAGTTAGATTGGTTTGTAGACCGGGTCATAACGTCCCAACTCAGAGCATCCTGCCCCTCCCCTTCCCCCTCCTCGCTGCACCTCCCAGCCCCAGAGCCCCTCCCACCATAGCCTCTTTCCCATGCCTGGGAGGAGCAGAAGATCTTCGGGCCACAGGCAGAGATGAGGATGGCCCTCTGGGGTCCACAAAATCATCTTGGGGAAGGGGAAGCCCAGAATCACCTGGTCCTCAGCCATCAGGGTCCTGTGGCCACTGCGTGGTCCTGGGCATGTGCCTCCAGGAGACAGGAGCAGGCCTGAGTCCGCAGAGCTGGAGGAGGAGACTGGAGCACAGAGGAGGGTCAGTTCTTGCCCAGACAGACAGACAGATGATTTCCCGAAGATGCCTCATGACAGGGGACTCTAGTCTCCCAGGAGCTGGAGCAAAGGCTCCAGACGGGCTGCCCGAGGCTCCCATTCCACACCAACAACCGCTAGCAATCAGGAGGCTCAGCTCACTGCACCTACATAACAGCTCTGAAAGACTAGTTTAACTAGAGTTATCTCCAGAGAAGGAAATAGAGGCACAAGAGGTCAAGGCCCTTGCTCAAGGTCACAGAGAGATCAAGTATCAGAGCGCAATTCAGGCCCAGAAGTCTGGCTGCAGAGCTAAGCCGCGTTTTTATTTTTTTAATTTTATTTACTTTTTTTAAGCCGCCTTTTTAGTCTTACTTTTTTTTCTTGTGGTAAAATGCATATAACATGCGATATAACATTTTAACCACTTTAAATGATACAGTTCAGTGGCATTTAGGACGTTCACAGTGATGTACAACCATCACCACGATCTGGCTCCAGACTGTTTTCACCATCGCCCTAAAAGGAAACCTTATACTGTTAATCAGTCACTACCAAATCTCCCTGTTCTGTCCCAGCCCTCCAATGCCAGCCTCTGATAACTACTCATCTTTTTTTCTTTTTTAAAAAGATTTGTTAATTTATTTTACAGAGAGGGGAGGGGCAGAGGGAGAGGGAGAGAGAGTCCCAAGCTGACTCTGCACTGAGCGCAGAGCCCAACTCTGGGCTCAATCTCACGACCCTGAGATCATTCACCCGAGCCGAAACCTATCAGTCACTTAACTGACTGAGCCACCCAGGTGCCCCTCATCTTTCTGTCTTAATGGATTTGCCTATTCTGGACATTTCATATGAAGGGGATCATATAATATGTGGCCCTTTGTGTCTGGCTTCTTTCATTTAGCATAACGTGTTCCAGATTCATCCATGTTGCACCACGTATCAAGGCTTCATTCCTTTTTATGGCTGAATAGTATTCTGTGGCATGGATCTACCCCTTTTTTGAAGAGCTCCTTCTTTTTTTTTTTTTTTAATAGGACGTGGTGCCCAATGCATGACCCTGAGATCAAGACCTGAGCTGAGATCAAGAGTTGGACACTTAACCGACTGAGCCACCCAGGCGCCCCTGCAGAGCTCCTCCTATCTGCCTTACAAATCCTGCATAAGGATCCTGATCTCCCACTTAAGATGTCTGAAGAAAGGTTCCATCTGCTAGAATAAAGTTTAAAAAAAATCCCTGCAAAAAAAAAAAAAAAAATCTCTGCCAAAGAAAAATCGGTGTTTGGACTATGGTCACTTCCATCCATTCATCAAATATGCTCTGAGACTCATGTGAGAGTGACAGGCTCATCTGAGGGCAGAATAATGAGCGAGATGAGGCTCTGCCCTAAAGGGGCTCCCTGCCTGGTGGGGGAGACAGGCCTGGACATAGGCCAGGTGGTGGGGTGAACAATGGCCCTACTCCTGTATCTTGTGGACGAACGTGGGATGTGATTAAGTTAAGCACCTCTAGGTAGGAAGATTATCCTGGATTATCTGGGTGGGTCCTAAATGCAATCATAAGTGTCCTTAGAAGAGAGAGGCTAGGGGCTATTTGACCTGGAGGAGGCGGCCACGTGAGGGAAATCAAGAGAAGCAGAGTTAGGGAGAGAAGACCCTGCCTCTGGCTTTGAAGCTGGAGGAAGAGGCCTCATCTAAGGAATGCAAGCAGACTCCAGAAGCTGGAAAAAAAGGCAAGGAAACGGATTGTCCCCTAGAGCCTCAGGGGGGAGCACCGCTCTGCTGACACCTCGATTTCAGCACGGTGAAACCCACTGCAGGCTTCTGACCTCCCGAACTGTAAGAGAACACATTTGTGTTGTTTGAAGCCACCAAGATTGTGGTAACTTACAGCAGGAAGGGAAACTAACACAGTCCAGAAACGAAAAGAGGTGGCCTCACACGTGTTTCCAGTTACACAGGAACACAAGCAGCTGAAGGCTGAGACCAGCGGGCGAAATTCTGATGAGGAAATGAGAAGCAGAGTCTTACAGACTCTCCCCTATCTCCTCGCCAGTCACTTAATCATTACAAAAAGAAGGTCACTTCAGCGCGGAGACGCCTGGCAGACACCACTGCAGCCAAGTGATCAAGACTGACATGGCCTGTGATGGACAAACAGGCTTCTGATCTGATGAGGACACAGCATCACGCCCAAGGTACTCCCACCAAACCTAAATCTAATCATGAGGAAACACTGATCAAATCCAGACCAAGGGACATTCTGGAAGTGCCTGGTCTGTAATCTTCAGAATTGCCAAGACCATCAAGATCAAAGAAAGACTGAAGAACTGCGTCAGGTTCACGGAGACTAAAGAGACCTAACTTTAGTTAGGGATTTTCTTTTGCCATTAAGTACATTATTGGGACATTTAGCAAAATTTGAGGGTCTGCAGATTAGCTAATAGTCTGTATCTATGTTACTGTCCTGATATGATCATGGTGCTGTGGTCTTGGAAGATAATGGCCCTGTTTTTAGAAACACACAGACTCGTGGGTAAGGGGGGCGCGCAGACACACAGAGGGGGACTGAACGGGGGTTGGGATGGTGGCGGGGGGGAGAAATCAGAGAGAGATTAGAGACCCAGAGAAAGGGTAGCATGCTCAGGATAAGGACAGAGACGGAGGGTGTGATTGTGCAGAGTACGCGGGGGCTTTCGGGTCAGACACCCCGGATTGTGATCCCAGGCCGACCACCGTGACCTGCGAGAAGCCGCGGAGTCTGTTTCTTCACCTGCGAAGTGAGGAAACGCATCGTCTCCCTCCTGGGAGATCGCAGCAGTTCCGCGCACGCCTGACTCCTGGCAAACAGCAGGCGCCCAATTCCTGCGCGCTGAGATCGTCCGAAGCCGCGCGGGTGGCAGAGGCGCTCTGGGGCTACCTCGCGAGCGATAGGAGGGGGCGGGACACCGCCCACAGCGCCCACCCAGGCGCGACTCGGGCCCGCCTCCCTGAGCGCTCGCGGGCCTGCCCCGCTCGGCCAGCACCCACACGCTCCGGCTCCCGGCCGCCAGGTAGGGACTCACCTGTGCGCCCCCGCGGGTTGCGCAGGGCGGCCAGGCCTTCCCTCCCTCTGGCGGGCCGCGGAATGCGCCTGCGCGGTCGCTGTCTCGGAACTATCAAGCCCTGGTTCTTTAAACGCGGTTTCGCAACTGGACTACATTTCCCAGAAACCATTACGGGCTCACGCTCCTCCCGAGCTAAAGTCTCTAAAGGCGGGGGGAATGCTGGGAAATGGAGTCTGCGAGTACGACGTGGGGCCGAAGGGAACATGGTATTGAGAAATTTCTGGCTGTACTGACCCGGCGAATATACCCATTATAGCCAGTCTTTTTGTTGCCCTTCACAGGAGGGGACGTCATAGCCCATTTAACCCATCTAACGAAGTTTCCTCTTTAGCTGAAGTCCACAGGACACGTAGAAGTTGGCCCCATCTAAATTGATGGCGAACAAATTGAGCCTCTGTCACTAATTACTTACTACCCCTGGGCATCCGCTTCCTGTTTGCCTCAGTTTCACCTATCACCTCTTAAAGGGTGGTGTGATAAAGGAAACAGACCCCTAAAGTGGGAGCTGGAAGATGTATATCCAGGAATGCAAGGATGGTTTGATATTGGGCTATCATATAATTTGCTAATTGATATATCAAAGTAATACCATCACATCCATGGATATGAAAAGGGTTTTGAAAACCTTCAGTAATAAGCCATTTCTGCATAAAGTTAATATATTTAAGAATAGGTCCATCTTGAATAGTGATGACAACAATCTTTTTTTTAAAAAAAGGATTTTATTTATTTGAGAGAGAGAGAATAGGTGTCAGAGGGAGAGGGAGAATCAGACCCCCCACTGAGCAGGAAGCCCAACCCAGGCCCCATCCCAGGACCCTGAGATCATGACCTGAGCTGAAGGCAGACGCTTAACTGACTGAGCCACCCACACACCCCAGTAATGACAACAATCTTAAGGAGTTCCTTGCTTCTCCCTTGTTTTTAATTACATACATATCATCAAAACCCCGTATCAGGCTTAATGCTAAAAACCAAAACATCCCCATTAAAGTCAGAACAAACTGTCCAGCATGACCACTTTTGGAAGAACTGTCAATGCAGTTAGACAAGAGAAAGAAAAGGTATCATTGGAACAGAGAAGTCTGGGTTGTCATTCTTCTTTAAATATGATATGATTGCTATGTTGGAAATCAGAGAATCAAATGAAACACTAAGATAAGCCATAGATAATTATGTAAAATTACTGGGTACAAGGTTAATAAAATCCCATAGGTTTTCTCTTTTCAACAAAGAATGATGATAAATCTAATGAAAAAAGGGGTTATTTGGATTTTAGTGCCATATTTGCCTGATAGATTGTAATCTCTTTGTGATCTGGAGCAGTTGTCTTCCACTCTGTACCTAGGTTTTCCTCTCTGTAATCCCTCATTGGGATAATGTGTGGCAAATAGCTCTTCTTCAAAGCCTTTCTCCTGCTTTCTGTGCACACAGCTAGACTACATTTCCCAGCCTCCCTTGCAATCCGGGGTGACTATGTGACTAAGTTCTGGCCAATAAAGTGAGAGAAGTGAACATGCATGCCAAGCCCAGACCTGGCCCATTGAAACCTCTCACTTGTCACCTTCCACAGTCTTTTCCTTTCTGTGGATGTAGATGGAGACTATGACCCTGGAAGTCCTATGTTGAAAATGGAAGGAGCCTAGGGGCGCCTAGGTGGCTCGTTGTTAAGCATCTGCCTTCGGCTCAGGTCATGATCCCGGGGTCCTGGGATCGAGCCCCGCATTGGGCTCCCTGCTCGGCGGGAAGCCTGCTTCTCCCTCTCCCACTCCCCCTGCTTGTGCTCTCTCTCTCGCTGTCTCTCTCTCTCTCTGTCTCAAATAAATAAATAAAATCTTAAAAAAAAAGAAAAAAGAAAAAAGAAAATGGAAGGAGCCTAGATCCCTGAATTGTCACTTGGAGGGGGCCAGCTCCAATCAGAAACCAAATAATAAAAAGTTAGTTTCAGTTATATGGACTCAGGGGATTGATTAGATAAATGATGGTATATCCGGCCTATGAAATGTTATCGAGCCTGAAATAATTATGATCAGGACACAATAACATGGGGAAATACTTGTGAATGAAAGTTAAAAGAAGAAAAATTACAAAGTTATGTATCTTTCATGTTTATAAAGATGTAAAATATATGTATACACATGAGTAAAAGCTAGATGAACCATTGTCAAAATGAAATAAGATCAGCTGTCACTTAGTGACAACATGTAGTGGGCTTTATTAATTTATTTAACTCATACAACCACCCTGGGAAGATGTGTCCAACAGCCCCAGGGAGACCTTTGCAGCCCCAAGGCTCAAAGATCCAACCAGCGACAGTGGGTCCAGGGAAACCCCTCTTCTCATCGCCAGGCTCCCCGGCTCTGCTGCCTCTCCATGCCCATGAACTTGGCCCTGGCTCAAGCCTTGTCCTTGTCCCTAGAGCTTCACTGTAATCTCATCTCAAACCTCCTGGCCCCCAGTGTCTCCCCTCCAGTATGTCCCCCACACACATCCCAGAAGAGTCTTTCTTTCTTTTCTTTCTTTTCTTCCTTTCTCTTTCTTTCTTTCTTTCTTTCTTTCTTTCTTTCTTTCTTTCTTTCTTTCTTTCTTTCTTTCTTTCTTTCTTTCTTTTCTTTCTTTCTTTCTCTTTCTTTCTTTTCTTTCTTTCTTTCCCTCTTTCTTTTCTTTCTCTTTCTTTCTTTCTTTCTCTTCTTTTTCTTTCTTTCTTTTTCTTTCTTTCTTTCTATAAAGATTTATTTATTTATTTTAGCTGGGGAACACACACGAGCATGGGGGAGGGGGAAAGAGAGAAGGAGAGAAGTGGACTCTGTGCTGAGCACAAAGCCTGACACAGGGCTTGATTTCATGACCCATGAGGTCACAACCTGAGCCAAAATCAAGAGTCAGATGCTTAACCGACTGCACCTCCCAGGTGCACCCCCCTCCCCCCCAGAATGGTCTTTCTGCACGAGAGCAGATCCAGTCCTTCCTCTGGCTGGCACTGCCCTCAGCAAAGTGTCCAGGCCTTAGCCTGGTACCTGAAGCCCTGTGAGCCTGGAGCCTGCCTTGCTTCACTTCATGACACTCTCTCTTAATCAGCTCAGGTGGCCATAACAAAATACCACAGACTGAATGACTTAAACAACAGAAACTTATTTCTCACAGTTCTGGAGCCTGGAAGTCCTAGATCCCGGAGCCAGCATGGTTGATTTCCGGTGAGACCTCTCTTCCTTGCTTGTAGATGGCCACCTTCTCGATATATCCTCACATGGTTTTTCCTTGGTACAGGAGCCTGTGGAGAGAGAGCTCTGGTGTCTCTTCCTCTTTTTATAAGGACATTAGTCCTGCTACTATGGGTCTTGTCCTACATTAGTCCTACTAGCTATGGGTCTTGTATGGGTTACTTAAATCCTCCTTCTAGGTGTCCTTGTCTCTAAAATGCGGGAGCAATGCCTTCTTCATTGGGTAGTCATGCAAGTTAAATGAGCTCAGTGACACATGTCACTTTCAACTGAATCTCATTGGCTGAAGCAAGTAGCATGGTCACAACTGAATTCATATAGCAATCCCAGGGAAGGGTCCTGATTGGTCCTTCTTGGGTCTTAGGCCCACCCCTTGGACCAATCACTATTGCTAGGATTGGGGTACATGATAGAGACATGGTTACAGGCAGTTAGGCCCTAGTGTGATATGTGTGCTTGATGGGGATAGCCCAGGGCAAGGTATGAGCACAGATGAGGGCCTCCAACCCACTCTGGGCAATTAGGGAGGACTTTCGGAGGAGGTCTCATCTTGGCTGTAGCTTGAAAGATAAGAACCAATGGACTAAGAGGCATAAACGTGACCAGTGAAGGCAGAGAATGAGGTGGGCTGTTGCAGGCAGAGGGAACAGAGTACAGAAGCCTAGAGGAGAGAAAGAGATATAAGGAGCTCTTTGTGGCTGGCATGCAAGTGTGGGATGTGGAAGAGTGCTATGGATTGAATGTTTGTTTCCCCCAAAATTCTTATGTTGAAGCCCTAACTCCCAATGTGACTTTATTTGGATATAGGGCATTTGGGGAAGTAATTAAGCTTAAATGAGGTCAAAAGGGTAGGGCCCTGCTCCAATAGGATTTGATGTTCTATAGAAGACAATTGGCACAGTGCTTTACAGGTAGGACCCTGTAGCAAGGGCCACAGAGCATAATGGTTAATCCCACTTATTCACTGAAAGTCATTAACCTCTCTGTACCTCGGTTTCCTCATTGTACCTAAGGAGATAATAAATACCCAAATAAATGACATTTGAATAGGTTGCTATAACTAAAGCCATTACAACAGAATGTTACAGAAAACACCACCTTCTGTTTGCTATCAATATTATTGACATCAAATATTATTTTTATTTTTATTTTTTTTTAAGATTTCATTTACTTACTCGACAGAGAGAGCGAGCGAGCGAGAGCAGGAACACAAGCAGGGGGAGTGGGAGAGGCAGAAGCAGGCTTCCCGCCGAGCAGGGAGCCCGATGTGGGGCTCGATCCCAGGACCCTGGGATCATGACATGAGCCAAAGGCAGACGCTTAACGACTGAGCCACTCGGGCGCCCCTCAAATATTATTTTTAAAAGTTATTAATACTTCCCACCTCTTGACCTTCGTATGTGCTGTTCCCTCTGTCCGGAACGTTCTTTTTCTCTATTGCTCTTGGAAAACTGCATTTCTTGCTACCAGCTCTTACAGCCATTCCTATGGGAAAGTTTCCCCTATACCCATCCAGCCCAGCTGGAGCTGGTAAGTCAACTCCCTCCCGGGGTTCCACCCGAACCTAGCGCTGATATTATAGTAACTGTATTGTAATTATTGTAACTGTCTCTCCTGCCCCAGATTGCGCTCTCCGAGAGCATTCATCACACTATAATTTCTGCACGATTTAATTATCCTTTTATTGTGCACTGCTCCCAGGAAATTCACAGAAAGTTAAGGGCGTAGCTGGACTTGTAGCGTGAAGAAATGTAAGAAACCAAAACAACACTGCTACCTAAGCAAAAAGCATTTTAGGGCCACCAACTTACGACCCCCAGGCCTCACCGGAGTGGGCTTGGGGCAGGACACCAGCTTAAGAAGTGAACGTGAAGTCCGGCATCTTTGACTTGTCTGCAGTAGCCTCGCCTCCCAGCGAGCATGCTCGGTGGGGGTGACGTCATGCGTGCCAGGAGTGACGTCACCGAGGCGACAGCATCCGTTGCCTTCGGAGGGCGCCTGCGTGGTAGTGGGAGTGGGGGAGCCTGGAGACTACCATTTCCAGACTGCTCTGGGTCGGAGCCTCTGCTCTTCCAAACCGCCCTAATCCAAGGGCTCCTTACTGCGCATGTGCCAAAACCGGTATCTTGGCAACGGAGGACTGGAGTCGGGCTCTTCGAGTGCATGCCCCACCCCACCTTTAACTAGAGTGGCTCTGTAGTATCTATGGCAACGGGGGAGTTGCAGGGGGAGAGGATTCTGGGAAATGTAGTTAATTAGAGAATCTAGCGAGCTCTAGCTACACTTAACATTTCATTTGCCAATAATCTCTAGCATAAAAAATATAAGCAACACTCAGCCCCAGATGTTTCTCTGTCACTTCACAATGATAGCAAAACATGTCTTGGGTTGGTCCTCAGTATTCGAAAAAATTAGTTGCCTGCACTACTTATGGAGAGATTTCACATTTAAAAAAATCTGAATTTCTGGGTTCTCTTGAGAACTCTGAAGATCTGAAAACACTGGGCTGTTATTTCACCGCGACCGCAATAGAATGGAGCTGAGTACTTTCTATCCTCCGTGGATGCGACCTGCAGTTCACTTTATCTTCCTGGACCCATCAATATTTGGGGTTTCCATCCCAGACCCTGGAAAAACCACCAAGCTCCTTTCCCTGGCATTTAAAGGCCCTCAGTATATGGATCAGTATCATTTTTGCAGGCTTCCTCCCCTTTCCGCCAACACTACCATCCTCATTTATTCCACAAATATTTACTGAGAGCCTGCTCTGGGCCAAGCCTTGTGCTGGGCACCGAATCTTTAGCTAAATTTGGTTTTTCTTATCAACGCCCATCCCTCCCACTGATGGGGTTTTGGAATATAGGCGAGGTTCGGTGCGGTGGAGTCCGGAGCCGAGGACCAAGAAAGAATTCTTGAGACATCTTTGGTGCAAAATGGTGGTTCATTAAAGCCCGGGGACAGGACCCGTGGGCAGAAAGAGCTGCTGCCCCGGGGTTGTGAGGGGTGGCTGATTATATACTATGGGGTTGGGGGAGGTAAGGAAAAAGGGAGATTTCTGAAATAACTTTCATATGCTAAAGAAGACTCACAGGATACCCGAGGCCTTGCCATTGTCAGATTAAGGTTGTTTACCCCTCTAGTGAGGCATTAATAGTAGGGAACTTCCTGGAGGAACATTACACTGCCCACTTCAAGTGTCTGACTGTGGGCTGCAGGTTGTAAAGACATTTAATTGTATTTACATTCCCCTCTGGAAGCTATTGCTAAGGCTTTTTTTTTCTTTCAAAGATTTTATTTATTTGACAGAGAGAGCACAAGCAGGGGAGCGGCAGGCAGAGGGAGAGGGAGAAGCAGGCTCCCCGCTGAGCAGGGAACCTGATGTGGGACTCGATCCCAGGACCCTGGGATCAAGACCTGAGCTGAAGGCAGACGCTTAACGACTGAGCCACCCAGGCGTCCCTTGCTTTTGTAAGTAACCTGAGGGAGACTCATATCTTGTCGTCGGATTGTGATCTCTGTAAGTTAACTATTTGTTTTTCCTTTAGGGCAGCCAGGAGTGCCTGAGGAATGTCACATATACCCCATGGTGGGGGGTGGGGGTGGTGTCAGCTTCTGCTTTATCCTCAGCTTGCCCTCTGTTCCCTCATCACACCAAACATCTTCATTATCCAGATCCTGAATGAGATAGCAATAGTTTTGCTAGCAAGTTCAGAAACAGAAGGATACTATGTTATCCAAATTTATTTGCTTTCTTACTTGGGGTTAGCAGGTAGCAAGAGTTCAGATAGCAAAAGATTTACATGAAAATGTATCTGAATCTATTCAGGAACACAGAGGGTGAGAATTTAGTTCAGAGAGGGAGGGGAACGTGTATTCTCTGCGTTGACTACTGCTGTCCCTCTTCCAGACCATCCTTGAGGGACCCACTATGGTGTTATCTCCTTGAGGATGCATTCCTCCTTTCAAGCTCTCATTGTAGGTTGTCTATTACTCTTGAAGGCTCAAATCACTTCTACTTTGATGTAGGGTAACTGGTACCTACAGATGAGTGAGACCTTGTCCCAACCCTTGAGGAGCACCCAGTTGGGTATCCTGAGCTAGACACCACCTGGGAGGAGGGTCCTCCAGAAACTGACAGAGACATTGAGGAATTTGTCATGGACTTTATTAAACTTTTTTTCCTTTCCCCTTACAGACCCCCACACCACCGCCCTACTGCAGCAGGAGTTTTCGGTTTTGCCTGTACATAATAGCCCTGGTCAGAGAGAAAAAGCCTGGAGGTTACAAAGAGAACTTCAGGTCCCTCCAGGTCAACCATCCCCCCCCTCCAAAAAACCCACTTCTCTCCAATCATCAGCCTTATTTGGTTCAGCCTGTGACATCACGGGTATCTGGGCAGATTTCCAGGGTTCTCAGCCAATCAGTGTTGGTACATGAATGAGGAGGAGAGAAAATTTGGGACTGGGAGTGAGGGTAAAATGTGAAAACAGAAAGAGTGGGAAAGACTGGAGGAGACTCTGAAAGACACAGACATAGGGCGAGAGACTCATGGAGAAGGGAAAGACAGAAGGAGAAGGAAATGAGGAAAAGAGAGAAGCAGGTGTGCTGAATTGAGCTGTGTCCCCCCGCCCTGCCCGCTCCCCCCAGATATATCCAAGTCGTAATCCCCAGGACCTGTGAATGTGACCTTGTTTGGAAATAGGGTCTTTGCGGATGTAATTAAGTTAAGGTAAGATGAGATCATTCGGGATTTAGGATGGACCCTACATTCAAAGACTGGTGTCCTGATAGGAGAAGGAGAGGGTGATCAGAGACATAGATGTGGAGGAAAAAGCCATCTGAAGAGGGGAGATGGGTGGGCAGAGATCGGAGGGAAGCCATGAGCCAAGGAATACCAAGGATGCCATAGAGACAGAGGGGCAAGACAAACCTTGAGCAAGAGGCTTAGGGAGAGAGAAACAAGATTCGAGACAGAAATAAAGACCTAGCGAAGAAAGGGGGGAGAGGTTCGAACATGGGGGAGGGGGAGAGAGCAGTGGGGAAGGTACTGGAGAAAGAGAGGGGAGGTGGGAGGGATTCAACCTGGGAGGCAGGGTGGGGGGGACAGCAGGATTGAGACTGGGACAGGGGAGGGGAGGAGAAAGCCCAGTGGGAGAGGCAGAGAGAGGGAGAGAGAAGGGGACACAGACCGAACAAGCTCACAGTGGGAGCAGACATTCATTGTGCTGAGTGCTGATTTAACTCACCACCAGGCGCTGGGAAAGGAGGGTGAGGGGCAGGTGGAGAAGGCAGAGACCTACAGAAAAGGGGCCGGAGGGAAGAGGAGAGGGGCTGGAGGGGGCGACAGGTAGGCAGAGAGGAGGGTGAGGTCCACGTCTCCCCTCGGCACCATAGGCTCAGTGCTTGGGGCCCAATGGAAATGTTTTCATTTTAACCACTTTGAAAAACAGAACAGAATAAATTAATATAACGACAATGGTGAAGAATAATATATAATAATGAATTCAGCTCGGATGACATCTGTCTTCATCCAGCACATGCAGGAAATACAATTTTTAATGTATTTTTCTTTATGGAGGAAGAGACCCAGAGAGGCAAAAGTGCTGAGGACCCAGGAAAGACATAAGGTGGTCCAGGGGTGAGAAGAAGAGGAGGTGAGAGAGAAGGAGAGATGGACAGACAGAGATGGGGGCTGGGAAAAGAAGAGATGGAGAGAAGGAAGGAGAGGCAGAGACAAAGTGAGTGAGGAGGAGATTCCCAAATGACACCGTGGCTGATACAGGGCAGGGACATTTTTGTGGGGCCCGGTGGGGCATTTGGGAGCCTCAGGAGAGGGCAGGGATGACTCACGAAGCCACGATGACCCCGAAGGCAAGAATAGCCAGAAAAACAGCAATGACAGCACCACCATTCTGCAGGTTCTCCCCCTCCTTCTGGTACTGCAGGGCCACGCGGGGCTGCCCGTCAACTGGTGGGGTGGGGGAGACAACCCTGACTTCCAAGTCACCACCCTTCCTTGGCCTGGCACCCACACCCACCTGCTCACCCAGCAACCTCAGCCTCTCACTCCCTCCTCCCTACCTGTCCCCCCTGTCCTCTCCTGGGGTCTGACTGCATTCATCCATTCCTCAAATTCTGTGTCCCAGGCACTGTTTTAGGTGCTCTGGATACCTCCGTGAACCCCACTGGCAAACATCTCTGCCCTTGCGGCACCGACAGGCTACCCAGCACACCCCAGTGACAGCGAAGAGCCCAGTGCTAAATACGACTCGTTGGCTAGGTGGTGGGAGGAGGACGTGGGTCGTTCGACTGCCCATGAACGTGAAATGCAAAATTCTGACAATCTCAAGACAAGACGAAAGTCAACCTGCATCTTAGCTGGGGACCCTGAAGATCCTTGGGAGTCCCATTTGGCATCTTCCAATCGTCCCCTCCCCCCGACTCTTTCATTCTGTCAGCAGAGCCTCCTGGCTCCACCTTCAGCAGGTATCCAGCGTCTGATCCACCTCCTGGGCTATCGACCTGGTCCAGGCTCCTATCAAAGCTCCTCCCCCCGGGGTTCTCCGCTTCTCCTGGCCCTACAGTTCCCCACATGGCCGCCAGAGGGCGCTCGTCAAACACCTAAGCCCTCTCCAGTGCCTCTTCCCGCAGAGCTTTCCCTAAACTCGCCTCTCATTCAGATTAAAAGCCTAAATCCTCACCACGGCCCCCCAGGCCCTGCACAATCTGGTCACCATGTGACTAGCTAGCTACTATACCCTTCTTCATTCATTTGGCTCTGGCCACACTAGCCTCCCTCTCGTTGCTCAACCATGTTGGGTCCTTGCGCTTGCTGTTCCCTCTGCCATTCACACTGTTCCTTACTCCCTCACTTCCTCTAGATCTCAAACACCACTTCTTTAAAGAGGTCCTGCAATCTGCACTCTCTAAACTAGCACCGCCCCTCCCTTACCCCCAGGCACTTTCTTTCAAACTCTTCGGTTTTGTTTTCATTAGGGCACACTTGCAATCTGGAATCAATCCATTTATTCGTTCCTGTAATTGTCTAACAGTGGTTCTCAGCTGGGGACAATTTTGCCCCCCAGGGGTCATTTGGAAAGGTCTGGAGACTAGAAATGATTGTCATGACTTTGGCTAGGGGAATACTACTGGCATTTAGTGGGGTAGAGGCTAGGAGTGCTGCTGAACCATCCTACAATATGCAGGACAGCCCTTATAACAAAGACTATCCAGCCCCAACTGTCAGTATTGCCAAGGTTGAGAAACCCTAGTTAACCCTTCACCCCATTAAAATGTGGGCAATATGAGCCATCTGTCTTCCATTCTGCTAATCCTCAGTTTGGGGGCATAATGGGGTACTCGAAATACCTGGTAGTTTAACCACCATCCTAAAGGAGCAAATGGACAAATCCTCTTTGCAACTAGTCATTGTCTTGGGGGGGGAGGGGGGAGGTGATAAGAGAAACTCTTCTAGATTTAAAAAAAAAAGTGGAAAAAACCCTACAGTTCAATTATATGAGAAGTCCTTTCATTGGGTCCTGGTTTGTACGAATCAGCTGCGAAAGCTATTTTGGGGACAATTAGGGACGTTGCAAAAGGATTTAGAATTACTTGATATTGAAGACTTGTTGCTAGGTTTTTTGGGTGTGAGAATGGCATTATGGTTACGTAGGAAATGTCCTTATTTTTAGAGGCACACACTATTTATGGGTGAAATCTCACAATGCTTGATTTCTTTTAAAATACCATGGCAATGGGGCGCCTGCCTGGCTGGCTCAGTTGGCAGAGAATGTGACTCTTGATCTTGCAGTTGTCAGTTTGGGTATAGAGAGATTACTTTAAAAAAAAAATACCATGGCAATAAATAAGTAAAGCACATGTGGAGGAATGTCCATTGTCAACATAATTTGATAGAAAGTGCTGCTTTAGAAAGTGTGATCAGGGAGTCATCTTTGAGGAGGTGAACTTGAAGACTTTACTGAAATAAAGGAGTGAGAGGAACAGTGTGAGAGAGGGAACAGCATGACTATCCAATCTTGATGGATATATGGGGGTTCACTGTACTATTCTCACTGCTATAAGGATATACACTTTAAAAATCTCTGGGGGCGCCTGGCTGGCTTGGTCAGTGATGCGTGCAACTCTTGATCTTGGGTTGTAGGTTTGAGCCCCACATTGTGTGTACAGATTATTTAAAATTTAAAAAATATTTTTAAAAAATCTCTGAATGAATGAATGAGTGAGTGAATGAATTCAGCAGATCCTTCTGGACTCCCCAGGTATGACACTGGTGAAAAAGAAAAATGTTTTTTCTAGCACCTGCCATTCTGGTATTAGAGACATTTTAAAGTTACAGAGGAGTTTTCCCATTTAACAGTAGGCGGGAAGCAAATTTCAGAATGTGGAACAACATCTGGGCCACACTGTAAGCAAGTGGTAAGTGCAGGATTCAAGGTTATATGTGGGAGATCTCAAAACCCCTATCTGCTGGGTCATGGCTGTCTTCATCTCTCACGCATCTCTGTCTTCCCCTGACCCCCAGGAGCTTACCAAAACAGTACTTTTTTTTGATACACCTGGGCCTGATCTTCTGGCAATGTAAACACTCTAAGACTTCTTCTTTTAGCAAGCCTGGAAAGGAGGGGAGGGAGAAGTACGATGAGGGCAGATATCAGAGGTCTGGCAAGGGGCAGGAAGCAGAGGGGAAAGAGAAGGGAGAGTTCCTTGGCCCTCCCGAATTTGGAGGTCCCATGTGCAGCAGAGGAAGCTGAGCAAAATGCACTGATTCACATTAAAAATAATTTTTAGGGGTGCCTGGCTGGCTCAGTCGATGGAGGGTGTGACTCTTGATCTCGGGGTTGTAAGTTTAAGCCCCACATTGGGTGTAGAGATTACTTAAAAATAAAATCTTAAAAATAAAATAAAAATTTTGAGGGCGCCTGGGTGGCTCAGTCGGTTGAGTGTCTGCCTTCGGCTCAGGTCATGATCCTGGAGTCCCAGGATTGAGTCCCGCATCGGCTCCCTGCTCAGCAAGGGGTCTGCTTCTACCTCTGTCCTTCTCCCCCAACTCGTGCTCACGCTCTCTCTCAAATAAATAAATGAAATCTTAAAAAAAAATAAAAATTTTTATATAATCATTGAAGAGTTGAATTGAGTTGCAGTTGTCCAGTTGACCAACATTTGTTTGTAGACATTTAATTAATTAAACAAATATTTTCTTAAATGTCTACAAACAGGATGCTTTCATTTCTATATTCCTGTTTTGCATCCCCCTGTACATAACAGTGTGGCGAGATGCTCACTCATCTGTCTCCGCCTCTTCCGGCCACACAAAAAGACTACATTTCCCAGGCTCCTTTGCAGTAGGTTGCAACCATGTGACCAGAGTTCTGGCCAATGGAAAGTGGGATGCGGCTGAGGGATGCGGTCAATTCCCCAGCCAGGACAAACAAGTTCCCATAGGAGTTTTCCCTATTGTCTCTCCCTTCTGAAGTTAGCTTAGAAGCCACAACATAGGTGCAGCCTATATCCCTGGGCTACCGCTTGGAAGAAAAGTTCAACTCTCGGAATGCCTGGGTAGCTCAGTCGGTTAAGCGTCTACCTTCAGCTCAGGTCATGATCCCTGCCTCTCCCTTGGCCTGCTGCTCTCCCTGCTTGTGCTCTCCCTCTCTCTGGCAAATAAATAAAATCTTTTAAAAAAGAAAAGTTCAACTCTCAAAGGAATTTGGGTAAGAGAGAAATAAATCTTTTGTTAAACCACTGAGACGTGGGGTTTATTGGTTACTGTGACCCGCTTATCCCATCCTAACATCCCCCCAAAATACTTTTTTGCAGGTTGCAACCACTTCCATAAGCCCTCAAAACTCAGATATCCCTAGATACTATAGCTTTGGGGAGGGGGAACCACCAGATAGAGTAGGTGATAGTGGGGCTTGATTTGGGGGAGATAGGGTAAAGAGGTGCGGAGGGGTAGAGAAGGGAGGGACAGAAAACAAATCCAGGACTCACGACAAATTTTGCGATGGCAGGCTGCAAGAGAAAAGAGCTGAAGTGAGTTAAGTCGGGACAGCAATTTGAGAATTTAATGGGAAGGGACCAGGGGAGGGAGAAGTGAATCTGGAAACCAGAGCAGGGAATATTGGGGAGAGGCAGAGAAGGCTGAGTCACAGGGGAGGTGAGCAAGGAGTCTGGGAGAGAAAGTGGGAGAAGGGGATGAAGTGATAATGGGGG
Source organism: Halichoerus grypus (assembly GCF_964656455.1). Taxonomy (NCBI): domain Eukaryota; kingdom Metazoa; phylum Chordata; class Mammalia; order Carnivora; family Phocidae; genus Halichoerus; species Halichoerus grypus. The sequence continues at coordinate 54,656,878 of NC_135726.1, forward strand.
AGGGGGGAAGGGGCTTGATGGAGAGAGATGCTGCACCTTTCAGTTCATACGATTTTAAAACTTTCTTGAGTTCCTTGATCACTCTCTCCCTGACAGCCACCAGCTCCTCCAGCAGAGGCCCATCTGAGGAGAGAGAGAAAGAGAAAGAGAGAGAGAGATCCTTGTGGGGTGGGAGGCACCCAGCAAGCCCACCCCATCTGCAGCTTCAAAGAGATGAGGAAACCCCTTTTCATTCACCAGGAGTAACCAAGACTGGGTATTACTCAGGTCCACTGGGCAAATCTGTGGCCTGGGAGGTCTTGCATCTACCTTCTGATCCACTGTGGGGCCCTAGGACAAACCACCTTCCACTGGCCTCAGTTTTCTGATCTGGTAAGTAGTAGAATGGACTTGGTCACCTCTCCTTTCCTTTCCTCTGACCTGCTCTCCTCTCCACTCTGTCTACACTCACTCCTTCATCCAGCTGATTTCATCCAGCTTCATGGCTTTGTATATTACCTAGACCTGCACTGTCCAATATGGCAGCCACCAGCCCGCATGGCTGCCGAGTACTCGAAATGGGCTAGTCTGAATCGAGGTTTGCCGTTAGTATAAAATGCATGCTGGAGTTTGAAGACATGGTATGAATAAAATAACTGTAAAAAACCTCAATAATTTTTATGTTGCTTGCATGTCAAAATGGTCATTTAGGTATTGGGCTAAATAAAATATATAAAAATTAATTTCACCTGCTTCTGTGTATCTTTTTATTTTTATTTTACTAAAAAAGATTTTACTTATTTATTTGACAGACACAGCGCGAGAGAGGGAACACAAGCAGGGGCTAGTGGGAGAGGGAGAAGCAGGCTTCCCGTGGAGCAGGGAGCCAGACGCGGGGCTCAATCCCAGGACCCTGGGATCATGACCTGAGCCGAAGGCAGACGCTTAATGACTGAGCCACCCAGGCGGCCCTTCTGTGTATCTTTTTAAACACCTGGCTACTAGAGAGTATAAAATTACATGTGACTCCTGCTTATGCCTCACATGATATTTCCATGGACAGTGTTTTTCTCTGTATACCAGTTCCCGCCACACTGATCTCCCTCGCCTAGATTGCTCACTGAAGTCCAGATGCATATAGCCAAATACCCCACTTAGGAACTCCACTTGGATGGGCACCTTATACTCAGTAAGTCCAAAGCTGAACCCTGATAGACTCCTCCAAGCCTACTCCCAACCCCTGAGTCTTCTACACCTTAGGAGATGGGAGGTGCCTGATTCTAATTGTTCAGCGCAGTCCTTGGTGCTTTGACTCCTTTTTCTCACATCCTGCATGCAGTCTGTCAACATGCATGTTATATGAACAAAACCTATCTGTCAATATCCAAGATAGGGCGCCTGGGTGGCTCAGTCAGGTAAGTGTCTGCCTTCGGCTCAGGTCATGGTCTCAGGGTCCTGGGATCAAGCCCCACATTGGGCTCCCTGCTCAGAGGGGGTTCTGCTTCTCCTTCTTCCTCTGCTCCTCCCCACCTCTCATGCTCTCTCTCAAATATATAAATAAAACCTTTACAAAAATATATCCAAATTAGATCCAGGAATACTATCTCCCTCTCACCCCATCCCCTGCTACCACCCTGGTTCCAGCCATGATCATCTCTTGCCTGGGCCACTGTGGCAGCTTCTTGCTGGTCTGCCAGGCTCCCCCATGTCCTGCCCAAATCTCTTCTCTGCAACCAGAGGGATGCTCTTAGAACCACAGTAAGCTCATCCATATCCCCCTTCTGCTCAGAGCCCTCCCATGTGACCCAGAATAGAAGCCAAAAGTCCTCACCATGGCCTGGAAGGCTCTACCGCATCTACCCATCCCAGGCCCCTGACCTCTAGGACCTCATCTTCCACATCTCTCCCTCTCTCCACTCCAGCCTCCCTGGCTTCCTTGAAGTTCTGTGAATATGTCAAACATAGGCCCATCTCAGGATTTGCACTAGCTGTTCTTCCTGCTTGCAGCCTTCTACCTCCTGGGGCTTCCTCCCCATCCTTCAGGTCTGCTCACATGCTGACTTGTCAGTGACATCCCTCTTGGCTGCCTGACTTTATACTGCAGCCCCCACCCTACTCCTAGCACCCCCTATCCCCTGGCCCCTGCGTTATTTTCTCCATAGTATTTGTTCTCATTTATATTGTGCAGTAAAGCGTTAACTCAGCAGGTCTGGCTTGTCCAAACCCTGCACATTTTGAAAAAAAGGTTTGGCTCCTCTAAGTCCTTGTAATATCCTGCCTGTGAAGAGTATGTTTCTGGGGGTGCCTGGCTGGCTTGGTTGGTAGAGCATGTGACTCAATCTCGGGGTCGTGAGTTTGAGCCCCACATTGGGCATGGAGCCTACCAAAAAAAAAAAAAAAAGTGTCTTTCTTTATTGGGGGCTTGGGCCATGTGGTAGTGGTTTGACCTCCAGAGGGGCTGGAGACCAAGCAGCTAAGTCAGCCACTTGGGTTCTCGGCACCAACATGACCGACCCCTAAATGATATAATAATAGTCGGTAAAATGATTGGCCAGAGCTCTTCAAAAATGTCAGTGTCATAAAAGACAAACAAATGCATGATCCCAGAGCAGATCAAAGATTGGAAGAAAAGTAGTGGTGGAAGTCATGACTGTGACCATTGGAGAAATTCGAGGACTGGATATTGGATAGTATGGAGTTTGCATTAAACTTCCTAGTTCCACTCATTGTGCAAGAAAATACCCTTCGTTGCTCTTGGGAGATCCCCCATTGAAGAAATTAGGGTTGAAGTATCACTAACTCTTAAAGGGTACACACACACACACACACACACACACACACACACAGAACAAACAAGGCATGTGTTAACATGTGAACAAATGGTGTATAGGGATTCACTGTACTATTCCTGCAACTTTTATAACCATTTGAATTTTTTTCAAAATACAAAAATCACCTTTTTGCAAGGTGAGAGCTTTAATTACTGCTTCCCACTAGAGCTTTAAAATTCCTGATGTTCAGGCCCAACACCTGATATTCTGATTAACTTGGCTGCTGCCTGGGCTTCTGGAATGTTTGAGAAGTTCTCCAGGGGACTCGAACGTGCAGCCTGAGTTGAGACCTGCTGCTCTAAACCTTGTCTGTTAAGGTTCAGATGGTAAATATTTTCAGCTTTGAGGGCTAGATGGTCATTGTCACAACTATTCAGTTCTGCCTTGGAGAGCAAAAGCGACTGTAGACAATATGTAAATTATTATTGTTCTAATAAAACTTTATTTACAAAAACAGGGGGCTGGCAAAAGGATTTGGCCCCCAGCTGTATTTTGCCAACCTCTGCTCTAGGCACAGAGGCCAGATCAGCATCATAATCAGGTAGCAACATAATCTTAATAGCTAACATTTATTGAGCACTTACTGTTTGCCTGGCTTTGTTCTAAATGCACATGCACAAACTCATTTACACTTCTCAGTGCCCATGAGGTGAGCGCTATTATTCCCGTTTTACAGATGAGGAAACTGAGGCACAAAGAAGTTAAACATCCACAGAGCCCTCTACTGCCCTCTGCTGGGGAACGTCATAAGGCCCTCAAATGACTAACCTCCCTGGGGCCACCCAGGGGTGGTGGTTAGGAATATAATGTCTGAGCTGTGTACTTGGGACAAGTCACCTAACTCCCCTGAGCCTCAGTCATCCGCCCTGTAAAGGGCAGATCACAGTAGTACCCACAGTGATGAACTGTCCCTCGACTTTTTTGAGTAAAACACTTAGAACCCTGCCAGACACACACTAAAGGCTATATGCATGTGTTTTGTTTTGTTTTGTCTTTAATATCAAGGGGTGGCGAGGTGGACTCATGGAAAGGGAGGACCGAGAAGGGGGCTGGGAAAAGGCTTTCCCTCTTAGCTCCTACCTCTTAGAGAATTAACCATTAAGTGGCTTGTTTGGTTCTTGATAAAGGACACCACATGTTCCAGGTGATCTATCCCTGGGGGCAAGAGGGGAGGAAATTCCAGTGGGTCCCTCAGAGAGCCAGGGAACACCCCCATCTTCTTCCAGGAATGGTCCCACCTTCCCCTCTTGGGAACGCAGTCCCCAAAGCGTCTGTCTCCCACCCAGCCTCGGGCAACCCCACGGGTCCCTCCCCCTCCCCCAGCCCCCCGCAGTGCCAGGAACCCTCCCCTCTCCAGCACGCACCCACTTTCCCCACAAACGCGTTCAGAGCGTAGTCCCGGAAGAAAGGCCCTTCCATGCCCAGCAGCACGGCCCGGGCACGCGCCTGCAGCTGCTCCGGATGGAAGCGCTCGGGGAGGAGGGCGAAGCGCAGCTGCCTCAGGGTCTCCTGCACCGAGTGGTCACACTGCAGGCAGCCCCAGCCTCCGTGGGCGCTCAGGCCCAACAGCAGCAAGAGGGCTGAGGCCAGAGGCATGGGAGGGCCTTTGTGACGTCACAGAGGGACGCTGGCCGGCCCCACCCCCCAGCTAAGGGCGGGGTCAGAGAGGCGGTGGGGGAGGCACATGTTTGCTGAGCACCTACTATGTGCCAGGCAGGGTTCTCGAAGCTAGGGAGAGAGTCTAGAAAAACAGAGGTCTCTGCCTTGTACCCCTGGGTCTTACATTCATTCAGTCAATGCATATTTATTGAGCACCTACTATGTGCCGGGTGCTGTTCTGGGAGCTAAGGCTAGAGTGGAGAGAAACAGGTGGTCCCTGTTCTTTCGGGACTTACCTTCATGAATTGAACAAATAATTTCTGAGCACCCACTATGTGCCAGGCCTTGTTCTAAGCACCCCCATACAGAGCTGAGGGAAACAGTCTGCTCACACGGAGTTTACATTCATTTGTTCAACAAATAGCAGTGGGGTACGCACTGAATAAGATGGCCGCAGTCTCTGCTCATGGGGTTCCGTCTAGCGGGGGTGGAAGGAGGTGTGTGGGGGAAGAAATGTAAAACCAGTAAACAGATCAGTAAATAAGAATGACAACCTACAGTAAGCCCTGGGGAGCAAATAAGCAATTTGAGATGCTAGAGTTTCTTGGGGTGCTGGTGCCCCAAGAGCAGTGGTTTGTCTGTTGGGTTCCCTGCTCTGGTTCAGTGCCTGGCACCTACCAGGTGCTCCATAGATACTTATGGAATTCCATGAATCCACAGGGGATTTGTGTTTTCATAGGTTACTTGTATCATGAAAATCTCCAAAGCTAGAGAAAAGTTGTGGGAATGGTAAACACTTGAAGGTGCCATGATGACACTCTTCATTCATTGGATTTTCCTCTCCATATGTGTAAGATACTATATAGAGATTAATTATATTTTAATTTCTAGGGGCACCTGGGTGGTTTAGTTGGTCAGGCATCTGACTCTTGATCTCAGCTCAGGTCTTGATCTCAGGGTCATGGGTTCAAGCCCTGCATAGGGCTCTGCGCTGAGCGTGGAGCCTGCTTTAAAAAAAAAAAAAAGCTAATTTCTATTAAAAATGGGCAAAGGGCTTGAACAGACATTTCTCCAAAGAAGATATAAGAATGGCCAATAAGTGCATGAAAAGATGCATAACGTCACTGAGCAACAGGGAAATGCAAATCAAAACCACAACGAGATACCACCTCACACTCATTAGGATGGCTACTTATCAGAAAAACAGAAAAGAACAAGTGTTGGCGAGGATGTGGAGAAATTGGAACCCTTGTGCACTGTTGGTGGGGATGTAGATGGGGATAGCTGCTATGGAAAACAGGATGGAGGTTCCTGAAAAATTAAAAAAAAAAAAAAAAGAATCACCACATGATCTAGAAATCCCGCTTCTGGGTATATACCCAAAAGAACTGAAAGCAGAACTCAGAGATATTTGTACACCCATGTTCACAGCAGCATTATTAGCAAAAGCCATACTGTGGAAGCCACCCAAGTGTCCTTCGACTAATGAATGGATAAACAAAATGTGGGATATACCCACAATGGTATACTATTCAGTCTCAAAAAAGAAGGAAATTCTGACATGTGCTACAACATGGATGAACCTTGAGGTCATTATGCTCAGTGGAATAAGCCAGTCACAGAAAGACACATATTGTGTGATTCCACTTATCGGGGGCATCTAGAGTATCTATAGTGAAACTCACACTGAGGACATTCAACGTCGGTTTGATTGGCTCAACCCTACTCAGACTTTCCTAAATGTCCCCTAAGTCCTCCACTTCAATATCACCTCCTTCGAGAAGTCCTCCCAGATTACCCCCTATAAAGCATGTCTTCCTCTGTTATTCTCTACTTTAGGGATCAGCACACTTTCTGTAAAAGACAGGTTGCAAGTATGTTAGGCTTTGTTGGCCATTGTTCTCTTGCTTAATGCAACAGGAAAGCAGCAATAAGCATTATGGAAACCAGTAGTTGTGGCTGTGTTCCAATAAAACTTTATTTATGGACACTGAAATGTAAATTTCATATAATTTTCACGTGACAGAAATATTCTTCTTTTGACTTTTTTTCAATCATTTATAAATGTAAAAACAATAATTAGCTTGGGGGCCATGATTTGCCACTAACTCATTCTCCTGTTGGTTTCTGTCATACCACCAATTACAACTGATGATATTTTTAAAAAGATTTTATTTATTTATTTGAGAGAGAGAGCCTGAGTGGAGGGAGGGGCAGAGGGAGAGAGAAGCAGACTCCACGATGAGCAGGGAGCCCAACGCAGGGCTCCATCCCAGGACCCTTGGATCATGACCTGAGCTGAAGGCAGATGCTTAACCAACTGAGCCACCCAGGCACCCCACAACTGTTAATAATTTTTTTTGTCTCTCTCCCATATCATCCAATAAACCCCTTGAGGCCAAGAATTATGTGTATTTTGTTCACCACTATGTCCCTAACCCCTTGGAAGGAACGGTATTTGATAGAGTTTTAATAAATATTTGTTGAGTGAAAGAAAAATGAAAAAAGTCAGCTTCCCTTTCTGAGCCTCAATTTTCTCCTCTGTAAAATGGGACTAATAATATACCTGCCTTATGCCAAGGGTGAAAGGGTGTAAACCAATGTTTGTGCTGTCCAGTATGTAAGCCACTGGTCACATGCAGCTGTTGAGCCCTTGAAATGTGGTGTGACTGAGAAACTGAACTTTTAATTTTACTTAATAGTAATTAATTTAAGCTAAAATTTAAAAAATGGATCCTTGGGGCGCCTGGGTGGCTCAGTCGTTAAGCGTCTGCCTTCAGCTCAGGTCATGATCCCAGGGTCCTGGGATCGAGCCCCGCATCAGGCTCCCTGCTTGGCGGGAAGCCTGCTTCTCCCTCTCCCACTCCCCCTGCTTGTATTCCCTCTCTCGCTGTCTCTCTCTCTGTCAAATAAATAAATAAAATCTTTAAAAATAAAAAAATAAAAAATGGATCCTCGATTCAGTTATTGGGAAACCTTTAATTATGCTCGGAACAGCTTGAGTCTGTGAATCTGCTTCTTCAACTGCCAATGTTACAAAATTTGAATAGAGATCAAGCATTTTTAATGAAAATTTAGTGTCGGAATTCACATGTGCTGTCCTGAGAACGTTTCAAGTCTTAGTACAGAAAAAAGTAAAATGTTTCAGTAATTTTTATATTGGTTGCATGTTGAAATGGTAACATTTTGGATATGAGTTAAATAAAATAGTATAATTAATGTCACCTGCTTCTTTTTACTTCCTTAACATGGCTAGCAGAAATTTTGAAATTACATGTGGGGCTCACATATTTCAATTGGACATCGCTGGTCTAGCACGTAGATGGTGCCCAATACATACCATTTGAATTGATTAGATGTGATTAAATTAGCTGGGGGTTGATGCGGGGAATCACATAAGGTGTAATGGGTAATTGGACCACGAGGGGGCGCTCACACCCGGATGAAATTCTCCCCTCACTCCCACCTGAGTCCCACCCGTGAATTCCTGTGGCCCTCGCCTACCCAGAATTAGCCACTTACAATCCTCGCTCATGCCATGGAGCCATTTGAGATAAGAACTGAGATAGGAACTTGCTGGCCTTCCCTCGTTCCCATTACCATGCCCCATGCAGGCAACGAGTCAAGGGACTATTTGCCCTAAGAAGTTGTCAGAAGGGGGTGGAAAACAAAGGTAGGAAAACAAAGGCTGTAAATCCCCCAGCTGCTAAGCACCAAAGCCTCAGGTCCAGGTGCGAGGCAGGAAGAATCAGGAAGCAGAACCGGTTTTGTTTCTCTGCTTATGCAGCCATGTTCAAGTGCAATGTGGTAAAACTTAGTTAAATCAAACATCTGCAGATTTCACTGCCCGGCGATTTCACTCTTTTTGGTGAAGAGGCTGAAGAAGTCCTCACAACTCGCCCACTAGGGGGCAAAGTGTTCATCACAGTGTTGTTTATGGCGGGGGGGCGGGGGGTGGTGTCAAAGGCAACACGGTGTCCCTCACTGGGGAGGAGGAGGTGCCCCTGAGTGTCCAGGGCGGACGATTCTGCAGCCACCGGAAGTAACGGACGAGGCTGTACCCCTAGCAACTGGGGTGGATCAGAGTGGCAAGACTAGGAAACAGAGCTAGACCTTCCACCCAATGCTGTTGATGTAAATTTGAGATCCATCCATCCCAAACAAAAATACACAATGCGTAAGAACACCTACGAACAAAAGGATACAATAAACATGACAGTGGCAACTCTAGCAGGGAAGGAACAGAGGGGTGGGTGGTGAGAGCAACGTGGAGTAACTAAGTAGGAAATAAATCAAACTGACACCAGCTTTGTGTGAACCAGGTGGTTAAGCCTACTGCTGGGGTCAGACTGCCTGTGTTGGAATTAATTAATAATTAAGCTCTTTCACTTAATCACTGGGTGGCCTCAGGCAAATTAGGTAACCTCTCAGTGCCACATCTGCCTCATCCATAAAGTGAAATGACAAGAGTCCCTACTTACAGGGTTGTTCCAAGGATTAAATAAGAAGACGTATAGAGTTTAGAACAGTACATAGCAAGCACTATCTAAGTGCTGGCTATTTTTATAAGCTTTATGAAATGAAGATTATGATTTACTTAATCTTTTGTACCTGAGGTTATTAAAAATGGAAGGAAGGGGTGCCTGGGTGGCGCAGTTGGTTAAGCCTCTGATTCTTGGTTTCAGCTCAGCTCATGATCTCAGGGTTGTGAGATTGAGCCCCGTGTCAGGCTCCACACTCTGTGTGGAGTCGGCTTAAGACTGTCTCTCCCTCTATCCCTACCCGCCTCTAAAATAAGCAAATAAATAAATACATACAAAAAAAATTGAAAAAATAAAAAAAAGGAAGGGAAAGGGGGGCCCTTGGAGCTGGGGAGGGGAACAAGATTCGAGAACGAGAGGAAACAATAGATTTGGAGGTGAACATGGGGACTTCTGAGTGTGGCAGGGGTGGGAGGACATGAAAGATGCCTGTATTAGTCAGGGTGGGCCGGATTATGCTGCTATAACAGGCAGTCCCAATATCTCAATGGCTTAAGAAAACAAACTTATTTTTCACTAATGTCATTATGGCTGGCTGGTTGACTCTGGCAGAGGGAAAAGAAGAAGAAAACCCACATTCACTCTTAAAAGTTTCCATCCAAATTGAGTCACATGGCCATACCACACTTCATGAAAGTGAGGAAGAACGATCCTTCGTGCACCCAGAAGGACTGAGAGTTGGAATATTTGTGAGCAGCTTGAATGACTGGCTCAAAGCCCTGTTTAAGCTTAGGGATCTGAGAGCTGAGACAACTTGTCCCTCAAGTCTGGGGCTGGTTCAGAGAAGTTACATCTTGCCATTATGGTGGGCAGTGTAACAGTCACCCGTCGCTGTGTAACAAAAAAAATCCAAAACACAGTGCCTAAAAATAACAATAAACATTTGTTATCTCATAGTTTCTGTGGGTCAGGAATTAGAAAGTGGCTGAGCTACATACACAGGGCTGGCTCAGAGTCCCATGATGTCAGCCTGCGCTGTAATCATCCGAAGGCAAGACTGGGGCTGGAGAATCTGCCTCCACGGTGGCTCGCTCGCAAGCTGGTACTGGCCCTTGGCAGAAAGCCTCAAATCCCTGCATGAGGTATGTGTTTGGCCATGGGAAGGCTCTGCACATGTTGGATAGGCTCAGTGGCATTATGGGAAATGCAGTGGAAATTGCTAGTTGACACCAAAATCTGGTCCCCCTTGAGCATGTACAAGTGCCACACACTACTCTAGTTACTCTTGTTTAATCCAAGTAATTCTCACGACAACCCCACGAGGTAATAAAACACCTAACATTTATGGAGCACTTATTACATGCCAAGCATTGTCCTAACTATGCTTTACACACGCCAACTCATTTAGTTTCACAACAATTCAAGGAGACAAGGAGGTACAGTTTTGACCCCCATTGATAAATGGGAAAACCGAGGACCAGAGAGGTTAAGTAACGATTCTAAGGGGGAACAGCTGGTGAGTTGCGAGAGCTGGGATTTGAACCCGGGCAGTCCAAATCCCGGGTCCATGCTCTTGACCACTGCACTATGTTATAAAGAAAACAGGGTATGCTTCATGCACCCATTGCCACTGGAGAAAGTTGTACCTGCCGCTCCAAAATTTTCGGAGGGTTCAATGTGCTCCATGACCCTCGTGGAGTAATTGACATAATATAGTGTATTGTCTAAATGAAGGGGATCTTGAGCACATTTAATCAGCACACAGCTTTAAAAAAAAGTCCTTAGTTGACAGATGTGGAAACTGAGGCTTAGCAGGGTCAAGCCACTCCCGCTGGGCTGTGTAGGGAGGGACAGGAGCAGGAGTGGGGCCAGGCAGCCAGGATGAGGTCAGTGGAGCCCTGCTGGGCCACGCTAATGGCCTGGTTTGGCATTGGTGGGAGGCTGAAAGAATACCAGGGAAACGGTTGGAGGGATTTGGCGTCGAGCCCAGAAGAGGCGGCAGATTAGAGGAGGCAGCTCCAAGGTTGGGTGGGGGTGGGGTGGGGGTGCAGTGAGTGGGTTGGGGAGCAGTGTTGGTATGGTGGGGAGGGGCGGGGAGAGTGGTGGGGGGGTGGGGGAGATGTGGGGTGCGGTGGGGGAGGGATGCGGTGGGGTGCGGTCCCACAGTCCACCGCCCGGACCCAGCCCCCTCTCCCGTCCACACCGCCTGGTTGCAGAAGCCGCAGCTTGTCCTCATGTGCTGGTGTGGGAAGATGAATTGGGACAATTACTTTGGAAACGGTCTGGCGGGACCCAGGAGGTCTGGCCAATGCACATCCCCTCGCCCGTGTGTGCTCCGTGAGAAGTGTGTGCACACGCGTCCGCGTACCGGGCGCCCACAGCCACGCTCTTTGTAACGCTCCCAAGCCAGAAACAACCCAGATGTCCATCACCAGGAGACTGACTGCATAAACGCACGGTGCTTTTGTAGATTAGTAAAAGGGCATTGCTGTCCTTCAGTTTTCTAGTGACTGGTTGCAAAAATCATACGTTGCAGCTTTGTGGTTCTTAAAATATTTCAGATATTCTTGAACTATGAACCATCTTAACCTCACTGTCCTGCCAGATCGCCAACGCTGTACCTTCACTGCTAATGACCCTCCTCTTCACACGGGGACACGAACTTCCTGTCTGCTCCGCCTAACAATGTTCATTTGGGTCTGTGATGTTCTGTAAACACTGCCTTCCTCCCAGGGGGCCCCTGTACCGCTAACCCATGGGTGAAAATACAAGGTTGGACCTTTCAACCACCAGAACAAAATTGTTTTAATTGACAGTTGCAGAAATGTGGAGTGGTTTTCCGCTGATGATCTTTTGCTAATGCAGTCGGCCGTATGTTTTGCGTGTGTGACAATACATCCTTGGATCATAAGAACAGAACACAATCCACACTGTGGCACGTTCATCTCATTCATTCATTCCGCACAGAGCTGGGACAAATGGTCGCCAGAGGCACACCATGTTGGATGCATTTCTTACACATGACTTCAAGCCAAAGAAGTCACACAAAGGAGATGTGATCTGAGATTCCTTTGACAGAAAGCTCAGCACAGGCCAAAGCAAACAACAGGATCAAGTAAACGGACCAGGAAATCCGGGGAGGGGGGCGGGGGGAGGGATGATGGAGAAGTGAGGGGGGAGGAGGGGGGCATGAGGAGGGGGTGCAGGGTTCTGTTTTGTGACTTGCTGGTGACTACAAGGGTTTCATTTTACAGCCATCAGCTACGCTGCAAGTTGTGACTTCTAAAATCAATTAATATTTTATTCTTAGAGGAAGGATAATTGACTGACATGATCTGATCTACATTTTACAAATTGTGGTAGAACACACACAACATAGAATTTACCATTGGAACCATTTTATTTATTTATTTATTGTTTGTTTATTTATTTATAAAAAGATTTCATTTATTTATTTTGACAGAGAGAGAGAGCACACGAGAGAGGGGAGAGGGGCAGAGGGAGAGGGAGAAAGAGAGTCTCCAGCAGGCTCCACACCCAGTGTGGAGCCCAACGCAGGGCTCAATCTCACGACCCTGAGATCATGACCGGAGCTGAAATCAAGAGTCAGCCGCTTAACTGACTGAGCGACCTAGGTGTCCCTATTTTTTTTTTAAGTTTTATTTATTTAAGTAATCTCTACATCCCACATGGGGCTCGAACCCACGACCTCGAGATCAAGAGTCACATGCTCTTTCCACTGAGCCAGCCAGACACCCCCCATTTTAACCATTTTCTAAGTGTACAGTGCTGTGGCATTAAGTACATTGAGTACATCACCACCATCCGTCTCCAGACCCATGAGATCCTGACTCTCCATTCCCGCTCTCCTCAACCCCTGGCATCCAATATTTTATTTTCTGACTCTCTGAATTTAACTGCTCTAAGTACCTCGTATGAATGGAATCGGGCAGTGTTTGTGTTTCTGTGACTGGCGTATTTCACTCAGCATAATGTCCTCAAGGTCCATCCATGTTGTAGCAGGTAGCAGAATGTCCTTCCTTTTTAAGGCGGATTAATATTCCCCTGGTTGGATAGACCACATTTTGTTTATCCGTTCATCCCTCGACAGATACTTGGGTTGCTTGCTTGCACATTATGGGTTATATAGCTTTCTGGTTGTGTGTAATATTTGGCAGTAAAAAAGCTTTAAAAATAACATGCAGGGCTATTTGCTGGGTAAATAGCACACATGCACGCTTGAGCATTTGCACGTGTGCGTGAGCGCACACACACACACACACACACACCTCGGCCTGGGCCTGGGTGTCACCGTGAGACAGAGGTGGGGCCCATGACCTGTCTCCTGGGGCATTTCTCATACCCACGGGGTGGGGCGAGGTCACACCTACCCACCAGCTTCTCTCTACTTCAGTCACCTGCCCTGAGGGAGCTACGCCATCTCTTCAGTTCCAGGTGGCCTCTGGGGCCAGGACACCTCTGCACACTCGTGCCCTCCCCAGCCCCAGAGCTTCCCTGCAAACAGCTGCCCCCACTGCCACCCCCTTTCCCAGCACAGCTGGGCTAGTGAGGTGACCCCAGGCTGTCCGCCCTCCTGCAGTCCCCGCTGTCCTCCCCATTCCTCCAACTCTGTCCCTCACTGTTTTTCTCTTTTTGTCTCTCCCTCTCTTTGGGTCTCTGTCCCTGATCTCTGGATCTCAATCCTTCTGTGCCTTTTTTCTTGGCTTGCTTTTCCTTTTCCTTTTTCTGCCTTCCTGCCTTTCTTCGACCTGTGTTCAAGGAGCCACCTACTCTCTGCGGGACCTTGGGCAAGAGCCTTCGCCTCTCTGTGCCCTCCCAACTGAAACACTACTGACATTTGGGGAGAGATGAGTCTTCTTGAGGGGGGGCATCCTATGCACTGTCATCCCTTGACCTTCACCCACCAGATGCAAATAGCACTCCACCCCCAGTTGTGACAACCATAGCTGTCTGTAGGTATTGCCAAGGTCCCCCATTTAAGAACCAGTGAATAAACATTAGTCAAGAGAGTGAAGTGATCAAGAGAATGGGTGAGTGAAGACCTAATCACAGTGTAAAACTGTGGGGTTTCAAAAGACACCATCAAGAAAGTGAAAGGATGGGGTCACCTGCCTGGCTCAGTTGGTAGAGCATGCAACGCCTGATCTCAGGGTCATGAGTTTGATCCCCACGTTGGGCATAGAGCTTACTTAAAATTATATTGCATTACATTAAAAAAAAAGAAAGAAAGTGAAAAGATGACCCACAGGATGGAAGAACGTACTTGCAAATCACAATTACGGTAAGTGACTTGACTTATATCCAGTATATATAAAGGACTCTAACAATTCAACAATTGAAAAAATAAATAACCCAATTAAGAAATGGGCAAAGAACTTGAATAGACATTTCTCCAGAGAAGATGTAGAAATGGTCAAGAAGCACATGGAAAGATGCTTAATGCCATTAGTCGTCAGGGAAACACAAACCACAGTGAGCGACCATCTCACACCACTGGGATGGCTATAATCAAAGAGTCAGATGTTATTAAGTGTTGGCCAGAATGTGCAGAGACTGGAACCCTCATGCATTGCTGGGGTGGGGGGCGGTAAAATAGTGCAGCTACTCTATAAAAACAGTCTGGATCTTCCTCAAAAACTAAACACAGAATTACCCTATGACCCAGCAATTCCGCTCCTTGGTAAATATCCAAAAGAATTGAAAGCCTATGTCCACGAGAGAAAGAGTGTACATGCATGTTCAGAGCAGTGCTACTCACAATCGTTGGGAGGTGAAAATGGCCCAAATGCCCATCAGCTGATGAATGGATAAACGAAATGTGGCCCATTCATGCAGTGGAATATTATTCAGCCACAAAAAGGAATGAAGCCCTGACACATGCTACAACATGAATGAATCTTGAAAACATTATGCTAAGTGAAAGAAGCCAGACACAGAAGACTATGTATTGTAGGATGCCATTCATATGAAATGTCCAGAATAGGTGAATCCATAGAGACAGAAACCAGAGTAGTGGTGGCCAGGGCCTGGGGGCTGGGTGGACTGGGGAGTAATTGCTAATGGGTGTGGGTTTCTTTTTGGGGTGATAGTTCCTTCCCTGAACCTCAGTGTTCCCATCTGTAAAATGAGGATGTATTAATAGCTCTACAATATTTTTGTTGTGAGGGGCAAATGGGATGATGCATTTAAAGTCCTTATCCCATAAATGTGAGCTGGAAGCAGCAGGAGACGTATCCCACTGGATCCCCTCAGAAATTCTGAATGGTGGGGCGCCTGGGTGGTTCAGTTGGTTAAGCGTCTGCCTTTGGCTCAGGTCATGATCTAGGGGTCCTGAAATCGAGCCCCACATCAGGCTCCCTGCTCAGTGTGGAGTCTGCTTCTCCCTCTCCCTCTGCCCTTCCCCCCCCGCTCGTGCTCTCTCTCTCTCAAATAAATAAATAAATAAATAAATAAATAAATAAAATCTTAAAAAAAAAAAATTCTGATTGGTGAAGACCCAGCCCCCTCCTTTCTCTCTCCCCCTGGCCCTAACCTCCTCTCTGGCCTCCCTGCCCTCAGTCTCCCCACTCCAGTCCATTCCCTCCGGGGCCCCAGAGCTGACCCTGCCCCTCCTTTGTGCATAGCCCTCCCATGGCTCCCTCCCCTCCCCAGGACAAACCTGGCCTGGCAATGGAGACACCCGGCCATACTCTCCCTTGTATCACCTTTACTGTAGACTCAAGCATTCGGGGATGGCCTGACTCACAACCCCATACCCTTGTCCATGCCAGTTTCCTCTGCCTCCAGTGCCCTCCGCATTCACTCCTTCCCCACCTGCCCAGTGAACTCAGTTCCATGCTGAAGTCGAAGCCTGTCATATGCCCTTTGACCTAGCAACTCCAATTCTAGGAATCCAGCCTTCAGATAACACCCAGACATGAGCTCAGAGAACTAGGCACAAGGACGTTTGTTCACTGCGGCACTGCTAATCATGGCAGAGGAGGGAATAACCTAAACACTCATCAGGAGGGGACCGCAGGATAAATCCCAGGAGGAGGCTGTGAAATAGGAGAATGGGATAGATGAGCATGAGTACAGACAGATGCCTCTTCAAGATGCATTACTAAGTGAAAAATGCAAGGCACAAAACCCCGTGTATTCTGTGCTCTGCACCTTCCCAGCTCACTGAGTGACCTTGGGAAAATTACTTTGCCTCTCTGAACCTCCATTTCCTTGTCTATAAAGTGGGATGTTCATAATCTCAGAGGTCACAGTAAAGATTAAGTAACGAAACATGCTGGAAAACATACAAATAGTTAGCATTCAGAAATAGAGCAAATAGTAAGCATTCAGAAAATGTTAGTTTTTTTCCCTTTTATTTTTTTTGGGGGGGGAAGGGGCAGAGGCAGAGGGAGAGAGAGAAGCTTAAGTAGGCTCCATGCCCAGTGTGGAGCCTGACGCGGGGCTCGATCCCACGACCCTGAGATTCTGACCCAAGCCAAAATCAAGAGTTGGACGCTTAATCACCCAAGCGCCCCCAGAAAATGTTAGCTTTTAATATTAGGGCAGAGGTTGGAAACTTTTTCTGGGAAGGGCCAGATAGTCAATATCTTTGCCTTTGTAGACCATATGGTCCCTGTTGCAACCACTCAGCTCTGTTATTGTAGCCCACAGACGGTCGCAGATGGTGTATCAGCAAATGGATGCAGCTGTGTTCCAAACAAAGTGTTTAATGGAACAGACAGCCGGCCCCTAGGCCATCATTTGCCAACCCCTTTATTAGAACTGAAAAAGAGGGGCGCCTGGGTGGCGCAGTTGGTTGAGTGTCTGACTCTTGGTTTCGGCTCAGGTCATGGTCTCAGCGTTCTGGAATCGAGCCCCATGTCAGGCTCCAGGCTCAGCGAGGAGTCTGAGGATTCTCTCTTCCTTTGCCCCTCCTCCCACTGTGCTCTCTCTCTCTCTCTCAAATAAATAAATAAATCTTAAAGAAAAAAAAGAATTGAAAAAGAGACAATTATTTATTTTTATAGGCTTTGTATGCCTCTCTAATCTCTGAACTCTTGTCTCTCACAGTCCTTATCAGACTGCACTGTGGTATCAGTTTCTCTTTCCCTATGGGCTCCAGCCCTCCCCACCAGCAGACATTGAACACTCCCAGGGCAGGAGCCTTATCTGAGCTACATGGGTCTCTAGAACCCAGCCTCCATCCCTGTTCTAGGAACACAGCAGAAACATTTATTGCATTCATTCATTCATGGAGGCATTACACACCCCAACTACATGCCAGGTGCTGTTCTAGACCCTGAGACTATAACACAGACACAAACTCCTGGAGCTTATGTTGTAAAGGGGGAGACAGTCCATCAGTCAAATAGACACCCGAAATATATAAGTTATTAGATGGTCCCGTGCACCCAAGAGAAGTAAATAAAGCAGGAAGAGAGGATGAGAGGTGAGGGAAGTGTTGCTAATTTCTATGGTTCAGCCAGTGGAGGCCTCACTGTGATGGTGGAGGTCAGGAAGGAGACGAGTGAGTGAGTCATGGGGATTTCTCAGAGACGAAACTTTGGGTGGATGGGACAGCAAGTGCAAAGATCCTGAGGTGGGAACAAGCCTGGAATTTTCAAGGAACGGCAAAGAAATCAGTGTGACAGCAACTGAGTGCGTTGGGGAAAGAGTTGAAGATCCGAGGCAGGGTCACAGGCTGGATGGGGGCACTAGAGGGACAGTAATCCCAATCATGAAGTCTCCACCCTCATGACCTAATCACCCCCCTCCCAAATTCTCACCTTCTAATACGTTCACTTTGAGGATTAGGATTTCAACATACAGATTTTAGGAGGACACAAACATTCAGACCATAGCAAGAATCCCTGTTGAGGATCCCTGATTTAATGTGATCATGCCTGTGGCAGTCAGAATAAAGTGGGGTCTGCTGCAGTAGCAAACCAACCCCAACTCCCAGAGACATAAAACAGCAAAGGTCTGCTTCTTACTCGCGCTCATGACTCTCACTGGCAGCTGAGGACTTCGCTTCCAAATACCCGTAGTCCCCCCTATTAAACTCAGGCGGACCAAAGAGCCACTCTTGGGGGCATTGCTGCAGTTAGAGGAAGAAGGCAATGTGCTTCCTTCCTTCCAGAAATGAGGAGTATTCCAAGGGGCGCCTGGTGGCTCAGCCGGTTAGGCGTCTGCCTTTGGCTCAGGTCATGATCCCAGGGTCCTGGGATCGAGCCACACATCGGGCTCCCTGCTCCGCGGGAAGCCTGCTTCTCCCTCTCCCTCTCCCCCTGCTTGTGTTCCTTTTCTGGCTGTGTCTCTCTGTCAAATAAATAAATAAATAAGAAACGAGTATTCCTGCCATCATTTCATTGGCCCAAGCAAGTCACATGATAGGAAGTGCAAACTTACCAGGTCCTGCGAAGCAGAGAAAAAACTAAATATCTGTGAACACCCTACTACACTGCTTCAACATTTGCAGGTCGGAATTCATATTATTTTACTATATGTTATTTTCACTGTGTTTCTCCTTTCTTTATTTTTTAAGCAGGCTCCACGCCCAACGTGGGGCTTGAACTCACGACCCTGAGATCAAGGGTCCCATGCTCTACCCACTGAGCCAGCCAGGTGCTCCTCCTTTATTTTTTAATTGATATTTAAAAATTGATTGATTATGTGTTAATTGATTTTTTTTAAATTACCTCTACAGATACGTAATTGATTTTTTTAGGTTATGTTATCTGTGAATTTATTTCAGCAGAGTAAAAGGGTATGAGAAACATTTTTGTTGTTGTTGTTTAAGGATTTATTTATTTTGGGGGGGGTAAGGGCAGAAGGCAAGAGAGAGAGAATCTCAAGCAGACTCCACGCCAAGTGCGCAGCCCAATGTGAGGCTTGACCGATGACCCTGAGATCATGACCTGAGCTGAAATCAAGAGTCGGATACTTAACTGACTAAGCCACCCAGGCGCCCCAAGAAATGTTTGTTGTAAAAAGAGGACATGGCGTACCCAGCAACAGGATGTACGTATGTTCACCAAAATCTGCATACGGAGGTAGGGATTGGCAGACTACAGCCTGGAGGCCAAAAATGGTCTGTGGCCTGACTTTGGGTGGCCCAGAGCTAAGAATGGTTTTATATTTTTGGAGTTGTAAAAAAGAAAAAAAAAAAAAGAATTAGAAGAATATGTGATAAAGGTCATATGTGGCCCATAAAACCTAAAATATTTACTATCCAGCCCTTTACAGAAAATGTTTAACAACCTCTGTACTAGAATGTTCTTAGCAGTCCTATTGTAATAAACTGAAACTGGAAACCACACAAACACCCATTCACAGTTGGATGAATAAATACATAGTGTTATATTTGTACAATGGAATGCCATCCAGCAGGGGTTGATAAACTTTTTCTGTTAAGGGCCAGATAGTAAATATTTTCGGCTTTCTGGGCCATATGGTCTCTACCACAGCCATTGTAGCAAACAGCTATAGACAACAGTGAATGAAGGGATGTGGCCGTGTTCCAATAAAACTTTATTTGTAAAACGGGCAACAGGCTGGTTCTGGCCCCCAGGCTGTAGTTTGCCAACCCCTGCCACACAGAAATGAGAATAAACAATCTACAACATAAGCCCATGTGGATACGTTATGTTAAGTGAAAGGAAAGCCGGCTGCACAGTTCCCTTTACATGAAATTTGAGACCAGGAACGTTCTCCTCTATGGTGTCCGAAGTGAGGATGGGGCTGGAGTGTTCTGCTTTCGAATCTGGCTTCACTGGCGTGCTCACTGTGTGGTAATTCCTTGAGCTGCGCACTTATGATGGGAGAGCCTCTTTTGTGTGCGTGTTATTCCAAATAAAGGCTGGCATGGTCTGAGATCACGCACAGCAGCTGGCGCATGGCCGAGGCCCCCAGCCTCTCTCTGGAAGCAGGATCCGACCGGCTTCTCAGCCCCGCAGCTGTTGGGGCTTCTCAGAGCGGCTGATGGAGTGAATTCGACGCGGTGGAAAAATTCTCAGATTCTTACCAGAACCACGCCTCCCTGACTACTCTCTGCCAGTTTCAAACCAGGAAATGAGCAAAAGAAAAAAACAAAAACAAAAACAAGTTAAAATACCTCCGAGATGCCAAGGGAAATGTCAAAAATGCCAGGTGATGAAATTCACGTTCATCATTCATAACAGAGAGGTGTCGACTCGTCTCCTTCAGGCTGTGACTCAAGTGTCCCCTACAGAGAGAGACCTTCCCAGGCCATCTGATGGTGCGACCATCAGAAGCTAGGAAGAAGCAAGGAAGAATTCTCTCCTCTGGATTTTGAAGGGAGCATGGCCCTGCCAACACCTTGATCTCTTCTGTCCTTCCACAACTGTAGGACAACACATCTCTGTTGTTCCAAGCCACCCGATCTCATGGCACTTCTGCATGGCAGCCCTAGGGAAAGGATCCAGTGTGTGTCATCATCAGACTTATTATTTATCTTGTTTATTCTCTCCCCACTGGGATGTGAAATCCGCAAGGGCCAGGATTTGTGTCCGTCTTGTCCACTGCCACATCCCCAGGGACTAGCCCAGAGCTTGTCATCATAGGTGATCAGTAAGTGTTTGTTGAATTAATTCATTTAGGTGTTCTGAAAACACAGAGTGAGCACTTTCTTTGTATCGATGCACTGTGGGGAGGGAGGGAGCATCTAGGCGACGTTGATAATGCCCTCAGCAAGCTCACATGCTGAGAGGACAGTCACAAAACACAGACGAAAGTAACCAGACAGTCTGCAGGAAATGAGTGTGGAGGAGGAGCTCGGCGGGTCAGCAGACAGATCAGTGAGGGCTGGGCAGTGAGGAAACACTTTCAGGAGGAATCGGGATTTGAGGTGAGGACTGACAGGTTGAATTATGTCTCCCTAAAAAGATATTGAAGTCTTGACCCCCAGGACCTATGAATGTGACTGTATTTGGAAATAAGGTCTTGGCAGACGATCAAGTTAAGGTGACATATTAGGGTGGGCCCTAATCCAATAGGACTGATGCCTCATAAAAAAGGGGAAGGTTGTGGGGCACCTGGCTGGCTCTGTTGGTGGAGCCTGTGACTCTTGATCTCGGGGTTGTAAGTTCGAGCCCCATGTTGGGGGTAGAGATAGCTAAAAGGGCGGGGGCAGGAACTTGGGGTCGGACACACACATACAGAGGGAAGACCACGTGAAGGCAGAGAAAACATCACGTACAAGTCAGGAACGCCTGAAGCCGAAGCTGCCAGAAGCTGGCAGAAACGCCTGGTACAGATTCTCCTTCAGAGCCTCACAAAGAACCCACCCGGCCGACATCTTGGTTTTCAGCTTCTAGATTCCAGAACTGTGGACAAAACACGTCTGTTGTCTAAGCCACCCAGTTTGTGGAGCTGGTTACGGCGACTCTAGCGAGCAACTCCAGATGGGTAAAACCCAGATATGTGGGGAAGAGCAGGGAGCCAACGCTCAGAGGTTGAAAATGTCTGCCTCTGCTGTACTTCCATTTCCTGTTCTCAGAGTTCATCTCCTGCCTGTGTTCTCTCTACCCCCTTGCTCAGCGTTTTAAAAAAACTATCACCACCTGATATCATATCATATATCATATATTTTATTGCTTACTTGTTCATTGTCCGTCTCCCCCACCCCCAGAAGGTGAGATCCAGAAGAAAGAGACTCTCTGTGTTGCTTGTGGTGGTATTCCCTGCCCTGAGTAGGTGCTCAAAAATTCGTGTTGGATTTTTAAGAATGTAGGCACTGGAACACGATGCTGTGGGTTCAAGCCCCAGTTCTGCCCCTCACTTGTTTCTCTCTGACCCTGTTCCTACATTGGCAAAATTGAGACGATGGTATCGAGAGGGTTAGACCAAGATGTTGTGTGTCAAGTTCTTGCCACATGTGGCTCATTTTCTTTTATCATTTTTTTAAAGATTTTGTTTATTTATTTGACAGAAAGAGAGAGAAAGCACAAGCAGGGAGAGTGGCAGAGGGAGAGGTAGAGGCAGGCCTCCCGCTGAGCAGGGAGCCCGATGCGGGACTCGATCCCAGGACCCTGGGATCACGACCCGAGCCGAAGGCAGACACCCAACTGGCTGAGCCACACAGGCGCCCTCATTTATCATTTTGAGATCATTTCAGATGTCACCAAAAAAGTTGCAAAAATAATGTGAAGAATTCCCATAATTTCTCACCCAAGTTTCTCCAATGTTAATGCCTTACATAACCACAGTAAATGATTAAAACCATGATATTAACCTTGTAAATTGCCTATGAACCAACCTACAGACCTTATTCAGATTTCACCAATATCCCAGTCCTGTTCTTTTTCTGATCCAGGATCTCACATCACAATTAGTTGTCATGTCTCCTTAGTCTCCATCACAATCTGTGATGCTTCTGTCTTTCGTTGTCTTTGATGACCTTGACCCTTTTGAGAAGTGCTGGCCATTTATTTTATAGAATGGCCCTCAGTTTGGATTTGTTTGATGTTTTCCTTATGATTAGATTCAGGTTATGCGCTTTGGGCAGGAACACCGTGGAAGTGATGCTATGTCCTTCTTGGTGCATGACATCAGGAGGTCCACGATGTTGGGAGGTCCCATGACCGATCATATTAGTTTTGATCACTTGCCTAAGGCACAGTCTCTCTAATGTCTCCTCTGTAAACTTCCTATTTTTTACACAGGGTTCATCTGATGCTAACTATTATTTATTATTTTTTTCCAACACACATTTACTGAGCACCCACTAAATGCCCAGGTCCTTCCCAAGATGTTGTGGTGACCAAGATGAGTAAGACTTTTCCCTGCTGGAACGTCATACTCTCATGAGGAAGATTGAAAGGTGGCCAGGAACTCACAAGAGAGAGAGACCAGCGGGTGACTAAGGTCTTGAAGGGTATTGCAGAGGTGCAGGGGGTGTGTACTGGTTTGTCTGAGGAAGTCAGAGAAGGCTTCCTGGAAGAAGGGATATTTGAGTTGGGTGTTGAAGGATGAATAGGAGTTCACCTGGGAAGAGGAAGAGAATTCTGGGTAATGGGAGCAGTGTTTGTGCAAAGATGAAAGAGACCATTTCCAGTGCCAAGATGAAGGTCTGGGTTATTGTTCTAGAAGCACTGGGAAGCCATGAGAGGACTGTGAGCAGGGGATGATCAGGATCAGCTCTGGGTATAGAAAGACTTTCTGGGGCCCTATGAGGGACAGTCCAAAGGGGAGAGAGCCTGCAGGCCTGGGAGGAGAATAGAGTAAGGGTTCAAGATGGAGAGGAGGAGGCCTGAATTGAGGCTGTGGCCAAGGGAATGGTGAAAAGGGCAGGGGGTGCGCTGCTGGGAGGGTTGAGCAAGGAGGAGAGAGGCAGCGCCCCTGTTAACTAACCTAGATACACGGATATATAGAGAGGCCATTTACTAAGAGGGAGAGTACAGGTATTATAGCAGGTTTGGCAGGAAAGATAATGAACCCCATTTTAGTGTAAGTCGATGGCACATTTTTTTTTTTTTGGTAAACTCTACACCCAACATGGGGCTTGAACACACAACCCCAAGATCAAGAGTCGCATGCTTTTCCAACTGAGCCAGCTGGGATCCCCAATGTGCATGGGACATTTAAGAAAGATTTCCCTAAAAAAAAAGAAAAAGAAAAAGAAAAAGAAAGAAAGAGAGGAAGGAAGGAAGGAAGAAAGGAAAGAAGGAAGGAAGGAAAGGAAGGAAGGGAGGGAGGAAAGAAGGAAGGGAGGGAGGGAGGGAGAAAGAAAGACTTCCCGGATGGCTGGCCCCAAGAGGTGTGTGGAACTGAAGAGTTAATCCCTCTGCTATTTGGAAAAGAAAGGGCTTGGCTGGAATGTCTTTCTCTCTTGCTCCTCTTATTTCCCTGGGAATGAACATAAGTCAGATAACAGGGTCAAGAAAGTACCTGGCACTCAGTAAATACTCATTAGCTGCAGTTCTGTGTGTATTTTTTTTAACGTAATGAGTACCTACCAAGTGCCAGACAATTATTATTATGGTTGGATGTTTTTTCCCTCATTCTTGCCTCTTCTTTATTTCTTCCTTTCCTCACCCCCAGTGGTAAGGCAGTTGTCTGGCACAATAATACATCCGTGTAATCTTAGGAAATATAGTTACTTCTGCAAGAGATGGGTTGGTTTCCCTGTAGATACTTCTAGAACTTTCCGTGATGGAAATGTTGCCTATCTGTGCCTTGGAAATGGTAGCTACCAGCCTCATGCAGCTACTGAGCCCTTGAAATATGGCTAGCAAGACTGAGGAATGGAATTTTTTTTAAAGGGTACTGCCAAATCCAACGTGGGGTTCGAACTCATGACTCAGATCCAGAGTTGCTTGCTCCACCAACTGAGCCAGCCAGGAGCTCCAGGAATGAATTTTCAATCTTATTTAATTATAATTCATTTAAACTTAAACAGACTCATATGACTGGCGGCTACCACGTCCGTCGGACAGTGTGATCCTAAAACTAAACCTACCCGCCCCCCCCAGGAAGTGTAAAAATTTGCCTTGTTTTCCCCAAAGGCACAAAGCCTTAAGGATTGCTGAGGTGGCAGGGGAGCGGGAGGTGAAGGAGAGAAGAATAAAAAAGAGGGGTAAATTGGGAACTTCCTGTGTGAGTGTCAGGAGTATAAAGTGAATTAGTCAAGTAAAAAAAAGGCACGCATCCCTCCTGGAACTCAGTGACAAAAAGACAAACAACCTGGTTCAGATATGGGCCAAAGATCTGAATAGACACTTCACTAAGGAGAAAATACAAGTGGCCAATAAGCACATGAAGAAAATGCTCAACATCATTAGTCATCAAGGAAGTGCAAATTGAAAACCACAATGAGACACAACACACCCACCACGATGGTGAATATTAGACAGTGTTAAATGTCCCAAGAATGGGGAGAAGCCGGAACTCTCAAACACAGTTGGTGGGAATATAAAGACAAGCCTCTCCTCTCCTCTCCTCTCCTCACCTCTCCTCTCCTCACAATGATATCTAATCATATAATAATATCTAGTAATAATAATAATAATCTAATAAGAAAGATGTCCACATCCTAATCTCCAGAAACTGTGAATATCTCCTTACGTGGCAAAAGGGACTTTGTGGATGAGATTCGATAAGGGTCGTGAGTTGGGGCAATTATCCTGGATATCATCCTGGATATTATCTTGGGTATCATCGCAAGGGTCCTTATAAGAGGGAGGCTGGAAGGTCAGAGTCAGAAGAAGGATATGTGCCTGCCGAAGCAGAGGTTGGAGCAGTCAGGCCATGAGCCATGGAATAAAAGCATCCTTGAGCAACTGCAAAGGGCTGGAAACAAATTCTCCCTTAGAACCTCCTGAAAGGGGCACAGGTCTGATGGCACCTTGATTTTAGCCCTGGAAGTCCCACCTTGGACATCTGACCTCTAGATCTAGACGGTAGTACATTTGTGCCGTTTTAAGCCATTGAGTTTGTGGGAATTTGTCACAGAAGCAATGACACGCTAATACAGCCACCTTGGGAAAAGGTCTGGCATTTTCTTCTAAATTAAACCCACACCAACTCCATGACTCAGAAGTTCCACTCTTAGGTTTTTCCTCAAGAGAAATAAAAACATATGCCCGCAAAAAGGCTGGTATAAGATTATTGATAGCAGCTTTCTTCACAATAGTCCCAAGCTGCAAATATGCCAGGTGTCCACAGCAGAAAAATGGATAAACCCATGGGTACATCCATACAGAGGAGTAGTACACAGACCAAACTACTGACTCATACAATAACATGGATGAGTATCAAAAGCATCTCGCGGGGGGCGCCTGGGTGGCTCAGTCAGTTAAGCGTCTGCCTCTGGCTCAGATCATGATCCTGGGGTCCTAGGATTGAGCCCCGCATCGGGCTCCCTGCTCAGCGGGGAGCCTGCTTCTCTGTCTCTCTCTACCCCTCTCCCTGCTTGTGCTCTCTCTCTCTCAAATAAATAAATAAAATCTTAAAAAAAAAAAAAAATCTTGTGGAGTAAAGGAAACCAGACACAAAAGATCACCTACACTGGAATTCCATTTATAAAAAGATCTAGAACAAACAAAACTCATCTATGGTGATAAAAATCAGAATAGTAGTTGCCTGGGGTGGGGTTGTGGGCATGAAGGTGGGGATTGACAGGGAAGGAGCAAAGGTAACTTCTTGGGCTGTGGAGATGTTCTGTATTTTCTTCTTCTTCTTTTTTTTTTTTTTAATTTATTTGACAGAGACAGCGAGAGAGGGAACACAAGCAGGGAGAGTGGGAGAGGGAGAAGCAGGCTCTCCGCCGAGCAGGGAGCCTGATGCGGGGCTCGATCCCAGGACCCTGGGATCATGACCCGAGCCGAAGGCAGACGCTTTAACGACTGAGCCACCCAGGCGCCCCTTCTTTTTTTTTTTTAATTTTATTTTGTTATGTTATGTTAATCACCATACATTACATCATTAGTTTTAGATGTAGTGTTCCATGATTCATTGTTTGCGTATAACACCCGTGCTCCATTCAGTACGTGCCCTCTTTAATACCCATCACCAGGCTAACCCATCCCCCCACCCCCTTCTTCTTTTTTTTTTTAAACGATTTTATTTTTAAGTCATCTCTACACCCAACATGGGGCTCGAACTCACAACCCTGAG